>NC_092815.1:148596602-149874459 GCF_023375885.2 Dermacentor andersoni
TTTGTAATGGCTTGTTGTGGGCGCTTATCGGCTTCGTTGCGCATTTCGTTGTCTCCTACGTGGCACATTCATTTATGCGTCAGGCAGTGCATTTATTTGAGCATATGTTTGTTTTATTTGAGCATATGTTATTTGAGCATGTTTCTCTGAATAAATTTTGTCAGTTGAAGTTTAGTGCTCTGCCCTCTCCCACCTTTTTTTCCGTTAGTCTTGTTAGTACAAGTAATATTGTCACAATAATTGTGAATATCAATGTTAAACAATGGTAAGCCCGCTCCATGGTTAGACCTGAGCCATATTTGACCTATTTACACTTCGAATGTTTACATGCGCAAAAAATGCCTCAGCGTGTAGCATAAACGAAAAAAAAAACGCGCAAATAAAAGCTACATAAAAGGAAAATTTCAAAATAAAACAAAATAAAAAGTGTTAAATATACTGCGTACTAAGCAGAAATGAAATGTAACTTTCAGCCAAGCGATTAATGCAAGCAAAAATACTAAAGATCGAGACATGTCTAGTTTTATATTGAAACCGATAATGTGACATAACATCTGCAAGCACAAAAATGCAGCAATTTCAATAGAGTTCAATAAATATTTAAGCTATTTAGTAAGCAGTGTTAAGTAATATGTCCATAAATTTATCCACGAATGATACCGCGATCCTGCTTTTGGGAACACATACGCCTTAGTCGTAACTATCCCGACCATCTAGACTACACGCCTTGCTGCTGGAGCCACAGCCCGGGGTCCCTGCATTTCTGGGGGCTCCTTTCAGACGTGGACACTGTTGAGGATGACGGCATCGCCACTACAAGTTAGGTTCAGTGATAAGTTATAGCAGTGGCACATTAAAGATGTCATATTGTGAATGCATGCAAGGACACCAAGAAATAGTCACGAAAACAATGTTTGCACCAGTGCAGAGTGGGCACAGAGCACACGGTTGCGGTAGGAATGTTTCTAGGGCAGACATTGAACTCTGTGATGGAGAAAGTTAGAGAAAAGGTCACTGAGAATCACAGGGACGGAACCCTGTAGCAGTAGCGAACAGCCTAAATGACGTGTTAGACAGAAAAGGGGCAGGACTAACCTGGTATTTGGCGAACGAAGCAGACGACTTGCGTGAGAAGACCCCTGGTGCAGATTGTGGTGTGTACCTTTACGTGGCACTGACGCATCAAGAGCGGTTGTGGCCGCTAATGAGGCTATATGGAGATTGATACGAGGGAAAGGTTTCGAGCTTGCAGAAGTGAACAGGGAAGTTAGGAAGTATGGCGGTTTTCAGCGAGGCAGAATCCACTTCAATCGCAGCGAGAAGCGGGCTGGCGACTTGCTGGTCTTGCATATGCTTTTCCTGTGGGGCCCAAGGGTGCTCAGGGGGTCATGGTAACTGGTAATCAAGCAGAAGGTCCCCTAGAGGAACCTCAGGCTAGCATAACCGTCAATAACGGAAAACGGAGGAAAAGAAGAAAGAAGAGAGCTCATCGTGCAGTAGGTTAAATAAGCATGCAAAGAAGCAGAGGGATGTAAAAGTAGTCAGAGATTGAGGAGCAGCCAAATAAAGATAAAAAAAAAAGATAGGCGTGTGTGCGGCAACAGAAACGTACCTTTGAGATTTACGAGGGCCGCTGGTGATGGAGAGCTATATTTGGGAAGGGTGCAACAGAACTAATTTGAAAAGAAAGGAAGGGAGAACTGGGGCGCTATAACGTAAAACTATCCCAAACTTTTCTATTCCAATTCTGCTATCAGCCCTCCACGATTGGTGAGAAACTTTTTTCGACCACCCCCACTTCACCTGTCTGTCACGCGACGTCACGAAAACCGCGATACCTCCCCATCTGATATGATGTGTACACACTGATTATGCATGATTTGACAGAAAAAAGAAAAACAGTAATTTCTGATTCGACCCCTTTTCGCCATTAGCCCTCGGCTATTGGTAAAACGTTTTCGGGCTGCCCCCACTTCACCTGCCTGTCACGCGACGTCACGAAACCGCAAGAACTTACCGCGTCAAAGTGACGTGTACGCGATAAAGATGCATTAATATGCCGAACAAAACTGAATTTTCTTCGGAATAGCCGCAGGCTGCCCCGTTCCGAAAGGAATAAAAGATAGCTGCCGCCGATCGCTGAGACGCTGGCTACTCGCACCTGCCGGAGAGCATGGGTGTATTTGCGTATAATAAAACTTCTTGCGTGGCCGTGTAATGTTTTCGAGCACTTTCGGCACGTTTACCACCTCATTCTGCCAACTCTTCTTTGCTGAGGGTCCGTTTTAGCGTCATTCTTGAGCTTCCGTTGCATGCCGCCGCGATTTTCGACCAGCCACCGCAAGTCAAGTAAGGGAAAGCCGACCAATCGTAGACGTTGGCACCACCCTCTTCATCCGGTTATCGACTTTCAGTGCAGTGGCTCGGCCCCATCGAATCCCTCTCCACTTGAGCGTTCTCCTCGCCTCTTGTCGGCCAATTAGATACGACAAGCCGCTCAGTGTAGGCAATGTTATTCGTTTTTCAAGCAAACAAAAGTGACCTCCTATGAACGAGGAGAGCGTGTGATTGGTCTGTTCAGACAACCCTGCGGGTGACCGCCCGGTGCTTGCGTTGGCGGTTACGCAAATTTCACGTCAGGAGATTGGAATAGAAACATATTGGAATAGTTTTACGTTATAGGGCCCCTGGAGTGATCATACATCAGGGAGCCAAATGGCAAAGGGACTTGATGTGTCGAGAGCTGGCAATAAGGTGATCGGAAATGATGCCGAAATTATCCTGTTATGTGGCATGAATGCCCACTTACAGAATGTGGACGGTTATATATACTGACAACAGCAAGTTAATGCGAGATCTCTGTGAGCAATGTAACCTCGTTATCGCGAATACGAGGCCTAAGTGTTATGGCCAGATAACATGGGGAGCCAAAAATAGGCAATAGACCATTCATTGCTGCCTGATGACAAGAGGAATGCATGAGAAGTTGAGAGAACTTGTATTTGACGAAGAAAAGTATAAAAACGTAGGGAGCAACCATTTCGAAAATATCCTATATCGTTTGGAAAGAGGAAAATTAGCGATGAATGGCCGCTCCAAATTTGAACATCGAACAAATAACAAATCTACTCACGAGAATCCAGAGAGAACTTGGAAAATGGACAAACAAAAGTGGAAATGTAGAGACCTAAGTGTAATGACGAGAGAAATAAATAAAGAAAAGAAACACGTCTGGTCGACAGGAAAAAGGAAATCGAAAAGCTATTGGACCTGGTAGATACAGGAAACGATCGGTGAACGAAAGAAAGAATAAAGAGACCATAGGCAGGCAGAATCAGCGCAGCTACCGCAGGATGATATAGACAGAAAATGGAAAATATGCAGAGAGAGAAAATCTATCCTTCAAATGCCGGTTCAAGCAAATATCAAAGGTAAAAGTGCACTTTGGCTTTCAGAAATATGTGACAGAAACAAGGACGCACCTAGAGTATTTGGGAACCACATTTACTCATTAGGCAGGACGTCTCGACCAATAGAACATATCCTAGACGAAGATGGAAACAAACGGAAAGAGGGAGGCGGCATTAAATACACCTGAAAAATAACAGACGAATCATTACGAGGAAGTTTCGAGGTGGTTTCTGAGAAAAAAAGCAAATGAACGACAACAAGACGGAAAAGGCGCTCGTGCTAAGAAACTGGAACTGAAAGAAACCCGAATGGAAAATTCGTAAGCGCACAGCCACAGTGTTAGGTGAGGTTCCCGATAGGTTGATTAATGAACGAGGACTAAAAGTAAGGAAGCTCTGTCGAAAGCAGTAGAAAGAAAAGTGTACAAGACAGGCGAATACGAGACACCAGGCAACAAACTCGAATGAATTTAATTTATACAGGTAATTATGAAAAATAGTTCACTCATATAGACCGTCTATCATTACATCGGCAATATACAGGTTACAATGGAAATGATTAAATTAAAGCTGCAAGCATGTGCGCATCATAATGGCATATTGCGACGACTTCAGAATAACTTCGGAGTCAGTAGGCGTCGGGATAACTTATTTCATCTTACTCAGTGTATTGAAATATCCAGATAATAAATGAGACCGCTATATGTGGCTTTCATTGCGATATCAATTATATTGAATCCCCAGGCGCATTTGTGCCGTCGTCGTCCGCGTCGCCGTGACGTTCCTTATCAAGTCCAAGGGCAATAATACCGTTGCCGCTCGCCGTGCGCTGTATGTGAGAGTGAAAGCATGCGAGGGAAGACGACGATCGCGGCTTAATCTGGCGCACGCGAAGGAGGAAAGCAGAGAGCAAATGCTCTGTCTTCCAGCCACGCACAAGGCAGTGGGAGATGGGAGGGAGAAAGGGAGGGAGGTTGGGGGGGGGGGCGACCTTGGGCTCCTGCATGAAGTGCGTATTTCGAGACCGGGTGCAATGGGAACTGACAATCGCGGCTCAATCTCACGCGCGACAGCGAGGAAAGCGGGGAGGAAGCGCGCGAGGTTTGGGGGAGCGATTTCTACTCGGCCAGCAACTGCAAAATTTGCGCGGCTGCACGCGGTCGCTTGCGTGGCATATTGAAAATGATCTGCCGACAGCTTATACCTTCATGCGTGGGCGATGTAAACAAACTTGATGTTTCCGTTTGGCCCAGGATCCTTTTAGTGACGACACGGCAGACGGGAGCTTCTAACTTGCGACACAGACTTTTTACAGACACGCTAACACAATACAGGTGGTTTAGATACACGCGGACTAGAATTCGGAAGTCGTTTGTCCTTCTATATAAGGATGCTTAGCACTTATACATCACGACTCGCCGGTGTGCGTCGTCGTTTCGGTGACGGTGACGGTTGTCGTTGCGCAGTGCATCAGTGCGTCGTCTGACCCTTGAATACAGCTAGTGTGTTGCTTGCGACGGCCACGTCTTTCACCATCATCATCATGCCGCACCTTGTCGCGACGTGGAAGCAGGGGAACAGCAGGCCGGCAGAACACCAGGCCACTGCTGTAGCTGGCCCATAACGCCGGGCCTGTAAGGCCTTGGCCGCTAGAACATCGGGCTCGGTCGGCAGACAGGTAGCTCAGGCGCCCCGGTGCCCAGCACTAAGGACTGCATGAGACCACTTTAACAGCACGCCGCTGGTGCACAGGAGTGCTCAGCCACGAGCCAGATCTTCGACCAGGTCCGCACGGTAGCAGGACACCAGGTCGCCGTTAATCCAGCCTTGAACTGCCGTTCTGCGAGCTGCCGTTCGAGACTTCCACTCGCGTGTCTTGTCTTGTGTCCTCAACAGTGGCGCGTACCCACTACGGGGGATTGACCAAGAGGCAGGCGGTTATCCGTATGGTTAGAAGCATAGAGAAACTAGATTTGAATAGTGGAGCGTGGGACGATAGAACTGTAATTTAGAATTGCAATGAAAATATTGTTTAGAATTTTGATAAAGTAAGTTAACGTAAAGAAATGAAATAATAGAAGCTATGGATGACTGTAGCGAATCAGCAAGGTACTCTTTTTGTCTCTCTAATAAAATTGTAAACTGCAAGAAAAGCATCCCTGTGGCAGGATCCCAGTGAAGTCGCCCCAAAAGAAAAAATGCTTGGCGAGGTTAGCGATAGGCCAAGAGAGAAAATAATGTTCGATAGTTTCAGGTGCACTTCAAGAAGAACATAGAGTGGACATAGCGAGACCAGACCTGTGTAAGTAAATATTTAGAGGAGGTATACGACTTCTTAATTTTGTAAAAGATACTTCCAATTGCCTTGAAGGGCACCAATTGATATACAATGGGAAGCCAAGATGGTGGAGTTTAGAACACGGTGTTAGCATGGATATTGCAGAGTTTTGAGATATAGTGAAATTTCTGTACCTAGCCGCGGTGACATAAGCTGATGTCGGCAAAACAGATATGATAGGGCCGTTCAGGGATGCTCGTGCGAGTGAATCAGCCGTTTATTTCATTCAAGTGCGACCCATGATGTCCCGGAACCCAAAGCAAACATACTTTTCGTAAGTACGGAGGCACCATCGAACGAAATGTTCTTTGAATTGCAGAATTTAAAGATGCAGTTAGTGCTGTGCATACAGATAGCGAGTCGGTCACGATAACAGCTAATGGGTCTTTTTGAGGGAGTTTTCGTAATGCTAATATATTAGCTAATAATTCTGCCTGAAATATAGGTGTGAAGTTGGGAAGGCGAAGGGAGTAAGACCATTGAAGAGATTCAGAGATCCCCACTCCTGCCTTCTCATTGCAAACAGAAGCGTCAGTAGCTATTACATTGTCAGTGGTTAGCTTATCTAGGTGGCCGTGTAAGATATTAATTAAATCTCGCCTTGGTAATAGTTAAGCATGATTAGGAAATATGTCCTTGAACTCAATATAGGTCTGTAAAGGCATCATTTGAATGGTAAACTTGGCGTATGGACACATCCAATTTTTGGAACTGTGCTTGTACGAATACTATCTGAGGACTGTGGAATCTCGACCACGATATTTGGAAAAACTCAGAAGGTTCAGTGATAAAAGCATATTGCGTACGTCTTTTTAAAAAGTCATACATTTTAAAATATGTCTCGAACCGTAAGTAAGCGTAGCGTAATCTTCGTAGCCCAAGGCATGACCGTAGAGCTTCTCTTTCTAAAAGTATTAGAGCATGTGCTGGTGGACTAGTTGGTTAAGCACTCTTAGAAGTTATTCTGTATCTTGGCTTCCTTGTGCGATGCAGATGACTGCCCTGTTTATTCTTGTTGTTTTGATCTTTGAAGCTATATATTACTATGTCAAGAAATAAAACACTCAGTAGTTAGTGCGCCTACGTGCTTGTCTCGTGTCCCCTTCTTCGTGTGTTGTTGTATTCGGCGCCGTCTTTGTAATGAAGTATGACAGGTTTAATTTTGTAGCCGGGGCCACCGGAAAATATCACGCAGCCGAACCCTAACATGGGCCAAACATACATTTTATAGATCATCAGTAAGGTATCCCTGCGTAGTCCAGAGCGACGGTGGCTGAGCTGGCGGGGCATAGCTACGGCTCGTTCTGCCTTTGTTTTAATATGTTCAATGTGACTGCGCCAGGTGAGTTTGCCATCGTAACTGACACCAAGGTACTTGACTTCGTCAACTTGAGGAATGATTTCCTGTCGGTATTGTAAAGATATACGCACCCGTGCAGTTAATGTGAATGCTAATACCGCACTTTTGCTAATACTTAACGACATACATAACCCCTCTAGCCATGTCTCCAGCATTCCTAAGTAATTATGCAACAACTGTTGTAGTGAATGTATATGATTTGCGGACGTAAAAAATCCGATATCGTCCGCGTAAACATAAACATGTACTTCGGGACACAAAGGAATTGTGCTTAGCAAAATTTTAAATAATTTAGGGGAAAGAACGGAACCTTGTGGCACACCTCTTGTGTGCTTGTGCTTGGACGTCGATACACCGTGTTGGTAACAATAAAACTCTCTATCTCTTATAAATTCATCGTTCCAAGCGGTTAAATATTTTGGGAAATTCGTAGACTGAACTTTATCGAATAGAATACAATGTTCTACAGAGTCGCATGCTTTTGATACATCTAGCGTCACCAAAGCTGCGTACTCTCGCTTGCAGCGAGCAAGTTTAATGTGGCTCTCTAAATCTACATTGGCGCACCATACGGAGTGGCCCGGACGAAATCTAATCTGACAAGGACTGAGAAGGCTATCATCCTGCATAAAATTTGTTATACAGCCGTGAAGAACCCTTCCTATTAATTTGACGACATTGGAAGTAAGAGAAATTCGTCTTATGTTGTCTAAGTCAAGTCCAGCTGATTTTTTCTTTAATAGTGGAATAATTTTAGCTACTCTCCACTCTCTTGAAACCCATGCAATCTTGGGAGAGAAATTTATTATCTTTAAGAGGTCCTGAGGCGCACAATCAAATAAAACCTTTAGCATTCCCATTGTAATTCCATGTGGACCGGGGGCTGACGCTGGCAACGAACTAAGAATGCTTTTAATCCCTGTCGCTATAACTGTTTCAAAGTCGTCTGCCAAGGGAGGTTTCTTTAGGCCTAAGGGAAATTTATGTTTGAAACGTTGCGAAAGTCCTTGAGCAATTTTCTCAAGTGATTCCCATACTTCTTTTGTTGGTAGAACGACAGAATCGATATTCACGGGCGCCAGCATAACTTTACGAGGTCGAAGAAATTTAAACAGGGCCTTTTTATTGCAAGACTTCGAAAGTTACGTGTAGTGCTTGGAAACATAACCCTCCTTAGCTTTTGAGACTGTTCGTTTAAATGTAGTAGCTATATATGTATAATCAGCCCAATTAACAGGACTTTGGTTGAATAAATGTTTCTTCCACGCCGCTTTACTACGTCTAAAATCTCGCTCGCAGTCAGAATTCCACCAGGGACAATATGATCCACCCTTAGTAGATTGCACAACAAACTGAGCTTTTTTTGATGACTGTTCTAGAATGGAACATAGGCTCATTGCTTTAATATCCATCCCAATGCCCTCATGAGCGTGTAAAGCTGATTTTAATGCATTTTTAAATTTTTCGTAATTAAGAAAAGTACACACATTACTATCTAAACTAGTTAACGGGGTAAGCAGTTCAAAAATTATAGGGATGTGATCACTGTCAGTTCCGGAGTCTACAGTCTTCCAGGAAGTGACAGACAGACATGCTCGAGGTAGCAAACATAAGATCTAGGGCAGATCGCGACTGACCCCGAACTAAAGTATGTGCTCTCGAATCTAAGCAAAAGAACTGATTCGTTACGACCCAATCCCACAAGCGTTTGCCACAAGTGTCCGTTCGGAAACACCACGATACATGATGAGAATTAAAATCTTCCACCAGTATGATGTTCTTCTGACTGCGTGCAATAGAGGTATTCAGATAGAGGGTATCTTGCACTCCAGCAGGGAAGTACGTTTTAAATATAAAAAAAAGGTGTGTAACCAGGGAGTATTATATCCAGTGCTAAGATTTCACATTCTGGGGACATTATCTGGTATGTTATAGTAGCTCTATGGCAGATTTTTGATGAGACAAACAAAATTAAACCACCGCCTCGGGATAGGCGATCCAATCGAAAAGATCGGATATTTTTGAGATGAAAAGTCTGACCAGCAACAAGACAAGTTTCCTGTAAAATAATAATATCTGGAGAATAATCAGAAATAATATATAATAAATCTGCTGCAGCGGAAAATATGGAACGAGAGTTCCACTGAATTACTGTTAAAGTTCCTATGGTGAATGAATCCGAGCAGTAGAAACTGCTTGGTCTAAAACGCTCTCTTTTAAGAAGTCCTTCTTAGTCGGAATCTCTCTAACGTACTCTTTTGCCTTGGATTTGGTGGGAGAGCTAGGTTTTTTTCTCTGTCGGTGACCTTGTTCGTTTTAGAGATCGGGGGTTCATTTTTCATCCCATCTGTGTCGGGGAGACAGATTTGGTCGATTTTCTCAGAAGTTGATGGCTTTGATGACTCGTTATTTGTGAAGGTCTGCGCGGTCGATATTTCAATTGACGGACTCCGCGGTAGATCCGACACCGGATCCTTCATATTGGCTTTATTAGTTAGTTGAAGCCACGGAGCTAGTTGTGAGGACAGCACCTGAACAAGGGAGTCGGTGAGATTTGCCATGATGCACTCCATTGCTTTCTCCAGCGCCTTTTCTACGGAAGCTGCCACAGCACCAGAGATTGACATTTCCGTACACACCATTTGACGGGCCGTTATACCAGCATACCCCTGAGTCCTGCTCTGAATTTCTCCAATGGCCTCACGATGAGAGCATCGACGCCTATCAATTATTTCAAGGATTTGAACTTTTGACCTTGCAGGGCAATTAGGCTCATATGCGGGGTGGGGACCACTGCAAAGGCAACAGGAGTCATTTCGGGAAGAACAGCCATTTGAGTGATGCCCTTCTCCACAAATTCGGCATGGTGTTTTCGATCTGCAGCCTTTGATGGAGTGCCCGAACCGCCAGCTCTTTAGACACTGCAGGACACGAGGTGTTAGAGGCTCAACTCGGTATATAATAGGCCATGCCTTGATTTACGATGGACGGGTCATTCGAGTGAAAGTATCAATGACAGTTTCAGTGGGCATGCGCTTATTATCAACGACACGGCTGCAACGATACACAGAAATCGCGCCTGCCGATGAAAACATTTCCAAAATTTCTGCCGGACATAGACTTATGTTGACACCGCGGACTAGCCCTTTGGTACATGCAAGGTGATGAGGAATGAAACTGCTCACCGGATGTGTCGCGAAAACATCGCACTTCAGTAAATCTTGAACACAAGCCTGGTCTGACAAGCAGCAAAGAATCCCCCCTAGGCCGAACTGCCGAACCTCGGTGATTTTTTGAAAACTGCCCAGGCCATCCGGATTTTGGTTTGAATTGCTTTGGGATTCTTCATACGAATCACTCCGCCCTACACTGAACCAAAGCCACAGGTACGCTGCTCGTCCCACTGCGTAAGAAAAGCTCCACCGGCAAATCAGAGTTAGGAACAGAAGCCGACCAGGAGGAGACCTCCTGGCCTGGCGATGAGAGTGACATTGCAAAGAAACAGGACATTACTTTGGAAGGTTAGCAGATATAGAAACAAAGGGTCAAAAACAAATGCGTAAAAGACACAGATTAAAAGAAAACCGCCAGCTACTTGACCAGAACCAGTGTTCGGGAGCTCAAGAACCAGGCCACGTAAGCGCGCTGCCAACGCTGCGAGGACTCGCTCTCACGCTCCGCCCGCTCTGCACGCCGCTTCCTTGTTAGTGGCACGTGGTCCTTTCCCGCAATCACCATCACTAATTCTCTTCTTGTTGTTACCACAACACACTCATCATTCCAAGCTGGTCTTGTCACCGCCAGACCCCACTATCCACTTCATCACAGCGTCCTGTGTACTCGCCGCTGTTTGCGTTGAAACGATACACCACGAAATTCAGTTCGCTCGCTGCTGCTGTCACGTTTGCTCACGGCAGCGTTTTCACACCGAGTGTCCGCAGTCATTGAGTGTGATATGTTCATGTTGCCTGTGCGCACTGACACTATGCTCGTGAATTCAGTTAGTAAGCGAACGTTTACAAGCTTATGCGGCCGATAAACTACTATACTTGCTTCGTATAGCTGTCTACAATTTTATTATCCTAATCAATTGTTCGGCTTGCGGCCGAAATTGCGACTTTAACACATTACCGAAGCATATGACAATGTAGACTGCCACATTTTGTGGGGTATTATGGAAAGAGAAGGCTTAGACAACGACTGTATGCCACTTTTGAGGGCACTTTACCTAGAAAAATACCGTTTGCGTTGAAAGGCAAAGGATGAAGAGCGAGGGGAAAGTTGATATCACCAAGTGACTGAGACAGAGGTGCCAATTATCCTCGCTGCGGTTTATGATGTAGATGGCATGGATGGAAATAGGCGCAAGAAGGAAACAATATTGGGTTTAATCTCTCATACAAGCAGGCCGGCCAAATGTTGAAGCCGCAGCTTCCACGTTTCTTTTATGCGAATGGCAATGTGTTGTCAGTTAACAACCAAAGTAATTGGCAATGTTTGGCTAATATCTGTAGAAAAGAAGGCGAGAATTTAGGTCTCAAATTTACCTTTAAAAAATCAGGGGTTATGATATTCAATGAAAACAGTGAACAGATATTGTCAATGAAGGGCCAGGAAATACGTCGGGTAAAATAATATAAAAACGTTGGTATAAGGATAACCGAAGACAATAGATATATGGAACACACGGAAAAAACAATAAGAGCAATGAGGACGGTGAATGCGGCCATAATGAAACACAGAGCGCTATGAGAATACAGTACGCACGAGGGGATCCGGGATATGTGGAAAGGTATAATCGTCAGGGGACTGTCTCTTGGGAACGAGGTTGCTTGCTTGAAGTCAGGGGTAAAATCACAACTCGATGTCACCTAAAGGGAAGTGAGACGCCTCGCATTGGGTGCTCACCGGAAGACTACAAATGTAGCCGGGCAAGGTAAATGGACCCGACAAGTTTTGAAGCGAGGGAAGCTCACACTAAAAGTAATTTTGAAGAACGATAGAGGAATCTTGAAGAAAGTAAATGGTTGCGAGAGTGTTCATCTATTTGTGCAGGAAAAACATTGACCCACAGCGGAGGAGAATCGATAGCTAACCAGCAAGCATGCGACGGTGTTCTAAGCTACATGGCATTAAAGAACGCCAAACGGAAAGTTCGAGAGGCTGAGGGAATCTCATGGATCACGGCAATGGAAAATAAACCTGCCGTCAATAACTACCCACGAAAAAACAAACGTAATCAGCAAACACAGAATTAGTGATAACAAAGGGGACGTTCCTTCGGATTCAAAGCAAGATCAGGATGCCTGAGAACACCTAATTGCAAAGCGAGGTACATCAAGGAAGAATCATGTGCTTGCTATTGTAAAGTTGGGGAAACAATGGAACATGTTTTATTATAATGTGAACATATATTGAACATATTACGCAGCTGTCGGTTTAGGCTCCTATGGCCTTCATGAAGTACTTTTCTTCAGCGATAGCAGGGAAAAGTAAATATGCCCGCAATAGAGATTAGCAAGAGGCGATTGGAGGTTTGGTGGCAGAAGAGTAGGGCGACCAGAAACAACGGACACGTAGAAAAACAAGGTCACCAATGGGGATCTAGAATTTTGATGCCGGGAATTTTTTGTGTTGTGTTTGTGCACATGTGTACGTGCGTGCGTGCTTGTGTGCGTGCGTGCGTGCGTGCGTGCGCGTTTCCATATATGTAGAACAATGGCCCTAATAAGTGCAAGAGTTTGTTGGCGCAACCCACAGCCTCGTTCCAAAAGGTAACCGCATAGCATCCGTCCATCCATAAATGCGGTATCCGAGTTGCGGTGCCGGAGTTGAGGTGCGGAGCGCATGAGAAAGCGAGACGAAAGATTCACTGCCCCTCCAGTCTGTGAAGAAGGATGATCAGCGAAGATGTGTATGTGGGCCCCTTAATGGCAAACTGCACCTCCGCCGTGAGTCGGCACGGCATTGCACTACCTTCGGGATGAGAGCGCGTGTGGGAAGTGCTTAACGCCTGCCTCCCCTCCGCCACAGATCGGCCCGGTATGGCGCTATCTTCGGGATCGATCCAGGTATGGGCAGTGCCTAACGCCTACTTCACCTCCGCCGCGGGTTGGCCCGGCATTGCACTATCTTCTGGATCGGCCCACGTATGATGAGTTTTGTGTCTTTACACGGACACGAACCTGGCCGAACTAGCCCTTGACAGCTCCGCTGTAAAATTGGTTATGTCTCTGTGATTCCTATTTATTTGTATATTTATATATTAATTTAATGACGACGACGAACGCGGGAGCAGTGGAACGAAGGGCGTGAACGAGCCAGCTGTGGAAGAAGACAACGCTGGAGCCAGTTCTGATAATGATGGTTTTGTGTCTACACATGGACACGATCCTGGGGTACTAGCCCTTAACAGCTTCGCTGTAAAACTAAGTAAGTAAGCGGGTCCTTAGCTGTGCTTATTGCTTTATGTGCATTCGGGCGAAACAGCGCAGACGACGGGGCGTGTGAAAAACGAGTAACGTAGCTTACTTGACGGTGGCAACACGCTTTGTCACTATGTTTATTCAGTGCTATCGTATTACCGTCCACAGTCATTGGAGATGGGTTGTGGCGCATTTTCTTGCTGTAATTGTAATGACTTCTAAGGGGATTTAGCTTAAAGCGCAATGTCCTGTTCGTTTTTCACACGTTCCGTTGTCTCTTCTGCTTCGCTATAGGTTATATAAGGCATGCCGAAAAAAAAATACAGCTTGGTCGGGCACCCTACCACCCGTTTCAAATCGGAAGCACCATCCATCACCCACCTAGCCATCTAACCATCCGGTGATTTTTCTCGAGTGAAGCCGAAGGAGGCTCTCGTGAGGTTCCAGCTCACCGGGTTCTCAACGCAGCGGGAACAGCGCGCCAAACCGATAAGCTTTAATGCGTTACTACTCTTGGGATGCTTCACGCAGTTTCAAGCGCTATCTATGTATATTTGTATCTATGTTTTATGTATGTTTGTATCTAATGGTTTTCTCGCCTACCTGCGTCACTGGGTAGTTCGTGGTCGAATGCTTAGCGCATCGGGCTGCTATGCTGAGGCAACAGGATTCAAAGCCATCCATCGGATCAACTTGGGTCACTGAGTACGTGGTAGCGTGTGCATATGTGTCCTTGTTCAACGAACCTCTTCATGCCGACGTGGGTCACTAGATGCGGGACTGGGTAGCCACCACAGTTCGATAAAACTGTTTTACGCTGGCTAGGAGAACTGGATATGTGCCACTGTCTGTGCTGGTCTTCTATGAACCTTTTTGACCCCCAATACGTTTACTGGGTATGTGCCAGCAGGTAAGTGCCTTTCTTCAATGAGCGTCTTTGGCGCCAACTTGGATAACAAGGTATGTACCACTATAATGTGCCCCTCTACAATGACCAAAAATATCCGTTGAACTTATCTGATGCTGAGCGCGATTCAGCGCACGTCACAAGGGTTCATCAAGGACAACCAACCGTTGCATTAGGACGCTGAGCAACAAATGCACTGCGCATGTGCCGCTTTTCTATGAACGGCTTTCACGACCACTTATTAGCGAGCTGTGCCATGAATGCACTGACATATGCAATACTTCAATGAAGGTCAGTATGTGCCCTTGAGTGAGTGGCACGCGAGGGAGCTATTCTTGGCATTCGAAGGCACCAGCGCGCCACACTGCTCGTCTGAGAGGCGACGCGGAGACTTTTCGGCGGTGCCAATAGATTGCCCAACGTGTCCAAAAAGATGTGCGAGAGACGAGCCCGCTTTCCGCGTGACGCGAGTCTGGGAGTCCGCACGCAGAATCGGATCATGCATGTCAAAAGCCGCACGCAGTTGCAGCTGCGCTGGCACTAGATGGCACCATTCGTTTTAGAGCGCAGCTCTTAGGCGCCCATTCCTGCGGAAGTGTGAGAAGCGTGAGTCTGCATGTCCATTTCGTCTGCTGCTGAATTGCTGATTGGCTAAAGGCGACCGTCTCCTTCTGCAGCATACGCCAGCCCAGCCAATCAGAACTTCAGCGGCAGACGAAATGGACATGTCGGCTAGGTGGACACTTTTAGAATACCCGACGCGTTTGCCTCTCGGATAAGTTCACGCTACTGTGTCCCTTACCGCGTCTCGCGTCAAGTAACCGACGTGACATACGAAACCACCCCTCTTGTCCCCACCGTGGCTCAGCCTCGCTCCGACGTACTCCACGTAGCGCGTGCTAAGCTGTATCATTCAACCGCCTCCTAACCAGCGCAGACCCGGTGCTGGTTAGGTGCTTCCGCCGCCAAGGGTCACATGACAGGCTGATGAAGAAGACCATAAGATTGGTCAGAAGATGATGCTGTTGAACTTCGCGAGCTGACTACTATCCTCTCAACCACTACAGCTTTCTTAAACATCCTGTAAATGTATTGCGTACTTCTCTTTTCCCTGTAGCAATATTTAATATCTCGAAACATGTGTTATCCTGGAAATTGTCTGCAAGTGGTCTTCCTGGCTCACCGACTACAATTCGTGAATTGCAATAGACGCCGCCATGTAATTATTAAAAATTTATTCATGAATTTTTGTCAATTGCTTTAATGTGTGTTTTGATTTCTTGTACTTGCAATATCCGTATCTTCGAATAGACCACTTCAACGACAAGCTGTCTGCCACCGACGGCTTTTCAAGATACCATGAAAATTGAAAATGATCACCCTGTATGCCTGCGCGTATACATAAATTTAGGAAATACCTACTGAAGTGTCCACCAAGATAATGAGCAAATAAAAGGGAAGCGGAATGGAGCAATAAAACAAGATAGAGCACTTTGGGCTTACATTGATTACGATATGGTGAGAACAATCTGGAACAGTGTGATGGTAATAGCGCTAACGTTCGCAAATGCAATTTTGGGCTTTTAAATCAGAAACCTTCTCGGTGTTGTAGATTAACCAAAGAGTGGTGGGCCGCCTGGCTTTGCGTGCCCGCGGTAAAGCCACAAACGAAACACTCCAAAGTGACATGGCTTGCGCTTCTTTTGAAGTCAAAGAAGCGCCGAGCAAGATTAGTTTTGAAAGCATACTAAGGAACATGGATGAAAAGAATGGCCGGCTAAATGGCTCAAATATCTGCACCCTGAAAGCGTGGGCACAGAATGTATCCAGAGGCCAAGAAAGCTGGCGACCAAGGGCTGGGTAAACGAAAGTGTAAATACACAACCACAAGTAATAAAAAACAAAGTGAGAAAAAGAGAGGCGGCACATTATAGGCAGGCAAAATCAGTAGGATAATGCTAAGTGGAGTGTCTTGCTGTTGGAGGCTCCAGCTGGCTGCCTGAGGACAAAAACATACGGGAGCAAATATGCGCCGTAGGATGAGGCATGTGCGTGCAGCAAAAAAAAAAAAAAAGGAAGGAAAGCCAGGAAAGGAATCGGCACATCGTCATAGAATTCCAAGATACTCAACCAGGGAGACCCACCCGTAGGGATCGTCCACTCTTTAGAAGCGTTGGGATTCAATGAAGATGGAAGCATTAACTAGTCAGCCTTCGAGATAAGTAAGATATAATTACAGGGTTGGTGAGGAAAAAAAAGCAGGGAATACATTTATGCAACCGGTGTCATTGAAAGTGTAGGTAATAGTACGCTATAGCGATAGATGATTTCAATACAAAAGTACAGAGCGAGATCAGATAGGCTAGATAGCGATATATGTGGTAAAACATGGCTAAATCAAGCAGGCTGGGAGACTGTCACCGCCCCGTTTCAAGGGCAAACCGATAAGCATCATCATAATTATCGCTTCATATAAGAACGGGATTGGTGGAGCACTGCAGTCGTAGGGTAGTGGCTTCGACGTTGCGCTGTCAAGCCCCACATTTTCATGAGGGCGAAATGGCAAAAAAAAATAAAAGATTACCGTTTGCCTTGCATTGGGTTCAGGTTAAAGAACACCAAATGATTAAAATTATTCCGGAGTCCCAGTACGCCGTGCCCTCGTGGCCAGAATTATTTATTTATTTATTTATTGCAAATACCCTCAAACGCAAATCATTATAGAGGGGAGTGGTTACAAAGGAACGGTAAGTTATACAAAGTTATACAGAAGAAACCATAATGCAGAAACTATTCGGGTACAATACAAGAAATAAAGACCAGACTTGTTGGGACCTTTTCCGACGTCAACAACCGCAAATAAGTAGATCGTCGTGGCGACGGACTACCTCACCCGCTTCGCTGAAGCTAAAGCACTGCCGAAGGTTAGCGCAGCCGAAGTGGCGAAATTCTTTGTCGAAAACATCCTGCTGCGACACGGCGCCCCAGAAGTCCTCATCACCGGCAGAGGAACGGCCTTTACAGCGGAGCTCACCCAAGCCATTCTGCGATACAGTCAGACAAGGCACAGGAGGACGACGGCCTACCACCCTCAGACGAATGGTCTTACGGAGCGGCTGTACGTCGACGTCGAACACAAGACCTGGGATGCCGTCCTGGCGTACGTAACATTCGCTTACAACACGGCGGTGCAAGAAACAACACAGATCACGCCGTTCAACCTGGTTTACGGCAGGAACCCGACGACGACGCTCGACGCCATGCTGCCGCATGTCACTGACGAGGACAATCTTGACGTCGCTACCTATCTCCAGCGCGCCGAAGAAGCCCGACAGCTCGCCCGAATGCGGATCAAGAACCAGCAGAGGACCGACAGCCGACACTACAACCTCCGACGACGCTTCGTCGAGTACCAGCACGGCGACCGTGTTTGGGTTTGGACCCCGATACGCCGACGAGGACTCAGTGAGAAACTACTGCGACGCTATTTCGGACCCTACAAGCTCATCCGACGTATTGGCCCACTGGACTATGAGGTCGTGCCAGACGGCATTTCGCATTCACAGCGGCGCCACGCACGATCTGAAGTGGTCCACGTGGTGCGTCTTAAACCCTTTTACGGACGCTGACGAACTTCCTTATTTTGTTGTTTTCGTTGCTACGAGTGCTTTTCTTTATTACTTTCGTTTGTTTGCTGCATCGGATCGGTGCTTTTTTAAGAGGGTCGTATTGGCACGTGTACTTGTTTTCATCGGGCGACACGTTTCACCGCCTAACAAATGTTATCGCACAGCGCAGGACGCGCCTGCATGTGTGGGAAGTTTCTGGATTGTTATCGATGGTTCCATCGACTGTCTGTGACCGAACCTTGTGCAATCTGATTGCATGTGTGCGCGACGCGAATAATGTAGAACTTTGTGGAAGGCGCGTGGGTCCCAGTCATTAGTCTGGAACGTTCGAAGATTGATGTATAAAAGCCGACGCGCTTGACCCGTTGAACAGATTTTCGACGATCGGCGACTGTGTTCGCCGCTGTCGCCGTTCTTTGAGTGTAGCCTGTTTTTGAGGGCACAAGTTTGCCCAATAAACCGCTAGTTTCGTCTTTCTCAGTTTGGCTGTTTTCTTCACAGTCACTACTACCTGACAATATGTTGATGTCAAAGTGCAAGAGCAAATGATCACTGAAACCAGGGAGGTAAGTTATAGGAGACCTGAATTAGGGGTGTGTAGAAAAAATCAAGAAGTCGAATGTATTCGAATATCCTTGTAGCTTCTCTCACAAGCTGCGTGAAATGGAAGCAATTGGACATATCTAAGAACTGACTACACTGGGTTGAAGATGGACTAACTATATAGCAAAAGCGCCGGACCATGCTATACCTGGAAAATTGAAGTCACCTAAGGGAATGACTGGGAACGAAAGATACCGAGAAGCAATATCGGCAGTGACGTCACGCAAGTCATCAACAATAGTCCCTGCGGCGATAGGAGGGCGGTAGCATGCTCCTAGTATCACCTTTTTTATTTCTGAGAGAAACGCCCACACCCAGACCATTTACAAATGCGACACCACGTGTACTTGAAATGATGGAATTTTTTTTTATACCAGAGTCAATGTGCCACCACCAAATTGCCCCTCCAGATCGCAACGATGCACATCGTAATGTTTGCCGTCGTGAAAGATTTCTTTATTGGAAACGTTCGAGCTCAGCCAGGTTTCGGTTATGATTCTACGATGCGCACCACAAGCGTACGCTGCAGACTTCAGTTGATCTCGCTTATTCATCTCACTTCTAATGTTAGTGAACAGAACTGATAGGGAAAGTATTGAAAAGCTATCAGTGCCACTTCCAACCTCTAACAATTATGTTTCGTGAAGCGCAGAAACACAGTTATTTGCACCTATTTACTGGCCGTCCGCGCTTATCAGCAGGGCCGTGATTGATATTGTTCTGTGATGCATGTTTATTTGACGCGGGTGATACGGGTCGTGATCTGCGCGGATGTTCCTTAAGAGGAAGCTTTAGCTCGGGCCCAACTCCGACGCGGCCTATTCAAATGCATGTAAAACGCAAAAACTTTCTTGTGAGATAACCCCTGGACCGATTTTAATGAAATTTATTGCATTTGAAAGAGAAAGTTAAATTCTAGTGACTGTTAGAAGCGGAATTTCGATTTAGGGCTTGAATTTTCTTAAAAAGATTTTCAAATATTTGACCGTTTGAAAAAAATAGAAGCACGAAGTTTACAAATTCACAGCTCTGCATAAAGAACTGATATCGCGGTTGTGTAAACGGCATCCATTAAATCATTCAAAGCGGACAAATTCGATATGTCAGTTTACATTTTACGTGAATTTATTACGTTGGTTACAATAGTTCTGCAAAAGTTCTATTTCCCTATTACTAACATTTTTTATATTCATGTGTAAGATATCAATTTTGTCCGCTTTATATGTACTATTAGATACAATTCACAGAATTGTATTATCATTTTTCGTTGTTGAGTTACAGAGTTGTAAACTTCATAGTTCCGTTTTCAGAAAATTTCCGATATTTGCCAATTTTTAATAAAAAAGTGACAACCTAACTCGAAAATTCGAAACCAACCGTCACTACATTTTAAGTTTTTCTTTTAAATGCAACAAACCTCGTCAAATTTGGTGCAGTGGTTACCGAGAAAAACGAATTCTCCTTTTACATGTATTTAGATAGGAGCACCCGAGCTAAAGCTTCCTCTTAACGCTGTCACTTGATCTATCATACGCATAACATATGCCGTCCACATATATTTTATCGCGTTCGAGTTTAAACATAGGGGAGTTCGGCAATGGCTTCGCAAACGCAATTAGCCTTTTTCTAGCGTCGCGAGTCGCAGGTGAAAAGTCTTCAGCAACAGTTGCATTACTTTCTTCCCATTTACTGCGTTCTTTAAAAAATGCGTTAACAAACTTTAAACCAGCAGAATTGAACAATTAGTGGTTATTATCGCGCTTTTGTCACGTAAAACCACAGCACTAAATGCAAATCTGAGGAGCGCGCCTGAGTAAGCATGCGTGCTGCCGAGTGTGTTAGTGTCCCGGTATACAGCAACGCTAGGAGTGTGTGCGTCGCTTTCGCCCTCTGTCGTGCCGCCGCCAAGTACGCTTTAAATTGATTGGCTTTCCCTCCGGGAGATGGCGCGTGGGGTGCCAGTGTTTGAGCTATGCAGTGAAGCCACTCCTCGCGCCCCCACGAGGCAAATGCCGCGCGGTGTTCCATTTGCATATTTTGCCTGCTGGTCGGGAGCTACATGCGCCAATTGTTCAAAGCGCTGAGCAAGGTGGCACATTTTAATGTAAGCTACGCTCGAACCTTTGTAATAGCCGGTACGGGGCAGGATTCCAACCCCCCTAAATGTTGATATGTACATTTATACCCACATATACAAACACACGCACGAACGTACATATAGGGTGTAGGACCCCCCTCGATTCCGCGAAATAAAATCCTGAACATGCCCGTGGCTCGACCAGCTTAAAACTTCGCGTGCGAGCGCGCTCTACTTTGCAAAAAAATGTCGTGCAATGTTTATCGGCATGCATATGAAGTTTTCTCACCGAGGCCCGAAGGCAAGAATTGCTTTAAAGCGTGTTTAAAGAAAACTGCACATACGTAATGTAGAAAATTATGTGAGCGCATTCTAGCTGCCGGAACGAGCGGATTAATGATCGTTGCCAAAAGAACCATCGTGCCTGCAGTCATGTCAGGGACTGTTAACCGAGGGTCATTTATCACTAACCTTCGTTCACAGCAGCGACGCGTTTTCGATATATGCGGCGCCGACACGTATATTTAAAGGCATTTCATGCGCACATTTTATGCAAAGCTTATTTTTACGATTCGTTCATACCGCAGACTTACCGACAACTTCCTAGCAGCAAATCTTCAAGTGGAAAATGATTAACGATGGACGAGCGTCTAGATCAAATTTATTTCGCACAAGGGAAGGGACGACCAATGGCTGCTGGCAGAAGGGCAAGAGGGCTGGTTCTTGGAGCGTTGGGGGGCAGAATTCGAACCAACTGGAAAGGCAACAAGCTATTAAGAGTAACAATGAGTTACTTTATTGCACAAATCACGTCAATATGGCAAACTTGCAAAGTAATTATTATCACATTGGAAACTGTAATATTACACAATTTTCTTGATTTTTCATACCACTTGGATCAATTTTGGCATAATTTTACATTGCTCACTCGACTAAGGCCGATCTAACAAGCAAGTTATTGCGGGCGGTAAATGCTGAAGCTATCACAGCTCTCTCATAACCGGAGCGCGAGAGGTTTTCGCTTACTATAAAACAATGAACACTAGCACATCAATCAAGGTTACATGAAAAATCAGAACGCTGACAAAAAAAAAACAGAAGGGAAAAGCCAGGGCGCCACGGGTAAATTGTGTCCGCTAGTGTTTACTCTGTTTGGAAAACACTCTTGGGTGAAAATTTCCAACTAGGAATGCAAATGGTTCCAGTTCAACTGGTTTATGGAACAATTCCCAGTTGGTCCCCATTGCAACTATTTCCAGTTGATCCCCATTGTAACTGGTCTCAATTGGTCCCAATTTTAACTGGTCCCAGTTGATCCCCATTGTAAGTGGTCCCAGTTGATCCCCATTGTAACTGGCCCCAGTTGATCCCCATTGTAACTGTTCTCAGTTGATTCCCATTGAACTTTCTCCAGGTGGTCCCCATTGCAACTGGTTCCAGTTGGTCCCCACCGGAACATGTTCCAGTTCCAATTGCAACCGGTAGCGATTGTGAATAGGGATAGTGAGCCAGGGCCAGTAGGAACCGCAGGTAAACGTTTACATACAAGTGGGATTCCTGCTGGCCATAGCTTGTATGCACCTTTGTGGTTGCCATTGCATGTCACAAAGAACCAGCGAGTTCAGTGAACTTTATGCAGCCGAAGCAGCTTAGTGTTGAAACTTGCACAACACCATCTGAAAGAAATAGTCATATGCGCATTCACTAAAAAAGCAATCACTACTTCATACAAGCAATTCTACCAAAAAATTCGCTTGTACAACGTGCAGATATTGGTGTAGCAGTAGTTCAGATGCACATAATACAGCGTGACCATAAGCCAAAACTGCCCTTGAATAGAAGATATTGGCCAAATAAAGAGTAAGCAATGACAAATAACTAACTCCTGTTTAGCAGTAATTGTGGCTTTTAGTATGAGTAGATCTATGACACAATTCACCACTGAGATAGCAGTGTTATATATCAGAAACCTCGCAACAGACATTTTTCTGATCAAGTATTCAGAAGTGTGAGATCCCATTTCATGTGCCCTTGTATGCGATCAACGTTTTGTGCAAATTTGAATGCCTACGTGAAAAAAAAGTTTCATTATGATCATGCCTTGATCGAAATGTGCCTGTAAAGTGCGCAGTGCAGCACGTCGACAAAGGTGTTCATCAAATGTCATATTTACAACTGATGCGAAAATCTTGCACGGCAATCTTTTTAATTCTTTAATTCAGACCATGTTTTATCCGAAGCTCATGCTTCCGAATTCTGCATCACTAACACTATCAACAGAGTTTGTGCTCTGACCTTTTCTAATAAAATAATTCAGATGTAGAACACATGAGCTGTCTCATGTTCTGTAGCTCTTGTACATCGCCATATAATCTTTATGCCTAAATATGGCTTTATTGTGCTAGAGCTTTTTTTATTTCCTTGCCTTAATATAACCTACATGCGGAACAAGTTTGGGAATACGCACTTGCAGTGTAAGCACGCCCTGTATGCGCTTCTGTTACACGTTAGACAGAGCTACAGATGCGAGCTAGTATACGCTTCATACTTCTATATGGTATTCAAAGCACAAGTGTTGCACGACACTGGTTCATTTTGACACGTGTACTCGTTTATCCTTTTCTCGGGGACTGCACTCACCCGCTAGCGAGTTAAATTTATCGATGAGCGCAAGACGCGCCTGCATGATTGGAACTTACTCGAATGGTGTCGTTGTTTCTATTCCTTGTGCTTATATGTTCTCGTCAAACCTAGAGTATTCAGATTGTATGCGTGACACGAATTGTGTAGTACTTTCTGGAAGTAATACGGGCACCATCGATTACGCTTAAATCTGTGGCGAGTGATGTAAAAGAACCGACGCGTTTGACTCGCAGGTAATGGGGCTCAAAAACAAGCACCAAACTCGCAAGCATTGTATGTGTACAAACGTTGCATAGTAAAACACTTTAGTCAATGACACTGTGCTGCAGTATTTACATTTTTGTGATAAAGAATCACATACTCGGGAAACATAAATAAGTAAAGTATATAATTACCTCCACAAGGCAGAATCAAGACCAGGGAAAACTGTGCACGTCAATCCACACACGGTGTGTCCACAAAGCCGCGTAGTTGATGTTAAAAACAGGTACCAACCGTTGGCCTGTAGTCATGCTGTCTTCTAAAGGTGAAAATGTCTAACACCAATACTGCATAAATGAGGTTACGCAGGCAATGACACCACAGGTTCCTCTTGAAGAATCATCACACCCGCACACGCCCGGCGGCTCCATGCCTCGCTCGACTAGCTTGCTGTCAATATGGCTGTCGAACTACGCCGTCACGTCTGTCACGTTTCCACAGTTTCGCTAGTTTCGTCTTTGTGATGCAGTTTATGGCTATTAATAAAAATAATGCTCGTTATGTGAGGCAACAGTTTTGTTTTACTTTTATTTGACATAATTTTAATTTATTGCTATTATTATTGTTTGAGCCATAGGTGTTTGAGCCGATCATGACAAGATACGCAACTAACGTTTTCTTTTTTTCAATATGGCGGCTGTTGTGGTCATAGACGTGTAGTTCATTGTAGTAAGCGTGCGTTATGTAGCTCTATGCGTTGCGGACCAATTGCTGTGCTGCAAACACGAGTTGTTTCACCAAATACGATTCAGCTCACTAGCGCTTAGCTAGACAACGACGTCAGCAGAACAAAGTTCCTGAAACATTACCATAACACCGCGGTATCGGTCAGGCGCGCAGCGTAATGTCACGAGTCGAACCTGGACAAATAAGGATTAGGGCCATATTTCACAAATTTAGTGCGCTGAAACTAAAGCACGCGTACGTGTCATGGCGATGTGCTCCATTTTTGCGTAACAGCATGCTGCCTGATTCAGTTATCCAAAATAAATCATGCGTCCTATAAAACCCATCTCTAATGTTGCACTCGTTGCAGCATTATATCACTTAACTCATGTTTTTTTTGTCAACATTTGTAGGAGTACCTGTGAAGATAACTACTAGTTCCTACTATACAACTGGTCAAAGGTCCAGTTAGAATCCAAATGAAACCGCTTGCTTCCAGTACAACTTGTTCAGGTCGCAGTTAGATCCAAACTTGGACCATTTGCTTCCAGTACAACTGGTGATGGTTCCAGGTGAATCCCAAGTGGAACCAGTTGCTGTCCAGTTGGCTTGTAACTGGAACCTGTAGCATCCCACTTGGTTTCTAACTGTGACCGATTGGCCTGTAACTGGGACCAGTTGTTTTCCTACTGGAACCAGTTGGTCCCAGCTAATGCCAGTTGGAACCAGTTGGATTCCACTTCAATATATTCAGCTGAGAGCTGTTCTAGAGCCGCATAGTCAGAACAGTCGTTCAAGCAAGACAGCGAATGAGGCTAGTTGGTACGTTAACATTTTTGGCCTATATGTGCAGCGCGCTACAGAAGTGTCGTTGATTCTTTGAGCCGCGTCAGTGTCGCGCTTCACATACACGCCAAAGATCGTACAAGCGAACCACCGTTAATGCCACCCGTACGCATCTCAGCGTTAACACGGGTGTTACTGGAGATAATTGTTGCTTCAGTGTAAACAAGGCAAACTCATCTCTGTAAACAAGGCGAACACATCTCGCATATCCTGGTCTCTTTCGGAGCCGGCCGGTCTCGGCTCATACGCTGTAGCCATACTAGTCACCGGCACGCGTCTGCTCGTCCGTGCGGCACCGCTTAAAAAGCTTTGCCATCTTCCGTCCAGTTTCTGCAGTTTAGTGCGCTGCACGCCGTGGTTTTCGCATCACTTCACCAAGGTCCTTGACTAAATATCGTCGATTAACGTACCTGCAGCCCGAAGCCGATGAATGCAAAGCATGCTCGACGGTCTGCCGATTGCAATGTCGATGGCACTGACCGAAACAACGAGTCTGCATTCTGCCCGTAAAGTTGGCTTCGCAGCGGTACTGTTGAACATTTGACGTCATTGTGCGCCACGTGGTAGCTCTCGGCGACTAGCGGCGCGAACGGCGCCGGAAAAGTGATGCGCAACTCTGCTCCCTGTGGGATCGTATGCAGGAACACTAGAGCAAGGTATGGAGACTTTCGATTATGTGTGGCAACGCAGCGACAAATCTCGCAAAAGATTTAGCAGATAAAAATAGGAAATATGGATCTATAATGTAAACATGAGTAATTACCTGGTATCATTTGAACTGCAAGGTATACCGGGAGAAAAAGCGGTATAAATATCTGTCCCTGCGCATAACGGAAGGAAAGACTTATTCAAGCACCCACAAAGATACTCTGAATATAAAGGATAAGCGGAATGCAACAATACTGAAACCTAGAGCACTTTGGGATCAGAATAAACATGAGGTGGTGCGTGGAATCTGGAAAGGAGTAAAGTGTGAGCGCTAACGTTCGCAAATACAGTCATGTGCTTAAAATTGAACATGTTCTTGGGTTGGAAGTTAAACAAAAATGGCTTTGGGGGCCGGTACAGTAAACCGCAAAGGAGGAAGTGCAGGATAATGTGGGTTAGGCTCCTTTTGAAATCAAAGAGACGCAGAGCAATATTAGTTTTGAAAGACTCAGCGATACGGTCGAAAATAAATTAGCGGCTAAAGTGCACATGGATTTGTACCTAAAAAGCGTAGACACAAAATGGAGGAAGAGGTCAAGAAACTTGACGACCTTGTACAAGGTAAATGAAAGTGTAGATAGACCACCCGGAGTCATCAAAAAGAAAGAGATAGAAACGGAGACAGCAAATTTGAAGCTATGAAAGGAAAAGAAAGAACCATGGAGAATTACAAGAATGGGAAGAAAGAATTTAGAACGGTAAATCTCTACGATGACACAAACTGCGGTGCTTTTCTATTTGACCTTCTAGGTTGTTGCCTAAGAAGAATAACATCCCGAGCATTTATTCGCAACAAGATGAAGCATGTGTCTGCTGGAGCAAAAATTGTGAGACGGCTCAGTACATCCTAATGTAATGGGAAGGTTTTCACCCAGCGCGACCCGTAGGTAACCTACACCTTCCTGAAGTGCTTGAATTTAAAGTGGATCGAAGCATCAACTGGTCAGCAGTCGATATAAGCGAGAGATGTCTGCAGTATCGGTGGAAAAAATGCAGGGCAGTGCTTGATACGACCGGGTCCATTACAGGCAAAGCAGTACAAAGTAGATATAGAAGCTTTAAGAAAGATAAAATAGTTAAAGAGGTGTATGTTAGAATGAAAAGCATCTATAGCACATGATTAACTCGAGCAGGCTCCGTACCTATTTCTCACGGCCCTGTTTCGGAGCGGCTGCAAATCAATGATAACCATCACCTACAGATAGGTAGTAATAGAACTGACATGAAAACGAAGTGTTTATAGTTTTAAAAGCAATATTATTGAGGTCGTTAAATCGGGCCAGGTGATGTGACTAGCAGATATGAATGCGCACATGCTGGATTTGGACCAATATACTGATTATAACTGTTCTCTAGTGCTGGATTTGCGCGATAAACAGTTTTCTTGTAGCTAGCGGCAGATCAGCGGATCTCTTAGGCATATACAGATCAGCGGATCTCTTAGGCATGTAGGGCCCTGTGGGCCGTACTTTTCGAAGACGAGGTAGCCTAGCCGCCTGCGGAACTACCTTAATGAGCCATGTGGGATGCTCGGTTGCGGTAGTCGGAAGATTAAATCACCCCTCCCCCCCCCTTTTTTTTTACGATGGAGAATCTGAATTTCACATCTCCAGTGCACTACATCTGCAGGCTTGTAATGACGCCTGACACCGGCGATAGATGCCGAGAGCGATTGGGCCTATAGTAATCCAGGTACAACTAAATTAGGAAGGCCCACTCACCTTGAACAAAGACACTCCCTCACCAGAACACGAATTGGTGCAGTATTCGGCCACGACCTCCCTGATGATGTCTACAATGAACCAATGGCCCTCAGTCCCCAGAAGCTGGGGAGCACCTGACCAATGTGGTGGTCAGACCTGTAACCCAGCAGAGGGTGCTAATAATCTCTGGGTCTGGACGGGCCGCCAATGGAAACTGACCCTGTAAACCTTTAAAAGCTGAATTCTGCGAGTGAGGCTAGCTTAGCAGGACCCTTTGAGGAATTATCAGACGTTGTTTGGGATATTGTCGCCCTTAGTGAGATTAGAAGAACTCGTCAGGTTTAAACATTGCTGAATAATGGACATGTCCTCTACTATAGAGGTCTCCTAGATACGAAGCAATAAGGGCTAGGATTCCTAATTCATGAGGACATAGCGGGCAACATTCACGAATTCTACAGCATAAATGAGAGGGTAGCAGTAGTCGTAATCAAACTTAATAAGAACTATAGAATAAAGGTAGTACAAGCCTACGCTCCCACATCCAGTCATGATGACGAGGAAGTAGATCAGTTTAATGAAGGTGTTGAATTAGCGATGAGAAAAGTGAAAACTCAGTATACTGTAGTAATGGGCGACTTCAATGCAAAAGTGGGGAAAAAGCAGACTGGTAAACAAGCAATTGGCAACTACGGCATCGATTCTAGGTACGCTATAGGAGAGATGGTGGTAGTATTCGCAGAAAGGAATGAGCTTCGAATAATGAACAGCTTTTTCAGGAAGGATAGCAACAGAAAGTGGACCTGGACAAGCCCTTTTGGCCAAACAAGAAATGAAATTGACTTCACACTTTCTGCTGATACCAGCATAGTCGAGGACAAAGTTATAGGTAGGGCAAAGTGCAGTCATCATAGGTTAGTGAGGGCTAGAATTCACCTCAATTTGAACAGAGAAAGAGTAAAATTGGTCAAAAAGAAACAGGTTAACGTAGAGGCAGTAAGAGTAATAGCATACAAATTTAGGCTGATGTTTGCAAACAAATATGCAGCCTTAGAACATAGAGATATTGATGATGACATAGAGGTAATAAATTAAGCGGTAACGAGACTGGCTTCAGAGGCAGCAATTGAAGTGGGAGGCAAAGCACCAAGCCAAACAGTAGGCAAGCTCTCTCAAATAACAAAGGGCCTAATAATGAAACTAGAAAGAATGAAAATGTCCCACTCAAAACAAGGCGAAAATAAGTGTAATCGAAATTATAACGGGAGGAACACTGAAGAAGCTGTAAAAAGTGGGCGGAGCTTGAAATCAGTGAGAAGGAAACCTCGCATAGGACAAACCAAGATGTATGCATTGAAAGATAAGCAGGGTAACATCATCAGATATCTTGAAGGCATAATTCAAGCAGCGGAAGAATTCTACGCTGGCCTGTACAGTACCCAGAAGACACGCGAGTGCTCCATTCGAAACAATAATGAACAGGATACAGAAACGCCTCCTATAACTAGAGAGATCAGAAGGGCCTTGCAAGACATGAAACGGGGAAAGTGCACGAGAAGATAGATTAACAGTCGATTTAATCAAAGATGAAGGACACATAATGCAAGAAAAACTGGCGGATCTATATACGAAGTGTCTATCGACTGCAAGGGTCCCAGAAAACTGAAATAATGCAAACATTACCGGAATCCACAAAAGGCGAGACGTTAAAGAACTGAAATATTATAGGCCCATTAGCTTACTCCCGGTTTTATATAAAATATTTACCAAAATAATATCCAGTAGAATAAGGGCAACACCGAACTTTAGTCAACCAATGGGACAGGCTGGCTTCAGGAAGGAATAGTCCATAATGGATAACATCCATGTCATTAATCAGGTTATGGAGAAATCCGCAGAGTACAATAAGCCTCTCGATATGGCTTTCATAGATCACGAACAAGCATTTTATTCAGTAGAGATACCAGCATTCATAGAGGCGTACTAATAAAGAAAGGGGTAACTTGTTAATAGGTAACTAAGAAATGCCTAGAACAAGTTAAGGCCCGCGCAAAGAGCGATGGAACGAAGTACGCTAGGAATAACTTTAAGGGTAAGTAATCACTCATGGCGTCAAGTGCGCAGGCACAAACGAACATGAAAATTTTTCGAGACATACTGTTTGGGCTAGTTGATAATGATGGAATACGGCAGCATAACTCGAATTAGGGGCGTAACACAGCGCTCGTGCTTGTTCAGTCTTTTTTACGCCCTTGTTCCGAAGTGTGCTGCCATATTCCATCATGGAAAATTCAATGACCGCGAGCAGCAACGGTAAGAACTATACAGAGTATTGTCGGCGTTGTTGCCATGCGTTGGCTTCGCGTTCCTGTACTGTGGCATGCTTACAGCAGGCACGATGTGCCTCCGCTTCGCACTTTTCAACTTCAGGGTTTTGTCGTTCTTGTAGCTTAGCCTCGCCCTTCTTGAAGGTCTCTTAAAACCCTTCAAGAATAAATTTAGGCCTCTTCTTTCAGCATCGCCACGTCTAGGCGGCCCCGCATTAGAGCTGCAGCTTGCACTGCAAACGCAGCGGCACCTTGTTCCTGCGTCTGCACCACGCATGCGGATCCTCCTTGCTTCAGCGATTAACGTTACACTTGAGCTTCTCAGCTGGCGTTTTGATAACACCTGGAGGCATGTTTGCGCGATGTGAGGGATGCGGTGCTCCGTTGCAAAAACACCGCACCGACGTGTTCTAACATGGCAACTATACTAGTCGAAAAACGATGCGGTCAGCTGACAAGCAAAGGTGTCAACTGAGGTCTTAGAATGCAACTGCCTCTGTGCACCAGTCTGTGCGATTGGAACACAAACACGTCTAGACCCATTTCGCCACCTAGCGCTCAAACTCTGACAGATGACAGAATGAGAAAGCATAAAAGTTAATATTTGAGTAATGCTCTTTACGAACCGAACAAAAAGTAAGGAAGTCAGTAGTTTTATGTGTAACAATCGACGTCAGCGAAAGATCGCATCGAGTGCTCATCAAATTTGTATTGAAATGAAACGCGCCAAGCGCCCCAACGCGCTGCCTTGCACAAGGTAAATGCACAAGAAGATTCTATTCCACCAGCTGGGGCATGCGCACTTTCTCTAATCGTTCCAGTATCGGGCAGCTGCGCTACTGATTCTACAGAAGAGCTATCGGCCCCGGGTGCCAGACGACCTGGCCACGCCACTGGGTACACCCTTTTTCCCCGATGGCGTCATGTAACGCTTGAATTTAGGGGAACAGGCATGTGGCTAAAAAGCACTCGTATGCTACCGAATGGCATAAAGGCTGCCAGTTTCGAGACCCTCCCTATGATTGGAAGAGAGAAGAAATTGAATTGGATTGTGGGGCTTTCGTACCAAAACCACGATTTCATTATTAGGCCCGCCGTAGTGGGGGAGTCCGGATTAATCTTGACCACCAAAGCATCTTTAACCTGCCCTCAGTGCAAGGAACACAGGTGCTTTCGCCTTTCGCCTCCATCGTAATGCGGCTGCCGTGGCCGTGATTTGATCGCGCGACCTCGTGCTTAGCAGGGCAACACCATAGCCGAATAGCTGCCACGCCCGCTGAGGGAAACTAATGGAATATATATAAATATATATATATATATATATATATATATATATATATATATATATATATATATATATATATATCTTGTAACAGACGTCGTCGTCTCAGCAACGTGGCACGGAGTCTGGAAAAGGGCCACCCACACAAGGCAGCCGTAGCCCGAAAAGCCGACAGAACTAGACACACCTGCACGCCCACTTTTTTCTCCGTGCTGGCACAGAACTGGCACCGAAGTACTCTGGTACATCGCTCCCCAAGTAGAAAGGAGGCAACCTGGCGACCTAGGCAGAAGACAGCACAGGCGGGTTGTAGCACAGTTTAAGGCAGCACAGGCGGGTCATTACGTAGCACACTATAAGCTGTGCGACATGAACGGTTTGGCGCCCCCGGAAACGATTGTCGGGAGCTGGCGCGACCGGCTCGATGACATAGTTAACGGGCGAAGTTTGCTCTAGGACTCTGTAAAGACCGTGGTATTAGGACAAGAGGTTCGTAGAAAGGCCAAGAGTGGTGGATGGAACCCATAGCCAAACCAGCGTTCCGGGGGAATAGTGGGCAGTAGATGCAGAGGCGTCATGGCGAGATTTTGAACGACACTTGCGTGGTAAACGAACGCGCCAGTTGCCGACGTTCTTCTGCACAAGCAGTCGGTTGAGAAATAGGTTCCGGTTCAGAAACGTCAGGTCGGTATGGCAGAATTGTGTCTATGCAGTATGATGGTTCTCGTCTATAGAGAAGAAAGAAATGTGAGAAACCAGTGGTAGCTTGGGTGGTAGATGTATAAGCGTAGGTTATGAATGGAAGTTCCCGGTCCCAGTTCGTGTGATTGTCGGACACTTACAGCACTAGCATGTTGGCAAGGGTACGATTGAAACGTTCCGTCATTTGATTAGTTTCAGGATGGTAGGCTAGGGCGGTGCGATGTACAATCTGACATTCCTTTAAGATGGCTTCCATGACGTTGGAGAGAAACAGGCGGCTACGGTCGCTTAGCAATTCACGAGTCGACTCGTGAGGATACAAGGAATACGAGTGTGCTACCCATTTGGCCCTTGGTGAAGCTCGTGGAGCCCAGCGATCCTACAAACCCGGACTACGGGGCAGCGTCGATAACCCCGATACCCGCTCGGCGCAGCAGCCGGTGCTGCTGCGACGCGTCAGGAACGCGAACGGCAGCAACCGTTCTGCCTGGGCATGGCTACGGGAGCGGTTAGCGAACTTCAGAAGACGACGACAATGCAAGATGGGACCACACCAGCAGAGAACATGGATCTAACAAATGTAGACAGAACAGAAGACGGAATAGCAGGCTCCGTTCGCCACAACGCCGGCGGCCGCCAGCGGGCGGACGACGACTGGCAGACAGTCCTGACACTACGGCAAAAGAAGCAGCAGGCTCGAGAGCGCAAGCGAGAAACGGACTCAACGGCCAGCACTAACCCGGCGAAACTAAGGAAACGACGAAGAGGCATACCAAAACTTCCTCCTCTTCCTAAGAGGACTTCAAGATAGTTATCCGACCACACCAGGGACTGCCTTTGAAGACTATCAGCACGCCGGCCCTCGCCGAAGCGATTGTCACGGCCTGCGACTACCAAATAAGCGGTGAGCAATTTTTGCTCCGTATAAATCCCGGCTCCACTATCGCCATACTTTCGAAATTGAGACAGGAGGTCGCACAGCAGGCACGCTGAGTCCACTCCCTCACTACCAATGGACGTTCGCATGACGTTAACGTATACGCTGCCACCGGAGAGGAAGCTATCCGAGGAGTTATACATGGACTTCCACCCCGAACGCCACCGGAGACCATCATAGCACACATACGTATACGGACTCAAGGCGTCGAACTTATCCAAGCAAGAAAGATCGGAGAAACAAATAGTGCCGCCCTTACTTTATGCGGCCCCTCACTACCTCGGGTAGTGTACTACAACGGAGGCGAACTCCTGTGTCATGCTTACCGTGCTACTGTTCAGGTGTGTAAAACATGCCATGGAAAAGGAGATCGGACAGACGTCTGTCCACAGCGCGACCTGCGAGTGTGCCGAATTTGCAGACTCAGAAACCGAGTGGATGGACACGCGTGTGAGTCAAAGTGTGCCTCGTGTGAGGGCGCCCACGTCACCGGGGACTGCAGTTGCCAGCGGCTCCACAAGCAACCGAGAAAAACCTCAAGTCAGAAAGAGCGCTGAGAAGCACAGTGAAGGGCAGAAAACACCACGCTGGTTCGCCTCAGAGGAAGAGGAATCGGACTAAGCAAACGGCCATAGGAGCGACCAACGCGACCGACAGGGAAGGACGAGATCGCCAGCTCCACACCGACTGAACGCTCTGTCCAGATCAGCGTCATGTCACCCTAGCAGATCCCGATCTCGAGCACGATGATGATGTTTGATGTTTAATGGCGCAAGGGCCAAGTGTGGCCAAAGAGCGCCATACTAATGTTTATGAGTTCGCAGTGGACAGATGGGTTCTGTGATCTTAATGTGCCGTGGCTGTAAAGGGGCCTAAAAGAGTTGAAGCAAATTGAAAAAATAATGTACGAGTAATAACATTATGGGAATGCCTATTGACGTGTACTATGAACGTTAGAAGGCATTGAGAAAGAATGATGCAATATATAAAATACGTGAGATGCTAAAATGTCTGGAGCACTTCTGCCTCACCAGAGCCCTTGAAAGCGAAGGACATGTACTTCACAAAGAACACTATCGTAAATGTATCCTCTGGAAAGAGGATGCACTACGGAATAATTGGGCTTGTCACGTGTAGCACAACATCTTTCAAGTAAGCGAGGACTGCTTTCGTCTTAAAAATCGGTTCTACACCAAGAAACATGGCCGGATGCTGAGGGACGTGATGGCTTAATGCAAAAGGAAAATGTTTCCTCCTGTCTCTTTCGGCTTCCCGGCACTCCAGCAAGACGTGGAGGACAGAAAGCCTGTCACCGCATCTACCACAGGTTGGAGGCTCGTTACCGGTCAGGAGCAAGTTGTAAGTGGCGCACGCGTGTCCTATTCTTAGTCTAGTGAACAGTCGTTCTTGGGTGCGAGAAACCTAACTTAGGCTTAATTACGTGAAGCTTATTACTTGTTTCTGCGTACCCCAAGCATTGCCAGTGGCTTCGCAGTTTTTTTCTGAGGAAAGGCTTCATGTCTGTGGCAGGAACTGCAGCAGAAAGAGTACCCTGCGATGCCATTGATTTGGCCATCTCGTCAGCAAGCACATTTCCCTCGATTCCTCTATGGCCAGGAACCCAGCATATTATTACATGTCGATGTGTTAAGTAGATGTTACATAAGTGTGTGTAGAGTTCATTGAAGACAGGATTTGTATGCTTTTGTAAAGAAATGAGTGCTTTTACAAGACTTAACGAGTCTGTGAATATTATTGCTCTGTCAAGTTTCAGTGTCTTTATATGTTTTACTGCAGACAGTACTGCATAGGCTTCTGCAGTGAAGATACTTGTTAGGGGGTTCAACACGTCAGATTCAGAAAGAGAGGGACCAACAGCAGCGTAGGATACGCCAGCATGGGATTTGGACGCGTCTGTGTAAAATTCGTAGCGGGAGTACTTCGATTGAAGCTCTCGGAAATGCATAGCAATTTCAAGCTCAGGAGTGTGCTTCGAGACCTCTACAAAGGATGTGTCACATTCTATATCCTGCCACTCCCAGGGCGGTAATAGATTAGCAGGAGCCATTAGGCGATGTTCGAGTATCGGGACATCCATTTCTTCACTAAGTTCTCTTACACGCAGTGACAAAGGAAGTCTCATGGAGGGTCTGTTACGGAAAAGTGTTTCACAAGTCAAGTCGTTTACTGTCGTGAAAAACGGATGTTCCTTATTAGAGCGCACTTTAAGAAAGTAGGTGAAGCTGATGTATGTCCTCTGAAAATGGAGTGACCACTCATCTGACTCTACGTATAGGCTTTCCACAGGGCTTGTTCTAAAGGCGCCAGTGGCCACGTGGATACCCAGGTGGTGGACGGGGTCTAACATGTTTAGCGCGCTCGGGGCGGCAGAGTGGTAAACCGCGGCACCATAGTCCAGTCGTGATCGAACTAGGCTCCTGTACAGATTCAATAAACATTTTCTGTCGCTACCCCATGTTGTGTGGGATAGGATTTTAAGTAAGTTCATTGTTTTAAGAGATTTTGCTTTAAGATATTTTATGTGTGGGACGAATGTAAGCCTGGAGGCAAGTATAACACCTAAGAATTTGTGTTACTTGTTTACGGGTATTCGTTGCCCATGTATTTCAACAGTGGGATCTGCAGCAGGCCCTTTTTTTCTGGTGAAAAGAACGCAAGAACTTTTGTTGGGGTTCACTTTGAACCCGTTTTCGTCTGCCCACTTGGAGACTTTGTTCAACCACTGTTGTACCTGCCTCTCACAGACTGTTTGGTTGCAGGATTTAAAACCAACCTGTATGTCGTCTACGTAGACGGAATAAAAGATAAATGGGGGTAATGTTTTACGAAGCGCGTTCATTGTTACTACAAAGAGCATGCAGCTCAGTACGCCTGCCTGGGGTACCCTAGTTTCCTGTATGAATGCACGCGACAGCACATTACCTATTTGCACCCGGAATGTACTGTTTTGCAGGTAGCTTCCTATGATGTTTAAGATAGTGCCACGGATGCCCAGCGTCGATAGGTCACGCAGGATACCGTAGCGCCAAGTAGTATCGTACGCCTTTCCATGTCGAGAAACACGGATAAGAAGGACTGTTTATGCACGAAGGCGTCGCGAATGTTTGCTTCCATGCGCACTAGATGGTCGGTTGTAGATCGTCGTACTCTAAAGCCACACTGATATGTATCAAGAAAATTATTTCTTTCAAGGAAGTGTACAAGTCGACGGTTTATAATTTTTTCAAAAAGTTTGCATATACAACTCGTGAGGGCAATTGGGCGTACTGAATTGGGCGTCTTTGCCCTGTTTAAGAATGGAAACGACCAGGGCTTCTTTCCATGCGGTAGGGAAGTATCCCGCAGCCCATATTGCGTTGAAAAGTGCTAGCATTGAGTATCAATTTGAGTATCAGTGGGGAGGTGTTTAATCATGTCGTACATGATCCTGTCCGGTCCAGGTGCGGAGCTCGGACATGCAGTCAGGGAGGCTCTCAACTCGGTGATGTTAAAAGGCGCGTTGAAGGGTTCGTTCTGTCTGCATTTGCGGTCAATAGCCTTGCGTTCTGCTACTTGTTTGTGTTCTAGAAACGCCTTAGAGTAATGATTAGAACTGGAAACGTATTGGAAGTGTTCGCCAAGGGCGTCGGCTTGGTCTTCCAAGCGGTTTGCTTCACCGTTTACTAGGGGTAAGGGATGAATTTCTTGCCCCTTAAGCCTTTTCAGCCCATCCCATACTTTAGATTCTTGAGTGTATGAATTTATACCAGAGAGAAACCTCTGCCAGCTTTCCCTCTTTCCCAGTCGCCGCGTCCTTCTTCCCTGTGATTTAACCTGTTTAAATTCTATAAGATTTTCCGCTGTAGGACTATCACGTAGTTAGCTCAAAGCTTTATTTTGTTTCTTCCGCGCCTCTCTACAATCGTCATTCCACCAGGGGACCCGTCTTTTGGATGAAGTACCTATTGTTTGAGGAATGAACTTTGCAGCGGCGTCAATGATAAAAGCGGTGAAGTATGAAACAGCATGATCTATAGTAAAATTACCTATAAGATCCCGTGATATGTGGGTGGATTCCCTAAAACGTTCCCTGTCAGCTGAGGCCAGTTTCCAGCAAGAGAAATATGGATGCATGTCATGTTTGTTTACGAAGTTCAGCGTTACTGGGAAGTGATCACTTCCGAATGGGTTTTTAATTACATGCCATTCTAAATCAGGAAAGATGGAAGCGGATCCGTTCGCCAGGTCTATTGATGAGTACGAGTTATGATGTGGATTATAATACGTTGCTTCTTTCTTATTAAAGAGACAGGCACTGGTGGTTAAAAGGAAATTTTCAATGAGTCGACCTCTCGCGTCGCATCGCGAGTCTCCGCACATTGTGTTATGAGCGTTAAAATCAACCACGATTATATAAGGCTCGGGAAACTGGTCAATGAGGTTATAAATGTCTCTTTTTTCGAGACGCTGGTTCGGCGGTATATAAATGGAGCACACAGTTATTATTTTATTAAAGAGAATGGCCTGAACTGACACTGCCTCAAGGGGTGTGTTAAGGGCGACGGGCCGGCAAGCTACCGCCTTGTCGGCAATTATTGCTACACCGCCGGAGGCATTAGCCTCCTCAAAGTCTTTGTTTTGGAAAAAATTTGTATTGGTGGGTTTGAGATGTGTCTCTTGAACACACAGCAGCTTCGGATTACGCTTGTGTATTGTTTCTCTAATGTCGTCGAGGTTATGTAAAAGTCCTCGTACATTGCACTGTAGTATTTATGTTTCCATTTTGATAAATGTATTTGATGCTGTGTGTTTAAGAAACAGATTAGTTCACGGGCGCTTTGAAGGCGCCGTGACGGGAGTCTTATCTCCTTTGGAGCGATCGAGAGTGCCTCGCCACTGCTTAGGCGCTGGTGATGCCGTCTGGCTGGTGGTTGTGTCCATCGCCTCTTGCGAGGCGCTGGGCACGCGCTCTTCCGAGCGCTTTGTTTGGCGTGAAGGCCTCGGCACGTTGGACGAGGCCGACGAGGCCACCTGCCCGGAGGTAGATGGCCCCTTCTGCTGGGTTGGCGTAGCAGCGCTAGCTGCATCCGCTGGGGGGGGGGGGGGGCGGATGGCGTCACTGCCGCCTCACTGGGTGTGGGTCGGGCAGCCGCCGGAGACTGTTGTGGCGCTGCCCCCTGACGCGCCACTTCGGCAAATGTGTTCTTGGGCAGGTAGGATACCCGCCTGCATGCCTCCTTGAAAGTTATGTTGTGCTTTACTTTGATAGTGACAATTCATTTCTCCTTTTTCCAGGATGGGCACGACCGCGAGTATGCGGGGTGCTCCCCTTCACAGTTTACACAATGGAGAGTGTTCTCGCAAGTTTCAGAAGTATGTTCGTGGGCACTGCACTTCGCACAGGTCTGACGGCCTCGGCAGCTCTGCGAACTGTGGCCGAAACGTTGGCATTTGAAACATCTGAGGGGATTTGGCACATATGGCCTAACACGGAGCTTGATGTACCCGGCCTCTGCAGACTCGGGCAGAACACTTGAGCCGAATGTGAGTATAAGGTGTTTGGTCTGATTTCTTTGCTGTCACGACTGATCTTAATTCTTTTAACATTAATAACATTCTGGTCACTGAAGCCCTCCAAGAGTTCATCCTCAGTGAGCTCCAGCAACTCATCGTCCGAGACAACACCGCGGCTTGTGTTCATCATACGGTGCGGGGTTACAATTACTTGGGTTTCCCCAAATGACACTAGTTTTGTCAATTTCTCATAATGTTTCTGATAGCGGAGTTCCAAGAGGAGATCACCGCTTGCCATCTTCGACGCCTTATAACCTAGGCCAAAGCCGCGCGAGCTCAACCATCTCAGGCCCATATCGCTCACGTCTTGCATGGGCAAGCTCTTTGAACGCGTAATTGTAACCCGACCCAAAGTCCACATCGAACGAAACTCACTCTTCCCTGAATCCATGTTCGGTTTCCGCAGGGGAATATGTGCACAGGACGTCTTCTATTAAGAGATGAGGTGCTCGATCCTCCTTCGGGCAGTATGGACAGAATTCTGCTAGCATTCGACGTCCGTAAGGCATTTGATAACATCTCACACACTACAATACTAGACGGACTACGAGATGTCGGGTGTGGAGAAGGAGTATTTCATTACGTTCAAGACTTCCTGAGTAGCCTCTCCGCGAAAACAGGACTGGGTTCAGCACGTTCTGCCCTGTATCGCCTACCAGATAAGGACACTGCTCAAGGTTCCATATTGTCATCACTTCTCTTAACATCGGCTTACGTAGAATGGCCCTGGACTTACAGAAGAACCGGGACCTTGGCTGCGCCATATATGCAGACGACATTACACTCTGGGCCTGCAAAGGGTCCTACGGAAACCGACAGGACACGCTTCAACAGGCCATCAACACCATTGAAAGCTATATGAGGCGAGCAGGCATGAGGTGTGCTCCAGCGAAATCGGAGTACATTCATATCAGACCGAGACATACCCAAGCGACCAGGGCTCCGGATCTGCAGCTCACCTTGGAGGGAGAGCCAATCAAGAGGGCATCCCACCTGCGCATACTGGGAATGTGCATTCAAGAAACGGGCAGCGTTAGCATAGCGCTCTCCAATCTCAGACTCACTGTTCGGAGCGTAACCGGGCTTATTAGCAGAGTTGCACGCAGCCGAGAAGGCATGAGCGAAGCAGACACCATGCAACTAGTAAACACCTTCGTCATTAGTCGTCTAACGTACGCCCTGCCTTTCCAAACCACGCGGTGTAACGGGATCGAACATGCGGATAAGCTCATCAGAATCGGCTGTAAAGCAGCACTCGGCCTGCCTGAAAGCACAAGCACGATCCGACTGAACGAATTGGGAATGATGAACACTTTGGAGGAATATGCAGCGGCCCCACTAATGGCGCAGCGTGAACGGCTAAGCACGACACCTCAGGGACGCTCGGTTTTACAAAGACTTCACTATCCACTGACACCACAATATTGCGGCGACGAAACAGCACTACTGCCATCTGAAACCCGAGAGCGGATCCACGTGGCGCCAATCCCCGACACATGCACCCAGTCCATCATGCGGCACGGAGACGCGCGCGGGCAGCCACCTTGCTAAGGCGGCGAAGCGATCCGGATACATTACAGACACGTGTTCGGATCACAGGAATACAGGCACCCTCAATACAATTGCAGCAGTCGTGACTAGCCAAGGACGAACAACCGCAGCAGCATCCATACACACTAAATCGGTTGCAACGGCCCAAGCTGTGGCCATAGGCCAGGCCATACGCGCCGCGGAAGCTAATGGCAAATCGGTCTACATGCTGACAGACTCGCAGGACGCCTACCGCCTCTTCCTTGAGGCGGGGGGGGGGGGGGGGGGGCTGTACGGGGCTGCGGCTTCCGCATCCTAGCAACGGAACTCACCACGGATCATTGCGTCACCTGGTGCCCGGCGCACACAGGGATAGCGAGGAACAAACTGGCGGACCTCTTGGCTCGAGGCACGACAGGACGAGTCGTGGGCCACACCGCCCGAGAGAACACCTCTACACCCGGTGCGCCAAGAGAAATCCTCGAACTTCAACGGCTAAGTGGGCGAACCAAAGCCCTCCCTCACCTAGACCTAGACAGGAGGCAAGCACGGGACTGGCGCCGCCTGCGAACAAACACTTTCCCACATTTATACAGGCTACACAAAATTTACCCAAACAAATACAGCCCTTTGTGCGAAGGAACATCGACATTGGAACAGATAACATTCCAGTGCGCGTTACGTCCGGCGGCTGCCAACCTTGCCGCTGCTGGTCAACACTCTCCATAACTGGTCGTGGGAGGCGCGACTCGCGGAATTGGAATAGGGTAGCCAACTGACGACCCTTGACCAGGCCCGGCGAGCCGCTGTAACCAGTGGGGCCCTGGAGGAGGGGCTCCACCCACCATAACCAAACAACCTATACTACAATACACGTTCACTCTCTCTTTACTCTCTAGCAATTCACGTGGTAGACCATGTCGCAGAATGACGTGATGAAGAAGGGAGTAAGCAACGCCTTTCGCGGTGGCGGTTGGCAGCGCCGATGTTTCAGCATACCGTGTGAGGCAGTCCACGGCGACAATGACCCACCGGTTGCCGGAAGGGAAGGGGACCGAAAAGACCGACTGCAACGCAGTCGAAAGGTCGGGCAGGGCAAGGCAATTGCTGTTGAAGACCGGCGGTGCTTTGAGGAGGTGTCTTGCGGTGACCCGTAGGACATGACCGAACATAGTGGCTAACGTAGCGATACATGCCGCGCCAGTAGTACGATAGACGAAGACGGGAATACGCCCTGAATGTGCCAGCGCGGCCACATTGGGAGTCAGCGTGGAAAAAGCTGCAAATATCCGAGCGCAGATGACAAGGACTAACAAGCAGCTACCTGCGACCGTCGGTCAAGTAATTGCCATGGTACAAAAGCCTCCGCGAACGGCAAAGTGTGAAGTTTGAGGAGGATGGGTGCATGAGGGTGAGTCAGACGAATATAGAGATATATGGTCAAGGAGCGGAGCGGAGCCATCCAGGGACCTTAGCGCTGTTCCGCCGGCATATAGGTGATGGTAAGGGATGATGGCGAATCGCAGGTGGAATTTGTTGAGCAAACAGGTTCAGAAGGTAGGGGCGAACGGAAGAGGGCGCCAGCGTCCGAGTGTTTTCTTTCCGAGCGATAAATAACACGAATATCATATTCTTGAAGGCGTAAAGCCCTGCGAGCGGGGCGTCCAGTGGGATCTTTCATAGACGATAGCCAACACAGGGCATGGTGCTCGGTAACAACGTCAAACTGACGACCACAAATGTGAGTACGAAATTCACCGATTGCCCAAATAATGACCAAGCATTCCTTTTCTGTTACGGGGTAATTTCACTCTGTCCTTGTTAGTGTACGGCTGGCATATGCCACAACATTCTCATCAAAGCCACGCTTGCGTTGGGCGTGTACGGCACAAAGTCCGATACCACTAGCGTCCGGGTGGATTTCAGTAGGTGCGGTAGGATCAAAGTGACGCAGTATTGGAGGGGATGTGAGGAGTCGGCGAAGCGTTGTAAATGACTCATCACACTCGGGATTTCAAGTCGAGAGGTCAGTGCTGCCGGCAAGAAGCGGCGTCAAGGGGGCCATAATGGAGGCGAGATTGCGGATGAAACGCCGGAAATACGAGCACAAGCCGATGAAACTACGGAGCTTCTTTAGAGTGCAGGGCTTGGGGTAATATCCTACCGCATGAAGCTTCGCAGGATTCGGTAAGATGCCTTTATTCGAGACAACGTGGCCCAAGATCGTAAGTTTACGGGCGCCAAAATGACATTTTTTTCTAGTTTTGCTGTAGTCCTGCGACAGTGAGAACCTCGAGAACTTGTTCAAAGCGAGTGATGTGAGAGAAAAAAATCTGCAGAAAATACTACTATATCGTCCAAGCAGCACAGACTGGTCTGCCATTTTAATTCTCTCAGAATAGAATCCATCATCCTTTCTAAAGTTGCAGGCGCGTTGCAAAGGCCTAAAGGCATCACATTAAATTCATATCACCCGTCAGCGGTGACAAAACCCGTTTTTGGGCACTCGGATTCAGCCATGGGCACTTGCCAGTAGGCGGAGCGCAGATCCAGCAATGAGAAATATTCGGCTCCTTGAAGGCAATCCAGGGCAGCGTCAATACGCGGTAGCGGATAGACATCCTTGCGTGTAATCTTATTTGGTGGTAATCGACGCAAACCTGATCGAACCATCCTTTTTACGCACCAACACGACCGGGGAAGCTCAAGACTTTGAGATTCTTGAACCACGCCACGTTTCAGCATATCGTCGACGTGGTCGCTGATAACGTGGCGTTCACTCGGCGATACCCTGTGGGGACATTGGCGCAGCGGAGCATGGTCACCAGTGTCAATACGGTGAACAGCCACAGACGTGCGCCCAAAGGAATGATGATGATATGTGGTGTTTAATGGCGCAAGGGCCAGGTTTGGCCAAAGAGCGCCATGACTAGTTGTGATGTTGACGATGTATTATGGAGATGTGACTTGGCTGTAAACTGGCCTAAAAATTGTCGCTGTAAAGTGCGTAAAATCTACGTGCTATAAAATTATGGCGATGAGTCATGACGAATACTTTGAACATTAAAATCCATCGTAAAAGAATGATGCAGAATAAAACATATATGAGATAATAAAAATACCTGGAGCACTGTTGCCTCACCGGAGCCCTTGAAACACAAGGGCCTAGAGGCACGTGCTATACAAAAGAGCTATCACAGCGCCATCCTCCGAAGAGAGGAGACGCTACGAACATATGGGGCTAACAACATGCAACACAACATCTTTCAGGAAACTTAGGACTGCATTGGCGTCAAATAGCGGTTCTGGGCCGAGTAACATTACGGGATGAAGGGGGATCTGCTGCCGGTATGCTAAGGGAAAATGTTTCTTTCTGTCATATTCGGCTTCCCGACACTTCAGGAGGACGTGGAGGACGGTCAGCCTCTCCCCGCATCTACCGCAGGTTGGAGGCTCATTTCCAGAGAGTAAAAAGTTATGCGTGCCAAAAGTGTGTCCTATTCTCAGGCGAGAGAATAGGACATCTGTTCGCCGTGATTTTGTTACGGGGGGCCAAGAACCTAACTGTGGTTTTATCACGTGCAGTTTGTTATTTACTTCTGCGTCCCACATACGTTGCCAGTGGTTTCGCAGTTTTCTTCTTAAGAAAGGTTTCAGGTCTGTGACAGGGACTGCAGCGGTAGAATTAACAGTGTGTGATGCAGTTGATGTGGCCATCTGGTCCACTAGAACGTTACCCTGGATGCCGCTATGGCCAGGCACCCAGCATATAATTACATGCTGGTTAGATACATATGCTTTACATAGGACGGAATAGAGTTCGATTATTATAGGATTTTTGTGCTTACAGAACGACATCAAAGACTTCACAACACTAAGGGAGTCCGTATATATAACTGATTTTCTGAGTTTTGATTTCCTTATATGCTTCACGGTCGACAATATTGCGTAGGCCTCAGCCGTGAAGATACTAGTTCCGGGATGCAGTAAATCGGATTTCGAGAAGGATGGACCGATGGCTGCATATGACACCCCCTCGCGTGACTTCGATGCGTCTGTGTAAAACTCCGTGCAGGAGTGTTTGTATTGCAGTTCCCGGAAACGCATCTGGATTTCAATCTCTGGAGCGTGTTTTGTAACCTGCATGAAAGATATATCGCATTTTATCGTCTGCCACTCCCAAGGAGGTAGCAGCTTAGCTGGAGGCATTAGGCGGAGCTCGAGGAGTGGAACATGCATTTCATCACTAAGCTCTCTCACACGCAGCGAGAAAGGCTGTCTTATTGAGGGACGATTGCGAAAAAGTGTAGCATATGTCGTGTCATTAACGGTATTGAAACATGGATGTTGAGGATTTGAGTGGACTTTCAGAAAATATGCTTGGCTGATGTATGTTCTCTGCAGATGAAGTGACCACTCATTCGATTCTACATATAAGCTTTGTATGGGACTCGTTCTGAAAGCGCCAGTGGCCAGTCGGATTCCTAGATGATGCACTGGGTCTAGCATCTTTAGTGCGCTCGGGGAGGCAGAGTGATAAATTACGGCACCATAGTCAAGTCGCGATCGAATGAGGCTTTTATAGAGATTCATTAAACACTTCCTGTCACTACCCCACGTAGTCTGGGATAGAAGTTTCATTATGTTCATTGTTTTCAGACATTTTTCTTTAAGATGTTTAATGTGGGGGACGAAAGTGAGTCTGCAGTCAAGTATAACACCTAGAAACTTGTGCTCTTTGTTTACAGGTATTTGTTGTCCACCCAGTTCTAAGCAAGGGTCTGGGATCATTCCTCTCTTTCTTGTAAAAAGAACGCAAGTGCTTTTGTTAGGATTGATCTTAAATCCATTCCTGTCTGCCCACATTGAGACTTTGTTCAGGCCATGCTGTACCTGTCTCTCGCACACTGCGAGGTTACAGGATTTGAAAGCTAGCTGAATGTCGTCCACGTAGACAGAGTAAAAGATGGCCTGAGGTAATGAAGCGCGAAGCGTGTTCATCTTCACAATGAAGAGCGTGCAGCTGAGCACGCCTCCTTGGGGTACACCCGTTTCTTGCGTAAAAGGACGTGAGAGTGCATTGCCTACTTTTACCCGGAACGTACGATTTGACAGATAGCTTTCCATTATGTTAAGCATATTTCCGTGGATGCCCATTTCTGACAGGTCTCTTAAGATTCCGTAACGCCACGTTGTGTCATAGGCCTTTTCCATATCGAGAAATATCGATAGGATGAACTGTTTATGTATGAATGCCTCCCGAATATTTGCTTCAACACGTACGAGATGATCGGTTGTGGACCGCCCTTCTCGAAAGCCGCATTGATAAGGATCAAGCATTTTGCTCATTTCAAGGAAATGGATCAGTCGCCGATTAATCATTTTTTCAAATACCTTACAAAGGCAACTTGTGAGGGCTATCGGGCGGTAACTTGCCACTGAGGAAGGGTCTTTACCTTGTTTCAAAACAGGGACCACAATAGCTTCCTTCCATGCGGTTGGAAGGTACCCTGCATCCCAGATGGTGTTGAAAAGTGTGAGTAGTGTAACTTGCGTGTCATCGTTTAAGTTTTTGAGCATTTCATACATAATTCTGTCAGATCCGGGTGCAGAGCTCTTGAATGAGCTCAAGGCAGCTTTCAACTCAGCAATACTGAATGGGCAGTTGTAGGATTCACTCTGTGGACATTTTCTTTTGAGTGGCTTACATTCTTCTATTTGCTTATATTTCAGGAAGGATTTCGAATAATGTTTTGAACTTGACACACTCTCAAAGTGCTCCCCAAGTGAGTCTGCCTGATGTTGCAGCGTATCACCCTGTGTGTTTACCAGAGGGAGTGAATATGTTTGTCTCCCTCTAATTCTATTTACGCGGTTCCAGACTTTCGCCTCATCTGTAAACGAGTTGATGTTCGATAAAAACTTTTGCCAGCTCTCTCTTCTGGCCTGTCGGCGGGTTCTCCTGCCTTGAGACTTAACTTTCTTAAAGTTAACGAGATTCTCTGCAGTGGGCGAAGCGCGTAGCAACCCCCACGCTTTGTTTTGATTCCTACGTGCGACTCTACATTCATCGTTCCACCACGGGACATGCCGTTTGCATGCCGATCCACTTACTTCACGTATGCATTTAGATGCGGCATCTATAATAAAAGCTGTAAGGTAATCCACAGCAGCATCAATTTGTAACAAGGACATGTCATCCCATGATATGCTAGTTATGGTTCGGAATTTCTCCCAGTTGGCTGTGTCAACCTGCCACCTAGGAGCGTGTGGTAGATATTCGTTTTGTTTAAGTGTTCTTAATAGTATGGGGAAGCGGTCGCTTCCGTAAGGATTGTTCGCAACTTCCCACTCCAGTTCAGGCAGTATAGTCGGGGAAACTATGCTGAGATCAATTGAGGAAAAGGTATTATTTGCAAGACAGTAATAAGTGGGTTTCTTCTTATTCAAAAGGCACGCACCAGAAGAAAAAAGGAACTGTTCAACAAGACGACCTCGCGCATCTATACGACAGTCACCCCACAGGGAGCTGTGCGCATTGAAATCGCCGAGAACAACATAAGGTTCTGGCAATTGATCTATATAGGATTGAAATTCTTGTTTCGTTAATTTGTGATGTGGGGGTATGTAAAGAGAGCTAATGGTGACGAGTTTGTTTAGGAGGACAGCTCGAACCGCCACTGCTTCGAGAGGCGTTTGTAGCGGGAGAAGTTGACACGCAATGCTCTTATGGATAACAATGGCGACACCGCCCGATGATGCGACAGCATCATCGCGATCTTTACGAAAAGTTATGTACTGTCGGAGAAAGTTTGTGTGTTTGGATTTTAAGTGTGTTTCCTGTAAACACAGCACTTTTGGATTGTGTTGGTAGATGAGTTCTTGTAGATCATCGAGATTCCTAAGAAGACCTCTGACATTCCATTGAATGATTTGTGTATCCATATTAAAGAAAAATTTGGTGCTGTGTTTACGGAAACGGTGGTGATGTCTTAGGTTACAGAGCTCTTTCGAGGCCCTGTAACGGGAGTTCTGCCCTTTTTGAAGCGTTCGAGGGAGCCTCGCCGCTCCTTAGGCGCTTGGTGCGCCTTGAGGATAGGTGTTGTGTCCATTGCCTATTGTGAGGCACCGGACACGTGCTCTTGCGAGCGAGAAATTACAAGAGAGAGTCCTGTCTTGGAGGGCAAGACCCCTGCGCCCACCAGCCCAGAGGTCGATGGGGCACCCTGCGGGATTTGGCTGCGCCGGCTGTTGCCAGCGCTGGAAGGGGCCGGGGAGGTTGGGACAGCCTCGGCGGCGGCCACCTTCGGGGTCGATGGTCCCTCATTCTGGGTCGACGGAGCAGCGCTAGCTGCAACCGCCGCGGGGGCAGATGGCGTAACTGCCGACTCACTGCCTGTGGGTCGGACAGTTGCCGGAGGCCGTTGTGGCGCTGCCCCCTGACGCGCCACTTCGGCAAAGGTTTTCTTGGGCAGGTACGATACTCGCCTGCGTGCCTCCTTGAAACTTATATTTTCCTTTACTTTAACTGCTACAATTTCCTTTTCTTTTTTCCAGGATGGGCACGCACGCGAGTACGCGGCGTGCTCCCCTTCACAATTTACACAATAGAGAGTGTTCTTGCAAGCTTCAGAAGTATGTTCATGGGCACTGCACTTTGCACAGGTTTGACGGCCTCGGCAGCTCTGCGAACTGTGGCCGAAACGTTGGCATTTGAAACATCTGAGCGGATTTGGCACATATGGCCTAACACGGAGCTTGATATACCCTGCCTCGATTGATTCGGGCAGGACACTTGATCCGAAGGTGATTATCAAGTGCTTGGTTTGGATTTCTTTGCCATCTCGCCTCATCTTAATTCTTTTGACATTGATTACATTCTGTTCACTGAAGCCCTCCAAGAGTTCAGCCTCAGTGAGCTCGAGCAAGTCATCGTCCGACACAACGCCGCGGGTGGTGTTCATAGTACGGTGCGGGGTTACTGTTAGTTGGTGATCCCCAAATGACACTAGCTTAGGCAGTTTCTCGTATTGCTTCTTATCGCGGAGCTCCAGGAGGAGATCACCGCTTGCCATCCTGGTCGCCTTATAACCTGCTCCAAAAACATCAGTCAGGGTCTTTGATACAATGAAAGGTGAAATGGTGCGTACTGGTTTGCCTGGTGTTTCCGAGTGAACTACATGGAAACGTGGGAAGTTGTGGACTTGGCGTCCGAAAAACTGAAAGACTTCATCGGTGCGCCCTCTTTTCTGAGGGCGATCAGGGAGTTGAGGAAAGGAGCTATCCATAAATATATGTGATATTTCGGCAGTAACGCCAGCCACCCACCATGGAGTCCTACAAGGGGACGCTGCAGGACCTGTGAAACACTGCCTGCAAACGCCAGCTGCACATTACCACTATAACCAAATATGAAATAACCAAGGTTGGCTATTCACACAAGGTTAACCCTTGCTGCCTGGAAAAATCGGAATGAAAAGAAGCCAGAAGACAGGAAAGGTGGAAAGTAAGGGAAAGACGAAGGTTGTAGGGAGAGAGAGACAGGAAAAGGCAACTACCGATTTCCCCCGGGTGGGTCAGTCCGGGGGTGCCGTCTACGTGAAGCAGAGGCCAAAGAGGTGTGTTGCCTCCGCCGGGGGGCCTTAAAGGTCCAAACACCCGGCATCGGCTCAACCCCCAGGATCCCCCTTTCCCCGGACACGGCTAAGCCGCGCACGGCTACACGCGGGAGGGTCCAACCCTCGTGTGCTCGGGTCCGTGGTGTCGCAACACACCAAACGTCTCCTGACGCAGACGCCCCTGCGGGGTGCGCCCAAAGGAAGGATGGTCAAGGTCAAAAGACGCACGAAGACGTTCAAGTAGTTTAGCGACTTGGCTGCGCTGGGCTTAAGTCAGGGCGTTATCTATGCTGCACGACAAGATGTCTTGGTCACGTTAAGCGGGTGTGGTGGCAGAAGTGACTACATCAAGAGGCAGTAGCGCCACATCAGAAGATATCTGGGATGGGAAAATGGCATGAAAAATGTCCAGATTGAAGAGACATTCGCCGTGTAATAACGTTGAAGGGCAAGGAAAGGGACTGCACGCGTAAACTGCGCCGCAACCATCAGCAAGTTCGACGACGGCAAACGGAAGTTCGAGGTTCCGGCGACTGGCAGAATCTTCAGACGGCGTAAAAATAGCACTTGAATCAGTGATAGAGCCACAGCGGATGGACACTAAGGCGGCCGAGAACGGAGAAATGACGACATCGGCAGCGACAACCACTTTGGAGGACGGGCACGTAGGGTCTGCGATTATCGTACTGAACAGATATTAGCCAGTTGTGCACGAGCGCAGTCGACTACAGCATGATGTTCGAAAAGAAAATTTCAGCCTAGGATAACATCATGCGACGCACGCAAGAGGACGACAAATTCGACGACATACGGGGCGTCTTCAATGAAAATACGAACGGTGCACGCGGCCAAAGGTGTAACGTGCTGCGAGCTCGCCGTCCATAATGACAGGTCAGGAACCGGTGTCATCCCTTTTTTTCAGTTTGCGGTACAGCAGTTCACTTATCCCAGAAACAGCTGTTCCTGTGTCAAGAAGAGCTTCGGTCGCGACACCATCTATAAACACTGCGATTTCATTAGAGGGCAAAGTATGAGGCCTTAAAAATTTCGACGACAGCGCAGTTCTTGCTTCAGGAACTGCGGGTGTCAATTTTCCCTCGGCGGAGAATTGGACCGCCGAAGCATGGGGGAAATGGAGCGGCGGCGAGTTGAAGGCGACCGACGTGAGCTGAAGGTGGCACGATGTGAATAATAGTCCGAAGCGTCAGCGTGAACATGGCGTTCTGTTCGTTGATGTGTGTATCGAAAGTGGGGTGCGACGTGACGAAAATACCCTCCACGGCGGCGACAGTGGCGAGCAACATGCCCAGCGATACCGCAGGCGTAGCAGACGGCGCGATTATCTGGAGTACACTATGGCTTGTGAGGGGGTCCGGGAGGTGGGTAGGCTGGTAGGTGAAGCGCGCGTGCGGAACGTGGCGCGGAGCAGAAGCTGTAGACTGGGCTGCTTAGCGCTGGCGACGTTCGCACATATTAGCGAATCACGGCTTCAGCGTAAGTAAGAGGCGCTGTAACGTGCGCTGGTGCCGCAGGGGAGGGCAGTGCCTCAGGGACTTGTGTCTCAATGACATGACGGAGCGGGTTGTCCAATGCGGTAGAGGTCTGGGGAACAGATGCCACAAGGGACAGCTGGCGGGCCACTTCCTCGCAGATGTACTGCTGAATTTGCGGCAACAGGACGGAACATTCAGCTCCTGTACGTGTGGTTTCCAAGGCTGAAATTTCCGCGGGTTGCAAAGTGATACGACGCGTGGAAAGGCGCTTCTTACGCAGCTTATCAAAACTTTGGCAAATTGGGCGATTGTCCGACGGTTCTTAGCGACCAGGATATGGAAGGCATCGTCGTCTATGCCTTTCAGGATGTGCCTTATTTTCTCGGTTTCCACCATTAAAGCATTCAGCCGCCTACAGAGATAGATAACGTCTTCAATATAACTCGTGAAGGTCTGACCATTTTGTTGAGCTCGGCCACTCAGGCGGTGTTCAGCGCGAAGCTTGCGCACGGCTGGGCGACCGAAGAACGAAGTGAAGGTTTCCTTGAACACCGACCAGGGCCGGTATTTTGTAGCGATGCCTTTTCCGATTCTATGCTTTTTCAGGCTTTTCGCGCTTGGCCAGTGGTCAGAGCGACGGTCTGCCCACATTACCAACGAGATCAGGCGGCCGTGTGTGGTGGATGATAAGAATAGCCTAGAATAAGGCATAAGGCATCGCTACAAAATAGCGGCCCAGGTCGTAAAATCGGCTTCATGACTGGTAAACCATAAGCTGGCCACATCAGTCAGGTAAAAGATGACGTGAGTTAGCTTGGCAGCGTCATCCCGCTCGTTATGAGCGCTACAGCGTTCATACTCGGACAGCCAGTCTTCGACATCGCGATCATCAGTACTGCTGAACGGTGGAGGGTCACGCTGACGAACCACACCAGCACACATGGCAGGCGCGGGGGTGGGTACGGCTTAAAGTAGTGGCGTCCTCAGTCATTGCAGCCGGAGATGATAAAGTACGGCTGCGGAGCCCCAGGACGAGGAAAAGGACTATCGAGCACCTCCACCATATTGTCACGTGGTAGTGACGGTGAAGAAGGCAGCAAAACTGTGATTAACGAAACGAGCGTTTTATTGGGCGAACTTTATCCTCAAAAGCAGGCTACACTCGCAGAACAATAACGGCGAATACACTCGTCGATCGTGGAAAATCTGATCAGCGGGTCAAGCGTGTCGGCTTTTATACAACAGTCGTCGAATGTTCAAGAGTAATCGCTGGGACCCGCGTGCCTTTCACAAAGTTCTACATTATTCGCGTCCCGCATTCACGCGATCAGACTCGCGCGTATGGTACGGTCACAGACAGCGGATGGAAGCATCGATACCATACCAGAAACTTCCGATACATGCAGGCGCGTCCTGCGCAGTGTGATAACATTTGTTAGGCAGTGAAACGTGTCGCCCTATAAAGACAAGTACACATGTCAATACCGCCCTCCTAAAAAGCATCGACCCGATGCTGCAAACAAACGATAGTAATAAAGCAGCACTCGTAGCACAGAAAACAACAAAATAAGGAAAGTTCGTCAACGTCCGTAAAGGGGTTTAAACGCACTACGTCGACCATTTCAGAGCGTGCGCGCCGCCGCTGTGAATGCGAAATGCCGTCTGGCACGCCCTCATATTCCAGTGCGCCAATACGACGGATGACCTTGTAGGGTCCAAAATAGCATCGCAATATTTTCTCACTCAGACCTCGTCGGCGTATCGGGGTCCATACCCAAACACGGTCGCCGGGCTGGTACTCGACGAAGCGTCGTCGTAGGTTGTAGTGTCGGCTGTCGGTACGCTGCTGGTTCTTGATCCGCAGGCGGGCGAGCTCTCGGGCTTCTTCAGCGCGCTGGAGATAGGTAGCGACGTCAAGATTCTCCTCGTCAGTGACGCGCGGCAGCATGGCGTCGAGCGTCGTCGTCGGCTTCCTACCTTAAACCAACTTGAACGGCGTGATCTGTGTTGTTTCTTGCACCACCGCTTTGTAAGCGAAGGTTACATACGGCAGGACTGCGTCCCACGTCTTGTGCTCGACATCGACGTACATTGATAGCATGTCGGCGAGGGTCTTGTTCAGGCGCTTCGTTAGACCATTCGTTTGCGGATGGTTGGCAGTTGTCCTCCTGTGGCTTGTCTGGCTGTTTTGCACAATGGCTTGGGTGATCTTTGCTGTAAAAGCCGTTCCTCTGTCGGTGATGAGGACTTCTGGGGCACCATGTCGCAGCAGGATGTTCTCGACGAAAAATTTCGCCACTTGGGCAGCGCTCCCTTTTCGTAGAGGTTTAGTAAAAACGTCGGTGTTCCCTTCCACTGAGGGCTCCACTGAGCGGCGGCGAGGTAGGCAGTGATATCGCGGCGAGGTCGTTCGCAAATCTGTGGTTGCGGCGCGTTAGCGGCGAACCCTCGGAGTCCCATCTCCCGGTATGGGCATCGACGGTAGATGTGCCCGGCTTCTCCGCAGTGATAGCAAAGCGGACGGTGGCGGCGAACGCGCCAAGCATCAGTGTTCCTCGGAATGCTGCGTGGGGCGATGCGTTGGCGCGCTGGCGGCGGGGGTGGTGGTGGACGACAGAACTGTGTCGTCACTGGGCCCTGCTGTGGGCGCGGAGGGCGTACGTGACGGCGGGCTACAGCGGCGTATGTCATCGCTTGCGGCTGAGGCTGCGGCGATTCAGGGGTTACTCCGAGTTGTGGTTGGAGCTCCTCACGGACGGCGTCGGCAATCGAAGCCACTTGAGGCTGTGATGACAGGAACAGCTTCTGTAGCTCCTCCTGCACGACCGCTCGGATAGACTCGCGCAGGTCGTCGGTGGCCAGTGACTGAACCACGGCGTAGTTTGTCGAGTTAGTGTGGTGGTTGAATTGTCGGTTCCGCATTTCCAGTGTTTTCTCGATGCTGGTGGCCAAGCGAAGAAACTCGTCGACGGTTTTCGGTGGGCTCCGTACCATTCCGGCGACAAGTTCCTCCTTTACAGCACGCATCTGTAGGCGGACTTTCTTTTCCTCGGACATTTCCGGGCCGGCGTGGCGGAATAGGCGGCTCATTTCTTCTGTAAAAATCGCGGTGGTCTCATTAGGCAGCTGCACTCGGGTTTCTAGTAGTGCTTGGGCTCGTTCTCGGCGCAAGACGCTTGTGAATGTCTGCAGGAAGCCGCTTCGGAAAAGGTCCCAGGTCGTTAAGGTGGCTTCTCTGTTCTTGAACCACGTCCTGGCAGCGTCTTCCAATGCGAAGAAGACATGTCGCAGTTTGTCGTCGCTGTTTCAGCTGTTAAAAGCAGCCACCCTCTCATACGTAACAAGCCAGGTTTCCGCGTCCTCGAATGTTGAATCGCGGAATGTCGGAGGCTCCCTTGGCTGCTGCTGCCGGACGATGGGGGACGCTGGGGCTGCCATTAGGGTTGCCTCGGCCACAATCTTCTTGGTCCTCTCAGGTGGCAGCTCCGGGGCCAGCTGTAGAAGACGGCGGCTTGCTCGATGGTCCGGGACTCCGCTGGTGTGTTCTTTGCGGTCTGGGCTTGGATCATGGCTTGTCGGGGGCGTCCGGTATATGAACGAAAACCACCTCCACCAGATGGCACGTGGTAGTGACGGTGAAGAAGGCAGCCAAAATGTGATTAACGAAACTAGCGTTTTATTAAGCGAACTTGTGCCCTCAAAAGCAGTCTACACTCAAAGACCGATAGCGGCGAATAAACTCCACTCGGCAATCGTCGAAAATATGAACAGCGGGTCAAGCGCGTCGGCTTTTACACAACAGTCGTCGAATTTTCCAGAGTAATCGCTGGGACCCGCGTGCCTTACATTATTCGCGTCCCGCGCACACGCGATCAGATTACACAAGGTTCGGTCACAGACAGCGGATGGAAGCATCGATAACCTTCCAGAAACGTCCGATACATACAGGCGCGTCCTGCGCTGTGTGATAACATTTCTTAGGCAATGAAACGTGTCGCCCGATAAAGACAAACAAGTACACATGTCAATATGTAACAGGCGTAATCGTCTCAGCAACGTGGGCACGCCGTCTGGAAAAGCGCCACTGACAAGGCAGCCACAGCAAGAAAAACCGACAGAGTGAGACACACACGAACGTCGAATTCTGTAGCTGTGCTGGCACAGAACTGGTTGCCGTACCATACGTATATATTGCGCTAGAGCGGCAAGTTCGGCTAGTTGGTGGAAGTTCATATTGTAATACTGGGGTACTGCGCTGTAGACACAGGGAAAACAGAAGTGGAAGTGGGCAGGACGCACGCAGACTCACGCGTCCTCATGCAGTCTGCGCGTGTCCTGTCCCCTTCTACTTCTGTTGTCCGTGTATATATAGCGCAGTACCCCGCTATTACAAACTGATAACTGTCGCGCTTCCCCTCTCGGCTGGCGAAATAAAACAATTAAGAGGACGCTTAAACTTCGTCTTTAAGAGTGGAACCTGAGAGCATTCAAATATCCCTGACTGCTTCTCACGCTTCCCGGCAACTGGAGCGCATGTAATCGTACTGTTTACCTGGAAACGCTTGCCGCGAACGCTATGCACGAAGGCGAACTTTGTCGTAGAACCACGGCCTCTTGAGTGGGCCGCGATGTGGTGGAGGCGAGCGCTAGCTGGAGTTAATGCAAGGAACCGGGCGCGACGCTCCGTGGTCCAACATACTCATCGCGCCGGCGCGCGCAAAATGGCGGACGCCGCGGCCGGTTTGTTGTGTGTGAGGGGGTTTCTTTGAGTTCTCGCGCAAGAGAATTATGTTTTCTCGTATAGTAGAATTACAATCCGGGATCTATCATGTCTGTAGAGTGTGTCTGTAGATTATGTCTGTAGATTGCTTAGAAATTCAATTAGTTCAGTCAATACATTGCATGATATGGAAGGCCTGGGTATACGTGGTTCAGAAATCTTTTTGCCGATGCGACGTCTGACGGAAGACACCTAATTTCCTCCCATACAGGTCCTTAACGCTGTCGCGTTAAATCGAAGAACCCGGAACCGCTGTCGTAACACGCCATCGCGCAGCCTGTAACGATGGCGGCAACTGCCATACCGAAATAAATGCGCGAGTGGAGAAGCCGGAGGGCGGTGCGCGTACGTAATGGTGACTAGACAAGCCGGAATGGTCTTTCCCTGGGCTAAGCAAATAAAGTAACTGCTGATTTCTAAGTCGTGGAAGTTTTCTTGAAATCAAGGGCAACGACTGCACGGCACACCGCGCTGTCATATCTTGATTTCGCCACCCGAGAGGCGAAGGGAAACCGTTATCTTTGCCTATGCCTCCGCCGTATTGTCAGACTAAACGCCGCACGCAACAGCCACGTCACATCAGGGAGGAGCTTTGTGCCGAATCTCACTCTGTTGCATGTGTAATCATGCGAACGACAATTAAAATTTGAAGTCGCATATCTCGGAGCAGAGACACACTAGAAGAATTCTTCCAAATGATGCTGCGTCGAAACACGACTGCCTCTAATTTTTCAATACAAACATAACCACTTACTGCCGTAAAAAAAAGTTAATTATTCAATTTTAGTTCATTGGGCTGCTGACAGCGATAATTCTCATCTCAATGCGTTTCCCTGTGGCCACAGAATTTATTCGCACAGCTGGTCTTCGCGTGCCTCCCAGTGCCTAATTTTAGGACAAGTATGATGCTTAATTGTGAACAGCCGGTATATTATAAAGAATACAGAGTGGCGGAGGCGGAGATTGGGCTGGGCTGCTTGTTCGGCGAGCACCAAGAATTAGAGGAAGCCGAGGCAGAATAGAGAAGCCAGCCCTGTGAACGAGTGTTGTCTGTTTCTGCTTTACAATGGCGCAGTCAGGAAACAAGGAGCCATAGGATCATATCCGCCTCTGTCCACGACTCTTCTAGATATAGAGGTTTTAAGGAAGAAGAAAAATATTAAGCAAACATAGACCGAATGCTACATTAATAAATACCTATAGATAGTTTTATTGAGGGTGCCGCCATGTTTTGATCACAGCGCCGTCTCTCGTCTGGCGCCATTCTTGTATGCGGGATCGCGCTGGAGGGTGCACGGCGAACGTGTTGTTCACGATGAGTCTCAATTTTTCGTGTTTTGGGACAAGCTTTAGGGATTCGGAAACGTCTTAGCGTGTCGTTATTAAGCTTTCAGCTTCGATATAGCGGCAAAATCGCACGGCGGCGGGCCTAGAGACAATTCTATGGCTCTGCTCGCTATCTAAATAGGATTGATGACATCCGGAACTTTACATTTTGCCGCGCCAATGATGATGATGTATGGCGTTTTGTGGCGCAAGGGCCAGGTATGGCCAAAGAGCGCCATGTCTGTGCTAATGAGTCTGCAGTGTACTTATGATTACTATGGAATTGGTGCGAGGTGGCTGTAAAGAGGCCTTAAAATATACGCTCTAAAGTGCGTAAAATCTGTATGATAAAATGATGGCGATGTCGTATGACTTGTTCTATGAAAATTTAGATGCATATAAAAAGAATGATACGATAAGTAAAATATATCACGATTATAAGAAATGCCAGAGCACTACTGCCTCCTTAGAGCCCTTGAAACACAAGGGTCTGGAGGCATGTGCTATACCGTACAACTATCCCAGCGGCATCCTCTAAAGAGAGGAAGCGCTAGGAATGCATGGGGCTAATAACATGTAGGACCACATCTCTCAGAAAACCTAGGACTGTGTCTGTGTTAAAAAGCGGTTCTGGGCCGAGGAACATTACTGGATGGAGAGGGATGTGCTGTCTGTAAGCTAAGGAAAAATGTTTCGTTCTTTCAGATTCGGCTTCGCGACACTCCAGAAGGACGTGGAGCACGGTCAGCCTCTCCCCGCATCTACCACAGGTTGGAGGCTCACTTCCGGTTAGTAGAAAATTATGGGTGCCAAACGTGTGTCCTATTCTGAGCCGACAGAATAGGACATCTGTTCGGCGCGATTTTGTAGTAGAGGGCCAGAATCCTAACTGTGGTTTTATCAGGTGGAGCTTATTATTCGTTTCCGCGTCCCACATGCGTTGCCAGTGGTCCCGCAATCTCCTTCGCAAGAAAGGCCTCAGATCTGTGACAGGCACCGCAGCGGTAGGGTTAACAGTTTGCGATGCTATTGACGTGGCCATCTCGTCCGCCAGAACGTTACCCTCAATGCTCCTGTGGCCAGGCACCCAGCATATAATGATACGCTGGTTAGATATGTACGCTTTACACAAGACGGTGTACAGTTCACTAAGTACAGGATTTTTGTGTGTATAGACTGACATCAAGGCCTTCACGACGCTTAGGGAGTCTGTATAGATCGCTGCTTTTGAAAGTTTTGATCTTCTTATATGTTTCACGGCAGAGAGTAATGCGTAGGCCTCGGCCGTAAAGATGCTTGTTTCGGGATGCAGTACGTCGGATTGCGAGAAGGATGGGCCGACTGCTGCATAGGATACCCCGGCATTTGACTTCGAAGCGTCTGTGTAGAAATCTGCACAGGAGTGCTTGTGCTGTAGTTCTAGGAAATGCATTCTGATTTCAGCCTCAGGAGCGTGCTTTGTGACTTTTATAAAGGATATGTCACATTGTATCACCTGCCACTCCCAGGGAGGTAAGAGCTTGATTGTGTGCATTAGGCGATGCTCGAGGAGTGGGACATGCATTTCATTGCTAAGCTCCTTCACACGCAGCGAAAAAGGCTGTCTTATGGAGGGACGGTTGCTGAAAAGTGTAGCGCACGTCATATCGGTAACGGTATCAAAACATGGATGTTCAGGATTAGAGCGTACTTTAAGGAAATATGTAAAGCTGTTGTATGATCTCTGTAGGTGGAGAGACCATTCATTTGATTCGGCATATAAGCTTTCAATTGGGCTTGTTGTGAAAGCGCCCGTGGCTAAACGGATGCCTAGATGGTGAACCGGGTCTAGCATCTTTAGCGCGCTTGGGGCGGCAGAGTTATATACTACGGCACCATAATCTAATCGTGACCGGATGAGGCTCTTATACAGATTCATTAGGCACTTCCTGTCACTACCCCACGTAGTCTGGGATAGAAGTTTCATTAGGTTCATTGTTTTCAGACACTTTTCTTTGAGTTGTTTAATGTGTGGGACGAAAGTGAGTCTATTGTCGAGTATAATACCTAGAAATTTGTGCTCTTTGTTTACAGGAATCTGTTGTCCACACATTTGTAAGCAAGGATCCGGAACTAGGCCTCTCTTCCTTGTAAACAGCACACAAGAACTTTTTTGAGGATTGATTTTAAAACCATTTTTCTCTGCCCACCTTGACACCTTGTTCAACCCATGCTGTACCTGTCTCTCGCATACTGCGAGGTTACAGGATTTGAAGCCTATTTGAATGTCGTCCACATAGACGGAATACAAGATGGCTGGTGGTAAGGACGCACGAAGCGTTGTCATTTTAACAATAAAAAGTGTGCAACTGAGCACGCCTCCCTGGGGTACACCAGTTTCTTGTGTAAAAGGACGTGACAGCACATTGCCGACTTTCACCCGGAAGGTACGACTGGACAAGTAGCTTTTTATTACGTTTAACATATTACCATGAATGCCCATTTCTGACAAATCTCTCAAGATTCCGTAGCGCCAGGTCGTATCGTACGCCTTCTCCATATCGAGGAATATCGATACGAAGAACTGTTTGTGTACAAGCGCGTCACGAATATGTCCTTCAATACGTACAAGATGGTCGGTTGTGCAGCGCCCTTCTCGGAAGCCACACTGAAAGGGATCAAGCATTTTGTTTTGTTCAAGAAAATGGATGAGTCGCCGATTTATCATTTTTTCAAATACCTTACACATGCAGCTTGTGAGGGCTATCGGGCGGTAACTTGCCACTGAAGAAGGGTCTTTCCCTTCTTTCAAAACAGGGACCACAATGGCTTCTTTCCATGCCGTTGGAAGGTACCCTGCGTCCCAGATAGTGTTGAAAAGTGTAAGTAGTGTTACTTGCGTGTCATTGTGTAAGTTTTTGAGCATTTCATACATGATTCTATCGGATCCCGGTGCAGAGCTCTTGCATGCGCTCAAGGCAGCTTTCAACTCAGCAGCACTAAAAGGGCAATTGTACGGTTCATTCTGTCGGCATTTATTGACGAGTGGCTTGCATTCTTCTATTTGTTTATATTTTAGGAAGGATTGCGAATAATGTTTTGAGCTTGATACACTCTCAAAGTGCTCCCCAAGAGAGTCGGCCTGATCTTTCAGTGTACCGCCCTGTGTATTTACTAGAGGAAGTGAATAAGTTTGTCGTCCTTTTATCCTGTTAACCCTGTTCCAGACTTTCCCCTGCTCAGTATAAGAGTTGATACCCGATAAAAACTTCTGCCAGCTCTCTCTTCTGGCCTGTCGGCGCGTTCTCCTTCCTTCAGATTTTACTTTTTTAAAGTTAATAAGATTCTCCGCAGTGGCAGAGGCGCGTAGCAACCCCCACGCTTTGTTTTGTTTCTTACGGGCGGTCCTACACTCGTCGTTCCACCACGGGACGCGCCGTTTGCATGCGAAACCACTTACTTCAGATATGCATTTAGACGCGGCATCTATAATGAAGGCTGTAAAATACTGAACGGCAGCATCAATTTCTAAAGAGGACATGTCATCCCATGAGATCCTGGTGAGAGTTCGGAATTTCTCCCAGTCGGCTGTATCGATTTTCCACCTGGGAGCCTGTGGTAGACATTCGTGTTCTTTATATGTTCTTAGTAGTATAGGGAAGTGGTCGCTTCCGTAAGGATTGTCGTTTACTTCCCATTCAAGTTCAGACAGTAGTGACGGGGAGACTAGGCTAAGATCTATTGAAGAAAATGTTTTGTTTGCGAGAGAATAGTATGTCGCTTCCTTCTTATTCAGAAGACAAGCACCAGAGGAGAAAAGGAACTGTTCAACGAGACGACCTCGCGCGTCTGTACGAGAGTCGCCCCACAGGGAGCTGTGCGCATTGAAATCACCGAGAACAACATAAGGTTCTGGCAATTGATCTATATAGGATTGAAATTCTTGTTTCGTTAATTTGTGATGTGGGGGTATGTAAAGAGAGCTAATGGTGATGAGTTTGTTTAGGAGGACAGCTCGAACCGCCACTGCTTCGTGAGGCGTTTGTAGCGGGAAAAGTTGACACGCAATGCTCTTATGGATAACAATGGCGACACCGCCCGATGATGCGACAGCATCATCGCGATCTTTACGAAAAGTTATGTACTGTCGGAGAAAGTTTGTGTGTTTGGATTTTAAGTGTGTTTCCTGTAAACACAGCACTTTTGGATTGTGTTGGTAGATGAGTTCTTGTAGATCATCGAGATTCCTAAGAAGACCTCTGACATTCCATTGAATGATTTGTGTATCCATATTAAAGAAAAATTTGGTGCTGTGTTTACGGAAACGGTGGTGATGTCTTAGGTTACAGAGCTCTTTCGAGGCCCTGTAACGGGAGTTCTGCCCTTTTTGAAGCGTTCGAGGGAGCCTCGCCGCTCCTTAGGCGCTTGGTGCGCCTTGAGGATAGGTGTTGTGTCCATTGCCTCTTGTGAGGCGCCGGACACGTGCTCTTGCGAGCGAGAAATTACAAGAGAGAGTCCTGCCTTGGAGGGCAAGACCCCTGCGCCCACCAGCCCAGAGGTCGATGGGGCACCCTGCGGGATTTGGCTGCGCCGGCTGTTGCCAGCGCTGGAAGGGGCCGGGGAGGTTGGGACAGCCTCGGCGGCGGCCACCTTCGGGGTCGATGGTCCCTCATTCTGGGTCGACGGAGCAGCGCTAGCTGCAACCGCCGCGGGGGCAGATGGCGTAACTGCCGACTCACTGCCTGTGGGTCGGACAGTTGCCGGAGGCCGTTGTGGCGCTGCCCCCTGACGCGCCACTTCGGCAACGGTTTTCTTGGGCAGGTACGATACCCGCCTGCGTGCCTCCTTGAAACTTATATTTTCCTTTACTTTAACTGCTACAATTTCCTTTTCTTTTTTCCAGGATGGGCACGCACGCGAGTACGCGGCGTGCTCCCCTTCACAATTTACACAATAGAGAGTGTTCTTGCAAGCTTCAGAAGTATTTTCATGGGCACTGCACTTTGCATAGGTTTGACGGCCTCGGCAGCTCTGCGAACTGTGGCCGAAACGTTGGCATTTGAAACATCTGAGCGGATTTGGCACATATGGCCTAACACGGAGCTTGATATACCCTGCCTCGATTGATTCGGGCAGGACACTTGATCCGAAGGTGATTATCAAGTGCTTGGTTTGGATTTCTTTGCCATCTCGCCTCATCTTAATTCTTTTGACATTGATTACATTCTGTTCACTGAAGCCCTCCAAGAGTTCAGCCTCAGTGAGCTCGAGCAAGTCATCGGCCGACACAACGCCGCGGGTGGTGTTCATAGTACGGTGCGGGGTTACTGTTAGTTGGTGATCCCCAAATGACACTAGCTTAGGCAGTTTCTCGTATTGCTTCTTATCGCGGAGCTCCAGGAGGAGATCACCGCTTGCCATCCTGGTCGCCTTATAACCGGCTCCAAAAACATCAGTCAGGGTCTTTGATACAATGAAGGGTGAAATGGTGCGTACTGGTTTGCCTGGTGTTTCCGAGTGAACTACATGGAAACGTGGGAAGTTGTGGACTTGGCGTCCGAAAAACTGAAAGACTTCATCGGTGCGCCCTCTTTTCTGAGGGCGATCAGGGAGTTGAGGAAAGGAGCTATCCATAAATATATGTGATATTTCGGCAGTAACGCCAGCCACCCACCATGGAGTCCTACAAGGGGACGCTGCAGGACCTGTGAAACACTGCCTGCAAACGCCAGCTGTACATTACCACTATAACCAAATATGAAATAACCAAGGTTGGCTATTCACACAAGGTTAACCCTTGCTGCCTGGAAAAATCGGATTGAAAAGAAGCCAAAAGAAGACAGGAAAGGTGGAAAGTAAGGGAAAGACGAAGGTTGTAGGGAGAGAGAGACAGGAAAAGGCAACTACCGATTTCCCCCGGGTGGGTCAGTCCGGGGGTGCCGTCTACGTGAAGCCGAGGCCAAAGGGGTGTGTTGCCGCCGCCGAGGGGCCGTAAAGGTCCAAACACCCGGCATTGGCTCAACCCCCAGGATCCCCTTTTCCCCGGACACGGCTAAGCCGCGCACGGCTACACGCGGGAGGGTCCAACCCTCGTGTGCTCGGGTACGTGGTGTCGCAACGCACCAAACGCCTGCTTGCGCAGACGCCCCTGCGGGGTTTTTTTTTTGCCGCGCCAAAGAGGTTGCATTTATAGCTATTGAGTTCAGTTTGTAGCCAGCTTTCACAAATGACGTTGCAGAATAAAGTTGCCTCACAGCAACGAAAGAAGCGGCTTTCATGCGAGGAAGTCCTTCTTGCATTCTTGCAGTCAAGTCAGTTTCTGGTAAATAGAGGCATCTTTCAGGGATTTTATGATTGATCCAATTGTTCCTGCTACCTTTCAAGAGATGCGCAGGGTCGACAACGTAGAAAACAGGACGAGCGTTACCTGCTTGATGTGTATAAAGAATGCCCACTTGAAAACTTGCAGCAAAAAACGACATCATCTTTTGGTTCAAAGCATTAATGTCAGTTACTACAGCAATAACTTTAGGCATCATTTTCTCAACTTATAAGATAATGCTTGAGGCATGCACCTGCAAAGTTTGTGCATTCATTTTGCTCTTAGGGAGTATATGAATCACATCCCTGTTTGGAGAAAGGAGTGACTGCACCATGAACGCATGAGCTGTTGTTGCTGATTTTGTGGGATTGACTAATGACCGCAATATGCACTGATAATCACCCCTTTTGTAATCGAAGTAAGGTTTTACTTGTATTTCACCAATCACCAGAGTCACTATCTTCTAGTGTTCTTTCAATGACTTCACTCGCTGTCGCATGAGAGAAAGGCAGTGCGTTGGCTTTTGTCTTGTAGTGGATCAGCTCTGTAACTTGCGCGAATGTGCCGGAGTGTGGAAGGATAGGGCACAATTTTTTGTTTTTTTTTTTTCGCACAGCTCTTGTAAAGGGATGTTACAAGAGATGCGTTATGTGACAGCAGCGCAACACCGTAGCCGCTAAGCCACCGCGGCGGGTCGGAGACGCGTCAGTAGAAATCGCAAAGTTCAGCCTAAACACAACCTACAGACACGATAGCGTCGGGTTGTAATTTGAATATGCTGCAAAAGGTAAACCTGTTTAGCGGAAGCTAAAAAAAAAAAAAAAAAACTCCTTTTCCAGCGTTTCTATCATTCATGAAGCCGCCCGCCGCGATCGGTTCCTTGCTACACCATCCAGATGGTGGTCGCCTCCGCGCATCTGCGACCCAGGCAAAATGCAGTGTTTCTACTAGAAAACTGACCCCCTCGCCTTCGTAAATAGCGTTCGCTGCCAGCGTTTTCCGGTAAACATTACAGTTTCATAAGCTGCAGTTGCCGGGAAGCATCAGAAGCAGTCAAATATCCTTGGATGCCATCGCGTTCCACTCTTAAAGGCGAACTTTACACGTCCTCCAATTTTTTTCCCAGTGGTTAGAAGCCTACCTAGTTAATGCTAGCGCTAGAAGCGCATTTTTCTTTTCACCTTAAAGACTATGATTAACCACATCTGGGTGTTGGTGTTATTAGAAGTAGTAGGAGTGTCTTCACCACAACACTTGAAACGGAATGGCAGACCTTGAAGCATATACAAATGTTCTGCTGAGGGGCACTTTTCATCGGTGCTTGTGTCGCTTATGTTAGCTACAGGTCTTCACCCGTAAAAGTAATCCAAACGCCAGACGATTTATTACCAGCGTCAGTTACATTAATCGAACCAGGACATCCTTCGGGAACCTTCAAATTCCGTGGCAATATTTTTTGGAAATTTTCGGAGTGGAAATCTTTTGTTGAAAAGAAAAGAGCAAGGTGGAAGACCAGTAGCTTTCCTCTCATGTAACTAAAGACAACGTTTGAAGGTTTCTTTATTTTTTTTTTGTGCAATAGTGGTAGAGACACGAGATATCACTTCGAGTAAGCGATTTTAGAAAATGTTAGCATGAGATTGGTAACCCAGGAAATGACACGCCCGATGGCATCATGGCTCTCAACCGAAACATCTTAGAGTCATTCAATGGCCACTAGGCGCTGGTTAGCTGTGGTCACTAGTGAATAAAATAGACAGTTACAAGCGGCTTGTGGTCCCAAACCGCTTGGGACCCACTAGCGCGCATGCGCAGAACCCAAGCCAGTCTTGGGTTCTTGCGTTCGCGTTAACCCAAGACCCAAAAATCGAAAACTAGCGTGGGCCCCCAAACCGTCTTGGGCCGCCCTCGCGGGTGACAGCGATGGCGTACAGCAGATGGTCGCAGATCAGACTTGCTGTACTTCGACTGATTTTTGCCAATTCATGCGGGTGAACTCGCAGTTTTTTCGCAGCGCGTGACAAGAAAACACCAACTAAGAGCACTTGCCTTCGATTGGCTTTGCTTGGCTTAGAATTGCACACTTAATTCGTAATACTAACCGGTACTAACACAGTGATTGCGTTTCTTACATTTTATTGTTCGCTCCTCTTGCTCAAAATGCGTTGTGTTCGTTTTCACTTGTAAGAAAAGAGGTTTTTCTTCTTCTTTTTTCAAGCACCTGCACCTTTATATTTTCCACACTGCGGCCTCCTGAGCGCTCAACCCACCGGTGTCTCTGTTCGACCCAATCCTCAAACTCTGCTGCTTGGGGCTTGGGGGCCCAGAGCCTCTTGCAAGTTGTTTGTATGGATGAAGTGCCTCTAGGAATTTATCGCTCACGGCCAACGCCGCCGACACCGACGACTCCGGCTTTTCTGCGACACGAGCTCCTTAACGCTGTCGCGTTAAAGCGTATGCAATAGGCATTAGTGCCTCTATAGGAACCTTGAAGTACGCGGCTGAGAGGCATGTGCTGTGAAAACTTCTACAGCGAAGCTGTCTATGGCTAGCATTCGCGGTTGTATGGCGTCCGCGCCGAAAAGCCCTCCCCTAACAACCCTCCCCTAAAAATTAAGAGAAAGAGCCAACAGCAAAAGCAAACTCATATCACCGCTCTCGTCGGGGCTCGGTTTACCGGCCACCTGCATCCCAACCAGCGCTCCGTCGCAGCTGTGCCTCAATGAACGTATGACGTACTGCGTGACGTAATGTGCGCGTGATAAGGCGACCAAGGGGAATTGATGGTACCGTTTCGCTCCACCTTTGCTATGGAAAGGCCACGCGTGATCCGTGCGCCTGACCAGCTCATCTATCTATCTCTCACTCACTCTACACACACACACACACACACACACACACATACATATATATATATATATATATATATATTTATATATATATATATATATATATATATACACCTTGCACTTGAAGAAACTTCGTGTGACCTCGAAGAGTTCTTCATTGAAGTGACATCGCAAACATCCGGCTCGTCATTCGCCGGTTCGCCTGTCACTAGGCAACGGAAGTAAGCCACAAAGTTTAATTTAATTTATACGCAGATATTTTAAATTTTTCCGGGAAAGAATAAAAAAAATAAAACAATTTCTGTTAATCTCATTTCACATTCTTCCTTTTTTTCGATGCTCGCGGCCCCAATTCGTCGGTGTTGATACTATAGCGTGACGTGTTTCCTGTTTCCAATTTTCGCCGAGTGTCCGCTCTTGTTCAATCCCTTTCTCTATGCGTCTATCGTCAGACACACCGCCGAAGCGAGAGAGACCGGCCGCGCATCTGAGCGTTGGACTGTTCGGGCACCCGTCTGCCTGTTTTTCTATTTTGGGATTTAGCCTGGTTTGGTGGCCTCTCGGCGAATTATTGCGTTCTTTCGGAACTTCGACATGGCAGCACTGCACTATTGGACTACGGCAAGGTGAGAAACTTTGTTCGACAGTCTGCGACGCACTTCAAGCAATTAGGCTTACTGCCCGGCACCTAGGCTAGACTTGTGACGCAGTTAACGAAAAACAGCGTGGTCGTCGTGGAGTAGTTAATTTGAATTAATGAATCGTACTGGGAGATGTTTGCGACGCTTCCTATAAGCCCCAATATTATTTTAACTAATTTCGGTAGTTTTTGGGCACGCTAGTCACACAGGGTGCTGTGACGCAGTTTCGCGTGTACTGAATTTTACGGCGACAAGTTTTGGCGCTTTCTCTGACTGCCAACATTATTGAAACTAATTTCATTACTTTTTGGGCTACTTTTCGAGCGCAGTAGTCGCGCCTGGCGCTGTTACCCGGTTAGCGAAAAGCAGCTCGGCCGTGGTGCGCGGTTTCGCGCTTTAATGCACTGACAAGTTCATGGCGCTTTTCTTTCTCTGACGCCCAACATTGTTGAAAATTATTTTCGGTACTTTTATGTTATGAGGCCCGCTCGCCGCGCCTGTTGTGACGGAGCGAAAAGCAGCTCGGCCGTGGTGACAAAGTTAGTTTGGCGCGTACTGAATCTTACTCCAACAAGTTTGTGGCAATTTTTATGTCCTCGCAACAATTTAAGCCTTCTTTCGGTACCCACGCTTGTCGAAAACGCGACGAGCAATCGTCAAGAGTGATAACACGGGACTGCGTTGTTTGCGCCTGCAGAACGCACAAGAGATAAGCCAAGGAGCTCAAACGCCAGGAACTAGTAACTCGAAAATTCTGTCTTCTGAACGGCACCCACGCATTTTGTCTTGAGTGCGAGTAGCAGGAATTCTGCGAGCGTCCAGCATGCTCGGTTGAGAGCCTGTGTTGTGGCCACCTCTGTGTGTTCGTAGCGTACTATCGCGTCGGTTTAGCCCAGTTCGCGAAACGCGCCGCTGCCCGCGCATTCGTGCTATTAAAGTGCAGGAAATAAGTATTGGGAAGAGGGGAATGCTTGGAATTAGAATGTGTTTGTGGTATGGCTTGGGATGAGTCGGGTATTTTCTACGCCGTGTGTGTAAATACGAACTGCTTTTGTTTGTAATGCCGCCCACTCACCACTTTCGCACGCTTTGCCTCTACAGGCATTCTTACATGTTAATACCAAAATAACGCTTGTAATTTTTTCAGCTCACATCGTCTGGTGGAGCTTCCTGCGGAAACTACTGCTGCTTACCTGGTGCCACAATGTTGGATGAATGCACAAAAAGCCCGCGACGAGCATTTACAAAGAATAAAATAAACATTAATTTTTCCTCATTTCACAAGGTGTCTTGCGTCTTTATGAAATTGCACGTGCCACATATTCAATGGAGGCTTGTGAAGATCATTCGCAATCAGTTTTGCTTAATAAAATGATTTGCAAATTAATATTTAATAAATAAGAGTAAATAAACATTTGCTGCAAAAGGAAAAAAAAAGAAGAGCGGAGCCGGCGTGACGCGCACCTGCTAGTATTCAAAACGCGCGCGCACAAAACCGAAACCGGAAGTGTGCTTCAGGTTTTAACATCCACGGCTTGGTGCGCTGCAGTCAATTCGGCCGCTGGGCTCTATGGGAGGCGTGCGTCTATTTGTCGTACAAAAATCCCTCACGTGACCTGATCCTAGGTGCCTAGGGACAGCATCGTTTAGGGATTTTTGAGAAGGCGCGATGCTGGCGCCGAACGACGCCGTGGCGTGTTCGTCCTCGGCATGATCGTTCTCTGGACCGCGCGTTGTTCAACATTGCACATGTGATTGTACGTGCGTTGCTTGTGTGTTGGTTGTAGGTTCTGTGTTACTTGGCGGAAAGCCGTGAGTAGTGGGGGTGCGGCAGGGCGGCTTTGGCCTCGGTGAGCTCTGGCAGTACAGAATCTGCGTTGTGTGACCCGTGCTTTCTTGAGAACCCGGCGGTGGTGACAATTGAAATAATGAAGTGGCCTAGCGCCTTGGCAGCGAACCGCGATGTGGCGTCGCCGTGTCCGACTTTGCTTAACGGACATCGAGGGATGTGCTGCTCGCTGCAAGTCATGTAAATGCAACTGCGTCGACCGCCCACTGTTCAGCGCTGAATGTGTGTTTGGTGTGCTGTGCTTGAAACGAGTGGTGCAGCCGTGCAGAGGGGGTGGCGGAGTAGCAGAGTGGCTTAGGGGCTCCGTTTGCGCATTCACAGACATGTGCTCCCGTCTTGGTCTCATTAGCGGCTGTCGCGGGACTGTGGTGTGCTAGCTCCTTGCCTAGTATGAAGTGATATGAAAGCACAATTTTTATTAAGGGGACAAGATGTTGCCGAGATGGTTGCAGCGCAGCATTTTTTTTTTCCAGGCACCTTTTCTACTTGAAGCTTCCATTGCAGTGTTTCGAGCTTCTTTGAACCAGCACGTAGTGTATATAAAAATTGGACATTGATTGGGAACATCACCTAAGTTCATGCCTATCTATAGTAAAAAGCTGTAGCACGACCAGACAAAATAAAAGAAGGGGGTGGGCTGCAGCAATACTAAGTGTTAAATGGTGCTTTATCCTTTCCCTAAATTTTCTGTTTTTGTGCTTTTTATGGATCCTCCGCAGTAACCACGGGAGTGCCGAACTTGAGCTTATTGGTTTCAAGTCTCATGGTTGTTACTAACAGAACAGTGTGATAAACAAACAAAGGCTTCGAGGCATCCGTTCACCTTGCTTGCCTCATGGTGCTGCTTCATAAGCACCGTGAGCATCCAGGCCAACTAGGAAGGGAGGTTTGTTGCAATTGCTTCTGAACTGTATTGCCACCAAACCAACAGTGCTCTCAATGACAGCTTTTGGACAGTAGAATGCTTACACCCAGCAAAATCGTAAGAAGGAAGCATTCAGGATGTGCAAAGTGGGCTTTTGAAGCTAGCAGCATTACTGAAGGGGCTTTGCCCATGTGCCCTCTTTATGGATACACAAAGATGATTTCCTCTTTAAGAGGGATTGTTTCAGAGGTCGTTACATGCAACAGTGTTGGGTGTTTAGTAGCTTGTCTTTGCCAACTGTTAATAATCTGTTCCTTCTCCAGTGCCCCTGTGAAGTGCCTACTTTTTGGACACAATGTGCTCTCCATGCATGCATGCATGCATGTTTAGCTTGTAAAGACTTCTATTGCCCCTTGCCTCAAGCTGGTCCTTGCTGATGTCACCCAAGAAGGCATTGGGGAGTATGGCAATGTACACTTACAAAACACTGTTGATACCAGTGAAACCAAATTAATGGAGCTGCTGTTCTTTTTTTGTCCACTCCATCCTTGTTAGTTACAATGAGCAATGTCCGAACAGAAGGCATATGTAGTTGGTCGTGCATAGCCTGCGCACTAAGACTTGTTGGCATGTTATGGCCTTAGCACAGTGTTTAGATGTAAAAACCTTCTGATGTGTTGATGACTTCCTTCTCTTTATCATACTTTGCCTGATGGAGCCAGCCAGTGGGTCAACCAGATGTTCAACAGGCTTCCCACTAGTTTTCCCAGAGTCTCCTTTACCAGGGTGCTGCTCATAGATATCTGTTTTCTTGACCTTGCACCGCACTTCAACCATGGCCACACCTGCCAAACCTATGCCATGCGATCAAAAAAGTGCTATAAATCATGTTCCTCCAAACTCGTGACATGTGCTACAAGGCCTTGAGGAACACCCTCATTTATTTACGCCCTCATCATACTGTACGAAGCTTCGCATGATAAGTGCGACAATTAACATCTGCTGGTTTTTCCTGTGTTATTCCTGTCCAGCTTGCTGAAAGCTATCCTGAGTGTTTCAAAAGCAAATGACCGCTGCTGGACAAGAAGTGCTTAAAACAAGGGTCGCTATAACCACATATGTCACACGAAATGAAGGCCACTGAGTATATAGGTGGTTTATTTCATATCCAACAAGCTTGGTTTTACCTTTGCTAGTGAGTAAACTCAACTTGCCCCGAATACATGGCCTGTGACAAACTATGTGCCAGATGCTGTGTCCCCTGCAAAGCTGAAGATGTGTATGAGATCCTGACACCCTGCAGTGGCTTCTACACTGGGCAACCAGGCTACTATAGAAACGACTGCCTTTACTAATATGCTAATAACATGAAAACGGGCAGAAATTTGGCTATTAATTGGACCCAACTGCAGGTGCAAGCCACTCTTCCACCAGATGTGTGTTGTTCATAGAAACTGGAGCTATATAAATGCAGATAAAAACAATGATGTTTGAAAGTAGCAGAGTTGAACTATATTCTGCACAAACAGTGCTACCTGCAGTGCTGGTACCTTATAGCCACAATTCATGGCTGCATCACCATGTAAAGGCACTATTCTTGAATTATTAACTTCTATTATATTTATGGTGGCCATATATAGCAATTACATATCATCCACATTGTGTGCAATATGGTTAAATGTCAATTATGATAGCCATTCCTAATCTGAAATGCAACAAAAGAGCAAATATAGGCAACAAATTGCAATTCAAAGAGAGAACCAGTGCACAGGATAAGTGACACACTTCCTTTTATGGCAATTTTCTCATTGACACTTTTAATCTAACAGCAATATTTGAGAAGCTCATTAATTAATTAGGACTAATTATGTATTTAGGTAGAACGAAAAAAGAAGTAATGTGAGTATCTCCAAGTGTCGGCAAACAACATTACCTTGGTTCTGTCCAGCTGTGTGGCATTCGCATATATTTAAACTCTGTCCAAAGTTAGCTGGGACACCCTATATATCAGTGAAGGGTTCAATCACAGGATTCAGCAGTGAATTGCAATTACAATAATGGGAGAGTTAGAATTGCCCCACGCAAGGCAATACTGATATAATAAATTCGGCAGGGACACTTACGACTGCTTATGTGTGGGAATGCGAAAGCATTAGTCCTTTTGCTGAAATGCTTTTTTTGTCCACATTCCTTGTCTGTGCAAGCTCTCGGCCGCTTTTCTGTGCCTTGGTGAGACAAAATGAAAATGTGCCAAGCATCTTAGTGTCCTATATGCCCACAAGGAGTTCATAATTCAATAGACCACTCAGCGACATTTAATTGGACATTAATGCTTTTTATTATACGCACTCACTTTATACACTCGTGACGTGGCGTCACCTCCTACCCATTGGCTGCACTGCCACGTGCACAACGACGCACGCACTAGCGCTGCGACGTGACGTGCACAAGGATGCACACACTGAGCGCTCATTTAGCCCATCAGAACCGTGGAGCAACCGTGGCATTGGGGAAGTGTGCTTGTCTCGCACTCCGGAGGCCCGGGTATGATTCCCACCCACACCAAAATTTACCTAATATTCTTTTCAAGAAATGTCACGTGTGTCATGCCACCAGCAGTGGGTAGCAATCTTTCAAGCTTGGGTGACAGAGGCAAAACTTAGCAAAATGCTACAATCACACTGTAAAACGGCCTTGGACACAACAAAAAACGACATCATATTGTACAGAATGAAAGGGCAAGACTCCATCTAAGAACAGTCTATGGCACCACATATTTGACATGGTGTAAAAAATGTTGACATGCCCTACCCATAAAGAAAAAGCAACAAACACAGAAAACATGCAATGTGCAGAGTCTGAAACCAAGAATAAACAACCTGAAAAAGGCTTCGTTAAGGCTTTCAGCAATTAAAATTGTCAAACTGTCTCATCACTTCTTAATGAATCTGCACAGGTGAAAATGAAGGAAGGAAAGCCCAATAGCAGGGCTGCAGAAAATGTCACCGAATAAATATACTTTGCTTACCAACGATACCTGTGGTTTAGTTGTGGTCTGTGTATAAACTAATTGTGTATAAACTTTTCTTGTTTAGAATGGTTTAGCAGATAGGGAAAAAATGACCATAAGATCACCAGGTGTATGCATAGTCTACGCACGAAAAGCCACTGCTTTCTTTTATTTTTTTTCTCTCTACTACTATGCATGAGTATTTAAGTGCCTTAATAGCACTGCTAACATCCTACTGCAAAACACAAGATTGGGCAAGTTGTGGCATAAAGAAAATTGCAGTTTCACTCGTAATGCGAAACAATGATGCAGTAGCTGGTGAAATATGCGCAGGAAGCTTACTTCATGCAGCATTTGTTAAACACTTGCCAATGCAAGTCGGTAATCTTAAAAGTAACATAAGTAAGAGTCGTATTTATTTGTGGGAGTTGTGCCTCCCAGTGTTGAAGTGGAAAGACTCGGCTTTTCTTCCTCCTCTTTCATATCCAGACTTGGCCACTGCTCTACACCGAAACAACCCTTTAGCTTCTTACTGCTGAATTCATTTTGGTGTTCTCAAATCTATATTTGGGCTACCCATTGCTAGGTCTCGCGCTTAATCAAAGAATGAATCAATGAAATGAATCATTTCTCAAAGAGCATGTGCAGTCCAGCCAAAAGCAGGGGCAAGAATCCACATTGTGCTCCTGCATTGAAGGTGAATAACACATACCATAATGGCGAATGTGCTTTAGTAAGCTTCCCTGCAATATTAATTTGTAATGTACAAAGAATTGTCAATGAAGCTTACCACAAGCACAGATGCACTTGCAAATTATGTCACAATTGAAAATAATGAGCACAGTGCATACCTATGTGCCCTTTCCACTCTTAGTATGCTTTACTGCATGATGCTTATTTACACCCCTGTATTGCGGTGTAGCAAGGTACAAAAGAAACGTTGCATAATTAGGCTTTTTACGATTATCTTTTTCGCAATACACTAATATTTCGCGGTGAAGCCTAAGCAATGTACTGCGGTGAAACATACTAAAAGTGAAAAGGGGCCACTGTCACCGGACATAATAAGAGTTCTTTAATTATACACTCGCGCACCCGCCGCCTCTCATGTCGCCTAAGTGGACATACTATGCTGGCTGATAGCGGCCCCCTCCCACTTTTAGTATGCTTCACCGCGTAATTAAAATGTACTGCGGCGAAGAAGCCGTACATTTTTATTGAGTGAATAAACAAATGGTTTTTACCACACGGAAGAGCGTCGCAACATACGGTAGCTGATTCACACAGACATGTGTTTATGTTTACGTTCGCACTCCTTGCGTAATAAGACTCCCAGAACTTCCACAATAGAAAGTAATTTACAACACACAAACGCAAAGAACACAGACATACGTCTCGTTTTCAACTCGGCCGTCATGTAAATGACATATAGCGCGGAAAAACGTGAACATGCTGTGTGTTAGCGTCGTAAACTTCATACTAGGCAAGGAGCTAGCACACCACAATCCCGCGACAGCCGCTAATGAGACCAAGACGGGAGCACATGTCTGTGAACACGCAAACGGAGCCCCTAAGCCACTCTGCTCCTTCGCCACCCCCTCTGCACGGCTGCACCACTCGTTTCAAGCACAGCACACCAAACACACATTCAGCGCTGAACAGTGGGCGGTCGACGCAGTTGCATTTACATGACTTGCAGCGAGCAGCACATGCCTCGATGTCCGTTAAGCAAAGTCGGACACGGCGACGCCACATCGCGGTTCGCAGAACTTCGCTGCCGAGGCGCTAGGCCACTTCGATATTTCAATCGTCACCACCGCCGGTTCTCAAGAAAGCACGGGTCACACAACGCAGATTCTGTACGACCAGAGCTCACCGAGGCCAAAGCCGCACTGCCGCACCGCCACTACTCACGGCTTTCCGCCAAGTAACACAGAACCTACAACCAACACACAAGCAACGCGCGTACAATCACATGTGCAATGTTGAACAACGCGCGGTCCAGAGAACGATCATGCCGAGGACGAACACGCCACGGTAGGGTCCCTAGCCACGGCGTCAATCGGCGCCAGCGTCGCGCCTTCTCAAAAATCCCTAAACGATGCTGTCCCTAGGCACCTAGGATCAGGTCACGTGAGGGATTTTTGTACGACAAATAGACGCACGCCTATGGGAGTGTCCGCTCTTGTTGTATTCCTTTCTCTATGGTGCAGCCGTCTGCGCTTGAAACGTGGAAGCAGCGTGCCGCGCAGGGTGCGCTCATGTTGTCATACGCGGCTTTTTGTCTACATATTTTTTCGCCTGCAGCCTTTGCGCGTTTCACGCTATCTCCGGTCACTAACTGCCGTCGAGCAAACTCTGGGAAAACTCGGGTGAACGAGAAACTCGGCGCATCCTGCATAGCACCCCTGCTAACGAATCTTCCGTAGGCGGTGGGCGCCAAGCTAAGATGCGTTGTTTCCGTAGCTCGTCAAAACTTTGGCACAAGTTGATAACTTCGGCCACGGTACGCGGATCCTTCGCTAGCAACATTTGAAATGCGTCCTCATCAATGCCTTTCATAATGTGTTTTATCTTGTCCTGTTCCGCCATTGACGGATTCACGCGCTTACACAGGTCAATGACATCTTCGATGTAACTTGTGAACGTTTCACCGTGATGTTGCGCGCGCCCCCGTAAGCGTTGTTCTGCGCGAAGCTTGCACAGCGGGGCGCCCGAACACTTCTGTGAAACTTGTCTTGAATCTGCTCCACGTTGTGAAATCGTGTTCGTGGTTTCGGAACCAGAGGTTCGCGACGCCGGTTAAGTAAAACAGCACATTGTGCAACTTCGTGACGTCGTCCCACTTGTTATGCTGGCTCACCCTTTCGTAAGATGACAACCAATCCTCCACGTCATGATCAGCGGTGCCGCTAAAGATGGCAGGATCACGCTGGCGCAATGCACCGGAAACGATGACCGTCGGAGGCTGTGGTGCATCTTCCTGTGTGGTTTCGTCAGGCATGGTCGCAGCAGTCGGTAGCGTCCGGCTTCGGAGTTCCAGTTTTCGAGGTTACCCCGCAGCTCCACCAAATGAAATGGGGTTTATTGTAGCTCGTTCGAGGGATCGCAGGTAGTTCTAGATCACGAGTCCTAGCGCTTCGCATCAACAACCCGCGCCCGTGTCTCGCGCCGCAGCGGTGGCAGTCCGCACAGTGCCACATGCATATTACCCACTACAACTACAGTGCCACATGCATATTACCCACTACATTATATATAATATTTCGAAGGGTCGCCCGTATTTCAGCAGCTTTTGTTAGCCATGCCGTGAGGGCATGCCGTTCTAATAACATGCGTACTTACCGGTACTTACTAGTAACTTTCTTGATGTGCTACAGCAGTGTTTTATTCGTGGCCAAACACTGCTATAAAAGTATAAAGACTTCAAACTATAAAGTATAAAGACGTATGTGAAGCAAAAGACCCAAAACGACAGTCACCACCGGAACATTCAGTTCTTTCCTCGAAGTCTTGTTCTTCTTGGTTTCCATATCCCCACGTCTGCCTGTCCGAGACCGTGCTGCGTGCCGGAGACTTCACGTCGGAAGAAATCGAGCTCGGACAGCGTGGCACGCCCCAGGGCTCCGTCCTCTCGCCGACGCTGTTTAGCCTGGTGATGACTGGACTCTCCGAACGCCTCCGGAAGATACAAGGCCTCAACCATACGGTATACGCGGACGACATCACCATCTGGTGCTCCACGGGGTCGGACGGCTGCAGTGATATAGGCAGGGACGCTGAAGCTTTCGCTCAGCGTGCTGAAGAAGCGAGACAACTCGCTCGCGCCGGTATCGCTCCACAACAGGACTACGACGCTCGACGCTACTATCTACGGCGCCGCTACATCACATATCAGGCAGGCGACAAAGTGTGGGTTTGGAGTTCCATCCACCGGCGCGGGCTTTCAGAAAAGCTACTCAGGCGGTACTTTGGACCCTACAAAGTTGTACGGCGTCTCAGCGACCTCAACTATGAGGTTATCTCTGATAGTCCTGCTTCCTGCATGGCGAGGCAGCGTCCACCAGAAGTCGTGCGCATTGTGCGCATGAAGCCCTATTGTTCGGAGTGAAGTGCCCACACCTCGTCTGACACATCTTCCTGCCGCTAGGTGAACATCGGGACGATGCTCTCTCTGGAGGGAGCCAAATGCCACATCCAGTACGCGGCACGTAGAGGAAGACGAACAACTCGCGCATTGCGGAGGAGAAGATGTCCCTGCGTGATAGTTTTGCAGTTTGCCTGCAATTAAAGTGTCCTGCACTTTTTTATCAGTTTCTGCTGCTAGTGAATCCTGACAATATATGAAGACTACTGCTCTCATACAAAACAAAGTGATTTGTTATCACTAGTGACTCAATCCTACCATCGCCTAATAGATTTGAACTTGCATTTTATGACTTTCCATTTGTTTATACATGACAAATCTGATGCTGAAACGTACAATGACATCAAAGGTAACATATCACTAGTGATCGCTAATGAATCGGCGTCATCAAATAACGATGGTAACCAACAATACTCTTGTTCCACGTTTGATACCAATGACGATGTGCACAAATCAAGGCTACCGCTCTCATACTCAAGAAGGTTATCCGTGATCACTAGTGACTTCGCTCCTACAATCACCTAAATATAACCGAATCAACGGTAAATTTCATATAGATTACGCTACACTATATAAAATACGGTAACATCTAACTGAAGGCATCACAGAAGACTAATTACCGGGCGTAGTCGATCGGCAGTTGTAACCAAAGAAATTGTCATATAATGATTTTTGGATTAATATCATTGCCAAAGTACATGCATAGAGGGTGCCACTGACATAAGAAGCAAAGTGATTCGTGATCACTGGTAACTCAGTCCTACAACTTCTTATTACCATAGTTTAGTTACTTTTTGAACGACCTTTCATTAGGCATTCATGACGCCATATTGGGCGAAAGTCAGTATCGGCATTATCAATTAGCAATGATAACCAGAATGCTAATTTAATTACAGTGTGAATGGATCATTGACGACGACGGCGAATCAAGAGTACCGTTGTACCAGTAAAAGAAATTATTCGTTATCATTACCGACTTCACCAAATCAGCTCCCAGCAGGCTTCATTGTTGAATCACTCGTTTTCTTATATTAAATTTAGCTTCATGATAGTAATGCTGTGTAAAACCAAGAAAGTTCAGCATGGTATGTTAGCAACTAGTCATAACTAGTTATAACTCGCCCTTATAATTCGCTGTATTTTGTAATTAGTTCATAATTCAATATTTCAATCTAATTGCTGATTGGTTTTCAGGAGGTAAGCTGGAACAAAATGTCTATCGTTCCCAATGTTCTTAAATACCAAATAAACAGCTTTACCATGTGTCAGGACTTGAAAAAATGGCGCGCGCTGCCGGGCTTAATGCTTGGATGTCACTCCATAAAGCCATTTGGTCCGCTGCTTCGTGTAGAGTCTGACAGTATCATCTGTTCTTATACGCGAGGGCGCGAATGTGCATCACAGCTGCACAATCGAATATTCAAGTCGATTAGCTTTAACATTATCGACGCTCCATTTCCGGTCACTTCAACAACAGACGAATCTTTTGCCCCTGCAGTGCTGCTTAGCCCCATAGTGCCGAACGAAAGTGCGCCAAAAAAAAAAAAAAAAAAATGTCAGCCAGCGGAAAATAGCCAAACTGGTCCAACGCATAGAGGTAATTACAGAGTATATGTAACTCGAGTGCAATTAGCGGATTAATTCTCACTAGGCTGCAATCAGCATTTCAAAAATCACCCAACACGTTGTGAGATGGTTTAAAATCAATACAGCCAGTTGAATTAAACTAGACGTAACATATAGCGTGAGACCATTTAAGTGCATAAAGTGCAATTTGCGAGAAACGAGGCATTCCTCGGCAATCGATTTTAAAAAGAGATCATTGCCACAGAATTGCGCGGATCGCATCGGCCCAGGGTCGGCTTTGCCATAGTAGGCGATGTCTCAGATTACTGAAATTGGTTACGCTGAAAATTATCTCTCTGTACAGCATGCCTAATCGCGACTGTAAGGTTGCTAAAAAAGGCTGAGTCTCTCGGTTGTGAAGCGCGCTCAGTTTCTGTGTACGTGCAAAAAACTCAAACATGCGAGGGCGATGGTGAGAGCGAGAATTGAAAAAAGCTAGAAAATCATAGCAGTTACGACGTTTCAACCCAGTTTATCACACCAAAGGTGCCGCCGGCTATTCAAGAAAACCCATGAAGCGAATTTCGCAGCCAGTTCTCGTGGTAACGTGTCAGAAAAGTTTGCTACACCAACGCGCGAGAAAAATAATTGTTCATAAACACGCATTTAGTAGCTTTATTTTTGTTTTCAGGAACAACAAAACGAGTCTTGATAGGTGGTTTAAAAAAGAAAAACCTGACGCACTTGGTGCTGATCATAAGTTTTATTTCAGTTCAAGCAATCTCGAAATCTCCATGGTCTCTCTCTATCCGGATAACTTGGCCTACCATGATATCGATAGCAGTTTTGGAGGAAACCATTTTTTGCAATCACTATCGTAAACTGTGAATATCTTCTCGTGAGGGCACAGGCTCTTATATTCTTGCTGGCAGTTTTCAAAACGTATTCCTTCGCTTTTTTTCCAGAAAAGGAGTTCGCATCTTGTGACTCCTGAAGAGAGAAACAGAAATGCATACGCTTTTTGGCAAAATGTCCGTGATAAAGTAACAATGAGCAAGTAATGAGACTCCAATTAAGATTATAATATTCACAATTTCTGAACAAGGAATGAGCGCTCGTAGAAAGATTGCCGTTTGAAGTTGCGATTGCCTTACTACGAAGGTCGCTATTGCACTTCATAGGACATTCGGCATGAACACTCAACCATTATCTAAATTTAAATTTCCAATCATACGTCACATATTTGCTCTAATGTTTGTGCAAGACTGACATGCAAATAACATTAGCGCTTTAATGATTATGCCGCACGTAACGGGTTAATATGTCAACAATATATTTAATATGTGTAAAGGCCCCCCCACAGCCACGTTACGCGATGTTTCGCCCGACTAGGTCCGTCCAATGCACAAACATCAAATCAGTCCCGATGCACGCCATAATGACGCCTCACCACAAATCTATACCCATAAGCACGCCATGCGCAAGCTGGCGTATTTATTTTTGTCTACAGTAAACTACACTTGACGATGAATTTTATGCAGAAAGGTTTCACGGCCAAGCCGATTCGCCATATAATGGCGCAACGCCTAGCAGTAGGACAGGCCATGACCTTTTCCTGAACTTCATTGAAGCACACGTGAATGTGTAACTCAGGTGCGAACTTCGTCATTTGGCTGATAACGGTTTCTTCACTAAGTTTTCTCACTCGCATTAAGAAAGGCGCCCTAAATGACGGCCGATAACGAAATAGTGCACCACATGCGACATCGTTAACCGATGTGTAACAAGGATCCTTAAGGTTAGACTGTACTTGAGGACATATGTGAAAATGGTGTATGTTGCTTGCACGTGAAGGCACCAATGATTCGATTCTACCTATGGACATTGAATAGGCCTTGTTCGGAAGGCACCTGTAGCCAGGCGGATACCTAGATAGTTGACGGGATCCAGTATGTTTAAGGCACAAGACGCGGTAGAGTTGTACAGCACGGCTTCATAATCAAAACGTGACCGAAAAAAGAGTGATGTACACGTTCAATAAGCAATTCCCGTCGCTGCCCAATCTTGTGAGAAAGAATGTTCATTAAGTTCATTGTTCTTAGGCATTTAGCCTCGAGACAGTTGATGCGTGGAAATCCAGTTTCCCGTGAAACACCACGTCAAAAAAAAATAATAATAAAGCAGCGGAAACCATCTCTCGAGGTCTCTCTACTGAGATGCGTTAGCATCGAATAAATATAGCGATACAACGAATCGGTACTATCCAAAAGAGCTATGCATAAGGCGTGTACTGCAGTGAGACTCCTCTTTCGCGCTTCCCTAAGACTACTCGGCGCCATGAGGCGCCACTACCGCGGAACCTGCACAAGGCCTCCAATATGCATGGCGCGCTTGTGCACAGGCAAACGCGTCATACGGCAAGCGGTTCCTTCTCTCGCACTTCTTTCTGTACACGCTGCGCCATCTAGTGGCACGGCGGAGAAGTCAACGCGTAGCCTCTGATCCAAGAAGCGCACAGCGCTGGCTCCTGCAAACACTGAGAAGTGTTCCGTCCCTTGCCGCACATTCAGAGGTACATACCAGGCTGGAGACCCAAGTTGGTGAAACGAACATTGAAGAGCGGCACATACCCAACACATTCATGGCCCATGTGTCTAAAGCGTTGTCGTGAAAGGCGTTCATTGAAAAGAGGCAGATACCCAGTGCATTTTCGGCACAGCCTGCCAATAGGACGGATTGATGTGCTTGAGTAAACTGTGTGACGTTGGTTTGATTCCGCCCAGCAGAGAAGACATTTAAGGGTGTATTTTCACCACTGTAGGTCGGAAAACTCCCAGTGGCACGTAAATAGCTACCCAAGTTGGCGTCAAAGACGTCATTTGAAGAGCAGCACACACTTAAGGCACGTACCCAGGGATCCAAGCTGGCAACAAAGAGGTTCACTGAACACCAGTACAGACCAAACTGCACATACTCAGCGCTCCAAGTCGGCGTCAAGGAGTTTTCTCGAACAGCGTCGCCTACCCAGTTCCAAATCTAGTGGTCCATGTTGGCGTTGTTAAGAACGGCCCGGTGAAGTGCAAGTTTTGTCAGCCAGTTGCTACAGTGGCGTCAACTTTTCCTGGAAAGCCACCGCAAACCTCTAGCCCCGGCGTCACTGAGTTGACTGTGTGTGGATAACAATACGCGCGTCCTCGACTCTCCGTCGCTGGAGCCGAGTTGGATGAAGAAGGCTTTGTGCCTGCTTCATCACACACACACACACCGCACCGTGAACGTGTGCGAGTGTGTGTGTGTGTGTGTGTGTGTGTGTGTGTGTGTGTGTGTGTGTGTGTGTGTGTGTGTGTGTGTGTGTGTGTGTGTGTGTGTGTGTAATCCCTCTCGCAAAAAGGCGGCTCGTCTCCTGGTCCAACGTTTCCCTCACCTTGGGACGAGGGAGGACCGAGTGTTTATAAAGCGCTGTTGTGCGGCTGCTCAGTGCTCTTTCTCTTGCAGTCATGCTAGACTGATGAACTGCAACGTCCTTATGTAGATACTGTAAATAAACCCATATTCCTCGTTCTCGATGAGAAGCAGTCCATCCCTTCAACAACGTCCTCAGCGTGGATAGGTTGGACGACGGCACTGGCCAGCTACCTTCTAATTCATGCCCGACTCCAATCTTTACAACTGATTATGAACGATGGGATTGAGCCCCCAACCCTTACAACTGGCTGACAGCGGTCAGACGGACTTTGCGACGTGGTGCTGTGTATGTGGTGAGTGCTTCGTTCTTGCTTTGACTCTCTAGGCTTCGTTTTGTGGTTGTTTTGTTTAGAGCAGTAGGGAAGCTAGATTGTTGAGTGTTAGCTAGGTTTTGTTTTCCCAGCTAGATTTAGTGAGCAGGATCAAGGCAGTAAAGCAGCAATCATGGAGTTAAGGACACTGCTGAGAGACGAATTGTTGATTGTTGGTTAGGAACTGGGCCTACACGTGCGCGACGAAATGTTAAAGCGGAATTACTGGAGCTAATTTCCTAACAGGCCAGTGAGGAAGAAATTGAAATGGGGTTGGAACTTGTGAAACAAAAAAAGAGAGAAACGGGCCAGAGTGAGAGAAGGACGGGAGAGAGAAGAACGGGCCAGAGAGAGAGAGGAACGCGATAAAGATCGCGTGTTAAGAAAAATGCAACTTGAACTTGAAAGCAAACGTTTGGAGTTGTCTCAAGGAAGCGAAGGGCCTCTGGGACGATCAAGTTAGGCAGAATCATACCGCATGAACAGGCTATTAAAGCGATTTGGGGTCGGGACCGACATAGGCTTGTTCCTAAGCAATTTTGAAAGGACTTGCGAGAAGATGAACTTCGGTCCGAGGACATGGCCACAGCGGTTGTTGTCTATGTTGCCGTGTGAGGCTGCAGAGGTAATCGCCAGACTCAGTGCGGAAGATGCATATGATTATGCAAAGGTCAAGGCCCGTCTTCTAAAGAAATACCGCCTTTCAGCCGAACCCTTTCGGCAAAGGTTTAGGAGCACAAGCAAGAAAAATAGCGAAGGGTATCCGGAGTTTGCATATAGCTTAAAGGCAAACCTAGTCGAGTGGCTCAAAAGCGCGGAAGCGTACAAGAGCACAGACAGGATCATTGAATGCATGTGTCTCGAGCAGTTGTACAAAAGCATCCCACCATCTGTGAAGCTGTGTGTGCAAGACAGAGGAAATGTAAACACTGTGGAAAGGGCGGCTGAATTAGCCGAAGAGTACGCAACGCGTAGAAAGTTGAACGCCGAGGACGGTAATTGGGACAGTCGAAATGGACCGCGAAAACCATTTCCGCTCAAAAGGGGTTCGCAGACTGGACGATCGTAGCCTGGAGGAAAGCCCGTAGCCGTGGAGGAAAAGCCCGCAGAAGAAAGCGAGGAGAAACCTAACGGCGAAACTGTACAAAAAGTGCAGAAAAGAAAATTTGAATCGTTTAGACCAATCCGCTGCTATAAGTGCCACGTACTGGGACATATCGCTGTGAACTGCGGAAAGCCTAGCGTAGTTTTTTCCTACGTAGAGGAATAAGACGAGAATATGGAACTTTTAAGCTCATATCTTCACGACCTGCAAGTTAATGGCAAACCATGCAGGGTGCTGCGAGACAGTGCCTCCACGATGGACATTGTCCATCCGTCTTACGTGACGGTAGATGACTTCACCGGAGAAGTAGCATGGATCAAACAGGTTGTAGAAGAACACAGCGTGTGTCTGCCCATGGCCAAAGTCAAAATCAGTGGACCATTTGGGGAGCTAGAGACTGAGGCTGCAGTTTCCAAATTTTTGTCACTGCAGTACCCTTACATCTTTTCCAATCGTTCAAATCGGTTACTGCGTGAAAAAAGGGCTTAAACTGGAAGAGGTCATAGTACAGGCACTGACCCGAGGCCAAGCTCGTAAAATCGCGTTGCTTTCGGCTGAAAATGCACAAGCTGCTCCAGCGGAAGCAGAAAAAGCGATAACTTTAATACACGAATCCGAGCTAGGCCCGAGAGACAAGAAAACAGTTGAGGAAAGCCTGCCAGCTGACCAGCTCAATGAGAGCGTATCACTAGAGTGTCAAAGTTCAAGCCTGCAGGAAAAGCAAGCTGACGCAATCGCAAGCGGGACAGGGTCGTTATTATCATCGGCCTCAAAGAACTTTGATCAGCTCATACATGTGGATAGAGAGTCACTGGCAGCCGAGCAAAAGAATGATGACGATGATGTGTGGTGTTTTATGGCGCAAGGGTCAGGTTAGACCAGAGAGCGCCATGACAGGTGTTAATGTTGACGCTGTATTGTGGATGACATGCACAATGAACTTATCATGGTAGATGTGATATGGCTGTAAAGGGGCCTAAAAAAACTGAGGCTGTAAGTGGAGTAGAATATATAGGTGCTAAAATAATGACGGTGACTGGGATGTGATGTGGGCTATGGCAATGGGCTTTCGTTAAAAGATGATGCAGTAAAACATAACACTGACACCAGAGTTTCAAGAGAGCCCTTGAACGCAGGGCTCTTAGTCGTGTGCTCAAAAGTTGCCTGGCCAGATGATTTTCAGGGTGTCCGTTTCGTCTAAAAACTCTAAGACTGTTTGCAGATTAAAAGGCGCTTCATCGCTAAGAAAGAATGAAGGGAGAAGGGGTAAATTCTCGCGATATGCAGCAGGGAAATACTTTTTCCTCTCTGTTTCTATTGCAGGGCACTGAAGAAGAACATGGAGGACTGTGAGATTATTGCCGCACTTAACACAAGTTGGAGGATCGCCCCCAGTCAAGAGATGAGAGTGGGTGCCGTATGTGTGGCCTATCCATAATCGACAAAGAAGTACTTCCTTGTACATTGCCATTTTCCCATTTATCCAGTTCCCCAGTTTTGGTTTTATTATGTGAAGCTTATTCATTGCTTGTTTATCCCATTCGCCTTGCCAATGATTCCTCAGTTTGCTGCGTAGAAAAGGCTTTAGGTCTGTGGCAGGGATGGGGATGTTTGAATCTGCATCGCTAAAAGTTACTGACCTAGCGCTTTCGTCAGCAGCTTCGTTGCCTTTTATACCTTTGTGACCAGGTACCCAGCATATGACAATCATTTGATTGCGCATATATAGGGAGCACAACAGAGTGTACAGCTCACTAAAAACTGAGTTTTTATATTTTCTTGGTCTAAGTAGGGCTCTGACTACACTTAATGACTCTGTATATACAATAGCCCTAGCAAGTTATGTGAGCCTTATGTTTTGAATTGCCGATAGTATAGCGTAGGCTTCAGCTGTAAATATACTTGTGTGTGGATTTAGTGCTCCGGATACTGAAAATGAAGATCCCAGAGCTGCGTAGGAAACTCCTTTAGAGGACTTGGAAGCGTCTGTATAATATTCTGTACAGGAGTACTTCTCCTGAAGTTCACGAAAATGGAATTGTATATGTGCTTCTGGTGCCCTCTTAGATATTTCTACAAAAGAGACGTCGCATTCAATGGTCTGCCATTCCTATGGTGGGAGCAGGCGAGTGGGTGCCATTAGGACATTCTCTGGGACTAAGACGCATGTTTCTTCTGCCAGTGTTGTCAAACGAAGGCTCAACGGAGGTCTAATGGCTGGGCGGTTACGAAATAATCTGGCTGTAGACACTTCATGAATAGATGAGTGACATGGATGCTGAACGTCTGATTTGCCCTTGAGAGCGTAGGAAAAATTTAAATGTGTCCTTTGGAGATGTAATGACCATTCATTGCACTCCACATACAGGCTTTCTACGGGACTTGTCCTAAAAGCGCCTGTAGCCAGGCGTATACCCATGTGGTGAATGGGATCTAGCATCTTCAAAGCACTAGGCGCAGCAGGGCTATATACTATTGCTCCATAGTCAAAGCGGGAGCGTATAAGGCTTTTGTAGAGGCTCAAAAGGCATCTCCTGTCACTTCCCCAAGATGTGCGGGACAAGAGCTTTAGTAAATTCATTGTCTTCAGACATCTCGCTCTCAGATATTTAAGGTGAGGGACAAATGTTAGTTTAGAGTCTAAGATGATTCCTAAAAATTTATGTTCGTAGCTGACAGATAGCCGTTGTCCATTAAGATAGATAGCAGGGTCAGGTAATATACCTCTCTTTTTCGAAAATAGAAGGCATGTGCTTTTTTGGGGGTTTAACTTGAATCCATTCTCGTCAGCCCACTTAGATTTTGGTTTAGGCCAAGCTGTATATGTCGCTCACAGATAGAAATGTTGCATGATTTAAATCCTATCTGTACGTCATCCACATACACTGAATAAAACACTGTTCGCGGTATGACGCTACAGAGGGACTTTATTTTTACGATGAAGAGCGTGCAGCTCAGTACACCACCTTGTGGCACACCTGTTTCCTGCGTAAATTGACGAGATAGCACTTTACCAACCCTCACACGGAACGTACGATTAGAGAGGTAGCTTTGAATCAGATTCAAGAGATTGCCTTGGACACCCATACAATCCAGATCCCGAAGAATTCCAAAACGCCAGGTTGTGTCGTATGCCTTTTCCATATCTAAAAATACGGCGAATAAAAACTGCTTGTGCACGAAGGCATCTCGGATATTCGCCTCCATGCGGACAAGGTGATCTGTCGTACATCTACCCTCCCTAAAACCACACTGCAAGGGGTCTAGTATTTTGTTACTCTCAAGATAATGAATTAGGCGTCTGTTTACCATTTTCAGAGTTTGCATAGGCAGCTTGTCAGGGCTATAGGCCTGTAGCTGGAGACCGAAGTTGGATCCTTGCCCTCTTTGAGAATAGGAATGACGACTGCTTGCTTCCAGGCAGATGGAATGTAACTGGCAGAGAATATGGAATTAAATAGTGATAGTAGTGTTTTGTGTGTTTCGGCGTGTAGGTGTTCTATCATCTCATAAGCTATTCGATCGCCTAAAGGAGCTGATTTATTGCAAGAGTTCAGTGCAGCCTGAAATTCCACCATGGTAAATGGCCGGTTGTAAGGTTCATTTTTATTCCTTTCCGGTTCAGAGGCTGTCGTTCCGCTTGTCGCTGATATCTTAGAAATGTATCTGAGTAATGGGATGAGCTCGAGATGTACTGGAAATGTGCCCCTAGCGAATCCGCTTGGTCCTCAATAGTGTCACCTTGTGTGTTTACTAAAGGTAGAGGGTGAGTTTGGCGGCCTTTTATTTTGTTGACCCTATTCCAGGCTTTCCGTTCGTCTGTATATGAATTGACGCTACTGATGTATTTTTGCCAACTTTCCCGTTTGGCCCGGCGGCGTGTTCTTCTACCTAGTGACTTTATTTTCTTGAAATTGATAAGATTCTCGGCAGTTGGAGATTCGCGAAGGTGACTCCAAGCCCTATTTTGATTTTACGGGCTTCTTTGCACTCCGCATTCCACCAGGAAACACGTCGCCTAGTGGGTGATTCATTTGAATCAGGGATACACAGTGACGTCGCACCAACAATAAATGCTGTCAGATATGCCACGGCGTCATCAATAGGAAGTGCAGAGATGTCTTCCCAGGTCATGCGGGTGAGTTCTTTATAACGCTTCAAGTCAGCTGACTCGACTGTCCAGTGGGGGACGCATGGGGAGCATCGATCATGTTTTGTTGATTTTATGACAATTGGAAAATGGTCGCTCCCATATGGGTTTTTAAGCACGTTCCACTCTAGATACGGAACGAGCGTACCAGATGCAGTGCTCAAATCGATCGATGAAAACGTTTTGTTTGCCACGCTATAGAATGTAGGCTCTTTATTATTTAGTAAGCATGCACCTGTAGTGAAGGGGAGGCTTTCTACTAGGCGTCCCCTGGCAACCTCCCCAAAGGGTGTTGTGTGCATTGAAATCGCGGACGACAATATAAGGTTCGAGCAGTTCATTAATGAAGCTTTGTAATTCCGTTTTTGAAAGATGGCAGTTCGGGGGGATGTATAGTTAGCAAATTGTTACTAGTTTATTAAACAATATCGCACGGACTGCAACTGCCTCTAGGGGTGTTTTAAGCTGTAATTGCCGGTATGCAACACCCTTATCTACAATTATTGCCATACCGCCAGACGAGGCAAGGGCGTCGTTGCGGTCTTTTCGGTATATGGCATACTGCCGGAGAAAGTTCGTGTGTGAAGGATTAAGATGTGTTTCTTGGACACACAGCACCTTTGGACTGCACTTGTGTAAGAGTTCCATAATGTCGTCTATGTTATGGAGTAAACCCCTGACATTCCATTGTATTATCTGTGTATCCATAATGTATGTGGTTTGTGCTGTGTGTCTAAGAAATATAGATTATCTCACGAGACCTTTCCAGGCCCCGTGAAACGAGATCTCTCTATCTTCCGGACGCGCTCGAGGGTGCTGCGTCGTTCCTTGGGTGTCTAAGACGCCAGGTTTGTGCTCGTATCTATCACCTCGTCTGAGGCGGTGGATACTGCCCGCGGAGCGCGTCACTTTCGTGGGAGTGGTGGGCCGATCTGCACCGGCAGTGGCCCTGGGTTCAACAGGCCCAAAGGTCTGCTAGCCCTCATTTGCGGGAGACGGAACAGCGCTGGCTGTTCCAGTCAGGGGGCGAATGGCGTGACCGCCGTCACTCTCCGAGTGACTTGGGCGGCTGCCGAACGATGTGGCGCTGCCCCCCGGCGGGCGACATCGGTGTAAGAAGGACTGGTCTGATTGTTGGTATAGAAACGTCTGCGTGCCTCTGGGAAAGTCAGATTTAGTTTCAACTTGAGTTCTATTATCTGTTTTTCCTTTTTCCACGAAGGGCAGGATCGCGAGTAAGCAGGGTGGTCTCCTTCACAGTTGGCACAGTGGGTTGCTGAACTGCAAACGTCAGAAATGTGTTCGATGGAGCTACACTTGGCACAAGTAGCACGCCCTCTGCAGGTTTGTGACCTGTGCCCAAAATGTTGACACTTAAAACATCGACGCGGGTTTGGAATGTATGGTCTGACACGTAGCTTGCAGTAACCGGTCTCGATTAACTCAGGAAGAATGCTGGTTCCAAAAGTTATGATTATATGCCTAGTTGGTATTTCTTTGTCATCTCGTCTTATTTTAATCATTCGCAGCTTGACAACGTTCTGTTCTTACCATCCTTCTAGTAATTCGCTTTCACTAAGTTCGAGAAGGTCATCTTCCGAGACGACCCCGCGCACTGTATTCATCGCCCTGTGTGGGCCTACTGAGACGGGAATGTCCCCAAACGCTACAAGCTTCGAAAGTCTGTCGTATTGTTGCTTGTCGCGAACTTCTAGAAGGTCACCGCTTCCAATCTTTGATACATTGTAACTTGGGCCTATTGCTTCAGTGAGGGACTTGGCTACAATAAAAGGTGATTTCATTCGGACTGTCTTAGTTTCGTGTTGACTGTGAACAACGTGGTATTTCGGAAAGGACTCTTTAGGTTGCATAAAGAAGATGAATGGTTCATCGTTCCGCCCCCTCTTCAGGGAGCGATAAGGCAATGAGGGAAAAGCGCTTGCCATACAAAGTTTGGAAATTCGGCGGCGATGGTGGCCACCCACCACCGAGCCCAACAAGGGGACGCTACAAGGTCGGGAGAATACCTACAGACGCCAGCCATGCATCACCGCTATAACCTAATATAAAATACCCAGGTTTGGATAATTACTCCAGATTAACCCTTGTCGCCCAGAATACGGAAGTGAGAAGAAGTGATAAGGAGACAGGAAAGAAAAACAGCGAGAGAGAAAGCAAAAGATTGAAGAGGGGGACAGGGAAAGGTGACTGCCGATTTCCTCCAGGTGGGTCAGTCTGGAGGTGCCGTCTATGTGATGCAGAGGCCGAAGAGGTGTGTTGCCTCCGCCGGGGGGCCTCAAAGGACCAAACACCCAGCATCGGCTCAACCCCCACGGGTCCCCCTTCCTCCAGACACGGCTAAGCCGCGCACCGCTACACGCGGGAGCGGCCAAACCTCGTGTGCTCGGTGTACGTGGTGTCGCAACACACCAAACGCCTGCTGACGCAGACGCCCCTGCGGGGACAGTGACCCACTTGTTGCCAAACGTGGATAGCGGGAAAGGGCCAAGTAAGTCCAAGTCAACGCAAAAGAATGGGGGCTATGTTGAAAACAATTTTTTTTTACCCAAGATTTGTTCAAGCGTTGCTGTACCTTTCTCTCGTACACGGTAAGGTCACAAGATTTCAGGCCTACTTGCGCGTCTTCTGCGCAGATGGAATGGAAAAACGGCGCAGAAATCATCGACGCTGATTCTTAATATAAGCTAATAGCCGGAACCAACGAAGAAACGAACGAGCGAGTAAGCATTAGACAGTTAGTTATAGTGAGAGCCTGCCATCTTCCTCCATCCGGTACCTTCCCACCACTCGGTTGATCGAGTGCAAGCACCCTTTTCCTCGCCATTCCGCGACGAGCGAGCGAGCGACAGCCGCAACTCTTTTGTCCATTTCTTCTCCGACACTTCCTTGACTGAGTGCACACGGTATATCCTCGCCTTCCCGAGACGAACCAGCAAGCGACAACTTCAACTCGTCCTTTCTCCAGTTCCTCCTCGACAGTCACTTCACCGAGTGTGCGCACCGTTTTCCTCGCCTTTCAGCAACGAACAAGCAAGTGAAATGCTCCCGTCTTCCTCCAGTTTGTTCCCACAAATCGCTGAACCGAGTTCACGCGCGATTTTCCTCGCCTTCCCGCTACGGACAAACGAGCGACAGCATCAACTCTTCCTTGCTCCAGTTCCTCCTCGACAGTCCCTTCACCGAATGTAAGCACCATTCCCCCCCCCCCCCCCTTCCGTGACGAACGAGCGAGCGACAATATCGCCTCTTTTTTTCCTCCATTTCCTATTCGACAGTCGCTTGACCTAGTTCACGCGCCAATTTCATCGCCTACCCGTCCTCCAAGTGCCATCCTCCCCTCCCTACATTTCCTTCCCGACACTTGTTTGATCGAGTGCATGCAGCATTTTTGCTTTCCCTCTGCGAACGAGGTAACGGGTGCCTACCGTCTTTTTTCCTCCTGTTCCTTCTCGACACTCGCTTGATCATGTTCACACGCCATTTTCCTCGTCTTTCCGCGACGAACGAGCTAAGGACATCCGCCCGTATTGCTTACTACAGTTGCAGCCGACAAGACGCTTCACCGAGCGCACGTGTCCTTTACCTCGCCTTCCGCAACAGACAAGCGAGCAACAGCGCCCCTCTTCCTCCAGTTCCTGCCCACCACTCGCTTGACCGAGTTCGCGAGCCATTTCCACCACCTTCCCACGATGAACGAGCGAATGACAGCCTCTCCTCTTCGTCCAGTTCCTTCTCACCACTCGCTTGATGGAGTTCACACGCCGTTTTCTTTGCCTTCCCGAGATGAACGACCGAGCGGTAGCCTCAACTTTTCCTTCCTCCAGTTCCACCTCGACAGTTGCTTCACAGATTGCACGCGCCATTTTCGTCTACCCACGGCGAACGAGCAAGCGGCAAGTTAGCCTCCTCCTTAGCTCCAATAACTGCCCATCAGAGGCTTGACTGAGTCCATTCTCCCTCTTCCTCGCCATCCCGCGACGAACATGCGAGCGACATCCTCAGCTATTCCGTCATCTCGTTACTGCCCACCAATCTCTTGACCGAGTTGACGCGCCATTCTTCTCGACTTTCCGTGACGAACACGCGAGCGACAGCGCGCACACTTTCTTTCTCCAGTTCCTGCTCGACAGTCGCTTGACCTAGTGCACGTGCCATTTTCATCGTCTTCGCGCGACGAACGAGGAAGCGCCAGCCTCCGCTCTTCCTTCCTCCGGTTCCTCGATGACACTCGCTTGACGAAAGGCACGCAGCCTTTTCGTCGCCTTCCCACGACGAACAAGCTAGAGACAGCCTCAACTCCTTCCTCCACTTCCTGTCAACCATTCATTTGACGGAGCCTCGGCAAGCGCTTGATCGATTGCACCAGTCCTCTTTCCTCGCCTGGGCAGGCACCACTGTTGGAAACAAGTATTTGACGCTGATTTCGAGCACTGGGTATGTGCGTGTCACTCGCTCTCTGCTGGTCTTCAATAACGCTCTTTCACGTAAGCTTTATTCACCGCGTATGTGCCAGCAGGTGTGTGCCACTTTTCAATGAACATCTCTGGCGACAAAATTTATAAGTACGTATGTGTCACTGTAAATGTGGCGCACTACAATAACGAAAAAGTTGCCTTAAATTTGTCCTATACTGAGCGAAATCGAACCAACGACACAAAAGTTGCTCAAGGACAGAGACCAAACGCATTGTCAGGTTGTTCCACTAATTCTCTAGGTAGGTGGCACTTTACTATGAACGCCATTCACATCAAGGTTTAACGTAGCTGCGCCATGAATGCACTGTGTGTGTGCCGCTCTTCAATGAACGTCTCGCCAAATTGGATCCCTGAGTGTGCCATTGAGCATGCGGTAAGCAAGAGAACTATTCTCAGCGTTGATAGGTATGGGCGCGCCACTTTTTTGATCTCTGAGGCCACGCAAGACTTCTGGGCAGCATGGTGATAGCAGTGCGCTCTAAAATAGCGATAGAAATGCCGGGTTGCCGCATGACGCGTTTCTCAGAGTTCCACGCACCAGTGGGCCGTGATCTGGTATGCCACCCCTGGCTTCGCGGCGGTGGTGTTAGGTGACGTGAGCGTTCTTAGGGAAGCGCGATAGAGGAGCCCCACTGCATGCAGCACATGTATGTACCTCGTACATGACTCGTTTCGATTAATATGTTGTCTGGTTACATTGATTTATTGTTAGCGCATTACTGTCGGTAGTCATCGAGAGGTGGCTTCGGCCGATTCATTAACTAAACAGGCATTTACTAGAGGTTGGAAGCAAGCTTTCTGTAAGTCGTCCTCTTATATTGCAATGGCAGTCTACGGAGATAGTGTTATGGGTATCAAAGTTACCGGTGATAATGTATGGTTCTAGGAGCTGGCCTCTGAGGCTACAGAATTCTGCTCTAGTGAACCGGTAATTCGGTGATACGTAAATAGAACAGATGGTCACGAACTGGTCAAACTGAATCGGTGTTATCGAAAATATTACGCAACTTTAAAAATTCACCTGTTGCAAATGCCTTAATTCAAGTCATTGAGCTCGATTACTCACAGAGACGGATATTACTTGCTTAAGTAGCCGATATATGCAGGCAAATAATTAACACTAACTCATTAATTAGCTTCTTATTATTTACTTATTGCACATATTGCAATTTACGAATTCTGCACGGTGAGCTTGAAATGAATTGCCAGAATGGCACCAGCTAGCAGATATGTGCAATGAAATTCGGCGCAAAAATGCATTGCGGTTCCCCCCCCCCCACAACTAAGGTTAAAAAAAAAAAAGCTCTTCATGCATCGAAGCACAAAAATAACTGCAACCCCCGTGCTCTTCGTCCAACACTTTGGAAAATTATATCTGTATTGATCCTGGGACATTATGTGTAGTCACTCTGTAGTAGAGAACAGTAGATTGGTAAACGTTTTGCCCTGTTTTCGGAGTGAATTCGTTTTCATGGCCACGAATCTCATGCATGAGTTATCGGCAGACATTTATTCATTGTCATTAAGAATCATAGTTATTTAAGCATAGTGTAAGTTGCTACAGATTAATGGCATTTTATTAATTACAACCACTAGTGAGCGCGCCCGTAGACTGATCTTCCAAGTAGTATTTTGCTGTTGATCTTCGATATGCTTATGCACAGAAAGAGGGCGTTGACGGTTCATGCCTCAGACAACTGTGCTAGTGTTCGTAAATTAAAAAAAAGTACGATAGATACAATTGACGAATCCCTCGAAAAAGTTTCTCGACAAACACGAGGAGGCGGTCAAAGCACTAGGGGTCAGATGCGATAGTCCAGAGCGCTACGTTTCTGGAACGGCTCCAATTACGTCGTTGGACAAACTGAATAATACCGACACTGAAGGTCTGCAGCGGCTGCACTCCGCAGCATGTTATAATACAAGCTAACTACTACGTCCCACCATGGTGGCACATAACAGGCTAATTAATGTCTGACAGTGGAACTGCAGGGGACTTCATCGTAAAAGGAATGTCCTCCTACAGTTCATTCGCACGCACCCGGAAAAGCCAATTGTCATCCTATTACAAGAAACGCTCACAGATACGGTCACCCTACCGGGCTATAAATCGCATAACCAATATGGTGATCGGAAGAGGGGCATCAGCGCATTAGTCACCAATCACGTTCATTGCCAACGATCTCAATCTTGAATGCAATAAGGCTGAACACTCGCTCGGTGAAATCATCCCCGGCGGACAGTTAAAGACCAGTATGTTTAGTAAAGACCAGCGTTTGATTCTGTCGAAACTTCAACAGTCATGGAGGCATTGCGGAATCAGGGTGTAGACGAGCCGTATGTAAAAATACTGGAAGATATCTATAGCAGCTCCACAGCTAACGTAGTCCTCCATAAATAAAGCAACAAAATCCCAATAAAGAAAGGCGTCAGACAGGGAGATACGGTCTCTCCAATGCTATTCACAGCGTGTTTACAGGAGGTATTCAGAGACCTGGATTGGGAAGAAGTGGGGATAAGAGTTAATGGAGAATACCTTAGTAACTGATGATATTGCCCTGTTTAGTAACTCAGGGGACCAATTGCAATGCATGCTCACTGACCTGGAGAGGCAAAGCAGAATAGTGGGTCTAAAAGTTAATCTGCAGAAAACTAAACTAATGTTTAACAGTCTTGGAAGACAACAGTAGTTTACGATAGGTAGCGAGGTACTGGAACTGGTAAGGGAATACATCTACTTAGGGCAGGTAGTGACCGCGCATCCGGATCATGGGACTGAAATAATCATAAGAATAAGAATGGGCTGGGGTGCGTTTGGCAAGCATTGTCAGATCATGAACAGCAGGCTGCCATTTTCCCTCAAGAGAAAAGTGTATAACAGCTGCGTCTTACCATTACTCACGTACGGGGCCGAAACCTGCAGGCTTACGGAAAAGGTTCTACTTAAGTTGAGGACGACGCAACGAGCTATGGAAAGAAGAATGATAGGTGTAACGATAAGGGCTAAGAAAAGAGCAGATTGGGTGAGAGAACAAACTCGAGTTAATAACATCTTAGTTGAAATCAAGAAAAAGAAATGGGCATGGGCAGGACATGCAATGAGGAGGGAAGATAACCGATGGTCATTAAGGGTTACGGACTGGATTCCAAGGGACGGGAAGCGTAGCAGGGGGCGGCAATAGGTTAGGTGGGCGGATGAGATTAAGAAGTTTGCAGGGACGACATGGCCACAATTAGTACATGATCGGGGTAGTTGGAGAAGTATGGGAGAGGCCTTTGCCCTGCAGTGGGCGTAACCAGGATGATGATGATGATGATGATGATGATGATGATGATATTTATACATAAGGTATACAGTACAGCCAAGGACCTAAGGCAAAGATGCGCGGCAGTTGTCAACAGGGCTACTAGCAAGGCCAATACATTTCAACTCCTGGTGGCCGGAGAATTCAACGCTCCGCATCAAGCATGGGGGTATCAACAAGTTAACCGCAAGGGCGGTGACCTATGGCAAACTACCGCCAATAATAACCTCACGCTTATAACATATCCGGCTTTTCCGACTAGGATCGGCAACGCCTGCTCTAGGGATACCACGCCTGAACTATTTTTCATCAGAATGCAGAGTCGGCCTCTTGGTCCAACTTCCAAATGGACCCTGGCAGCTATCACGATATGCTGGCCACCTCCGTCAACGTGAGAAGCGGGGACCTCAAACAGTTCACTATTACAGACTGGGAATACTTTCGCAAGGTTAGCGAAGAGCGAGCACAAACACATGACTCAGCACATAGCCTAGAGCTGTGGGCTGAAGAGTTAAAAGAGGATATCTGTGCGGCGACAAGGAACGTCCAGACTGAACTGGAGGTGGACAGGATGGATAGCCGCCTCGCTCATCTTCTAGAAGCTAAAACCTCGCTGTGGAACAGATGGAAAGGGCATAAACTCAACCGAAGGCTCCGAGATAAGTTCGCAGGGCTAAAAGAAACTATAGAAAATCACTGCCAAATCGTGAGCAGACAACAGTGGGATGAGGTCTGCAATTCCGTGGATGGCTAGATGAGAGTTGCAGCTAAAACGAACCTACTCAAACATCTGCTCGATGATACCAATACCAAGTGAAACCAAAGACAAGTGATAGCGAAGGTTCTAAACGATGCATAACAATCAGAGACAGTAAAGGTCGCACTCGAAAGACTCGCTCGCAAGTACCTGCCACTGGGGAACTCGAGTGACGAAACCTATCCGCCCTACAAAGGCTCATCTTGTTCCGAGCTAGATAAACCCTTCAATCCATGTGAAGTAATGGAATCCCTCCAGAATGTAAATTCTGGAGGGATTCCAATGCCAGGTAGGCCCCTGGTCCCGATCGCATCCCCAACCGGGCCCTCAGAAACCTGGATGACGGCTCCATACTATGGTTGACAGAAGAGATCAATGGAATATGAGAACGAGGGGTTGTCCCGGAGTCCTGGAGAATGGCCTCGGTCATCCTCATTCCAAATCCTGGAAGACCCCCGAGTCTCTCAAAGCTCAGACCCATTTCCCTCACGTCCTGCGTGGGGAACGTGGCGGAACATGTAATACGTAATCGCATTTCCATGTACATCGAGAAACAAGGATTGTTTGCGTACAACATGATCGGCTTTCGTCCGGCCCTGTCAACGCAGGACGTGATGAAGCTCATCAAGGGTCAAATCATTGACAATACCACAAGAGATATCAGAGGCATCCGCTAAGACGCCCTGACATGTAGAGGGCCTTTGACAATGTACCCCATGCTCACATTCTCAACTCCATCTCGGAGCTTAATTTCGGTGACGCCTTCCACAGATACATGAGCTCGTTCCTCAGAGATCGCAAGGCCACGCTCATAATCTGCGACCTCAAGTCGGACAATTTCAGTTTGGGCCCCAGAGGCACGCCACAACGAGCGGTAGCCTCACCGCTACTTTTTAACATCGTCATAAAGAAACTATCGCAACGGCTCTCCAACATAGAAAGGATCAAGCATACGCTCTACGCTGATGACATGACAATATGGTGCACCGGAGGAAGCAAAGGAGCTGTTGAATTAGGCTTACAGGAGGCCGTAGTTCAAACAGAGATGAACCTGGAAAACACGGGGCTTAGATGCTCCCCGAGCAAATCTGAGCTCCTCCTCTACACTCTACAGGCCGTTCAGGAGAGGTCCCAAACCTAGAGGCTGGAGACCGTTGTCTGAAACAAACATAAAACTCTACACTAAAAGCAGCTGTACCGTACCCAGAGTAGACGCCATTCGGGTCCTCAGCATGTTCATCGAATCCAATGGCAGTAACAATACGACGCTCAAAAAGCTCACAGCCAAGACTAAGAACATGATCAGACTTATCAACAGAGTCTCGATTAGGCGTGGACGCCTTTACGAGGACAACCTCTTCAGGTTCTTCCACGCCTTCCTCTTGAGTCATATAGATCATGTGGCAGCCATGTACAATTGGCATAACTCCGGGAAGAGAAGATTAAACACGCTCATCAGAAAGAGTATCAAAAAGTACTAGGCATTCCGCTACCGGAGAGCACGGAGCTCAACCCTATCCTCATGGAAGAGCGGAAATATGAAATCTAAGAAGATGAAAGGAACAACATGTCACGATCCACCCGAGTTCGTGAGCAAGGGAGGGCTCGAGGCACCCTCAGATAGAGGGACGCTCCGCAGCGTGGTGGTGCTGAACGATGACTGACTGCCGAGCAGCCGTGCTCTTCAGTGTTTATTGCGGTGCGCTGACCAATGTTGCCTGCCGAGCTTAGCAGGCCACCGAGCTTGGCGGCGAACGAACATTATGCCTGAGGGGGCGTCACATGCTTGCTACACCCCCTTACCCCCAGTTTGTTTGTTAAATAAAGACAAACGGCCATGTTCAAAATATGAGGCTCTGCCTCCACCCTAGCTGGGTCGACGCTGCCTGCTATCCAGGGGAGTAACGGTCCGGTGGCCTCCGCAGTCGAGTACTCCGCCTGGGCACCGGTGTTGATGGGTTGGGTGTGGCAACGCCGGGTGCTACCTGAGCCAGCCTCGCTCCAACCGGAGGGTCCGTAGTGGTCGGCCTCGTGAGAGGTGCTGGGCTCGACACCGGTCCAACGGGTGCCGCACCACTGGCTGCGGTTGCCGCCTCCGAGGTGGGCGGTGCTCCGCTGGAAGCGACTGGTGCTGCCACTAGTCCTCCTGCGGGCTGGAACTCAGAAGTGGCAGTCGAGGGAGCTGGCCAGGTCCCGAGGCGAGGCCTGACATGGTCAGCGTGTTTGTGCCACATGGCCCCGTCTGGCATGCGGATGAGCAGCGATGAGGCGCTGGCAGGAGACACCACCTGTCTGGCAGACCAGAGTGGGCCGGGACGGAAGTTCCTGGCGAAAACTGCAGCTCCCGACTCCGGCAAAGGCCCGAGACGGCACCCTTGGTCAGCAGCCTGTTTCTGCTTCAGCTGCTTCAAGAGCACTGTGCATCGGAGGTCCGGATGCAAGACGTCCAAGGGTGTCTCGACCATCCCACCCAGCAGAAGCTCACATGGGCAAGGCCAGTGATATCGTGGGACGTGGTCCGGTACTGAAATAGTATCCGGACAATCTGCGTCCGGAAATCCCCAGTTTGGTTCTTCTTGAGCTTGTCTTTGATGGTTTGCACCACCCGCTCGACTGCACCATTTGAAGCAGGGTGGTACGGCGGAACCATCATCCGCCGGATTTGGTTCTTCGTCAGCCAGGCCAGGTACTTTGTGCTGGCGAACACAGGACCATTGCCGGACACGATGACATCCGGCAACCCCTGGGCGGCGAAGACCAGTCGTAGCGCTGCAATGGTTGCGCCTGCTGATGGAGTGGTGACAGGTAGAACCTCTAGCCACTTTTAAAGGCGTCCACAACCACCAGGAAATAATGGCCTTTGAAGGGTCCCCTAAAATCCACATGTAGGCGGGACGAGGGTCTCTGTGGGAACGGCCAGGGGGTGCTTTCCACATGACGCGAGGCTCGCTGATGCTCCTGGCAGATTTGGCAGCTCTGCACCACATGCAGGCTGGCTTCCGGGCACTATGGCAGACGAATACCCAGTGCATGAATCCACTTTCGGCCTAGCAGCGTCAGCGACGACCCTTTTGTTAAGTAAAGGGGAAGGGTTGCCTCCCTGTCGCCAAAACGAACGCTGACCTGTGCCTGACCCTGGACCTGGGAAAGTTGCCCGGAGGAGCTGCGCAGCATCAAGCCCGAAGCCTCGACGGTTACGCCGGGGAAAGTGCGCTTGAAGAGTTTCCCGGCCATTACTGACAAGCTGTCGCCTGTGTCCAGCTCCATGGAAATGGGGTGCCCACAGATTTCGACGGTCAGCATGTACGGCGGCGCAGACGACGGTACAAAGCGTGTGTGCCACATGTCGAAAATCGGCGGGTTCTCGGCCACGACGTGTAGCCTGGACGTGGAAGAACTTGAGCCTGCTGCCGCACGCCCCCGCCGCGTACGCTTGCGACGGCTACCCTGGCCGCGGGCTTGTGTGGTACCTGGGCTTGAATCAGGCTGCTGCTTGCTGTTCGTCCTCCCGCTTCGGCATACACGTGCCAGGTGCCCAGTTTTCCCGCACGTAAAGCATTGTGCTTGAGAGAACTGGCACTGTGAGGGGGAGTGCGCACCACCACAGCGACCGCAGGTACTGCCCTTTGTCCTCAACTCGTTGACCGCCGCTTCCCCCGACGGTGAGCCAGTCGCACCGGAAATCTCGGCGGCGTCCTTGGCGGCAGCTTCCATTGCCAGCGCTGCCTTCACGGCATCGTCCAGTGAGGGGTTGGGAAGCTCCAGGAGTCGCGTCTGCATGGCGGTGTTGTTGATGCCGCAGACGAAACGGTGCTGGAGCAGCGAGTCCAGTTGGTCCCCGAAGGCGCAGGCGCTCACTCACCCTCGTTGTGCAGCAACGAACGGCCCGAGTGTCCCTGCTTCCCGGCGGCTCCGGTTGTTGAAGCGGAAACGCTCCATTAGTGTGGACGGTGCTGGGTTGAAATGCGAGCGCAGTATGGCGAGCAGCTCACGCAGCGTCTTAAAGGGACACTAAACGTGAATATTAGGTTAACATGGACTGTTGAGATACCATCACAGCAACCTCGAAATGCTTGTCTCGTGCGAAGAAGAGACTTATTTTAAGAGAAAATGCGTTCTGAAGCGTCCGCGTACCTCTAGCGCAGTTCAAATCACCCGCCCCCGATCGAGGAGTATTGACGTCATGGTCTCATAGTGACGTTGCGCCGTCGGTGAGTAAAACGGCTCCCGCAGACGGCGCTACGGCTTTTCTGCACAAAACGAAAACGCGCGGTCAGAAACAGAGCCAACAGCAGCGCGAAAGCGGAACTATGTTGGTTAGCGGAAGGGAAAGCGCACGACGATAAGCTGGTTCTTTATTTTATGACGCCAACTTCGACGCTCGTTGCAATGGATGACCCTGACGACACATTAGCTCGTGATGCTGGGCTCGAGTTCAGCGATTTAAGCACTGATCAACGTCATCTGCTGTTGAGGGCTCGCGCTGCCGGCGTCGTGGCGTACTACTACGACGACGACCTGCTTTGAAAGGCACTTCACGCGACTTCAGGAAGTCGGCGCTGAACTCGTAATCCTCTGGACGAAACTGCGGCGAGCACACTACGTGATTTTGGGGCTCTTTGCCAGCGCGCTGTGGCAGAGGTACGGCACCTAACCACTTCGAACGGAGACGTTCACTCGTTGCCACACAGTGATAAGTAACGTTGGATACGCCGCTGCAACTCCCCTTGGCCAAGTTCCGCGGGCCGTTCGCGCATCCCACGACATCACATGGACGTGAAATTCTCGCTGCTTGTTCCAAATGCAAGTTTCGCGAGCCAGCAGGACCACCGCAGCACGACGCGATAAAGAAACAACTGAAACTCCAAAGCGCGCGCGGGGCAAACTTGAGCGCGCAGAGTCAAGCGAAAACGAAACCTTTCGATCACCCATACTACTCAAGAGTAACGTCAAAATGTAATTTTTTTCTTAGAATCGAATAGAAATAGACAAGTAGCATTTTGTTCCGTCTTGTAATCTAATGAAATGATCTTTTTAATACGAGTAGTTGAGTACTAGTGACAAATTATGATGAGAAGTGCTTTCGTCATCGGGCTGGTACCGGTATGTCGCTGGGGGGTCTCAAATCGTGTCGTGCATTTACCTCAATTTCTCGGTTACTAAAGCTCTGTTTGCGATTATATTGACGCCTTAGACGTTCTAGAGCATTGCTTTATCACTTTAGCTTGACTTTCTGGTAACCTTTAGTGTCCCTTTAACGTGCGGAGTGGCTCACTTGACAAGGTCGAGCAAGAGGCTGAAGACACGGGTCCCGCAGCTGGCCAGGAAAATGTCCCGCTGTTTGGCCTCGGGTGTGTCGTTTGCCCGGAAGAACACGTGGACTTGCTCCTCGTAAATTTGCCAGGGGGACCCATCTCCCTCGAACGGCTCGAGCCTTCCGTACAGCGGCATGGCGGCAGCAAAGGGGGCAGTGTTTCGCCGGTCGCAGCGGCGTGGGACGCTCCGTGGGTACTCGCCGCGAGTGTCACGAGGGTCCCACCTTCGTCGCCAGTGTCACGATCCACCCGAGTTGGTGAACAAGGGAGCACTCGAGGCACCCTCCGATAGACGGACGCTCCGCAGCGTGGTGGTGCTGAAAGATGACTGACCGCTGACCAGCCGTGCTCGTCGGTGTTTATTGCGGTGCGGTGACCAATGTTGCCTGCCGAGCTTAGCAGGCCACCGAGCCTGGCGGCGAACGAACATTATGCCTAAGGGGGCGTCACATGCTTGCTACACAACATACGAGTCGCACCATTTCTCCATATTGTTCATCCTCAACACAGGCGGACGCGGGGCAAGGGCCCTCGCCCTCCTCAAGGATACCAAAGACGATCCCTACTCGGCATGTTTTGTCGACGCAGTGGAATATGGACATTCGTCAAAGTTTTTCATTGCCCTCATCGATCACAACGGACAGATAGTGAATACTGCTTCCCTGAAGTGCTCAATACCAACCAGAGCGGACCAGGTCGCAATTGATATAGCACTCCTACATAACAGCATATCACGAATCTTCACTAATTCGAGATCGGCGGTCAGGGCTTTCGCTTCAGGTTCCATCGCTGAGGAGGCTCACAAGATTCTCAAGAACGAGATAATCTCCCGCACACCATCACGTGGTTCCCGGCGCACCTCGACCCCCAACTTGACACCTTTCCCGATCTGAATGACATCGCCCACTCCCAAGCGCGCGCACTAGACCACCGCGCGGGAGCATAGTCGAGCTCTGACTCCGGGGTTCCCGAGTTTCTGGCCAGTCTCACTACTTTCAGCGAAATCACTACGCACTATCACCTGGGTAGAAGTACTTATCCCCCCCTGATAGCAAACTGGCTAGACCTCTGGCGTCCAATTACGCACGCTTCAGACTAAGTCCTATCCAAACCTGGCCCTTTTCCATACAACCACTCCTGAGGCTTTTCGCTGTACTTGTCCCGACTGCGGGGTTTGCAATCTCGCACACACGCTCTGGCGATGCCCCTCGTTACAAGGACCTAATTGCATCACGGAAGAAGAATGGAGCTCTGTCATCCAGAGCTCAGAACTTTCACGGCAAACTTGAGCTGCCCAGAGAGCCCGCGATGCGGCAGTTAGGCTCGACCTACCAGTCCTCACGTGGGAGTAGCCGCCCATCTCTGCCCTAGGGCAAAGCTTCTCAGGACCTTGTAAATAAAGTTCCTTGTCTGTCTGTGTGTGATGCGCGGACATTTCTATTACTTTCAGAAATGCTACAGATCATTCGAGCGCTTACTGGCGACCATTTGGGCCATGAAATTGGGTACTATACTGACGATGAAATGTTGCAGAGGTGATATTTTGTAGGCTGTGTTGGCAAGTCTGTAACACCAGAATTCAAGAACTTTGCTTTTTCGTTATTACAAGCCTATCACAATAATTATGCATCGTCACTGCACTTTTTTTTGAGAAACACATATTTAATGTTACTCTTGGGAAATGGTGCACATCCCTAACGCAACTAGGCGTTCGGCTGTCTGTATGAATGTATGTTGGAAACAACAGATCAAACGTCGCGCGGATGATTTTTTATACTCTCTAGCAATAGTAATACGTTTTGTATTAATTATGTAGTACAGTTGCTAATAGCGTTATGCTAAATCTGACGAAGGCTTTCTATGTGAAAGTTCTCTTTCATACACCTTTCATGGACAGTTAAAGAACTTGGCGTCGTAAGCGTTCTCGTGGCGTTTGAGCATATAGTCACTGTAGTAAACTGTGGTTGTTTTCATTTTTAGAGGTGCTCCTAGTGTTTTGTAAATGACTAAGCGAACCAGGCCCAACGGCACTGGAGTATCGTCCCTTCATAACAGTATATTAATTCAGTTTTTGTTCAACCTGTCTAAAAGTAAAGGACCCTGGTTCACATGGTTTATATTTAAAGCGAACTTTTATGTGCAACGCCAAAGGAATTGTCTAGCTTCAGGGGTCGCGAATAGCAAGTAAATTGCGGAAAGGGCGCCGCGATGTCAGGTATTTGCCTGGAAAGCTGACAACGGAAACAACCATAAAGAAAATGCAATCTGGCTTACCGTCATTGAATGTGACTACGGCACAGTGTTTGTCCGGGTCATGGTATTGAAAAACGTATTTTCTTGAATCAGTCCGTTCTGGAAAACAACGCGCACAGTGAATGATTGAATTGGAAAATTAACCATGTACTTAAGCTCCACAAAAATTATTTCCCATTAAACTAGAACACCTACTTAAAATGACAGATTTAGCGGGTCACCACGACGTGCATATTCATTAGCACAATCATCACCCTGTTTATTGTTCGCTGCGTACAAAAGGTGACTCATATATTCAACATAATTGATGGCAGAGCGGGGTTAGATAATTGATTTTGAGCGTTTCATAAGCCCAGAACCTTAAGCGGTACGCTAACCAGAAAATGCACGTGTAGCTGTTCTTTAGCTGCATGCAGAGGTTTGTGTACTACATCCCCTTGTCCCACCGTCGCGGGAATGTAGGACACGTACGCCTAGACCTGAACGACCATGTACTGGAACATGCATCGACATAAATGCGGGAGTAGGGAGCAATCCAACCGTTTACGCTGCTCCAACATGTGTGCACCCAATTCAGTGCAGTGGAGAATCCTTAGGTGGTACAAATATTAATGAGAAATTCACGCGAGATAACTCACGCGAGATTACCCCCCAGTGTATGACAAGTGGAAGCGGAGATACACGCTACTTTATTATGATGAACATTGATTCTCATCCCCTTTGAAAGGGGGCGGTGACAAATAGTCATCAAGCCTGCTTGATTTAATCAACCATATTGTACATGTATTCTAGCATATTTTTACACGTCTGCATACTCCTTTTTTCCACAAAGCTTCTAACCAACCTTATATCGCTACCTATGCCTATAGCATATCCGGTCGTATCAACTTTTTCCCTGCCTTTTTTCTACCAATGCTCTGAAAGTCTCGTGCTTATCTCGACTGGTGACGGGTCTACGCTTCTGTCTACTTTAAATTTACGCGTTCATGGAAGCTCTGCTTTACCTACGCGTCTTTGGATTTTCGCTGCAGCATACACATGCTTGAACTTGTTGCGAATATTTGCTCCGGTATGTTATTGCCCTTAGGCAACCAGCTCGAGCCTCCAATAGCAAGTCACTGACCCTTGTGTTATCAAAAAAATTTTCCGTTCTGGTTTATTTCTTTCCATTCTTCTAAATCTCAATGCCCTTTATTGTTTCCATTCTTCGTGCGCAATTCATTGTCTCTATTTATATGACTTTAATTGTGATGATTTCTGGATGTCAATTTACAGTTTCAATTACCCTGCACTTGGTTGCTGTATTCCTGGACCTCTTTCTTCATTTTGTCTCCGCGCTTTGGAGGTACAGATGCTCCTTTCCAGATTCCACGCACTTTTTCCTACGTTTATGTATACACCGAAGCATTCATATTGCTTCAATATTCGTAAGATTTGGTGTTGAATTGACACCAAATAATTGTGCTGACTCACTCCCACACCTCTCCTAGCCTTCGCACATCTCCCCGCCCTTCCCCTTTTCGTGTGAAAAGTGGGTTTGCGCCATCCCCGCCTTCCTCCTTTGCGGGCACGAGAACGCCTCCCCCCCCCCCCCTTCCCGCACGCACCAATCCACCATCCTTCTTGGCTCACCCTCACGTGATTTCCCTCACACCAACAGCATACAGCGAGGGGTTGCGATCTTATCGCACTTGAAATTTATACGGAACTTCACGGCGACGCCGATGGCGGGATTTCCTCTGGAGTGGCCATATTTCTCTAGAAGTAAAAGAAAAAGCTTCCTAACCAAGTGTTCCAAAGCGTTATACGGTCTTTATGTGCAATGTTTACAAAAGGCCTAAAAGAAGTGCACTTAACACCTAGCCAACATTTCGAGCAATTGAGGATGCACTGTTAAGCGCAGTGCGTGGTACGAAGTTCTCATTCAGTTTCTCCGGCGTCCTGTGCGCACTAAAAAGGCAGATTGTTTATATTAAGGGAAATGAAGAGGTAAATGACGGATAATGTTTGTTGGGTAAACAAAATTGATTTGTCTTCTATTACAACTGTATTCAAATTTATAGTGTAAACATAAAATAATTACTATGTTGGAAAAGCGAATTGCCAATTTTTGTGATTCGTATTGTCACGTAGTAGTGACGGTGAAGAAGCCAGCAAAACTGTGATTGACGACACTAGCGTTTTGACGTATTAGTTCTGCGGAAACCCGCAAGATGGAGAGAAGTAATTAATAAGGGGAAAATGAGACGTCTACCCAATCGTAGCAATTGCTACATAGGAAGCCCATACAGGTTCCTCGAATAAAAAGCCTCGCAGTTAAAGAAAAATTCGTCATGGTCCGGGAATCCAACCCGGGACCACCACCTCTCCGGGGCAGCCGCTCCACCATCTGAACTAACCAGGCGGCAAGCAAATAGCAGGAAGAACTCGAACTTGTCAACAACTGGAGGCAAAGGGAGTGAAGTAATTAATAAGGGGAAAATGAGACGTCCACCTAGTCATTGCAAGGTAAATATGCACGGCAGTGAAGATTCCATAGGAGCCCATACGTTCAAAACATGACGGTTCATCGACAGTTGATGGGGCTTAGCGCCATCTGTATGTGGAGAGAACACTTTCGGCGGAAGAAAAAATAATGTGACGCCACGTCCGTTAAAAACAGAAGTGACATCATTTTGTTTTTGAAGGCGCCAAATCAATTTTGTTGGCCTGCATTTAGAGCTATATATTCAAATGCCCCGCCATTCGACTTGATGGGAGTTTCGAGTTTTCAGCGTGGAAAGCGATGCAGGAAAGGCCAGCCGTACGGTTGTCGAAATCGCACCCCTGCACAGAACATACTTTCTTTGGAGGCCGACGGAAGCTTTAGGTGTAGAGTGCTGCTACTATCGTCCGATGCCAAGCCCGTCGGCCAGTGCAGTCGCACGAAGACAACTAAACAATTACCAGGCGGTCGTAACTCACTACTTTTGACTGGACAGGTTAAGAGGCGATGAAGCTACCCGCGTCACCAAATTCAGACAAACTTCGACAAGCAAAAAAGGACAACGTGTGAGGGGGGCGTATTCCAACAGGTGAACTTTACGACCGCGGCTTTCTGCACATTTCAAGAGCTACATTGCATTGCGATAGCGGCGTCAACGCCCCCTGTAACGATGGGCTCTGAAAAGAAGTGTATTTATTAATAATATAATTAAATAAACATTTGTTTTCTAACTCGTCGCCAATATATAAAACTGAACAGCAATTTTATTTTTGTTGAATGAATCTGTGTCTCGATTGAACAAAAAAACTCTTTTTTTTCTTTCTCAATGTCTGTTGCCTCCAAACAGAGACGCGCTTCAATTGCTGCTCACAAAACCACCCTTGCTGATTTCGGTGACAATTTGTACTGAACCGCTTTTAGCCCCAAGCTTCGCGACCTATTTGGATCGACCTTGGTCGTTCGCCCACCCAAACTAGCGTTTTATTGGGCGAACTTGTGCCCTCGAAAGCAGACTATACTCAAATAACAACGATAGCGGCGAAAACAGTCGGCAGTCGTCGAAAATATGATCAGCCGATGAAGCGCGTAGGCCTTTACACATCAGTCATCGAATATTCCAGAGTTCCAGAAAGTTCTACAGCATTTGCGTCGTGCATACATGAAATAAGATTACGCAAGCTTCGGTGACAGCAGACAGCGGATAGAAATAGCGATAAAATTTGAGAAATTTCCGATACACGCAGGCGCGCCTTCCGCTGCGCGATACGATTCGTTAGGCGGTGAAACGCGGCCACCTGTTATAGATAAACAAGTACATATGTCTGTACCCCCTCTTAAAAAGCATCGTCCCGATGCCACAAACAAACCAAAGTAATAAACAAGAACACCCGTAGTAAAGAATCAACAAAATAACTAAGTTCATCAGCGTGCGTGAACGGGCTTAAGACGCACCACGTGTACCACTTGAGCATGAGCTGGCACCGCTGTGATTGCGAAATGCCGTCTGGCAAAACCTCATAATCCAGTGCACCATTACGTAGGATGATCTTATAAGGTCCTAAATAGCTTCGCAATAGTTTCCCACTGAGTCCTCGTCAGCGTATCGGGGCCCAAACCTAAACACGGTCGCCGAGCTGGTATTCCACATAGTGTCGTCGTAGATTGTAGTCTCGGCTGTCGGTCCTCTGCTGGTTCTTGATGCGCAGGCGGGCGAGCTGTCAGGCTTCTTCGACGTGCTAGAGATAAGCGGCGACGTCGACATTTTCTTTGCCGGTGACGTTCGGCCGCATGGCATCGAGAATCGTCCTTGGGTACCTTCCGTAAACCAGCTTGAACGGCCTGATGTATGTTGTTTCTTGCACTGCCGTGTTGTAAGCAAAGGTTACGTACAGCAGGACTGCATCCCACGTCGTGTGTTCGACGTCCACGTACAGCACTGTACGTGGACGTCTCAAGATGTCGGCGAGAGTCGTGTTCAGCCGCTCCGTAAGACCATTAGCCTGCGGGTAGCAGACAGCTGTCCTGCTTCGGCTTGTCAGGCTGTACCGCAGAATGGCTTAGGTGAGCTCTGCTGTAAACGCAGTTCTTCTGTCGGTGATGAAGCCTTTTGGGTTACCATCGCGCAGAAGGATATTCTAGAGGAAGAATTTCTCCACTTCTGCTGCACTACCTTTCGGCAGAGCTTTCGTTGCCACGAAGCGGGTGAGGTAGTCGGTCGTCTGGACGATCCACTTGTTTAGAGACGTTCACATCGGAAAGGTTCCCTACAAATACATACCGATCTGCTGAAACGGTCGGCAAGGTGGCTGGATCGATCGGCTGTAGTAATCCCGCTGGCCTCGTTGGCCGTGTCTTGCGTCGTTGGCAGTCACGGCAAGTCTTGACGTAAGGGGCGACGTTGGTGACATAGGAGTATTCTTGTGTATTCTTGGAAGTGTACGGGAAAACCTGCGGTGGCCGGCTATGTGATCGCCGTGGAGGGCGTGCAGGACTTCTGACCGGAGTGCTGAAGTCACAATGAGGAGGTAGTTTGCGCGGGCTGGGGAAATGTTCTTCTACTTCAGGAAGACAGTTCGCAAGAAGAGCGAAAACAATCCGCGCCTAAATATCCTCCGGACAATGTCGGTCTATCCTTCTAAGGACTTAGCAAGGCTTCTTAGCTCGGGGACCCCTCGCTGCTGCTCAGCAAATTCTTCTGTGCTTATTGTTGCTAAAAACGCGTTGTCGTCTTGGTCATCTTTGGGCGGTGGGTGCTCGGAAGCACGAGACAGGCAGTCGGCATCAGGGTGTTTTCATCCAGATTTGTATATTACAGTGATGTCATATTCTTGCAGTCTGAGGCTCCACCGTGCCAGGCGTCCTGAAGGGTTGGTTAAGGTCGGCAGCCAACACAAGGCGCGATGGTCGCTTACGACTTTGAACGGTCTGCCATATACGCAAGGGCGAAATTTCGCTGTAGTCCATATGATGGCAAGGCATTCCTTTTCGTTTGTAGAATATTTGCTTTCCGCTTTTGACAGCAACCGGCTAGTGTAAACTCACCCGTTCAAATCCGTCTTTCCTCAAGACTAGGACGGTACCGAGGCCTAGGCTAGTGGTGTCCGTGTGGATTTCTGTATCGGCCTCCTCGTCGAAGTGCGCAAGTACTGGAGGCGACTGCATGCGTCGTTTGAGTTGTTGAAATCGCTGGCCTGTGGCGTTTCCCACTTGAACTCGACATTACATTCAGTTATATCTATCAGCGGCGCAGCGATGCGTGAAAAGTCCTTTACAAAGCGTGTCTATTAGGCGTACATGCGAAGGAATCTATTCACTGCCTTGTTGTCGACGGACTGCTACAACTTTGCGATGTCAGCTGTCTTTTGCGGGTCGGGGGTATTCCATATTTGCTGATGACGTGTCCCAGGAACAGCAGCTCTTCGTACGCAAATTGACATTTTTCCTGTGACATTGTCTATAGTACTGTTTCAAGGTGTCTCAAGTGCTCGTCAAAACTTCTTAAAGAAACGAAGACGTCATCCAAGTAGACGTGGCAGGTCTGCCATTTCAACCCTGCTAACACCGTATTCATCACGCACTGGAATGTTCGAGCGCCGAGCACAGTCCGAATGGCATTACCTCGAACTCATAGAGGCAGTCTGGCGTGATGAAGATAGTCTTTCCGCGATCCATCTCGTCGACTTCTACTTGCCAGTAGCCAGTCTTAAGATTCATCGACGAAAGTTATTTAGCGCTGCAGAGCCGATTCAATGCGTCGTCTATCCGTGGAGGGGGATATATGTCTTTCTTCATAATCTTGTACAATCGACCATTATCGATGCAGAAACGTAGGGTTCCGTCCTTTTTCTTTACGAAGACTACAGGAGACACGCACGGGCTTTTCGACAGCTGGGAGATGTCGTCGCGCAGCATTTCGTCGACTTGATGCCTTATAACTTCACGTTCTCCTAGTGAAACTCGGTATGGGGCCCTAGCGGAGTGGTCGAGCACACTCTTCGGAAACTATGCGATGCTTTGCAACTGGTGTCTTTCGAATCTTCCATGACGTCCAAAAGCAGCCTTTGTGTCGCCGGAGAAGAATTCTGAGTTGTTGCTGCTTACTCAGGGAAAGATTTGGATTTATGTCGACGTCTTGTTCGGAACGTTTGGTCGTTGGGGTAGATTCCGCAGATTTCGAGAGGAAAAACGCATTGCAAGTTTTCAGAATTTCCTCGATGTAGGCGATCGTCGTGCCCTTCTTGATGCGGTTGAACACCTGGCTGAAGTTTGTCAGCAACACTGGTTTTTGCTCCGTGCAGTCGAGCAATCCCCCTTGCGTCGCAAATTTCACGGTCGAGCAGCAGACGTTGGTAGCCCTAGATGACGCCTTGTACGGCTGCAGGTCTTTCGGTGCCGACGGAAAAGGCAGTGCTAAAGCGCGGCGGGATGTTGACTTGATTTTCGAGCACACTCAAGGCATGGTGACTACGAGAGCTCTCCGGTGGTATCACTTGTTCTTCGGATAGCGTTATCGGCTTCGACTTCAGGTCGATGACTGCGCCGTGTTGGTTCAGGAAGTCTATGCCGACAATTATACCTCGTGAACACTGTTGGAGGATAACGAATGCGGGATGGTAGGTGCGGGTCATTAATGGTAATTCGGGCCGTGCAGATTCCAGTCTTTGTTACCAGGTGTCCTCCGGCTCTATGGATTTGAGGGCCTTCCCATGCAGTCTTAACTCTCTTCAACTGGACGGCAAAGGAACGACTCATCACGGAGGAGTCGGCTCCTGTGGTCATTAAGGCAGCGACTGCGTGGGCATTGAGAAGATCGTCGAGGTCGGTGGTTTTTTGTATTGCGTTGCGGTTAGGTTTCGCCATCGCATCAGGGCTGCGTCGTGTGGACGTGTGGCTGGAACGGCGCGTCGTCAGATCTTCTTTTGACGGCGCATTCTTTTCTCCCAGATTTAGTCGGGATGGCGGTGTCTCGTTCATATGGCGTCCAAAGAGGCTTTTAGGCGTCTTCGTCGCCGGCGGAGGAGCTTTGTCTGTTCAACGAACAGCAACCGCGCCTCCATCGCTTGCTGCTTTTAGTTTTTCGGATAGGGGCTTAGAGACTGGCTCCAGGCTAGGCCAGTGTATGATCGGAGTTGCGGGGACAGGTGTCGGCTGGGCGACGGCGAAAAGGATGGTCGTCATGGGCTCCACTGAGTGGCGGCAAGGTAATCAGCGATATCGCGAGGCCATTGGTCTTGCTGCGAGCGCGGCCCGTTGACAGCGAACCCTCGCAGACCCAAGTCACGGTATGGGCATCGGCGGTAGACGTGGGCCCTCTTTTCTGCAGTGATAACACAGCGGGCCGTGGTAGGTGGCGCGCCATACATATACCTTCCTTGGGTAGCGGTGCATGGCGGAAGACGGGTGAGTTGGTGGTGGCGGCGGCGGACGACGGAATGGCGGCGCTACAGGGCCCTGGCGCGGGCGTGGAGGCTGGGCCAGGCGGGAGACGGTGGTGTAGGTCATCGCTTCCGGCATGGCAGGCGGCGATTCGCGTTTCACTTCGGAAACGCCCAGTGAGTGTCAACGTTCGTCCTTGACCATGTCAGCTTGTCTCCGGTGATCTCCAAGAGACCATGTCTTTTTGAGATCACCGGAGCCCACATTCTGGGTTGCGCACTGGGGCGTGAGTACTTAGCGGTTATATTGATTAGTGCGCATTTCCAGAGTTTTCTCAATCATCGTTGCCTCTGTCAAGAACTCAGCCACTGTTTTCGGCGGGATGCGGATCAGTCCGGCGAAAACTTGCTTTACGCCTCGCATCAAGAAGCACACTTTTTTCTCCTCGGGCATTTCTGGGTCCGTGCACCGGAAAAGACGGGTCATGTCTTGCGTGAAGTTGCCGATGGGTTCATTGGGTAGTTGCTCTCGCGTTTCCAGCAGGACTTCGGCCCTTTCTGTTCGCACAACCCTTGTGAAGGTCCTCCGAAAGTTGCTGCGGAAAAGGTCCCACGTTGTAAAGGTGGACTCCCAGTTCTCGAACCAAGTCCTCGCGACATCTACCAAGGTGAAATACACATTGCGTAATTTATCCTCAGAGGTCCAGTTGTTCAAGGTTGAGATCCTTTCAAAGGTTTGGAGCTAGGTTTCCGGATCCTTCTACGAAGCTATACGAAAAGTAGGAGGCTCCCTGGGTGGCTGAAGCAGGCTGGGGCACCCTGGGGCTGCCGTTGGGGTTGTTGAGCTGGCCACGGTCTTCCTGGTCGTATCAGGCAGAAGGCTGTGCTCCAGAGGCAGTCCTTGCAGTCTGTGGCTAGCTCGCTGGTCTTGGACGACGTTGGTGTTGTCTTCGGATTTCGGGCTTGGATCGCTGCTTTGCGAGGGCGTTCGGTACATGAACCTAAAGCGCCTCCACCGGATGTCACGTACTAGCGACGGCGAAGGAGGCAGCAAAACTGTGATTGACGAAACTAGAGTTTTATTGCGCGAACCTGTGCCCTCAAAAGCAGGCCACACTCAAAGACCAACGATAGCGGCGAATACAGTCGGCGATCGTCGAAAATCTGATCAGGGGATCAAGCGCGTCGGCTTTTATACATCAGTGATCAAAGGTTCCAGAGTAATCACTAGTGCCCGCGTGTCTTCCAAAAAGGTCTACAACCATTGGCTGAGCGCATACGAGAAATCAGATTACACACGGTTGGGTTACAACAGACAGTGGATACAACCATCGATAACATTCGAGAAAATTCCAGTACATGGCGGCATGTCCTGCGCTGTGCCATAACATTTGTTAGGCGCTGACTAAGCAAGTACATGTGTTAATGTAGTGGCTAATATTTAGGTATCCATGAGAATACTGACCAGCTAAGAGCATAAACCAACTGGCAAGTCGTGCCTTGTTATTAGGAGAGCCTTTCTATTAAAATCACCTTCATCAGCCGTTCTTTATGTCCACTGCAGAACGAACGCCTCGCCTTGCGATCTACAATTAGTGCCTTTTACGCTAGCTGATTCCAACTACGTAGTACGTAGCTGATTCCAACTACGTGATTCCACCTACGTAGTAAGGCAGAGGATACAAGCGCTCAGGAAAGTTAAGCGAACAGTGAATACATTCGTTAAAATTACCCATACAACACACAGAGCAGCATACGTTTCAATAAAGAGCAAGTTCAACACAAGCATCTGAGCCATCAGTAAAGCATTACATACCCCCCTTCAGCAAATGTAGGGTGATTATGCAACAGCTTCGCTAAATTAGCCTTATTTCACCTTAATAATACCAAAGGTCGCGGGTTTGACTCCCACGAAAGGGTGAGGGTTCGACTGTCCTAATTAAGTTCATAATAATTCAGTTTAGCTAATTGACTTTACCTTAATTAAGACCACTCGATAGACCAACTCTATCCTAATTCAATCTGCTTAATCACATTCGCTATCGACCATGATAAGCGAATGAGCGATGATTAATAAGGGTTCATGCTGTTCGCATCAAGTTCCATAACATTGATAATGGCACTGGGCCGCGTGGAGATGACCAGGTGGCACAATGCTTGCGCATACTTAGACAACTACCACAGATGTTCTGAGTTAATTTTTGCTCTTAATGTCAACCAGAATATCGGCTATCCCTGCTTGCTATCTGTTCCATCCACTCCACACTCTTCTGGTCTCTTAACGTTACGCCTAACATTTTTCGTTCCTTCGCTCGTTGTGCAGTCCTTAACTTTTTCTTGAGGTTCTTTGTTAACTTCCAAGTTCCTGCACCATATGTTAGCACTGTATAATGCAATGATTGTCCACTTTTCTGTTAATCGACAATAGTAAGCTCCCAGGCAGTGTTCGTTAATGCTTGACGTGTGTACGGCAACCCATCTTTTATTCTTCTGCAAATTTCCTTCTCATGATCAGCGTCGCCTATGAGCAACTAACGTAGATAAACGCACTCCTGTATAGACTCTGAAGGCTGAGTGGTGATACTGAATTCTTGTAGCGTTGCTAGGCTACTGAACATTATCTTTCTCTTCTGCATATTAATGTGCAAGCCCACTCTTACTTTCTCGGTCAAGATACTCCATCTGTTTTAATTCACCCCCGGCTTACTGAACAGCACAATGTTACCGGCAAACCGAAGGTTGCTGAGATATCCGTCGTTGATCCTCACTCCTAAGCCTTTCACTGGCCTTATTGGGAGCGCCTGGCCCTGAGATTAAGCATTGCGCTTCATCGAGAATCCGGATGGGGGGTTAGTAATTGGTAACCATAATCAATTATATTTCTCAAAGAAGTATTTTTAATTCTAATCAGTTACTTTTTTTCTGTATCGTGTATAAGTCTGTTGGCTTTATTTTGTCGTGATTAGTAATGAAGACGCTCTGTGTCGCCTCTTCTGAAAATTAATTATTGAAAATTTATCCGTTGCAGGTCAGAGTCGAACCCGCGTCATCTATATTCAGACAATCTTGTCTCAATAAATATTCTGGAGTGAAGAGAAATGCTCGTTGCTGCAGCCACATCGCCAGTCTCCAGAAAGGCGCGAGCTCGAAATTGCCCGGGCTTCTCGGGCTGAAAAACGCTGCCAGCGCTTCCTGCTGCGATCGTGTAGTGTCCTTTGCTCGCTTTCGATTTTGGTGTTGGTTGCTGCAGTTTTCGATCACCCTGGCATTACGCAGGCGGAATCTGCTGTACGTCATGCCTGACGGCGCCAGTCAGACATCCTCACCGGTTTCGCCAGCCATCATATTGTAACGATGTTAGTAAAACAACGATATTTATTAAAGGCGAACTTGTGCCCACTAGTAAAAGTCACTGCGGTCGTGAAGAATATCCGCGGCAGTCGCGTTCTCAAACTGGGCTCGAACCGTCTTCCTCTTCGCCTCGCGTGACACCTCGTGCGCGTGGCGCATGCGAGCCGAGTCCAACTGGCTGCCCGTGCCACGAAGATCGCTGCCTATGGTTGCTGAACACCACCACTGTACGGCGTGCACGGTGCCCAATGCAAAGGGCGCGCAACTTAAATGTCACCAAGTTGGTCGTGGCATTATCCCCCTCCTTACCGCATCGGCCCGATGCGTGAGAGGAAGTAGGGGTTCCTGTGGGCTCTCACTTTTTTTTTTGTTGTTGTTGTTGTTCATGACCTCTCCTGGTAGGGTTTCATGCGGACAACATGCACAACTTCCGTGGAGTTGCGCCGTCTGGGGCTCTCGTGTCCAGCGGATTTGACTTCGTAAGTGACGTCGCTTATGCGACGAAGTATTTCGTAGGGGCCGAAGTATCGGCACAGAAGCTTTTCAGACAGTCCACGGCGTCGCACTGGGGTCCATACCCACACCTTGTCACCGGGCTGGTAATGAGCTTCACTACGGCGCTGGTTGTACCGGTTGGAGTCGATGCGTTGTTGGCGGCGTATTCGGTACCTTGCCATCTGTCGTGCCTCCTCGGCTCGTTGCAAGAAATCATCTAGGTCAGATGAGTTATGGCTTTCTTCATCTAACGGCAACATAGCATCCAAAGTTGAGGTTACTGCTCGGCCGAATACAAGTTCAAACGGGGTGACTCGTGTTGTTTCCTGAACGGCCGTATTATATGCGAAGGTGATGTATGGCAAAATTTCGTCCCACAGCCTATGTTCAACGTCGACATACATCGAAAGCATGTCGGTCAGTGTTCTGTTGAGGCGTTCAGTTAAACCGTTTGTCTGCGGGTGGTACGCCGTAGTTTTCCTATGATCAGTATGTGTCATTTGCAACAAGCATTTCATTAGGTCCGCAGTAAAGGCCGTTCCACGATCAGTAATAACAACTGTGGGAGCGCCATGCCTGAGCACGATATTGTGGACAAAGAATTTTGCAACCTCGACAGCCGTTGCATTGTACAGGGAATCAGTTTCTGCGTAACGGGTCAGATAGTCCGTGGCCACAACTATCCACTTTTTGCCTAAAGATGATGTTGGGAAGGGTCCAAGGAGGTCCATACCGACTTGTTGGAATGGGGCTTTTGGTGGCTCTATAGGCTGGAGGAGGCCGGCCGGTTTTACGGATGGAGTCTTGCGCCTTTGACACTCGCGACAAGTCTTGACGTAGTGCTGCACGGATGCTAATAACTTGGGCCAGTAGTATTTCAGACGAATCCTGGCGACTGTACGGCTCACGCCCATGTGTCCAGACGTCGGCTCATCGTGACATGCATGCAAAATTTCGTCTCGCATAGATGTGGGTACGACAAGTAAAAACTTTGTCTCGCTGTTCTCGAAGTTTCTCTTGTAGAGGACACTGCCTCGCAGACAGAACGAAGATAGCCCCCTAGAGAAAATACGCGGGAGATGAACGTCGAGTCCCTCCAGGCGCTGTATAAGGGGAAGCAATTCCGGGTCATCTCGTTGTTGTTGAGCAATTTGTGACGCGTCAAGAATGCCAAGGAACGGGAAATCCTCTTCTTCTGACACAGTTGTCTCGACGGGTGCGCGGGACAAGCAGTCGGCATCGCTGTGTTTCCTCCCGGATCGGTATACGACAGTAATGTCATACTCTTGAAGCCTAAGGCTCCATCTTGCTAGTCGTCCGGATGGATCCTTGAGATTCGCCAGCCAGCAAAGCGAATGGTGATCGCTGACCGCTCTGAATGGTCTACCATAGAGGTAGGGCCGAAATTTACATATTGCCCAAATGACTGCAAGGCATTCTTTCTCGGTCGCGGAGTAGTTTGCCTCTGCTTTCGAGAGCTTACGGCTGGCATAAGCAATTACTTTCTCCTGGCCGTTATTCCACTGCACTAGTATGGCACCGAGGCCGACGTTACTCGCATCGGTATGAACTTCAGTGTCGGCTGTCTCATCAAAATGGGCAAGGATTGGAGAAGCTTGCAGGCGTTTCCTTAACTCGTCAAATGCGTCTTGTTGTTCGCTTTTCCACATGAAAGGTTGATCTTCTCTTGTCAGTATTGTAAGGGGCTCAGCAATGCTTGAGAAGTTTTCCACAAATCTTCTGTAGTATGCGCATAAACCCAGGAAACGTCGCACTGACTTTTTGTCTGTGGGTGTCGGGAACCTCGCAACAGCTGCTGTCTTTTCGGGATCTGGACGAACGCCTGCAGCACTGATAACGTGTCCGAGAAACCGAAGTTCCTCGAAGCCGAATTGACATTTTTCCGGCTTAATTGTCAAGTCTGCTGCGCGAATAGCTTCTAATACTAGTCGCAGGCGCTCAAGATGTTGGTCAAATGTGGTGGAAAATACGACCACATCATCCAAATACACTAAGCATGACTGCCATTTCAATCCTGCAAGCACAGAGTCCATCATTCGCTGGAAAGTTGCGGGCGCGGAACAGAGGCCGAATGGAAGTGCTTTAAATTCGTAGAGGCCATCAGGGGTTACGAATGCTGTCTTTTCACGGTCCCGTTCATCCACCTCTATTTGCCAATATCCACTCTTGAGATCCAGGGAGGAGAAAAACTTTGCACATCGGAGCCGATCTAACGTATCGTCGATACGCGGAAGCGGGTACACATCCCGCTTGGTTACGCTGTTCAGTTTACGGTAGTCGACGCAGAATCGAAGTGTGTTATCCTTTTTCTTAACGAGCACTACCGGAGACGCCCATGGACTGCTGGAAGGCTGAATAACGTCATCTGAAAGCATCTCCTCTACTTGCTTCTTGATGATCTCCCTTTCTTTTGGTGAAACTCGATACGGGTGCTGGCATACTGGTCTTGCGGCGTCCTCTGTAATGATTCTGTGCTTCGCAACAGACGTGCGCCGTACCTTCGAGGACGTGGAGAAGCAGTCAGAAAAATCCTTTATCAGGGCATATATCTGTTTCTTTTGGGCTTCCGGGAGTCTCGGGTTGACGGTAATTGATCTGTCGACACTGCAGGTTCCTGGAAGGGCAGTTGACGTAGTTAGGCTGCATAATTCGGTCGCTGCACAGAACTCGCGGAAATAGGCAATAGCTGTTCCTTGTGCGATGTGTTGGAATTCATTACCGAAATTTGTAAGTGCGACATGTGCACGGCCATCGCTTAACTGAACAAGGCCCCGAGCCACGCAAATACCTTTGTTGAAAAGGAGCTCTATGTTTCCATCCGCTATGCCTTCGCGGTCGGAAAATCTTTCATTTTCCACAAGAACCATTATACTGCAGCGTGGCGGCACAGTTACGTCATCGTCAACGACGCGCAGTGCAGCGAGACGTCGCTCCTCGGATTCTTCCACAGGTATAGCTTGTTTTGTGGAGAAAGATACACTGGACCTACGTAGGTTAATTATGGCGCCGTTAGCTTGTAGAAAATCCATTCCCAATATAAGTTCCCGTGAACATTCTGGCAGTACAATAAAGTCAGAAACGTAAGTAAAGCCTTTTATCGTAAGTCTTGCGGTGCATCGTCCAAGGGGCGTAATAAGATGACCGCCTGCCGTGCGTATCTGCGGACCAGTCCACTTCGTCACAACTTTTTTAAGGTGCTTCGCCATCTTGAAGCTTACTACCGAATAATCAGCGCCGGTGTCGACTAAGGCATTCAGCTCGCATCCGTCTTTTATCAACGGCAAATCTGACGTAATCGTTTCGTTCCTGCACCTGTAGACTGGAATTATCTCGTCACCGCACTGGAATCGCGTTGGAGGATCTTCGTAACTCTGGTTATCAGCGGCCTCACCTCCACAGGTCGCTTGCTTCAGTTTTCCTGGTGTGGGCTTGGTGAACGACGCCTAGGCAATCTTGGAGACGCGCGTGGGCTAGGCGATCGGTAGCGCATGGGCGACGGTGATCGTGGTTGACGTTGGCGAGGAGTCACGGGGCTTTGGCGCGTCGACAAGTATTCTTCGATCTCCGCTGGCCGTTCACCGTTTCGGGGGCATGGTGCGCTTAAGGGAAAACCCCTTAACCCAACTTGACGGTACGGGCAGAACCTATAGAGGTGACCCGCTTCTCCGCAGTGGAAACACAGAGGCCTGCGCTCGTGGTCACGCCAGACGTCACTTTTCCGGGGCCTTTGTTCCGCAAAATGAGGTGCACTACGTGCTAAAGGCTGATAGGCAGCCGGTGGTTCCAGTAGACGAGGTGCACTGCGTACTGTAGGCGGGTAGGGAACGGTCGTCGCAACTGCTCCACTACTGTGCACCGCGGGTTGCCTGAGTACGTCGGCGTACGTTGGGGTGCGCCGCGTCGGCTGTGGCTCACGCTCTGGATCCCGTATGATGTTCCTGAGTTCGTCCCGAACAACGTCGACTATAGATAGTGCAGCTGGAGCCTGAGGTATCTGCAACTTGTTGAGCTCTTCCCTGATCACTGACCGGACAAGCTCCCGCAGGGCTTCCAGGTCGTTTGGCAGGCCTCCAGGGAAGACATGGACAGGTGCGCAGCTTGCCTCACGGTTGTATTGCCGAGCCCGCTGTTCCAGGGTCTTTTCGATGGTCGTTGCTTCACATCTGAACTCGGCGACCGTGCGCGGTGGGTTGCGGACGAGAACTGCGAAGAGTTCCTGCTTTACTCCACGCATGAGATGGCGTAGCTTCTTATCTTCACTCATGGTGGGATCAGCCCGCTTGAACAGGCGGGACATGTCCTCGATGTACATCGCCACGTTCTCGTTTGTGAGCTGGTTCCTGGCTTGAAGTGCGATTTCCGCCTTTTCTTTACGATCCGTGCTGGCGTACGTTGCTAGCAGTTGTCGTCGAAATTCCTCCCAAGAGGTCAAAGAGGGTTCGTGGTTTTCATACCACGTTTTTGCGAAGTCTTCCAAAGTGAAATATACGTTACGGAGCGTCTGTCTCTCATTCCATTCATTAAAGCTCGCCACTCTCTCGAACAGCTCCAACCAATCTTCCACGTCTTCGAACGAGTCACCATGGAATGTTGGCGGCTTGCGAGGTTGGCTTACGACTAGCTGTGCCGGTGTTACCTGGGTAGTCATTGTGGCGTGGTCCGTTGTGGGAGTTTCTCTTGGCAAGAACAGAAGAGGACCGAATTCGGGCGAGTCACCTCGAAGACGGCGGCTGGTCCGCTGGTGTACAGGTGTCAGTTCCACGGGATGGACTCGCGGGTTGTCGGGGCTACGCTGACTTTCGTTCGTGGGGCTTCGACTCATACCCCGCACCTCCACCAGAAATGTAACGATGTTAGTAAAACAACGATATTTATTAAAGGCGAACTTGTGCCCACTAGTAAAAGTCACTGCGGTCGTGAAGAATATCCGCGGCAGTCGCGTTCTCAAACTGGGCTCGAACCGTCTTCCTCTTCGCCTCGCGTGACACCTCGTGCGCGTGGCGCATGCGAGCCGAGTCCAACTGGCTGCCCGTGCCACGAAGATCGCTGCCTATGGTTGCTGAACACCACCACTGTACGGCGTGCACGGTGCCCAATGCAAAGGGCGCGCAACTTAAATGTCACCAAGTTGGTCGTGGCAATATGCACCCCAGCCCAGCGTCATCTTGATCCTGACGTCTTCAGAGCCACCGACGAGACCGACGAAGATTGGCTGGAGTCGTATGAAAGAGCGTGCACCACCAACAAATCCGACGATCCCTTGAAGCTCAACAACGCGACCTTCCACTTAACGGCTATCCCTAAACTGTGGTTTAAAAACCACGAAGTCGATCTGACGTGGACCAGCTTAAAAACCAGCATCACAGAAGTTTTCTGCTGCCCTGGCGTGCGCAAGCTTTGAGCTGAACAACGCCTACGAAGGCAATCCTGGCAAACTGGTGAAACGTACACCAGCTACGTAGAGGACGTCGTCAACCTCTGCCGGCGTGTCAACTCAAGGATGACCGAGGCGGACGAGGTTCGTCACATCATTAAGGGCATTTCCGACAGTGCCTTTCATACGCTGCTGTCGAAAACCCCTGGCATTGCTTCTCAGGTTATTGCGCTTTGCCAGAGTTAGGACGACCTCCGCCGACAGCGTCTTCCCAGGCGGCGCCCTCCAGTGTCTGACGAAACCTTCTGGAGCATGACCACCGTTCCTGAGATTGACGCATTACTATGCCAGGTAAAGCAGTTCGTCCGTGATGAGATCGCTCGTCAGCTTTCGTTACTATCTTCTGCTGGGCAACCGCCCTCGCCTCTGCCTTCTGCCCTCGACACTCCGCCGGTGGCGACGCCCGTTCCCTATACCGAGGTGACGCACCACTCAGCGGCGCCGAGGCTCTCAGTGGCCAGCATGTCAAACTGTTGCGCCATTCCCATCAGCCATGCCACTGCTCACTCTTCCCTTCATTCAATCGAGGTACCTACACAGCAGTAGACAATGGTGCACTCCCGACAACCCCGGCGATTCGTTTGCGTGTGGTCTACCTGGCCACGTGGCATGATGTTGCCGGCGCCGCGCACCATCCTACAGCTGTAGTTTCGACCCTACTCCACACGTTACGCCGTGCCCGTCGGCCTCTGCATCTCGGAACTCCGGCCAGATGTCTTCGTACTCCAACCACGGCCCTCTTGTTGACTGCCTTTCGCCGTCACCTCGACACCGGTCGCTTTCGCCGATGTTTCGTTGTCCATCTACGCCTGAACGTCGCCTTCTAGGCCTTGTCACTTTTATTAATGCTTCCTTGCATGGCTTTGGGTTCGAGCTGTTCCTGTTGGCTTCTCATCCAAGCTTCTCTCTAAAAATTGAGGACCCTACCGTGTTATTGCGCAGACATCGCCTGTGCATTATATCGCTGAGCCTGTCGAGCCACCTACGAACCAAACTTTGCTGTGGTCGTGAAACCGCCCACGTACAGCGCCTATGCCGTATTACGGCCCTCTGATGTTATGTTCACCACGAGTCGCCAAGTTGAGTTCTTCCGACAGGGGGGTGGGGGTGATTGTAGTTAAGTGGAATGCTCGGCGCTCCAGCCATATCGCCAGTCTCCGGGCAGGCGCAAGCTCGAGATTTCCTGCACTGCGCTGGTTGGAAAAACAGCATCCGTGCACCCCGCACAGATGGTGCTTATGTTGGTGCCCATGTGTTTATGGTGACGTCAAGGTTGTCGCTGCTTTGCCTCGCGGGCACGGACCGTCGGATCCTCTTCCTGACGTCGCCGCTGGCGATCTCGCTCGGCGGCGGCGTCGGCGACGTAACGTGGCCGCTTTAGTTTCGCTTCGCGAACTAGCTCGACCTCACGAACGGCCGGATCGGCCCGAGATTACCGCTTGCGCTCCGTATCGCCGGGCCGATCTTCTGCCGAGGCATTGGCGTGACGCCGACGAGATCTCTCCCACTCCTGCTCTCTGCGCTATTGCTCGAAGTCCAGCTGCTCCTCGGGAGAACAAACGACGCGGGCCCATCAGAAACGACGACACTATCGGCTTAACGAATAGCATGCCCCATCTTCCACCGGAGGGTTTCTTTGGTCAGACCACGAGCGTTTCGCCTAAGTATATACAGGTTCGCTGTAAAACGCTGTCAACGCTTCCTGCTGCTCTCTTGTCGTGTCCTGTGCTCGCTTTAGTATTCATTAAAGGATGCACCGGGCGCGGACTTCACGGTGGCGCTGCGAGATGGCGTGGCCTGTCTGGAAGAATATTATCTGACTAAATCAAGCAGGCTAGGTGACTCTTTATCACCCCCGGTTAAAAGTGGATGCCAATAAATAATAGTCATCATCGAAGGAGTAGGCTTAGGCAAAGACTTCATACAACTTTTGAGGGAGATTTAAAAAGTTGCGGTTTGCAATGACTGCGAAAAGATGAGAACGAGGAGATACTTGATATCTCGAAAGGGCTAAGACAAAGGTGCCCTTTATCCCTTTGTTCTTTAAGATGTACAAGTTCGTGTACTCTTGGTACGAACATGGTACAGCATGGGCGCCCTCCGCGTAGCTCCAGCGCACAAGGCGCGGCTGCGCATCGAAGCTAAGCGACATAGGCACACAGGAGCTTCGAGGCGGGACTTCCTGTTGTCTGTTAAAGCGCCAGAACACGCTGTGCTTGCCTTGCGCGTGAAGCACGCCTAACTGTCTGCATGCTTGTAGCGTCTTAGCGCGCCGCCACGGCGTTGCGGGAATTTGTTGGTCTCCTTGAATCCCTTGGGTACAACAATATCGGAGGAAAATACACATGTCGGCGACAGAGTTCAGTAAGTGGCGATTGAAGGCGCGCCTTAGGACATTATTGAAGTTGTGCTTATTCGGACACTTCTCAAATGGACTACTATTGCCCACTAGCTGACATTAATCAAGAAGGGCATTTGGATATCTGCGCTTCTTCCTACTGTTACTTTGTGTACTTAATGACGGAATTTATTAAACAGGCTGAACTAAGCGAAAACCTGCTTTCCAATTTCGATAATAATTACGTACTTTCAGAAGAAGCCGACTATCGTCCGCGCACACTCCGCCGCGGCAGCCAGCGTAGGAATGAAAGTATTGCCCTCCCTGCTTATGGGTGTCGTAGCCGTAGGGTCTCGCTAAGTTCGACTAGCTTTGAACACTCAACTAGCCTCGTATCACCCGAAACGTAAGGTCATACTGCACGCACGCTTGCCAGCGCGCGCTCACTCCTGGCCGCTCCTGGTTAGGCGCTTTCGGAGACTTGGCTTCGCAAGGAGATATTAATAGCACTTCAAAATGCGCAAGTTGGATGTGGCTACTATCCATCGGTCAAACTGGTGCAGTACAAAGCCGGTTCACACCATGCAGCATAGCCATACAGGTGCATGAGCGTGAGTGAACACCATAGACTGCCATGCAGAAATCAAACGCTGCAGTTGTATATTAAAGCTGCGGTCAGCGAGGTAGCATAGATGCTGCGGCCAAATCACTCGGCAAGAGTACTGCGGCTCGCTGAGAACAACCGCGTTTGGCTACGTCTGGCACGTCGTAGGCGCCAACATCGGAAATAGTGGCATCTACGTGAACATTCAAAATAGAAATATGAAATGAGACCACGTTGACGTTCTGTAGGCGGACCGTTGTGGGCACACACCCCTCCGCCGTAGCCTTCGCAGTGCAAACCATATTGCCAATCATTCCTCTCTGCTAAACGCATTGAATAATTTTTGCGGCAAAGCATTTCTGATAGTCTTAGTTAAATTTAAGGGGGGCGGGGGGTGCTAGAACGCGCAGTTCTATCACCCGTGCTTCGTATGGGCTGGGTGTTTTTCAGCGTTTCAGCAAATATTGCAACCGTGTGCTAACAAATTTCGGTGCACAAGACCGTGAACCCCTTGAGAGTGAGTGGACAGTGTCCCTTTTCGACCATTATCTGGACTTTTTATTGAACGACCGACTTGTGCTATGAATGGACGGGTTAGGCCTGGCTGCGTCAAGGCTTAGTTCGAGTACGGCCGTGCCAGCTGGCAGTCGGGGGTAAGCCTTCTGCATCGTGGACTCGATGAACGCCCCTCCACCCATCGTAGGCCCAATTCAGGTTTTAGAACGTCTCACGGATTCAACCATGGTCTCTCATTTGGCTGAAATCACCGTGGAACACCGGAACGCCAAGTCAACGCGGCCGGGATCGCGCTCGGTGTCTGAGGTGGACGCGGAGGTGGAGGCGGCCGTCTCGGCCTCCATGACGGTGACGCTGCTCACGACGACGAGCCTCGAAGACAGCATGGAGCACGAGGATGACGACTCATCGGACTGGAGCCCGGTGAGTTAGCGCAGATACACAACGCGAAGACTCAAGGGCGAACTGTGATCGGAGCGGGTGAGTAGGCCTCCCTTTTTCGTGCTCGTTAGGCCGCTTAATCAAATGTCTATAGACGACTAGCGCTGCAGCCGCACATTCGGCATTTAGGTACATACCTACCGCCAATACAGTTAGACTTTCCATTTGGGATCAGCAGCACTTAAAAAATTTGCTGGCACGGCGCGAGCTCACACTAACGCTAGAAACTTCAGGTGAGGCGCGTATGATTCCTGTTGAAATAGTGGATGCAACCCAATCTGCTGAAGTCACTGGCAAGGGGGTCGTGAAAATTCGATCGGAGCACACCGAAGAATACATCGCCAATCACATTCGCTGCGAATCTGCTAATATGCTGGGATTTGGTATCATGGGGAAGACAGAGAAGCTTCTGGTCACGTTTAATACGCCACATCCACCTAGCAGACTCCTTGGACTACGAAATTGTCCCAGTGTACGGGCACCGACCTAGGACCCGTACATGCTTCTGGTGTTACGGGCTAGGTCACATGGCCAAGTTTCGCCCCTCGCCGGCAGTATGTTGTCACTGTGGCGAACGCATAAGGAAGATCGCCATTGTGAAGACGCCATTCTGCGTTGCCTGCCAGGCAGCCAGGCATATTTCTGTGGCCCCCAATTGCCCCACTAGAGCGTAAGCCGCAAGCTCGTGTGCTCCGAAGAAATCTCCTGCTACTAAAGCATAACGTAGAGAGCAGGAACCACCATTAGTAAATGTACGGGCACTCCTGTCAAGACATGGCCGTAGGCAATGACCTCCAACAGAACCAAAAATGACAGTAAGATTGACGATAGGATCCAACGTTTCGAGCAAGTCCGAGCAGTCTCGGCAGACGCCTTCAGCAAGTTCCAATAACAAATGGAAAATTTGACACAAGAGGCCTGTATCCAAGATGTGATCTTGGATACAGGCCTCCCAAGGACAACGCGAGCAAAGAGCAGTGAACCCACCACAGGTAGGAAAAACTGCAAAGCCACCTGCACCATCACCCCGTGAGAAATCTCTAATTCCACTAGAGCACTCTTTGCAATCTAAAGCTACGACGCTGCCAAAGACCGAAACGCAGGGTGCGCCACAGAACTCTCCTGCTTCTCTCCGACGAAAATCTCCCGTTATAGCGGACCAGAAAACGGACACCATCATGCAACTTCTCGAGAAATTGAACTCGCATATGGAGGAAATTAAGCGAGCTGTCGAACAGGAGCATGTTATCATGCAACAAAAAGAGGTCCACGAGCGGGAGCTCGCCCAGCATAAGGCTACTTTAGACGAATGCAGGAGGAATTTGGGGCGCCCTCGCAACCGCATCAGGGATTAATAATGAAAACTCCCAGCAATATATGTATTCAGTGGAACTGCAGGAGCATCTCTCAATGTCCAAGCGATGAGGTATCAAATTGAACAATATAAACCCCTCATCATTCTGATTAAAAGCGCTAGTGGTCCAGTTTCAGTGCATAACTGTCAGACTTTCAGGCAACCAACAATCGCTGACGTTTCTAGAAGGGGCACAGACCTTGTTCCATTGCAGGAAGGGCAGGCAGCAGTTCTAGTTCACAAGTCATGCATTGGAATACTCATGGATGCAACGCAAGCGAGCAATCACTACCGGTAGATTGTGGCAGTGAAGCTGGCTTTGCCCGGCAAAGGTAAACAGCAATCCTTGGCGGTGGCCTTGGTCTACTGCAGACCACGTAGCGGCATCACATCGCTGAACGAATGCACATGGATACCGAAGCTCTTGCACGAAGCCAACCTCACTCAGATCAACATAGGGGGCGACTTCAACGCCAAACATGGTATCTGGGGATATGCCACCGCTGATTCAAGAGGACGCCTCCTGGCTGATGAATTACAGCCATTACCGCTTCATATTTCCAGCATCACAGGTGTCCATCACTGAACAGTGCTTCATGTGGAGCAAGTCGAAACTACACCCGATTTAATCACTGCCTCCCCGGAAGTAGTAAAACGCTGGGAAACTCATCCTACCATATCGGGCAGTGATCACTTCACCATTGGTTTTGCCATCAATAAGAAATTTTGCAAACAACACAAACTTATTCGCACGATCAACTCGTCCCACTTCCGAGAGGGCAACGGAAGCAAATTTGAAGCCATTGAATAATTCGCCCAGCTTATGCACGACAACCTCATATCTGCCACCGAAGAAACACTTGGAGAAGAAGACGACAGAGTAATCGACTCCTGGATGGTTGCTCTCTGGAACAAAGCTAACAAGCTAACACAGAAGCATAAGGCCAATGGCAGAAGGTATCATACTCTCCGTCGCACCAGAGGCATCTTCTAGCTTATGAGGCAGAACGGCAAAGACCTAAATCGAGCGCATTGGATCTCCGCCTGCGAACGACTAGGCAAGATCAAAGGCATGAAAATGCTCTGGGGGATCCTTCGCAATATGCTTGACAAAGATAGAGGACAATCTCCACTCGAAACCCTTTCACTTCGACACGGTTCCGACAATCACGAAGAAGAAATCATAAAAGCATTATTCCCTCACGCAAGCAAAACACCGCCCGCGCCCTTCGAAACCCCAAAACTAGATTTCACGAATCCTGAACTGGATGCCCCGTTCACACTGGGATAACTTCATGCTGCCATTAAACAAGGTAGACGCTCCGGGTCATGATGGTATCACCTGGAAAATGGAATGGAGAAGCTGAAATGGCTCTCCTAGAAGTCATAAAGTAATAAATGTTCCGCATTACATGCGCCTGCCAATAATCAATGCGATACGAAAACCGCCGAAAAACTCTACAAAAATATCGAATCTCCGGGGCATATCGCGCACACCAACCATATGTAAATTCAATGAGTTGATGAAACTTACAAGGATAACCCACTACATCGAATATCACAACCAATGCTTACATCCGTCTCAGGCAGGGTTTAGGTACAACATGAGAACCCACAATAACGTCCGATTGCTTCATCATCATCATAATCATCATCGTCATCATCATCAGCTTGACTACGCCAGCTGCAGGGCGAAGGCCTCTCATACTTCTTCAATCACCCCGGTCATGTGCTAATTGTGGCCATGTTGTCCCTGCAAACTTCTCATTCTGATCCGTCCACCGAACTTTCTGCCGCCCCCAGCTCCCCAGCTACGCTTCCCTCCTATTGCAATCCAGTCCGTAACCCTTAATGACCATCAGTTACCTTCCCTTCTCATAACATGCCCTCCCCATGCCCATTTAGTTTTCTTGATTTCAACTAAGATCTGATTAAACCGCGTTTGTTCCCTCACCCAATCTGCTCTCTTCTTACCCCCCCCCCACTTAACGTTACACCCATCATCCACCTTTCCATAGCTTGTTGCGTTGTCTTCAATTTAAGTAGAACCCTTTTCATAAGCCGCCAGGTTTCTGCCCCGTAGGTGACCACTGGTAAGAAAAAGCTGTTACACAGTTTTCTCTTGAGGGATAATGGCAACCTGCTGTTTATGATGTGAGAATGCCTGCCAAACACACCCCATCCCATTCTTGTTCTTCTGATTATTTCAATCTCCTGATCCGGATCCGCGGTCACTACCTGCCATAAGTAGGCGTATTCCCTTACCACTTCCAGTGCCTCGCTACCTCTGGTAAACTGCTGTTCTCTTTCGACACTGTTAAACATTACTTTAGTGTTCTGCAGATGAATTTTTAACCCGCCCTTCTGCTTTGCCTGTCCAGATCAGTGAGCATGCATTGCAATTGGTCCCCTGAGTTACTAAGCAAGGCAATATCATCAGCGAATCGCAAGTTACAAAGGTATTCTCCATCAATTTCTATTCCCAACTCTTCCCAATCCAGGTCTCTGAATACCTCCTGTAAACTTGCTGTGACTAGCATTGGAGAGATTGTATCTCCCTGCCAGACGCCCTTCTTTATTGGGGTTTTGTTGCTTTATTTATGGAGGGCTACGGTGGCTGTGGAGCCGCTATAGATATATTTCAGTATTTTTACATACGGCTCGTCTGCATCATGATTCCATAATGCCTGCATGACTGCTGAGGTTTCGACTGAATCACATGGTTTCTCGTAATCGATGAAAGATACATATAGGGTTGGTTATATTCCGCACATTTCTCTATCACCTGATTGATAGTGTGAATATGATCTATTGTTGAGTAGTCTTTACGAAATCCTACTTGGTCCTTTGGTTACGTGAAGTCTAAGGTGTTCCTGAATCTATTTGCGATTGCCTGCGTGAATACGTTTACGCAACGGACAGTAAGCTGATCGGTCCATAATTTTTCAAGTCGTTGGCGTCCCCTTTCTTATGGATTAAGATTATGTTGGCCTTCTTCCAAGATTCCGGTACGCTCGAGGTCATGAGGCATTGAGTGTACAGGGTGGCCATTTTTTCTAGAACAATCTCCCCACCATCTTTCAAGATAGCTGCTGATACCTCATCCTACCGTGCTGCCTTCCCCCTTTCCATAGCTCCCAAGGTGTTCTTTACTTCTTCTGGCGTTACTTGTGGGATGTCAAATTCCTCTAGAGTATTGCCTCTTTCATTATCCTCGTGGTTGCCGCTCGTACTGTATACATCTCTATACAACTCCAAAGCCACTTGAACTAGCTCATCCATTATTGTAATGATATTGCCGCCTTTGTCTCTTAACGCATACATCTTATTCTTGCCTGTATACGGTTTCTGCTTCACTGCTTTTAGGCTTCCTCCGTTCCTGAGAACATGCTCAATTCTTTCCATATTACACTTTCCTATGTCTTGTATCTTACGCTTGTTGATTAACTTGGAAAGCTCTACCAGTTCTATTCTAGCTGTAATGTTAGAGGCTTTCATACATTGGCGTTTCTTAATCAGATGTTTTGTCTCCTGCGATAGCTTACCGGTATCCTGTCTAACGAAGTTACCACTGACTTCTATTGCACACTGCTTAATGATGCCCATAACATTGTTGTTCATTGCTTCAACACTAAGGTCCTCTTCCTGAGTTAAAGCCCAATACCTGTTCTGTAGCTTGATACGGAATTCCTCTATTTCCCCTCTTACCGCTAACTCATTGATCGACTTCTTATGTAGCAGTTTCTTCCATTTCCTCCTCAAGTCTAGGCTAATTCGAGTTCTTACAATCCTATGGTAACTGCAGCGCACTTTGCCGATCACGTCCCCATCCTGTATGATGCCAGGGTTAGCGCCAGAGTACGGTCTATTTCATTTCTAGTCTCGCCACTCAGGCTCCTTCACATCTACTTTCATTTATCCCGCTTGCGGAAGAAGATATTCATTATCCCCAAATTATTCCGTTCTGCAAACTCTACTAATAACTGTCCCCTGCTATGCCTATTACCTATGCCATATTCCCCCACTGACTTGTCTCCAGCCTGCTTCTTGCCTACCTTGGCATTGAAGTCGCCCATCAGTATAGTGTATTTTCCTTTGACATTACCCATCGCCAATTCCACGTCTTCATAGAAGCTTTCGTCTTCCTCGTCATCATGACTGGATGTAGGCGCGTAGACCTGTACGACCTTGAATTTGTACCTCTTGTTAAGGTTCACAAGAAGAACTGCCACCCTCTCGTTAATGCTATATAATTCTTGTATGTTACCAGTTATATCCTTATTAATCAGGAATCCGACTCCTAGTTCTGGTTTCTACGCTAAGCCCTGGTAGCACAAGATGTGCCCGCTTTTTATAACTGTATATGCTTCATTTGTGCTCCTAACGTCACTGAGTCCTATTAAATCCCATTTAATGGCCGCCAGTTCCTCCAATTACACTGCTCTACTCGCCTCACTAGATAACGGTCTAGCGTTAAACGTTGCCAGGTTCAGATTCCAGTGGCGGTCTGTCCGTATCCAGAGACTCTTAACACCCTGAGTGGACCGCCAGAATACAACCTGGCTGCCGACATGTGGAAAGCATTTGACAATGTCAAGCAAGATCACGTTGTCTGTAATCTAGCACGTCTATATCACAGCCAACGAACACTAGACTGGTTCGCACGATTTCTTGAAGCGAGACCCATTCGATTTCGCAGCAACAGCAATGCCGTTCCAGTGACTTATCATCTCGACCGAGGAGTCCCTGTTTTTAGACCGCTGTTTTTTAATGTGGCCATGCTCACTGTGGCCCTCGAACGAAAGACGAGCACTGGCGCCCGCTATACCATATATGCGGGCGACACAATCATTTGGACAGAAGCACAAGACTATGGCTGGAACATTGAGCCACACCCTTCCTTCCTAACATCCTTCCTAAACTAGGACTCACCTTAGCACCTGACAAAACGCATCTCCTATGTGTGAATGGCAGACGAAGCGTGCTCCTGCCAAAGCAGCCAATAATGTTGACATTGGGTCAGCAGGAACTCAGGTCCACGCACGGTCACGTTAAAATTCCTGGGATTCCCATCCACAGTTGCAATACGGGACAGTTTTGAACCACTAATCTTATAAGCAATGGCCCAGGCTTTTTCACACTATAAAGCGCGTTTCCAACAAATTTGCCGGTGCACGGCAGACAGCTCGCACCATCGATCGTAATTGGTAAAAGAACTACACAAGCACAGTTGTGACACCATCAAAAGCAGCCGAAAAGACCATTCAAGTTCTCTACCGACAAATCCTCCGGAATATTATAGGTCTACAGATCCAGAATATACGCAAACTGCAAGACGTAACGCTCTGCCACCCATCGACGACATCATCAAACATGCTCAGACATCACTCAATAATCGACTGCATCTCACCATACAGGGCCTGGACACCCTGATGTCGGACACGCGACGCGTCTGCATAGAACCGCGGAACACTGCAGGCGCAGACAACACCCTTGGCTTTACGACCCTTCACTTCTCCAAGATGTCTACGCCACTCGCAACAGGGGCCACTACGGCTAGACAGCAACTCTCTCACCGACACAGTCAGTACAACGCCAACGCAATCTATACTGACGCCGCACTCAATGGCAACCGCATGGCTCTGGCCTAGTACAAACCCTGGTGAGGCTTTCACGTCCTGGTGAGGCCAGGCGCTACATGTGTACACTAAACTACGCGACCACTTTTACAGGCAGAACTTTCGGCCGCCTGGATCGCCTTGAAAGGCAACACAGCGCCATGCACCATCTACACAGACTCATTCGAAGCATTAAAACATATTGAGGACCGTAGTGTGCAAGACGTCACTGTTCTACGCATCCGTCAGATTCTACAGCCCAAGCTTAATAATGCTATTGACGTTAGGGTCGCCTGGACGTCGGGACACGTGGGGCCCCAGGAGGGAGGTAAGGAGGTGGCGCATGGTCTTGCCGCGTCACAATCTGGAGTTCTACCTGATCGTCTCCAGCCTCTCTTATGATGGTCTCCCGATCTTGGTGACCACCCCTATGCGGATTTATAGCCGAACTCTCACTTCAAAATGGCACGAATACGCCACTTCCTCAAGTGCACTAACAGGGAGGGACTCAACGATCTCACTCCTCCTCACATGTTTAATGACCTCGCCCTCGGCCGATCCCAGGAAATATTCATAAGCAGTTGCCAACACAGCCACTATCACTGATACAGTTCACAAAGGGCAGACTTTGGCTGACCGAAAGCAGGACATTCACGTCTCTGCCCCCCGAATATGCACCTCCTGCCACTGCGTATGCGAAGCCAACTTGCAGCATTTCATTTTACACTATCTCACATTGAATAACTATCGAAACGACAGCAATATTTTTCTACCTTGGCATATTGAAGCTTTACAGAACGACATTCTCGAAAACCCCGATCACCTAGTAAAGTTAGCCCACTTCGGTGTTGCTAGCCTTTGTGACTCGCGCGTTTTAGTGGGTGTCTACCTCTCCTTCGTGTGTCTCCCCCACCAGCGGCCTTCGGTCCTCCCTTTTCTTAATAAAAAAGAATTCGTTCACTAATTAACTTTAAACTATTGTGTTAGCTTCGAAAAAAAGTGGTTCAGGGCCCCTTTGATGGTATAATTAGGGTTTAGATGAAACTTTCATATGATTAAAATGTGCATTGGGTGGAGGAACAAGCTCAATAAGTTTGAAGTAGCTGCAAGGTGAGAGCGGTGTTAAGTGCTGTATTTGCGAACATTTCCCACTTTTCTTTATGATCCAGGTATATTACTTCGTGCGTCAGTTCAACAACGGGCCCTGTCTTTTCCTTGGGGCACCGGTATCGTAGATGGGGGCGAAATACAATATTGCCTTTATACATTGCATTGGGTGCACGCTAAAGAACTCAGAGACGTAAAAATTATTCTGGAGTCTCCCACTACGGCGTGCCTCATAATGAGTTCATTGTTTTGGCATGTAAAAATGCAGAATTAATTTACTAACCAATATCTTACCTCACTTTAGAGAAAAGGCCGGAACCTCGCCCATGCATAAGCTAAGCTTGGTTTACAATGATATAATATCCTTTTCGATACGGTAAAACAGCGTTACAGCATGTTTAGCGTCTTGTGGCTCACATTCAGTAGGCAAAATTGTGTGGATACATTACAATCTGAAAACTCTTTACAACCCTAGGTGCGCGCCTCTGTCCAACAAAAATAATCGTTAGCTGTGTTGTGTGCCTTTTTTTTAGCCCTGTGCGGCCCGTATTTTCACGGAAGGAAACGCAAGACAGACAGACGAAGTTAGGAACAAAGATACGCCCTGGAACGGTCTAAACGGTTCTTGGAATGTAGCGGCTTGGCTACAATCAGGTAACCGTGCGTGCTTTGCTCTACTGTTCAAATCGGTAAGTTATGTAATGCACTTTACGGGCCCTGTTGCCTTCCCACAAAATTACTTCATTTCGCTTGTTCCTTCATTATGGTTATGTTTTAAGCATTGAATTCTTTTAGTGCCCGTTGTCAGCGACATTTAAGTGAACTTGAGCCAGAAGCAACAGCCCTTATCCGGGCACTCAAGCGAGAGCATCCGAGCAACCAGTCAAAGCTTAAGAAAATGCGGTCACTGCCCTCCCCCCACACCAATCCTCTGTACAGGACCGCAATACATACACTAGTTAGTGTCCAAACGCCGTAGCAAAAAATACTGTCTCCGATTTCTCCCTAATGTTTGTTCATAATATCACTCAAGCTGTACCTTCTAGTACGTAGAAGTTTGATTTGTCATTTCCAATAGCGGCGTTCAATAAGGAGATACAGGGCGCCATACACTTCATCGTCATCTTTTGGTGCTGAGACAGGGTTGCCTGTGCTCTTTTGAACGCCAGCGGTCCGTGAGTTCCGTGGCGCAGGGTTTGCCTCACCTCGAGAGATTGCGTCACGCGGCGTGACGCCTCCTTCAGGCGCTTTTTTTTTCTTCTGGCTGGGCAGTGCGCTCTGTGTCCCTGGCATATTTCGCTGCCCGTCATGCCACCTTCAGCCGGTTTTCTTCTAGCTGAGCAGCGTCTGTCCATAAGGACCAGTGCATAGTACGGCGTGGTGTGGTGTGCTGTGGTGTGGTGGGGGGAGCCGTTGCGAACATGAACTGCACTAATTTTATGTTTGTGGCTAGTATCATCTCCAAGCAGCCTGCTTTGCCGGTTGCCACTTCATGCTCACATCTACTGTCGATTACGGGAGAGCAAGCACTTTCTTTCGTGTTGTCTCTGCACATCTAAGATACTTGACCACATAGAGAAATTACAAATTCCAAGGCAGGTTAGCTTGACAGGAACTTTAACACGGCCTCTCAAGCTGAGTGTAATGTACTCGAATCATGAATATGGAACCTTCTTTTCTTAAGTTAAGCATTGACGAATCTATGATCACGGGATGCGATGGTTCAGGGTGTGGCAAAATTGCTCATTAGAACAAACATCAGCATAAAATGGCATTTGTGAATACACTGCAAGGCACTTTTCTGTCTTACGTTTAATTGAACTGACGTCCTGCGCGTGCCCTACTGTAAGAGAAGTCTTGAAGTATTCTTCTGGCGTCGCCTCCATTGTAGGTGCTTGGTCCCTACCTTCTCCCTCTGTGAGTTGAATCTGCACGGTGTAATAATAGCTGCAACAAAAAAAGGAAATTCAGCAATTCAGTCTTTACACGTACACGATGACTCAAAGTGCAAGTGCGACGCTCAGGCTGAAACAAGAAATTCGGCAGGTGTGCGGATAAACTTACACACAACTTCGTGCTGAGCATCAGAACATCTATGCAACTACGTCACTATAGCGCGTAGCACTGTTTCAACGCTGAGGTCGTCGACACTAAACATCAAAGCTAACGGCGTTTTGGATTTCCCGAGTAGCTCTTGGAGATCTGCTTTTTTAAAATGTGCAGCTGAATTAAAGCCCATGGGTGATTTGCATTCCAGCTCCACACTCTTAATTGAGTAGCCTTTACTACAGGTACGCAAAATAAATTAAATTATGGGGTTTTACGTGCCGAAACCACTAGCTGATTATCAGGCACGTCGTAGTGCGGGAGTCCGGAAATTCGGACCACCTGGAGTTCATTAACATGCACGTAAATCTAAGTGCACGGGTACTTTCGCATTTTGACGCCACCAAAATGGGGCCGCGAGGCCGGCATTTCTGGCGGCGATTTGGTGCTTAGCAGCGAAACACCATGGCCACAAAGCAATCACGGCGGCTTTACAGGTGCGCATTTTCAAATTTATTTATTTATTTATTTATTTATTTATTTATACCGCATCGCATTATAGGGCTATAGCAGGAGTGGCAACATTATACATTACTATACATTACACATTAAAAACACACATAAACACAGAAATATGAACGATCAAAAAGAAGCGCTTTACATGTTAGCGAAGTGCCTATCACCGGTAGCTATGAAATCTTTTAGTTACATTCAACGAATGTTACCGGTAGAGTATTAAAAAGCTCTATTGCACGTGGAAAAAAAAACTTAACTTGAATGTGTTAGTACGGGCATAAATAGGTCTTACGTTCAAGGGGTGGGAGCTACGGGTACAACTTGCGTTAGTAAATGCGATATAGTTACAATCAAAAAGACCAGAAGTAGAGATAATAATTGCATATAATAGTACGCGTTTAAGGCTAGATGCACTCGGTGCATCTAGCCTTCAACCGCCCGTTGTCTCTGTGCATATGAATGCACAGAGACAACGGACGAGCGGGGGGAGGCCGAGCAACAACAGCAGCAACCGTCTTCTGCATCTTCGTCTTCTGCTGGCACTCGTATTTCTCATTAGAATCGCTCTCCGGCGAAAAAGGAGCCATCCTGGCGACCTATGGAAACGGCAGCACTGGTGGGTCGTAGTGTGGCTTCAGTCGGTCTAGATGAACAGTGTCGTATCCGCGTCGTTGGTCCGTAGATGGCTGAATAGACTCAATGACGTAGTTGAGCTGGGACGTCTGTTTTAGAACCCGGTAAGGACCGTTATACTTTGAGCTGAACTTTGTTGAAAGGCCAGGACTAGAGGAAGGAACGCGGAGCCATACCAGCGTTCCAGGTAACTATGATGCAAAAGTCAAGCTTGCGTCACGACTATGTTTCTGGTTGGCCTGGTGTTGCGCGGTAAGTCAGCGAGCGATCTGACGGCATTCTTCGGCATAAGTGGTGGCTTTGGATAAAGTCGTAGATTCGGAAGCGTCGGGGCGATACAAAAGAATTGTGTCTATAAACGAGGAACGTTCCCGACCATAAAGAAGATACAAGGGAGAGAATCCCGTGGTAGACAGAGTGGTGCTATTGTAAGCATACGTAACAAAGGGGAGGAAGCGGTCCCAGTTAGTGTGGTCAGCGGAGACGTACACGGTGAACATGTCGCCGAGTAAGATTAAAGCATTCAGTCATGTTTCCGGATGATAGGCACTTGTAGTTCTAAGGACAATGTTGCATTCGCGAAGGATGGCTTCCACAGCTTTGTATAGGTGTAAGAATGATAGGTGGTAACGTTAAGGGATAAGAAAAGAGCAGATTGGGTGAGGGAACAAACGCGAGTTAATGATATCTTAGTTGAAATCAAGAAAAAGAAATGGGCATGGGCAGGACACGTAATGAGGAGGGAAGATAACCGATGGTCATTAAGAGTTACGGAATTGATTCCAAGGGAAGGAAAACGTAGCAGAAAGCAGCAGAAAGTTAGGTGGGCGGATGAGATTAAGAAGTTTGCAGGGACAACATGGCCACAATTTGTACATGACCGGGGTAGTTGGAGAAGTATGGGAGAGGCCTTTGCCCTGCAGTGGGCATAACCAGGCTGATGATGATGATGAAAGAACACGGTCACTCACTAGCTCCCGAGGCGCACCGTGTCGAAGAACAAGGTTGCGAAGGATGAACAAGCCGACTTCACGTGCTGTGGCCACCGAGAGCGCTGAAGTCTCGGCGTAGCGCGTGAGGTGGTCCACGGATGACCCAGTGGTTGCCATATGTGTGTGCGGTAGAGGGCCGTACAAATCAATGTCAATACGGTTGAAAGGCCGGGAAGGACAAGGCAATGGTTGGAGCGGCCCTGTTATCTTGTGAGGTGGGTTCTTGCGGCGTTGGCACTTGGAGCACGAGTGGACGTACTGCCGAAAGAAGCGATACATTCTTCGCCAGTAGTATCGAACCCGTAGGCGTGCATACGTCTTTAGCACACCGGCATGGGCACATTGCGTATCGGCATGAAAAGAGCCACATATGTCGGAACGTAAATGACAAGGAATCACTAGCAACCATTTACGGCCATCAGGTGCGTAGTTCCGGCGGTACAGGAGCCCTTTGCGGATGGTAAAATTGGCAAGCAGTGCGACAAAGCGAGCGGTCAGTGGTACGAGGTAATGGTTCAGATAAATATTCTAGAAGAAAGGCTATGCAAGGATCCCTGTGTTGCTCTGCTGGCATGTCGGCGAATGTAAGAGACGAAGAATCGTAGCTGGAGACAGACGGAGTACCATGCTCATGGGGCAGTGGTGAGCGTGAAAGAGCGTCGGCATCCGAATGCTTACGCCCTGACCGGTAGACAACACGATGTCACATTCCTGTAGACGAAGCGCCCAACGAGCTAGGCGGCCGGATGGGTCTTTTAATGACGGCAACCAGCACAGGGCGTGGTGATCCGTCACGACGTCAAATGTACGGCTATAAACGTAAGAACGAAATTTCGTGATTGCCCAAACGATTGCAAGAGATTCTTTTTCGGTGATCGAATACTTGGTTACCGCTTTGGTGAGAGTGCGGCTGGCGTAAGAGACGACGTACTCTCCGAAGCCAGGCCTACGCTGGGCAAGAGTAGCGCTGAGGCCTACTCCACTAGCGTGCGAGTGGACTTCGGTAGGAGCATCCGGGTCAAAGAAGCGTTGGATAGGTGGGGATATCAAAAGATGGCGGAATGTGGCGAACGCGTCTTCACAAGCGGTAGACCATGCCAAGATGCCTTGGCTGTTGGCAAGCAGCTGCGTTAAGGGCCCAATTATGGACGCGAAATTACGCCCGAATCGGTAAAAGTACGAACGCAGGCCTATAAAGCTACGGAGTTCTTTCGGCGTAGACGGCCTGGGGAAGTCGGCGACGGCGCGAAGGTTTGCAGGGTCGGGAAAGGCAACATCCTTGCTAGCAACATGACCTAAGATGGTAAGCTGGCGGGCGGCAAAGTGGCACTTTTTCAAATTAAGCTGCAGTCAGGCGTGTGAAAGGCAGGTCAGGACGCTTGCGAGGCGGGTCAGACTGGAGCCAAAGTCCTTCGAAAAGACGACAACGCCGTCCAGGTAGCAAAGACACGTGTGCCATTTGAGGCCTCTAAGTATGTTGTCCGTGAGACATTCGAAGGTGGCAGGCGCATTACAAAGGCCGAACGGCATCTTGTTCAACTCATATAGACCGTCTAGGGTTACAAACGCAGTACTGGGACGGTCAGCTTCCTTCATAGGGACGTTCCAGTACACAGGTCGAAGGTCTAAAGAGGAAAAGAACTCTGTTCTTGCAAGCAATTGAGAGGGTCGTCAATTCTGGGCAGCGGATAGAAATCCTTTCGCGTAATCTTGTTAGGGCGCCTATATTCAACGCAACATCTGATGCTACCGCCCTTTTTCTTCACCAGCGCAACTGGGAAGGCCGAAGGGCTGAGTGAGGGCTGAATAACGCCACGATAAAGCATGTCGTTGATTGTTCATCAATGACGCGGTGTTCAGCGTGAGAAACTCCATATGGAGGCTGGCGTAGTGGTGCATGAGTGCCAGTGTCAATGTGGTGAACGGTGGCAGATGTGCGACCCAAGGAAGATTGCTTACGATCGAATGACATCGGAAAGCGGTCGAGCACTCCCAAGAGTTGGGTACGCTGGGCAGCCGGGAGTTCGGAGTCAATTGAAGGAAGTAAGGCCTGTAAGGACAAGTCAGCGCTGGTCACATGAATAGGGCTCCTGACGAGAGGACAACATATTAGTAAAGTCGACGGAACCAACATTGTCCAGCCGACCTATAAGTTCGCCACGGAATAAGGTGGCTGTGGAAGAAAACCGACTCGTGCCATAAATGGCGCTGCAAGACTGCGAGAACGCAAAAGGAAGGAGGAAGTTTTTTCGATATGTGAAGGCTTCGGAGGGTGCAAACAGGGCAGTGGAAGAGGGAGCATAGCCGCAAAAAAGTGCTACAATAACAGAAGACAAAGAAGGTATCTCAGTGCCCGCAGCGACGACCACTCGAGAAGGTGGCTTGTCAGATGAAGCGTCACACATCGACAACTCAAGTTCGGCATGCACACAGTCAACAACGGCATGGTTTGTAGCAAAATACTCCCGACCCAAAATAACGTCCGGCGTACATGGTGAAAAAACCGACGAATTCGACTACGTACAAAATGTCCTGAATTACAAGGCGAGCTGTGCATGCAACTGAAGGTTGAATGTGGTACGCGGTTGCGGTACAGCACTAGCAACCAACCTTAACAAGAACTTTGATATGGAAATAAAGGAATCGTCACCACTCTGCTCAAGGCTGGGAAAACAATCGATGCGACATTCAAAACTTCAAAACCGAGAATCTCTGGCCACGGCCATTTCTAGTTACTATCCAATATAAAAAAAAATTCCGGTCGGCCTATCGTTTTCAGCAGTGAAACAGTGACTGACAAAAAATATCCAGCTTTATTGACGTCCTCATTACTGACATTCCATCTTCATTCCTCTCGAACATCAAGAACACAAACCACTTCCTTCGGGATGTATCCTATTGAAAACAAGACGTTGTGAAGACGTCTTGGACCAGGCAAAATGAACTAAGTCGTCTACAACTGTATAGGACGTCTAAAGGGCGTCTGTTTACGCACGTCTGGAAGACGTTCTGCAAAAGACGGCTAGGAAACGTCTTGCTTAGATGTCTTCTGCTTGCGTCTTGCTAAGACGTCTTTAACACGTAGTCAGAAAACGGCTTGAGAACGTTTTGCGTTAACGTATGGAGGATATCTCTGCTAATCTGAGTTTGGATATGTCTAAAATAAGACGTTTCGGTGCTTTTCTCGGCTTACACGGTCGTTACACATCTATCATCCCAAAATGACTATATCAAGCTCATAGCGTCTATACATACGTCACAGAAAAAAGCACTCATCGAGCGTAAAATTAATAGCGCTGAACTCGATTAATAACGCGTGCGTGCATAGATAAATATCAATCAAAACTTTAGTGAATACGCAAATTGGTTCAGAATAAATACAAAGGCCTGCGTAAATACATGTGAAACAAACACACACACCAGCTGAAATAACGGGCTGTACACTGCTTGACGCATAGTTATCGCAGTGTTGCAATGTTTCTTTAAAGAGAGATACCTGTAATTGGCTGGTTTTATTGTTTGTGCTTTTTGGTAACAACGTCAATTATCGTCAATATCGATGCTACACGACTATTTATCGACACTACAGCTCTTGCTGCACGAAGCGCAAGAATAGACACGAAACCGGATATATATTCCAGCATTTATTTTTACTGTCGCCCAAAGTGGCGACTGCACGAGCGTGGCGCCAACTCATAGCGACGAGAGATGCGCGCTTTCTCTCGCGACAATAGACGGACTTTGCCTTTGCGCATCGCTTTTCAGTGGCAACGGGCAATACAGAGGTTGATCAGTGTGTAAAAGTCGATCGTTCGAACACGTAGTCCAATCGATTTGCATGCCACCAAACAACAATGTACAATAACTATTTATTGGTTTGCGTAGCAAAAGTATTCAAGCAAATGTGATGCTACTTCTGGGATATTGAGCACGGTGTATTTATTCGCGAACATAAACATACATGCCATCATAGCCCGAATGGAGAGACTAGAAATGAAATAGACTTCATACTCTGCGCTAATCCTGACATCATACAATATGTGGACGTGCTCGGCAAGGTGGGCTGCATTGACCATCGGATGCTAAGATCTCGAATTAGCCTAGACTTGAGGAGGAAACGGATGAAATTGGTACATAGGCCGATCAATGAGTTAGCAGTAAGAGGGAAAATAGAGGAATTCCGGATCCAGCTACAGAACAGGTATTCCGCTTTAACTCAGGAAGAGGACAGTGTTGAAGCAATGAACGACAATCTTGTGGACAGCATTAAGGAGTGTGCAATACAAGTCGGTGGTAACTCCGTTAGACAGGATACCAGTAAGCTATCGCAGGAGACGAAAGATCTGATCAAGAAACGCCAATGTATGAAAGCATCTAACCCTACAGCTAGAATAGAACTGGCAGATCTTTCCAAGTTAATCAACAAGCGTAAGACAGCTGACATAAGGAAGTATAATATGGATAGACTTGAACATGCTCTCATGAAGGAGGAAGCCTAAAATCAGTTAAGAAACTAGGAATAGGCAAGAATCACATGTATGCGTTAAGAGACAAAGCCGGCAATGTCATTTCTAACATGGATGAGATAGTTCAAGTGACTGAGGAGTTCTATAGAGATTTATACAGCACCAGTAGCACCCACGACGATAATGTGAGTGAGAATAGTCTAGAGGAATTTCAGATCCCACAAGTAACACCGGAAGAAGTAAAGAACGCCTTGGGAGCTATGCAAAGGGGGTAGGCAGCTGGGGAGGATCAGGTAACAGCAGATTTGTTGAAGTGTGGTGGGCAGATTGTTCTAGAAAAACTGGCCACCCTGTATACACAATGCCTCATGACCTGGAGCGTAGCGGAATCTTGGAGGAACGCTAAGATAATCCTAATCCATAAGAATGAATGAATGAATATTTGATGTTTAATGGCACAAGGGCCAGATGTGGCCAAAGAGCGCCATGCTAATTATTAATGAGTTCGCAGTGCCTGATGGGTTTATGGTCTTAATGCGCCGTGGCTGTAAAGGGGCCTAAAAGAGTTGATGCAAATTCCATAAAATGTACGAGTAATAAAATTATGGGAATGACAATTGGCGTGTACTATGAACATTAAAATGGATTGAGAAAGGATGATGCAATATATAAAATATGTGATTGTCTAGATGTATAATATTGTCTAGAGGACTACTGCTTCACCGGGGCCCTTGAAACGCAAGGGCCTAGAGGCATGTGCTATACAGCGAATCTATCCTAGCGATATCCTCTGGAAAGAGGATGCGCTAAGAAATGAATGGGCTTGTAACATGTAGTACATCATCTTTCAAGAAAGCGAGGACTGCTTTGGTACCAAAAAGCGGTTCTACACCAAGAAACATGGCCGGATGCAGAGGGACGTGATGGCTGTGTGCAAAAGGAAAATGTTTTCTCCTGTCTTTTTCGGCTTCCCGGCACTCCAGGAAGACATGGAGGACGGTCAGCCGGTCGCCAGATCTACCACAGGTTGGAGGCTCGTTACCGGTCAAAAGAAAGTTATGAGTGCCAAATGTGTGTCCTATTCTCAGTCTAGTGAATAGGACGTCTGTTCTTCGTGTTTTCGGTATTGGCTGCTATAAACCTAACTTAGGCTTAATTACGTGAAGCTTATTGCTCGTTTCTGCGTCCCACAAGCGTTGCCGGTGGCTTCGCAGTTTGTTTGAGGAAAGGCTTCATCTCTGTGGCAGGGACTGCAGCAGAACGAGTACCCTGCGATGCCATTGATTTGGCCATCTCGTCAGCAAGCACATTTCCCTCCATTCCTTTATGGCCAGGAACCCAGCATATTACAACATGTCTGTGTTATGAGTAGATGTTACATAAGTGTGTGTAGAGTTCATTGAAGACAGGATTTGTATGCATTTGTAAAGAAATGAGTGCGTTTACAAGACTTAACGAGTCTGTGAATATTATTGATCTGTCAAGTTTCAGTGTCTTTATATGTTTTACTGCAGACAGTACTGCATAGCTTTCTGCAGTGGAGATACTTGTTAGGGGGTTCAACACGTCAGATTCAGAAAGAGAGTGACCAACAGCAGCGTTGGATACACCAGCATGAGATTTGGACGCGTCTGTGTAAAATTCGTAGCAGGAGTACTTCGATTGAAGCTCTCGAAAATGCATAGCAATTTCAAGCTCAGGAGCGTGCTTCGAGACCTCTACAAAGGATGTGTCACATTCAATCATCTGCCACTCCCAGGGCGGTAATAGATTAGCAGGAGCCATTAGGCGATGTTCGAGTATTGGGACATCCATTTCTTCACTAAGTTCTCTTACACGCAGCGACAAAGGAAGTCTGATGGAGGGTTTGTTACGGAAGAGTGTTTCACACGTTAAGTCGTTCACTGTCGTGAAACACGGATGTTCCTTATTAGAGCGCACTTTAAGAAAGTAGGTGAAGCTGATGTATGTTCTCTGAATATGTAGTGACCACTCGTCTGACTCTGCATATAGACTTTCGACAGGGCTTGTTCTAAATGCGCCAGTGGCGAGGCGGATACCCAGATGATGAACGGGGTCTAATATTTTTAGCGCCCTCGGTGCAGCAGAGTGATATACTATGGCACCATAATCTAACCGTGATCTAACTAGGCTCCTGGAAAGATTCAACAGGCACCTCCTGTCGCTAGCCCATGTAGTGTGGGATAGAACTTTAAGTAAGTTTATGCTCACTGGAATGTAATATTCTCGCGTCACGGTCAGAGAGTTGGCCGTCAGGATTAAAGCAAAAATCTTACAGCGTGCCCGCAAATTTGTTCTAATCAGGACTCTCAATGTACGTGCAGTAACCCCAGAAGTCATATTCCTTGCGTAGAACATCTTCTCTCACGCCATTTATTTCCCTTGGCCGTTAACGCTGCCAAGGCCTTATTTGGGGGACATGTCAAATACAGCCTAGGAAAAGTGTTCGACAGCGCATTCAATGGAAATACTTATAAGTTCTGGAACCAAATATGTGCTGAACCCCGCGGAATGCAATTGACCCTACATTTCGGGCATTTATTGTTTCGGAGACAAATCAAGCATGGCAAGTCTATTGGCACAATAATCATACTTCGTTGAAACAAGGTATTAAAACGTGGATATCTAGGTAGATCTCAAGGGGGATTTCACTTTCTTACATCCACTAATAGTTGTGTCCGGTTTCGTTACAAAGAAGTTTCACTGTAACATGTACCTGTTAATATCATGTCTTGCCTCCTAATTACAGGCACTGTAAATCGGAGCTCAAGCAACATTAGGAACAAACTACATTGTCTGTGGCTGTATCAGCCTGTGGAACTGTTTAAGTCAGCTCCCTGAATCGTGAATTGACCAATGTGTGATTAAAGGCAGTTACAAATCTCTCTAAGGTGCATTAGAAGCGTTTTGCTTATGTAGTGGTGTTATCGATTTGATTTATTATAAATTCTTCAGAACCTTTGGCCACTTTAGCGCTACATTTGTGTGATTATACATTCTTTATGTTAACCGTGGCTTTAGCCTTGCCAATATTTCTGTGGTGCTATGGTCACTTGTAAGAAATGGGCCATAGTCATTGGTGCTGTCCGTACAGCCAAATATTTTTCAATATTGCGAGGATTAGGAACATTCCCATTGATATGTCCATTTAGCAAGTATCAGGAGACACTCAATTCGTTTATAGTTGATGCTATAGTGGAGGGTGTATTGTGTTCCTAAATTCACCTGTTTGTCAAACATCCATGTAAGAAAAACTTCCATGATAGTGTTGCTGGAGTCCTTGATATTATTCCATCCGCAAATCTCGAACAATGTTCCTCGAACAACGTTGGCAAGGTATGGAAAATTATCTTGGGTGTTCCCAGACCATCGAATATATGCAGTGTATGCCGTTTCGAGTCAGAACACTGAAGCTCAGCATCATTTCGCTAGACAGTTGATCTGGGATGAGACCGATACTGGATCCTGATGTTATGACTGAATTTTAGCTTCAAGAGACTAGCTAAAATGTCAACTTTGCGCTGGCGCTTCTCCAAAGAATAGTGTTCCCAATTTAAATCTACAGGCTTGGTAGGTCGTGCTGTCATTTTTGCAACTACTCCCAAACCATTGAACAAGTGGTGCTTTCCGATACAGTTTTAAGGTGCTGATGTTTGCAATGAATGTTAAACATTCCTGTCTAGAAGTGTCGCCCCTTTGTAAAGTACTTTGAATAGTTTGTACGTACGTTACCTTGGAGCTTTAAATGACCTGTCACACAACAAATCACTTTACCAAATTATAGGGTCACGTTGCACAAATATAGACGTAACTACCTCAACCGAAATTACCTGAACCATCCGAGACTACTTTTGGTTAACCGCCCTCCCTTTTTATACAACCATTTCTCTCTCTCTCTGTTAGAACCACCTCGCCATTCACTGTTGCCAAGTGCCTCACGCACACATTCAGTAATTAATGGTCCCGAATTGACAAAAACGCTCAGGGGCGACCGGTTTTTTTCCACCTAAACGTGTTTTTTAATATTCTTTTACAAGTGCCTGTGAACATCTGTTTATAAGATTTTCAGAAAAATTTACGATGGGGTTTTGTCAATTTCGATTTTTAAATAGCGTTCATTTTCGTCAAAACTTCATATTTGAGGCGAATAGTGAAAATGGTCATTTGTGATACAGCAACAGTATTCAGCAGAATCGTTCAACAGATCCAGGTCTCACCGTCCACCAAATTTCAAAAGGCTACATGGATTGGTTTAGTCGATAAAAATAGTAAATATAGGAACTTTTGAAAATTGTAGCAAATTAAGCAGTTATTCTAGAACACCCGTTTCGCACGGAAGCCTCAAACAGTGCTAGCTGACTCTTCTTTACGTCTACGTTTTACAGACGAAAATATATTCTTTGTAGCTGTAATATATTGTATTTCACATTGTTATGAATTTGCGGGAATGACTTGTGCATGAAATGGGCGCCTTCACACTGAAGAATTTGGCTATGTTTTTCCTCCTAATATATTCATTTAGCAAAGGAGCCACATTCACTTTTGTGCTACCTAGTGATATGCGCATAAAATACAAAATAATCAGTTGAATGTAACATATGAATTTTTTTACCCTTCTCGATCTCTTGTGAAATCACCCTGATGTAAGTCGGTTTAAAATACACGCACAGAAACGTAGGTGCATACTCTTCTGAAAAAAGAAAAAAAAGGCGCGACTCTTGTCTTAAGTCTTATGATCAATCGAAACGAACAATCGTAAACAGTGTAAACACAGATTTCTAGGAATAATTCCAGACTCTAAGCTTACCTTCATTCCCCACTCTAAATATCTGAAGGCAAAATGTCTGAAGACGAAGAACCTCTTGAATCTTTTGTCGCAGACAACTTGGGGTAGTGATTGCTGATACCTTTCCCACTTATGCAAGGACCTTTTCCGCGCACGCCTTGATTAGAGCACTATAATCTATAATAATTTAGGCATCTACTGTGCTATCGGTGCCTTCAGGACAACTCCTATAGAAAGCATCAAGGGAGAATCCCACGAGTGGTGACGCTGTCTACAGAGGTCATATTGTAGTTTGACACATTATCTGAAAGTAGATTTAAATGCTGAACATCCTTGCTAGAAAACTGGAAACGATGTGTGCTGTAGCATACTCTTTAATAATCTACGCACAGCGTGGGAGCGCCTCGGACTGCGTCTGAGGAAGCTCAGCGATGAAATGCAAGTCCCACTTATAGAACACCATCCATTGCTTCCAGCAACACTGCTACCACCGTGGCAGTCATAGCTGGGAGAATGTGAGAAATCAGTTATCAATGTCACAAAGCACACTCCAGGGGCACACATTCGAATGCGCTTCCTTGAGCTTCAAGCCAAGTACTCATGTCCAGAACTTTGCACCGACGCATTAAAGTCGCTTGGCGAGACCATTGGGTGAGACCATTGTCACCGTATTTCAGGTTTATCAGAGTGGATTAGGTGAAAGCGGGGAAAGTTCTGTTTTGGATGGCCAGAAAACATACTTCGGTGTGCCCTCGTTTCTGAGGGCGATCATGAAGTGCGGGGAAGGAAGTTGGCATGAATACACATAATAAATTCGGCAGCGGCGCCAGCGACCCACCACGGAGCCCAACGAATGGACGCTGCCGGACCTTGAAAGGGCAAGTCCTGCATACGCGGGTTGTACGACATTACTGTAACCAAATATGGTGTACCCAAGGTGGTCTAACAACACAAGTTTAACTTGCTGCCGAGAAAAGTGGAAGTAAAGGAAATAAGGAGAGTACAGGAAAGATTGAAAGTGAGGGAGAAAGACAAAGACTCGAGAGAAGAGTAGGAAAAGGCAACCACAGATTTTCCCGGATGCGTCAGTCCGGCGCTGCCGTATAGCTGAAGCAGAGGCCAAAGTGGTGTGTTGCCTCCGCCAGGGAGCCCTAACGGTCCGATGACCCAGCATCGGCTCAACCCCCAGGACCCCTCTTTTCCCGGAAACGGCTAAGCTGCGCAAGGTTAAACACAGGAGGTTCCAACCCTCGTGGGCTCGGGTACATAGTGTCACAGCACACTAAACGCCTGTTGACGTAGATGCGCCTGCGACGAAGAGTCTGACCATGTCTACACATCATAACAAAGGCGAACATGAATGATACGCTCGCATGACACCCAATGTTTCGCTCTCTCTTACGAGGCTTCCCACATTTTTCTTCAAGCTCCCTGCAACGTGCCGCGGAGGCGCAAAGACTGGAAACAGGTTGAGAAGAAAAACGGGAAGCACATGGCAGAATGGGGGTTGGAAGTATGGGTTCGTGCATCTGGCCCGAGCGACGCGGGTGCTTGCGTTGTCGGCGCTACGAAGGCTCTGGATTGAGGCTACAGTGGCACATACTCTCAGCAATGTGAAAGGAAAGACCGTATCTGTGTTCAGAGCCAGTAATTCTTTTGTGTGCTTAATATTCCGTAATGATGATAGTAGATGAGATAAAAAAAAACTTTTATAAACGTATAGAAGATGGCACGAACATGCCATATTGGTGGCCTTAGGCTACGGCGCGAATATCGCAACCGAAAATCGTTACCATAGGGGTGTAGAAAATACGGGAGCCGACCCTTCCATCTACAGACGCGCTATATGCGCAGCATAATGAATACGCGTGTTTCGCAGAAGCTAACGAAAATCGAGGCTCAGAAAATCCTAAGTTGAGAAGCAAATACTGCAGAACTCATCTCCACGATGACTGTCAATGGTAATACGATTAGCATTCAAGATATGTAGCGAAGCACCCTGTTTCTGAATTCATCTTTAACGTATTCAGTGGTCATTCTGGGAATTCCGTTGGTTCGGCTATATGGGACATGATTCCATGACCGTAATTCTTTAACAGGAGAGCTACGTAAAAAATGTGTCAGTGATGTTCCAGCTTACTTGTACGTTTGCAAGGATTGCTGTCTCAAGACAAACGAAGCGTTCCATTTGATATTTGCGAATGTTGTACTTAAAGCTGGAACATGCCACTGTGCAGTGAAGTGACATTGAGCTATCAGCGCAATAGCCCATCGTTGTGCTGCTTGTAACGTGGTGGACATGTGGACCATATATAGCCGCGAAGTAAGGAGTCCATCATTCTGTCGAAGTTTGCCGCGGCTATACAAAGGCCGAACGGCATAACCTTGAATTGCTAGAGGCCGTCAGGTGTTACGAAGGCAGTGTTCTCACGGTCCATGTCATCTGCCGAGATTTGCCAATAACCGGATCGGAGCTCTATCGATGAGAAGCACTTGGCTCAGTGCAAGCAGTGGAAGGCGTCCTTAATACTCGGCAAGGGGTACACATTCTTGCGTGTAATTTTGTTGAGGTGTCTAATCTACACAAAAGCGCCAACTGCCGTTCTTCTTGACAACGACAACAGGGGACGCCCACGGACTGCAAGATGGATCAATAACGCCTTTAGTCAACATCTTATCGACTTCTCGTTGTATCACTTGTCGTTCAGCACGTGTAAAACGGTACGGCCCTCGGCGTGTCGGAGTGGCGTCTCCGGTGTAAATACAATAGGTGACCACCGAGGTGCGGGCTAAAGTGCGGCCATCGAGGTAAAAAATGTCGAGGTAAGTTTCCAAGAGACGGCGGAGGACAGCAGATTGTGCCGGAAGATCAGTCGCAATGATCTTGCTAAGTTCGCCTGTGAGAGTCAGTGAATCGGAGGTTTAGCGTCATTTAGCGGCAAGAGCCGATAACTCGCTATCGTTCACAGGCTAGATGTCGCCCGAAGAAATGCCTCTGGGATGAATGTGATTCGAGCAGTTAAGTTTGAGGAGAGAGAGCGAAGTCTCGTTCGCTGTAACAGAGCAAGTTATGGGGAGTGACCAAATTTCTTTCAACAAGTATGCCAGCGGTGGGACGTCGTACATAGACGCCGTCAGGAACAGATGCGAAGGACAGTAGAGTGACGTAAGCAGTGGCTTGAGGCGACAGGCCGATGTCTTCGGGAGAGCATAGCCGTGGTTGTGTGACTCGTGACTATAGCAGCCGTGCGGTAGCTGAAGCTCAACGACACTAGACGCGCAATAAAAGCGGGACGAATGGGCGATAAAAAGTCCAAGCCGAGTATGACGTCGCCAGGGCATTGTTCCGAAACGGCAAACAAAACAGCCATTAGGCGCTGCGCGATGCCATTCCGAGCGATGCACATACCAAGCACGTAACAATTTTATGAGGGACACAATCTTCCGCGTGCGGGATCACTGACTGTAATTTGTGTGATAGTTTGTGAAGAGCGACGAAGGTCTTAAAACTGAGCTCCCGATTCTGACGAGTGGGCGTAGGAACGCTGCTTTTTGCCTTGAGCTGTGTAGGATATTATGGAGGATATCCGACGTTTCACTGCCAATACCAGCCTAGAAACAACCCGCCTATAAAATTTCCTTATCTGCTAAGGGTAACGCGTCTATGGCGCCTCATTTTCCATGGCATGAAGTAACGACGGCGGTAGCAGTAGGTAAATCTGACAGTTCAGCCTTCATGTAAAGTAAGTTCGCTTCACGAAGCAAGTACAGCAATTGTAACTTACAATTGTAACTTGAATTGTAATTGAAGCAATAATTGTAACTTACATTGTCGTGCCGCGGGCATATGCTTCCTTAACCTTTAGAGTATTCCCTTGCAGTAATATTTTTTTATTACAGATGCACTTTGCCTTGTGGTTGTACTCATCGACTAATTCGAAGGACCTTTGTAGGACATAAACATCTTGCTCCGTGTTGTAGAACTGAAAACGAAGAACGTACACAGTCCTCGTCATATCGAACACATGTACAGGAAACGAAATCCTCAATTAAAAAAGTTGACCATGCTTTGTAAATATAAAGCTCAAACTCCTTGCTGTGCCAAATAGTACCCAGATAAGGAAGGAATATGTAGGTGATAACGACCGATAGGGGCCCCTAATATCGGCGTTCGTCCAAGTGATGCCTACTGTTAAAGTCTGCCCGCCTCCACATCAGTCGTACAGTTAGTTACGACGGTTCGAGATTGTGAAAGAGCATTCGCAACGCCCCCACCGCCCACTTGGAACGAACGAAGCTCGCTATAGAAGTGACACACCTCGACCGAATGTACTAGCGCAGTAAGTGCGGCTTCAATGAGGGCGGCTACATAAAAGCTGTTAGATTTCGCTTAAAGTTGTTTCCAGCCAAATGCAGTGCAAGCGCGATCATATCTTTTAGTGAATTTGCATGTTCATTAGGCTGTCATAAGTTTCTATTTTTCCCTGTGGTTGTCTGCAATTATTAAACGGTATTTCTTCACGATTCAAGTAATGCTTATGTTCCATGGTCAGTATTCGCATGATATACCTCACGTGCTCATGAACTGCAGAAGGAATTATGACCATCGCCATGGCAAGAGGTGAAATGAGTGGAGGCACACCACTACGTCATTTCTCCACCAACGTGCAGCTGCAGGGCGCTACTGTCATATAAACGTTGGGTTGCGCCGTTCACCGCAGTACACGTGGGCGTCAAAGAGGTTCATTGAAGACCGGCACATACCCACCCAGTTGCCAAAGTTAATCCGATGGTTGCATTCGAACAGGATTCCGTCAACATAGCAGCCCAATGATCTACCTATTAGACCGTGGACTACCTGGTGACTAAAGTTCGCAAGAAAACCGTTGGAGGCATAGACGCACAAATAGATAAGACCTGATATTGCGCGAACAATCAAAGCAATGGGATTGCTACAAAAGAAGAAAACGATCTGCCGTGCCTTCTAGCACGATATCGCACAAGTATTGTTAGGCTTGAGATCAGTCACAGTTCTAAATGATATAACAGGCCTGCGTTGAACATCAACGCAAACACTCTGCTAGAATTACAAGGGGCATGTAGGCCGCGTTCTTCAGAGCACGAATGAGAGAGTTTCGATGCCCATGCGCAAACGCATATTGCAGCCTTTCTTTTTGCAGGGTTTCCTCCGAATTGGAAAAAAGACATGTTAATTTAGTGATATGGAAGCAACCTCACTGCTTGCTTCGGAGGTCGTTCTACAGCTTCTGCAAAAAAATTCTCTGTGTATATCGAGACGACTATGAGTAATATGCCGTCAGTCTCATTTGTAAGTTGTTCCCTTGAATTTTTTATATTTCCCGTCAGCAACATGAAACACAGGGTAGTTAACTCAGCAACCAAAGTGGAATTTTCATATAATAAATATCCTGTGTATTGAGCACATAGTAAAGGCACTCTTTTAGGTTATACTGATAGAAGCTCTGAACAACAAAGATGTTTTTTTTTTGTGAGAAAGAAGCACTGTACACCGATAGCACATCTCACCTTCGTCAAATCATCGAGAGTGGGCCTACCAGTGTAATCAAAACTAGCAGCGCTTAGTCCAAACGCACAAGCGAGAAGAAGAAAACTCATGTTGATGCGAGACTCGTTGAGGAAACGGCTGTCGTAGATTATAGTCAAGTGAGAGCGTATATATACGTTTTAAAAAGTAATATAAAAGTTTCTTTGCGTTTGTTCTTTTATTGCTGAAATCATATGAGCATATGTGTGGCTATTATAATACAAAGAGGCATACGCGCTTTGTAGAATAAACTGCAGAGGCGAAATTCAAGAAATAATAAAAATGGCAGATAATGATCTTGCTAGTTTCATAATAGCACTGAAAGGTACCCTGGTACTCCTCGTTATAAATACTGCGTTCCTCTCCAGCTGGTGAATGCACCTAATGAGCGAGAGAGAAGGAAGGAAGGAAGGAAAGGCACGGGGAAATGCTAACGTTGGTTCAAGGTACTTATTGTGGCTGACGTATTACAGTGAAAATTAACAGCTTTCCTCACGCAGTCTACGTCAATGTAAATGTAGCTGCTACTTCTCCGCTAGATCCCATTGTCTAGAAAGTTAATGTCAAGTCATTAACAAAATCAATATACTGTTTCGCAGCTTCCAAACGTCAGCTTTGGGTAACCGAAAACTGTTATGGTTTCGATCTACTGCTTTAGCCGCCCGGTGAAATCTTCACTCAGACTGTGAAATCACCAGTGCTCTCAATGTGCTATGTCAAAAAACCCATGTGGGGTAAATTAATCTGGGGTCCCCCTGATTACAACAAGCCTCATAAATAGATTGCAGTTTTGAAACTCTGAGCCGCAAAAGCAATATATATGGGCCAGCCCACATAGACCACCATTTTAAAAATGCCCAAGAGCTCTAGAGTAATTGAACCGACTGCATAGTAGCCGCAGTCATATGTACTTACGGCGAGTATCTTTTTTTTCTTCAAGTAATAATTATTTACTTTTAATTAGCGAACTTTCTCATTAATCTTTGAATCGTAAACTTATCAATTACAAAGTTGTAGGGCACCTTAACTAACCTTTTTCGTGCTGAAGTGGTCCTGGTTGTTTTTTTCCAACAAAAAAGCCTGCGAAATACTCGAAATACGAAATAGATGCGCACTCGCACGCCGCTACTCAAGCGCCTACAAGCCACCATTGAAAGATATACGGCTGCATTCTCTTATCGCCGCATCGTACAAGGCTCCGCTGCGCTTATCAATGCGTCAGCGCCGTGTTCTCTTGATGCTGCGACCATCACATAGCGTGAAGCACTGTGTCGAGCTGCCGCCGCTAGCAAAGCCATGTATCCGTGGCTATAGACCTCAGACTCTGCCCAGGCGGCGCTGCGGAAAAATGCGTCACCAGCGCCCCCATCGCAGCTTTGGCGCGAACTGAGTAGTGCAAGGAGAGCTGTCCGCGGCTGTGCGCAAGCGAAGGTGCATAGGCCACAATGGACCTTTCGTTTGTGTTGAGGCACGGATCCCTAAAAATCAAGGACCTGGAAAGCTTCTTCCCCCCGTCCACGCTTCGGAAAGGAATCTCAGCAGGGCGAAGTACGTGTGCAATATAAAATAAAGTCTCAGGTGTTATTTCGGCGCGCTGCAATTCGGAAGTACATAGAGCATCAGGTTTGTCTGTAGGCACATCAGCATAAAAATCTAAGCATTCCAAATTGGTTCATATTGAATATGTCCTGAACACAAGACTTAAGTATCTCCTGTGTTTTTATGTATTTTATCGTAATATGTCGTCTCGCAATTATTTACAGAGAGTAAATCCTTTCATAGCCTTTTCCAGGGCAGCAACCAGCGTGCGATCATAACGAAAGTAAGCTTCCTACAGAGTCTACGCGCTGCATCTATCTTTCTCGCAGGAGCTACAGCATCGCTCAGTACCTTAATTTGAACTTTTCGCAGACGCTTCGAGCAACAAGGGCGCACAAATAAATGTAAATAAAGGCGACATTTTTTTCTTATTCTTAATTCTATATTCTTAATTCAATTCAATTCACGCACGACCTTCGCAAGCCAGTGGCAGGGCAAAATGGGAGGAAGTGGAGTATGTCGTATATAAGCCGAAATAAAGGATATCTCCTTACGGCTAATATAGGGGGGGGGGGGGGGGTATTCTGTAAGATTACACCTAGTGGACTGTCTATTTTGGCAGCTGCTTATTGGATGCAGGTGTACGAGAGAGGAGGAGACGAACGGCCCTAGTCAATCAGCAGCGGCCGAAATGGACCGTTCACTAGGTGCACTATTACAGAATACTGCCTCCCCCCTCCAGATCTTGAATAAACTTGACTCCAGAAAAGCGACATTTCTCAGATGCTAATCGCGTCACCATCGACAGGCATCCGTAGATGTGTTGCACCGTTATTATTATATATTTTGCATCTTATAACTTCATTTGCAGGTGTGTGCTCGTAATCCTACAGTTTTTCTAAGCGTAATGTTTTACTTTGCCCCATGTTAAGCATTTTTCCCTGTTCTTTCACAGTTTGATATACATTGCGGTCACTCGCACACCGCTGTCGGTGCGCACTTTCCAGGACCGTGCGTTGCCCAACTACCACTGCTGGCTCGAGCACCACGAACGTGCAAGTACACATTGCACCGCGTCAGCGCCTGCTCCGCTCGCTCAGTGGGCCGACGCGCTGATGCGCGCGCGCGACCAGCAAGCCAGTCAAGAGAGGCCTGTCCTTTGTCTAGCGCCTGCCTTCGCGCACTACACAGGCGAGGAGATGCGATGACAAACAAACCCAGGAACATATGGGGCGCAATCCGAAGGCGCTGTCTCAGGACATTGAGCCGTCGGAAGAATGCGCGCAATCGTCCAGTTCAAGACCTCGACGAACCAAAGAAACGATCAGCCGCGGGTAGAGAAAAGGGCCGCCATCGGGAGGGACGAACACCTACGTGCCTTCCGACGTTTGAGTGTGGTCTCCCCAGAGCTCATACAGTGAGCACGCACACAGAGCGCTCGCAAGCAAGGTTCCGAAGCTTGCCGTAACTCGGCCATTGGGGCAGCCCCCTGACCCCTTCGTCGGCGTGATGAATGCCGAGTCGCAGTGTTTTGTAACACGCTCCCACCCCGTCTAGGAGGGGAGGGGACAGACACGGAATTCTCAAAAACGCAACGGCGGCGCTCGACCATTACGAGCGTTCGAAACCGAACAACATGCGCTTCCTCTTTGTGTTGTAGCTGATTTTGGAACCATGTGCATTTCCTCTGTTATCCCCCCCCCCCTCTAATGCCACAAAGGAGCTACGAGGCACCTCACCTTCAGATAACAAAACTAGTGTTCTTTGTATCGTCAACAATTGAGGTTCTTGATGGTCCTGGTGAAATACTGATGGCGCACGAAATTAGAGAGGCCAAAAATCTCCGTTGAAGCAACTTGTTTCCAACCAGTGTCATGCTAATTGAAGATATACATATGTTACATCTGTATTTATGAGAACAGTTTCAATATTGGACATGTAGGAAGAAAAACGTTAGCGTTTTCTTTCAAAGAGTGGCATGAAAAAAGAGCTTTTTAGACTTCTTTCCTATCGCATAGAAATACCCCGGCCCCTATATATTCACTAAGTTATATCGCCAGAACAATTACTACAATAATTAGTCTCAATTAAAAAAGGCCTGCAAAAGCGCTTCAGAACTCAGTTGTATATAAGCTTCTTCATGCTGAAATCCCGGGGTGCTTTTAAAGTAACACTTCAATAGCTTGTGCACGTCATTCGGCAGCCACCTTCCTCAGCTCCATATAGGATTTAAGCGAGCATGTTAAACAAATATTCACTTACCTCTTTCTGAAATACCTCTATATTCTCTTTAGGAACGTCTTCAGCAGTTTGCTGCCTATAGATTAGAAGCTTGCTAGAGTCCTGCAGCTGTTAAAAGGAACAGAGCTTGCACATGGATAACACAAAAACCATTGAACTGACCATTTTGCAAAAAGAGTTATAATAGTATAAACGGCGGCAATCTTTCGTATTATAAAGTACCTATACTTGATAATGCAATGTTGAGCAAATCATAACTTCGATTGAAACCCGGATGCCCGTTATGATACGCGCACATCATATTGGAGGGAAGCATAAGGCATGCTCAGTACAGATGGCAGTATGCGGATTTGATGACCAGCGATTTAGATAAAGGCGTACCACAGTGTAGAGCATCTCGCTCTCCTCAGTCTCCTCAACTGTTCGAGTTTACCGCGCTTAATTTCAATATATATATATATATATATATATATATATATAACCCGCCGTGGTTGCTCAGTGGCTATGGTGTTGGGCTGCTGAGCACGAGGTCGCGGGAGCGAATTCCGGCCACGGCGGCCGCATTTCGATGGGGGCGAAATGCGAAAACACCCGTGTACTTAGATTTAGGAACACCTTAAAAACCCCAGGTGGTCGAAATTTCCGGAGTCTTCTACTACGGCGTGCCTCATAATCAGAAAGTGGTTTTGGCACGTAAAACTGCATAATTTGTATATATATACATATATATATATATATATATATATATATATATATATATATATATATATATATATATATATGTATGTCTGTATGTATAAATACATGTCTGTATGTATAAATACATTGAACGTACGAATTATTTTGCGCTCAAGGTTCCTTTTGCGACGTTCAAATATGTTCAGTACCGATGCGTCTACACAAGGCGTGTTGTTTCTCCTGTTTTATTTAATATTTATAAGTTCCACTTCAGTGTACGATGTCGCGAAGTTAATGTCTCTGAATACGTCACTATGTCCTGTACGTCTGCCACTGAGACTCACTCACTGTACACAACACTAAGTTCACACTTACGGTCAATTAATGTTCATTTGAACTTCTTCAAACGTCAGCTCAGGCTAGTAAAGGTGCTTTGATCATTACTTTGACTGTATATATATATATATATATATATATGTATATATATATATATATATTAAATATATATATATATATATATATATATATATATATATATATATATATATATATTGCGTCGACGTCCCTCTACCGCTGACACGGAAAACTAAGTGGCGCAGTTCCAGAGGCAAGAACTGCGTCATCGTCACAACGCTCAAGCCCTCTTCTTTCGCCGCCGAACGTTATTGATGTCGCTTTTGAAGGAGTCTCTGTGCTTGCCCTCATTGACACAGGTGCCGCCATATCTGTAATTGCCAAGTTATTGAACTGTGCCAAAGCTATGACGAGCTCCGCCGTCAACGCCTCCTCACTCGCCGTCCTGTTCCCCATCAGGAATCGTTGTCCGGCTTGACCTCTCCTTTTCCAGATGCCACCCTCCTCTCGCAAATCAAGGCTTTCGTCCGGGAAGAAGTTGCTCGCCAGCTCTCCCTGATCTCCAACCCACCGGAGTCCAGTTCGTCTCTTAGTCCGACCCTACGACACGTTATAGAAGAACAAGTGTCCGAAGTCCTTCCTCTGGAACGGGCGCCTCAACTCACCGCCCCATTGACTTACGCCGACGCCGTCGCACGACCACGACCACCGACATTCCGGGCTTCGCCTCCGATGCCTAGCCCTGTTTTTACCCCCACGCCACCACGACCTCCAGCCCATCGAGTAATTAATCCCTGGCGCACACCGGACAATCGGCCCATCTGCTATTCGTGCGGTATTCCCGGACACGTCGCACGCCTGTGCCGCCGCCGTCCACTTCATCCACGTGACGACCCACGCACAGCCGCGTACGACCATCCGTCGTCTTACGCTCCAGACCGCGATTTACCCCTTCCCCGCCCAAGCCTTCGCCCAGTTTCCGACCGCCGTTCTCCTTCTCCTCGTCGTCACTCGCCAATTATGGTAAAGAAGTCCGACACGGTTGTGGACGACACGAAGGACGCGGACAAGAAGACGCAACAGCGTAGGCTTAGCCAGTCAAAACGAGGCACAGCGTCTAGCCCGAGCCCCACTTCAGTAGCGCTGGCGATCCGGCTGCGGAGCTCGGCACGGCGCACTTCTTCCTTACAATATATATATATATATATATATATATATATATATATATATATATATTTCTGTATGTATAAATATATGGCTGTATGTATAAATACATTGAACGTACGAATTATTTTGCGCTCAAGGTTCCTTTTGCGACGTTCAAATATGTTCAGTAACGATGCGTCTACACAAGGCGTGTTGTTTCTCCTGTTTTATTTAATATTTATAAGTTCCACTTCAGTGTACGATGTCGCGAAGTTAATGTCTCTGAATACGTCACTATGTCCTGTACGTCTGCCACTGAGACTCACTCACTGTACACAACACTAAGTTCACACTTAGGGCAAATCTGAAGTTTACCATCTGCACATAGCAGATGATGAAAACAGACAAAAGTCACCAGACTCAAGGTATATAAATGGGCAAAAGTGTAAATGAATGTGAAGAGCTGCTTATAGGATGGAATCCTTCATTTTGTCTTTTGTGGATCAATAATAGTATCTTAACATAACGTCAAGTGTACATGACCCTCCCTATTTGTGTAAGTAGGCTATTCCATGCCAGCTGTTCCAACATGGCACACGACCACTTGGAATTTCTGTTTGAAAACTGAGGGCCCTTCAACATAGAACAAATCTCAATTTCACGCAATACTTAAAGCAAAAAAAAAATTTGCACTGGCATAAACATTATGTCAAATTTTGTGTAACGCACCAAAGTATGCATCATAAAATGGCATAGCCAACAATTTGGTTCCTTCATTAAGAGGGCGAAATTTTTAACAACAATGGAGAGAGGCCTTATAGCAAAAACTTAACTGCTTATTAGCCACTGCTCAGTTTATTATGGCTGATTAAAAATGGACAAAATAGCTTATTAACTTTATTTTCACAGAAGTGACCTACAGCAAAAGCTGCAAATTTATGCAATCCATGTGTTTAGGACTTGTGCTGCGTGCAGGAATGGTATCAGAAAGATGCATTATGCAGCAGTGCAGAGAGAGGAGGATGAACTTTGAAAAGAAGTCAGTTTTGGTGTACGTTTATCGGCCTACTTACCATTGAGGCAGCCCTAGTAAATTTATGGCAAATACCATGTATGAGAGTACATTGTATTGTTTTTAAATTGGTAAAGCTTTATCAAAGTAGTTTTTGTGTTAAGCAAGAAAAAAATTGTACAAATGGTCTCTTGTAGATTCAAAATTTGCATCGCATTTCGCCTAATACACATAGCCTCTTGGCGGCTAAGACAAAATGCATGGGCTTAAGCATCCCAGCACAGATAGCAGGGAGTCTGAACTGCTTTGAAGTTACTTCTTTCATTGCTGAGTGACTACAAGCCATTTCACTCAAAAAGACGCCGCTTAATTACAGGTATTTACCTGAATCTTTATGTCGGCTGTCAGCCTGCTGGCATCATCACTAAGCCTGCCAACTCCCTAGTGGACGTAGTTGGGACATGGTGGCGGCAGGATGCAGTGGCAGAAGCCACGAAAAGCTCCCAACTCCCTAGTGGACGTAGTCAGGACAGGGTGGTGGTAGGACGCAGGAGTAGGAGCTGGCAGAGTGTACCTGCAACAAATTTGCACAATTGTTCTTAGTCCTGCCATGTCACGATTTACAATAAAAATTGAGCTGTCTGTGTAACACGGCTACCAATACAAATAAAGGTAAACAGTTAGGTCCTACGACACAACTAGAAGCCCGACAAAAAAGAAACAGTACTTATGTTTATGAAAATTTAAACAATGAAAGAAAAATGTGCAACTGATTTGTGCGTGGAAGCTCGGTTGAAACCTGAGCTCATACCATCAAATGATCTGCTAGTCAACTGCAAGCCTGCCACCTTAAAATGTCATTGCAAATTTTTTTACATGCATTATTTTAAGCTGCATTAATACAAGTTCAATATCTCTTAATATAAGTAAATCACCAAGCTAAGCTAATTCAATTAACGAATTCCAGTGGTCGTTAATGCAACAAAGTGCAAGGTCGGAATGAAGCTGGCCAAACTGGCCAGTGAAAAATAAAAATGTGGTTCTCTACATCTTGTTTTCCTGGCTTTCGCTCTAGCACTGGAATATACAAGAATTTTGACATTCCTGATATTTCACCCTGCTAATTTTTATGCCATAATGCATAATACTTCAGCAAGAGCAATAATGCTTTCTTTTAATCATAAATAGTGATAGAACAAGAAAATTCATTGGGGCCAATGTTTTGAGAAGAAAAATCTCCTTCTCTTTGTCGAAATATTGACTCCAGCGATCCTTGTTCTATGGCTCTTCATCAGTTCAAGTCTGTCTTCCTGTGTATCTCTGTACTTTCAATGTTATGTCAATGAAATTGTAATAACGGATCATTAGTAAATGTAGCTGATGAGGAACTTGGGCTTGTTGGTAGATAATGACAGAGTAACTGCGCAACATAGAGATACGGACAAGGGAGGCTTGTGTGTGTTGTCTCCTCCAGCCATGTCTCCCCTTTGAGCGATTACTCTGTCTCAATGTAAAACTGTTACCCTTTGCACAATAATAGTAAAATGCATAAAGACAGGAAAGTGGACACAAAAATTACAACAAATAGCATCATATGCTAATGAGGTATGAGAAAGTGCCTGCTACGATTTGTCTCACCCATAACGTGCTGGATAAGATGGCGACTTCTGGCTGCTGCCATTTCTTGAATACCTAAAATAAAATACATTTCAAAATTTAAAAATACACAGGGCAACAGCAGTAGCCGAAGACATAACGCATTGTTTAGTACAAGAAGGTAAACTAATCTCTGATACACAGCAAACGAAATTTCCTTTATTAATTTAGTAGAAAAATACACACTTCATTTCATTCAATAGTGTCAGCGTTTCTTGGTACAAGAAAAAAGGTATTTCTGCATGGAAGCAGCAAAATAATAAATGGCCTTCTACTTTCACAAAATATGCTGCAGCGACTAAGCCAACTACAGCTGTATATACTTAAAATTGTTGTATGCACATTACAATAGCCAAGACAGGATAAACTTCGGTTCATATGCAGCTCACTGGAAGGTAAAACCTTGCAATGAACTATTTCTGCTTGGCAACTGTACGCACTAACATAAAACTACAAATAAAATTACCCTGTTTTCATAAAACACCGGACTCAATATAAAAAATCCAGTAGCAATATTACAATTTCACCACATAACACAGCCACGTTATGTAAGCCTAGTAGGATTTACAATATAAATGTTGCCGCATATTCATGCTTTTAAATATATACAACCGTGGAAATAAAGATTACGTAAAAATAATACATTATATATAGGCTTAGATTGTCAGCTAATGCGTTTTGTGTTTTCTACTTACAGCCAAATGCACATAAAATTTGTTCTGTTTCAGCGTTTTTAAAGCGCTGTGTCTGTTCGCTTGTGCATGCAGCCGCTTTACCGCTCTTAAAATATATGTGCTGCCACATCGCCTGACACTGCTATACAGCGTTGCAGCGCTTTTATTATTCGCGGTAATATACCTAAAGCGCTAGTAAATCTTCAGAATACACAAGCTGTCTTTTCGACTACCTGTCTTCGCCAGCCAAAGTCACACTGGTGCTAGTATTGTATCTACAGTTCAAGTTACGCAGTATTTGATATTCTACGTATTTTTCCATGCGACAGGCCACTCGTCACTAGAGTCGTTAAGAACGGCGTTTCTCCTGGCAGTACAACTTTGCAATAATTTCAGATGCTCTCCTGAGGCTTCCGTCTGCCAGTAGTATTTTCGCATACATACGCGCACGCATGCCTAAGAAACGTCAGTGAACTGCCACGAGAAACGTGGCGCAAAATGTAGCCATACCGGAAGGGCCGAGTACGCGCCGTTTGTAAACTCGGAACAAAAGCTGATATGCTTACCTGAGACGTTAAGAGAAATATGGCACAGGTCGCACGTCCCCGCTGGTAGTGGTTCGTATGCATCTGGTCGTCTCTGTCCGTTGCGATCTCCCATATCACAATGAAAGATGCAGTGCAAACCGCAGCACTTCGGGCGCTTGTGGCGGTCCAGCGAGCTGCACTTGCTCGATGTCGGCAAAGACGAAATCGGCGATACGCTGCTGCTGGCGGCGGTCCCCTCGTCGCAATCACACAGCACGGACAGAAGATCCCACCGTAACTTGCCGCAACGCTTGGTTGCAGTCGCCCCTAACGCAGCGATTTCAGAACCACTCAACGACAACGTACTCGCGCGTGATGCAGCGCAACTTCAAAATGGCGTCATGCTATTGACGGCTTCGGCTTTGGATCATTCTATATCTGCACAACTGAGCAAAACAGTTGCACTAGTTTCGGTTTTGTTTCCTCGCGTTGAAATAAAAACTGTTTTGCTCACTGATAATTCTACGTCACTTAAGTAATGTTCACGAATGAAACAGCCATGAATTTAACACGCGTGTTGAAATACCCGCTACGTTCACTTGGCAGAAGCAAAATTTGCTCGTCCGAGCGTGGTTGCGTTTGAAATATCTATCAGTGGGCTGTCGGAGCATGCTCGCAGTGTGAAGACGCGGCGTAAGTGTCCTTAATTTGCTTAGCTATAACGGTGCGGCTGCCCTTGATTTGTCGAGTGCAGTTTGCTCTGATGTGAGGTAGAACTACAAAGCCGCCCATGTTAGTGAATGATCTAGTGCACCTGAAGCTGCCAGAACTCCGGTATTTCCTCCACAAGTTCTTGCGACTGTGTGCCGCTGTCACCAAATGCGAGCGTAGTCATTTGGCGGAGATTTAGCAACGCATTTTCTAGAGCTATCGTTCACCGCTCTCTCAAGACATGGAGAAGCAGCGTGGTTGATCCTCAGTAAAATTTTCCATTTATTGCGAATTTTGCGATAGCAATTATATGGACACAACCGCCGAAATATATCTGTCGGTGTTGCCGTGAGCTTACGTATACAGTCAAGAGCGATAAGATCCTATCCTGCGCCGTTGGCTGTGCGCGTTAAAGGAAGTGTACGAGAGTGAGCCGAGATGTATAGTGCCTGGATGGGTGCCCCCGAGTATCTATAGGTGGTCACGTGATAAAACGCGCGCAAGCCCGGGAAGCGTGTTTCTATTTACGCCCAAGCCCAGCGCTGGATCGCTGCGCCGCCATGCGCCGCTCGCGTGTACCACGTTTCTAGGTACTTTTCCCCAAAGCTCCACGGCGAGCGCACTAGATTCTTGTAGGTACTTGGTGGGACTAGGGAGATGTTATGCCTGGGCGCACAATCTGGTCACCCAGCTGTCGCTGAGAGAAAATAGGTTTTTCAAAACAAGACGCCTAGGCTGCTTTGAAATAAGAGTTGCGTGCGGAAGCTGACGCAACACTGGACGAAATTGTTCAGTTTGGATAAGGGGATAAAGGGATGTGATAAGAAGTTGGTTGTGGTGTGCGAGGCGCTTCGATCTACAAAAGCTGGGATAATCGTGGGGCATGGAGGGTTTCTCGCACCACGAGCCACATCATCGCTGCGCTCAAGCTTCCTTTCCTTATTGACATCACTATCTCTCTTCCAGCAGAAACAATAGCAATGCACTGGCGCCATACACGACGCATATTAAACGTCCGGGAACAAAAAAAAATCTCGCAGAAAGTCCTCTGGGAGTTAGACTATGCGTAAGCAGCGTAAGCATTGTGCCACTAGCTCATCTCCGCGCAGCCCGGTGTCAATGTTATGTAACTTGATTAGGCCATTACTAACGACAGCTCAGTGGCGACACGAAATGGTGCCGACGGCGGCGCAAGGAGCATTGATGACGCAAGCAAAGTAGTGCAGGTGGAGGTCTGAGGTCCGCTGATGACCGTTCCGATCATTTTATAAGACGTTATCGCTCTTCAGCGCCTTATTCATCCGCGTGAAACCATTGGAGACTTTTAATGTGTCCGGTATTCCGGCAAACGGGGGTGGTTTGGGCGGATTGCCAGATGGGCGGGAGCAACGTGAGCGGTCGGCGCGATGCAGCCGCCTTGGTGGCGTAGAGCTCAACCAGACAAACACAGAGCTAAAATTGCAGTAAGCTACTATATTCTGCTTCGCTGCCGGTGCAAATTTTTGGCAGTGGCATAATTTCCAGACGATTACGCCGCTGTCCAAAATTTACACCAGCAGCCAAGCAGAATATAGCAATTGGCTCCGTGTTTGTGTGGTTGAGCTTTGCGCCAACAGCTGGCGCCACCAATCTGGCCGCTGAAGCTTACGCCCCCCGTTCCCCTGGAAAACCGCCCGCGCTTGCCGGAATACTGGACGCCCTAACATTCTCTATTATTGAGCCATGAACGTACTCAGGCGGCGGCTTATGTCAATGCCGCGTGGGACGCAGCTTGAAAGCGATCTGCGATGCCCACAAAACAGTGCCAACAGCTCATAGCTTCGCGCGCTGTGTTCTTGCCGCTTACATAGTCTTGAAGAGACGCGGGTCCGCTTAACTTCAAAGCGATCTGCGAAAGTTGCAGAATGAGGCGTTAACTGAAAGCAACGCCAGCCCTGTGTTTTCGCCGCTTCGTTGCCGTTGAAGCGGAAGGCAGCGCAAAGGCAAATTCGTTCGCTACTGCGGGCGCTATCTCGAAAGCGGTCGTCTTATTACGGGACGGACGAAGGGACGGTTTTCTCTTTGGGTAAGCATACAGAATTAAAATTTACCTACACCGCCTAAACTCTGCAAATGCGGGCTGGCCCGAACACACCGCGCGCCCTGGCACACGCAAAACCAAATACATCTAGGGCGCGTGCCGTGGCGCATCGGCGAAAAAGTACCTAGAAATGTAGTACGTGCGGGCGGCGCATGGCAGCGCAGCGATCGAGCGCTGGGCTTGGGAGGAAATAGAAACACGCGCCCGGGAAAGGAGGCGTTGGTTTAGCACGCTTCTCTTCTGGCCGTTGCGACAGCCCGGTCTGGCGCCACTCTCGCTCTGTCTTGGAGATAATTTCCGATGGGGCAAAGCAAGGGGGGGGGGGGAGGTAGAGGGAGGGCGCTCTTATAGCGCCATTTCAAGTTTCGGAGACGCTTTGAAGGACGAGGCAGCAGAAGCGTTCTGTCCGCTCTGTTCGCGCCCTTCATCACGCCGACGCTGTGACAGCGAGTGTCCGCGGTCATTAAGTGAGATCTGTTCATGTTTGCACGTGCGCGCGCGACCCCGTGCTTGCTAATTCACGGAGTAAGCGATTGTTTACTACAGTTTATTCAGGCGATGAAACTACGAACCTTGGTTCGTGCAGTTGTTGGTGCAGTGGTTCATGCAGCATTGGGGGGGAAACTGCTACATTTTTGTTTTTACATTTCTAGGGGGTCCAAAAGCAGTGCTGCGTACGCTAATATTTGTTTCTGGTCGCGGAACGCAACGCACTGCGGTAGCCCAGCGGCTTTGGTGTTGCGCTGCTGAGCTCGAGGTCACGGGTTCAATCACAACCGCAGCAGTCGCATTCCAATGGGGGCATAATGCGAAAACGCGCGTATACTGTGCATTCCGTGCACGTTAAATAACTCGAGCTGCTGAAAATAAATCTGCAGTTTTCCATGACCGTGCGCCTCATAACAACATCTTGATTTTGGAACCTAAATCCTCAACATTTAGTTTTACGTAGCGCAATTACATTTACAATCGACACTGTTGAGTCTCTTTAGTAGCCAATGCTTTTTTTTAGATTTACTTATGGTCGGAATCCAGTGTGACAAATCCGGGTCTTCCTCAGCATAGGAAGCCAGCTATCGCTTAAGCGTGTGAGATATTAACAAACATGTTCAAGGAAAATTGATATTTAGAGTTCGATGTAATTGCAGAACATGACAAGGACGAAAGAATGATACACCGCATTACAACCAGGACAGGAACCCGAGGGACTGCCTAAAACAGAAGACGTTATCTCGTATTTCTTCTCCAGCATTTTAATCTTTCTCTCGCCAGACTCATCTCGAATATCAGAGGAGTCGCGATCTTCCACGATGACTCTTCGCGTGCTATTAAGAGTCAAACGACCCATACACAAATGTTGACTCTTGTTTTGTGACTCTACCCGCGCGAAAATGGGTCTTCGCAAGAAAAAAGAGAGTCAAGTTGCCGTGACTCACTTTTTACTCTCTTTTTTCTTAGAGTGTACTGTCTATTCATAATGAATAAATAATGGGCCATTTTTCACCAACAGTGCTTACGTAAACACAGCAAGCATGGCGTGTTCGCGTTCGCATGCGGCGATGTGAACCCATGCACACTGTGACATGAAATATTGAGTTCACGTTTTTGCGATTGGAGCTGCAATAATACAAGTACCCTTCGCACAACCGCTTAGACAGCAAGCAGTCAGTATTAGAGTTGGGATTAAAAGTTAGAATGGAGGTAGGCAGGCCATGCAAAGCTTAGGGCATGCAAATGGCAGTTTATTCGAGTTATAGAATGGGAGGCCGATGGAAGTAACGCCAAGTTGACCGCACTGGAGAACTGGGTGGCTTGATGAATTGATGAAACTTCAACGCATTGGATATAGTAAGCTGGCTCGATACAGGGAGGGGGGCAACTATTCTCCCTGTAGGGGAGACTAGCTCTAAAATCGGAAGGGCATAAATTGCGTTAACTTTGCCGCAGCGCCCAAACAGGAATGGAAACAGCAGTCTAAAATGTTAGAGAAGAAACGAAGCATGCTCTTGCCGCTTTCAAGAGCACTGCACCAAACCTGACGTCATGCCAACGCGTGCGCACTGCATCAACATTGGGTGTTCTCACATTTTCAGCCATCGTCTAAAACGTTTGTCTGGCGCTGTGTCCCAGTGTCTTCCACAATCGCAACGTTCTGCAAAAACACAAAAAGCAGAAAAGCAGCACAAGTCAAGGCACACTACACAAGTCAAATACGCACAAGGACGTAATGATTTATTTTATTTCGTTTGCTTGTCAATGCCAGCACGATTACGCGAATTACTTTCTCTCTGTCACTTCGCATTTCAATATGAACGTTTCATTTTCCTTGAAAACCATGTGTCGCAATCACCCTCATAAACTGAGGAAGCATTTCCATAAGGACAGAAGGCTTTCTAATTCATCTCACAATTCTTGAATTTTTTCCTAACGCACTTCTTCACTTCCCAGAAAAGGAGTGCGCATCTTGTGATTCCTGAAACACAAAATGCATGCGTTGTGCGACCAAATGGCTGGAACAGACTATTATATATTTCAATATTGCGTGGAATACCGCTAAACTGCTAGTGTCGGTGTATTAGTTGTGTCAGCTTCTTGCATGCCGCCGACTTGGTGTTGCCGGGATCCAGTAGGTATCGCAGCAGGGGTCATGTCTTCTTGTAGCAGCTGCCGTTGAGGCTGTTGCAGATGTGGCCACACTGCTGACATTCCTGTATAGAGGTCTGACCTTCTATCTCCCGTTCGAGCTTTGCTATGCGCCGCCGCAACTAGTTGTGATGTTGACGCTGCCAGCTGCGCGTGAGGCTTTGGCGCGCTTCGCACATGTGCAGAAGGCGGGAATCAGTCCATGGCTGCTCTTCAGGCGCTGCCATTTCGTATGTCGTCGAAGTCACGTCGCGGCTCAGCAACCTGAGCCATTCGTTGACGTCCGATATGGGGTCGGGTACTGTTTCTTCGCGTAGCTGACGGAATTTATCCCATTTAGCTAGTGCGCGCCGTGGCCGTCTTCGCCCTCATGGCGGCCGTTTCAAAAATAAGCGAAAAAATGTAATGATCGCTGCCGATCGTGAAGCCCGTCTTCTTCCAGCGGGCGCCCGGTATGTTCTTGCAAACTAAGAGGCCTGGCGTGGTGTCTCTTCACACACTGTTACCGAAGTATCTTGGTTGCTGTGGGCCGTTTAGAAAAGTAAGACCTAGGCCCAAACTATGAAACGTTCCTTTCCTTCGCGCGCTTCCTAACCTTACATGAGGCCCTCTTACAGTGAAGGTCCGATCGAGGAAGCAAGCGTACTCTGAAAGCTCCCATCACCCGTACTCACGTAAGGAGCGGTTGCCGCATGCCTGGGTTCCAGATGATCTCTTAAAATCTTTGCGCGAACACCATTATTCAATAAAAAGGTGTTGTATCGTCGCACAGTCTTTAAATTGAAGAGCTAATATAGAGAAGCGTGCACGCTTTCTTCTATTTTTGTTTACTAAACCTTAAAAAGGTAGCGCATTACAGTGCAAAACTTGATGTGTTCCATCAACGTTGGCACGTTGGCGTCGTGCAACGCCTAGCAACGCTTTCATGCCACACGCTTGACTGAAACAAACATGCCTGTCAAGACGTACAGTGCTCGCGCTTCTCCGCAGGTGGGCGAGAGCGCGCATGCGCAAGGGAACGTCACGTGGTTAAGCTGTGAGGTGAAGCGCTCGTTCAGGTCCAGGAGCGGCGTAAGGACGCATGAAGGTAGCTTTGGAACTACCTTATGCTGAGCAAGCACCAAGCAAGCCTTCACCGAGGGCCCCTCAGTAAGGAAGCTTTCAGAGTGACATAAGGTAGCCTCACCGCAATGAAGGCTTCCTTACTGAGGTACGGAAAGTTTCATTGTTTGTCCCCTCGATCTTGATCGGCCTCCGATAACCGGGTGCCACAGCGGGTAACATTTTGAGTAACATAACTGTGGGTATTTGGCGTTGAAGTTGCCCAAAAACAGTAGTTGCGTTCCTTTGGACAACAGAGACGCTTTTCGGAGGACCAGTACAACGTGATTTCCCTTATCTGGGGGTGAGTTGTAAATGCTGAGGACGAAGAGCAGGCTGTGTCCCCTTCTCCTCGGTAGAATTTCAAGGAGTGTGCGCTGGATGTCTATGCCCTCAAATTCCTGTGGTGTGCCTGTAAAGTTGAAGTGTACCTTACAGTGTCTACATTAACTTCAAGGGATTGGATATAGGTAGTTATTTTATCTATCTGGGACTGCTGAGCGGAGAGTTGGGCTTGCTGTACCAAAATGTTGGCTCTCAAGGCGGAATTCTCTTTTGCCATGTCCCCCACCTGAATGATGGATGCCAGCGACGCTGGGGGTGCCTGTTGCCAGGCCACCAACTGGAGTCGTCCAGCCGATCGTCCAGTCTCTGCTGCACGACCGGCGCCCGCTTGCCGAGAGAGATCGTTGGGTTGAGCGAGATCGGAGGCGGCGGGTGCGGGACCGGGACCAGCTGGCTCGGCCTTGAGGTTGGCTGTTGGAGTCGAGTGGCGGGCATGACGTCCGCCGGGCTCGGAGGAACGAGGAGCGGCTGCTGGAGGTGCCGCGGCGAGACGCGCTGTGCCGGGTCGCCAGGGCTGGGTCTTGCTCTTGCTTCGTTTGGGGGGCAGGCGGCATGTTCGTGACGAAGCGGTGTTTGCAGTTTAAGCTGCTGGTGTTGTGTGCCCCGCCGCAGACGACGCAGCATGGCCCCCATGTTGGAGCTCCGCCTTTTTTGGGTGGGCGTACTCCCCGCCGCAACGGCGACGAGGAGCACTCCCAAGCCAAGGCAGGAAGTAACGAAGGCGGTAGCAGTAGGTAAAGGCAATAGTTTCGCCTCCATGCAAGCTAAATCTGCTTCAGAAAGCAAGTACAGCAGGATGACACATTCGTAACTTAAATTGTATTGCCGCGGGCGTATGCTTCCTTAACCTTGAGAGTATCTGCTTTCAGTGGTATTTTTTTATTGCAGATGCACTTTTCTACGTGATTGTATACATGGAATAAAGAGAATGACCTTTTTACGACGGAAATATATCCATCCGTGTTTTAAAAGTGAAAAGGAAGAAAGCATGCAGTCTTCTTCATATAAAAAGTATCTACAGGAAACGAAATCATCTAACACGAAAGGACACCATGCTGTGTAAATGGCACATTCGAACTCCTTGCTGTGCCAAGTTAAGCGTAGAAAAGAAAGGAGCACTTAGGTGATAAACGACAGGGGCTTGTAATATCGGCGGTCGCCCAAGGAGTCCCACTGCTCAAGTCCACGCACCTCTACATCAGTCATCGTACAGTCCATTACGATGCGTCCAGATGGCGCGTGAGTGCTTGCAATGCCCGCACCTGGCGGTTGGAACCGGCGAATCTCGCTATCGAAGTGACTGCACGTCGAACTAAAGCACTAGTGCAGTAAGTGCGGCTACTGCACTTACTGCAGTGCGGCTAATGAGGGCGGCTACACGAAGCGAGTGAGATTTCACTTTAAGACGCTTCCAGCCAAATGTCAAATGACGCAAGCGCGACCATATTTTGACATTTTATTTCTGTGATTATCTGGATTTAATAAACCGCATTTGTTCACGATTCAAGCAATGCTTCTATGTGGTGGTCAGCGTGCGCTTGACAAGCACAGCTAACTTACTCGCGAAGTGAAAAACAAATACATATTATATTATACGCAGTGGCCCAAATACGTCCGATGGTTGATTTCAAACCTGATTCCGCCCGCAAAGCAGCCCTATGGTCTGCCTATTAGACCATGGACTAGCCAGTGACTAATGTTGCGGACAAAACGGTTAGAGAAAGCCACACGCAAACACCAGGTTTGTGTCAATGACCACATTAATGCTAATTGCTTGAAAAAACATATTAATCAGCCATGGCTTTCAAGGGGAATGTGGGCTTCATTCTTTAGAGACACGATTGAGAGGGTTGCAGTCCCAATGCGCAAGCGCGTAGTGGAAGCGTTCCTTTTTTTCATTGTTCGCAGGCTTTCTTCCGCGATCGGAAAAAGAGACGCACATTAATTTATTAATACGAAAGCAACCTCACTACATGTTTCGGAGGTCGTTCCACAAATTCTTAAATGCGAAATATGTCCTTAAAAGAATATTTAAAGTTCTATCTCAAAGTACTATCTCAAAACAAAAAGGGAAAAGAAAGAAAAGGACTATATGTACATATATACACATACATGGGTATACATGAATATATAAACACATATGCACTCATAAATACATATAGTAGGCAAGCAAACGCGAAAAATAAAATGAAAAAGAAACACTGAAACACTCTTACTGATCACATGTCAAGCAGTTCATTGAAAAAGGCTGAATTTGATGTTTTAGAAACGGTGTCCTCAGGCAGAGCGTTCCATTCATTGATGGTTCATTGATAAATTCTCTGCGTATTGAGAGGACAGCAGACACTATTTCAGGTTATACTTTTTAAACCTTTAAATAACATAGATGGCCTTATGTAAGAAAGAAGCAACAAAAACCGATTGTATATGTTACTTCCTTCAGATTACTGAGAGTGGGCCTACCAGTGTAATCAAAACTGGCAGCAGCAAGCACAAACGAGAGCAAGAAAACTAATGTTTTCCAACAGTCTGAATGTCTTACTGATCCTAGAGTCTTTCTCACTTAAGAGACATAGAAGGAAGGAAAGGCAGGGGGAATTGCTAACACAGCTTCACAGCGCTTGGAGTGGCTGACTTATGTGTCATTGACAGTTTTGCTAACATAGAGTACATCTTTATAAATGCCGCGCATATTTATCCACTACGTCAGAATGTCTAGAAAGTTAATTTACGGTCCATAACGATACCGACATTTTGTGTCGCAGTTTCCAAATCTCAGCTTTGAGTAACTGAAAATTGTTATGGGATTCGATCTAGTGTTAGGCATATGCGTGTATTAGGGATTTAGCGACGCGGTCGAAGCACACCTCATAAAAGTGCTCTGGATGTTCTACAGCAAAGAACCCCATAGAGTCAAAATTAATCCGCGGTCTCCCAGTAAAGCATGCCTTATAAAGAGATTGTAGTTCTGGCTCGGGAAATGCTGGAAGCATATGCAGATATATAGGCCACTATATATGCACCAGTTTCTTTAAAATTTGCCTATGGCAGATAGTGCACCATCGTAATCGACTGCACGACGGCTGATGTATAGGTGCGTGGACTTGAGCAGTGGGACTCCTTGGGCGACCGCCGATATTACAAGCCCCTAACGCTTATCACCTAAGTCCTGCTTTCTTTTCTACGCTTAACTTGGCACACCAAGGAATTCGAGTGTGCTATTTGCACAGCATGGCTTCATTTCCTGGGTCTAAATTTCTCGATGAGGCGGCCATTACTTCTATGATAGATCAAAATGTTGAATGGAATAAGTAGCGTAATTAGGCTAAAGAAAATTTAAATAATTACTTTTGGCAGCATAGTTCAATCTAAGAATTGTAGCCGCTGAGTTTGAGCGGCGTATCCACTTCAAACGCATTCTCGGCACAGCACAAGTTCAGAGGTAATTTTCAAAGCACCCGTCGATATGCATAGGTGCATATGCATAGGTGCTATGCATATGCATAGTTACTTAGTGTAGGAAACCTGCGTGTCACAGCTAACATTTGCAGTTTGATTGACTGCGTCGATGTAAATGTCGTGCTCATTTATCCGCTATGTCAGAATGTCTAGACAGGCTAACTGAGGCCGATAACACTATTACTATTCAGTTTCACAGTTTGCAAATGTCAGCTTTGAGTAACCGAAGATTGTTAAGGCATCGATGTACAGTTATGAATTAGTGTGTATTAAACATATAGTGGCCACATGGAAGCTCAACTCATAATTTGTTACCACAAGTGATCACAATGGGCTACAGCAAGGAACTCCATGTAATTAAACTTAATGGGGGGTGCCCCGCTACAGCATGCCTCTGAAGAGATCGTAGTTTTTGCAAGCTAAATCGCGGTCACAATATATATATATATATATTTAATAAGTGAAATGACGACACGATAAATTAATGTAAATCCAAGTGGCAGGCACGTACCCAGGGGGGGCCCGGGGGGGCCCGGGCCCCCCCCGAAATCAAGTGGCATACCCCCCCTCCTCACCCACGCCACCACTCCTCACACATTCCTAAAGCGCCGCCAGATCAATGTTGAGACGCGGCAGCTATTCATCAGTCAGCATTATGCTGCCTTTTTCACTCCTTTTAGATGGCGGTAGTTATCGGCATCTCTTGTAATGTGAAGGGCAGTTTTCTCATAGATTCCGCACCTGCGCGATTAACTCGAGATGCGTTCAGTTGTCACCATCTATTCAACCGTCACGCGCATAGCTGTTGCTTTTGTTAGTTCAACCTTCTTTGTTTAGGCCGATCCTGGGACCAGGAAAGGGATGCGGCTGTTACTCAGCTGGTCTGTACTCTCGTGGAACGAGTTGCGGCCGAAGAAAACGCCAATTGCGTTTAACTTTTCCCTTTGCGTCATTATTTCCTTGAGTTACGTCTCGCCACGACGCTGGCAGATGCCCGGAACCATATACACGTGATATGCGTTAGATAAGGTGGGAAATAAAATAATGTGAAAGAGCGTCCATCATGAAACCCTGCAATAACCCTTAAACCCATAAGCAAGATGACTGTCGCCCGTTACCTCGTCTGTTTTTCTCTGATTGTATAGCACTTTTCGTGCAAAATTGGCAACTGGAAACAAAAATCGCAAGGAGTTGAAAAATTAAGCGATCTACTAAGGGAGAGAGCCAAGGCAACAACCAAACGGCAAGGAAAAGCGAATAATAAAAAAAGTTAACCGTTGTTTATGAGAATATTTATGGATCAACATCTTTTTATTTAAAAAGGAAGTAGAGAAAACGCCGCCGGAAGTGGAGAACAATTACTTGTTTTGAATGACGCTTCTACAGTTATCGGTCGAACCGCCTCACGTAGCCACTTCTCTGCTGTGCTTATGTGGGTGTTTTTCTAACTTTTCGCGGTGAGCGCAGTACGTCTAGAATCGCAGAGTCCTGCGCTCTATGCGGTTGTATGGGACTGGCGGCCGCACAGCGTTACGCAATTCGCGGAACTGCCAAAACTGATCAACAAGCTGAAAATAGCTGATATTCGAAACTATAACATGAGAAAGACTGAAGAAGCCGTAAAAAATTAACGCAGCCTGAAATCAGTAAAAAGGAAACCTGGCATAGGACTAACCACGATGTATGCACTAAATGATAAGAAGGATAATATCAGCAATCTCGAAGATACAGTAAAAGCAGCGGAAAAATTCTAAGCTGACCTGTATGCAGTACCCAGAGGAGTCACGATAGCTCACTTAGAAACAATAATGAACAGGATACAGAAACTCTCCTATAACTAGCGATGAGGTCAGAAGGGCCCTGCAGGACATGAAACGATGAAGAACGGGAGGAGAAGGTGGAATAACAGTCGATTTAATCAAAGATGGAGGAGACATAATGCTTGGAAAACTGGCGGCTCTTTATACGAAGTGTCTATCGAGTGCAAGGGTCCCAGAAAACTGCAAGAATGCAGACATTATACTAATCCGCAAAGAAGGAGACGTTAAAGATTTAAAAAATTATAGGACCATTAGCTTGCTCCCAGTATTATATAAAATATTTACCAAAATATTCTCCAATACAATAAGGGCAACACTGGATTTTGTCAACCAAGGGAACAGGCTGGCTTCAGGAAGAGATACTTTACAATGGATCACATCCATGTCATCAATCAGGTTATCGCGAAATCCGCAGAGTACAATAAGCCTCTATGTGGCTTATATAGATTACGAAAAGGCATTTGATTCAGTAAAGATACCAGCAGTCATAGAGGCACTACGTAATCAAGGAGTACAGAACGCTTACGTAAAAAGCTTGGAAAATATTGCTACATGCTTGTGGTATTTGTTTGTTTGAACGAGGCGCCCACGCACCTCGTTCAAACAAAAGAGGAGGAAGAACGAACTGGGCTCGCGCTGTGAATCTAACCGGTCAGCGCTGCAACAGTTGTTGTAAATATAATCTGTAAATAGTTTCTCGTCTTACTGACTCGTCCTTCGCGTAAGAATATCTACAGAGGTTCTACAGCTACCTTAATTCTACACAAGAAAAGCAGGGAGATACCTATAGAGAAAGGGGTCAGACAGGGAGACACAATTTCTCCAAAGCTATTCACTGCGTGCTTAGAAGAATTCAAGCTATTAAACTGGGAAGGCTTAGGAGTAATGATCGACGGCAAATATCTCAGCAACCTTCGGTTTGCCGATGACATTGTTCTATTCAACAACAATGCAGACGAGTTACAACAAATGATTGGAGACCTTAACAGAGAGAGTGTAAGAGTGGGGTTGAATATTAATATGCAGAAGATGAAGATAATGATAAATAGCCGGGCAAAGGAACAAGAGATCAGGATCGCCAGTCGGCCACTAGAGACTGTGAAGGAGTATCCGTTTACCTAGGTCAATTAATCACAGGGAACACTGATCATAAGAAGGAAATTCAGAGAAGAATAAAAATAAGTTGGATCGCATACGGCAGACATTGCCAGCTCCTGACTGGAAGCATACCATTATAACTGAAAAGTAAGGTGTGCAATCAGTGCATTTTGCCAGTGCTGACATATGGGGCAGAGACTTGAGAGCAAGTTAAGGACCGTGCAAAGAGCGATCGAACGAAGATTGCTAGGCATAACGTTAAGAGAGAGAAAGGGAGCGGTTTGGATCAGAGAGCGAACGGGTATAGACGATATTCTAATTGACATCAAGAGGAAAAAATGTAGCTGGGCAGGTCATGTGATGCGCCGGTTACATAACCGTTGGACCATTAGGGTTACAGAATGGGTACCAAGAGAAGGTGGTGGTAACAAGTTTATTCAGATTCTGCGCAGTTATCTGGCAGGCCCGAGTCCTAGGATGGCCCCTCAAGAGAAGGAAAACGCAATTGAGGACGACAAAACACTAGGTGGAGCGATGAAATTAGGAAATTCGAGGGTGCTAGTTGGAATCGGTTGGCGCAAGACAGGGGTAATTAGAGATCGCAGGGAGAGGCCTTCGTCCTGCAGTGGACATAAAACATGATGATGATGATGATGATGATGATGATGATGATGGAGGTGGTGGTGGGCCCCCCCCCGAAAAAAAATCCTGGGTACGTGCCTGCCAAGTGGGTGACAAAATGAAAAAATCAATCCTATGATATGACTAAGAAAAATCGGGCCCCTCGGTCAACCCCCTCTCGTCTTGTTTATAAATATATATATATATGCATATATATATATATATATATATATATATATATATATATATATATATATATATATATATATATATATATATATATATATATATACATATACATATATACATATACATATATATATATATACATATACATATACATATACATATATATATATACATATATATATATATATATATATGTGTGTGTGTGTGTGTGTGTGTGTGTGTGTGTGTGTGTTTGTGTGTGTGTGTGTGTGAAAGCGAGAGCCTGGCGGGATCCCGTTGGGTGAAGGTTGCGGTCGCCCGTACGAAAAACACGATGCTGTATTTCCTACCTTCGGCCGGTGTCCGGCCTTCGTGGCATATATATATATATATATATATATATATATATATATATATATATATATATTGCGACGAGGTTTATTGTCGTTCACAACGTTGTGGAACGCTAGGTAAATGAAGGCACTGCAACGACTGTTCGTAGCACGCGGGTCGCTCGGGAACACGGCACGGCCCTTCGTCTTCCTCTTCAGACGGCCCATACACAGGGAGGCGTCTGCTTCATTACAATGCCCCGGGAGCGAAGCGTAGCCATCCTGGCGACTTAGGGCGCGGAGAAGATGAGCGGGTCGTAATACGGTTTCAGGCGGTTGACATGTACTGTCTCTCGCCCACGACGACGAAGGTCTGGTGACACTGTGAGCGGCTCGATGTAGTTGACCGGTGAAGTGACCTCGATGATACGGTACGGACAGTGATAACGCGCCAGGAGTTTGGAAGAAAGGCCAGGAATGTGGGCTGGTATCGAAAGCCACACAAGCGAACCAGGAGCAAAGTTGTGTGGTGGTTGATAAGCCCGGTCATGTCTTGTCTTTTGACGTTCTTGAGTCTGACTAGTCAGGGCACGTGCCAGTTGACGGCAATCTTCAGCATATTTGGCGACTTCGGAAATCGGAGTATACTCTGTAGCGTCAGGTTGTTATGGCAGTATGGTGTCGAAAGGGCATAAAGGCTCACGGCCATACACGAGGAAAAAGGGGGAAAAGTCGGTGGTCACCTGCGTCGCGGTGTTGTACGCGAACGTAACAAGGGGAGTGCGGTGTAGCAATTAGAGTGGTCGGATGAAATATACATCCGCAACATGTCGCCAAGTGTCCGATTGAAGCGCTCGGTCAGACAGTTGGTTTGGGGATGGTACGCGGTCGATTTGCGATGAATTATCCTGCACTCAGCGAGGAGTGGATGCCCTCCGACAGTAAGACACGGCCCCTATCACTCAGTAATTCTCGTTGAGCACCGTGGCGAAGAACAAAATTGTGAAAGATGAAAAAACCAACGTTACGGGCAGTCGCTGCTGGCAGAGCTGCAGTCTCAGCGTAGCGAGTAAGGTGATCTACGCCGACAATAATCCACCGATTTCCACGCCCGCTGCATGGAAACGGGCCGTAGAGGTCGATGCCGACGCGGTCGAACGGACGACGGGCATGGTAGCGGCTGCAACAGTCCTGTGAAACGCTGGGTAGGTGTCTTGCCTTGTTGGCATGTAGTGGAAGACTGAATGTACTTTTGCACAAAGTTGTACATGCCTCTCCAATAATAGCGCTGACGCAACGTTGCGTAAGTATTGAGGACGCTGGCATGAGCGCTTAGGGGATGAGCGTGAAAAGACACGCAGACGTCAGAGCGCCTATGACGAGGTATAGCGAGGAGCCATTTGCATACGTCGGGCATGTAGTTTCGGCGATATAGAACGTTGTCCCGCACGGAAAAGTGGGCTGCTTGGCGACGCAGTGCTCGTCGAAGCTCTGGCAGAGGTTAATGAGTACGGACACGCTAGTTGGGCCTTTGGCCAGCAACATCTGGAATGCGCTGTCCTCGATGCCCTTGAGGGTGTGTCTGATCTTGTCATCCTCTGACATGGTGCCGTTTACCCGCTTGCGCAAATCGAGAACATCCTCGATGTAGCTGGGGATTGTCTCTCCAGGATGCTGTGCGCGCTGGGTAACTGAAGGCACTGCAAGGGCTGTTTGTGGCACGTGGGTCGCTCGCGATCACGGCACGGCCCGTCGTCTTCCTCTTCAGACGGCACATACACAGGGGCGTGTCTGCTTCATTGCAATATGTAAATATATATATATATATATATATATATATATATATATATATATATATATATATATATATATGCGAATGTTCCTGATATTATAAAGTTTATATTTAATGTGTGGGCGACAGCACAGTTTCGGAATCTTTGCTGGTGTAGTGTTGTGAGCGCGCCGGAAGATCGCTAATAACATGTAAATCCCATGTTGATTTCAGTGATTCAAGGCAGCTTGTGACCTTGACGTGGACCAACTAAATTCCGTCAATTGGGCTGTCTATATAGAAATGGAATATCCATAAATATCTCTGAAAACTTGTATTCTGTGCGTTTTCACGATATTAATGCTTCCGTGTAAGTATGTATGAACGCTGAGTGCACAGTTCTAATACTCGTTACATCGTCAACACCTTAAGGCTCATAACTTCTTATTACACACTTCTGGTACATTAGATTATGCAATAAAACACACAAGTTTATGCACAGCAGTGTCGTCGCTTTCGCCACGGTTTATGCCATTTGGCGCAGGGGCAATGAGGCACCATGAGAAGCAGAATTGGGCGTAACGCAGCTAGTGTTATCAGCCGCCAACAAAACTTTCAAGTATTCTCATTGTTTTCTTACTAGGTCTCGGGATCACGTCCCGGCCGCGGCGACAGAGTGTCGATAGGGGTCAAATCCAAAAACACCCGTGTCCCGTGCATTGGAGGCACGTAAACGATCCCCAGGAAGTCACAATTAATCCGGAGTCCTCAAGTACGGCGCGCCTCATAATTAAATCGTGGTTTTGGCACGCAGAACACTAGAATGGGCCTTTTTCATTGGGGTCTCTGCGCATGCGCGCGCAATGCAATGCGAGAAGCACGCGGTCGCCATGTTTTATGGTGTCACCAGTAGAGCCAGTGCTTCCGTGCTGCTGGTTCCCTCGCCCGTTCATTCGTTGCTGCGTAGTGGTCGGATATACTGTGCCTTTGCCGTGTATGCTGAAATCGCTGGCGAGATGCGTCAGCAGCGCGCCGCCGTGGGATGCTTCAACTCCAGTAAAAGCCAGGAAATATAAGATTTTCAGATTGACTGTGGCATCGCTGCATGCAGCCAGAAGGGCAAAGTGGGTGCAGGCAATGAGCCATGTGAATGTTGACGGGTCAGCGTGGCAGCCGACAGCCAACTCGCGCCTTTGCATCGACCACTTTGTGACAGGTAAGGACTTCTTTTTTTGCTTTACTGCATTCACTTTCCTGTGAAGCTATAGAGCGCGAAGCGGCGGCTGCCATACCTGCGTGCTCCGAGCGCACTGTAGCCGAAACGCGCTGGTTTATCGACTACGAAGGGGGACGTCATCTGCACTGTCGTGTGCGTACAGAAGGAAGCTTTAAAAAAGTATCAAAGGTGGAAGGAAGGTACACCCAAATGAATGTGCGCGCGCGTTGCGACTACCGTGTACGCTGAATCGACGACGTTGGCTGTCAGAAAACTATACATTCTGCATTGGAGCCCATGAGAACAACACGCTTGCGCAGACCACGATATCTTCTACTGCAGTGTACTGTGCCCATTTCAGGACAATGAAGGGGAGTGGACGATAGTATCGCGAGGGCTGCGCCTTCCACAAGCGAAACGCTTATGCGCTGGCGAGCCGGCCAAACACGTCAGTGAGCCGGCACCTCGACCTCAGGGCCTCCTCTGCACTGCATTACGTTGCGAGATGAGTGTAGGCCGTCATGAAGGCGACATACACAAATCCCACATCAGGAGCCGTGACGCGGCATTGCTATGAAACGACGAGCAAGCTCGGCTACGCGTCGTGATTTCAGATTAAAATAAGAAAGGCTTTATTGACATTCCAAGGCGCTACAAATGGGAAGGACCCCAGCACTCCGCAAAGGAGTTATGGGAAGGGCTCTTAAGTTAAACAATGTCATTAGAATCTTGTTTTGATGTTACTACAAGTGCAGCGATAACGCGGAAATGTAACAGCATAACTTAAAAAAAAAAACGTGAGGTCGACGTGCACTGCCTTCGCGATTCGTGGACCATCCAGATTATGTTCAACCGATCTTCAAACACAAGGAAGCAAGCAGCGTTGGTGCTCTCGCCCGCTTCGAAAGATCGAAGAAAAGAACAGCAACTGCTAGTTGTCGTCTGAATGACGACGTGTCTTCATTGAGCACTGCACTGCACGACAGCAACCAGACACATGCCGTTATTACTAATGGCATCGCTGAAGTAGACATAACCAAGGCTGCCTTGGCTGAGGATGCAACGACAGGCAAGTGCCACACACGTGATCTGGTTAATAGGATTCAAGAATTTCAATCAGTTTTTGCTGAAGAAAAAGACAGAAACTGTGAGCTTCAGTCACAGCTGAAGTGAGCAGAAGAATATATTGGTCAGTGGAAGACATGTTATTACGAACTGAAGTCAAGGATGCTGTGCCTTGAGAACATGACAATGTCACGTGATATGTTTTATTATACTGTTCTGACGTCTGTAATAGTTTTTAGGCACATTGTCAGTTTTGTGGTAGAGAGTAACCCGCCGCTTGCCAGAAGTGAAAGCCAATGTTTGCATTCTGTGGAAGAACAAATGCTTATGCTTTTAGTGCGCCTGCGGAGAGGCATGGCAACGAAAGAAATTACACCAAACTTTAGCGTTTCCATGTCTACGTTTAGTCGCATTTCCACAGAGCGGATACTCTTGCTGCAGAAAGAATTAGTTGTTGTAACTAACTTTCCTACACTGGCTGAAGTCCGGCAACATATGCCACCTCATTTTAGGCAGTACCCAAACACACGGCTTATACTACAGGCTACTGAGGTGCGCATCCAGACGCCCTCGAGTTCAAATGCGCAAAGGCAAACATTTTTAAACTACAAGTACGCAAATACGATGAAGTGTTTAGTAGGGGCCACACCAGGCTGTTACATCAGCTTTGTGTCATCCCTCTATGTTGGAGGAGCAAGTCACAGGGCACATTGTAGAGGTGTCTGCAGTGCTAGACTTGTTAGAGACAGGTAATGGGCTAATGCTAGACAGAGGGTTTAAGGTAACTGGCCTACTTCCTCCTCATGCTGATCTCTACATGCCTCCATTTCGCATCCCTGGGCAGCGTCAAATGAGTGCCAATGATGTTGAAGTGACAAAACGAGTTGCAAGTGCAAGAGTGCACATTGTGAGAGTAATAAGAAGAACACAGAAATACTACATACTAGATAAGCCATTCCCTATCAATATGCTGGATCTAGCAGACCAAATGTTGGCGACATGAGCAATTTTGTCAAATTTCCGAGCACCATTGTTCGATAATAACAGGGATAAAGAGCAATTAGGCCCTAAATAGTTCGGCAGTACAGCAGGCGGTCTGCATAGACGTGAGCTTGACTTTTCGTTTGATTGTCACTTAAACACAGTTCACAACACAGAAGAAAAAACGCACAGTAAAATAATATATTCAGCATTCGGAGCAGTATCAAAACCTCAATAACAGATGCCGACCGACGGAGCACCGAACCAACTAACCCACCAGATGTGATTTGTGATGTGAGATGTGATGTGAGATGCACGGAAGGTAGTTGAAAAAAGGAATTGAAGCAGCCGAGAATCTGAACAGGGTTTCCATTGTAAACGATAATGTGCTGACAATGGAACGCAGTCCCCCAGCGTGACAGGAGAGGGAGTTCCAGCAAAGTACGTGGAATGCGTGCTACGTGGTGAAGGGTTAGCTGGAAAGAGCGGCCCCTACCTTGAAGCCACCACGCGGAAAAAGCAGGAGCAGAGGGGATAATGTCCATTGTCCAGTCCGAATCACGCGGAAAAGGACAAAGGGAAGCAGGGAGAGGTAAGATAGAGTGAAAGGGTGATCATCGCTGGCGACTCAAACCTGGCTAGGTACTCAGAAGCAATTGTGGAGAGGGTGAAAGGCGATAAAATAGTGGCGGTAGGGACATTTCCAGGGCGGACACTGGGTTCTGTCATGGAGCAAGCAAAAGAAACGCTTGCCGAAAATGCCCACGTGCTCAACCTTGTCATATTAGCAGGTGGGCTAAACGACGTCCTAAACAGGAAAGGGAAAGGACTAGTCCAGCGCATGGCGAAGGCGGTGGACGACTTGCCCGAGCTAATCCCCCAGGTGCAGATCGTTGTGTGCACGGTGCCGGAGTTGCCTGTACGTGACAGTCACGTACAAGGAGCCGTAGTGGCTGCTAATGAGGCGATATGTAAAATAAGCCGAGAGAAAGGCTTCGAGGTTGTCTAAGTAAACAGGGAAGTGAGAAATGTGGTGGTTTTAAACGAGACGGCATCCACTTCAATTACAGGCTGCCACGAGAAATGGGTTGGCGACTTGGTGGTCGCGCTGTTGCTTTTTAAGGGAGCCGGCGGGTGCTCAGGAGGCTAGAGTAGGTAGTAATGAAGAAAGTTGCCTAGGGGAACCTCAGAAGAGCATCGCCGTCGATAACCGAAAAAGGAGGAAAGCACGAAAGAGAGCTCGCCATGCAATAGGCTACATAAACATGTAGGGCGGCAGAAGAAAGGAAAAGCGGGCAGACGTTGAGGAGCAGTTAAATAGAGAACAAATAGGGGCGTATGCGGTTACATAAATGCACCTTAGAGACTCGGAAGAGCCGACAGTGATTGAGAAATATGTTTGGGAAAGGTGCAATCGAACTAACTCGGAAAGAAAGGGAAGGGGAGTCAGAATGCTGATCCATCAGAGAGCCAAATGGAAAAAAGTAATTTCAAATATATCAAGAGCATCGTTGGTTATCAGGTACAATGAGGGGGAAAAACTTGGCTGGGCGTTACCTATTTGTGGCCCGGAAATATTTGCACAGAGAAGAATAGAGTTAGTGGAATGCATAAGTGCTGATATTAAATGTTTCGGGAATGATGCTGAAATTATCCTATTAGGCGACATGAATGCCCACATACAGGATTTAGATGGCTATACCGACAACAACGGCAAGTCAATGCTAGACCTTTGTGGGAAGACAAAACAAAGGGATTCAGCGCCTTCAGTATTGACGTACAAGATTTATTTTACTCGATTCCTCACACAGACCTGTTAAAAAATGTGAAAATGTGTATTTCCGAAGATAATAATAAAGTAAAATTTAGAAATGACAGCGGAGCACCTGTGGAAAGCTTTATGGAAGTACTATTCTTTTATCTTAGCTCTACTTTTCTTGGTTGGAGTGAAGCAATGTATGTGCAAAAATCAGGTATATGTATATGTTCCAAGGTAGCTCCAATACTAAGCGACATTTATCTAGCTCGTGTAAACCAAAGTATTCACAGTGCTTTAGGAAGCTTGGCAAAAATTTTCCGATTTGTTGATAATTTTTTGTTATTTTTGATGGGAATGAACATCGCTGTAATTTGGTTAATGTACTAAGTGTTCCGTGAATGTGGCCTAGGCCTTAAATTCACGCATGAGATTGCCAAAGAAAGCGAACTACAAGTTCTAGATTTGTCTCAGCGATTGCTACTCGACAAGACATGCTGGATGTACAGCCCTAGATCAAGAAAGCCCGTATTACAGTAAAAATCAGGACATTCGAAGACTGTAAAAAGCGGATTTGGGATGTCTTGCCTTCGGGCTGCTTTCGGAAAATCTTGTTGCCACCGAATAAAAGAAAGCTTTGCCAATCAGGTAACAAGACTAGCTTCTGTGGGATTCCCGGAACACATTATAGTCAGAGCGGCCGGAAAGGTAATAAATATAGTCAAGGAAAGGGTGTACAACCCACAGATTCAAGGAACATGCTTAGCACGAACAAAAAGCGCCTTGTGGTTGTACCTTACGTCCATTATTTTTCCCATGGGCTAAAGAATGTTGCCAGCCGGTATGGCGTTGAAGTGTTTTTCAGCGCTCCTGACAAGGTGCAAAAGCTGTGCCAAGCTATTTCAAATAAGATTGACAATACGGTAAAAAAAATGCACCTGCAGTCTTATAGAAGATGAAAAATTCACAAAATGCAGAATAGGTGTTGTGTACCGGCTTCGGTTAAACTGTGGCAACATGTACCTAGGACAAACCGGTCGGCGAATAAACACCCGTGTAAAAGAACATGAACTTTCTCTCCGTAAAGAAAACTATTCGTACTTGTCGAACCACTGTAATCTATGTAATTGTGATCCGGTATTTTTGACACTAACATTTTCTTTTCAGATAAAAACAAACTAACACGTGAGATCACAGAAGCGTTTCATGTCAAAAAGTGTGCTGAAAAATGCATAAGCGAACCATCGGTTGCAATCACTGAAAATGAATTAGCTTTTTTTTTAAATACTGGTTGCACCTTTTTAGTCTGTTTTTAATCTGTTTCTGTTTTACAAACGACTATTCTTGCACATGATCAGCGCTAATAGCTGGGGTATATATGTTCTCTGTCTTTCCGAAAATAAAACAATTGCGAGTAAGCGCTCGTGTGTCCCCCTTCACTTTGTCCTTGTCAATTGTGCGCGCTAGATATTTCACTATGAATTCGTACCAACTCGCCCAACTATCAGTTCTGCTACACCTAACCTACTCGTGAAGTGAAAAACAAATTATATATTAAATTATACGAAGTGGCCCAAGTACGTCCGATGGTTGCTTTGAAGCCCGTTTCCGTCAGCCTAACAGCCCAATGGTCGAGCTATTAGACCATCGCCTACGCAGCGACTAAATTTGGCATCAAAACGCTTAGAGACAACGACACACACATACAGCACAAATTGCTTGGATGATAAGATAAATGTTAATTGCTTGAAAAGAAGAAAGCGAGCACCCATGGCTTCCAGCATAAGCTGGCACAATTATTGCGAAGGTTCAGATCGGCCAAGCGTCTAAATGATATAAAGCAGGCCGCCGTGGAACATCGATCCAAACAGATTAAAAACAGATTAAAAAGGTGCAACCAGTAGTTAAAAAAAGCTAATTCATTTAAAGTGATTGCAACCGATGGTTCGCTTATGCATTTTTCAGCACACTTTTTTGATATGAAACGCTTCTGTGATCTCACGTGTTAGTTTGTTTTTATCTGAAAACAAAATGTTAGTGTCAAAAATACCGGATCCCAATTACATAGATGACAGTGGTTCGACAAGTACGAATAGTTTTCTTTACGGAGAGGACGTTCATGTTCTTTTACGCTGGTGTTTATTCGCCGACCGGTTTGTCCTATGTACATGTTGCCACAGGTTAACCGAAGCCAGTACACAACACCTTTACTGCATTTTGTGAATTTTTCATCTTCTATAAGACTGCAGGTGCATGTTTTTTACCCTATTGTCAAACTTATTTGAAATAGCTTGGCACAGCTTTTGCACCTTGTTAGGAGCGCTGAAAACCACTCCACTTCAGATCTGCCAAGCTTCTAAATTATATAAGGCAGGCCGCCGCGGAACATCGATCCAAACACACTAGTCATCTTACACGGGGTATGTGGGCTTCCTTCTTTAGAGACACGATTCAGAGCGTTGCAGTCGCAACGCGCAAGCGCATAGTGAAATCGTCTTTTTTTTCGCAGGCTTTCTTCCATGATCTGAAAAAAAGACGCACATTAATTTAGTAATACGGAAGCAACCTCACTACATGTTTCGGAGGTAGTTCTACACCTTCTGAAATGCGACATAAGTTCTTAAAAGAAGATTTAAAATGATAACTAGTTAAAAGCTGACAAACCAAATAGTCGGTGTTAAAAAAAAAAAACAGTGCGGATTAAAAAAAAGACAGTGCGGATCTCTACACGAGTACCAAAAATATGCCGTCGGTCTCACTTATGTAAAGTGTGCCCCTGAATTATTGGCATTTCCTTCTACAAACATGAAACACGTGCCATACAATTCAGCACCTATTGCGAAATTTTCATGCCATCAATTTACTGCGTGTTGAGAAGACAACTCAAGCACTATTTGAGGTTATACTTTTGAGACCTTTGAACTACAAAGATGTCCTTAGTAAGAAAGAAGCAATAAAAAACCGATTGTATATGTTTCTTCCTTCAAATTACTTAGAGTGGGCCAACCAGTGTAGTCAAAACTGGCAGCCCTGAGCACAAACGAGAAAAAGAAAATTCATGTTGATCAAACAGTCTGAATATCTTACTGATCCTAGAGTCTTTCTCACTTAAGAGACATAGAAGGAAGGAAAGGCAGGGGGAATTGCTAACACAGCTTAGGGCACTTGGTGTGGCTGACTTATGTGTCACAGCTAAAATTAACAGCTTTCCTAACGTAGAGTACGTCGATATAAGTGCCGCGCATATTTATCCACTACGTCAGAATGTATAGAAAGTCCGTCTAAGGCCCATAATGATATAGACATTCTGTGTCGCAGTTTCCAAATGTGAGCTTTGAGTAACCGAAAATTGCTATGGGATTCGATCTGGTGTTAGGCATATGCGTGTATAATGCATTTACCGACGCAATCGAAGCACACCTCGTACTGTGACATCTGAAGTCTTCTGAATATTCTACAGCAAAAAAACCCATATTGTCAAAATTAATCCGCGGTGACACATTGCAGCGTGCCTTTACAAGGCAGGTATTTCCACAGGTATTGAAACGATGCTACGCATATCAATAGACGAAACATAATTTCGACACTTCCCCGCTGCTGTGCCGGATTTATTAAGAAATGACAACACGCGTTGAACTTTGGCCATGCGAGCTATCATATCGATTGAAATAAAGTGCCTGACATTGCATCCTAAAGATATGTGGCATTATTAATGCACAGTTTGTGAACGTCTATCTTAAGCGTGACATTATTGGATTCTCCATGTTACAGGAAATTTATCGTAGGCCCAACACCGGTGCGCAAAGAAATAAATTACGGTCACAAAAATTTGCTACCTATTTGTTTGAATCCGTTCTCTAAAATATGCTGCTTGTCTTTGAATAATTCAAGTTTAGTTATGAATGGGCTGCATTTCTTGGATGGTGCTTTTCGAGGCGACGCGCATGCTCAATCAAGTACACCTCCAGAGAAGTTCCAATGTTCTGAAAGCAAAACGCTGTTCTTATGTTCTCTGCAGGTGGCCCAGTTTGATTGTTAGCGGCTCCCATGCAAAAAAAAAAAAAAGAATTAGCCAAAGGAAATGAAGTTGAAATGAAGGTCATGGCTTCGTTGCAAGGCGCTTTTATAGTCTTCAGTTTATTGCACATACAAACCCCTGCTCTTCTACAGACAAAGCTGGGTCAGCTTTTTTGAGTGTTTCAGTATCGAACTCGAGTGCAAGTATTCGCGCTGACAACAGCCGTGGCTCAACCTCCACCTATGCGGGACAATTCTTCAAAGCAGGAGGGTCTCTACAAATGTCGCCTTGCCCCATTTAACTTTGTTAGACGGTGCCCAAAAGAGCTGAAAATACTTAGCTCTGGCAATCCTCTTTCAAGCTCAAGCAGCAGTGCTGGCTGAAAATTATTGAGCGGCAATGCGACTTCGCAATCCTGCTACTCTGTCCTATCGGTCGCATTGTCCAGGACAAGAGCACTTCACACGTCCCCCTCCCATCCATATTTTAATATGGCTTGTCTTTGACTGCAGTAATAATGCAAGTCTAGGTCATTCGAAGTTGATTGTTGTCGTCTATGGCACGACGCATCGTTTATTACGACTTTCATCTCCGTAAGCCTGGACAAGCTTTTTACGCGATACAGCTTCGCGATACAGTCCACGTCCCGCCGTTGTGATGCTATCGGAATCAGGTATTCGCTGATATTCAGTCATCGCGATGCAATCGTGGTCCTTCCATCGTCGTCATCCTAACTTCGACGTCAGACTCTCCTAGGACTCTCTCTTGAGAGAGAGACCCTCTCTGTCAGCCGCATTCTCCCGCTCGCTGGATGACCCATAGTTGATCTTGCAGATCTCAGTTGATCAGCGCGGCTGTCCACTGCGCCCCAATTGTGCTTAGGAGTCAGCATTTTTATCCTGTGCATGTGAGCATTCCAATATATTGTGTTCCAGGGTAGCGTGTCCTGTCCTACACAGTTTACACAAGTCATCTGGGAACTGGATGTAGGGGCGTAGACCTGTACAACCTTCATTTTGTAGCTCTTATTAGGTTTCACAACGAGACCTGCCACCCTCTCGTTAATGCTATAGAATTCCTGTATGTTACCAGCTATATTCTTATTAATCAGGAATCCGACTCCTAGTTCTCGTCTCTCCGCTGAGCCACGGTAGCGCAGGACGTGTCCGCTTTTTAGCACTGTATTTGCTTCTTTTGGCCTCAAACTTCACTGAGCCCTATTATATCCCACTTACTGTCATCTAATTCCTCCAATAGCACTGCTAGACTCGCCTCACTAGATAACGTTCTGGCGTTAAAGGTTGCCAGGTTCATATTCCAATGGCGGCCTGTCCGGAGCTAGGGATTCATGGCACCCTCTACTGCGTCGCAGGTCTGGCCGCCGCCGTGGTCAGTTGCTCCGCAGCTGCTGGGGACTGAGGGCCGGGTTTGTACTGTTGTGTTCATATAGGAGGTTGTGGCGAAATACTGCACCAGGGTGGCCAATCCTGCTCTGGTGAGGGAGTGCGTTACCGGTTCTGGTCACCGGGATCAGGGCACACTTCAGGATTGTTTATGCAATTTTATCAACACGCGGATTTTCATTTTTAATGCGGTGGAAAATTGCGCGGGACTGGTATTCGAACCACGGACCTCTTGCACGCGAGGCGGGTGTTCTACCTCTCCGCCACCGCTGCACCCCTAAGTAGAATCAGGAACACCTTAGACTTCTGTCAAGCAAAAGACTAGGCAGGATTCCGTAAAGGTTACTCAACAGTATACCATATTCACACTATCCATCAGGTGATACAGAGATGTGCGGAATATAACCAACCCTTATATATAGCTTTCAGTGATGACGAGAAAGCATTTGATTCTGTCGAAACCTAAGCAGTCATGGAGGCATTACGGAATCAGGGTGTAGATGAGCCGTATGTAAAAATGCTGAAAGATATCTATAGCTGCCCCACAGCCACCTCCATAAAGAAAGCCGTGGTTTTGTTGCTTTCCTCCATAAAGAAAGCAACAAAATCCCAATAAAGAAAGGCGTCAGACAGGGAGATACGATCTCTCCCATGCTATTCACAGCGTGTTTACAGGAGGTATTCAGAGACCTGGATTGGGAAGAAATGGGGATAAAAGTTAATGGAGAATACCTTTATAACTTGCGATTCGCTGATGATATTGCCTTGCTTAGTAACTCAGGGGACCAATTGCAATGCATTATCACTGACCTGGAGAGGCAAAGCAGAAGAGTGGGTCTTAAAATTAATCTGCAGAAAACTAAAGTAATGTTTAACAGTCTCGGAAGCGAACAGCAATTTGCAATAGGTAGCGAGGCACTGGAAGTAGTAAGAGAATACATCTACTTAGGGCAGGTAGTGACAGCGGATCCGGATCATGAGACGGCAATAATCAGAAGGATAAGAATGGGCTGGGGTGCGTTTGGCGGGCATTCTCAGATCATGAACAGCAGGTTGTCATTATCCCTCAAGAGAAAAGTGTATAATAGCTGTGTCTTACCAGTACTCACCTACGGGGAGAAACCTGGAGGCTTACGAAAAGGGTTCTACTTAAATTCAGCACGACGCAACGAGCTATGGAAAGAAGAATGATGGGTGTAACTTTAAGGGATAAGAAAAGAGCAGATTGGGTGAGGGAACAAACGCGAGTTATTGACATCTTAGTTGAAATCAAGAAAAAGAAATGGGCATGGGCAGGACATGTAATGAGGAGGGAAGATAACCGATGGTCATTAAGGGTTACGGACTGGATTTCAAGAGAAGGGAACCGTAGCAGGGGGCGCCCGAAAGTTAGGTGGACGGATGAGATTAAGAAGTTTGCAGGGACGACATGGCCGCAATTAGTACATGACCGGGGTTGTTGGAGAAGTATGGGAGAGGCCTTTGCCCTGCAGTGGGAGTAACCAGGCTGATGATGATGATGATGATGATGATGATGATGATGATGATGATGATGATGATGATCTGGGTACAGCTCTTGGTAGATCCTATGTAGGTGCACCAGGTTGGGGAAGGTTCTGGTTTCAAGTAACCTCCAGTAAACCGCCGGATATCTGTATAATTTGGAGCTAGGAGGTGGGAATGTGCACCTCGAGTTTTGGTTGAAGCAGATGATGTCGCAGAGTATGAACATTCTGTCCCTATCCTTTCAGGCCTCCCCGCCCGTTCCATTGGGGGAATCTTCTTCGCGAGTGCGGTAAGTGAGCCCTCAAGAGACACACTGGGCTTCCTCGTTGAGGTTGGGAGCGGTTGACGCACAGGAGGTGTGGTCTGGAAATCAAATGGTGTATATCCCTTCGAATTCCTTTGACGATATGAACTTGGCTTTCCGGTGGAGCACGTGTGTGGCTTCATTTCTCAAATGCTAATCGCGTCACCATCGACAGTAATGCTGAGATATGTCGTGCCCTAATTTTTTTGCATCTTATCACTTCATTTGCAACTGTGTTCTCGTAATGCTGTAATTTTTCTAAGCGTAATTTTCCCTTTGCTACATGATACGCATTTTGTTTCGCGGCTTCACTGTTGTTTAATGTGCATTGTGGTCACTCACACTCCGATGTCCGTCCCTACTCTCCAGGACTGCGCGTCGGCCAACTACCACTGCTGGCTCGAGCACCATGAACGTGCAAGCACAAATTGCACCGCATCAACCCGGCCGCTCTGTGTGCGACCAGCAACCCATTTCAGAGAGACCGCCTTTCATTTGTCCAGCTCTCGCCTTCGCGCACTCCATAGCGGACGAAATAGAGAAACAAACCCAGTAACAGACGGGGGCGCAATCCGAAGGCACTGTTTGAGGAGATTGAGACGATTGAAGAATGCGCGCAGACGCAGATGTGGGACCTGGACGAGTCGGAAAAACCATCGGTCGGCGGCGGACGAAATTGCTGCCGCCGGGAGAGAGGAACACCTACGCGCCTTCGAGGTCTGGATGTGGTCGCCCCAGGGCCCGTCTGGCGAGTGCGCAGAAAGCGCGCGGAAGGAAGGGCCCGAATCACGCCGAAACTCGGCCAATGGGGGAGCCTGTTGACCCCCTCGTGGGTGGAATGAATGCCTAGTGGCAGTATTTTGTGACCCGCTGCCACCCTGTCCAAGCAGGGAGGTGGCCGACACGCAACAGCTTTGTCCTATTATTAGGAGCGCTCGAAACCCAACATACGCTCCCTCTTGCTGTTGTAGCTGCTTTTGGAACCAGTTCCTTTGTCATCCACCCCATTGTATAATTAAGGGAAAACGAGGCATCCACCCAATCGTCCCAACTGCTACGATTGGGTGGATGCCTCATTTTTCCTTAATTATGTGCTTCTCTCCGCGTTGCAGGTTTCCGCAGAACTATGTCGTCAAGCGCCCTCCGCACGGTAACGCCACACAGCAGCTGTGAGTCGCCTCATCTACAAATAAGAAAGGTAGTGTTCTTTGTATCGTCAACAAATAGAGCTCCTCGATGGACCTGGTGAAATAATGATTGTGCACAAGGTTATAGTTGCCGGAAATATCCATTGAAGAAACTTGTTTCCAACTAATGCCATCCCAATTGGAGGCATAAGTATGTTGCATCTGTGTATATGATAGCGCGAGTGTGTAGACAAGTATGACTAAAAACATGAGGGTTTTCGTTCGAAGAGTGTCATCGAGAAAGCGCTTTTTAGATTTCTGCGCTATCGCATGGAAGTACCCGGCCCCTATATAGTCACTGATTTGTTCTACCGCCAAAATCATTATTACAATAATTAGTCCCAATTGCAAAAGGCATACAAAGGCGCTTCAGAACTAAGTTATAAATAACCTTCGTCGTGCCGAGGTCCCGGGGCGATTTTAAAGCAACGCTTGAAGAGCTTGTGCACGTCGTTTGATTACTTCGTTCCTCAGCTCCACATTGGATCTAAGCGAACATGTTAAATACTCATTCCCTTACCTGTCTTTGAAGAACCTCTATATTATCTTCAGGAACTTCATTATGAGTTCGGTGCCAGTTGACTAGGATCTTGCTAACGTCCTGCAGCCGCTCAAAATAGAACAGGATTTGCAAATGAATGACATAATACACATTGTACTGACGATTGTGCAAAGAAAGCTCTGATACTACAAATGGCGTTAATCTTTTGTGTAATAAGTGTTGTAATTGAAAATAAAATGCTGAGCCCATCATAAGTGCGATTGAGACCCTATTTCCCGGAATAATGCATGCACATGAAATCGGAGGGAGGCATCAGGCATGCTCGATATATTGTCACGTGGTCGTGACGTCAAAGAACACAGTAGCAATACTGTGAAAGGCAAAAACTAGCTTTTATTGGGCGAACTTGTGCCCACAAAACAGGCTACACTTAAAGCACAACGAGAGCGGCGAACACAGTCGGCGATCGTCGAAAATCTGATCAGCGGGTCAAGCGCGTCGGCTTTTATACAGCAGTCATTGAATGTTCCAGACTAATCGTTGGGACCCGCATGCCTTCTAAACAAGTTCTACACAATTCGCGTCAAGAGATGAAATCAGATAACGCGAGGTTCGGCGACAACAGACAGCCGGGTAGAAGCATCGATAACTTTCCAGAAACGTCGGATACATGCAGGCGCGTCCCGCGCTGTGCGATTACAGTTGTTAAGCGGCGAAACGTGGTCGCCCGATAAAGGTAAGTACACGTGTCAATACCGCCCTCTTAAAAAGCATCGACCCGATGCTGCATACAAACGAAAGTATTAAACAAAAGCACTCGTAGCAAAGAAAAGAACAAAAATGACGAAGTTCGTCAGCGTCCGTAAAAGAGTTTAAGGCACACCACGTGGACCACTTCAGATCGTGCGCGGCGCCGCTGTGAATGCGAAATGCCGTCTGGCACGACCTCATAGTCCAGAGCGCCAATACGTCGGATGACCTTGTAGGGTCCGAAATAGCGTCGGAGTAGTTTCTCACTGAGTCCTCGTCGGCGTATCGGGGTCCAGACCCAAACACGGTCGCCGGGCTGGTACTCGAAGCGTCGTCTGAGGTTGTAGTGTCGGCTGTCGGTACGCTGCTGTTTCTTGATCCGTAGGCGGGTGAGCTGTCGGGCTTCTTCGGCGCGCTGGAGATAGCTAGCGACGTCAACGTTCTCTTCGTCAGTTACGTGCGGCAGCATGGCGTCAAGCGTCGCCGTCGGGTTCCTGCTGTAAACCAGCTTAAACGGCGTGATCTGTGTTGTTTCTTGCACCGCCGTGTTGTATGCAAAGGTTACGTACGACAGGACCGCGTCCCACGTCTTGTGCTCGACGTCGACGTACATTGCTAGCATGTCGGCGAGGGTCTTGTTCAGGCGCTCCGTGAGACCATTCGTCTGCGGATGGTAGGCAGTTGTCCTCCTGTGGCTTGTCTGGCTGTACTGCAGAATGGCTTGGGTGAGCTCTGCTGTAAAAGCCGTTCCTCTGTCGGTGATTAGGACTTCTGGGACACCATATCGCAGCAGGATGTTCTCGACGAAAAATTTCGCCACTTCGGCTGCGCTGCCTTTTGGTAGAGCTTTAGTTTCAGCAAAGCGGGTGAGTTAGTCCGTCGCCACGACGATCCACTTATTCCCGGATGTTGATATCGGAAACGGCCCCAACAAATCCATCCCAATCTGCTGGAATGGTCGGCGAGGAGGTTCGATCGGCTGTAGTAATCCTGCTGGCCTTGTCGGTGGTGTCTTGCGTCGTTGGCAGTCGCGGAATGTCTTGACGTAACGGGCGACGTCGGCGGTCAGACGCGGCCAGTAATACCTTTCCTGTATTCTCGACAGCGTCCGGGAGAATCCGAGGTGCCCATCGGCTGGATCGTCCTGTAGTGCGTGCAGTATTTCTGGACGCATCGCTGACGGTACAACAAGAAGGTAGCTGGCGCGGACTGGTGAGAAGTTCTTCTTCACGAGCAGGTTGTTTTGTAGCGTGAACGAAGACAACCCGCGCTTAAATGCCCTAGGGACAACGTCGGTGTTCCCTTCCAAACACTCGACGAGGCCTTTTAGCTCCGGGTCTGCTCGTTGCTGTTTAGTGAAGTCTTCCGCGCTTATTATCCCAAGGAAGGCGTCGTCGTCCTCGTCGTCTTGCGGCGGGGGATCGATGGGGGCGCGCGATAAGCAGTCGGCGTCGGAGTGTTTTCTTCCGGACTTGTATATTACCGTGACGTCATATTCTTGTAGTCTGAGGCTCCACCGCGCCAGCCGTCCTGAAGGGTCCTTTAAGTTAGCTAGCCAACACAATGCGTGATGGTAACTGACGACTTTGAATGGCCTGCCATAGAGGTAAGGGCGGAATTTAGCTGTAGCCCAAATGATGGCGAGGCATTCCTTTTCAGTCGTAGAATAGTTGCTTTCAGCTTTTGACAGCGACCGGCTAGCATACGATATCCCCCTTTCAAGTCCTTCTTTCCTCTGGGCTAGGACGGCACCGAGGCCTAGGCTACTGGCGTCAGTGTGGATTTCGGTATCGGCGTCCTCGTCGTAGTGTGCAAGTACCGGCGGCGACTGCATGCGTCGTTTGAGTTCTTGAAATGCCTTGGCCTGCGGCGTTTCCCACTTGAACGTGACATCACATTTGGTTAGATGTGTTAGCGGCTCCGCGATGCGTGAAAAGTCCTTGACAAAGCGCCTATAGTAGGCACACATGCCAATGAATCTGCGCACTGCCTTCTTGTCGGTTGGCTGCGGGAAGCTTGCGATGGCAGCTGTCTTCTGTGGGTCGGGGCGTACTCTTGATTTGCTGATCACGTGGCCTAGGAACAAAAGCTCATCGTAAGCGAAGCGGCACTTTTCTGGCTTCAGAGTGAGCCCTGATGACTTGATGGCTTCTAACACTGTCGCAAGCCGCCTAAGGTGATCGTCGAAATTTCCGGCGAAGACAACGACGTCATCCAGGTAAACAAGGCACGTCTGCCGCTTCAGTCCGGCTAAGACCGTGTCCATGACGCGCTGAAACGTTGCAGGCGCCGAGGTAAGCCCGAATGGCATGACCTTGAACTCGTAGAGGCCGTCTGCCGTGATGAAGGCAGTCTTTTCGCGATCTCTCTCGTCGACTTCTATTTGCCAGTAGCCAGACTTGAGGTCCATCGACGAGAAGTATTTAGCGTTGCAGAGCCGATCCAATGCGTCGTCTATCCGTGGAAGGGGGTACACATCCTTCTTCGTGATCTTGTTCAGTCGACGATAATCGACGCAGAAGTGTAGGGTTCCGTCCTTTTATTTCACCAGGACTACAGGAGAGGCCCACGGGCTTTTCGACTGCTGGATGATGTCATTGCGCAGCATTTCGTCGACTTGTTGCCTAATAGCTTCACGTTCTCGCGTCGAAACTCGGTAAGGGCTCTGGCGGAGCGGTCGAGCGCTCTCTTCGGTTATTATGCGATGCTTTGCAACTGGTGTTTGTCGAATCCTCGATGACGTCGAAAAGCAGTCTTTGTATCGTCGGAGAAGACTTCTGATCTGTTGCTGCTTACTCATAGGAAGACTTGGATTCACGTCGAAGTCTGGTTCGGGGACAATGCTCATCGGGGTAGATGCGGCTGAATCCGTGAGGACAAGGGCATTGCTGGTTTCCACAATTTCCTTGATGTATGCGATTGTCGTGCCCTTGTTGATGTGCTTGAACTCTTGGCTGAAGTTGGTTAGCATAACCTCCACTTGCCCTCCGTGGAGTCGAGCGATCCCTCTTGCGACGCAAATTTCACGGTCGAGCAATAGGTGTTGGTCGCCCTCGATGACGCCTTTTACGTCAGCGGGTGTTTCAGTGCCGAAGGAAATAATGCTGGAGCGCGGCGGGATGCTCACTTGATCTTCGAGCACACTCAAGGCGTGGTGACTACGACAGCTCTCCGGCGGTATCGCTTGATCTTGTGACAGCGTTATCGATTTCGACTTCAGGTCGATGACTGCGCCATGTTGATTCAGGAAGTCCATGCCGAGAATGACGTCTCGTGAACACTGTTGGAGGACAACGAAGGTGGCAGGGTAAGTCCGGTCATGAACGGTAATTCTTGCCGTGCAGATCCCAGTCGGCGTAATCAGGTGTCCTCCAGCGGTCCGAATTTGAGGGCCCTCCCATGCAGTCTTAACCTTCCTCAACTGGGCGGCGATGTGTCCACTCATTACGGAGTAATCGGCCCCTGTGTCGACTAAGGCAGTGACTGCGTGGCCGTCGAGAAGTACGTCGAGGTCGGTGGTTCTTTGTCTGGAGTTGCAGTTGGGTCTTGGCGTCGGATCACGGCTGCGTCGTGTTGAACTGAAGCTGGAACGTCGCGTCGTCAAGCCGTCTTTCGTCGGTGTATTCTTTGCTTCCTGACTTCGTCGGGACGGCGGCGTGTCGTCATTAGGTCGTCTAGATTGTCGTCTCCTTTGTCGTCTTCGTCGGCGGCGGAGGATCTTCGTCAGTTCGACGAACAGCAACCGCACCTCCATCGGTTGCTGCTTTTAGTTTTCCGGATATGGATTCGCTGACCGTCCCCGGGCTGGGCCAGTGTATGGTCGGCGCTGCGGTGACAGGTAGCGGCCTGGTGATGGCGAACGCGACGGTTCAGGAGAGCTCCACTGAGTAGCGGCGAGGTAGTCGGCGATATCGCGAGGGCGCTCACCTTGCTGCGGGCGCGGAGCGTTCACGGCGAAACCTCGCAGTCCCATCTCCCGGTATGGGCATCGTCGGTAGACGTGACCCGCTTCTCCGCAGTGGTAGCAGAGCGGGCGGTGGTCAGGAGCGCGCCAAACGTCTGTCTTCCTCGGGTAGCTGCGCTGGGCGACGGGTGGGCGTGCTGGCGGCGGCGGTGGTGGTCGACGGAATTGCGGCGTTACGGGGCCCTGGCGCGGTCGTGGAGGGGGACCTTGACGGCGTGCGACGGCGGCGTAGGTCATCGCTTGCGGCTCAGGCTGGGGCGATTCAGGGGCTACTCCAAGTTGTTGTTGGAGCTCCTCGCGCACGGCGTCGGCAATCGAAGCCACTTGAGGCTGTGATGAGGGGAACAGCTTTTGTAAGTCCTCGCGCACGACCGCTCGGATAGTCTCGCGCAGGTCTTCGGTGGCCAGTGATTGAACTCCGGCGTAGTTTGTCGAGCTCGTGCGGCGGTCGAATAGCCGGTTTCGCATCTCGAGTGTCTTCTCGATGCTGGTGGCCTCGCGAAGAAACTCGTCGACGGTCTTCGGTGGGCTTCGTACCATTCCGGCAAAAAGTTCCTCCTTCACACCACGCATCAGCAGGCGGACTTTCTTCTCCTCGGGCATTTCAGGGTCGGCGTGGCGGAAGAGACGGCTCATTTTCTTCCGTGTAGATCGCGGTCGTCTCATTAGGTAGCTGCACCCGGGTTTCTAATAGCGCTTGGGCTCGTTCTCGGCGTACGACGCTTGCGAATGTATGCAGGAAGCCGCTTCGGAAAAGTTCCCAGGTCGTTAAGGTGGCTTCTCGGTTCTCGAACCACGTCCTGGCCGCGTCTTCCAATGCGAAGAAGACATATCGCAGTTTGTCGTCGCTGTTCCAGTTGTTAAACGTAGCGACTCTCTCGTACGTCTCAAGCCAGCTTGCCGGGTCCTCGAAAGTTGAACCGCAGAACGTCGGAGGCTCCCTGGGCTGCTGCAGCACGACGGGTGACGCTGGGGCTGCCATTGGGGTGCACTTGGTGGCCATCTTCCTAGTCGTCTCAGGCAAAAGTCCGTGCTCCGGGGGCAGTCCTTGCAGCCTGCGGCTACCTCGCTGGTTCTTGGCGACGTTGCTGTCTTCCGAGTGAGGGCTTGGGTCACGGCTTTGTGGGGGCGTCCGGTACATGAACGCAAAGCACCTCCACCAGATGTCACGTGGTCGTGACGTCAAAGAACACAGTAGCAATACTGTGAAAGGCAAAAACTAGCTTTTATTGGGCGAACCTGTGCCCACAAAACAGGCTACACTTAAAGCACAACGAGAGCGGCGAACACAGTCGGCGATCGTCGAAAATCTGATCAGCGCGTCAAGCGCGTCGGCTTTTATACAGCAGTCATTGAATGTTCCAGACTAATCGTTGGGACCCACATGCCTTCTACACAAGTTCTACACAATTCGCGTCAAGCGATGAAATCAGATAACGCGAGGTTCGGCGACAACAGACAGCCGGGTAGAAGCATCGATAACTTTACAGAAACGTCGGATACATGCAGGCGCGTCCGGCGCTGTGCGATTACAGTTGTTAAGCGGCGAAACGTGGTCGCCCGATGAAGGTAAGTACACGTGTCAATATGTGGCAGTATGCAGATTTGGTGACCTGCCATTTAGATAAAGGCGTACCACAGTGTAGAGTATCTCACTCTCATCAGTCTCACAATCAGTTCATGTTTAACTCGCTTTATTTGAAATTATATATGTACCTTAAATGTTCAAAATCCTATAGCGCTCAATGCGGATTTGCCACGTTTTAATATATTGTCAGTAGGAGTCCACTAGAGGCGTGTACTTGCGCCAGTTTTATATACCATTTTATTAAGTTCCATTTCATTGTGTCATAGCGCGAAGTTGTCTGTGCAGACGAAACGGAGTCCACCTCCTACCATTGACAATGACACTCTCCTGCCACTTGACATTATTCTGCCACTGGCTCTTGCCAATGTCATTATCGCATTGCACAGAACAATAAAATCACACTTACGGCCAATTAAAGTTGATTTGAACTGCTTCAAAGGTCACCTTATGTTAGGAAAGGCGCTTTGATTTTTACTTCGACCATACCTTGTAATGTCGCCCTTCAACAGCATGAATAAATACTTATTCAGGATGGCTCTATAGGTGTTATATATGACGAAAAACTGAGCTGCAGCATCGCCTCGAACTTGGCAAAAGGCAGCGCGCGCTGTTGACACGATACGCAAACTAGGCAACAGCCGCTCTGCCTTCCGTAGGCATACCCTCATTATGATTTATTGCACGCATGCATTACAGATATTCGAATTCGGCTGTGAATTATCCATGGCGGGCCACCATACAAGAGTGACACTCTTCTCGTTGTAGAGCTCGAGGCTACGAGCAACGGTCTCTTAGATTGTCTTTTATCAAGAAACACCAATTATCACTATTATATCGTCAGAATAGAGAAGTATTTGAAGAATTACGAATATATATTACAACGACCGCAGTTTGTACATATCAGTGAAAGAGACAATTTATTTACGAGTGGTAGTGCCGATGAAATTCACCTGAGGTTCTCTTTGTGCAAACAAACCCAGATATATCCGAATGTAACATACGCGACATCGTCACCGCAGACAAGCCCTCAGCGCCTGAAAAGATGAAATCTCACGACATATATCCTTTCATTGCCAAAATACTGCCCATATATAAACAGGCTGTTAAAAGGTCTTATAAAGCGTTTCGGAATCAATAACGCAATCACAACCAATTCATCAATCTATGAAGATTTCCGAAAGAGGGTGCGGACATTTTCTCTGTGGATCTGAAGCCTTGACACAATGAAATAATGTGTCCACCAGCGGTGGACACATTATGCTCAGCGTATCTGGTACCGATATTTCAGGCAGAATGATTAGGTATAATTTTAGATTTTCGAAAACCTCCCATACGCTTTTGCGCAGCTGTTAAAGCAACCTATTACGCACTTCCATCTCCAGACATGACTGTATTGAATATGTTTTAATCATTACTCCCTCATTAAGGCAGCTTCACTTGCCAGGGTACCGGGTCATCGTGGTTTCTTTTTAAATGAAATGTCCGACACACACGCGCGTATTTTCCTTGGTGTTGCAATTATCTCTCCTCTCTCAGCATGGGCTTTTGCCACCGTCGCTGGGTTTAGAAAGTTCAATTTTCTTCATTTAAGATTAGACAAATCGGACAATTACAACGCGCTTTTACCATTGGATTTTCCGGTCCCGTTGGACATCCCGTGGCACCCTACATCGAAATCAAAGATATCGCTCCCACAATCGTGCTTTCGTATTCTGCCAATAAATAATTATCTTTACGAGTCTTGTTTCAACGCGTACCCTCTAGGTCATCCCCTGGTATCTGTCTCGAAGCTGGTACCATTGATCATTTCTTAAAGTGGTGTTGTGTATTTGAAAATTTCAGAAATGCGTGAATTGTGTTCTGGCAATTAGGTTTTATAATATTGTCGTCTTGTTCATGGCCTCTTCATTCGGCCTCAGTCAAAGAGAAGTGGAATGTACATAAATGAATGCCTCGAGGCACACACAGGCTACTAATTAAATTTCCTAAATGGATAATGCTGTCGTACACAAATTTGCCTTTTGTATGCGCGATCAATTTATTACCGCCGTGGAAGCTGTCCATATTTAAATCACACGTTTTGGGATAAACTTAAGACGCTAAAAGTAACCTATTTCAATTTGATTCCGAGGAAATTCGCCTTACCCTGCCTCACTTTCACCTACACGTTTTGTCTTCCTCCTGCAGTGAACCAATGGCTCTTTCGCCTGGCCCCGTAGTAGGTAAGCAAGTTTAACCAATCTACCAAACTCCACGGAAATATTTTAACAGGAAAGAAATAAGAAAATCCACAGAATTCTACTCCCAATGAATCTAAGCGTTAATGCTAGAAGTGTAGAAGGTATGTAGTGATGCACCGTATCACCACTGCCGACACGCGTCGTGTATGAGAAGTCTATGCAGTCGCTCTCTTCTCGAGGGCTTCGCTCTGGACACGCTGCGCCTTAAGCGGAAGCTGCAGCGTAGTCCCTGCGTGTGAATAAGTATTACGAGAAAATTGGATATTCCAAATCCGACGGAGACAAAATAGCTACACAATGTGCATTGACGCAGTGCTGACTTTCAACAAAAATTTTTTTTTTTTTTTACGAATACGCAGATAATGTTAACGTGAACACTTGAAGAAAAAAAGCAACAAGCAGATCACACATGCCGACAGAACCTGCTAATAAGTCTGTCGCACCCTGGAATTTGATTCTAGGAAGGCCAGCTCTTCATAGAACGTTATCGATGGACAACTGACACAGTTACTAGTTATTGCGGAAGCCTCGATGATTTTTCTAGTAAGGTTTCATTTGCTCCTAAATGAAATCTTGCATTCATCGAAAATAGGCTTGCACCCAGAGTCGCGACAGTGGGCGCCTAGATTACGTTGGATAGTGTTGTTACCATTGTTGCGGTGTCCCCTAAGCTTATCGTTAATTCATCTTCTCGGCTAATAAGCTGTTTCAGAGAGCACATATTAGGCCAGTACTGCGAGCGAGTCTTTGTTCCTTTCTCCGAATTATGAGCCCGAATCATATTCTATCAACACTCCTTTCACAGGCTTGAGATATAATGTGAGTGACGAAGGGATCGAGTGGACCGAGGTGTAAGGGCCGATTTACGCTCGAGCCGCTCATCGCCGCAAGCCGCACCGCACGCGTGCGGTCGCGCGAAATATTGCACGTATCAAACACTTGTGCACAAATTTCGGTTTACCATGTGTAAGGTATATACTGTGCACACAGTGTAAACCGAAATTTGTGCACAAGTGTTTGATACGTGCAATTTTTCGCGCGACCGCACGCGTGCGGTGCGGCTTGCGGCGATGGGCGGCTCGAGCGTAAATCGGCCCTAAACGGGAGTGAGTGTCAGTGAGTTAGAGTAGACATGACAATGGGGAGGAGTGACTTCCGCTAAATGTGAGTGCGAAGGAAATTAGGTTACCGTCATTTTGTATGGACGCAAACAGGTACGTGCGTGAGTAGAGGGCCCATGTGCTTTGCGAAGAGAACCCCTGCGCAACCCAGTATGCATGTATGCCTCGTTTTCTGGTAAAATAAAGCAGTTGATAGCTTGCGCTCGACTGCCGTGCTTTGTTTTCTCAATTATGCCCCGTCCCTTCGTAGCTTCGCGCAACTTTTTTGCATAAGGAAATGAAGAAGCGAGTGATCCAACCAAAATATTTTCTTTAAAGTAGGAATAAAGGAGCTAACACGGAAGTACTGCCTATTTACAATGAATAAATAATGGGCCGTTTTTCAGCAACAGTGCTTAGGTCAACACAGCAAGCATGGCGAGTGCACGTTCGGATGCGGCGATGTGAACCCATGCACATTGCGACATGAAAAATTCAGCTTACTTTAGTTGCGATTGGAGCTGCAATTATACAAGTACGCTTCGCACAACCACCTCATACAGCAAACAGTCAGTATTCTAGTTGAGATTGGGCTGCTGAGCACGAGGTCGCGGGATCGAATCCCACCCACGGCGGCCGCATTTCGATGGGGGCGAAATGCGAAAACACCCGTGTGCTTAGGTTTAGGTGCAGGATAAAGAACCGCAGGTGGACGAAATTTCCGGAGTCCTCCACTACGGCGTGCCTCATACTCGTAAAGTGGTTTTGGCACGTACAACCCCATAATTTAATTTTTTTTAAATTCTAGATGAGATTAAAAGCAACAATGAAGCTAGGCAGGCTATGCAATGCGTAGGGCATGTCAATGGCAGATTATTCGAGTTACAGAATGGGTGGTCGATCGAAGTAAAGCACTCGTTGACCGCGGGGGTGAACAGGGTGGCATGATGAATTGATGAAGCTTAAAGACATTGGATATAGTCAGCTGGCTCGATAGAGGGAGGGGAGATCTCTTCACCTTGTAGTGGAGAAGGCTAGCCCTAAAGCCGGAAGGACAATAATTGCGTAAAATTTGCCGCAGCGCCGAAACAGGAATGGAAACAGCAGTGTAGGAAGGCACACGTGAAACGAAGCACGCGCTTGCTGCTCTCAAAAGCACTGCACCAAACCTGACGTCATGCCAACACGTGCCCACTGCATCAACCTTCGTGCTGTCTATCTTTTTATCGCAAACTGAACGGTGAGAATACAGCGCAGGCAAAGATTCGAGCCGTCGGGCCACCGCACGCGGGCGAAGTACAACGCCCCTGCTTATTTTCCCCCGGTGCTGTCGCGTGTAACTCTGGGTGTTTGGCGTTGAGGTAGCCCAAAATCAATAGTTGCGCTCCTTTAGCAAGCAGGGACGCTTTTTGGAGGACTAGCGGAATGTCGGTTCCCTTATCTCGGGGTTAGTTGCAAATGCTGAGGACGAAAAGCGGGCTGTCTTTCCTTCCCTCCGCAGTATTTCAAGGAGTGTGTGCTGGATGTCTGTGCCCGCAAATTCCTGTAGTGTGACTGTAACGTTGCAGTGTACCTTACAGTGTCTACCTTAGCTTCAAGGGATTAGATGTAGGTAATTCATCCTTCAGGAACTGATGAGCGGACTGTTGAGCGGGTTTGCTGGACCTAAATATGGGCTCTCAAGGCGGAATTCCCTTTTGCCATCTCCCCCACCTGTGAGCTGGATGCCAGCGACGCTGCGGGTCGCTGTTGGGAGGCCACCATCGTGAGTCGTCCGGCCGGTCGTCCAGTCACGGCTGGGCGACCGGTGCCGGCTTGCCGTGAGGGATTGTTGGGTTGAGCTAGACCTGAGGCGGCGGGTGCAGGTCGGGACCTGCTGGCTCGGCGTTGAGGTCGGCTGTTGGAGTTGAGTGGCGGGAATGATGTCCAATGGGCTCGGAGGCACGAGGAGCGGCTGCTGGAGGTGCCGCGGCGGGACGCACTGCGCCGGTGAGCCAGTGCAGGTTCTTGCTCTTGATTCGTTTGGGGGGCGGGCGGCGTCTTCGTGAGGAAGCGGTATTTGCCGTTTGAGCTGCTGGTGTTGTGCGCCCCGCCGCAAACAATGCAGGCTGACCTGCATGTTGGAGCTTCGCCCTCCTCGGTTTGGCGGTGCTCGATGCGGCGACAGCGGCGAGGAGCACCCCCAAGCCAAGGCAAGAAGTTATGAAGACGGCAGCAGTAGGTGAAGTCAATAGTTTCATTACTCAAATGATGTTGCGCAACAAAAAACGACACGGATGTGAGAGGCTGCTCTCACAATAGTTTCGCCTCTATGCAAGCTCAATCGGCTTCAGGAAGCAAGTATAGTATGACGAGACATTCGCAACTTACATTGCGTTGCCGCGGGCGCATGTTTCCTTAACCTTGAGTGTATCCACTTCCAGTGGTATGTTCATTACAGATCTACTTTTCTTCATGATTGTACTAATGGTATAAAGAGAAGTACTTTTTACGACGTAAATATATCCATCCGTGTTTTAAAACTGAAAAGGAAGAAACCACGGCATCTTCGTCATATAAAAATTATCTACAGGAAATGAAATCATCGGGAAAAAAAGGAAGCCACGCTCGAACTCCTTGCTGTGCAAATTTAGCGTAGACAAGAAAGTAGCACTTAGGTGACAAACGACAGGGGCCTGTAATATCGACGGTCGTCCAAGGAGTCCCCCTGCTCAAGGCCTCGCACTTATACATCAGTCGTCAAACATTGTAAAACGATGTTTCCAGATGGCGCCACAGTGCTCGCAACAACCGCAACGCCCGGTTGGAACGCGCGAATCTCGCTATCGAAGTGACAACACATCGAACGCCTTCAATAAGGGCGGCTACACGAAGTCAGTGAGATTTCGAATTAAGCCGCTTCCAGCCAAATGTAAAATGACGCAAGCGTGACCATATTTTGACTGAATTTGCAAGGTATTGTTTCCTATATGTTTCTATTTTTCTGTGATTGTCTGCATTCATGAAAGCGCAGTTCCTCTCAATTCAGGCAATGCTTCTATGTGGTGATCAGTGTCAGTAGCTGCCGGTGGCCAGCGACTAAAGTTGGCAAGACATCGGCAAGAGACAGCTACACACATACACAGACAGCAGAAACTGTGTGAACGATCACATGAATGGTAATTGCTTGAATAGAAGAAAGCGCTCAGCCATGGCTTCTAACATAAGCTGGCCGCATTATTGCGAAGATTCAGATCGGCCACGGTTCTAAATGATATAAGGCAGGCCGCCGTGGAACATCGATCCAAACACCCTAGTTATCTTTCACGGGGTATGTGGGCTTCCTTCTTTAGAGACACGATTGGCAGCGCTGCAGTCGCAACGTGCAAGCGCATAGTGAAATTGCTTTTTTTTTTTTCACCGGCTTTCTTCCAAGACCTGGAAAAGAGACGCACATTAATTTAGTAATACGGAAGCAACCTCACCACATGTTTCGGAGGTAGTTCTACAGCATCTGAAATGCGACATATGTCTTTAAAAGAACATTAAAAATGATAACTAGTTAAACAGCTGATAAACTAAATAGTCGGTGTTAAAAAAAAAACAGTGCGTATCTCTAAGCGACTACTAAAACTTTGCCATCGGTCTCACTTATCTAAAGTGTGCCCCTGAATTATTAGCATTTCCTTCTACAAACATGAAACACAGGGCATATAATTGAGCACCTATTGCTAAATTTGCATATCACAAATTTGCTGCGTATTGAGAAGACGGCACTGACACTATTTCAGGTTATAATTTTGAGACCTTTAAAAAACAAAGATATCCTTATGTAAGAAACAATAAAAAACGATTGTATATGTTAGTTCCTTCAAAATACTGAGGGAGGGCCGACCAGTGTAATGAAAACTGGCAACAGCAAGCACAAACGAGAACAAGAAAACTCATGTTCATCCAACAGTCTGAATGTCTTACTGATTCGAGAGTCTTTCTCACTCTAAAAAAGCATCCAAGGAAGGAAACGCAGGGGTAAATGCTAACATATCAAGGTACTTGGTGTGGCTGACTTATGTGTCACAGCAAATATTTACAGCTTTCCTAACATAAAGTACGTCGATACAAATCGCCGCGCATACTCATCCACTACGTCAGAACGTATAGAAAGTCCATCTAAGGCCCATAAGGATATCGAAATACTGTGTCGCAGTTCCCAAATGTCAGCTTGTAGTAACAGAAAATTGCCATGGGATTCGATCTAGTGATGGGCAAAGGCGTGTATTAGGCATTTACCGACGCGATCGAAGCACACCGCATGCTGTGGTATCACAAGTGCTCTGATTGTTCTGCTGCAAAGGACCCCATATTGTTAAAAGTAAAGCGCGGTCCTCCACTACAGCGTGCCTCATAAAGGAATTGCAGGTTGGGGGCGGGAAATGCTGGAATCATATTTTATATATATATATATATATATATATATATATATATATATATATATATATATATATATATATATACCACTTTCTTTAAAGGGTGCCTACGGCAGATAGCACAGTTCTATCCTTCGATCAAAATTGCTCGATGAGGCGGCCATTACTTCTACGACAAAGGAAACTGATGATTTTAATGGGTAGCGTAATTGCGGTAACCTTTTGGTTAATTACTTTACACTGCAAAGTTCAATCTACAAACTATAGCCGCTGAGTTTGCGCGGCGTATCCACTTCGAACGAATTCTCGGGACAGCACAGCTCCCGAGATAATAATTTTCAAAGTGTCCGTGCGTGCAAATGTCGCGCTCATTTATTCACTATGTCAAACTTTCTAGAAAGCATCTAAGGCCGATGACACTATTACTATTTAGTTTCGCAGCTTCCAAATGTCCACTTCGACTAACTGAAAATTGTTAAGGCATCGATGTACAGCGTTCTTGAAGCAGGGTAAATTGGCAGAAAGAAAACCACTGAGACGGTCTCAAAGATTTAAAAACAATGTTGTCTTTTTCTGCTGTTCCAAGTGTGCTGCTAGAGTGCTGCGTGTGAAGGCAAATAATGGTCAATAATGTATCCATAGAAAAAATGTAGTTGCTAAGAGAAAGCTTTAAGGAAATGCGTTCTGTCTTTCTAAACACAGGATTCCTGTTTAGGATTTTTGCAAAATATCAAATGCACAGGCCGACAGGTCCGGCATAAAAATGTACAACACTTTTGCTTTACATTTTAATGTAGCCAGTTCTTATTGCTAGGGAAGCATTATGAACTGTACAGTACAGTAAGGAATGCCCTAATACAGCTTAGCGTCAAGCTGCAAGTTTATCTTTGATGTCACATCAATTGCAGTTTCACATAACGTGGTATCACAAACTGCTGCTTACGCATGCCAGTCAGGCTGGTGCTGTGAGAGTATAACCGGAAGCAGGGTATGCTCTACCCTCCTGCATATGACTTGGAATAGAGCTTGAACTACGCTATTGCTTCTTTGCAGTGGCACCATCTGTCTCACCTTCTGCACTTTATTATTCTGTAAGCTTGCTGAAACGCAAACGTCTAGAGGCTTGGTTGTGCTGTTGACTGCTTAACTCGGCTGATGTGCATTTCAATAATTCGTGGTACCCTCAGAGCCATGCTGCGTTCATTATAAAATGACGAATTCGAGATATGCGATTGGCTGTGACAACCAGAGACAGACAGACGTAGAACTTTATTTGGAAGGTCCTGAGAAACCTTGCCCTAGGATAGAGCTGCGGGCCGCTCCCACATGGGTTCTGAGCTCTGGATGGCAGAGCTGCATTCTTCTTCAGTGATGCGATTGGGTCACCCTAACGGCGCGCTTCGCGAGAGCATGTAAGCGAGATTGCTGACTGCTCCACAGTCGGGGCAAGTTGAGCTAAAAGCCTCTGGAGTGATCATATGGAAAAGGGCCAGGTTTGGATAAGACTTAGTCTGTAGCATGCGTACGGTGGACGCCAGACGTCTGACTTGTTTGCTATGAGCGCGAGGATAAGGCCTCCTACCCAGGTGATAGTGTTTAGTGATTTCGTTGAAAGTCGTGAGAGTACCGAAACTCTAGAACCCCTGAGTCTGAGTTCAACTATGCTCCCGCGCGGTGGGTTAGTGTGCGCGCTTGGGAGTGGGCGATGTCATTGACATTGGGAAAGGAGTCAAGCTGGCGGTCGATGTGCGCCGGAAACGACGTGGTAGTGTGCGGAGAGCTTATCTTGTTCTTGAGAATCTTGTGAGCCTCCTCAGCCATGGAACCTGAAGCGAAAGCCCTGACTGTCGGTCTCGAATCAGTGAAGATTTGTGATCTGCTGTTATCTAGGAGTGCTATAGCAACTGCGACCGGCTCAGCTCTGTTTAGTGTTGAGCACTTCACGGAAGCCGCATTCACTGTCCGTCTGTTGTGATCAACGAAGACAATGGCGGAGTTAGACGACTGTCCATATTGGGCTGCCTCGACAAAACATGCCGAGTAGGGATCGTCTTTGGTACGCTTGAGGAGGGCCCCGTGCGTCAACTGAGGGTGTGTTGAGGATGAACAGTATGGGGAAACGGTGCGACTCGTATGTTGCTCCTTTGATTTTCTGGGATTTTATATTTCCGCGCTTCCATGAAGATAGGGTTGATCCCAAGAACCGCCAGGATCTTTTTTACAGCCGGGGTATAGGATAGGCAGGCCAGTTGGGCTGACACCTGGGCCTCGATTATCTCGTCCAATGTGTTGTGCACTCCTAGTTGCATAAGGAGGACTGTGCTCGCCCGTAACGGAATTCCTAGTACTTTTTTGATACTTTTCCTGATGAGAGTGTTTAATTTTTTCTTGTCGGAGTTATACCAATTGTGCATGGCTGCCACATAAACTTTATGACTCATGAGGAAGGCGTCAAACAACCTGACGAGGTTGTCTTCCTGAAGGCCTCCACGCCTATTCGAGACTGTTGGTGAGTCTGATCATGTTCTCAACCTTGGCTGTGAGCGTACTGAGCATCGTATTGTTACTGTCATTAGATTCCATGAATTTACCCAGGACCCGAATGGTGTCTACTCTGGGAATGGGCCAGCCGCTTTTAGTGTAGAGTTTGATGTCTATTTCAGACAGCGGTTTCCAGCCTCTTGGTTTGGGGCCTCTCCTGACTGGTCTGTAGAGGAGGAGCTCAGACTTGCTCGGGGAGCGTCTAAGCCCCGTACTCTCCAGGGGCGCGATAACGTAACTCTATTCCAAACAAAAAGTGTTCCTAACTTCGGACGTCAAAATGACGCGACAGTTTCTGCGTATGGGGGCGGGAACCAGCTACGTTTTTCAATCTGCCCAATCAGCAGCCTCCATCGTTGCCGGAAGCATGTTTTGCTTGTTTTTTATTTGCAAAGGGATCGTATAGCAAGTGACATTTAGATATAAACGCCTGATAAAAGAACAATTGTATGTCGCTGAGAGTAAAAGTGTTTTGTAATCTTTTAACGCCAGATATGTTGAAGCGCGCTCGAAAGTAAACACAAATATTTTAATTTTTCGAGTCATAGCCACACATGTGCCAATTCCACATCCAATCCATTTCGCTACGCACACTTAAGATGGCGGCTATGTGAAAACAGCTGATCGGTTCTGTGGGCCGCACTTGGTGTATTTTTGTCCGTAACGCTGCCTGATTAGATGAAATCTCGGCGTACGAGGTACTTTCGCCCGAGAAGAATTCTGGAAGCTGTGAACATCATGAAGACTGTGAAAGCGTAGTGTTCGGTGAGTAAACACATCATTCTTTCTTGTGCTTAATGACTGAGCAGTAGCATCTGAACATCTGCGGTGATCGCATGGTGTTCACTTTTGCTTTTATTCGCATAGGATACGGAAGAATTGATGAAGGTTGGAAGGCATCTCAACAGATAGCTGGTAAGTAAACGTTTTCTATAAACGATCGCGACTATCTCCGAATGTAGGTCCTGATTTAAATCGAAGGTGCTCTGTAACAGAGGCTAATATTTTTTTTCTCTGCCACACACTGCTTCATAGTGATACATTCCCCCGTGTGGGCGGTACAGATACTCCGCCAACCCGCCAACAGCCGCTGGAGGATGCGGCCTGCAGGGCAGCCGCCGAGTATGCGCGGCAGGGGCAGCTGGCTGAGGCAGTTTCCACCAGCTGCTGCTGCAGCAAAATAGGCAGGTACGTACAACTTGGCCAGGTCATTTTTAAAGAGGTGATTAGTACGCATGGTAATGTACATTACAACCATATTACACATGAAAGGCATCAGTAGTCATTTGGCTCATTGGCTCATGCACGTTTATACATCTCTTTTGAGGTGTTCTTTAACGCATAGCAACTTACAAAACATTTCCATGGTTGCATGTATCACCACAGCATGATCATCTTTTGTTTAACAATTCAACTAGTCACGAATACTGTCTTCTGACAGGCAAAGACAGCTTGGTAGGATTTGCTACGTTTCACATGTTTTAAACATAACAGACCATATACGTTTGCACGGCCATTTCTCATGTCATATGTAAATGATCTCGCTGCCCTCAAGAGTAACCTTGCTGAACCTGTAACACTTGCAAACAGTGCGAATCAAACATTTACATTGCATAACCTGCAGCTGAAGTAAGTGAATTTATTTCGCAGCATCATGAGCAGCTGGTGGAGGAGCTGAGGGTGACCCGGGTGGTGCAGCAGCAGCTGGCAGCAGAGATGCATGGTTTGAGAGAGGCCACTGGCCTCATCGCGACTACACTGCGCCAGCTCCTGGCTGCCCTGGCTCGCCTCCGCGAGCAGCCTCATCCATGAGGGACAGTTCCCTTCCCCCCCACATCATCCTTTAGTACTAGTAGGCACAAGTGTTGCCTATACGTCCTCGAAAGCTGTTGTGCCGAGTTTTAGCCAGTCTTGTGAAATTATGTGCAGGTCATGTGCGACCATGGCAGCGAAAACTGATAATGCTGTGATGTCACTTTAAACACGAATGCATGTTTTTTTTTATGTAGCACTAAAGGATGATATGACTGTTTTCCCTTCATTTCTGTCCCTAATCATATTTTTTTTTCAAGGTAATTTCTCTTCATGTGTATTTTCACTTGCAGTGCAAGTTTGCCCAAATGAGACGTTATAAATTATATTTCGAATTTTTGCCATATTTCCGTTAGGTGTTGTTGACTTTTGTTTTGCTGTTACTGAAAGATATACACTATGCAATCACTTTTACAGCAACTTCGACATTGTCTCGCACACATACAGGTGTACTTAACTACAATGCTGTGCTAACTGGAAATGAATTTTCATGCCATATGTATGCCATGTTTGCAATGTCAAACCTTTCGTGCCTACGCCATGCAAAGTGGCCGAATTGGATTTTTTTAACACCAAGCACCTGTTACTTGTGATAGTTATTGTGATATTTCAGGTGCCCTTACCTATGATAGCAGTAGAATCTAGTCCCAATTGTAGTTGAGCACAGTTTGTGCCATCGATGTGGCCACTATTTTGACATTCGCTGCCAGGCTGCTCTTGCAGTCGTTATATGAACTACCGTTGAAGTGCCAAGCATTTTCTCACTTGTCGTTCCTTAAATGCTTGTGATGGCTGTTTTATATTGCGATCTTATGACGGCACTAGTCATTGAAAAGAAACTATTTCGTGCTACAAACATGCTGACTACATAATAGACAAGACATCTTTCTTGCTGTTAAGTTGCTGGATGAAGATAAATGGTTGCTCGTGTCATACTTATATTTATGTCATAAATGCTCGTGTCATATTTATGCAATTTAACATCTGCCAATTGGTAGTGTACTGGGCCCCATGTAGTGAACATCACATGGCTATTTTGGCGCCATGAAGTCATGCTCTGTGTACTTGTCTGTCATTTGCTTTGATGAAAGATGCCATTGAAGATGGATCACATGGTTTTATTTACAATGCAGATATAAATAAAAGATTTTAAACAATGCAAGTGGCACTTGAAATGAATATTTACAATTTGTGTTCCTTCAATTTCAGAACTATTTACATATGTACACTCTCCCAAGGGAGACCAACGCGCTTGACATGCCAGGCGATCGTTTTCGGCATAACTTGGCCTTCTGCCAAGGAACTGTGCGGTGGCTGTGTGGCAAAACATCGCAGGGCCTACAAGGTGCGTGAGAACAGACACATGGTGGAGCGAGAAGTGTTGTGCTTGGCAGCAGCCCAAATAGGAAGCGAGGAGACGAAAACCAATATCCTCCCATGCACAGTGCAGATGGCGGTGACTGCCGGTGATGACAGAAGCAACAGCAGCAGCAGCAAATCATTTGGCGAACGCCAGCTGGCCAGAGAAGTGGCTACAACATTCTGCTGATGAACACAAAGTGTTCTATCCACAGGTACTAAATGAAAGGCTCTCATGTAGTGTCACAGTGGAATGATGCAATTATCTCCGGTAGTGACAGCTCACTGGCAGAGGACACGTGAAAAGGCTGGTTATGATTGAGGAGATTCTATAAAAAAACAGCACGCTATCCACTAATTGCCCACATTTCTTTACATTGGTTCCTGCTCTCTATTAGGTGTTTAGACAGCAGTAATAAACATCTGAATGCAGTGTCAGGCATGTGTTTATTGCTGCTGTCGGTGCTTCTGTCGACGCAGTCGCCTTCGCCCCCTTCGAAGGTAGTGCTGGTGCTGCTGACGTGTCGTGCCGAATGAGCTAATAACATTACCCCGGGCAGCACAGCCCTTTAAGTACATTATGCGTGCTGCCCTCGCTCGGGGAATGCTCTGTGGGGAGGGGTTGCCACTTTCATCGTCACTACTGCTGCTGCTGCTGTCATCACTAACATCATCCAACACGCCACCTTCGTCAAGACACAAGTGACGTCACCACAATAAGAGTGGTGACGCCCGCGTCACCACTCTGGCTCTTGGCAAGCAAGCTCAAAGTAAACGCTGGAAGCCACAAGTCATGCCCAAATTCGGAGCGGAAGACGCAGTGGTCATCATCAAGCCAAAGGGAACTCCGAACCTCGCACAATTTAAGGGCAGCAACCAGATCGGGGAAGCAACGTACGCTGCCGCCGGTATTCCCCGGGCGTCGCAGGCGCTCGTTATTTGGCCGGCCTGGGACCAGAATATAATTATTATTGGCATCAAGAACGCCCAACTTATTCGTCAGGTCCTTGCGATCGGACAGCTCCAACTCGGAGGACAGGCCCGAGCGGTTCAAGCCTACCTGAAGTCAGCGGACAACTTAAGCCGTGGTATTATTCAAGTGGACCCCACAGCCACTGAAGCGGATATTACTCAAGCCATTTATTCGCCAGAGGCTCCAGTAGTAGAAGTCCAAAAATTAGGAGAGAGAAACGTAGCAGCGATCACGTTCGAGGGCCGGAAGGTGCCTTTCAACGTTTATTATTGGGGAGAAGCTGTGCCGGTTCACCTCTACCGCAAGACGACGCCAGCTTGTCCCCTCTGCGGCACGATCGGACATCGCGCCAGTGTTTGCCCTAATTCACAGGCCGGTCGATGTCAGGCTTGCAGTGAGACGGATCTAGAAGAGGGCCACGAGTGTCGACCCAGCTGCCTCATTTGCGGGGGCCCTCCGGCCACGGGATCAATTCAGTGCACGCAAAAGTACAGGAGAGGCGGTGCTGGAACTGGGGCCAGGCGGAAGCCCGTCAATGGAAAAGCCAGTCAGCAACATCACTCCTGAAGCGCTGGAGGGAGCGAACCTCGACCTCATGCGGGAGCCTTCAGAGGGGAGGCTAAAGGAGGCGGTCGTCCAGCAGACAAGCACGATGGGCCAGAACCACAACACAGTCCCGGAAACAAAACGAGCAGCAACAAGGTGAGCTGGGCCAGTGCGGTTGCCTCCACTCCCCTCACGTTGTCTAATGACAAAGTTTGAGCCTTTCGTTTTCAGCCCTAACTAGAAATACAATAAATAACTTAGAGAGAAGACGGGAGCGAACGATCCAGGAAACTCTAGAGCACTTCAGTTACCCGCAGCTCAGGCGATGGAGGAGGACAACCCTCCCCCGCTGCCACCAGGTAGTGCAACTAAGTCACCCCCTCGTATGTCAGAATTCGGTCGAGGAACGTCGGGCGGCAGCGTTGCGTTGGTGGCTGCACCCTCAACAGAGGTGTGTACGACACGCGCAGATGTGGACGCAATTACAAAGAAATTCAGTGCATGGATGGAAACAATGGAAAAGCGCATGCGAGAGGAAATCGAGAAAATGGAATGTCGCGTGCTACCAAGCCTACAGGCTAGCGTAGAAAGAGTTGAAGAGACGCTAAGCAAAAAAATTGAACAGAACTTACAAGGAATGACAGCGCAGACAATTCATAAAATATTAGAGCCGCATCTCTCAAAACTCCATGCTTACGAGATTAGGATTGAGCGTAAGTTCCAAGAATTCGCTGAATGCTCGCGCACTAAGACACGCAGATTGACAGGAAAAATGGGCACCAGGCAGATTGCGTCTGATGATGCGCTTGACCTGAGTAAAGAACAAGGACTGACCTCTTCCAGTTTGCAATATGGCTCGTCAAACTAAGTTAACAATATTACAATGGAACTGCAGGGGTTTTAAACGTAAGCGGGAATCTCTGCAACAGTATGTGGACTGTCTAGATGAGAGGCCGGATGTAATCGCGTTACAGGACGTTAATGTGGCAGTTAAACTCAGGTCGTACAGTACGCATCAAACTAACACTTCCACTTGCACACTTCTACATAAAGACAGTACGGCTTCAACTATAGACCTCGAACTTAATTCTGAAACAGAAAATGTGTTCATTCGTATCCTCCCTAACATTCGTTCCAGTAAAGGGGCGTACGTACTTAACATATACAGCCGGCCTAAATGCAGGGTAGCAGTCTTCGACGAAATTTTTCGGAAAGCAATGCAAGCTGCAAAAACTGCGCCTGTCATTATAGTGGGGGATTTCAACGCGCACCGCTTTCTTTAGGGTTACAACAACGAGAACGTAAAAGGCAGGAAATTGGCAGCAGCAATATCGGATATGGCTCTTACTATTCTGACGGACCCGCAGCATCTTACAAGAATAGGCAATAGCGTTTCAAGGGACACATGCCCCGATTTAACGCGTCAAAAATGTTAAAAATTACGAGTGGCAAAATGCGCACAAAACCTTAGGCAGTGATCAATATATACTCCGAATTTGCGTAGACCACAACAAGCATCGTAAACACAGTGGGCAAGCCCGGCTTACGGATTGGTCGCTTTTTCGAGAGTCCAAGGGTCCTCAACTCGACTCGCCTATTGAAGATTATGAGCAATGGGCTGAGTCACTGCTAGCTGCCAGAGAGAAAGTCACGAGAACGCTGCACGCCTCAGAGGATGTCCCGGCAGTCGACAACCACCTCCTCCACCTCTGGGAGGCCAGGAGAGGCCTCACCAGAAGGTGGAAAAAGCAAAAACACAATCGCAAGCTTAAAATCAAGATCGCTGAAATTACACGACGAACAGAGGAATACGCGTGGACCTTAGTCAAGAACAACGGGCTAGTCAAGTGTGACTCATTGAGAGGCGGGCTTGGCGTCAAGTTGACGTGGAGCCTCCTGCGATGCCTCATCAAACCCAGCAAGACGAGCGGAGAGCAGCAGCGGAACCTCAAGAGAGCCCTCCACGGCTATGAGGGTACGGATGAGCAGCTGGTGGCAGCCCTGACGAGAAAATACCTCTGTACGACCAAAGATGATGAACCTGTTTTGCAGTATCAAGCCAAAGATAATCCAGAACACGACAGAGACTTCAAAGTAGAAGAAATACAGACGGCGCTACTTACCATGAGAAGAGGTACGACGCCAGGACATGACAAAATTACATCGGCTTGCTCGCCAACATAAACAAGAAGATGCTAGGCCAGCTGACGGATTATATCAATGAGTGCTGGAGAGCTGGCAAGCTGCCCCTCGCGTGGAAATCGGCAGACGTCAGCTTTATCCCTAAGCCGGGCAAAGAGGTAAATATAAACAACCTCCGTCCGATTTCGCTCACTTGATGTGCCGGCAAGCTGATGGAGCAAGCAGTGCATGCCAGAATTTCAGCGTATTTGGAGGAAAACGATTACATGCTTCACATCATGTTTGACTTCAGGAAGCGCCTATCCACGCAAGACGTACTGCTGCAGCTCAAGATAGAAATTATTGATCCACCCAACAAACGCATTAGCAGAGCCATCTTAGCTCTAGATCTCAAGGGCGCCTTCGATAATGTGAAGCACTCAAAGATCCTGGAGAACCTACGGAAGACACATTGTGGAAGAAGGACTTTTGACTACATCAGAGACTTCCTACTAGACAGACAGGCTCATGAAAAAATTGGAAATTTAAGTCCCAGCCAATCCCTATGGGCACTAGAGGTACGCCACAAGGAGCCGTCCTCTCCCCTGTGCTCTTCAATATTGCCCTTTTAAATTTGCTGGAACAAATCGATCGCATAGAAGGAATTCGGCACGCCCTTTATGCAGATGACATCACGGTCTGGGTGATGAAGGGCAGTCTGGGGCAGATGGAAGAGGCGCTCCAAGAGGCTGCTTCGACAGTCCAAAAATATGCCGAGGAGTGCGGACTACGCTGCTCTCCGGAAAAATCGGCACTTCTAATCATGCGCAGACGAGAAGATGAAGCCCCGGTCAAAATTAGGGTGTACGACGCTGCGATCCCTGAAGTGGAGACAGTGCGTATCCTGGGACTACTGGTTAACAACAAGGGTGTCAACGCAGCAATGATTACTCAACTCCGTACATCATGCGAACAAGTAATGCGAATGATCACTCGTATCACTAATAAAACGAGAGGGATGATGGAGAACGACACTCTTCGGTTGGTGAAAGCCTTTATACTCAGCATAATTGTGTACGTGGCTCCGTACCTTCGGATGAGGAGGTGCAATTTAAAACATTTCGATGTCCTGCTCAGAACAGCATATAAGAAGGCACTAGGAATGTCGGTCAAGACATCTACAGAGCGCTTATTGCAGTTGGGGGTGCACAATACAAGAGATGAGACAATTGAGGCCCACCTGTTAAGCCAATATGCGAGATTGGCAGGAACGAAAACGGGGACGCAAGGTACTAGAGGACCTAAATATCAGCTGCCCTTACTATACGGCAACAAGACAAGACATTCCGAAAGAGTGGAGGGGCAAATTTGCGACACTGCCCCTTCTTAAAAACATGCACCCAGAATATCATCAAGCAAGGAGGAGGGCAAGAGCCAAGAAGATGGACCAGATCTATTCTAAATTAGAGGGAGCCTTCTTCGTGGATGCTGCAGGTCCGGTGGGAGGAGTCTCCACAATATCGGTGGTGAATCAAGGGCAGACGGTCAATGGACTTTCTGTTCGTCACGGGGAAATTGCAGAATTGGAAGAGGTGGCGATCGCCATGGCGGCTTCGCATCCTAGTTCCGAATACATTATTACAAACTCGCAAACTGCATATAGAAATTACACGCGGGGCCGAATTGCACCGCTAGCTTGCAGAGAGAGAGAGAGAGAAACAACTTCATTGAGCCGAGCTCGACATCTTCTTAGACGCCGTCGATGGAAGTGGTTCCCTCTTCACGGGACCCATATGCTTCCCTAGCCGCCTGGCCCCTGGAGATCAGGACGAGCTGGTCTTCCAGGGCGGTGCTGGTTAGCAAGGTCTCCCATCGCTCGGTAAGGGTGGATGAGGGGTGGGGTAAGGTAGCGGGGCAGTTAAGAGGTGGGGGGATCGCCTTGATGAAATCGCATACTCCAATGACGTGTTGGAGCGTGCCTAACTGAGTTTTACAGAAGTTACAATCCTTGTCGTACCTTTCCGGGTACATCTTGTTTTGAAGGTAAGGGTGCGGGAATGATCCTGCCTGTATTTGCCTGTAGATCGCTTGCTGTTCTCTGCTAAGCGATTTGTGAGGATCGGGGTAACGGCGCCTCTCCGTCTTATAATGGTTCGTAATGTCTCTGTAACTAAATATGGACTGTGGCTCACCTTCCTCAACCCGGTGTTCCATCTCTCGGGCGAACTGGTGGGCAAGTTCGTTGCCCTCCAGCCCAGAGTGAGCCGGTGTCCATATTAACTCAACTTTCCTTTCAGGTACGTCGCGTTTACGTTGGAGAATATCTAGTGCCGCAAGAGACACCCACCCCTTCCTGTAGTTGTTATACGCCTTTTGCGAGTCGGTGACAATTCTTCCCACCTTGGGCTGCGCGAGTGCTAGCGCTATCGCGGCCTCTTCTGCCACCTCTGGAAAAGACGTCTTGATGGAGGCGCAGGTTACGAGCACATCCCGCGTCGTAACTGCCAGCGTTGCTTTTGATGAAAACTTGGGTAACGAAGCGTCTGTGAAGAGAGTGACTCCCTCTTCCTCTTCTACTATTTGACCCAAAGTCTCCGTCAAGGCCGCTATACGAGCCGCTCTACGGCCGTCGTTACGACCCGACCTCATGTTTCTAGGCAGCGGCTTACTGTGGATTTTATGCGCCCACAACCTGGGTAACGGCCCCGTTTCCTTCCGCTCTGCCTCTTGCCAGCCCAACTTGGCAAGAACGCGACGTCCCGCCGGCGTCTGACTGAGCCGAACTCTTTGATTAGACAGATGAGCTTCTATTAACTCTTCGACGACGTTGTGCTTGGCCATGCCGAGAAGCTTGTCGGTCGAAGAATGCTTCGGAATGCCCAGTGCCATCTTGGTTGCCTTTCGTATAATGACGTTCAAGTGGTCCCTGTCTTTTTTCAGTAATTTGAGGTACGGCGCCGCGTAAACGATGCGCGACGTCAAGAAGGCCTGGACGAGCGTCAGTACATCGTCCTCCTTCAATCCCCTTTGTCTGTATGTGACTCTTCTGATCATATTCGAAATTTGTTCCGTTGAAACTTTGATTTTGTTGATCGACGCCCCCGCCTTGCCATTGTTCTGGAAGATGACACCCAGGATACGTGCTTGCGTGGTTGGTGTTATGGTCGTCCCGTCGATGGTGATGCGTACGTTCTCTTGGTCTCCTTTCTTTCTTCTTGGCTTGATGACGAGTAACTCGGACTTCTGTGGCGAGCAACTGAGGCCGCACGATTTAGCAAACTCGTGCACGGTCTTTGCCACTGTCTGAAGGGTCTCCTCCATCCAACTCTCCGACCCTGCCCTCGACGTCCACACAGTGATATCGTCTGCATAGAGAGCGTGATCTATGCCCTCTATGTCTTGAAGCAAAGTCGGGAGAGGGAGGAGTGCCAGGTTGAAGAGAAGCGGCGAAAGAACCGATCCTTGCGGGGTGCCTCTGTCTCCCAGGGCTATCGGTGTCGACTTCTCCTCTCCAATTTTGATGGTTGCCGTTCTATTGCTTAAGAAATCTTGTACATATTTGAATGTTCGCTTTCCGCATCCCGTTTGGTGTAGGTTACGGAGAATACTTTCGTGTGTGACGTTATCGAAGGCCCCCTTGAGATCGAGTGCCAGGATAGCTCTTGGCGTAGGGGTCTTCGCTTGCTTGATAACCAGCTCGTGTATTTGCACCAAGACGTCTTGTGTGCTCAGGTGCCTCCGGAATCCGTACATGGTCGGTGGCATCTGATCAGTGACATCCAAATGTCTCTGTAGTCTCTTGAACACCATACGCTCGACCACCTTCCCTACACATGACGTGAGGGAGATGGGGCGTAGATTGTCGACGTGGGGTGGTTTCCCCGGCTTGGGAATGAAATGCACCTCGGCTTCTTTCCATTCTTTTGGTAACGAACCCTTCTCCCAGGACGCGTTGACGAGGTTTAGTAGTTCAGCTCGGCTTTTGTCGCGCATATTTTTTAGCATCTTGTATGTAACGCCGTCAATTCCCGGTGCGCTGCCTTGATTACTTTCATCGATCGCCGCGACCAGCTCCAGTTCGGTGAAGGCTTCGTCCATCTCGACGTTGCTATCGCCTTCATACTCGTGAGTCGGGTTACCGCTCTTCTCGGTCTTGAGGTATTTACTTGTGAGTTCACGAATGAGCTTCTCCCCGTCCCCGTCGTAACTGTTGATCGTTCTTGTGAGGTCTCGAGCGCACGCGCTCTTGCTTTTTAACGGATCTATGAGGTGTCGCAACAGCTTCCAAGTCTTCTTCGTAGACAGTGTGCCTTGCAGGTCATCACACATCTTCATCCAGTTTTCCCTGCATAGTTGTTCCGCATACTCGGTCACTTGCTTGTTGAGCGCGTGTATACGTCTGCGAAGCTTCTTGTTATGTCTTTGCCTCTTCCACCTTCGAGTAAGACCGTGCCTGGCCGCCCACATGTGACTAAGCCTGCTGTCTACGAAGGGAATTTGCGTGGTCGTAGTAATCTTCTGCGTAAATTTCTTTACAAGTTCGCGTTGCTTTTTGGCCCACGCCTCATACGTCTTGGTGTCTTGGTTTTCGTCCTCGCCTTCACTGTCTGCGCTTCTACGTAACCGGTCCCAGTCTGTAATGTTGGCTTGACCCAGTTTCGCCTTGATGTCAGTCCCCCAGAGGGTTACACAAATTATATCGTGATCCGAGCCAAGATTTTCCCCCGTGTTACGCCAAGTTACGTCGAGGTTCCCTCGAACTAGCGTCAGATCAGGTGTGGTGTCTCTGACCGTGCTAGTGCCTGTCCTGGTTGGTACGCCCGGTTCGTTAACCACCTCCATGTCGTGATCCTCTATAGCTTTAACCAATTGGTTTCCTCTTTTGGACGAATATTTATAACCCCACATCGTGTGGGCGGCGTTGAAATCTCCTAGCACTAAAATCGGTCTTGTTTTTGCTTCTTTAATGCAGTCCAATATGGTGCCTTCAAAGTCAATGACCCTGCTGGACGGTCGGCAATAAGCATTCAGGACGAAAAAGTTCTTGTCCCCCCCCACTCTTCTGCTGTGAATTTCGATGAGCGTATGTTCGCAGCCTCGCTGAGCGGTCACGTGCTGTGTGGCCGCCACGTTGCTGCGGACCAAGATCGCAGTACCCTTTTCGCTAGGGTCCGTATACGTAATGTATCCCGCGAGCTTGGCCCGGCCGTTGGTCTCTTGTAACGCTATGATATCCGGTTTTTGGTCCAATTTATCAACGAATAGTTGTAACTCCCCTATCTTGTTTCTAATACTCCTACAGTTCCATTGAAATAACGTCGCAGTCTCTTTCTGCTTTCCTTTAGTCTTCGTCATTTTCTACTTTTTGAGCGGTAGATTTGTGCACGGAACCAACTTTTCGCGGCCTGACCCGTAGATTAAGCCGTGATGACTTCATCTTGGCAACGGTGAGATGCTTATTTTTCGCATCCATCGTCATTACTCTAACGGAGAGTTGGCTGCATTTGGCCTCCACATTATCCATTCTTACTGTTAGACCGTTCACTTGCGCAGACATTTGGGAAACTTGGCTGGAGATTTGCGTAAGCATGCTCATGACCGACTCCATTGTCGGAGGAACGGCGGCGTCAGCCTTCTCTTCCTCCATGGCAACCACTGCCGTTTGTGTCTGTGGAGTTTGCGTCACTGACTGCGTCAACGCCGGGGATGTGATCTGTGCCGGTGACGTGATCAGCTTCGTCACCGCTGGAGCAGCGCTGGTGGTGTCTCTCTTGGGTACTTTCCTTTTAACTGCAATGACGTCATTATCACTGTTCTTTGTTCTACTGAGCGTCTCGATACGCTCCATCATTGCTTTTATCTGATTGTTTTGGTTCTTGATTTGATTGTAGGATCCTCAAACAATCTGGGGTCTTTGCTTCGCGCAAAGAGCTGATTTGGGTGCCAGGTCACGAGGGTGTAGTGGGAAATGAGTGTGCACACGCTGCCGCACGAGCTTTTCTCCCCCGGGGTCCCTCCTCCTCCCTCCCCGAAGACCCGGACTTCCCAGTGACATTAATAACTTATGCAGACGTATTACAACACTTGCGCTTATTGCGAAGAAAATACCCAGGCCCAACTTAGACAAATCAGAAGAATGTCATCTACGAAGATTACAAACGATGTCATTTAATAACCCAGTCAAGCTACATGCTATTGAGCCACAATCCTTTTCGGCCGAGTGTAAATTCTGCGGGCAGAAAGCAGATTTGTACCATATGGTATGGGCCTGCCAGGCTAATAGTGCCTTAGAAACTACAAAACAGCCAACGTAGGAAGGTTGGGAGGCAGCCCTGTCCAGCTCAACTCTCAAGGACCAACGAGCCCTCGTGGAAAGAGCTAGGGCGGCGGCCTTAGCCAACGGAATTCCGGAATAAGAATCCGACCACCCTTCTCCTAACTCCCCTTGCAGCACCGACTGCACGTGCCATATGTTCCTGCTACATGACGGCACCCTCTACCGCCGCAATATCAACCCTGACGGCCCTGAGTTGTTCCTTGTCCTTCCTCGTCATCTGCGACCCCTCGTTCTCGAACAGCTTACGATGCACCAACGGCGGGACACGTTGAAGTTTTGCGTACATACGGCCGCGTACGACGCCGGTTCTTCCGGCCGGGTCTCTACCGCTCTGTGCGTCGTTATCTCGCAACTTGCGAATTGTGTCTGCGCCGGATGAAACCTCCCCTGGCACCTGTCGGACGACTACATCCTATTGAAGTTCCCTCTGAACCGTTCCTTCGCGTAGGCCTTGACCTGCTTGGCCCTTTTCCGACAACGACTAGAGGGAACAAGTGGATCGCCGTCGCCACTGATTACGCGACAGGCTACGCGATAACAAAGGCGTTGCCGACTAGTTGCGCAACTGACGTGGCCGATTTTCTCCTCCACGACGTCATTCTCCACCGCGGTGCACCTCGACAGGTACTTACAGACCGCGGCCGCTCGTTTTTATCTCGAGTTGTCGACGACCTCCTCCCCTCTTGTGCCACTGAGCACAACCTCACCACCGCCTACCAGCCACAAACGAACGGTCTCATGGAATGCCTCAACCGAACAATCACAGAGATGCCGTCGATGTACGTCTCCAACGATCACCGCGACTGGGACGCCACGCTGGCTTACGTGACGTTCGCATATAACTCGTCCCGACATGACACCGCAGGATATTCACCCTTTTATCCCTTGTATGGTGGCGACCACACACTGCCGTTTGAGACCATCCTCCCTTCTGTACCACGTGTTACAACTGAGTACGCTCGTGAAGTCATCGATCGCGCTCACATGGCCCGTCAAGTCGCCCAATCTCGTTTATTAGCCTCGCAGCGTATACAAAAAGAGCGTTATGGCTGCTGCCATCGCGATGTTAAGTGTGCACCAGCTGCTTGGGTGCTGCTCTGGTTGTCGGGTTGGCCTCTCCCAGAAGCTTCTCTCTCGCTGCACGGGGCCTTATGCAGTTCTCCGCCAGGTTAACGATGTAAACTAGAAGATTTCACCGCTACACTTTGATGCATCCTCAAATCACACGCCTGTTGACGTCGTGCACGTTTCGCGGCTGAAACCATACTTCGCTCGCAATTCTGCGCCCGCCATGCCCCGAGACGGCGCTTCGCCACCTGGGGGTCCTGCTACGGAATGATGAAGGAAGAAGGAGGAAGAAGATCGGAGACGCTGGCTGCTGCGTGTTGTTGGTGGTCAGCCATCTCAACCGGTCTGACTCATCCTGTATATATTTTGTAAATATAGTTTTCCTATACTCGCAACATCCCCGTAAAAATATGTTTGCCGCGCTCTTATCCTATTAACCCTGCTCCAGACTTTGGCCTCGTCTGTATACGAGTTGATACCCGACTAAAACTTCTGCCAACTTTCTCTTCTGGCCTGTTGGCGCATTCTCCTGCCTTGGGACTTTCCTTTATTAAAGTTAATAAGATTCTCCGCAGTGGGAGAGGCGCGTAGCAACCACCACGCTTTGTTCTGTTTCTTACGAGCGATCCTACATTCGTCGTTCCACCACGGCACACGCCGTTTGCATGCCAAGCCACTTACTTCAGATATGCATTTAGATGCGGCATCTATGGGCATATTACGCTGGAGTTTGAGGTATAGTAGCGGCGCCTGGTGGCGGCGCGCGAAATGTTATCTGGATAGTACCGGCTTGGGTTGTGCTGAGCCCTGGCTGTGGTGATCGAAGCACATTTCTAGCGCAAGTTTTGCGACGATTCCCACTTTTTTCAGCCCTGTTGTGAGTGTGAAAAGGCTCGTCACCTCTCACAGACCAGGCTGCGAGCTAGCCGCAGCCTATGATGATGATGTGTGTGGTTTAGAGGCGCAAGGGCCAGATATGGCCAAAAAGCGCCAAGACAGTGTTAGTGATTTCGTGGTGGAATGATGGGTCCTGTGAAGAAGCTGTGACGTGGCTGTAAAGTGGCCTAAAAATAGTGCGTAAAATCTACGTGCTATAAAATTATGGCGATGACTAATGACGAATACTATGAACATTAAAATCCATCGTAAAAGAATGACGCAGAATAGAAAATATATGAGATGGTAAAAATACCTCGAGCACTGTTGCCTCGCCGGAGCCCTTGAAACGCAAGGGCCTTGAGGCACGTGCTATATGAAACAACTATCACAGCGGCATCCTCTGAAGAGAGGAGACGCTACGAACATGTGGGACTAACAACATGCAACACAATATCTTTCAGATAACTTAGAACTGCGTTAGTGTCAATTAGCGGTTCTGGGCCGAGTAACATTAATGAATGAAGGTTAATGTGCTGTCGGTATGCTAATGAAACATGTCTCTTTCTCTCAGATTCGGCTTCCCGACACTCCAGGAGGACGTGGAGTACGGTTAGCCTCTCCCCGCATCTACCGCAGGTTGGCGGCTCACTTCCGGTGAGTAGAAAATTATGGGTGCCAAACGTGTGTCCTATTCTGAGACGACAGAATAGGACATCTGTTCGGCGCGATTTCGTAGTAGAGGGCCAGAATCCTAACTGTGGTTTTATCAGGTGCAGCTTATTATCCGTTTCCGCGTCCCGCATGCGTTGCCAGTGGTCTCGCAATCTCCTTCGCAAGAAAGGCCTCAGATCTGTGACAGGCACCGCAGCGGTAGGGTTAACAGATTGCGATGCGATTGACGTGGCCATCTCGTCCGACAGAACGTTACCCTCGATGCTCCTATGGCCAGGCACCCAGCATATAATGATATGCTGGTTAGATATGTACGCTTTACACAAGACAGAGTACAGTTGATTAAGTACTGGATTTTTGTGTCTATAGAGTGACATCAAGGCCTTCACGACGCTTAGAGTCTGTATATATCGCTGATTCTTGAAGTTTTGATTTTGTTATGTGGTTCACAGAAGACAATACTGCGTAGGCCTCGGCCGTGAAGATACTTGTTTCCGGATGTAGTACACCAGATTCTGAGAAGGATGGGTCGAAGGCAGCATAAGACACCCCGGCATTTGACTTCGAAGCGTCTGTGTAGAACTCTGCACAGGAGTGCGTGTGCTGGAGTTCTAGAAAATGCACTCGGATTTCTATCTCTGGTGCGTGTTTTGTTATTTCTAAAAAGGATATGTCACATTCTGTCAGCTGCCACTCCCAAGGTGCTAACAGCTTGGTTGGATGCATTAGGCGAAGCTCGAGGAGTGTAACACGCATTTCATTACTAAGCTCCCTCACACGAAGCGAGAAAGGCTGTCTGACAGAGGGACGGTTATGGAAAAGTGTAGTACATGTCATATCGTTAACAGTGTCAAAACATGGATGTTGATGATTGGAATGTGCTTTTAGCAAATATGTAAGGCTGATGTAAGTTCTCTGTAGATGGAGGGACCATTCATTTGATTCCGCGTATAAGCTTTCAATCGGGCTTGTTCTGAAAGCGCCAGTGGCTAACCGGATACCTAGATGGTGAACAGGATCTAGCATCTTTAGCGCGCTCGTGGCGGCAGAGGTATATACTACAGCACCATAATCCAATCGAGACCGAATTAGGCTCTTGTATAGGTTCATTAAACACTTCCTGTCACTACCCCATGTAGTCTGGGATAGAAGTTTCATTAAGTTCATTGTCTTTAGACATTTTTCATTCAGATATTTAATGTGTGGAATGAAAGTGAGTCTGTAGTCAAGTATAATACCCAAGAATTTGTGCTCTTTGTTGAGAAGTATTCGGTGTCCACACAGTTCTAAGGAAGGATCCGGAAACAGGCCTCTTTTTCTTCTAAAAAGAACACAAGAGCTTTTGTGGGGGTTGATTTTAAATCCGTTTTTGTCTGCCCACTTGGAAATCTTGTTCAAGCCCTGCTGCACCTGTCTCTCGCATACTGAGAGGTTACAGGATTTGAAGCCGATTTGAATGTCGTCAACGTAGACAGAATAAAGAATGGCAGGTGGTAGCGAAGCACGAAGCGTGTTCATCTTCACGATGAAGAGCGTATAGCTCAGCACGCCTCCCTGTGGTACACCTGTTTCTTGTGTGAAATGTCGCGACAATACGTTGCCGATTTTCACTCGGAAGATGCGATTCAACAAATAGCTTTCAATTATTTTCAGCATATTGCCACAGATGCCCATTTCCGACAAGTCTGGCAAGATGCCGTAGCGCCATGTCGTGTCATATGCCTTCTCCATGTCAAGGAATATTGACATGAAAAACTGCTTATGTACAAATGCGTCCCGAATACATCCTTCAATGCGTACAAGGTGATCTGTTGTAGACCGGCCTTCTCTGAAGCCACACTGATAGGAATCAAGTATATTGTTGAGTTTAAGGAAATGTATGAGTCTGCGATTAATCATTTTTTTCAAAAACCTTACACATGCAGCTTGTAAGAGCTATCGGACGATAGCTTGCCGCCATGGATGGGTCTTTCCCCTGCTTCAAAACAGGGACCACAATTCATTTCATTTCATTTCATACTGTGAATGCCATCAGGGATTGTAACACGGATTGCTTCGTTCCATGCAGTTGGAAAGTATCCTGCAGCCCAAATAGTGTTGAAAATTGTGAGTAGTGTAACTTGGGTGTCATTGTGTAGGTTTTTGATCATTTCATACATGATTCTGTCAGAACCTGGTGCGGAGCTCTTGCATGATCTCAAGGCAGCTCTGAACTCGGCAATACTAAAACGACAGTTGTATGGTTCATTCTTTCGACATTTTCTTATGAGTGGCTCACATTCTTCTATTTGTTTGTATTTGAGAAAGGATTCTGAATAATTTGTTGGACTTGACACGCTCTCATAGTGCTCCCCAAGTGAGTCTGCCTGATCTTGCAGTGTATCGCCCTGTGTATTTACCAGAGGGAGTGAGTACGTTTGTCGACCTCTAATTCTATTTACCCTGTTCCAGACATTGGCCTCATATGTAAACGAGTTAATACTCGATACGAAGTTCTGCCAACTTTCTCTTCTGGCCTGCCTGCGGGTTCTCCTGCCTTGAGATTTTACTTTCTTAAAGTTGACATGATTCTCTGCAGTGGGGGAAGCGCGTAGCAACCCCCACGCTTTGTTCTGTTCCTTACGAGTGATCCTACAATCGTCGTTCCACCACGGGACACGCCGTCTGCATGCCAAGCCACTTCCTTCAGATATGCATTTTGCTGCGCCATCTATTATGAACGCTGTAAGATACTCCACAGCCGCATCAATTTCTAAAGAAGACATATCAGCCCATGAGATGCTAGATAGAGTTCGAAATTTCTCCCAGTCGGCTGTATCTATCTTCCACCTAGGAGCTTGTGGGGGAAATTCATTTTCTTTAGATGTTCTTAGCAGTACGGGGAAGTGATCGCTCCCGTAAGGATTGCTCGTAACTTCCCATTTGAGTTCGGGCAGTATAGACGCGGAAACTATACTAAGATCTGTTGACGAAAAGGATATGTTTGCAAGAGAGTAATATGTGGGTTATTTCTTATTGAGAAGGCACGCTCCAGAAGAAAAAAGGAACTGTTCAACGAGACGGCCTCGCGCATCGATGCGAGAGTCTCCCCACAAGCTGCTGTGTGCATTGAAATCGCCAAGAACAACATACGGTTCTGGCTATTCATCTATGAAGGACTGAAATTCAGGTTTGTTTAATTTGAAATGTGGGGTATGTAAAGCGAACAAATAGTGATGAGTTTGTTTTGCAGGACAACTCGAACTGCCACTGCTTCGAGGGCCGTTCGTAGCTGTAAACGTTGACACGCTATACTTTTTTGAATTACAATGGCGACACCGCCCGATGATGCAACAGCATCATCGCGATCTTTGCGAAAAGTAACGTGCTGTCGAAGAAAGTTTGTGTGTTTTGGTTTTAAGTGTGTTTCCTGTAAACACAGCACTTTTGGATTGTGTTTGTGGATGAGTTCTTGCAAATCATCAAGGTTTCTAAGGAGACCTCTGATGTTCCATTGAATAATTTGTGTATCCATATTTAAAGTAAATTAGTGCTGTGTGTACAGAAACGGAAGTTATGCCTTAGACTACAGAGCCCTTTCGAGGCCCTGTAATCGAGGTTTTGCCCTTTCTGGAGCGTTCGAGGGAGCCTTTCGAGGGAGCGTTCGAGGGAGGTTTGGCAGTGCAAACCTAAAACAAATCAGCTGCAGACAAAACAAATCAGCTGCAGACATGCTAGTAAGGAAGCATAATAATTCAACTAATTACAGAACTATAACACCATTATGAAAGTAAATGGATAATGAGACCTAACCAAGTGAACTTTAATTTGTGTTGCGTAACCAAATGTACATTTGGAGGGGAGAAATACTTATATAATGGTTGCAGATTATAAACTGTGGTCTTTTAGTTGTCGTTTAAATTGAAATGATTTACATGACTTGATAGTAGGAGGTAGTGTGTTCCGGAAGGAAACGGACGAGAAGTGGACACTCTGCTTACCATAATTTGTGCGTACCATGGGAAGAATACAGTTATTGTTTAGTGCAAATCGCGTAAGATTAGTATTCATTAGACTAGACTGAGGTATCAGACTGTTGCGGTAAGCGTTATCTAGTTGTCGATATAAAAACGTACCAAGACTAACGTTAATAAGCTCGTCCACATTAGGAATATTATAGTTGTGTAATAAGTATTTGGAATTGAAATGGTTAGGACTAAATGCAATTATTCTAACAGCCAGGTTTTGTAGTACTTGTAATGATTGTAAGTGGGTACGATACGTATTGCCCCAGCATGCAATGCAATATTTTATGTGAATGGTAAATGAGTAGTATAAAGAGAGTAGTGCCTCCTGGTTAAACACATACCGAGCTTTTAAATGTGTCTTTATTCCATATGTTGCCCTCCGCCTAACGTTGATGATGTGTTGATGAAATTTAAGGTTAGAATCAAGTTCTACACCCAAGTAGTTACAGGAAGTACTACGCGGGATAAGATTATTACCAAGGTAGAGCGTAAGAATGAATGCGGATGAGCGTTGGTGGGACGTGAATAAAACAAGCTTAGTTTTAGACGAGTTTATATTGATCTGGTTAATATTGCACCAATTTAACACGTTGGTTAAGTCGGTATTAACTTCACAAACTAGGTTTCCTACTGAAATGTCAGAGTTAAAGATAGTTGTGTCGTCTGCATAAAGGATGCAGTTAGAAGAAAGCAGGCAATTAGGCAGGTCGTTAACATATATTAAGAACAAGAGTGGGCCAAGTATGATCCCTGAGGTACACCCATGTTTGTTGTCATTGATTTAGAAAGAACACCATTAATTCTAACTCTTTGTGTTTTATCTTTTAAATCATTTTGCATCAAAGTTAATGCAGGACCTGTTATTGCGATAGATACAAGTTTAAAGGATAACATGTAGTATGGGTTTCTTGCAGTTTCTTGTAATGGTAGTGCATCGGTTTCTTCCGGCAGCAATAGCGGCCACCTACCACGGAGCCCAACTTGTGGACGCTGCAGCACTTAACGCGTAAGGCTGCAGGTACCAACCATACATTGCCACTATAACATTATATATTATACCCAAGGGAAGACACATACACCAGGTTAACCCTAGCCGCCTGAGAAAATTAGGAAGGGACAGAAGAGAAAAGATAATAGAACAGTTAAAGAAAGAAGATAGGAAAGAAAAAGATTGAAGAGGGGGAAAGGAAAAGGCGACTGCCGATTTCCCCCAGGTGGGTCAGCCTGGAGGCGCCGTCTACGTGAAGCAAAAGCCTACGTGACGTGAAGCACCCGTGCTTCACGTGTGCGTGAAACACCTGGCATCGGCTCAACCCCTAGGATCCCCCTTTCCCCGGACACGGCTAAGCCGCGCACGGCTACACGCGGGAGGATCCAACCCTCGTGTGCTCGGGTACGTGGTGTCGCAACACACCAAACGCCTGCTGACGCAGACGACCCTACGGGGCACTATCAGCAGTACAGGAGTGAGGAGGGGTGGGAACGGTGCAGTTGGCAGAGGGAACATCCTGAAGCAAGTTGGTGGTCCACTGAGAAAGGTCTGAGATGGAGGGGGAGGCTTGTTGCCGCGACTGGCGGAAGTGGTCCGAGTCCACCACCTGCACCAGGCGCTTGCGGGAGGAAGATAGGGTGGGACACGTGAAAGAGACGACAAGATATAGTTGTCGCTACCGAGAGAGACTCAGGTGTTCGTCCACACCGCGTCCGGGATACTTTTGCAGATGGAAAGATCGGGATTACTGTTCCGTTATGCGCTGGAGCCAATGCAGGTGGGGTCCGAGAAATCGTTGAGGACGGACAACTGTTCGTTCTAGACGAAGGTCCATAGCGCCAGGCCCTTGCGCTTCTTTGGTTAGCCCCAACTTACGTGATGAGCGTTGAAATCACCAAGAATTAGGCTCGCGTTCCCGTTCGCACGTGAGATGGCGTTGCGGAGAAGGAAGGGAGCTGCAGGTGTGCGGGCAGGGCTGTATGCATTAAAGACAAAAGACTGGGATCCTGACGCCGCCGGGGAAGGGGTTCCAAGAAGAGGTGAGTGCACTCCGGAACCTTGAGCGGATGCTCGATTGCCATATAGGCGCGATGAAATAGCGTCGTAACGTTCGGAGGTGAAGGGGAAGCGGGGTGGAAAGCTGTGTAGTCACACAGTTTTACTGGGGAGAAAGTTTCTTGAAGGGCAATGATAGCGGGGAGGTCGAAGGGAGGGATGTTCTGGAGCTGCAGCGTGTTGCGTTTTGTGCGGATGCCGCGGCAGTTCCACTGCCAGAAGTTAATGCGCGGGGGGTGTCTAGCCATCTTGAGGCCGGGGTGCCTCTGCTGGTGCAAGGTTATTGGGAGACGAGGATAAGGGGAGGAGGTATGAGACATTAATTGTCATCTGGGCAAGATCGGCCTCGAGGGAACTGTGGCGAGCCTCAATTTCAGCCACGTGGTCATTCATTTGAGCCATCCAGCTCTGCGTGTCCGTACGCAGAGCTGTAATGGCGGCCATGAGGAGTCGTTTATGTGTCTCGAGGAACGGGGCCGTATGGCGGATGACAGCCTGCATCTCCGAGGTGGGGGCAGGCTCGGTAGAGGAGCGCCTGTTGTGTGGAGGGCTGCGGGAGGGGGAGGCGGCACGAGACGACGCGGCCGAAGTGGAGGCCGACATAGGGGCGACAGGTGGTGCCGGGGGCAAGAGAGGGATGGGTTGCGGGGTTTGGTGAGGGGAAGAGGTGGGGAGGTGGGGGTGCACGAGCAGCACCTGCAGCTGTTCATTTAGTAGGGCAATCTCGTTGCTCTGGGCTGCGACGTGAGCTTTGAACCTTTCTTTTTCGGGGTCGGGTGCGGGGGGCTGCGATCGCCAGCTCACCTGGGAAGCAGTCGATGGTGTGTCTTGCCCCGGTAGCGGTGGAAATGAGACAGAGCGGCGGCGAGTACTGTAGTCCCGGCTTGATCGGTGGCTGGATCGTTGACGGGGGTGGGATGAGGGGGAGTCCTTGGCGAATGGTGTTGACTGCGATGAGTTGGATGCCGTTAACTTAAATTAACTAAACTAAAATGTAACTAAAACAACTAAAAATTAATCTCCAGAAATTTAAAGTAATGTTTAACAGTCTCGGAAGAGAACAATAGTTTACGATAGTTAGCGAGGCACTGGAAGTGGTAAGGGAATACATCTACTTAGGACAGGTAGTGACTGCGGATCCGGATCATGAGACGGAAATAATCAGAAGAATCAGCATGCGCTGGGGTGCGTTTGGCAGGCATTCTTAGATCATGAACATCAAGTTACCATTATGCCTCAAGAGAAAAGTGTATAACAGCTGTGTCTTACCAGTAGTCACGTACGGGGCAGAAACCTGGAGGCTCACGAAAAGGGTTCTACGTAAATTGAGGACGACGCAACGAGCTATGGAAAGAAGAATCATAGGTGTAACGTTAAGGGATAAGAAAAGAGCAGATTCGGTGAGGGAACAAACGCGACTTAATGACGTCTTAGTTGAAATGAAGAAAACGAAATGGGCGTGGGCAGGACATGTAATGAGGAAGGAAGATTACCGATGGTCATTAAGGGTTACGGACTGGATTCCAAGGGAAGGGAAGCGCAGCAGGGGACGGCAGAAAGTTAGGTGGGCGGATAAGATTAAGAAGTTTCCAGGGCCAACATTGCCAGAATTAGTACATGACCGGGGTAGTTGGAGAAGTATGGGAAAGCCTTTACCCTGCACTGGGCGTAACCAGGCTGATGATGATGATGAACTTGCGACTTGATGTCAGTGGGTAGGGACCTCACCGCTCGAAGCGGAGCTTACACGAGCGGGACCCCGTGACATGTGTGCCGCTGCACCAGATGCATTTAGGAGTGCAGTCAGGGGAGTCCCGTGCTGTGTGTACAGCTCCGCAGCGTGGGCAGCGTCCGGACTTGGGCTTGGTAATACGTCGGTGCGGTGACCATGGCTCCAACCATTGGCACAAGCTTCAGCCTTGGGGAGAAAGGTGCGGCAGATGACCATGCTGCACTTGAACACCAAGGTGCGAGGGAGTCCTTTCGTGCCGACGAAGGTGATCAGGATGGACCGGGTGCGACCCATTTGCCTTACATCGGCGGTGGCGTAAGTACTGCTGGGATTCATAGCCTGCAGGTTCTCGATGATATCCTCTTGGTTTTGATTCTCCACAGCGTTGTAGATTATGCCGCTGAGGACGTTAGTCGGGTGCGGCCACATAAGCGCGCAGTGGGTACAGCTGGGTGGCGAGACGCAGCTCAGAGGTATGCACATACTGCCGGGTGCGTTGCTTCGAGGGCGTACTGACGGTGAAAGAGTTGTTCTTGGGTTTATGCGTACGCGGTCCTCGGAACGGGCGGCGGCGTACTCAACGCTGGCGCTGGAACAGAGTGAGGCAAGGACCCATTGGTGGTTGTGCGGAGGTCGAGGCCACTTCCAAGGCGGAAGACCATCTTGTAATCTTCCGCTTGGAGTCGAGGCAGCGGGACGTGACGGCGTAGGCGGTGAGTCTTCAGTTATGGGGGGGTGCCATGGCGGACTTGAGGTGGGCATTCGGGCTGAAACGGCTTCGTTTGGTTAGGCCGCACAGTGTACCTGGAGCATTCGGGACCAGCGGGGGTCGTCATCAAATTCTTGTTGGGAGATGAGTGTACCGTCGATTATACATTTCATATCGGCGGCTTCGAGGCAACGGGAGCGAGTGCCGGCACAGTGGACGCCGGTGCGATGCAGCTGTGCGCTGCCGACGAAGTGGCGTTGCGCCGAGCATTGGGCTTAGCTCGGCAGTCCCGTGGCTGGTCAAAGATGAGGCCCTGGTTAAGCGGTGGTCGGCGTGTCCGCGCAAATGAGGTGTCCCGAAGGTCCTTACACCTTCGCGTGCTCGGTAGCAGAAACTGGAGGATAACTCGGGCGAGATGCCAACGCCAAGAGAAGAAATCACGGAGCCCATACGAGGCACGTCCGAAGAACGCCGGACATTGGTTGCGTCTCCCCGCATAGTCCAGTGCGCCAATGGGTCGGATGAGCTTGTAGGGTCCGAAATAATGGTGTAACAGTTCCCGATAAGGCCCCATCCAGATGTGCGCGACAGAAAGCGTCTACTTGCGCCGTACCGCGTCTGTGCGCGTATGGCGGCAGGCACGGCGCCGCTCCATGTGTCGACACGCCGCGTCGAGGCCTAGCACTGCTAGATTTTTTATGCCCGCACCAGATGCTTCAACGCACATCACCCGCGCGACGCTCCCCACATGACCATGGCAAGCCAAGGTAACATCCGGAACGACTCTTCGCGCAGCGTGCAAGCTGCGTGTGTTGTGAACAGCGTGCCACGCGTGTGTTGTGGTGGATCATGTCAGTCGAAGTTATCAGCCGTAGTACATTAAGTGATGCTGTGCCGATGCTGCGGCAGGTTTCAAGCAGATTCACAATACTCGTATTAAGTCATAGCTGAGCCTATTGAATAAATCATTCAGAATCTTGCAATATCTTTCATAAATAGAAAAAAAGAATTTTCAAGTTACAACTTATTCAGCTATACTGGGAATATTTCACACATTGCTTAGCGTGGCCGCTGAGCGAAGGCTAGGCTATCTTGAACATGGCAATCTAGCAACACTGCACCGCCGTGACGAAACGCGCGTAGACGCGCGGCGAACCTTCCATCATTTGGGTACCAGCCCTAAAAAAAAAGCTCCGTCAAGCACGAAGTGACGTCGAGGAAGCGCGGCGCTTGTGGACGCGTTCCAACGCGTACGTCTGGTCGGGGCTTAAGTTATCGGCGGCATATTGGAGTCCGCACCCAAACACGGTTGCCGGGCTGGTACTCGATGTCGTGTCGTCGAAGATTCTAGTGCCGGCTGTTGGTCCTCCCCTGGTTCATGATCAGCAGGCGGGCGAGCTGTCGGGCTTCTTCCGCGAGCTGGAGGCGGCATAATGGCATCGAGAGTCGTCGCGGGGCTCCTGCGGTAAACCATCTTCAAAGGCGGGATCTGCGTTGTTTCAGAAGAGTGCTTGCCTGAGGTCGTTGGTTGTACATAGCAGAATTGGTTTCGAGCAGAACCTTCTGACCCGGACAGGAAACGTGTGTCGTTGTCTCTTCCTGTCCGTGTCAGAACGTGCTGCTCGAAACCAATTCTGCTGCGCTGTTTCTTGCACCGCCATGTTGTAAGCGAAGGTTACGTACTGCAGTGTGGCATCCAGTGTCTTGTGTTCGATGTCGACGTATACTGGAAGCATGTCGGTGAGCGTCTTGTTCAGCGGCTCCGTAAGAGCATTCGTCTACGCGTGGTAGGCAGTTGTTCTCCAGTGGCTTGTCTGGCTGTATTGCAAAATGGTTTGGGTGAGCTCAGCAGTGAATTTCGTTCCTCTGTTGATGATGAAGACTTCTAGGGCACCATGTCGCAGCAGCATGTTCTTGACGAATTATTTTGGCGACTTCGGCCGCACTACCTTTAGCAGAGCTTTCGTTTCGGCGTAGCGGGTAAGGTACTCGGTATCCAGGACGAACCACTTGTTTCCAGATGCTGACATCGGAAAGGGCGAAAACAAAACCATCCGGATCTGTTAAAATGCTCAGCAAGGAGGCTCGTTCGGCTGTGGTAATCCCGCCGATCTTGTCAGTGGTGTCTTGCGTCTCTTGCAGTCTCGACATGTCTTGGTGTAATGGGGACGTCGGCGGTCAGGCGCGGCCAAGAGTGCTTCTCTGGTATTTTTGCGAGCGTACGGGAAAACAGCTACGGGAAAAACGAGCGTACGGGAAGGCAGCTGGGGTGGATCAGGTAACAGCAGATTTTTGAAGCATGGTGGGCAGATTGTTCTAGAAAAACTGGTCACTCTGTATACGCAATGCCTCATGACCTCGAGCGTACCAGAATCTTGGAAGAACGCTAACCTAATCCTAATCTACAAGAAAGGTGACGCCAAAGACTTGAAAATTTATAGACCGATCAGCTTACTGTCCGTTGCCTACAAAACATTTACTAAGGTAATTGCAAATAGAATCAGGAACACCTTAGATTTCCTTCAACCCAAGGACCAGGCAGGATTCCGTAAAGACTACTCAATAGACCATATTCACACTATCAATCAGGTCATAGCGAAATGTGCGGAATATAACCAACCCTTATATATAGCTTTCATTGATTAGTAGAAAGCGTTTGATTCAGTCGAAACCTCAGCAGTCATGGAGGCGTTACGGAATCAGGGTGCAGACAAGCCGTATGTAAAAATACTGAAAGATATCTATAGCGGCTCCACAGCCACCGTAGTCCTTCATAAAGAAAGCAACAAAATCCCAATAAAGAAAGGCGTCAGGCAGGGAGATACGATCTCTCCAATGCTATTCACAGCGTGTTTACAGGAGGTATTCAGACACCTGGATTGGGAAGAATTGGGGATAAGAGTTAATGGAAAATACCTTAGTAACTTGCGATTCGCTGATGATATTACCTTGCTTAGTAACTCAGGGGACTAACTGCAATGCATGATCACTGACCTGGAGATCATGATGATGTATGGGGTTTTATGGCGCAAGGGCCAGGTATGGCCAAAGAGCGCCATGTCTGTGCTAATGAGTTTGCAGTGTAATTATGATTACTATGAAGTTGGTGTGACGTGGCTGTAAAGAGGCCTTAAAGTATAGGCTCTGAAGTGCGTAAAATCTGTATAATAAAATTATGGCGATGACGTATGACTTGTACTATGAACATTTTGATTCATTTTAAAAGTATGTTACGATAGGTAAAATATATCAAATTATAAGAAATGCTAGAGCACTACTGCCTCCTTAGAGCCCTTCAAACACAAGGGCCTGGAGGCATGTGCTATGCAAAACAATTATCGCAGTGGCATCCTCTGGAGAGAGGAGGCGCTACGAATGCATGGTACTAATAACATGTAAGACCACATCCCTGAGGAAACCTAGGACTGTGTCTGTATTAAAAAGTGGTTCTGGACCAAGAAGCATTGCAGGATGAAGAGGAGTGTGCTGTCGGTATGCTAATGAAAAATGTCTCTTTCTCTCAGATTCGGCTTCCCGACACTCCAGGAGGACGTGGAGTACCGTCAACCTCTCCCCGCATCTACCACAGGTTGGAGGCTCACTTCCGGTGAGTAGGAAATTATGGATGCCAAACGTGTGTCCTATAACTGAGACGACAGAATAGGACATCTGTTCGGCGCGATCTTTTAGTAGAGGGCCAAAATCCTAACTGTGGTTTTATCAGGTGGTGCTTATTATCCGTTTCCGCGTCCCACATGTGTTGCCAGTGGTCTCGCAATCTCCTTGGCAAGAAAGGCTTCAGGTCTGTGACAGGGATGGAAGCAGTTGGATTACCTGCATGCAATGAAATTGATGTGGCCATCTGGTCCGTTAGAACGGTACCCTCGATGCCCCTATGTCCAGGCACCCAGCATATAATCACATGTTGATTAGATATATATGCTTTACGCAGGACGGACTAGAGTTCATTAATTACCGGATTTTTGTGGTTTACGAATGACATCAAGGCCGTCACAACACTAAGGGAGACCGTATAAATAACTGAGTTCTGGAGTTTTGATAGCTTTATATGCTTTACAGCCGACAACAGTGCCTAGGCCTCAGCCGTAAAGATACTAGTTTCTGGATGCAGTACATCCGAGGATGGACCGATGGCTGCATAGGACACCCCGTCGTGTGACTTCGATGCGTCTGTGTAGAACTCCGTGCAGGAGTGTTTGTACTGGAGTTCCCGCAAATGCATCTGTATTTCAATATCTGGAGCGTGCTTTGTAACTTGAGTGAAAAATGTATCGCATTGTATCAGTTGCCACTCCCAAGGAGGTAGGAGCTTGGCTGGATGCATTAGGCGAAGCTCGAGGAGTGGAACATGCTGTTCTTCACTAAGCTCCCTCACACGCAGCGAGAAAGGGTGTCTTAGGGAGGGACGATTGCGAAAGAGGGTAGCATATGTCATATTGTTAGCGGTATTAAAACACGGATGTTGAGGATTAGAGTGGACTTTCAGAAAATATGTTTGACTGATGTATGTTCTCTACAGATGAAGTGACCACTCATTCGATTCTGCATATAAACTTTCTATCGGGCTTGTCCTGAAAGCGCCTGTGGCTAAACGGATACCTAGATGGTGAACAGGGTCTAGCATCTTTAGCGCGCTCGGGGCGGCAGAATGATAGATCACAGCACCATAATCTAATCGTGACCGAATCAGGCTCTTATAGAGGTTCATTAAGCACTTCCTGTCACTACCCCACGTAGTCTGCGATAGAAGTTTCATTGGGTTCATTGATTTTAGACATTTTTCTTAAAGATGTTTAATGTGTTAGACGAACGTGAGTCTATTGCCAAGTACAACACCTAGAAATTTGTGTTCTTTGTTTACAGGTATCTGTTGTCCACACAGTTAGTTCTAAGTAAGGATCCGGAACCAGGCCTCTCTTTCTTGTAAAGAAAACACAAGAACTCTCGGAAGGATTGATGTTAAATCCATTTTTCTCTGCCCACCCTGACACTTTGTTCAAACCATGCTGTACCTGTCTCTCGCACACTGCGAGGTTACAGGATTTGAAACCTATTTGAATGTCGTCCACATAGACGGAATAAAAAATTGCCGGTGGTGAGGAAGCACGAAGTGTTGTCATGTTAACAATAAAGAGTGTGCAACTGAGCACGCCTCCCTGGGGTACACCAGTTTCTTGTGTAAAAGGACGTGACAGCACATTGCCGACTTTTACCCGGAAGGTACGATTGGATAAGTAGCTTTTTATTAGGTTTAGCATATTACCATGAACGCCCATTTCTGACAAATCTCTAAAGATTCCGTAGCGCCATGTTGTATCGTATGCCTTCTCCATATCGAGAAATATCGTCAAGAAGAACTGTTTATGTAGAAACGCGTCACGTATGTGTCCTTCAATACGTACAAGATGGTCAGTTGTGGAGCGCCCTTCTCGGAAGCCACACTGATAGGGATAAAAAAATTTTGTTCTGTTCAAGGAAATGGATGAGTCGCCGATTTATCATTATTTCAAATACCTTACAAATGCAATTTGTGAGTGCTATCGGGCGGTAACTTGCAACTGAGGAAGGGTCTTTGCCTCGTTTCAAAACAGGGACCACAATAGCTTCTTTCCATGCCGTTGGAAGGTACCCTTCATCCCAGATAGTGTTGATAAGTGTAAGTACTGTAACCTGCGTGTCATTTGGTAAGTTTTTGAGTATTTCATACATGATTCTATTAGCTCCCGGTGCAGAGCTCTTGCATGCGCTCAAGGCACCTCTAAACTCTGCAATACCAAAAGGGCGGTTGAACGGTTCGTTCTGCCGACACTTTCTTGTGAGTGGCTTACATTCTTCTATTTCTTTATATTTGAGAAAGGCTTTTGAATAATTGGCGGAACTTGAAACCCTTTCAACGTGCTCTACTAGTGAGTCTGCCTGATCTTGCAGGCTATCGCCTTGTGTGTTTACCAAAGGGAGTGAATATGTTTGCCGCCCTCTAATTCTATTTACCCTGTTCCAGACTTTGGCCTCATCTGTGAACGAGTTGATGCCGGATAAAAACTTTTGCCAACTCTCTCTTCTGGCCTGTCGGCGGGTTCTCCTGCCTTGAGACTTTGCTTATTTAAAGTTGATAAGATTCTCTGCAGTTGGAGAAGCGCGTGGCAACCCCCACCCTTGTTCTGATTCTTACGGGCGATCCTACATTCGCTGTTCCACCACGGTATACGTCGTTTGCATGCCAAACCACTCACTTCGGATATGCATTTTGACGCGGCATCTATTATGATTATTGTGAGATACTCCACCACAGCATCAATTTCTAAAGAAGACATGTCAGCCCATGAGATGCTAGTGAGAGTTCGAAATTTCTCCCAGTCTGCTGTGTCTATCTTCCACCTAGGAGCTTGTGGAGGATGTTCGTTTTCTTTAGATGTTCTTATCAGTATGGGGAAGTGGTCGCTCCCGTAAGGATTGTTCGTAACTTCCCATTCAAGTTCGGGCAGTATAGACGGGGAAACTATACTAAGATCTATTGAAGAATAGGTTCTGTTTGCAAGAGAGTAATCTGTGTGTTCCTTCTTATTCAACAGGCACGCACCAGAAGAAAAAAGGAACTGTTCAAGAAGACGTCCTCGCGGATCTATACGAGGGTCGCCCCACAGGTAGTTATGTGCATTGAGATCGCCAAGAACAACACAGGCTTCTGGCAATTCATCTATAAAAGACCGAAATTCATGTTTGCTTAGTTTGTAATGGGGAGGTATATAAAGCAAGCAAATAGTGATAAGTTTGTTTAGCAGAACAACTCGAACCGCCACTGCCTCAAGGGCCGTTCGTAGCTGTAAACGTTGACACGCTTTGCTTTTTTGAATAACAATTGCAACACCGCCCGATGATGCGACAGCATCATCGCGATCTTTGCGAAAACTGACATACTGTCGAAGAAAGTTTGTGTATTTTGATTTTAAGTGTGTTTGCTGTAAACACAGCACTTTTGGATTGTGTTTATGCATGAGTTCTTGCCCATCATCAATATTCCTAAGACCTCTGACATTCCATTTAATGATTTGTGTATACATATTTTAAAGTAAATTGGTGCTGTGTCTTCGGAAACGGAAGGAATGTCTTAGGTTACAGAGCCCTTTCGAGGCCCTGTAATAGGGGTTTTGCCCTTTCTGAAGCGTTCGAGCGAGTCTCGGCGCTCCTTAGGCGTTTGGTGCGCCTTGAGGACAGGTGTAGTGTCCATTGCCTCCTGTGAGACGCCGGACAAGCGCTCTTGCGAGCGAGAGGTTTTCCGAGAGAGTCCTGCCCCGGAAGGCAAGACCCCAGCGCCCACCAGCCCGGAGGTCGATGGGGCTCCCTGAGGGATTCGGCTGCCAGCGCAGCCTAATCCCTCAGGGAGCCGAAGGGAGCCTGAGCCACTTTCGGGGTCGATGGCTCCTTCTGCTGGGTTGGCGGAGCAGCGCCAGCTGCAACCGCCGCGGGGACAGATGGCGTAGCTGCCGACTCACTGCTTGTGGGTCGGACAGCCGCCGGAGGCCGTTGTGACGCTGCCCCCTGACGCGCCACTTCGGCAAATCTTTTCTTTGGCATGTATGCTACCCGCCTGCGTGCCTCCTTGAATGAGATATTTTCTTTTACTTTGATCGTTACGATTTCTTTTTCTTTCTTCCAGGATGGGCACGACCGCGAGTACGCGGCGTGCTCCCCACCACAGTTTACACAGTGCAGAGGGTTCTCGCAAGTTTCATTGGTGTGTTCATGGGCACTGCATTTCGCACATCTTTGGCGGCCCCGACAGCTCTGCGAACTGTGGCCGAAACGCTGGCATTTGTAACATCGAAGCGGATTTGGCACGTACGGCCTAACATGGAGCTTGATATACCCGGCCTCGATTGCCTCGGGCAGGACACTTGAACCAAAGGTGATTATTAAGTGTTTCGTCTGAATCTCTTTACCAGCTCGCCTCATCTTAATTCTTCTGACATTGATCACATTTTGTTCGCTGAAGCCCTCCAGGTGTTCCGCTTCAGTCAGCTCAAGCAAGTCATCATCTGACACAACACCGCGGTGGTGTTCATTGTGCGGTGCGGGGTTACTGTTATGTGGGTCTCCCCAAATGACACTACTTTCGGTAGTTTTTCATATTGTTTCAAATCGCGGAGCTCCAAGAGTAGGTCACCGCTTGCCATCCTGGACACCTTGTAACCTGGACCAAAAACATCAGTCAAGGTCTTTGACACAAGGAATGGTAAAATGTTTCGCACTGCTTTGTTTGGCTTTTCAGAGTGAATAACATGGAACCGGGGAAAATTCTGGATTTCATGTCCGAAAAACTGAAATACATCTTCGGTGCGCCCTCGTTTCTGAGGGCGATCAGGAAGTTTAGGGAAAGAAGTTTCCATGAAAATATGTGAAAATTCGGCAACAGCGCCGACCGCCCACCACGGAGCCCAACGAGGGGACGCGGCAGAGCTTGCATGCAAGTATGCACGACGCCAGTCGTACGCCGCCACTATAACCAAATATGGTGTACCCAAGGTTGGATAGCCACACAGGGTTAATCCTTGCCGCCAAGAAGAAGGAAGTAAATAGAAGAGAGAAGAAGACAGGAAAGGTGGAAAGTAAGGGAAAGACGAAGGTTGTAGGAAGAGAGAGACAGGAAAAGGCGACTGCCGATTTCCTCCAAATGGGTCAGTCTGGAGGTGCCGTCTATGTGAAGCCGAGGCCGAAGAGGTGTGTTGCCTCCGCCGGGGGGCCTTAAAGGTCCAAACACCCAGCATCGGCTCAACCTCCAGGATCCCCTTTTCCCCAGACACGGCTAAGCCGCGCACGGCTACACGCGGGGCGGTCCAACCCTCGTGTGCTCGGGTACGTGGTGTCGCAACACACCAAACGCCTGCTGAAGCAGACGCCCCTGCGGGGGTGACCTGGAGAGGCAACACAGAAGGGTTGGTTTAAAAAGTAATCTGCAGAAAACTAAAGTAATATACCATATAACCGTTAGTAAATGCATCAAAGAGACGAGGAGAATATTCACTGGTGCAGCAAACATGTCGGCAATCTTGGAAACATGCTCTTGCTAGTTGGGCATACACGTGAGCCCGACTATATGCTTTCATTCATTCCGCTAGAAAGTGTGCTGAACTTGTGTATTAGAAATGACTCGCAAGCTTCTCTGTCCTAGTGAGTGGAGGATCCTAAATTCAAAATAGTAGCCTTGAAGTTTTCTAAAGGGTGGCCTAGTGTGTTCACATGTTTTGAGAGAGGCAGCTGCGGTTTAGATTGTGCACGTGATTATTAAGCGTAGCCTAATAGCGGTTAACGTTAGTCCGATATATTGTGCACGGCGAAACGTGCATTCGAGGAGATATACAACGTTACAAGTGCTGCAGTGATAATCCCTCTTGGAATTTCAAAGAAAATGAAGACGTGGGGCTCTCCGCAACAATAGTGGTGCTCATCATGTGTCAGAGTTTACATCAAAGTTACAGGCATGGCGTGCAGCCTGTGAAGTTAGCCGAGTAAATTTTGGTGGACCTTACAACATTTACGAGGTTGGTGACCCGTTTGTATACCTCCCGCTGAGGTTCTGGGAAATTTGGCGCATTTTCTCGGTCTGCGATAGTAGGGTTTGACGTTTTCGTATGATGCGATTTTCGTTATCTGTCGATGTAGAGCAATTAAGGATAAGGCTAGTCCAAAATCTGCGGGAGGGTACTTGCCGTTGATGAGTGAATTACAGTCAAGGTTATAGTAGGAGAATGCCAGAAACATTGAAAGTATAAAAAATCGACAAGCAGACATGGACAAAGTTACACGAAGCCGGCTGGCCACCAGCCACTTTCCTGTCAATTTGTCTATGTCTGCTTCTCCATTTTTTCTATTTTCAAGTTTGCTGGCATTCTCCTATTATAACCATGTACCAACTAGTCCAACAAGCCACTCTCATTAACAATCAAGGTTGTCTACTTTTTGAATCACGTCGCTGATAACGGAAGGGGGACAACGCTTGCGTAGTAAACCGTTTCGGAGTTGTTCACCGTTCGATGCAAAGTCCTCTTCTTTATGGCAGAGCGTATAAGTGCGACTGGACAAGAACGTAGAAAGAAACAGATACACAGACACAGCGCTTTACTTTCAACTATAGATTTTATTTTCGCACGCATCGATAAATATATACCGTGCGAGCGGAAACAAACGCAACAGCAAAAAAGAACATTGAGTGGTGCATTTCGTTGAACCGAACACGTGTGCAAGGCAAGGGAAAAACATGTACCACAATGGTTACAAAGATAAACCGAGGAATCGTATCTCCTTTTCCGATAGTGACACCGAAGGCTTGCTTACGCACTTTTGCTCAAATTTTGCAATCTCCTAGGCCTCTACAATCTCCCTCGTCATCCATTCTGTACAAGGCTCATAGCAGGATTTGTCCTCTTTATATGCCCTTAACATAAAGTGTGAAAAATTATGGAGAGAGGACATCCTTGCTTCTGCTAGTGGATTCCCACCACTTAATTGCATTTGCGGCCTTCCCACACAATTTGCACTCGGCCGCCTTTTCATATCTCCCTCAGCAGCTGCACGAATTATCAAATATGTATTCGTTCTTGGGAACTTCCCAGAACAATTTCGAGCCTACGATTACGTAGGCAGGGAATTATCTAGAAATATCTAGGGAGGAAACATATAAAAATCCTATTCATAAAGGTATCTTCTAAGCAATTGAAATCTCTATGCACTGAGTTAACACAAGCACATTATCTTCTAAGCGTCTGCCTGGTCTGAGCCCATTCTGTAGCTCCCTCAGTACATTATTTTTTTACACCCACTTCGACAATTGAAATTGTACGGCTTGCATCGTCGTTCTATATGTCCCCGCCGTTTCAGTTATTTAGTTATTTAATTTTCAATTCGCCGCGATATCCAGTGGAGTACCCGTTTCCCGGGCACTGGCTGAACCTCGATATTGTGGATGAGAAGCAGCTATTTGTTTACATGAGCTTGTACAGCACACATGTGATTTAAATTCTCTTTCTTGCGTGGCTGTAGCGCTGTGGTAAATGATGTTATGCAATATATATACGATGTAGAGACCCGTTTGTCATTAAGCCGCGTCGAGTCAGTGAATAAAATTAGTGACTGCACGTGTCCAGAGCGCGATGTGGGATCATTGCACCCCTCCGCGCATCACAATTATTTCAATTTTATTGCTGCAGTGTAGTTCAAGCACTTCACAAAATATGCTTGGCATTGTTTTAAATAAATGATGTAGTCGGTGCTGTACCCGAACGCAGTACTTCAGCGATTCTCTTTATGATGTCATCATTCTGTTATGTTCGTGTCAACTTGGCGGAAGGTAGCGGCCACGATTTTCCAGATAAAGAAAACAACGTAGTAAAGTTTGCTCTAGAGCTCAATATAACTAGGAATTATTCACACAATTCTCATGCACGCAATCCTGCAAAAACATCAATGGGCCAAAATACTACGTTTGTACTGTTGCCGCGAAAAAAGGGTTGTGCACAATCACGTGGAAATCCCGCCACTGCGCTGGCACTTACAGTGGAAAGCGGTGTCGTAAATGATGTTATATACATATTTTACAACATATGGACACATTTGCATTTGCTCCACATCAAGTTAGTGAATAAGATCAGTGATAGAATAGCGGCGTATCTTCTTTAACTAAACTGAGTAGCTATGTGGTATTTCAAAAACAATCGAAAAATAATTAAAAGATGGTTATGAATGCGGACAAATAGTTAACTAGATCGAGTCACTATAACTAGCTAATTTAACTCGATTGACAGCAACACAGGCATTTTTATAGCCAGTGCAAGAAATGCTGAAAGGTTACTTTCACAACAGCAGCGCCAACAGCATAGCCTGAACGCAAGCCGAACACGAACAAATGTCACCATGGATGTGCAGGAAAAGAAACTGCATCTTGCGCTCCTTTCACGTATAGTGGGAACGCTTATTTCGTGTCGTAAAAACAAGTGTCACTGGAGGGATTATATCATCGGTTCACTACAGCCAGTGCGTTTCTTCACGTAACTTCAGTGCGTAGGAGCATTGTCTTTGCACTAAATTAACTTGAGCTGGTTGGAATCGAGGCCATTGTACATCGAAAAACATTCTAGGCTGAGAAATGAATGTTGCTTGGCAACGTGCATTAGTGGTGATTCGTACGCCCTTAAAAATGTTTGTGTCGGAAGTACATGTAGATCCTCTTAAAAAAATTAAATTATGGGGTTTTACGTGCCAAAACCACCTTCTGCTTATGAGGCACGCCGTAGAAGAGGACTCCGGAAATTTCGACCACCGGGGGTTCCTTGACGTGCACCTAAATCTAAGCACACGGGTGTTTTCGCATTTCGCCCCCATCGCAATGCGGCCGCCGTGGCCGGGATTCGATCCCGCGACCTCGTGTTCAGCAGCCCAACACCATAGCCACTGAGCAACCACGACGGGTAGATCCTTTTCGTTATTGCTTTTATTGAAGAATTGCTTTGAAAAGCAAAAAAGAATTATGCTAAAGATATGCTTGAGGAAGGCGACAAGCTGATGCATGCAAAGATTTCATGTCGAATGGCATTTGGTGATGCTCAAATCACGGTTACATCACACCGGTCACTGGATAAATGCAAAGGAGCGATATCAGATGATGACCTTGTTGAAGTTCAGAGAAGAAGAGCTTTGAAACGGCTCGAAGGACCAGAACGCCTTGCACGTACAGAGAATAGATATTTAACGTGAGAAATACATATAAAAGCTTTTTAAGAAGTCATCTATGTAGAGGCCACGCACAGGGACAAGAGAGAAATATAAAAGAGAATAACGTAGTATTTAACACACTGCCAAGCACTTCAATATGTGCATAAGTTCGTACACTTATGAAAAAAGTTAAGGAAGGATGTATCAAGGGCGCAGCCGCAGTAGGGTAGGAGAAGCGTCTTGTGCGTGCAACTGATGACATACGCGCACTAAGGTAATCACTATACTAGCGACTCTTATACACGCATTGCATATCTTATATGCTTTAAGGGGCCCTGAACCAGCCCTCGGGTGTGGTGAAATAACATTTTCCGCGGGTAGCAGAAGCTGCTGTGAACATTTCAGCCCAAGTTCTCCTGTCGTACGAGGTACGTGGAGCTCGAAAGTGGATCGCAAACGACCAAACTGCGGCAGCGGATTTCGTCCGCGACTGAGGAAATTTTCCCGCTGCCGCGACTCGGCACAGTTCGAAGCGCGGGCTGCCATATTCTCCGTTGGCGGGGTCAACGGCCGTCCGGTTCATGAAGTCAGTCTAGTGTGCGCGCCCATTGGTGCTGGCTCGCGTGCATGCGCCTTCAAGTGGAAAATGTCGTTTCCTCCTATACTTGTACCCGACTATAGACAATATGAAAAGGCAGACGTAATCTTCTGCATGAGAGATCCCTGACGCATTGTAATTTGTTGTGCGTTGGTTTGTGAAGAGCGACCGAGGTTTTCAAACGGAGCTCCCGACCTCTCACGAGCGGGCGTATGAGCGGTGCATTTTGTGTTGAGCTCTGTAGCGTAATACGCGAGACATTCAAAGATCCCCTGTAAATGGTCGCCTATAATCAATCCGCCTTTCGAATCTCGTTCTTCTAAGTGTGAAGCCTGTATGGCGTCTTATCTCTGATGGTAAGGAGTAACGAAGGCAGCGATGGAGGTGTTTGTTGCAGGCGAAACTAGTGTAGAAACCATATCACCTCTAACGAAGGCGAGAGCAGTAGGTGAAAATATTTTTGCCTACATGTAAGCTAATTCGGCATCGCGAGAGAAGTACAGTAGGGTGTCATATGCGCAACTTGCATTGTCATGCCACGGACGTATGCTTCCTTCGCCTTGAGAGTATTTCCTTGCAGGAATATTTTTTCATTACAGATGCATTTTGCATCTTGATTGTACTGATCTACTAAAGAGAAGGTTCTCTTTAGAACGTAAATATATTCGCTCGTGTTGTAAAACTGAAAAGGAAGAACGCACATAATCTTCGTCATATCAAAATTCTCAACAGTAAACGAAATATTCAAGGAAAAAATAAACCACGCTGCGCAAATGCAGGACTCGAACTCCTTGTTGTGCCAAATTACAACCAATAAATAAGTAACACTTAGGCGATAACGAAAAATAAAGCCCGTAATATCAGCGGTCGTCCAAGTGAATCCCACAGGTCAAGTCCACCCACTTACACATCAGTCCTCGTGCAGTTGATTACGACGGTCCCTGCATGGTTGTACCAGTGCACTCACAACGCCCGTGTCCCCCGGCTGGAACGGGCGAATCTCGCTATCGTAATGAGATCACCTCTTTGAATGCACTAGTTTCAGAAAGCGCGGCTTCCACGAGAGCGGTTACATGAAATCAGTGAGATTTCGCTTAAAGACATTCCAAGCCAAATGTTAGAGAGTGCACACACGAATATATTATTACGGCATTTGCATGTACCTCACGTTTTCATGAGTTTCAATTTTCACCTTGGTGTTGTCTGGAAGCATTAAACCATATTTCTTCGCGAATCAACAATGCTTCTATGTGGTAGTCAGTATGCGCGTGATAATTGCACCTAACGTGTTCGTGAAGTGAAAGGAGATTATGATGATAGTAATGATACCAGGTGAAATGAGCGGAGACATACGACGACGAATTTGCATCACCAACGTGCAGCAGCGGGGCGCTAATTGCACATAAAGGTGGCGTTGCGGCTTTCACCGTAGTTAACGTTGACGTCAAAGAGGTTCATTGAAGGGGGGCACATACCAAGTGACCCAAATTCATCCGATGGCTATATTGAAGCTACATTCCACCAGCATAGCAGCCCAATGATCTACCTATTAGATCGTGGAATGATTCAAGTGGTCAAAAATAGGGTTACAGACATAGATACACAGACACCAGAAATTGCGTCAATGGTCACTACGAATGCTTAAAAAAATTTAATTATGGGGTTTTACGTGCCAATCCACTTGGTGATTATGGGGCAAGCCGTAGTGGAGGACTCCAAAAATTTCTACCACGTGGGGTTCTTTAACGTGCACCTAAATCTAAGCAAACGGGTGTTTTCTCATTTCGCCCCCATCAGAATGCGGCCGCCGTGGCCGGGATTCGATCCCGCGACCTCGTGCTCAGCAGCCCAACACCATAGACACTGAGCAACCATGGCGGGTTGCCACTACGAATGGTAATTGCTTGAGAAGAATAAAGCAATCAGCTATGGCCCCCAGCATAGCATGGCGCAATTATTACGAAGGTTGAGCTCGGCCACGGTTCGAAATGCTATGATATAGGCCGGCGTTGAATATCGATGCAGACGCAGCCCTCCGCTTTCAATGGGCATGTGGCCTTCGCCTTTAGAGACACGATTGAGAGCGTTTCAATCCCGACGCGCAAGGGCATAGGGAAGCCATCTTTTTCTCTTTATTTTTTGCTGCTTTTGTTCCGTGATCGAAAAAAGAGATTCATGTGAATGTAGTGATACTGAAACAACCTCATTACGTATTTCGAACGTCTTTCCACAGCTTCTGAAATGTGGCTTATGCCGTGAGCACAACATCTAAAATTGCGAATAATTAAGCAATTAAATAATAATCGGTGTTAAAACAGTTTGCGTATCGCAAGAAACTAATGAAAAATATGCCGTCGGTCTCACTTGTGTAACTTGTGCCCAATAATTAACATTTCCTTCTAGCTACATGAAACACAGGGCATATAATACAGCATCTACAGTGAAACTCTCATGTGACAGACATAATTTCTATTGAGAAGGCAGTACAGACACTATTTCAAGTTATACTCCTGAGAGCCTCAAACAACAAAGACGGCCTTATGTAAGAAACAACCAAGAAAAACTCATATTATGTCTTACCTCTTTCAAATCACTAAGAGTGGTCCTACCAGTGTAATCAAAACTCGAAGCAGCAAGCCTCAGCGCACAAAAAAGAATAAGAAAATTCATGTTGAAGCGATATTCTGAATGTCTTACAGATCCTAGAGTCTTTCTCACATAATGGGAAAGATAGAAGGAAGGGCAGGGAAAAAAACAAGCTTCAAGAATAAAAACGATGATTGGAAGTGGAGCTTCACATCACCCTTACCACCCCTTACTTATCACCTCACCTTCCTACTTATCACCCCACCGTATCAACTTTTCACCCCACCTTCCTACGCTTCATCCCGTTCTGACCACAGATATAAAGTTGCCGTCCCATCTTCCCGAACGAACAAGTATCATGATTATTTTTTACCCCGCACAAGTGTCGACTGGAACCACCTTCCTGCTTCCATCATTCAGATCACAGATGTAACTTCATTCAAAAGAGCAGTCTACCACGCTATCGCTTAACGTTGCCTGCATACCATTGTTTGCATATTACATTGCTTGTTATGTACCACTCCTTGCTGTAGTGCCTTAGGGCGTTGAATGTATAATAACTAAATAAATAAATAAATAAATGCGCGATCTATTCTCCTGCGGCGTAGGAGGAAAGCTATCGGCTTGAGTCCCTTCGATTTGAAAAGAAAGACATGCCACGTGCGTCGGACGCCGACAAGATCGGAATGATCTCTCTGTACTGGCAAGGAATTCCCCAGAGAACAATTGCGGAGATTACCGGAAGATCGCTTTCGACAGTCAACAGTTTTAAAAGCATGCAAAACTGAACGTACACTCTCGAACCTTCCTTACGGTTCGCGGCCACATTCCACGACCGCGGAACAAGACATACTAATTATTGCAGCCACCGTAGACAGTCCTTCTTTAACAGCCCCGCAGATCAAAAACGTGTTCGGGCTAAACATTGACGTTCAAGCGGTTTGACCGCGCCTCCAAGAAGCGGGTCTTCACAGCAAGACAGCCGCAAGAAAGCATTCGCTTTTGGATCGCCAAAAAGCGACCCGTCTACAATTCGCACAATCGCCCAAAAACTGGTCTGTGGAGGATTGGGGCCAGGTGATGTTCACAGATGAGAGCACATTTACCAAAAAGGGCCACGAGAGACTGAAAGTTTGGCGTCAAGACAATCATCGGTAAGCCTTAGCACCCTAGTCTTCTTAAATTGAGATGCTCTTTGTAAATAGGTGGTCCTGAATTGGTTCACTTTTTGCTAGTGTGGTCAGAGTAGTATCAAAATTTAACGAAGATAGCTCTACGACGAATGTCACATGAGGGTGCGACTACCTATCGTTTAAAGGACATAATATATATTTCAGTGTTTTAAAGTCAGACGTGTTCTGCAATAAGATTGGCTACTTTTTGGTTGCTTCATGTCATGAATTAACGGCTCGAGGTGCATTCTCAGCGAATGAATAAAAGCTCCGTTACAGTCACAGCGCAGTCCCTGTGCGAGTGACAGGTGCCTAGTTCGCTACAATATACAAGAAAAAACTAGACGAGTTACGGAAACCGGTAAAAGTAAAGATAAAACATCCCAAAGGTGATTTCAATGCCTTTCTTAGTGAAAAACTGAAACATAACCCTAAAGAAATATGAAAATATGTCAAAGCCACTGGCAAAGAAGAAAGCTAAATATATCATATTCAATAGTGGTCACAGGGTCCTATCTTCTCCACTAGTGTTAAAACTTGGTGCTCATCAAATTCCACCCGGTGACTTGGTTCTATTCCTCGGTGTTCTCCTGGACGCTAACCTCAAATTTGACTCTCAGGTTAACAATATTAAGAAAAAACGGCATTTGGCATTCGCGCTCTAATAAAAGCACGCGCCTTCTTTTCTCACAAGGCTCTCTTATCACTTTACTTCGCTTTTATTCATAGTCATATTAACTATGGAATCGCTGCCTGGGGCAATACGTACAATTGCCACCTGACATCAGTTCAGCATTTACAAAATCAAGCCATTCGTATCATTACTAGCAGTCCTCGCCAGTCAAATGCATCCATTTTGCTCCGTCAAAACCTCATTTTAACGACCGTGAACTTGGTTCAATAAAATTTATTAATCTTATTTTTCAAGTTACTTAACAACCAATTGCTTTACGAATTCGTTGACCTAAATGATTTACGTAACTACAATAGAACTAGGTTTGCCTTTAACAGAAATTTTTTACTGCCTCATGTCCGTACCATCTATGGTAAATTAACATCATCTTTCGCTGGCATATGTTTATGGAATCGCTTACCATCAAACATAAAAACACTCACATCATTCTATGCCTTCAAAAAACTCCTAAAGAGTTCCTTTTGACGCAGTGATGCGATTATTGTTCCAAATGCTTTATTTATTATCACTATTTCTCCTATGTTTTGCTGCTCACATGCTTGCTGTTGCCTTTATTCGTTTTGTTCATAAATGCTTCTTTTATGTATTCTCATGCTTTTTATGTCTGTTGATATTGTGTATATGTATATTTTTAGCACACTTATATTTTTACTTCATGTTCATTTCGACCTGCCGATTATATTTTCCTCTATTTCGTTCTGTTCTTTCTTTACATAATTTAAAGGTTCTGTTGTACGCCGATATTATTTGTATTATTTGTTAGTATTAGTGTACATTGTAATCACAATCACTTTTCTGTTGTTGCACTAGAGCTCTTCGTTTCTCTTAGAGCACGTTCTATGAATTTTATTTCTGTCCTGCCACCTATGTAATTTTTTTTCTTATAATTACCCACCGAGGGTCCCGGTTACAGTCTTCGACTTTGGGACCCTCGTCTGTAAAACAAAAATGTAACCGTTCCTTTGTTTGTAATGAATAAACTTGATTTGATTCGATTTGACTTGATTTGATTTGACTGTTCAAGGCCAAATTACTGACGATTCAGAAAAGGCTGCTCACTTTGAATCCGTGTTTCCTGCACCTACCGGATGCCCTACAGCTGGTCCGATCCCACACAGCCTAGACACTATGTCGGACATAATTGTCTCCTACGAAGGGGTGCTGAAGGTTCTACAAGCACTAAAATCTAATACAGCTGCTGGCCCTGACAACATTCCATGTCACGTGCTTAAAATGTGTGCCCCAGTTATCGCCAAATTTCTAGTTTTACTGTTCAGCGTATCAATATCATCCAGTGCTTTGCCATGTGAATGGAAAACGGCGAACGTTGTGCCTGCACATAAAAATGGTCCTCGATGCCGAGTTGAAAATTATAGGCCAATATCTTTAACTAGCGTGTGCTGCAAATCATTGGAGCACAGTCGATCCTTCATTCTCAGGTGGCCGGCGCGTTACAGAGACCGAACGGCATCACCTTGAACTCATAAAGACCGTCAGGGGTAAGAAATTCAGTCTTGATCCATGCCGTCGACGACAATCTGCCAGTAGACGGACCGTAGCTCGATAGAATACAAATGGGTGGCAGTGTACAGACAGTCTAGAGCGTCATCAATACGTTGCAAAGGGTAAACATCCTTTTTTTGTGATTTTGTTCAGGTGGCGATAATCTACACAAAAGCGCTACGTTCCATTCTTCTTTTTGACAAGGACTACGGGAGAAGTCGAGGACTGCAGAAAGGCTCGATAATGTTCTTCGCAAGCATCTGTTTTACACCGTGTTGGACAACTGCTTGTTCCGACCCGGATACACGATACGGAGGTCGGTGAATAGGGTTCTCATCACCAGGTTTTATGCGATGGGTCACGACGGACGTTTGCCCTAGGCGCTGATTGTCAAATTTAAAGAAATGTCGTCATAGGCACAAAGAACGTGGCAGGAGGCTTCATCTTTAGCAGGTGTAATGTCAGAGGGAACTATGATATCAATGTCCACGCCATTGCCGTGGGATGAGGTCGCGATTTCGGCTGATGTGCAAGAATCTTCGACTGTGAAGGGCTCGACCTGATCATCCTGGAGAGCGCTAATTTTAACTAATGAAATGCCTTGTTGTAAGACTTGCGTAGTTAGCGTGAAATACACATGAGGAAGACTGCTGGCGGTTGCCAGTAATTGTCAGCAGATGGGCGGAACAGTAGCACCATGTGTAAGCATAACGGCCTGAAATCGTGCTACCACCTAACTGCCGACAGGTACAGCTGGTACCACAAATGTAGGCACCGGACGAATAACATTCATGCAGATCGGCAAGGAGAAGCAAGTGAATGCGAAATGAGCCGGCCAAACCGTGAATGAGGGCAGAATGAGTGGCGAGAAAATCCAGACGGACAAGGAATTCGTGAAGGCAATGTATGATGACGATGAACGACGGTGTTCCTCGCAGCGATGGCTGATCAGGCAGAGGAAATGCATAAAATAGCGACAGTCCCTCCGTGGGCGACTCGTGCGGCTCGGTGCGAGTATTTTTTTAATAAATTTACACGTAAGCCAACGGTGGCCAAGATGGCGACCCTATAGTAATCGGGAACATGCTGTCTTCTTCCTCTTCAGTCCAGCCCCACTGTGGCGGCTGTTCCATATCAATATTAGGCCAACTAGCTCCTTGAGATAATCGCAGTGCGTTGATCTTTGTCATGGTTTCCACACTGCGGCACATACCAAGAAGCGGCCGCTACATTAAGAATAAATAGCAACAAATGAAGAAATAAAAGTCAAAATAACATTTCTTACATTATGTAACACGGACGCGCGAGCACATATGAACGTGCCAGGTTCCTCGCCAAAGACGCAGAAATCAAATGGGCAAACTTAGAGTATTTCATTAACTTTTACGCCGTAGCTCTGAATGCCACGATAATCACACAGGCAAGCCCGGCTGAGCGCGACCTGCAAGTAGGATTCCCTGAAATTATTGCTCTCACGGAGAACTCTATAGGGACCTACGCAGATAGCGGGCACTTCGCTGGTTTCGCGTTCCGGCAACAGCCATGGATTTCGATTCGAGCGAAGAGGAAGACGTCACCACTGTGCTGGGGTGCTATTCCATGCTGTCAGCTGTGGAGCGCGGAATAGGGAGAGATAAATATAACTTTAATAAATGTTCCTGCTGGTGTAAAGGGGGGGGGGGGGGCGCTATACTAGCCCGGAACCTCCGAAGAAAAAGCGACGTTAGTGCGTGCGCCCGTGCCTCCGTTCAGGATAACTAGCCGGCCAGGCTAGCCGCCTCCTGCCTGAACTTCGCGCGCACGACGATGGGCATTATCAAGAGTAAGTTGTAGTTTCTAGTTCGCGTTGCGTGGGAATCCGTACATAATTCTTGTGAATTCTTTTGGTGCTGTCTCGCTTCCTGCGAATGCTACGGCGTACATTCGGCACGTAACTGAAATTGCTACGCCCCAGCATAACGAGGCAAGACATCAATTACCGGCCTTTTATCTGCCACAGTGGCATGGACTTTTTTTCTGTTTCATCCGACACAGCAAAGCGCTGGATGAAAACATAGGCTAATATAACTGACGGCGCGCCGCTGCTTGGTGCAGCAGTTTTTCGACCACGGTCTCGCGACTGGCCTAAAATAGTCGCTTTTCTAGAAAAGCGACCACTTGGTCGCGCGACCACTGTCATTCGCCGGTGTGAATGCACCCTTGGCACGTAATGCTGCGGCGAGCGTCGGCGTAACCGAGCGAACGGGCACAACGAAAGATAAAAGGGAAAGCGGAGCGCAGCTGGGACGAAAGACGCGAGGAGGAAGCCTGAGAGGAGAGTGCAGAGAACCATGAAGCGAAAAGCGGAGGAGGGAATGGCGAAAGCGTAAAAAGAAAAGCGTAGTACGGCAACGACGGCTACAAGATGGTGTGGTTTGGTCTGGGCTACCACGACAAAAGCTAATATATCAAAACTTCAAACGTCACAGAAGAAAGCCATAAGGCATTTAGCTAATCCAGATTACTAGATCTAGATTGATGTGGAAAACATGTACAGTGACCGCATTCTGCGGTAGTGTTACTTCTGATTCTTTTAAACAATTTAATAAACACACTGCAGGTCTAAATACCAGAGATCTTACCTGACGAACAAGAGGTACTGATATCTGGCTTGTTCTAACGTTTCGCAATAATTAGAAATTCCAAACACTTCAATACATTTCCCAGTGATTCTGATTAAATACAGCCATGTAAGCAACTTCCCGCTAAAAGAACTGCGGTTCCTTTTTGTAAATATGAAAAAAGCTTGCTGTCATGAAACTGAAAAATTTATCTTTTTCCTACTTTTACCTTTCCGATTTTATTATACTTTGTATAATACATAGCAAGAATGCCGACATTGTATAAGTATATTATTTCTGTGATATTTCGTTCTTTTCAGTCATGGTTCTTATGGTTGTATGTCGGCTTTACTATGTATTTGTGGCCTCTATGGCTTTTGTTTTCGAAAACATGTAATTGCATATGACGTGCTGTAAGAACAAACTTCTATTTCCTTTTTTCGTGCGTTTGTATTAGGAAATAGTAAAAACACATTTCATTACTTTGCGATGTTATGTATGAGACCCTTTATTTATTCTTGTTTTCCCAACTACCTTATAAAGGGTTCATTGGCCTAGCCAAGCTGCCTATAACAGCTTTTAGCCAATGAACCTCTCCAGAATATTTTCATTCTGGGAAATAAAATGATTTCATTTGAATAATCACTCGTTTAGTAGGATACTGTTAGTATCATTCACTGATTGTTACTTCCATGAATGAATGTTAACTATGTAGATATCAGGTAGACAATTTTTAAAGAGTGAATAAATTATAACTAGGAGCTTAACAGATTGAGTCATTATCGAGTAAAAATGTGAAGCTAAGGGTGGGAAGGGCGGCGAATGAGCATAAACATTATTAAGTGCTCTATCTGTCATGAAGGTAAGCTACAACTTACAACGAAGACTCTTGAATATAGCCGTGGTGGCCATTTGTTGAACTTCAGCGCAATGCACCAGCGTAACTCAAGGGGCAGCATGTTTATAAATGACATTTCAAAAGATCGGCCGTATTTCGATGGCTTTCGTTAGCCATGCCAACAGGGTGTGTCCTTCTAATAACATGAATATTTACGGTACTTACTAGTAACCTTCAGGTTGTAGCATAGCAGTGTTTTATTCGTGACCAAAACGCTGCTATAAATGTAGGAAAAACTGCAACAGACCCAATACGAGAAGCAAAAGACCCATCCACTTTTTCATTTTCATCCACTTTAATTTCCTTTAAGTTATCGTTTCTTAATTTCATTTATTAAGCACAAGTAATTTCCCCTATGTTGTCCTTGGTGTCAGTGTTTGTTGGCTTCTTATGATATGACTAATAAATAACGGGCCCCTCGGTTAACCCCCTTTCTTCTCGTTTAAATATAGTGTAATGAATGACGTAAACTTAGTTATACATATAAACAGCTGAAGGTTATGACTAAATATTGAAAGGATGAAGATTTAATGCTGACGGGTAAACCATTCCAAAGTTTTGTAGCAGCGAATGATGGTGTCATTTTTCCATAGAATCAACTATAGGCAGCAGAAAATTGGAGAAACCTGGTGTTATTGTTATTGATGAGGTGCCTGGAATCAATTAATTGGTGTGCCAGCTGTTTAGTAAGTAATTTTTAAAACGTAATTATTAGATGATAGTTGAACAGGTTCGTTACAACAAGGATGTTAATTTCACGAATAGAGTAGCACTCGTGAAAAACTCACTCTTAGTGATAGTGCGTATTGCTTGGTTTTGTAAGTACTCAATAGACGAACTATGACGGTTATATGCGGTTCCCCAGAAAACAATGCCATAATTTTAGTGACTTTGAATGAAGGCAAATTATAATGCTAATAATGCGTCTTAGGAGAAATATGCTCTTGATATGAATAATGCTCTAATACAAAAGCTACACTTTTGCTTAATGAAGGCAATGTGTTGAGAAAACTTTCGGTTAGAATCTAATTTGATGCTCAAAAATGATACACAGTCGGAGACGGGAATGGGATGATCATTTATATTTGTCTCAAGCAAGCCAGGTAGTAATCTTTGGCTAGAAAGTGCAATCATTAATTGAGTTTTTGAAGGATTGATAATTAAATGATTGGATGAAGACCATGCAACAATAAGGTCAAGCTCATTGTGTAGTTTATGGATTAAGGTTGTTAAAGAATTGTCACGCAACGAGATAGTATCGTCTGCGTATAAAAAAGAATGCGCCGATTTAAGACACGTGGGTTCGCGCGATCTAAGACCATTCTCGCGCTTGCGGGCTTTTTGTCTGCAGTGACTGCGTCTCTCGCATTCGAGGTCGGTGTGCTGTAGTCGCTCGCTGTTCACCATGTACCACGACGACCTGACTGAAGAGGAGGATGTCATGGTGGTTTTGATGTGCACGGCGGCTTCACAGACACTTCAAGCGCGTAGGCAATGACAACCGGATGCACAAAATCTCGCGCGCTACTTCCGGTGCATCGCTAATTGGTTTGGCGGTTTGCGACTTACAGGCGCATGCTGGAAAATCGATCAGCGTGCGACTGACCTGCGACCATCGCTTTTCGACCAATGCGACTGTCACGTTGCGACCAGAACGGTCGCACGACCTCTGCGACTTGCAAGTGTGAATGGGTCTTTTAGTTCAAACTTTCGTGAACTGTTAGCGTACTGCCTTGCCTGTCTGCCAGCGCACGTATACCGAGTGTTTCTACGAAGCTGTTTAGTATTTTTTTAATATAGCTGTTATCGCGAATTCTTTAAATATTCGCGAGAATTGTATGATGTATCCAATATTTTAACTTCAATAATATCCGCTGCTACGCGGACGAATGACGGCTATGGCTGCTACAGTGGAAATGCGATTTTCCCTAGCAATGACTCTTCACTTGATACCCTTAAGTTACAGGTTGCATTTACCCGACAACACCAATCTTGCAAAATCAACATCAGTAATCACTCTCAGCGTTTCTCATATTGTTCACCTAACTTCTTGCTTACTCAGACTTTTATCTTGCTCAGAGGCAACGCATAATTAATGCCAATCATAGTAACGTGTTATTTGTGCTCACTCGTGACTCAGACTTCTGAGTTTCTAATTATCAGAGTTGAATCACCCTTTATGTAACATTTCATTTGATATTCATATAGTTAGAATATGTAAATAGTCGAGAACCCTGAACTGAACTACTGTCACCAGTATTTCGATGCTGTCTGCTATATATTCAGTATATGAAGTTTAATGAAATTGATTCATAGAACTGACAACGAGAAAATAAAGACTACCACTAAACAAAGTGATTCGTGATCACTAGTGACTGAACCGTACCATCGCCTAGTATATTCGAATTTACCTTTTTATCACTTTTGATTTGACATGAATGAATGAATGCATGAATGTTTATTTTGACAGAAAAATGCAAAGAATTATTCTCAAATAGGCTCTCTGCCAAAGTGGTTTGTGATCACGATCGACTTCAGTACTACAACCTTCGTCTAACTATAACCAATCAGTCTGTATGGCTTCAGTTCATATACATTAAGCTATACTCTATAAAATACGAGAACATCGGACTGAACGTATCGCAGATCACTAATTACCGGTTTAATCGGACAGCATTGGTATCCAAAGCAATAGTCATTTATGACTTTAGGAATAATACCAATGACAAAGTATATGAATGAAGGCTACTACTGTCAACACAAATAAAGTGATTCGTGATCACTGGTTACTCCTTACTACAACTCCTAGTTATCATAGTTGAGCGACTCTTTGAACGCAATGCTCTACGAAAGTTAGGCTCAGCGTTATCAGTTAGCAATGGGAACCAAACTGCTAGTTTGTTTTGAGTGCGAATGGTGTATTCACGACGTGCACGAATCAAAACTACCATTGTACCAGTAAAATAAATTATTCATTATAATTTTTAACCTCAGTCTACCAGCTCCCAGCAAGCATCATTGCTGAATCACTCGTTGTTTTGCATTTAAGTTTAGATTCATGACATTAATGTCATGTAAAACCAAGTATCTTCGCACGGTAAGTTAGTAACTAGTCGTCACTAATTCGTATATTACTAGTTAGCTGTATTGTGTAATTACTTAGTTAATTACTCAATACTACAATGTAATTACTGACTGGTTACGCGGGTTAAGCTGGAACGTAATATTTATGTTTCTAAATATTTCTTTTTACCCAATAAACTTTATGATGCGCCAGAACATAAAAGAAGATAGCGCGTAATCCCAGGCTCAGTACTTTCAAATCGAGGGCGGCAATGTGCATCATTGCTTCATATGCAAGTCGATTAGTTTTAACATAAGCCACGCCCCGTTTTCCGTCAAATTCAACGACGGCCGAATCTTTTGCCCCTCTAGTGCTGCTTTGCCGTATAGTACCGAGTAAAAGCGTCCTATGAAAAAAAATGTCAGCCAGTGGAATAAAGCCACGCATACAACAACACATACAGGTAATTATAGAGTATAGGCAACTGGAGTGCAATTAGGGGATGAGTTATCGCTGGCGCTGCAATCAGCATTTTAAAAATCACCCTATATGTTGTGATCTGGCATAAAACAAATACAGGCAGTTGAATTAAACTAGACGCGACATATAGCGTGAGACCGTTCTCTGGATTCAGCGCCTCAAGTGCCATTTGGGAAAACGAGGCATTGATCAGCAATCGAATTAAAAAAAAATGCTTCCCATAGAGCTACGTTGGCTGCATCGGCCCACGATCGGCTTTGTCGCAGTAGTCCATGTCCCGGTATCCTGGACATGGTTACACTGAATGTTCTGTAGAACATGCCTAATCGTGATTGTAAGATTGTTAAGAATAAAATAAGACTGTCGGTTGTGAAGCGCACTTAATTTATGTGTGCGTGCGCCAAACTCAAACAAGTGAGGGCAATGGTATGAGAGAGAGCATTGGAAAAACGTAGAAAATCATAGCACTTATTACGTTTAAAACCAAGTTATCACACCGTCGTTACTGCCAGGAAAAGATGTCAGCGGCTATTCAGGGAAAACCATGAAGCAAATGTTGCAGGTAGTCCTCGAGGTAACGTACAAAAAATGTCTACTACTCCAAAGCATAAGAAAAATAATTCTCGATAAACACCCTGTTATTAGCTTTAATTTTCTGGTTTCAGCTACAATAAACCAGTTCTTCAGCAGGTGTCCAAAAAAACAATGGAGCGGCCCACTTTGTGCTGCTCAAAAGCTTTATTTCATTTCAAGCGATCTCGAAAACTCCGAGGTCTCCCTCTGTCCGGTTTAGTTGTCTGACCATGATAACTGAATGAGTTTCTGACGATACCAATCTTTGCAATCATTGTCGTAAAGTCTGAATACTTTGCCGTGAGGGCACAGGCTTGTATATTCTTTCTGGCAGTTTACGAAACTTGGCGTAATTCCTTTGTTTCTTCCCCAGAAAAGGAGTTCGCATCTTGTGACTCCTAAACAAGGAGAGAGAGAGAAGAAACTTTATTAATGAATGGCCTGCAGTTTCGTTGTGGTGGCCTCAGGTGGCGGCTCCAAGTCCTTGGACTCGGGCGGCATCTTTGGCTTGCCGGACGGCCCAGAGCTGGTCTGCCAACTCTGAACTTTTGAGAGCCGCCTCCCAGCGGTGGCGACGCCGATGGAGAAGGTCCCCAGCGGGCCCCGCAGCTGGGGCGGCGTCGGGGAGAAGCGAGCTCGAGGCTTCCCGTACTGTGGTAACGGCCGCGATTACGGACGCGTCGCGAACGGATGTGGTCCCATTACCGTGGTTGCCGGCACATTCCCAGAGCATATGTCGCAGCGTTGCTCGCTGTCCGCAAGCTTTACAGGCATCTGTTGGATATAAACCTGGGTAGATGTGATGTAGGACCGCAGGGCTAGGGTAGCTGTCTGTCTGGAGCAAGTTACGGCCTCATTCCTGTTTAACTTGTCGTGTGGTGGCGGGAATGTGCGTCTTTGGAGTCTGTAGTGTTGGGCGAGATCTCTGAACGTGGTCAGGCGATCGCCCCACGCCCATTGTGATTCTTGTTGCCGCATTTCTGTTGTAGTGTCCCGATCAGGCAGATCCGATGCCCCGCTCTCGGGGGCGGGGGCAGGAAACAGAAATGCATGGGCTTTTTGGGAAAATGGCCTTGGTAAGGTAGCAATGAACAAGTAACGAGCAAAGTGATGCGCACATAAGAATGTATGATCCAAAATTTTGCAACAAAGAATGCGCGCTCATACACAGATTACCGCTTGAAGTAGCGATTCCCTTACACCGAAGTACAATATTGTAATTCGTAGGGGTCACATTCGGTATCAACATTCAACGTTAACATAAAATTAAGTGAATAATCGTACGTCGTACGTTTACGATAATATTTGCGCAAGCACGAAATTAAAGTCAGATAAACGTTTTAATTTATATGTCACATCTAATGGGCTACCTTGTCAGTAATGATTCCAATACGTGTAAAGACCTCCGCCCGGCCAAGATACGTAATTTTTTGCACGATTATGTCTACCCAATACACAACCTTCAAATCAGTCGAAATGCACGCCGTTATGAAGCCGCCCTGAAATGCCGTACGCCCGCAACTGCATCACGCGCAAGCTGGCCTATTTTCCTTTTATGTACGTTAAGCTACACTTGATAATGAATTTTATGCAGCTATGTTTGACCGCCAAGCCAGCGAGACATAAACTGGACCTACACCTAGTGCTACACCATGCCATAAACTTCACCTGAATTTCCTGGAAGTGCATTGAATGTGTAACTCAGGAGCACACTTCGTGACTTCTAAAAAGAATCTGTCACAATCTGCAAGTTGTCACTGACGTGGTAGTAGCAACAGCTTCGCTAGAGCCATTAGAAAATTTTTGAGGATTGGGACTGAGGATTGAAAAAGGCCCCTCAGTTAGGATAGATTACGGAATAGCGCAGTACATGTCATATTGTTAATAGGTGTGTAACAAGGATGTTGGGAGTTAAAGTGCACTTGAGGACATATGTGAAAATGGTGTATGTTCTTTAGAGGGGAAGGCACCGCTGATTCGATTCCAAGTGCAGACGTTCAAATTTTGAATGGGTTTGTTCTGAAAACGCCGGTGGCCAGGCGGATACCAAGATGGTGGACGGGATCCAGCATTTTTAACGCACTCAGCGGGGCAGAGTGGTATACCACGGCTTTATAGCCAAACGTGACCAAATAAAGGTTGTTGTACACGTTCAATAAGCAATTTCTATCACTCCCCCGTGTTGTGAAAAAGAATGTTCAGTAAGTTCCTTGTCTGTAGGCATTTCGCCTCAATAAATTTCATTTGTCGGAACTAACTTTCTCGGGCACATACCCAATACATTCATAGTGAGCTCACTAAAGCATTGGCATGAAACTCATTAATTCAAAAGCGGTCCGTACACAGTGCATTTGTGGCACAGTATCCTAATGCGTCGGGCTGCTCTCCTTAAGGAACCTTTGTGACGTTGGGTCGATTCCGTTCAGTATAGAAGAAACATAAGGGATTATTTTCATCATCGTAGGGTGGAACACTCCCAATGCCACGTAACTAGCTATGCAAGTTGTCCCCAAAGACGTCCCTTGAAGAGCGGCACACACTTACTGGCCCGTAATCAGTGATTCAAGTTGTCATGAAAGAGGTTCATTAAAGACCAGCACAAACCAAAGTACACATACCCAGTGCTTCAAGTCCGCGTCAAGGAGTTTTTTCAAACATCGGTGCCTTGTTAGTCCTGAATCTCAGTGGCCCATGTTGGTGTGAAAGAATTTCCTTGAAGAGAGGCGTGTATGTGCACAGTGGCACATACTCAGTGATGCAAGCTTATGCAACGCTTGGTTTCGAAACCTTCTAACTGAGCACAGCAGTCCGATGCGTTAACCATAACCCCACGGAATACCCAGCGATCCAGATAGGCGGGAAGACGGTTAGATACTGTAGCGGGCATCGACACCGCAACACGGGGACGCTATGGTCAGAGCTCTCAGTCGGCACCTTGGTGCCAGCTGAAAAAGAAGGGAAAAATAAAGATGGGCAGCGCGTGCATAGGCGCAAGCACGGCACTTCCGGTGTTGTTCTAGAATCCTGCTGCACTGGTCCTCTTGGTCTGACCCTCCCCTGCGACCCCTCGGTTCCCACATTGGTGATCCGGGAGAACACGCCTTCGACCGAAAGACACGCTGACATGGCCAGCGTGCCGGAGCCCCAATTCAGCCCACCACTACCACCGTTACGGCTAAGCTACGTCGGCGCGTGATTCGCGCGGTTGGAGGTGGCTCTGAAGCTGAACATCCCGACGGAAGAGTTCAAGTACGGGGTACTCCTATACATCCCGCCGCATGACCTGCAACTCTGCTTCAGAGTTTCAGTGCCTGCGTGTGCCCCTACGAAGAACAAAAACAGGCTGTGCTCAAATTCTATGGCACTACGTACTGCCCTCTTCCTGACGAAGAACGCACGCTACGCGACTTCTCCTCGGGCGAATCCTCCCAGGCTACATCAAGGCACCTACAAACCAGCGAAAGTGACGCAGCTGTAGCAGCGATCACCGTCCCTTCCCTACGCTACCCGTCCTCTCCTGCGGCCGAGTCATCATCGGGGCCCTCCGGCGACAGCTCTGACAAGTCAGAGATTGGAGGCTCTGAACAATCGCCGCCCGACGCGGACAGCGCAGGTGGACTAGCACTGCCCTCTCGAAACATGAGCCCTGTGGCTTCTTATATCTGCCACCTCATGCTGTTCTTTGTGTTGCACCCACTCCTGGGCCTGGGAAGGTGCAAGCATCAGTTACGACTGCTCGAACTTGCACCGGCCTTCTCCCCTCCGCGTCAATGTTATCGAACTTCGCCCGACGACTACTTGCTGGTCGTTTGGAGCGCCACTGGCGTCCAAGACTATTAACGAGCCTACGAAGGTCCGGCCAACGCAGAACAAACCCTCTTATCGCGGCACATTCGAAGTCCGACGCAGAAGTCTGCGACTTAAGACTAGACGACTGGAAGCGTAGTCGAGAACGTGAAAACGCGCCGTTCGCGATGGCCCACGCCGCCGCGTCATGGCCCACCCATGACCTACGTCATAGCCTACCCGCTGCTGCCGACTTTTCTACCTCGCTCCGTTCACGCTCGTCCCTGACCTGGTACAGAGGCACGAGCCCTTCTCCACACCCTTCGCGCAAAGACGCAGGTGTGCAACGCATCAGGTGCAACTCGTCCGGTGCACTACTACTACGCTCGATCTCCTGAATGTCTTCGCGGAACCATTTGATACCTAGGGGCTCGCACTACCTAGACTGACCACGGACTCTTTCAATAATGTGATCTCAAGGTAGCCACTCTTTCTTGTGAAAAGACAAAACTTCACTGGGACTATGTTTAAACCAATTTTTTTCAAGCTAAAATTTGCCCGAGCCTCGCTGCGCACCTCCCCTATTTCTTCTTCCAGTTCGTCATCGACAGTCGATGGACCTAGTGCACGCACCATTTTAGTCTTCCCACTACGAAGGAGCGAGCTGTAGGTTCCCTTCCTCCTTGGCTCCAATTCCTGTGCAGAATACTTCTGACTGAGTACAGGCGCCCTATTCCTTGCCATCCCGCGACCAACGCGCAAGCGACAGCCTCCCCTCTTTCTTCCTGCAGTTTCTCCTCGACAGTCGCTGCACCTAGTGCACGCACCATTTTCGTCTTACCATGCGAACGAGCGAGCGGTAGGTTTCCCTCCTCCTTGGCTCAAGTTCCTGTCCAGAACACCATTGACTGAGTGTACGCGCCCTATTCCTCGCCATCCCGCGACGAACGAACAAGCTACAGCCTCCCCTTTGTTCCTCCCTTCCTGCCCACTCACTTGACCGAGTGTCGACACCCGCTTGATTGAGCCCACGCGTCCTTTTCATCGCTTCGGCAGGCACCACTGTTCGAAGCAACTCTTTGACGCCGACTTGGGGCACTTGGTGTCACTCGGTCTCTGCTGCTCTTCGATTAAGCTCTTTCATGTCAACTTTGTCCACTGGGCATGTGCGAGAAAGTGTGTGCCGCGTTTCAGCAAACATCTTAGCCGAGAACTTGGCTACCTACGTATGTGCCACTGGAAATGTGGCGCACTCCAATGACGGGAAAGATACATTAAGTTTCTCCTATGCTGAGCAGAATCGAACCGGCATCACAAAGGTAACTCAAGAACAGAAACCAAACAACTTCGCTGGTTGTGCCACAAGTTCTCTACGTGGGTGCCACTCTTCAATGAACTCCATTCGCGCGAAGGCTTTAGCGAGCGGCGCCATGAATATACTGTGTAAAAAAATTATGGAGTTTTACGTGCCAAAACCACTTTCTGATTATGAAGCACGCTGTACTGGAAGACGCCGGAAATTTAGAGCAGCTAGGGTTCTTTAACATGCACCTAAATCTAAGTACACGGGATTTTTCGTATTTCGCCCCCATCGCAATGCGGCCGCCGTGGCCGCGATTCGATCACGCGACCTCTTGCTCAATGCACTGTGTATATGCCGCTGTTCGATTAATGTCTCGCGAACTTGGGTCACTGAGTGTGCCATTGAGTGCGCGGCAAATCAGGGAATAATTCTGAGCGTTCACAGGCATCGTCGCGCCACGCTTCTCGTATTAGAGGTCACGTGCTGACTTCTCGTCAGCGAGGTCATAACAGCGCCTAGTGTAAGATTTGGAGCGGTCGTAGTCGTAGAGATGAACTTGGGACGACAGGGCTAGGCGAGCAGGATTTATTTACATATTAGCAGTTTACGCAGGATACATTGGCAGACTAGCGCGACTCCCATATGGAGCCCGCAAAACTAACATACAGCAAACAGCTTACGAGCACACAGCTCACTACTACATTTCGAGCATGACAGAGCACTCAGCTCCCGACAACGAGCACGACACGAGCACACCCTAGCAGCCGGCAAACGCTGCTTATAAGCTCTCCGCTTGACGTCATAGTTCGGCGTCATCGTTCGGCGGGGACGGAGCAGGAATGGTCGGGAAGGTTCGTCCAAGCATTGTAAACTTGCCGCCGCCCCGCACTATGGCTCACACACACTAATGCACACAAGTTCGAGCCCATAAACACAAAGGCTCACACATTCCAAGATCTGGAGCCGGCGACAGAGGGGCGCCGTTCCGCAGTATCGTTTACGCCCACACACACGCAAACACACAGCTGCGAAGGTCTGGAGCCGACGACAGAGGGGCGCCGTTCCGCAGTATCGTTTACGCCCACACACACAAAGGCTCCGGAGTCAACGACCGAGGGCTTCGTAGAACTGCTTCGTCCCGGGTGGCTCGGCCAAGTACCAATTTCCTGAGTTGATCGCGCGCCACGTGGCTGCCGGTCATCCGCAGTTCTCGGTACCGCCCAGCTTTCAGTGCCGACGTCAGAGGGCTTCGGAGAACTGCTTTGTCCCGGATGGCTCCGCCAAGTACCAATTTCCTGAGCTGATCGCGCGCCCCGTGGCCGCCGGCCCTTCGCAGTTCTTCGAAGGCCGCCCCGTCTGGTGGGCTTGGAACACGTGCAGCGGGCTGAAAGCTGGCACGTTGCCACCCCGTAGGGCCATTCTTAACACTAGTAAAACAAACTAGCCCATTCTTTCGCCGGACAGGCTGCGGCACAACGACGCACAGCGTGTCAAGCAAGAAGCGCGAGAGAAATCTGCGCTTGCTGAATGAGGCGTTTCTCAGCGTTCGCACGCACCAGTGCGCCGTACATTTCCGATGCCACCCCAGCCTTCGCGGCGGCGGCTCTACATGGCGCAGAGTGTTCGTAGGGAAGTGCGATATAGGAGTGCCGCTGCAGTTCACGTACCTCGTACATTATTGCTTTCGGCTGTGGGCAATATGTTGCCTGGATATATTGATTAATTCCTAATGCTACTCTTGACAGTTGTCGTCAGATGGCTTGGGCCAGTTCGTTAATTAAACCGGCATCTACTACAGGTTACAAGGAAGCTTTCTATAGGCCATCCTCTCATATTGCAAAGGGTGTCTCCCTAAATAATGTTATAGGTATTCAAGTAGAACAGATGGTCGCCAACTAGACGAAATCAGTTGGTGTTCTAGAAACTGCTACAAGGGGCGCTTGAATCACTATACGGGGTGCGTTTCCGGAATTGTTCCGAAAAGTTCCTGAAATTTTTAAAATTCACCTGTTGCAGGTACCATATTTCAAGTCCTTGAGCTGGATTATTCAGGGAGGCGGATAGTACTTGCACGAAAAATAGACACCAACAGCAAATAATTAACAAGAATTCAGTAAGAAACTTCCTCAATACTTACTTTATGGCACATAATGGAATTTACGAATTCTACAGGTGAGCTTGGAGTGAATTTCCAGAATGTCACGAGCTTGCAGATATGTGCCATCAAACTCGGCGCAAAATATGAACTGTGGTTCCACTTACACGTAAAATAAGGAACGCCCTCAATGCATAGTCAATAAAACAACTGGAACGCCAATGCTATTCGTCCCACACTTTGAGAAATAATATCTATGTTGAGCTTGAGATATTACCTCTTGTCAGTGTGTGGTAGAGAGCACTACATTGGTAAACGTTTTTGCGGGTTTTCACAGTGATTTTATTTCACAGCCATAAACCTGAGGCATGAGTTATATGGTCCAAGTTTATTTATTGTCATTAAGAATAATACTTATCTAACCATATTGTAACGTTTTGACGATTAGTGACACGTTATTAATTACAACCAATAGTGAGCGGCCTTGTGGAGTGATCTTGAAAGTAGCATTTTGCTGGCGATGTTCTGTAATGCTCATATGCGGACATTTCCATTACTTTCATAAACGCTTCAAGTGATTCGTGCTCTTGCTGGTGATGGTTCGGGCCACAAAATTTGATACTAGATTGTCGATAAATTTTGCAGAGGTGTTACTTTGTAAGCTGTGTTGGCAAGTCTGTGACGCCTGCATTCAAGGAGTTTGTGTTGCGTTATTACAAGCATGTAATAAGAATTACGCGTTGTAACTACACTTCTTTTGGCAAACAGATATTTAATGTTACTCCTGAGAAACAACGCATTTCCCTAACGCAACAAGGCGCTCAGCGGTCTGCATGAATGTCTGTTGGATAGGAACAGATGAAATGTTGCGCTGTTCGTTTTCCATGCTCTCCAGCAGTAACAATAATTGTTGTAATAATTATGTTGCAGATGCACTAATAACGTTATCTTAATTCTGACGAAGTTTTTCTAGGTGAAATTTCTGTTACATACACCTTTCATGGTCACTTACAGAACTGGGCGTTGTAAGCTTTCTCGTGCTGCTTGAGCAAATAGTAAGAGTGGTAAACTCAGGCTGCTTCCTTTTTACATGTGCTCCTGCCGTTTTGTGAATGACTAAGGGAACCACGTCCAACGCCTTAGGACTGTCGTCGCTTGGTAGCAGATTATCGCGGTTTTCAGCTAGGCTTATTTCGTTGTCGTTCAACGTGCCCAGCAGTAACAGATCCTAGTACATGTGTTTTATATTGAAAGTGATCTCATATGTTCAACGCCAGAAGAATTTTCTACCTTTAGGGGTCAGGAAAGCTACTAAGGTGCGGAAAGGGCGACGCCATGTCAGTTATTTGCCTGGAAAGCTGACAACGGAAACATTCGTAGACAAAATTCAATCTGGCTCACCGTCACTGAATGTGACTACGGCACAGTGCTTGTTCGGGTCATGGTATTGAAAAACGTATTGCCTCGAATCAGTTCGTCCTCCTGGAAAACAACATTCACATTGAATTGTTGAATTGTAAAGTTAGTCGGGCACTTATCCTGAAGAAAAATATTATAAGGTTAAAATGGAGCATTTATTTAAAATGACAGATTTAACGGGTCACTGCGACGTGCATAGTCCAAAGCTCCATCATCATCCTATTTGATATTCACTGCGGACAGAAGGCGAACCATATCTTCAGGATAATTGATGGCAAAACGGGGTTAGGCAATTCGTTTTCAGCGCTTCACAAGATCAGAACGTTAAGCAGTACGCTAACCAGAAAAACGCACGGTCTAGCTGTTCTTTGGCTGCATGCTAAGGGTTGTTTACTGCAACCCGCTGTCCCAAGGCCACAACAATCTAGGACAGGTACGCCTATATCTGCACGGTCATGTACATGAACACGCATGGACAATAAAGACGGGACCGGGGAGCAATCCAGCCATTCAGGCTGTTTCAAAAATTGTGCACCCAATTCGGTGCAGTGGGGAATCCTTACGTGGTGAAACTTTATTGAATGTGTGAAACTTTTGTAGAGTGAAAAATTTGCTCGATGTGTTCTGCGTGCGTCAGGGAGCTTATAACTAAATGGTCCACACGATTTATGGCATTGAGTTTTGTCGTCTGAATTTATGGCATATTGATCTCCGGTCACAAACTCATCGTAGAATGTGTGTGTGTGTGTGTGTGTGTGTGTGTGTGTGTGTGTGTGTGTGTGTGTGTGTGTGTGTGTGTGTGTGTGTGTGCGTGCGTGTGTTTGCGAGTGTTTGCGTGTGTTTGTACCAAGATAGACTACTTGTACATTTGTGTGCGCTGTTTGGTTTAATAAATGCGGACGCGGCTCAGTGGAAATCGGTGGTTTTTAAACCGCCGCTGTCTTTGCCTACGCTCCTAGGTTTGGCTTGGCTGCTGCTGGGTTGGTCGTTATCTCGGAGGATATATTTGTGGATATCTGCTTGGTATTTTCGTTGCCGCATACATTGTGAGCGGTCCATCACATAAGGATAGAAACTGCAGATGCGATGTTTGTTGTGGATAAACATTAATATGGCAAGGCATGCAGCGTTGCCTACCATGAAAATAAACACATTTGTACGCATGGCCGTTAGTTAAAGTATTTAAATAAATTCTACACAGAAGCTTTGTTTTTAACAGATATCCAACGTGGGCATAGACGGGGATGTTTTTTGGTGACATTATTGCTTTTGATTTAGCAGTTCAGTACATCTCACGTAGTGTGTGCGAATTCTCGGCCAGTCCTCCAATTAGAGATGGTGTACTGAGCCCAGTGGGCAGCCACAGCCGCAGCATTCTTGGACGTAGGACCTACGAGCCACCACCACCACCACGACCACCATCATCATCATCATCATCATCATCATCATCAAGAACAACTTATTTTATTTATTTATTCAATTATTTATTTATTTAAACATACTGGAGCCTCAAAGAGGCTATTGCAGGAGTGGGATGATGTCACAGAGTGCATGCCCGCGCTCCTCTCAAGATGGCCGCCATTGCCGCAGCAGCAGCAACGCCGCTTGAACGGCGATGGGGAAGAGAGCTTCCCATTATCCCGAGCTCGCCAGACCAGTTTGGTCACGTGTGTCGCCTGAGCGCGGCGGAGGGACGAGGCGGCTTGGCGAGCGGCAGAGCGGCTTGGAAGACGGAGCAACGTGGTCGTGCACCGGGGGACAGCTGAAGATGTGGTCGGCAGGCTGAGATCTCCAGGCCGAAGTCTTCGCCGGTCGAGCGACAGACGGTGCAAGTCCGTCAGGATCTTCGGCAGCGAGGTTGCAGCAGCCCGACGCTCTTCAGATCGGGACCTCGGCAAGCACGCCCCAGATAAGCCTCGTGTTCCAGCCCGCTCTCAGAACTTTCCGCCGGACTCTTTCTTTTTTAATCGCGTTTAATCTTTCATTTATTTATCCATCGCGTGTTAATTTTTGTATGTTCTGTTAGTGTAGTGTTTGTCGTATTTATTGTCGCGTATATTTTTCATTTGTGTCGCGGATTTTTTGTTATTTCGCGAGTGTAGGATTTCCCACGTGCTGGGCTTAGTGTCGCGCGAGTGGCGTCAGGGCGTGTGTTGTGTGACCCGCACGCCTTCCGCGAACTAGGCCCCACGGCTGGTAGTTTGTATGTTCTTTTTCTTTTATTATGTTTTGCCCATGATTTTATTTTATTAAATTGAATGTGTTTTACGTCGCCTCCCGTCTCATGCCTCTGGTTCACGGTCGATCAGGCGTGTACCTTATCGCCGGTCAGCAGTCGAACCCTCACTAAACGCACGCGGGGTGGGTTTGTTGTCGCCCCATCCCCTCCGGTTCGGAGAGTGCGATTCGCTCACCATCAATATTTGACAACTGGCGTCCGCGACAGGACTCGCTGACCGCGATCTTCCGTGACCACGAGGCATAGCGGGCGGAACAGACGCGTATCGCGGAGAGCGGGAGAAGGCCGAGATATGGCTGATGGACTCCTCGAGGACTTGGAGCGCATCGTGGCCGTCGGGAGGCAGATGGGCCTTGAGGGGCCAGCACTCCAGGAGTTTCTGCGCGACATGCGCTCCAAAGAGGAGGCGGATCGTCGCGAGCGCAGGAACGCGCGAGAGCTGCGCCAACGCGAGGCGGAGGAGTGCGATGCGGCACGGTCTTCCCAGCGCGTCCTCGAGTTAGAGAGGGAAATTGCGCTGCTGCGCGCGAGGGAGGGCCGTGTCGAGAGCATTCGCAACACAGAGTGCCTGCCGGGCTCGACCGCCGCCGCTGACCAACCTCATCCCTCTGGAGTGAGCCGTGCTTAGGTTTGTGCCCAGTTTGAGTCCTCAATCGTGCCTCAGCCCTTGGGTGGCAGGGCCTTCGAAGAGAACGAGAGGCCGGTGCTCCGAGAATCAGGCGGTGTGGCGGGTAACGATGGTCGGAGGCCGGCCACGAAAAACGTCAGCCGCCGCGCAGGCAAATTGTGCCATCGCAGGCCGAGAGAGGCGGCGAAGTGTGTGGCGCGGCGGAGGCTGGCGGGTTGCCGCACACCGCTGAGGGACGAGGTACGGACCGCGGGCAGATTGCAGAGGGTGAGGAAGAGGCCGCGCAAAATGGCGCAGAGGTCACGGAGGCGTCGACAGAGCTCGGGGGTCGCGGAGCGTTGCTCGTCGCCGCGAAAGAGAGCGCGAGCGATATATTCGCTGCGGCAGGTGCCGCTAAGCCGTGCACTTCGTGACACCCGGTTGGTCAGGCGCTGCGCGTGGGTGAGGACCCGGCTAGGTTCGGTGTACCCCAATCACCGAGCCAAAAGCAGGCAACAGGGCGCGGGGTGATATGTCGCTATGGAGCGGCTAGTGCGTCTCCCCACCTATGCGTCGGGAAAGCTCGGGGGACGGCAGGAAGGCGACCCCAGCGAGTCCGTTTGAAGAGCAGGCGGTATTGAGAAGGGAAGCCGGCATGTATCGATAACTTAGTTTTGTTAATAGTTCCACGCTACATTCTTTTTTATGTTTCCCTGCGTTTTTTTCATTTTCTGCCTTCAATACGCTGATTTCTGATTTTTTTTGTTTATGTTTTCTTTTGTGTGTGTGATACGTGTTGCCTGTAGAGTGCGCGTACCGGCTCGGCCGTGGCTTGCGCCAGTCACAGGGCCCAAGGGGACAATACCGTATCCCATGTATTTCGAATCTGTGGATTCTCGGGACCATTATTTTATCTCTAGTTTTCTGTTCTTTTTTTGCGTGTAGTTGTGTTGCGGAGTGCACTGACTGGCTGAGAGCGAGGCGGCGATGTGCGCGGCGAAGTGCCTTGTGCGGAGGACTTCACGAGCCGTGACCCACGCGACGACGTGATTGTGCGCGTGACCTTCGAGTGCGTGGGGAGTGCGGTCTCCTTAAGGTGCGCGTGCATGACAATGTGTTAGTTTGAATGTTATTAGAATAACATTCTTGTCGTCGGGGTGGTGTCACAGAGTGCATGCCCGCGCTCCTCTCAAGATGGCCGCCATTGCCGCAGCAGCAGCAACGCCGCTTGAACGGCGATGGGGAAGAGAGCTTCCCATTGTCCCGAGCTCGCCAGACCGGTTTGGTCACGTGTGTCGCCTGAGCGCGGCGGAGGGACGAGGCGGCTTGGCGAGCGGCAGAGCGGCTTGGAAGACGGAGCAACGTGGTCGTGCACCGGGGGACAGCTGAAGATGTGGTCGGCAGGCTGAGATCTCCAGGCCGAAGTCTTCGCCGGTCGAGCGACAGACGGTGCAAGTCCATCAGGATCTTCGGCAGCGAGGTTGCAGCAGCCCGACGCTCTTCAGATCGGGACCTCGGCAAGCACGCCCCAGATAAGCCTCGTGTTCCAGCCCGCTCTCAGAACTTTCCGCCGGACTCTTTTTTTTTAATCACGTTTAATCTTTCATTTATTTATCCATCGCGTGTTAATTTTTGTATGTTCTGTTAGTGTAGTGTTTGCCGTATTTATTGTCGCGTATATTTTTCATTTGTGTCGCGGATTTTTTGTTATTTCGCGAGTGTAGGATTTCCCACGTGCTGGGCTTAGTGTCGCGCGAGTGGCGTCAGGGCGTGTGTTGTGTGACCCGCACGCCTTCCGCAAACTAGGCCCCACGGCTGGTAGTTTGTATGTTCTTTTTCTTTTATTATGTTTTGCCCATGATTTTATTTTATTAAATTTAATGTGTTTTACGTCGCCTCCCGTCTCATGCGTCTGGTTCACGGTCGATCAGGCGTGGACCTTATCGCCGGTCAGCAGTCGAACCCTCACTAAACGCACGCGGGGTGGGTTTGTTGTCGCCCCATCCCCTCCGGTTCGGAGAGTGCGATTCGCTCACCATCAATATTTGACAGATGAACAACAAACATACAGCATTTGCATGAATTGTTTGCAACTTGCATGAATTGTTTCAGTGGTAGTGAACGGATGTTGCCCAGTAATGAATTGTAGACCGCAATTGTTGATGGAAAAATCTGTGTTTAAAGGAATCAGTGCGGGCGAAAAAAGTTCAGATATTTAGAGCATGGTGACTCCTCGTACATGAGGGTTTGGAAACAGTCAAGTAGTGTTCTAGAGAGGAGAGGCGAGGAGAATTGATTAACGTGTGAAGGAATCTTAGGCATTCGAGTTTGCGACGCTCTGCAACAGCACTGAGACCAAGTAGGAGAAGAGAGTTAGATGGCGAAAATTCCTTGTCATATCTCCTATAAACAAAGCGCACTGCCATTCCGTTTACTGATTCTAGTTTTTTGACGTCAAATTGTTTGTGTGGATTTCATACAACGCAGCCACATCCGCGCACGGGGCGAATGAGGGTTTTATAGGTAAAAAGTTTAGTTTCTGGAGACGCGAGACGCAGCGTACAATGTAAGTAACCTAGTCTTTTAAGGGCGTTGTTACAAGTGACATCAATGTGTTTCAACCATGACAAATCGTGTGTTAGTAGGACACCTAAATATTTGAATTCCAAGGCACTATTTAAACTAATATTGTTAAAGTTATAGAGAAAGAAGTAAGTGGATGAGCGTCGTGTAAAAGACATGGAGACTGTTTTGTAAAAGTTGATCTTCATTTGCCATGCTTTGTACCAGTTACAGAAGTCAGCAAAATAATTCTTAAGAACAACATGATCAGTAAAATATTTAATTTTATGATATAAAACGCAATGATCTGCAAAAAGGCGTATTTGAACTGAGGTGGGTAGGGGGAGATTATAACGTAAAACGTAAATCGTATAACCGTATAACGTAAAACTATTCCAATATGTTTTTATTCCAATCTCCTGACGTCAAATTTGCGTAACCGCCGACGCAAGCATCGGGCGGTCACCCACAAGGTTGTCTGAACAAACCAATCAAATGCTCCCCTCGTTCATAGGAGTTCACTTTTGTTTGCTTGAAAAACGAATAACAATGCCTGCACTGAGCGGCTTGTCTTATATAATTGGCTCACAATTGGCGAGGAGGCAGGCGCGAGTAGCCAGTGCTGGAGCGATCGACGGAAGCCATCTTTTATTTCTTTCGGAACGGGGAAGCCTGCGGCTATTCAAAAGAAAATTCAGTTTTGTTCGGCATATTAATGCATCTTTAACGCATACGCGTCACTTTGACGCAATAAGTTTTTGCGGTTTTGTGACGTCGCGTGAGAGGCAGATGAAGTGGGTGCAGCCCTAAAACTTTTGACCAATAGCCGAGGGCTAATGGCAAAACGGCGTCGGATCAAAAATAACTATTTTTGTTTTGTTCAGTCAGATTACGCATAATCAGTGCGTCACGTCATATCAGATGGAGAGCTATCGCGGTTTTCGTTACGCCGCGTGACAGACAGGTGAAGTGGGGGCGGTCCAAAAAAGTTTTTCACCAATCGCGGTGGGCTGATTGCAGAATTGAACTAGAAAAGTTTGGAATAGATTGCGTTATAGCGCCCATTCTTAGTTTCCAAGTGAGATCTGGTTGCCGTAAAACGCGCAGTTGTGAAGCGATATACGCCAAGCAAGAACCACAGGCTTGCTGCGGAAACACCAGAGAATCGATGGAACATGTTTTATTAGAATATGTAGATATTTACCCGGCTGTCAGTTTAAATTCCGCGTGTCGCCTTGAAGCCCTTGGGTTCAGTGATAGCAGGGGGAAAGTAATGATGTCCGCGAAAGAGTTTAGTAAGAGGCGATTGGAGCGTGCCTTAGAACACTATTAAAGTTCTGCTTATTTGGACAATTCTTAAAGGCACTACTATTGCCCCAATAGCTGACATCAGTCAAGAAGGGTCTTTCGATCTGTGCGCTTGTTGCTAATGTTACAGTGTGTACTTATTGGCGCAGTTTAATGGTCAGGCTAACGTAAGCGAAAGCCAGATTTCCAATTTTGATAATAATTACGGAGTTCCGGAATAAGCCGCCTATCGTCTGCTCACACTCGACTTGCGCCGCCAGCACAGGAATTAAAGTTTTGGCCACTCTGCTTATCCGTGTCGTAGCCATTGTGTCTCACTAGTTTCAACTAGATTTGAAGACTAAACTAGCCCCAAAACGCGCGAAACTTAAGGTCAGACTACACGCACGCTTGCGAGCGTGATAGCAGTCCTGGTCGCTCCTGGTTAGACGACTTCGCAGACTTGGCAGTCTTGGCTTCGCAATGAGATATTGATAGCGCTTCAAAATGCGCAACCTGGGTGTGGATATACTCCGTCCGTCAAATTGGTGCAGGACAAAGCCTGTTCGCAACACGTAGCACAGCCACACGAGCGCGGCCGCGCACTCTAGCCCTGTCGGGCACAAAGCGAACGCTACAGTTGTAGGTAGTTATCTTCAGCTGCGTTTGCAGTATAGATAGCGCGGTCGCCACGGGGTGCCGTGACGAGTCCACTGGCTGAGTGTTCTGCGGCTTGTTCAAAACCGCGTCTCGCTACGTTTGGTTCGTCGTAGGCCCCAACATCGGAATTAGCGGCGTCAACGTGAACATTAAAAATCAAACTTGAACTCCGCACCACGGTCACGTTCTGTAAGCGGAGGGTTGTGGGCAAAGCCCTCTCCGCCGTAGCTTTCGCAGTACACACACCATTGAAGAAAGAGTGGAAGCATCTTGAACGGTATGTGTATTGCCAATCTCCGCTCTGCTCATTACATTGAAGAACTTTTTGCCTCAAAGTATTTCTCAAATAGTCTTATTTAACTTCTAATGCATTTCTCGACTTCCATAAAGAGTGGTTCAGGGGCCATTTAGTCGTAGACATAGGGTCTGGAAGAAACTTCCATAGTAACAAAATATGCGTTGGGAGGAACACGCTCAAGAATGTTACAATAGGTAGGTGCAGTGTGAGTGTGGTGTTAAGTGCCGTATTTGCGAGCATTTCTTACTTTGCTTTATGTACGAGGTATAGCACTTCGTGCGTCAGTTGGACAACCGGCCCTGTCTTTTTCTCTTAGGCACGAGTATTGCAGAATTTGGTGCAGGATAACGAACTCAGTGTGGTCAAAATTATTCAGCAGTCCCACACTTCGGTGTGCCTCATAATGAGTTCATTGTTTTGCCACGTAAAAGCCAAGATATTATTTTATTTCCCGATATTTTACCTCAGTTTACATAAAGGCATTACTACCCGAATCTCGGCCGTGCATTAGCTAAACGTGGTTTCGAATCATATAATATCATTTACCATACGACAAAACAGCGTTAGAGAATGTTTAGTGAATTATGGCTCACACTAACAGACACGATTGTGCAGGTACATTACACTCTCAAAGCTGTTTACATCCCTCGGGGCGCGTCTCTGTCCAACAGCAGTAATCATCATGTTTTGTGTGCCTTTCCTTTGTTTAATTCTGCACGCTTCCAAGATACGCCCCAAATAGTCTAAACAGTTTTAGTGCGTAGCAACTTCGCTCCAATCAGGTAACTCTGCGTTCTTTGCTCGGTTGTTCTATTCCGCAACTTACGAAAGGCACTGTAGCGCCCTGTTGCCTTCCGACAAGATTGCTTCATCTCGCCACCTGATTACTATTCTTTTTGCCTCTGCGATGATAAAGTAAGTGACCATATGGGACAATTTTAAATTCCAAGAAAGGTTAGCTGGACAAGAAGCTGACCGCGGCCTGTCAAGCGCAGTGGGAAGTACTCGAATCATGCATCTGGAAACTACTTCGTTAAGCTAACTATTGGTGCGTCCATGATCGTAGGCTCTCATACAGAATGCCGCGCAATTGAATTGATGACTAGATCAATCATGAGCACAAAATTTCATTCGTGAAATCAGTGCAAGGTGCTTTTACGTCTTACGTTGAACTGTACGGTCGTCTTCTGCATTGCCTACTGTCAGTGAAGTTTTGTAATCTGCTTCTGGCTTCGCCTTCATTAGGGGTGCTTGGTCCCTTCCTTGTCCATCTGTGAGGTTCATTTCCACTTTGTAATAATAGCTGCAACAAAAACGACAAGTCAACCATTCAATCTTTAAACGCACACGGTTTTTATCCCAGTATGCGCATATAAAATTTTTGTGCGATTCGTGGGCCTAAACAAGAAATTCGGCAGGCGTGCTAATAATATTGCACACAGCTCAGTGCTGAGCAGCAGAACAATGCGACTCAGTGATTATAGCGCGTTACAAGTTTTGAAAAGTTAGGCCGTCGACAATAGACAACAAGCGACACTGCAGTTTTGGAACTTCCGAATGGTTCTTGCCTTCTTTATTATTTGTTCTTCTTATCTTTGTATTATTATAATTCTTATTTTTTATGTGTAACTCAATCCAAGCCCATGTGTGCTTTTGTATTCCAGCTCTGCACACCAAGCTGGGTAGATTTGTTACAGCTGCGCATATTGAAATCGGAGTATGCCACGATTTTAATTCTTACTTGGTAATCTAGAGGTTTGCAACTTTGCTTATGGGCACAGAGCGCTGGCCAGATGGCGCTGTGGTTGTTTGAGCCTTCTACGAGGTTTGCCTATACCAGCCGCGTTGGGCCCTACGACGGATATGAGATTACTTCCTTACAGCGACAGGCGCACGCCTGTTTAACACCTTGCTTGAACTCTATGCATACTTCAACCTGATATACAAATCGTTGGCCAATCCACGTCACCCTTCAATCATACACAGCTACAGCTGGCGTGGAGCGCGCGCCTACCCAGACCCCTGACGCGCGCTCCATGCTTGTCATAATACGGTATGCACATTTGTACTATGTATATATCATTACGTAGTAGTGACGGTGACGAAAACAGCAAAGCTGAATAACGAAACTGGCGTTATTTGGCATACCTGTGCCCTAAAAACCTATGACCCGGCAATCTGAACTGCCGCTCAAGCGCGTCGGCCTTTACATGAGTCATCGAAGGTTCCAGAGTAGTCGCTGGTGCCCACGTGTCTTCCAGAAAGTGCAACACAATTCTCGTCGCACATTCAATCAGATTAAACAAGCTTGGGTAACAGCAGGCAGTATAACTTGAACTCATACAGTGTGTCTGGCGTGATGAAAGCGGTCTTTTCGCGATCTTTCTCATCGACTTTATTAGTAGCCAGACTTGAGATCCATCGAGGAGAAGTACCTAGCGTTGCAGAGCCAATCGAATGCGTCGTCTATCCGTGGGAGGGGATATACGTACTTCGTCATCTTATCCATCCGTCCTTAGTCCTTATCTTAGCTCCGTCGTTCGCCTTCACCAAAACTACAGGAGATGCCGATGGGCTTTTCAACAGCTGGACGATGCCATTACGCAGCGTTCCGTCAACTTGTCTTATAGCTTCACGTTCTCGCGTCGAAACTCGGTAAGGGCCCTGGCGGAGTGGTGACGGCCGACTGTCACGTTCGCCGTTACTAGCCCGATACCTGTCACCACGGTGCCGACCATACACTGACCCAGCCCGGGGCTGGTCCGCAGTTCAATATCCGGAAACTAAGAGCAGCACCCGATGGAGGCGCGTTTGGTGTATGTACAAATGCCGAAGATGTTATGATGACGACGATAACACTTCAAGATCTAGCTCCAGGACGTAGCAACGACACGCCGACATCCGACAAAGCCTGGAAGTCAAGCAAACGCAGACGAAAGACGACATGACGACGCCATGTGCCAGCCACACGTCAACGCGACGCAGCCGTGATCCGACGCCAAGACCTAACTAGAACAGGAGACAGAGAACCGCCGACCTCGACGTTCTTGTTCACACCGACCTCGAAGTCGGCGCACTTGTATACACTAGAGCCACTACTCCGTCATGCGTGTACTATTCGCCGCCAAGTTGAACACAGTCAAGACTGCTTGGGAGGGCCTTCAAATTCGTGCATATGATAGGACACCTTATAACGCTTACGGGATTTTGCATGGCAAGAATTACAGTTCATGACAGGACCTACTCTACCACGTTTGCTGTCCTCCAAGAGTGCTCGCAAGACGTGATTCTCGTCGTGGACTTTCTAAACCAACACGGCGAAATCATCGACCTGCAGCCGACGTCGATAATGCTGTCCACAAAAAACGCGATACTGGCGGAGAGGACTTGCAGTCAGCGTGGCCACAGTGTACTAGACGATAAAGTCAGCATCCTGCCTCGCTCCAGTATTGTCGCTTTCGTCGGCAGCGAAACACCCGCAGACGTAGAAGGCGTTATCGACGGCCACTAACGTCTACTGCTTGACCGTGAAGTTTGCGTCGCAACAGGGATAGCTCGACTGCACGAAGGGAAAGCGAAAGTCATTCTCACAACATTCAGCCACGCGATCAACCACATCAAACGCACGACGTTCGCATACATCCAGAAAATAGTGCAAACCGATAATGCATTTGTCCTCTCGCATCCAGCTGCACCTTTCCCGACGACCATAATTACCGAACCAGACTTGAACATAAACTCAAATCACCCCAACGGTAAGCAGCAACAGTTCAGATGTCTTCTCCGACGATACCAACACTGCTTTTCGACGTCATCGTGCATTCGACAAATACCAGTTGCAAAGCATCGCATTATAGCCGAAGAGTGCACTCGACCACTCCTGCACAGCCCTTATCGAGTTTCGACGCGAGAGCGTGACGCTATTAGGCGGCAAGTCGACGAAATGCAGCACGACGACATCATCCAGCCGTCGATAAGCCCGTGGGACTGTCTCTTCACCAAGACGACAGTCTTGGTGAAGAAAACATTGCTGACGATTATGTTACTTCCTAATGCGAAATTTGAGCGCAGCTATTCTGCTGTGTCAGCTTTTCAAGATACTGAGGCAGCAAAGAATTCGAACAAGACATGTACGTACACTCTCGGAGACAACGCCTAGCTTGTGCTTCAGCGGCGCTTGCTCGAGGGTCCTCTGGGCGGCGGCGATGAGCCTCCGCTTCGGCAATACGAACGACAGGGTCTTCTTTTGCGGCGGCGCTTAGCCTCTCCTTCAGCTGCACTCACTCCCAGGTAATCTCGACGGCAGCGACGGAAAGCCGCTGCTTCGGCGGCACGCACTTCCCGGTCCTCTCGACGACCACGCCTAACTTCTGCTTCGACGTAGCGCACCTCTGGATTCTGGCGGTGACGGCGCTGGGCCTCTGCTCGGGCACGTCGTTTAGCAGCAGCGGCAGACGAAGGACTTCCACCGGTTGCGCCGCCCATGGCTCAGAAGGAACTGGCTGAGAATGAAATATTTATATAGGCAGACGGTTTATATTATAATACAAGCCTATTGTAAGCCTCGGACAATCCGTCTCGTGCGGAACATTTCGCACCAGCCACTGTTCACGGAGCGTAGCTTGGTGCTACTGCTTCGCTTGTCGGGAGGTCGCGGGGGCAGCGCGTAGGCGCAAAGGAACGTTGCGCAGCGAAGAGATGGCAGCGACTGACACACCGCTGACGCTGCTAGCGAGTCAACTGAAGGTGGCTCTGCGTTTCGGCTTGGGAAGCGCGCACCGTGGTCCACTTATACCGAGCCGGCGCTTCGGCAACCGGAGAACAGCACGTGTTCTCACGCGCTCGTCGGAGGTGGTGGGGAAGGGGTACACGCAGTGTCGAACGACAGCGGCTATGCGGTTCGGCTTGGGCAGCTGCACATCTTCGAGATCAGCCACCACCGAGCCGGAGAACACCACGCGCGCTCGTCGAGGTCAGACGTGCCTAAACATTGCTCCACAGCACGTACGTCGGCCCGAACAGCCGCCCCCAGCCGGGGGCCCCCGAGGCACCGCGAGCGGCACGGCTCGCCCCGAGACCCCGACGACTCCGGCTCCCCAGCTCCGGAGAGACGCTCAGCCGTTGAGCTAAGCCTCACTCGAACTCCGCCACTCCGCCGGCGACGCCAGCTGTTAACATGGAAATAACGGTTGAAGGCCACACCGTAACCGCACAAGAGATCCAGTCAGACGATTGGACACCAGTTCTATATAAAGCCTATGCCTCCCGACCGGCCAATTCGCCGAAACCACCTCAACGCTCAGACAACGCTACCTCCGAGGCAGCAAACTCGAACGCCAGAAACGCGGCGCCCGACGCAGCAGCCGCAACTAGCAGCAGCAAGACGCCGGCCCGCCTACCACCTGCGACCAAGGAGGCTCGCCTCACAGTGCAACGCAGCAAGCAACTGCCGCCATTCCCACCCAACGCTATTAGAGTGGTCGTTCGCCCGCGAGATGAAGTGCGACTCCTAGACATCCCAACACCTCGACTATGTAAGGTAGTGCAGACCCAGCTCCAAATCACTCTACCGGACGACTTCTGCCTTCGCATCCACCCGACCAACAATACTTTCACCATGGCAACAACACATTTCCCAACAGCCGAGACTCTGAAGACGCTGACCTCCCTCACCATTGGAGACCGAACCTACCCGTGCGCAGCTTACGTGGCAGCCCCACCGGGGCTACCAGAGGAGTCATCACAAACGCCTATGACGACGAGACCCCAATGCAACTCTACCAAGACCTGGTCAGAAGAAATCCAGAGCACACCATATTAGCAGCCCGACGCATGGGAAAGACGCACTCCATCCTAATCACCTTCGACGCAAGCGCAGTCCCGAACTCCATCAAATACATGGGAGCCATCCACCGCTGCACCCAATACCGCGGCAGTCCGGAAGCCTGCACAAATTGCAGACAACCGGGTCACCGTCATGACGTATGCCCAAGCCCCAAGACCAATCTTTGTCCCCGCTGTGGAATACAACATCCGCAACAAGAACCTCCTTGCAGCCTAATTGCATTCTGTGCGAGGGCGCTCACCTTACCGGTACGGGATCCTGCAAGGGACGAAACCTTCACCAGACACGGAAACAGCCGAGCCACCCACAAACGCGGCATCAAGAATTGATCACATCCGGGGACAATTTCCCCCTGTTGTCGCCCAACCAACACAAGCAAGCCTGGACAGCGCCGTTGAAGCAAGCCTGGGACACTCCCCTCTCTTCTCACAAGCACATGCCATCCATGACAGCGACTCCCAATCTACAACACGCCCTTGCAAAATCCCAGAAGGAGGCAGCGGCGGCCAAAGCAGAAGCTACAGCAGCCCGGAAAGAAGCCGCCGCCCTTCATCAACATATCGCGAAACTATAAACCCAGATAAGTGCTCTTGCCTCTGGATCTCCCATTCCACCTGCCCCCGCTCCTGCCGCATCCCAGCCTCCCACCCCCAACCCACCCATCGCCCATACCTTACCCAGTCACTCCAACCCTACTTCTTCTCCTGATTTGCTAGCAATGGAAGCCGACACCGAACCCTCCGCAAATTCAACTTCATGCACAACACCCACTCCCTCCACCGCTACCTCACGAGACGACATTACAGCCCTGCTCGAGTCCTTCGCTGCTCGCTTTGAGGCAAAATTGCAGGCCACTATTACTCACATCAACCAGGAACGTGCAACCCTCAAAAACGCGGTAATCCACATAACACAAGACAATACTGCTTTTAACCAACGATTAGACGTGCTAACCCAAGGCTTCTCTGACCGATGTAGCGATCTTGAGTCCCAGCTCAATTCTTACTCAACCGCCCTCCCGAAGCGGGACCCCACCCCAAATAGACGCAAGAAGGCTAAAGCAACGGAGGGAAACGACAACCCTCTGCCTGTCATAGCTCACGACTCTCACTCCCCCGTTATTTCTTCCCCTGCTATCGACTCTCATGATGGCAGCTCCAAACCATAATCTTATACTCTGGCAGTGGAACTGCCGGGGCTTTCGCCAGAAGCGTCATGTGGTCCACCAACTGCTGTCGTGCGAAACGGGGCCCGACATCCTTGCCCTACAGGAACCCTCCAACCCACTTACCCTCCCTGGCTATACTCCTATTCTGCCCACATCCCCCCTACCCTCCCGGGTAGCGTTTCTAGTTAGTCGCTCAATCACCACCATCTCCCATACCCTACCGATTCAAGACATTGATCACCTTCTAATTGAGCTTGTGCCGCAACACGCTCGAGCGAACAGTCTCTTCATCCTAAATGTATATAGCCACCCAAAGTGCCTACAAAGCAACTTCGAACGCCTCTTTACACTTGCGAAGCGCATAGCAAACAAGTGCCCCTTACTCGTTGTCGGAGACTTTAATGCCCCGCATACAGCCTGGGGTTACCCACATGACACACCGAAAGGCCGTCGTGTGTGGTTAGCAGCGCAACAAGCCGGTCTCTCTCTACTCACCGACCCTACCTCTCCTACACGCACGGGAACCAGCGTCTGTAGGGACACTACGCCAGACCTTACGTTCGCACATCGCCTCCCTCACGCCACATGGTGCAACGCACAAGAGAATTTGGGTAGTGACCATTGCATCATCGAAATTCTCTTAAACATTCAACTACCCCGCAGACCTCCCAGAGGCTCCACTTTCACGAAGTGGGACTCTTTCCGATGATGTCGAGCAGCCCGCACCTCCGCCCCCATCAAGGACATCACCGAATGGACCAAACAACTACAAAGTGATGTCCGACTCGTAACTCGTCCCCTATGGGAGGACTACCCCAGCGACACAGTTGACTCCCACCTTCTACATTTATGGGAAGCTAAAGCAAGCCTCGAACGACGCTGGCAAAGGCAGTGTTGGAACCGGACACTTAGACGCCGCCTCGCCCTTCTCAACAAAGAGATAGAGACACGCAGCGACTCTTTCACGACAAAACTGGGAGTCACTATGCAACAAGCTAGATGGCAATATGAGTTTACCTCAGACCTGGAACCTCTTTAGACATATAATAGACTCCACACAGTCTAAGACTACACAAAGACACAACGTCACCAAACTCATACATACTTCCGATACACCTCCATTGGAACTCCTCCAAGAACTTCGAAATCTGTACTTCAACACACACCCTCCTTTAACACACCCCGACTATGCAGGCCCCCCTAACGACTTCCTCGACCAACCCATTACAGAAGCAGAAGTTCAGGCTGAACTCTAGAGACTTAACACATGCTCAACCCCCGGTCCGGACGGGGTACATAACAAGGCACTCCGGAATCTCGACGCTAAATCCATTGCGGCCCTTACCGAATACTTTAACGGGTGCTGGCAAAAGGGCACCCTCCCATCGCAATGGAAAGAGGCCAAAGTCGTCTTCATACCTAAACCCGGGAAACCTCTGCTCACCTCTAACCTCAGACCCATCTCTCTGACATCTTCGGTGGGCAAACTGATGGAACACGTACTCAAGACCAGGCTCTGCCGTTACCTAGAAAGCAATGATCTGATGCCCACCTGCATGTTTGGATTTCGTCCTGGACTTTCCACACAGGACGTCTTCCTACAGCTAAAACATCACATTCTAGATTCCCAAACCAACGACACCAAAGCTATTCTAGGTGTGGATCTTACTAAGGCATCTGACAACGTTACACACTCAGCTATCCTACAAAACCTTACAACCTTGGGAGTCGGAGCCAGGATGTGCAACTACATCCGAGACTGCCTCAGCCACCGCACAGCCACACTTACTTTCGGTGACCACAGCCTCCCAGGTCCGAGGTACGCCCCAGGGAGCCGTCCTTTCCCCTATATTATTCAATACAGCACTCCTTCACCTACCCCAAAAACTAGCTCAAATCCCCGACATCATTTTAGCCTCTACGCCAACATCACTGTCTGGACAAACCGAGGCAGTAACGCCGAAATAGAACAACACCTACAATTGGCACTAACCACCATCGACACATATGTACGAGAGCGGGGCCTGACCTGCTCCCCATAAACATCGGAGCTCTTTCTATACCGCCACAAGCAACACGATTCAGTCGTTCCTCCCATCACCCTTACGTTAGGTACTCACCCCATCCCACTAGTATCAAAAATCAGAGTGCTAGGGCTAGTCATCCACTCTCATGGCGCGCACGGAGAAGTCATAAAAACTCTCCAAGCACACGCTCAACAGACCACCCGACTGATTCGCCGCATAGCGAACCGCCGGGCCGGCTTACGCGAGGAAAACACGCTTCGCCTCACCCAGGCTTACATAATAAGCCGCACCGCATATGCTCTTCTTTACCTACCCCTTCGACAGAAGGAGAGAGATCGAGTAAACGCGCTCCTACGGAGTTGCACGAAAGCAGCTCTACGCCTTCCTCCCAGTCTATCCAATGACCGACTCCTGAAACTCGGTGTCCACAACACCTTTGAGGAACTCAGAGAAGCTACCTTTACGGCACAAATATCCCGTCTGTCTAACTCAGAGCCTGGCCGCACTCTGTTATACCAATTAAGCCTAACCCCAATTACACACCCTACCGAGAGGGTCCCCCTTTCTCATATCCTCCGCTCTAACGTCAACATACCACCTGTCCCCAAGAACATGAGCCCTGAGCGAGACGGGAACCGCCGAATAGCAAGGGCCCGGGCCCTCCACAAACAGTATACCGGACCATGAGGTGGTCTACGTGGACGCAGCGGAATATACGTCAGGCTCCCATATGGTCCTGGCGGTAGCCGACAATCGAGCAGAACTTCTAACCTCCAGTTCAATCATCACCAATTCCACCACAGAGGCAGAAGAGGCAGCCATCGCGCTTGCTCTCATCTCTTCATCTGCCACCAAAGTTATCACGGACTCCAAATCCGCCATTCTCAACTATGCCAATGGCTACATATCCCGCACCGCTGCGCGCTTACTACGCTTCTGGCAGCCCCGGCGCCGCATAACCCTAATCTGGACGCCAGCACATGCTGGCCTCTCCGGCAACGAGGAGGCTCACTCCTTCGCCCGAAGTCTCACATTCCGGGCAGTGGAAGCCGAGCCCCCTCTACGGGCCGCGGAGTGCCTGCTCTCCTTCCGGGATATTCTCTCGTACTACCGGGACAAACGAAGGGAATACACACCCCCAGCCCCATCCCTCACCATAGAGCAGGCCGCACATTGGCGTCGACTACAAACTCGCACTGCTCCATACCCCATACTACTACATGCCAGATACCCAGACCAATTCCCCTCAACATGCAAACTTTGCGGCAAACCAGGATACTTCCTGCACACCGTCCTCACATACCCACCTTCCCTCATCGCCCATCACCTGCCGTGGCGGTGTCTTACTGGGAGACTCTACTGACCTGCACTTCCGCTCAAGACCAGTGCCGGATCATCTGCAGTGCAATAAGAATGATTGCGCTTCAAGGACTCTCCTTCGCTTTGTAAGGGTGCCACCTCATAGTAAGGGAGCACTCAAGTGCCATGTAGGGGGCTTCGCCCCCACCATTCATATCATTGGCAATAAATGTTTCTACCACCACCACCACCACCGAGCCGGCGCTCTGATTACCGCCTCGCAGGGGTGGCATTGGAGGTGGAGCGAATAGAGCAAGGCCCGCACCGTGCGCGAGAGATGGCGCCAGGAGTGCCCGCAGCTGGGCTTTACCGCAGCTAGAGCAGCGCGCTGGCGCCGGCTACGGAGCTGGTTATGGTGAGGGAGAACGGCGAGGCTCGACAGCAACTCAAAACGCAGGAACCCGCGCCAAAGAGCTGCACTCTAAAAGAACGGCAACCTACATTTCTGCGTCGATTATCGTCGACCGAACAAGATCACGAATAAGGACATATACCCCCTCCCACGGATAGACGACGCTTTGGATCGGATCTGCAACGCTAAATACATCTCGTCGATGGACCTCAGGTCTGGCTACTGGCAAAGAGTAGTCGACGAAGGAGATCGCGAGAAGACCGCCTTTATCATGTCAGACAGCCTCAATAAGGTCAAGGTTACGCCATTTGGACTGTGCTAGGCGCCTGCAACGTTTCACCGCGTGATGGACACGGTTTTAGCAGGATTCAAATGGCAGACCTCTCTTGTTTACTTGGATAACATCACCGTCCTCGCCTGAAATTTCGACGATCACCTTAGGCGGCTTGCGACAGTACTAGAGGCCGTCAACTCATTAGGGCTCACTATGAAGCTGGGAGAGTGTCGCTTCGCTTAGGATGACAATGACAATGATGTTTATTTGCATCAGTACATGACGCAAGGGACACGCAGAAAAAGCTGCCACATGGACAGCTTGACGAAGCCGCAGGCCCCCGCATTGACGTTGGCGCGGCGTTAGCAAACAGACAGACAGTACATCATTGCTTGCAAATGCCATTTACACAAAACTGAGTATCGCGAACCATGCGAAGCAAATGAAGAAGAAAAAAGATGTGCTCTAACAGGGCATAGTAAAAAACATCTCTAACCAATAAGGATAAAAAATCAATGATAGGCGCAACGGTATCGCAACTGTTTAAAAAACACGAGGCTGAGAAAGATATAATCAAAAGACAAGCTGTAACAATAACATTTCTCATACAAACTAAACAAACGAAAAACCAAGAAATATAAGCTATACAATGCGACTAGTTAGTTTCGATAAGGAAAAATTTGCGAAAGCCAGGGGAACAATCTTGTGCAGGCAGAAATAACAATACAGAGCTTTAAAAGAGGTATTTTCCAATCCATTGGTTTCATTGTGTAACTTATTTAGTAATCTTGGCAGGTTGTTACGAATAGTTTGTTGTCCGTATGTCGCTCTAACGGCTTCTACTTTCCAAAACTCTCTGGTCCTTGTCGTATATGGTGTAATGTTGACTTTTAAATCCGCTATTGTTCTTAGAAAGCTGGCTCAATTTATTATTTCTTGTTTGTATGCTCTAGAGAGTCGATAATCGTACATACTGGCAATTGGCATTATATTGTATTTTATAAAATATTCGCGTGTATGAACGTATTATTACGATATTATTCCGCGAGAGACGAGCAGCCGCGAGAACGACGAAGAAGTTGGTCGGTGCCCTCGGCACGAGCGAGTGTCAGCCTGGCTGCCTGGCTCCAGTGTAAATAGCGTGTAAATAGCATCTCTCGTCTATGTCTTTCCACACGGAACATTTCTGGTGGAGGTCAGCGTTCCCCGTCCTCACCACGGAACTCCGAAGTGGTCGGCACACCGAGCTCGTCACCATGCCTCCCGGTGACGAACCCGCCTCCGCAACGGCTTCGGCTTGTCCGACTGCTCCAGTCGTCACGGTTGCCCCACATCGTGACCCAGGTGTGTTCTCTGGCCTGGAGGGACAGGATGTCGACGACTGGATCAAGCTCTATGAACATGCCAGCGCTAATAACAGGTGGGACCCAACGATTATGCTCGCCAATGCCATCTTTTATCTCGGGGGCACCCCACGCGTGTGGCACCAAACACATGATGACGAAATAACCAGTTGGGACAGTTTCAAAGAAAAACTGCGGGAACTGTTCGGCGACCCCATTGCGCGCAAGGCTGCCGCGAGAAAGGCTCTTGCATCTCGTGTTCAGTACCTACAGAGCCATACGTTTCCTACATCCTCGACGTCTTGGCTCTATGCCGTAAAGCTGACGATCTATGTCCGAAGGAGATAAAGTGGCACATGTGCTAAAAGGCATCGCCGACGACGCTTTCAATTTGCTTGTTTTCGGCAACGTGTCGACTATCGATGCCATTATAAAAGAATGCCGTCGCCTTGAACAGGCTAAGAGCCGCCGTATCTCAAACCACATTGCGCGCCTACCCAACACTGCTGCTACGTCGACATGTGAGGGTCGACCACGTCAGACCACCACCTGTGACGACGTCACCCGCATTGTTCGCCGCGAACTCGAGGCCGCCTCTTTGCCAGCCTTCTCCACCCCGCATCCCGATCCACCAGCAACCACCATTGCGATGATTCAGGCTGTCGTCAGACAGGAATTTGAAAACATGGGTCTGAACACCGTGTGTTCCACGTCTCGACCCAGCGTTCCTCAGTTATCTAGCGGTCCTCCTCGTCCCCAACAGTCCTTTTCTGCCACATCTCGCCGCAACCCGTCCGAATGGCGTACAACTGATGACAGGCCGATCTGCTTCCACTGCTGTCGCATCGGCCACGTCGCCCGTCACTGCCGCAACCGATGGCCACCACCTCCTCGGACTTACGCCCCCACTTATTCCCGCACCTTTGGACCTTCTGTACCCTATGCCACCCGCCATGAACCTACTACTGCTGATGTCCCTGCTCCGAACCTTCGCTACAGCCGCTCGCCCTCACCTCGACGCCACCAGTCTCGTTCGCCCCAACCCCGCCGCTTTTCTTCGCCGCCTATCGCCACCCGCACCCAGCCGGAAAACTAGGCACTGCAGCTTCTGGGGGTGAAGCTGCGTTGTCGACCCTGCCCTCAAATGCTCTGCTCACGTTACCTACTAACCGAAACCTTCTTGACGTTGACGTTGACAGCTATCCTGTCACGGCACTCATCGATACAGGAGCACATCTTTCTATTATGAGTGCTGCCTTCCGACGACGACTGAACAAGCTCCTCACCCCAGCGTCGGCACGCGTCGTCCGCATTGCGGATGGCGGTACTGCGCCTATCATCGGCATGTGTACGGCACGTGTCAGCATCGCCGGCCGCCACACTCCTGTACTCTTCACTGTAATGGCTCATTGCCCCCACGACCTTATTCTCGGCCTCGATTTTCTCTCCGCCCATTCTGCCCTAATTGACTGCTCTTCCAGTACCCTTCGCCTCGAGTTGCCGATGCTCGCAGAACCTTCTGACGCACCCCACTGCCGCTTACGCTCCACCGGCTTTCTTCACCTGCCGCCAAAGTCCATAGCCTACATTGAACTGTTGTCTTTCCCACCAGTTCCTGATGGCGAGTACCTCGTCACTCCTCTGCCCGACATCCCAATACAGTATGACGTCACCGTGCCTCACAGTATAGTTACTATTACTGCGAACCCCACTCGCATGCCTGTCAGTAACTTTGGATTGGCAAAGCAAATTCTACCGCAAGGTATTTGCCTTGCCACCATTCATTGTCTCGGCGACCAATACGTGGCAGCGTTATCGACCGATGGTTCTCGCGACCTTAGCATGCCCATCGCGCCAGCCTCGGGCGTCGATCCCCACATAAAGAAAATGGTTGCGACGGACCTGTCCTCTACGCAGGCTGAAGACCTTTGCGAAGTATTATCGTCCTACCGCGATATTTTCGACTTTGACGATCGCCCTTTAGGCCAGACGCTCGCGGTGAAGCATCGCATTCTTACTGGCGATGCTGTGCCTATTCACCGACGACCGTATCGAGTTTCTGTGTCGGAACGCCGAGTAATTCAAGATGAAGTGAACAAAATGCTCGATAAAAACATCATTGAGCCTTCATCGAGTCCCTGGGCGTCACCTGTGGTGTTGGTTAAGAAGAAGGACGGCACGTGGCGCTTCTGTGTTGATTACCGTCACCTGAACGGCATTACAAAAAAGGACGTCTACCCGCTCCCACGTATAGACGACGCCCTTGATTGCCTGCACGGTTCCAGATACTTCTCGTCTATTGATCTTCGTTCGGGATATTGGCAGATTGCTGTTGACGATATGGACAAAGAAAAAACCGCGTTCATCACACCTGATGGCCTATACCAATTTAAAGTAATGCCGTTTGGATTATGCAACGCCCCTGCCACCTTTGAGCGTATGATGGACTCCTTGCTCCAAGGTTTCAAATGGTCCACATGCCTCTGCTACCTCGACGACGTCATCGTCTTCTCGCCAACGCTCGACACTCACCTTGAGCGTCTCACAACTATACTTGATGTATTTCGAAAGGCGAAGCTGCAACTTAACTCATCGAAATGTCGTTTTGGCCACTGACAAATTACTCTTCTGGGCCATCTAGTTGACGCTTCCGGAGTACAGCCTGACCCCGACAAAACTCGCGCTGTCCGAGAGTTTCCGGTTCCGAAGACAGCCGAAGACGTTCGAAGTTTTGTAGGGCTGTGCTCGTACTTTCGTCGTTTTGTTCCAGATTTTGCGACAATTGCTAGGCCCCTAACTAATCTTTTGAAGAAAGGCGTACAATTCTCGTGGGGTACTGCAGAAGCCGCCGCCTTCTCTCGTCTCGTCACTCTTCTAACCTCACCACCCATTGTCGCCCACTTCGACCCTGATGCCCCTACAGAATTACGTACAGATGTCAGCGGTCATGGCGTAGGTGCCGTCTTAGCCCAGCGTCAGCGTGGCAAGGATGGCGTTATTGCTTATGCGAGCCACCTCCTAGCACCATCGGAGCGCAACTATTCCATTACGGAACGCGAATGCCTTGCTGTTGTCTGGGCGGTTGCAAAGTTCCGTCCTTACCTTTACGGTCGCCCTTTTTCCGTAGTCACTGACTATCATGCTCTTTGCTGGCTCTCATCGCTAAAAGATCTTACAGGCCGGCTTGGTCGATGGGCTTTGAGGCTACAGGAATTTTCATATTCTGTGGTGTACAAGTCTGGCCGCCTGCACCAAGACGCTGACAGTTTGTCGCGTTACCCTGTTGACGACTTTGAATCCTCCAATATTGCCAGTGCTTCTTGCGTATTCTCGGTATCCCAGCTGCTTCATTTCGCCGACGAGCAATGCCGTGACGCCTACATCAGAGCACTCATCGACTGTTTTGAACACTCTCCGGCCGATGCTACTCTACGCCTCTTCGTCCTCCGCGACGGTACTCTGTACCGTCGTAACCTTCATCCAGACGGCTCTGAGTTCCTGCTTGTAGTACCTAAACACCTCCGCTCCACCGTTCTAGAAGAGCTTCACGACGCACCAATGGCAGGACACCTCGGCGTATCTCGAACCTATGACCGTGTACGTCGCCGTTTTTTCTGGCCGGGCCTTGCCCGTTCCGTACGACGTTACGTCGCCGCTTGTGAACTTTGCTAACGACGCAAGAAGCCTTCCAAGCTCCCCGCTGGTTACCTGCAGCCGCTCGACATCCCTGCCGAGCCCTTCCATCGTGTCGGCTTGGACCTTCTAGGCCCATTTCCGGAATCTACATCAGGAAACAAGTGGGTTGCAGTCGCGGTGGACTACGCGACCCGCTACGCCGTAACCTGTGCTCTTCCGACCAGTTGTGCAACTGATGTTGCGGACTTCCTGCTACATGATATTATATTGATGCATGGTGCTCCGCGTCAATTGCTTACAGACCGCGGCCGCACCTTTTTGGCAAAAGTCATTGACGACATCATGCGTGCCTGCTCAATACAGCATAAGTTTACCACCTCCTACCACCCTCAAACGAACGGCCTCACTGAGCGTTTGAACCGCACCCTTACAGACGTGCTATCCAAATACGTTTCAGACGACCACCGTGACTGGGACCTGGCTCTACCTTACATTACCTTTGCATATAACTCTTCCCGTCTCGAAACTGCTGGCTTTTCCCCGTTTTACCTCTTGTATGGCCGCGAACCGACGCTACCACTGGACACTGTGCTTCCGTCCGCCACAGCTTCAACTAGCGATTATGCCCGTGATGCAATCGCCCACGCTGACCATGCTCGCCAACTTGCGCGCGCTCGTCTACAAGTGTCTCAAGACAAGCAGAAACAACGCTACGACCTCCGTCACCGTGATGTCCATTTTGTGCCCGGAGCCCTCGTGTTGCTTTGGTCACCATCGCGTAAAGTCGGCCTTTATGAAAAACTGCTTTTCTGTTACACAGGCCCATATCGCGTGATACGCAAAGTGACCGATGTCACCTATGAAATCGTTCTAGCCACGCCCACGACGTCCTCCGCCGTGACAACCAGTGACATTGTCCACGTTGCCCGACTCAAGCCCTACAACTCTCCATGCCCCTTGGATATTTACCAGCACCGTGACGGTGCTTTTGCCGCCGGGGGGTAATACTAAGATATGATTCCGCGAGAGACGAGCAGCCGCGAGAACGACGAAGAAGTTGGTCGGTGCCCTCGGCACGAGCGAGTGTCAGCCTGGCTGCCTGGCTCCAGTGTAAATAGCGTGTAAATAGCATCTCTCGTCTGTGTCTTTCCACACGTAACAATATTTTGGAACATTTTCTATGACTCGTAATGATATTTGTTTGGAGTACATAAAGTTTTTCAAGTTTCCCTGTATGAGTAGCCCAAACTAAGCGACATTAGTTTAGACTAGAAAGAAACAGAGTGTTGAAAATCAACATCATTATTTTTGTTGTCAGTAAATGACGGTTACGGTAAACAAGACCGATTGTTTGAGATAATTTTGTCGCCAAGGAATTGACACGCATATCCCAAGATAAGTTTTCTTGAAAGATAGCACCTAAAGGTTTAAAAGTACGGAACTATATCGATAGGCGTTAAATTTAGCAATATAGGCGTATTAATTATTACGCTTTTATTTTGGCTTCGGAAAATTATTGCTTTTGTTTTGTTTGTGTTTATTTTAAGACTATCTTTAGTGTCCATTCATGTAATCTTTAAAAGATTAAGATTGCTTCTTCAACTAATTTATCCGCCGACTTTCTTATCAGGAATACGCTAGTATCACCGGCGTATATTATATAGTTTGCCTTGATACTGATACTAATAATATCATTAATGTATAAATTAAAGTGTAAAGGGCCCAAAATACTGCCTCGTGGCACGCCACGAGAAACGGGCAGTGGGCTAGAGACTTCATCATTAATACCTACCCTTTGCTTGCGGTGTTCTAGATAACATCTGATGAGGGACGTAGCCTCTCCGCGATAGCCATAACGTAGGAGTTTCCTAATAAAAAGTGAATGATTGACACAATCAAATGCTTCTGTAAAATCTACAAACAACCCCAGAATCAGTTTTCCCTCATCAATGTTCCTAGGCCTGGTCATCAGCAAATCTGAGGCAGCCCATCTGAGGCAGCCCATCAACAAGAAGGCAGTGCGTAGACTCTTTGATGTGTGTGCCTACTATGTGTGAGCCTGAATAACACCCTCGCCGACATGCTAGCTATGTACGTCGACCTCGAACACCAGACCTGGGATGCCGTCCTGCTGTACGGAACCTTCGCGTACAAAACTAAGGTGCAAGAAACAACACTGTTTAAGCTGGTTTATGGCAGGAAGCCAACGACGACTGTCGACGCCGTGATGCGGCGCGTCACCGACGAAGAGAATCTTCACATCGCCACCTATCTCCAGCACGCCGAAGAAATCCTATAGCTCGCCAGCTTTCGGATCAAGAACCAGCCCGGCGACCGTGTTTGGGTTTGAACCCCAATAGGACGACGAAGCCATAGCGAGAAGTTTTTACGCCGCTATTTCGGACCCTACAAGATCATCCGACGCATTGGCGCACTCGACTATGAGGTCGTACCAGACGGCAATTCGCTACCGCATCGGGGCCGCTCAAGACTTGAAATAGTCCACGTTGTGCGAGTTGAACCGTTCTACCAGCGCTAATGAAATTTGGCACTTTTTGTAGCTGACCTTTGGGCTTTCTTTTTTTTAGGAGTATGTTGCTTTGGGCTTTCTTTGATAAGTGTCCTCTTGTCTTTCCCTTTCCTGTTATGCTTGCGGCATCGGGACGATGCTCTTTGAGAGTGGGGCAGTGACACGTGGACTCGTTTATCCTTTCCGGGTGAGCGCTTTTCATCGTCTAACAAATGTTATCGCTCAGCGCTGGACGCGTCTGCATGGATCGGAAGTCTCTGGAATGTTATCGATGGTTCTATCCGCTGTCTGTTGTCACCGAACCTGGTGTAATCTGATTGCATCTATGCGCGACGCAAATGCTGTAGGCCATAATGGAAGGCATGCGGCCACTCTGGAACGTTCGACGGCTCGTGTATAAAAACCGACGCACTTGACCGGCAGATTACATATTCCACGATCGCCGACCGTGTTCACCGCTGTTCTTGCAGTTTGTAACTTGCTTTGTGAGGACAAGTTCGCCCAATAAAAAGTCAGTTTCGTCATTCACAGTTATACAGCTGTATTAGTCACCATCACTACTGCGTGAAAATATATAATAGGGAACCGTTTCATTCCTACAGAACTCGTGCTGCACGTCAAGTTGTGCAGCTGATGATGATGTATACGGATGAGGAAGATGTACAATGGATGATATGTAGAGACCATGAAGATGGAAATAAGGCATGCGCTGCTCTCGCAGTAATTACTTCTAGTTGTCGAAGGGGCCGCCTGGCCACGCCGGGGTATTATGAAATGCGTTGAGTATATGGTTTGAAACTAGAGACATGCACTATCTAAGGGACGAGACGTGGTAATTAACAGGCTATGTATGCCCAGTGAACGTGTAGGGTCAAATAAATCTAGTGAGGAATTTTTAGCATAAGCCTGGAACGCGCACAGGAGTCGAAAGAAGAACTTTCTTGCAAGGAGAAAAAGTCACAGCGCGGTGAGTCGAGTCTAAGGAGACGTCCGATCATCCCAGGAGATGCCGCTGTTAAAGTACACGAGGCAGTCCGCGAGGCGAGACAAAAATTGTTTTGCGATAGGAGCTGTTGGGGGTACAGGATTCAAAAGGAACCATACAGCTAGAACTAAGCTTGGTGAGCGGACATAGAGGAGGACAAAGGGAGAAAAGTCGGCGGTACGTTGCGTAACCGTCTTATAAGCAAATGCCACGAACGGCAGACTTGCAGTTCGTGCGCTCGGGGCGGATAGCACATTGCAATCATGCCTGAGAGGGTACAATGAAAATGATCCGGCAAGCCGTTTGTCTGCGGATGATAACCTAAAATCTTCCAGAGAATGCTGTTCTAGGCGCGCAGAAGTTCCGTAAGGATAGAACGGAGAAAGAGTTTGCGCGGTCGCTGAGCCGAACCCGCGGAGCTGCTTTGTGTAAAAAATGTTGTGTCGAAAGAAATCGGCAACTTCAGCGACAGTCCCCGATTGTAGAGAAGCTGTCTCCGCGTAGCCTGTTAGATGGTCAACGGCCGTCAGAAGCCAACGATTGCAATTTAAGGATATGAGAAGAGAACTGTACAAGTCTATGCTAACGACTTCGAAAAGCGAGATGAGACAAGGAAGAGGTTGCAAAAAGCGAGAAAGAGTTATGGTCGATCGTTTGCGGCTTTGACAATGAACGCAGGATGCGGCCTATTTCTCAACAGCTGGCGAGAGCAGCAGCGACTTCGCATTCTGTTGTAAGTCTTCCAGCACCTCAAGTTGCAAAGAATGCGGTGTTATCGGGATCCATTTGTTGCCATCAAGAACATAAATGTAGCGATGTAGAACCCCATCGGAAAGCTTGAATTGATGAAGTTGTCGACGAAGGTAGGCGTTCGGAGGTGAAGAAGAATCTTCCATACGTTAGATAAAGTTCGGCAGTATGGGTCGACACGTTGGTGGGACACAGTGACAACTGGGCTGTCGGGTCTCTGTCCATCCGGCGATGAGATGGTTAAAGCCGATCCAGAGAACTCGGGATGTACGATAGCACGAAGAGGCAATGGTGAGTCGTCATGGCTCACCAGAGGGTAGTGTGATAGAGCGACGACGTCTTGGTGGTTCTTTCAAGCCCGGTGGGCCACATCCAAATCGTGCTCGTTTAAGCGAAGTACACAAGCACTAAGTCTACCCGATAGCTTCCTTAGCGATGAAATCTATCAGTATGTTACGGCCCGTAACGACTGTAATATAGCGGCCGTGAAGATATGGGCGAACTTTGTGCACTGCCCAGACAACAAGGCAACTGCGGTTCACTACGAGCCAGAATACGATTAGCGTATGCGATTACCCGTTCGCGGACGGTGTTATCACGTCGCATGAGAACGACACCGAGACCACTACTGCTAGCGTTGTTGTGAAGGATGGCGGGAGCGCTCGGATCGAAGCGGCACAGCGCCGGGTGCGGCATCACGGCATGTTTCATAGGCAGGATAGCACGCTCACCTTCGTTGGAACAAACGAAGGACGCGTTAATTGTGAAGAGTTGATGGAGCGGGGACGCAAGCGCAGCGAAGTTGCATATTAAGCGCCGGAAGTAAGACGAAGGTCTGAAAAAACTGTGGGAGGTCTTTTCCGCGCAGCGGATGGAGAAATTGAGGACGGCGGCAATCTTCTTAGGGTCCGGCCGAACACATTTTTGCTAAGTGCCCCTGAACTTTGATGGCCTTGCTGGCGAAACTGCATGTTATTGTGCTGTGCTGTAAGGCCAGCGTTTTCAAGACAGCTAGGAACTTCATGACGACGTTCCAAATGTTGTTATACCGTCTTTCAAAATACTACAATGGTGTTTAGATAGCACAGACAGGTTTTTCCATTTCAAACCCCGCAAGACATGATCGATCGTGCATTTGAAGGTGCCAGGCGCATTGCACAGTCCAAAACGCATCACGTTGAACGCCGTTGTTCTTTGTGGTATTCCGACATCGGTATTTGCCAATCGCCTGACCTAAGGTCAAGGCTAGAAAAATATTCGGCGCCATGTAGCTAAAATCGCACTAAACCGTCATTCTTCTGCATTAGAACAACTAAGGAAGCCCGGCAACTCGAGGAAGGACGTATGATATTTTGTCGAAGCATGTGTAATACCTTTTTGATGATCATTTTGCGCTCTGTAAGATACATCCGATATGGGCGCCGGTGAACAATGAGCTATTAGTCTATGTTGTGAGCAGCGGTGGTAGTCATACTGGGTACGGGCACACTGACGTCGAACAAGAAACTCAATGCGGCGGAGGCACCTTGACTCTAAGCAAGCGTCGGGTTCGACCTTATGGTCGCCGACAATAGGGTGGAAGAATCATTACTTGGCGGTGCTCTTGACTGAAGTGGCACTGTCGAAATAGTGACATTTGCAACGGGATGAGTGTCAACAGCGAAAGTGACAGGCCAGGGGTGATCAGAATTGTTAGAGAGAGGGTATGGCCGAATGAGTACGTCGTCATACGCAATTCTGTTGGAGTTGACACTTATAATCTCCTCCTTTCTGGATGGCCAAAAAACGTAAGCGGAGAAGGGTATGAAGCGAGTGCGTTCTTCGTGGTTAGGGAGAGAAAAGCCCGCGGCATCCAGTTATATGAGGCGCTGGCAACAAGTAGAAGCGCACGCAGTTGTCCCACCCCAAGATGAGTTCGTAGGTACACTCACGATATACCGTAAAACAATATGGTAATAAATTACGTCTATGGAGACGCGAATAGACTGCACGATACGACGAAGAATAGCGTTGGTCGCTCCACGAAAAGGAAGGAAGTCAGCACGAAGTATCTAATTTACATCGTCTGCGTAAACGAGAGTATCAGCGCCTACACCTTCTACAAACACTGACAAGAAGTCCCACGATCGCTCTGGAGGAACGGTAGCCCGTCCAGTGGGTGGAGCTTCCTCTCCTCACACTCTTTCGGGGAGTTTTCCGAGTGGGCGTTCGTGACATAAGAAGCGGGCCGGAGAGGCGACACTGAACGACGACGTGGAGAAGGTGACCTGTTCCGAGATTTACGAGAATTCAGTCACATCACTTGGGTACGAAAGAGAAGGTGACCGGTGATAGTTAGAGCGGTAGGACGTGCGCTGGTAGCCATTCCCAGACGCACGCCTGTAAATTCCTCAGAAGAATAGCCACGTTGCTCATCCTGTTGACGTTTTCGACAAAATCGGGAGATATTCCCTCCATAGCCACAGTAGTAGCAAATGGGTCTGTCAGGCCGCGGAGCGAGGTAGTGACGCTGTACACACACTGGCTGCGACAGTAAAGCCACTGGAGCGTTGTCTCATGTTGTAGGCAGAGGCTCGGTAATGGCTGGAGAGAGCGTCGCAACGTTCGCATATGTTGGTACCTGAAGAATGCAGCGGCCGTCAGAGCACGGTAAACGAGAAGGTGGCGTGGTCTCTTGCCTAATAATACCGTGCAAGCCGGACTGTGAAGGAGGGACGGTGTTTTCCGGAGCGCAAGAAGAGCAGCGCCTGTGAAGATCTTCACGAACGATGTCGCGGATCGGCGCGCTCAAGTGCATGGCCGAAGTGAGACGAATATATCGCACTTATGGGTGCAGAGGCCAAGGGGCTGGAGTTAAGTCATTGACAAGTAGTGATAACATCCTGAAGGGTAGCAAGCTTTTGATTAGGAAAGGCATTGAAGCTGAAGGTGTTTATTTCTTGAATAATGTGGCGTATTCCGTCGCTATGGGACATCGTGGCGTTCACGTGGAAGTACAGGCTCAATGTATTAGTTGTATGATTCCCAGGGAACTGGATTTCCTTGCTCACCGACCTTCTTCTTCCCGACCCCAGCACGAACAGCAGGCACGCCGCAAATCTGCCGAAGCTGTTGCGCGAACGTCGCCCAGTCAGGAAGAGCTGGCTTATGGTTCCAAACCCACGAGTTCCGCAACTTCTGTGAACTGTTCACTTGATAAAGTCGCTTACGAGGCCGTAGTTTTGGTGCCACACCTCGATGTCATTCCCTCGTAGAGCAGCGAAGACCTGTGGGTCCCGCTGGCGGCTGTTGATGGTCACGACGGAAGGTGAAGGCTGCAGTGGAGCGGCGGCATCTGACATCCCTGTATTCGCTGGAGCGAACATGGCAGGAGGTGTTATACAGGGACCCGAGCGGAGCTTCAGTGTGAACCTGCGAGAGGTCTTGTGGAACGAAAAGAACTACCCAGCATTTATAAGGACCCGCTTTATTCCAGCGGAGCTTGAGCTGCAGATCAAGCTGTGGCGCTGATGATGATATATACCGATGAGGACGATGTACAATGAATGGCGATATGTAGAGATGATGAAGATGAAAGTGAGGCATATGTGGCGTTTAGTGTATGTGTACATATTGCCACGCCAGTACACCGATGAAGAAGAGGACAACGCGTGTAGGCTTGAGCGTTTTTGTCAAGGCGCCGAAAAAAAGCAGTCGCAGTTGCCCTCGGTATTAAAAACGCGACCCGCCACTGTGCCTCCTGAATAGCACTCTTGGACCCCTATTTCGACCCCAATAAAACGCTTCTCTGTCATCTGTGTTTAAGACGAAGCCAGTTTTGTCGTCTCCATTCCAGGCCGGCAAGCTTGTGCACACATCGGATTAAAGCCAGTGCTCAAACAATTCAAAAGATAGTATTTCGCGTTTAAATATAATGCCTTGTTTTTTAACTTCACACATGCATAGTAGACGTGCAGAGCTATCTAATAATTTATCACATACAGTTATTGGCCAACCACCAAAGCTGTTGTTACATTTAACATGACGCTTCTTGCACAAGATAAGAATTTTAGTTTCCTTACAGGTGATCGGCTAAACCTCCACAGCTTCAAATACTTTTCTGCCGTACTGTCAGCTGGGCTACCATTCTATTTAATTTCTGTCTTTTCAATTTATCTTACGAAAAGAAATTAACGCATTGCATATTTTGCTCACTTTTGCGGTTGCCAAAAGCGCTCGAGGTGGTGATGATGATGATGAAGATAGTGTTTTGTGGCGCAAGGGCCAAGTATGATCAAAGAGCGCCAAGCCAAGGAGAATGTTTTCAATGTGAGGCTATAAATTCCGAACAAGGATGTGACAGGGCTGTAAAGGGGTCTAAAAGACGTTAGAATATTTGTAATAAAACTATGACAATGACTATGGAGCCTGCCAAGGACGCGAAAGACACATTGCGAAAGAATTGTAATGCGCTGAAATTGGTCACAGGCTAAAAATTCCTAAAAGCACTACTGCTGTAACAGAGCCCTTGCCGCGCAAGGACCTAAAGGCGCGTGCTATACAAGGACTAATATCACAGCACCATCCTCTGTAGAGAGGATGCGCTACGAAACATTCGGGCTATTAACATGCAAGACCACATCTTTGAAGAAAGCCAGCACAGCTTTGGTGGTAAAAAGGGGTTATTTACCTATAAACATAGCAGGATGGAGAGGGAGACAGTAACGGTATGCTAGAGGAAAATGTTTTCTACTTTCTCTTTCGGCTTCCCGGCACTACAAGAGGACGTGGAGGATGGTGAGCCTTTAACCACATCTACCACACCTAGCAGGTTCGTTGCCAGTAAACAGAAAATTGTGAGTACCATAAGTGTCCTATTCTGAATCTGCAGAATAGGATGTCAGTTCTTCGTGATATTGTAATGGAGGGCCACAAACCTAACTTTGGCTTAATCAGGTGAAGCTTATTATTCGTTTCGCTGTCCCACAAGTGTTGCCACTGGCTTCGCAGTTTAGTTCGCAAGAAAGGCTTGAGATCTGTGGTAGGAATAGCAGTGGTAGAATTGATAGCTTGCGATGTAATGGATGTGACCATTTGGTCGGCTAGCTCATTACCCTCGATGAATCTATGACCGGGAACCCAGAATTTTATTACATGTCTGCGAGCTGAATAAGTATTGCATAAGTACGAGTACAGCTCAATAAAACAGGATTTTTGGGTTTTCTCAAGGACATAAGTGCTTTTACGACACTTAACGAGTCCGTGAATATTATCGCTTTGTCTAGTTTTAATTTCGTTATGTGTTTTACCGCAGAAAGTACGGCATAGGTTTCTACGGCAAATATACTTGCATGGGGGTTCAATACACCTGATTCAGAAAAAGAGGAGCCAACAGCCGCGTAAGACACGCCAACATGCGATTTTGATGCATCGGTGTAGAATTCAGAACAGGAGTACTTTGATTGCAGTTCATGGAAATGTATCCGAATTTCGAGCTCTGGTGCATATTTTGTAAGTCTTACAAAAGATATATCGCATTCAGTGACCTGCCACTCCCACGGAGGTAGCTGCTTCGCTGGAGGCATTAAGCGATGTTCGAAGATGGGACATTCATGTCCACGGTAAGCTCCTTCACACGCAATGAAAAAGGCCGTCTCAAAGAGGGTCGATTATGGTAAAGTGCAGTGCAGGTCAAATAGCTAATGGTTTCAGCACACGGATGTTCAAGATTAGAGTGCACTTTAAGAAAATATGTGAAGCTGATGTGCGATCTACGCATATGGAGTGACCCCTAATTCGATTCTACATATAAGCTTTCAGTCGGGCTAGTTCTGAATGCCAGACGGATACCGAGGTGGTATCTTTAGCATTTTTAGTGCGCTCGGGGCGGCAGAGTTGTATACTGTGGCACCATAGTCTAGCCGTGCTCTTGTAAATATTCATCAGACATTTCCTGTCGCTACCCCATGTTGTGTGAGATTGCATTTTGAGCAAGTTTGTTGTCATTAGACGTTTAGTTTTGAGATATTTTATGTGCGAGAGGAAAGTAAGGCTAGTGTCAAGTATCACACCTAGAAATGTGTGCTCTTTCTTAACAGGTATTTGTTGTCCACACAGTTCTACGCACGGGTCTGGAACCAGGCCTCTCTTTCTTGTAAAGTGAACACGTGAACTTTTGTGGGGGTTGAATTTAAACCCATTTTCGTCTGCCCACCTAAATATCTTGTTCAAACCCTGCTGTACTTGTCTTTCGCACACTGCAAGGTTACAGTATTTAAAACCTATTTGTATGTCATCTACGTACACGGAATAAAATATAGCTGGTGGTACTGAAGTGCGAATTGTCTTCATCTTGAATGAATATTTGATGTTTAATGGCGCAAGGGCCAGATGTGGCCAAAGAGCGCCATGCTAATGATTAATGAGTTCGCAGTGCCTGATGGGTTTTATGTTCTTAATGCGCCGTGGCTGTAAAGGGGCCTAAAAGAGTTGATGCAAATTCCATAAAATGTACAAGTAATAAAATTATTGGAATGACTATTGGCGTGTACTATGAACATAAAAATGTATTGAGAAACGATGATGCAATATATAAAATATGTGATTGTCTAGATGTATAATATTGTCTAGAGCACTACTGCCTCACCAGGGCCCTTGAAACGCAAGGGCCTAGAGGCATGTGCTATACAGAGAATCTATCCTAGCGTTATCCTCTGGAAAGAGGATGCGCTAAGAAATGAATGGGCTTGTAACATGTAGTACAACATCTTTTAAGAAAGCGAGGACTGCTTTGGTACCAAAAAGCGGTTCTTCACCAAGAAACATAGCCGGATGCAGGGGAATACAATGGCGGTATGCAAACGGGAAATGTTTCCTCCTGTCTCTTTCGGCTTCCCGGCGCTCCAGGAAGACATGGAGGACGGTCAGCCGGTCGCCACATCTACCACAGGTTGTAGGCTCGTTACCGGTCAAGAGAAAATTGTGAGTGCCAAATGTGTGTCCTATTCTCAGTCTAGTGAATAGGACGTCTGTTCTTCGTGTTTTCGTTGTTGGCTGCCAGAAACCTAACTTAGGCTTAATTACGTGAAGCTTATTGCTCGTTTCTGCGTCCCACAAGCGTTGCCAGTGGCTTCGCAGTTTGTTTCTGAGGAAAGGCTTGATGTCTGTAGCAAGGACTGCAGCAGAACGAGTACCCTTCGATGCCATTGATTTGTCCATCTCGTCAGCAAGCACATTTCCCTCGATTGCTCTATGACCAGGCACCCAGCATATTACTACTTGTCTGTGTAATAGATAAATATTGCATAAGAGCGAGTAAAGTTCTATGAAAACAGGATTTGTATGCTTTTGTAAAGAGTTCAGCGCTTTTACAAGGCTTAACGAGTCTGTAAATACTATTTCTCTGTCGAGTTTTAACTTATTTATATGTTTTACTGCAGACAGTACGGCATATGTTTCTGCAGTGAAGATACTCGTTAAGGGCTTCAGCACGTCAGATTCAGAAAGAGAGTGACCAACAGCAGCGTAGGATACGCCAGCATGGGATTTGGACGCGTCTGTGTAATATTCGTAGCAGGAGTACTTCGATTGAAGCTCTCGGAAATGCATAGCAATTTCAAGCTCAGGAGCGTGCTTCGAGACCTCTACAAAGGATGTGTCACATTCTATCATCTGCCACTCCCAGGGTGGTAATAGATTTGCAGGAGCCATTAAGCGATGTTCGAGAACTGGAACATCCATTTCTTCACTAAGTTCTCTTACACGCAGCGACAAAGGAAGTCTGATGGAGGGTTTGTTACGGAAGAGTGTTTCACACATTAAGTCGTTTACTGTCGTGAAACACGGATGTTCCTTATTAGAGCGCACTTTAAGAAAGTAGGTGAAGCTGATGTATGTTCTCTGAATATGTAGTGACCACTTGTCTGACTCTGCATATAGACTTTCGACGGGGCTTGTTCTAAATGCGCCAGTGGCGAGGCGGATACCCAGATGATGAACGGGGTCTAACATTTTTAGCGCACTCGGTGCAGCAGAGAGATATACTAAGGCACCATAATCTAACCGTGATCTAACTAGGCTCCTGTAAAGATTCTACAGGCACCTCCTGTCGCTACCCCATGTAGTGTGGGATAGAACTTTAAGTAAGTTCATGGTTTTTAGACATTTTGCTTTAAGGCATCTTATGTGTGAAATGAAGGTAAGCCTGGAGTCAAGGATAACACCTAGAAATTTGTGTTCTTTGTTAAGAGGAATTTGTTGTCTACCCAGTTCTACACAGGGATCAGGTACCAGGCCTCTCTTTCTTGTGAAGATAACGCAAGTACTTTCGTGCGGGTTAATTCTAAATCCATTTTGGTCTGCCCACTTGGACACCTTGTTTAAGCCCTGCTGTACCTGTCTTTCACATACTGTAAGGTAGCAGGATTTGAAGCCTATCTGTATATCGTCTACGTAGACGGAATAAAAAATGGCTGGGGGCAGTGAAGAACGAAGTGTATTCATCTTAACGATAAAGAGAGTGCAGCTAAGCACGCCTCCCTGGGGTACACCAGTTTCCTGCGTAAAAGGACGTGACAGTGCATTACCGACTTTTACACGGAAGGTACGATTTGACAGATAGCTTTCGATTACGTTCAGCATATTTCCACGGATGCCCATTTCCGACAGGTCTCGCAAAATCCCGTAACGCCATGCGTCTCATAAGCTTTTTCCATGTCAAGGAATATCGATAGGAAATACTGCTTAGGTACAAATGCATCGCGGATATTTCCTTCAATGCGCACAAGGTGATCGGTTGTTGACCGCCCTTGTCTGAAGCCACACTGATAGAGATCGCGTATATTGTTGAGTTCAAGAAAATGTACGAGTCTGCGATTAATCATTTTTTGAAAGAGCTTACACAGACAATTGGTGAGAGCTATCGGACGATAACTTGCTGCTAAGGAGGGGTCTTTTCCCTGCTTCAGGACAGGAACCACAATCGCCTCTTTCCATGTAGATGGGAGGTATCCCGCAGCCCACAGAGTGTTGAAAAGTGTAAGTAGTGTAAATTGCGTGTCAGTATGTAAGTTTCTGATCATGTCATACATGACTCTGTCAGGTCCCGGTGCAGTGGTTTTGCATGTATTCAAGGCAGCTCTCAGCTCGGCAATACTGAAAGGCCGGTTATAGGGTTCATTCTGTCTGGATTTTCTAATTATTGGCTTACATTCTTCTGTTTGTTTATATTTGAGAAAGGACTGAGAATAATGGGTTGAGCTCGAGGCGCTCTCAAAGTGCTCCCGAGTGAGTCTGCCTGATCTTGCAGGGTATCGCCTCGTGTGTTTACCATAGGGAGTAATTGCGCTTGTCGCCCTATTATCCTAATAACCCTGTTCCAGACTTTGGCCTCATCTGTGTACGAGTTGAGGCCCGATAAAAACTTCTGCCAGCTTTCTCTTCTGGCCTGTCAGCGGGTTCGCCTGCCTTCGGATTTTACTTTTTTAAAGTGGATAAGATTTTCTGCAGTGGGAGAAGCGCGTAGCAAACCCCACGCTTTGTTCTGTTTTTTACGTACGATCCTACAATCGCCGGTCGACCACGGGACAAGCCGTTTGCACGACAGGCCATTTACGTGTGATATGCATTTAGATGCGGCATCTATTATAAAGGCTGTAAAATACTCCACAGCTGCATCAATTTCTAACGAGGAGATGTCATGCCATGAGATACCAGTAAGAGTTCGAAATTTGTCCCAATCAGCTGTCTCAATCTTTCACCGAGGTGCCTGTGGTGGATATTCGTTTTCTTGAGGTGTTCGTATTAGTATGGGGAAGTGATCGCTTCTGTAAGGGTTCTTTGTAACTTCCCATTCCAGTTCGGGCAGAATAGAAGGAGAGACTATGCTGAGATCGATTGAAGAAAAGGTTCTGTTTGCTAGAGAGCAATATGTGGGTTCCTTCTTATTCAGAAGGCACGCACCACCAGAAAAAAGGAACTGTTCAACAAGACGACCTCGCGCATCTATACGAGAGTCGCCCCACAGGCAGCTGTGCGCATTGAAATCGCCAAGAACAACATAAGGTTCTGGCAATTCGTCTATAAATGACTGAAATTCATGTTTGTTTAATTTGTAGTGTGGGGGTACGTAAAGCGAGCAAATCGTGACGAGTTTATTTAGAAGAACAGCTCGAACCGCCACTGCTTCAAGGGGCGTTTGTAGCTGTAAACGCTGACAGGAAATACTTTTATGAACCAAAATGGCAACACCGCCTGATGATACGACTGCATCATCGCGATCTTTGCGAAACTTGACATACGGTCGGAGAAAGCTTGTATGTTGTGGTTTTAGGTGTGCTTCCTGTAGACACAGCACCGTTGGATTGTGTTTTTGGATAAGCTCTTGCACATCATCAAGGTTCCTAAGAAGACTTCTGACGTTCCATTGAATTATTTGTGTATCCATATTGGAGGTCAGTGGGTGCTGTGTGTACAGAAACAGAAGTAGTGATTATGAAAATTACAGAGATTAAATTACAGAGCCCTTTCGAGGCCCTGTAACGGGAGTTTTGCCCTTTCTGGAGCGTTCGAGGGAGCCTCGCCGCTCCTTAGGCGCTTGGTGCGCCTTGAGGATAGGTGTTGTGTCCATTGCCTCTAGTGAGGCTCCGGACACGTGCTCTTGCGAGCGAGAAGTTTTCAGGGTGAGTCCCGCCTAGGAGGGCAAGACCCCTGCGCCCACCAGCCTGGAGGTCGATGGCGCTCCCTGAGGGATTTGGCTGCGCCGGCTGTTGCCAGCGCTGGAAGGGGCCGGGGGGGTTGGAGCAGCCTCGGCTGCGCCCACCTTCGAGGTAGAAGGTCCCTTCTGCTCGGCTGGTGGAGCATCGCTAGCTGCAACCACCGTGGGGGCAGACGGCGTAACTGCCGACTCACTGTTTGTGGGTCAGACAGCCGCCGGAGGCCGTTGTGACGCTGCCCCCTGACGCGCCACTTCGACAAGGCTTTTCTTTGGCAGGTATGCAACCCGCCTGCGTGCCACCTTAAATGAGATATTTTCTTTCACTTTGATCGTTACGATTTCTTTTTCTTTCTTCCAGGATGGGCACGACCGCGAGTACGCGGCGTGCTCCCTATCACAGTTTACACAGTGGAGAGCGTTCTCACAAGTTTCAGTGGTGTGTTCTTTGGCACTGCATTTAGCACAAGTTTGGCGGCCGCGGCAGCTCTGCGAGCTGTGGCCGAAGCGCTGACATTTGAAACATCGGAGTGGATTGGGGACGTAAGGCCTGACACGGAGCTTTATGTACCCGGCCTCGAGTGATTCGGGCAGGACACTTGAATTGAAGGTGAGAATTAGGTGTTTGGTCGCAATTTCTTTACCATCGCGCCTCATCTTTATTGTTTTCACATTAACAACGTTTTACTCGTTGAAGCCCTCTAGGAGCTCTGCCTCTGTCAGCTGAAGCAGGTCATCATCTGAGACAACGCCGCGTGTAGTGTTCATAGTGCGGTGCGGAGTCACTTTCACTTGAAAATCTCCAAAAGACACTAAATTGGGTAGCTTTTCGTATTGTTTCAGGTCACGGAGCTCCAAAAGGAGATCTCCACTTGCCATCCTTGATGCCTTGTAACCTGGACCAAGAGCCTCAGTTAAGGACTTCGAAACTAGAAATGGGGAGATTGTGCGTACTTGTTTATCTGACGTTTCCGAATGAATGACGTGAAATCGTGGGAAGTTGGGTCTTTGTCGTCCAAAAAACTGAAATACATCTTCGGTGCGCCCTCTTTTCTGAGGGCGATCTGGGAGGGGAGGGAAGGAACTAGCCATAGAAAAATATAATTTTCGGCAATAACGCCAACCACCAACCGTGGAGCCCTACAAGGGGACGTTACAGGGACTGTAAGAACAGGTCCTGCAAACGCCAGCTGTACGTTATCACTATAACCAAATATGAGATAACCTAGGTTGGTTATTCACACAAGATTACCCCTTGCTGCCTGGAAAAATTGAAGTAAACGGAAGCTAGGAGAAGACAGGACAGATGAAAAGTGAGAGAAAGACGAAGGCTGGAGGGAGAGAGAGACAGGAAAAGGTAACTACCGATTTCCCCCGGGTGGGTCAGTCCGGGGGTGCCGTCTACGTGAAGCCGAGGCCAAAGGGGTGTGTTGCCTCCGCTGAGGGTCCTTAAAGGTCCTGACACTCAGCATCGGCTCAATCCCCAGGATCCCCTTTTCCCCGGACACGGCGAAGCCGCGCACGGCTACACGCGGGAGGGTCCAACCCTCGTGTGCTCGGGTACGTGGTGTCGCAACACAACAAACGCCTGCTTGCGCAGACGCCCCTGCGGGGTGTCTTCATCTTAACTATAAAGAGTGTGCAGCTGAGCACACCTCCCTGGGGTACACCAGTGTCCTGTATAAATGGACGTGAAAGTACATTCCCGACTTTCCCGCGGAAGGTATTCCCGCGGAAGGTACGATTGGACAGATAACTTTCTATCAGGTTTAGCATAGTGCCCCGGACAAGTCCCGTACCGCCACGTTGTGTCGTACGCCTGCTCTATATCGATGAATGTCGATAAGAAAAACTGTTTGTGTACGAACGCGTCGCGAATATTCCCCTCAATATGCACGAGAAGGTTGGCTGTGGTCCGACCCACTCTGAAGCCACTCTGATAGGGATCATGCATTTTGTTCATTTCAAGGATATGTGTGAGTCGCCGGTTAATCATTTTGTCAAACAGCTTACAAAGGCAACTCGTAAGAGCAAGCGGGCGGTAGCTTGCCGCTGACCAAGATCTTCACCTTGCTTCAAAACGGGGACCATGATCGCTTCTTTCCATGCAGGTGGAAGATATCCAGCAGCCCAAATATTGTTGAAAAGTGCAAGTATTGACAGATCAGTGTCAGTGTGTGAATTCTTAATCATGTCGTACATTATTCTATCAGGTCCCGGTGCAGAGCTGTTGCATACCATCAAGGCAGCTCTCGGCTCGGCAATGCAGAAAGGACGGTTATATGGTGCGTTTTGTGGGGATTTCCGCTCAAATGCCTTACGCTCTTCTATTTGTCTGTACTTCATGAAGGATTTTGAGTAGTCGATTGAGCTTGACGCACGTTCAAAGTGCTCCCCTAGGGTGTCTGCCTGTTCTTCTAAGGTATTCCCTTGTTTGTTCACCAGAGGCAACGGATTTATTTCTTGCCCTTTTAGCTTCTCTATGCCATTCCAAACTTTCCCTCCTGTGTGTACGAAGTTTTACCTGATAGAAACCGCGCACAGCTTTCTCTCTTCGCCTGACGTCGTATTCGCCTTCCCTGCGATTCGATGTGTTTAAATTCAATGAGATTTTCTGCATTCGTCGATCTGCGCAATATGCCCCATGCCTTATTCTGCCTCTTGCGCGCACCTCTACAGCTTTCATTCCACCAGGGAACACGTCTTTTAAGTGAAGCACCATTTCTTTGCGGGATAAAGTTTTCAGCAGCATCAATAATAAAAGCGGTAAGATATTCGACAGCATCATCTATACTAAAATTCTTTATAAAATCGGGTGATAAATGAGTTGATTCCTTAAAATGCTCCCAGTCAGCCGATGCTAAGTTCCAAATGGGAAGACGGGGAGGGTTTACATGCTGCATTATGAAGTTTATAGTTACAGGAAAGCGGTCACTTCCAAAAGAATTATTGATCACATTCCATTCCAAATGAGGCAGAAGGGAAGCAGAGCCTATCGCTAGGTCTATGGATGAATATGAATTGTGTTGAATGCTGTAATATGTTGGTTCCTTCTTATTAAACAGGCAGGCACTGGAGGTCAGAATAAAATTTTCAATAAGTCGGCCTCTTGCGTCGCAACGCGCGTCTCCCCATAACGTGTTGTGGGCGTTAAAGTCGCCCACAGATATGTAGGGTTCCGGGAGCTAATTAATGAGGTGATAGAAATCCGCTTTTTGGAGGTGATAGCTCAAGGATATATATATGGTACAGACAGTAACAAACTTATTAAAATGTACCCCTTTAATTGACACTGCCTCGAGGGGTGTCTGTAAGGGTACGTGGCGACTAGCTACGGACTTTTCTGCAAGGATTGCTACACCGCCGCCCGAGGTGTTAGCCTCATCACGGCCCTTGCGGAAGATGGTGTGCTGGCGAAGAAAGTTTGTTTGTGTACGTTTTAGATGAGTCCCCGGAACACAAAGCAACTCGCATTGTGTTTGTGTAGGAGTTCTCTAATGTAGTCGAGGTTATGGAGAAGTCCTCTAACATTCCGTTGTAGTATTTGTGTATCCTTTATGCTAATTGTGTTTATTGCTGCGTGTTTAAGAGACGAGGAGTAGCTCACGGGCCCTTTGCAGGCGCCCTGACGGGAGTTTTGTCTTTTTTTTGGAGCGATCGAGAGAGCCTCTGCTCCTAAGGCGCTGGTGGCGCCGTCTTGCTGGTGGTTGTGCCCATCGTCTCTTGCGAGGCGCTCGACAACAGCTTTTCCGAGCGCTTTGTTTGACGTGAAGGCCTCGGCACATTGGGCGAGGCCTTTGAGCCCGCCTGCCCGGAGGTGGATGGCCCCTTCTGCTGGGGTGACGGAGCAGCGCTAGCTGCAATCGCCGCGGGGGCAGGTGGCGTAGCTGCCTACTCACTGCTTGTGGGTCGGACAGCCGCCCGAAGCCGTTGTGGCGCTGCCCCGTGATGCGCCACATCGACAAAGCTGCTCTTAGGCAGGTATGATACCCGCCTACGTGCCTCCTTGAAAGATATTTATTCTTTTACTTTGATTGTGACAATTTCCTTTCCCTTTTTCCAGGATGGGCACAACCGCGAGTACGCAGCGTGCTCCCCATCACAGTTTACACAGTGGAGAGAGTTCTCACAAGCTTCAGAGGTGTCTTCATGGGCACTGCATTTCGCATAGGTTTGGCGGCCTCGGCAGCTGTGCGAACTGTGGCCGAAACGTTGGTATTTGAAACAACTCAGGGGATTTGGCACGTATGGCCTAACACGGAGCTTTATATACCATGCCTCCATTGACCCGGCAGGATACTTGATCCGAAGGTAATTATCAAGTGCTTGATCTGAATTTCTTTGCCATCTCGCCTCATCGTAATTCTTTTAGCATTGATCACATTCTGTTCACTGGAGCCCTCCAAGAGTTCCGCTTCAGTTAACTCCAAAATGTCATCTAAAACTGCGCCACTGGTGGTATTCATAGTACGGTACGGGGTTACGATTACTTGGGTTTCCCCAAATTACCCTAGTTTTTGGCAGTTTCTCATACTGCTTCTGATCGCGGAGCTGGAAGAGGAGATCACCGCTTGCCATCCTCGACGCCTCATCATCATCATCATCATCATCAGCCTAGTTACGCCCACTGCAGGGCAAAGGCCTCTCCCATACTTCTCCAACTACCCCGGTCATGTACTAATTGTGGCCATGTTGTCCCTGCAAACGTCTTAATGTCATCTGCCCACCTAACTCTCTGCCGCCCCCTGCTACGCTTCCCTTCTCTTGGAATCCAGTCCGTAGCTCTTAGTGACCATCGGTTATCTTCCCTCCTCATTACATGTCCGGCCCATGCCCATTTCTTTTTCTTGATTTCAAATAAGATGTCGTTTACCCGCGTTTGTTGCCTTACCCAATCTGCTCTGTTCTTATCCCTTAACGTTACACCCATCATTCTTCTTTCCATAGCTCGTTGCGTCGTTCTCAATTTCAGCAGAACCCTTTTCGTAAGCCTCCAGGTTTCTGCCCCATATGTGAGTACTGGTAACACACAGCTGTTGTACACTTTCCTTTTGAGGGATAGTGGCAACCTACTGTTCATGATTTGAGAATGCCTGCCAAGCGCACCCCAACCCATTCTTATTCTTCTGGTTATTTCAGTCTCATGATCCGGATCCGTGGTCACTACCTGCCCTAAGTAGATGTATTCCCTTACCACTTCCAGTGTTTCGCTACCTATCGTAAACTGCTGTTCTCTTCCGAGACTGTTAAACAGTACTTTAGTTTTCTGCAGATTAATTTTCAGACCCACCCTTCTGCTTTGCCTCTCCAGGTCAGTGAGCATGCATTGCAATTGGTCTCCTGAGTTACTAAGCAAGGCAATATCATCAGCGAATCGCAAGTTGCTAAGGTATTCTCCATCAACTTTTATCCCCAATTCTTCCCACTCCAGGCCTCTGAATACCTCCTGTAAACATGCTGTGAATAGCATTGGAGATATCGTATCTCCCTGTCTGACGCCTTTCTTTATAGGGATTTTGTTGCTTTCTTTGTGGAGGACTACGGTGGCTGTGGAGCCGCTATAGATATCTTCCAGTATTTTTACATATGGCTCATCTACACCCTGATTCCGTAATGCCTCCATGACTGCTGAGGTTTCGACTGAATCAAACGCTTTCTCGTAATCAATGAAAGCTATATATAAGGGTTGGTTATATTCTGCACATTTCTCTATCACTTGATTGATAGTGTGAATATGGTCTATTGTTGAGTAGCCTTTACGGAATCCTGCCTGGTCCTTTGGCTGACAGAAGTCTAAGGTGTTCCTGATTCTATTTGCGATTACCTTAGTAAATACTTTGTAGGCAACGGACAGTAAGCTGATCGGTCTATAATTTTTCAAGTCTTTGGCGTCCCCTTTCTTATGGATTAGGATTATGTTAGCGTTCTTCCAAGATTCCGGTACGCTCGAGGTTATGAGGCATTGCGTATACAGGGTGGCCAGTTTCTCTAGAACAATCTGACCACCATCCTTCAACAAATCTGCTGTTACCTGATCCTCCCCAGCTGCCTTCCCCCTTTGCATAGCTCCTAAGGCTTTCTTTACTTCTTCTGGCGTTACCTGTGGGATTTCGAATTCTTCTAGGCTATTCTCTCTTCCACTATCGTCGTGGGTGCCACTGGTACTGTATAAATCTCTATAGAACTCCTCAGCCACTTGAACTATCTCGTCCATATTAGTAACGATATTGCCGGCTTTGTCTCTTAACGCACACATCTGATTCTTGCCTATTCCTAGTTTCTTCTTCACTGTTTTTAGGCTTCCTCCGTTCCTGAGAGCCTGTTCAATTCTATCCATATTATAGTTCCTGATGTCCGCTGTCTTACGCTTGTTGATTAACTTAGAAAGTTCTGCCAGTTCTATTCTAGCTGTAGGATTAGAGGCTTTCATACATTGGCGTTTCTTGATCAGATCTTTCGTCTCCTGCGATAGCTTACTGGTTTCCTGTCTAACGGCGTTACCACCGACTTCTATTGCGCACTCCTTAATGATGCCCATGAGATTGTCGTTCATTGCTTCAACACTAACGTCCTCTTCCTGAGTTAAAGCCGAATACCTGTTCTGTAGTTTGATCCGGAATTCCTCTAGTTTCCCTCTTACCGCTAACTCATTGATTGGCTTCTTGTGTACCAGTTTCTTTCGTTCCCTCCTCAAGTCTAGGCTAATTCGAGTTCTTACCATCCTGTGGTCACTGCAGCGTACCTTGCCGAGCACGTCTACATCTTGAATGATGCCAGGGTTCGCGCAGAGTATGAAGTCGATTTCATTTCTAGTCTCACCATTCGGGCTCCTCCACGTCCACTTCCGGCTAACCCGCTTGCGGAAAAAGGTATTCATTATACGCATATTATTCTGTTCTGCAAACTCTACTAATAATTCTCCTCTGCTATTCCTAGAGCCTATGCCATATTCCCCCACTGACTTGTCTCCAGCCTGCTTCTTGCCTACCCTGGCATTGAAGTCGCCCATCAGTATAGTGTATTTTGTTTTGACTTTACCCATCGCCGATTCTACGTCTTCATAAAAGCTTTCGACTTCCTGGTCATCATGACTAGATGTAGGAGCGTAGACCTGTACAACCTTCATTTTGTACCTCTTATTAAGTTTCACAACAAGACATGCCACCCTCTCGTTAATGCTATAGAATTCCTGTATGTTACCAGCTATTTCCTTATTAATCAGGAATCCGACTCCTAGTTCTCGTCTCTCCGCTAAGCCCCGGTAGCACAGTACATGCCCGCTTTTTAGCACTGTATATGCTTCTTTTGTCCTCCTAACCTCACTGAGCCCTATTATATCCCATTTACTACCCTCTAATTCCTCCAATAACACTGCTAGACTCGCCTCACTAGATAGCGTTCTAACGTTAAACGTTGCCAGGTTCATATTCCAATGGCGGCCTGTCCGGAGCCAGGTATTCTTAGCACCCTCTGCAGCGTCACAGATCTGACCGCCGCCGTGGTCAGTTGCTTCGCGGCTGCTGGGGACTGAGGGCCGGGGTTTGATTGTTGTATTCATATAGGAGGTTGTGGCCAAGTGCTGCACCAGGGTGGCCAATCCTGCTCTGGTGAGAGAGTGCGTTACCGGTTCTGGTCACCGGGATCAGGCCGCACTCCAGGCCTGTTTGTGCAATTTTCTCAACACACGTTTTTTTTTTTTTTTTTTTTGGTATTTTCCGGTGGAGAACAGCGCGGCACCGGGATTTGAATCACGGTCCTCTTGCACTGGAGACGGATACTCTACCGTCCCCGTAGGAGTTAAATTAAAAATTAATTTATGGGGTTTTACGTGACAAAACCACTTTCTGATTATGCACGCCGTAGTGGAGGACTCCGAAAATTTCGACCACCTGGGGTTCTTTAACGTGCACCTAATTCTAAGTACACGGGTGTTTTCGCATTTCGCCCCCATCGAAATGCGGCCGCCGTGGTCGGGGTCCGATCCCGCGACCTCGTGCTCAGCAGTCTAACACCATAACCACTGAGCAACCACGGCGGGTCCCGCAGGAGTTGTACGCCTCATTTAACCTACAGTGGTGCCCTACTTGGTCAGTCAAGGTGGACCAATCTGAGCTCGGTTATACCGCATGGATGGCACTCGGCTAGAGAACCTGGTATTTATGACCTGCACATGTGAGTGTGAGGCCATACATATTTGAAGATCTATATAAATATATATATATATATATATATATTTTTTTTAGGAGGGTTCCCGGAAAGTGATAAAATAAAGGAAAAGACATTAAAAGAAAGAAAAAAAAGAAAGAAAAAGGGGCAGAAAAAAAAAAAGGAACATAACAGGTGATTTGAACTCGTGACCCTTCGATGTTGCCCGGAAAGATAGCTCAGTCGGTTGGGTCGTCAGGCCCCAGGCTACTTTCAAGCGCCACAGCTCCTGCTCCGAGCCTCACACTTACGTGGAAAGAGACTCATGTTGTCCGCGATAGTCGGTTTTCGAGTAGTTGGAAGGCATACTTTCTAGGAAAAATGGCCGCTCGAGGAGAAGAGCGAACTCGAGCGGCTTTAGAGGCTAGGAAAACTGCCTTAAAATATTTAGACTTGAGGGGAAAGCTTCGTTAACAAACTATAACACGGCAATCAGCACTCGAATACGACGAGAGAAATTACTGAGACGTGGAAAATTCCCTTGAAAAAAAATCTGGTTTGCGAGACAAATGCTTGTATGTATTGAACCTCTTAAAAGATGAGGGGGGGGAAATATGCGCTCACCGAGAGGGCATCGTCAGCACGAGACATCCCCAAGGCACCTTACAGAGATGTGGAGAGCTTCGCGGCCGGAACGAAGCTTCCCTTCTCCGCCGGCCAAGAGGGGGAAACGCGCTTTCCGATCGCTCAAGGTTGCGCGGACAAAGCCTAACTCTAGCGTCTAGGAAAAGCTTAACCAGGTGCGATGGCGGCACGCATAGCGTGGGAAGCTAGCCGCCAGAATAACTATACCAAGGACTGCTGCTGATGAGGGCGAAATACCTTCGTGTAATTATAATAACCCTAATAGGACTACTTTCGAAAAAAAAAGGAAACGGCACAGAGGGCTATACTACGAGAGCTATGACTGATAGTTTTCTCTCTCTCTCTCTCTCTCTCTCTATATATATATATTTATATATATATATATATATATATATATATATATATATATATATATATATATATATATTCATCTCATCTATGGGATCGCATGCGCGCGCTGTTTCTTTGTCTCTGCGTGTAGTACAGTTAAGAGAGCCAGTTTAAGGGCGGAGAAGAAGAAAGAAGAGAAAAGCAAAAACTGCAGCGCCGTGGTTTTAAAGCGCACCCGTGGTAGAGAAACGGAATGCGATATAAGCGTGCGTAGCCATGATACGCACATGACAAACTGCCTTAAAATATTTAGACTTGAGGGAAAGCTTCGTTAGCAAACGATAGCACGGCAATCAGCACTCGAATATAATTATAACCCTAATACTAATTGTAAATATTCATCTCATCTATGGGATCTAATGCGCGCGCTGTTTCTTTGTCTCTGCGTGTAGTACAGTTAAGAGAGCCAGTTTAAGGGCGGAGAAGAAGAAAGAAGAGAAAAGCAAAAACTGCAGCGCCGTGGTTTTAAAGCGCACCCGTGGTAGAGAAACGGAATGCGATATAAGCGTGCGTAGCCATGATACGCACACGACAAACTGCCTTAAAATATTTAGACTTGACGGAAAGCTTCGTTAGCAAACGATAGCACGGCAATCAGCACTCGAATATAATTATAACCCTAATACTAATTGTAAATATTCATCTCATCTATGGGATCTAATGCGCGCGCTGTTGCTTTGTCTCTGCGTGTAGTAGTTGAGAGAGCCAGTTTAAGGGCGGAGTAGTTGGAAGGCATACTTTCTAGGAAAAATGGCCGCTCAAGGAGAAGAGCGAACTCGAGCGGCTTTAGAGGCTAGGAAAACTGCCTTAAAATATTTAGACTTGAGGGAAAGCTTCGTTAACAAACTATAACACGGCCATCAGCACTCGAATACGACGAGAGAAATTACTGAGACGTGGAAAATTCCCTTGAAAAAAAAAATCTGGTTTGCTAGGCAAATGCTTGTATGTATTCAACCTCTTAAAAGATGAGGGGTGAAATATGCGCTCACCGAGAGGGCATCTTCAGCACGAGACATCCCCAAGGCACCTTACAGAGATGTCCGACGCCTCATATCCTGGATCAAAAATTTCAGTTAACGACTTTGAAACAAGGAATGGTGAGACGGTTCGCACTGGTTTGCCTGGTTTTTCAGAGTACTACATGAACACAAGGGAAGGTGTGGACTTGGCGTCCGAAAAGGTGGAAGACATCGCCGGTGGGCCCTCTTTTCTGAGGGCGATCAGGTAGTGGAGGAAAGGAAGTAGGCATATGTAGACGTGCAGTTTTCGGCAGCAACGCTAGCCAGCCACCATGGAGTCCAAAAAGGGGACGCTGCAAGGCCTGCAAAGGCAGCTATACGTTGCGACTATAACCAAATATGACATAGCCAAGGTTGGCTACTCACACAAGGTTTACCCTGCTGCCAGGAAGCTCGGAAGTAACAAAGAAATGAGAAGGAGACAGGAAAGATTGAAAGGGAGAGAAAGACGAAGGTTGGAGGGAGAAATAGACAGGAAAAGGCAACTACCAAATTCCCCCGGGTGGGTCAGTCCCGGGGCGCCGTCTACGTGAAGCAGAGGCCAAAGATGTGTGCTGCCTCCGCCGGGGGGCCTTAACGCTCCGAACACCGGGCATTGGCTCAACCACCAGGATCCCCTTTGCCCCGGACACGGCTAAGCCGCGCACGGTTACACGCGGGAGGTTCCAACAATCGTGTGCTCGGGTACGTGGTGTCGCAACACACCTAACACCTGCTGACGCAGACGCCCCTGGGGGAAGCGCTCGAGATATTCAAATATTTGAAAATTGGCTATTTTGGCAGTCGCATCACTTACCGTATTTCCATGCACACCATTTGAAGGCCTGAATCCATAGAATGTGCGTTTGAAAAAAAAATGTTGATTGACCTAAATTCTCACCAAAATTCTAAATTGACATATAAATTCTCACCGAAATTCTAAAAAAATTTCGGAAGAATAAATAAATGTGGGGAAGGAGTTTCGAACTCCAGTAAACATGTGGCAATGTTTTCAGTTGTATCTGTGGTGCCGGAAAAACGCTGGTCGATTCGGCATGGAATGACACACCTGCAAGTGAATCTGTGCCATTGTCAGAGTGCTTCTGTTTAGTAAAACCTGCACTTGACATAATTTCGCAATAAATGTTGATTTTGCCATCTAAAAGAAATGATTAAGAATTATTAGGTATGGGCATCTTGCGTTGCAGTTTGAGGTATAGTAGCGGCGTCTGGAGGCGGCGAGAAACGTTATCTCGTTAATACAAGCTTGCGTAGTATTGAGCCCTGACTGTGGTGAAGCACGTTTCTAGCCCGAGTTTCGCGCCGATTCGCACTTATTTCTGCTCTGTTGCGATTGCGAAAAGGCTCGTCACTTCTCACAGACCATGCCGACCAGGCTGCGAGCTGGCCGTAGCCTATAGTTTAACAAAAACGGACTCTCCGTCTGCCGTGGGACGTAATGCTGGAAGCAGAAGGAATCAGCGACGCCCATCGGGATAGACCTAGCTGACCCTCGAAAAAGCATCACCATCGTTACTGCTGCGTCGTGGGCTGCCATGAACTAGAAGGCCTGAATCCCGACATCACATTCTACCGTTTTCCTTCAAGGCCTCGAGAAGCGGAGCGACGGGCGCGCTGGATTACTGCAGTTAGTCGCGCTGGGTAAGCGAAACTTCGAGCCAGGCTGGCTGCTTCGCCCGTCTTGAAGCTTTATTGATTATCTGCGTTGCTGAAAATCGGCCTTTTGCACCTACAGTCCCGTCCGCAGACCGACATTACAGCAGGCATAGCTGGTGATTCACGATTCGAGACCCCACGGCCACAGCGACAATTAACATTTCCATTGGTGCGAATTGCTCAAGTGACCAGGTGTCTGCAAATGAGCACAGATGGTCGGGATGATTCGGTTACAATTCACTACCCCACTACGAACAGCACAGGTTAGAGAGTTAAATGTGCTCATCATTGACCTCAAGCCAGCACGTTGAGGCAGCGCAGAAACGTAATATTGATTGCAGTACATCGATGTTCGAGCTCTGTCATTAAAATCTACATCAAGCGAACAGCGCATGTTCTCGCGCTGCAGCGCGATTTGCACGTTCGTTTCTGCGAGCTAATATGCTCTGCATCAGTTATTTATCAGTTGTTGAAGGGACCGTTGGCAGCTACTACAGCGCAGGCATAACTACTTGTCTAGCCACATGCAGTCAACAAAGATCAAGGGAGGCCTGCCATTTCGCGGCATGTCGAAAGACCGCTGCCATCGCGGCGGGTGCGATCGTGCGCTCGAGTAGTTCCGTACACATGCTGTCTGCTTATCACTGATGTTAATTCATTGATAGGAAGCATTTCGTCGCTTTTGTGCGCCTGAATTTAGCAGCGTGCAAACCTTACGTTAAGTTCAACTTCGTACGCGACTCGCTTCACTTGCGATATACACCGCTCTAAAACTTCGGCGCTTATTTCTTGAATGGCGTACACGTATTCGGCGGTGCATAATTTCTTGCCTTTACGCAGCGTGCCACCCCCGACAAAATCTTCGGTGCCCGATATTCGCTGCAACACGTGGTACAACATTACCGAAAGTAGCGGGTCCATAATGCAACGTGCTTTCCGATGCAGACGACCGAGCTTGGTACTACCCAGTTCAAGACAGAGGGCGCTTTTTAGCACCATTTTCGCAGCGTCCCCTGTGCAAAGCAGGAGCCCCATAGGTTGGTTTAAACTTAAGGTAAAAAAAAGCTCTCCGGTAACGGCAATGGTGTACCTTTCTTGTTTAAATGAAACCAGATCTTTTTGTGAATTCTTTCATTCATTTTTGTGGCACTGAACCAAATTGAAATGTAACTCACACGTGGAATAATCTCTTATGTCTTCCAGTACGTCACTAATAGTTGTTTTTTTTTCATCTAGAAACCTGAAGTAGTCAGTTTGAATAAGTCGCCTGATATGGACAAAGCTGCGCAGGAACGTTATCATGGCACAAAACAACTCGATCATGCAGCAAGTAGTGCAGCATAATAAACTACTCCCATGGCATCACTTACTGCGATTGCCATGTCTCAAAAGTAGACAATGTTTGCTGAAATTGGAATGCACCATTCAAACAATTAGGGATTTCTTTCTCCGTAAAGTTTTTTTTTAAGTTGCCTGTGCCAGCTAGCATAATTCTTGTTCTTTAGCTGGACCATTCCGTGGTGGGCATTACTAACACAAGAAATGAAAACACATTGGACTGATTCTCACAAATTTACTAATTCACCTATAATGTTACGGCACACATTGCATTTACAAATTGCAGCCAGTGAGTTTGAAATATGTAGTCACTTGAAATTAATTTCCAGGATGACACCATTGTCGAGATTTTTCCATAAATAATAGACGAAATACATGGACATTCCAGTTACATTTGGTCATCAATGCATAACAGTGTCTTTAATTAAAAAAAGTAAGTGAAGCAACAGTGCATTTTTAAAGCCAATTTGATGACATGAGTTCTGTCACTGGTGTCATTCTGGAAATTCATTCTTAGTGCATACGCCTTGTAAAATTACCGGCTGCAATTCGCAAAAATTAATAAGGAAGTGAATTTTCGTTAATTAGTTGAATATGTGTCTTGATCTGTAATGCAAGTAATGTCTGGCACCCTGTATCTTGAATTATGTTACCTGCAACAGCCAGGCTTTAAAAATTCCATAAAACTGAAAGATAACCATCCTACATATCAGTGTCTCAGTGACTGCTATTGGCTCCACCGAATTGTGTCATGGTTATAGTACCACTGGCTATCTAATAAAGAAAGCAAGTACATTTTCTGAGTGTTCATATGTACTGTCATGCCAGACTGCTTGTACATTTATTTATGTAGGTATTTGTTTTTTAAGCTTTATTTCTTTTGGGATATGTGTCTTACTTGAGTGCCACATAGACTACATCTATCAGTATTCATTTTTGTTATGGTGTCAAGCTGCAGGATGTTTCGACGTTGGAATAGTTTTAAGGTTTTAATGTTCTCAAGCTACAAATGGTTGTACATTTACACAGATGTTTGGTTACAAATAAACACTTCACCGAGAAAAAATTGTTTTTTTCTGCATCAGTGCGGCACTCTTTTGTGACCATTCTTTGAGAATCGAAAAACTGGCACAACGGTACTGCTAGCAGCTTTACATTATGGTTTATTAGTGGCAATCTAGGAACATGCTTTTAAGCCCAGCGTGACCGAGGCCTGCAATACAGAAGCGCCTGTATATAAATTTGCCCGTATCCTCTCAAAGCAAACATATCAACGTGATATCAAAGATAAATATATGCAACACAACATAGCCCAGCAGTATTCTAAGAAAATTGCAGTTTCAAACACTGCTAAATATTGACACGTGTACTTGTCTTTATCGGGCGACACGTTTTGCTGCCTAACAAATGTTATCGCACAGCGCGGAACGCGCATGCATGTATCCGAAGCTTCTGGAAAGTTATCGATGCTTCTATCCGCTGTCTGTTGTCGCCGAACCTTGTGTTATCTGATTTCATCGCTTGACACGAATGGTGTAGATCTTTGTAGAAGGCATGCGGGTCCCAACGTTTAGTCTGGAACATTCGATGACTGCTCTATAAAAGCCGACGCGCTTGACCCGCTGATCAGATTTCGACGATCGCCGACCGTGTTCGCCGCTATCGTTGTGCTATAAGTGTAGCCTCTTTTGTGGGCACAGGTTCGCCCAATAAAAGTTAGTTTTGTGTTCCACAGTATTGCTACCGTGTTCTTTGACGTCACGACCACGTGACATCTGGTGGAGGTGCTTTACCTTCATGTACCGGACGCCCCCGACAAGCCGTAACTCAAGCCCGGACCGCAAAGACAACACCAGCGCCGTCCCGGAACATCGAGCAAGCCGCCGTCTTCAACAGCTGCCCCCGGAGCACGGACTGTTACCTGAGACCAAGAAGATTGTGCCCAAGGCAACTCCAATGGCAGCCCCAGCGTCCCCCATCGTGCTGCAGCAGCCCAGTGAACCACCGACGTTCCGCGGTTGCACATTTGAGGACCCGGAAAGCTGGCTGGAAACGTATGAGAGGGTCGCTAAATTTAACAGCTGGGCAAACGAGGACAAGCTGCGACATGTTTATTTCGCATTGGAGGACGCCGCCAGGACGTGGTTCGAGAATCGAGAAGCCACCTTGACGACGTGGGACCTGTTCCGAAGCGGCTTTCTGCAAACATTTACAAGCGTCGTGCGAAAAGAGCGAGCCCAAGCTCTACTGGAGACCAGAGCGCAGCTGCCGAATGAGACGATCGCGATCTTCACTGAGGAAATGAACCGTCTGTTCCGCCACTCCGACCCGGAAATGTCCGAGGAGAAGAAAGTCCGCCTGCTGATGCGTGGTGTAAAGGAGGAACTTTTCGGCGCAATGATACGAAGCCCACCGACGACCGTAGAAGAGTTCCTTCGCGAGGCCACAAGCATTGAGAAGACACTCGAAATGCGGAACCGGCAATTCAACCGCCGCACGAGCTCGACAAACCACGCCGGAGTTCAGTCACTGGCCACCGACGACCTGCGCGAGATCATCAGGGCAGTCGTACGAGAGGAGCTTCAAAGGATCTTCCCTTCATCGCAACCTCAAGTGGCCACAGTCGCCGAAATTTTCAAAGAAGTTCAGCGATCGCTCGGAGTTCCCGACTTACAACCACAATCATCGCAGCCCCAGCCAGAAGCGATGACCTACGCCGCCGTCACCCGCCGTCAAGGTCCCCCTCCACGACCGCGGCAGGGCCCTGCAACGCCGCAATTCCGTCGACCACCGCCGCCGCCGCCAGCGCGCCCACCCGTCGCCCAGCGCAGCTACCCGAGAAAGACAGACATTTGGCGAGCCCCCGACCACCGCCCGCTCTGCTATCACTGCGGAGAAGCCGGCTATGTGTATCGCTGATGCCCATACCGCGACTTGGGACTGAGAGGGTTCGCCGTCAACGCGCCGCGTCCACAGCTTGGAGAGCGCCCACGTGACATCGCCGCTACTCAATGGAGCCCTCGACGACTGTCCCGTTCGCCGTCACCAGGCCGCTACCTGTCGCCGCAGCGCCGACCATACACCGGCCCAGCCCGGGGCCCCTCTGCGAGCCCACATCCGGAAAACTAAAAGCAGCAACCGATGGAGGTGCGGTTGCTGTTCGTCGAACTGACGAAGATCCTCCGCCTCCGACGAAGACGACGAAGAAACCATCTCGACGACCTAATGACGACACGCCGCCGTCCCGAATAAGTCGGGAAGCCAAGACTACACCGACGAAAGACGACTTGACGACGCGACGTTCCAGCTTCAGTTCAACACGACGCAGCCGTGATCCGACGCCAAGACCCAACTGGAACGCCAAAGAACCACCGACCTCGACGTGCTTCTCGACGGCCACGCAGTCACTGCCTTAGTCGACACAGGGGCCGATTACTCCGTAATGAGTGGACACATCGCCGCCCAGTTGAAGAAGGTTAAGACTGCATGGGAGGGTCCCCAAATTCGGACCGCTGGAGGACACCTCATTACGCCAACTGGAATCTGCACGGCAAGAATTACCGTTCATGACCGGACTTACCCTGCCACCTTCGTTATCCTCCAACAGTGTTCACGAGACGTCATTCTCGGCATGGACTTCCTGAACCAACACGGCGCAATCATTGACCTGAAGTCGAAGTCCATAACGCTGTCGGAAGATCGAGCGATATCGTCGGAGAGCTGTAGTAGTCACCGTGCCTTAAGTGTGCTCGAAAGTCAAGTCAGCATCCCGCCTCGCTCCAGCATTGTCATTTCCGTAGGCACCAAAACGCCTGGCGACGTAGAAGGCGTCATCGAGGGTGACCAACGTCTACTGCTAGACCGTGAAATTTGCGTCGCAAGAGGGATCGCTCGACTGCATGGAGGAAAAACTGAAGTGTTGCTGACAAACTTCAGCCAGGAGTTCAAGCACATCAACAAGGGCACGACGATAGCGTACATCGAGGAAATTCTGGAAACCAGTAATGCGTTTGTCCTCTCGGATTCCGCCGCATCTACCCCGACGACCATGGTTCCCGAACCAGACTACGACATTAATCCAAGTCTCTCCGTGATTAAGCAACAGCAGCTCAAAAGTCTGCTCCAACGATACAAAGGCTGCTTTTCGACGTCATCGAGGATTCGACAAACACCAGTCGCCAAGCATCGCATAATAACCGAGGAGAGCGCTCGACCACTCCGCCAGAGCCCTTACCGAGTTTCGCCGCGAGAACGTGAAGCTATAAGACAACAAGTCGACGAAATGCTGCGCGACGACATCATCCAGCCGTCGAAAAGCCCGTGGGCATCCCCTGTTGTCTTGGTGAAGAAAAAGGACGGCACCTTACGTTTCTGCGTCGATTATCGTCGACTGAACAAAATCACAAAGAAGTATGTGTACCCCCTACCACGGATAGACGACGCATTAGATCGGCTCTGCAACGCAAAATACTTCTCGTCGATGGATCTCAAGTCTGGCTACTGGCAAATAGAAGTCGACGAGAGAGATCGTGAAAAGACCGCCTTCATCACGCCAGACGGCCTCTACGAGTTCATGGTCATGCCATTCGGACTCTGCTCGGCGCCTGCAACATTCCAGCGCGTCATGGACACGGTGTTAGCAGCATTGAAGTGGCAAACCTTTCTTGTTTACTTAGATGACGTCATCGTCTTCGCCGAAAATTTCGACGATCACCTAGGCGGCTTGCGACAGTACTAGAGGCCATCAAGTCATCAGGGCTCACTCTGAAGCCAGAAAAGTGCCGCTTCGCTTACGATGAGCTTCTGTTCCTAGGCCACGTCATCAGCAAGTCTGGAGTTCGCCCCAACCCGCAGAAGACAGCTGCCATTGCAAAGTTCCCGCAGCCTATCGACAAGAAGGCAGTGCGTAGATTTCTTGGCATGTGTGCCTACTACAGGCGATTTGTCAAGGACTTTTCACGTATCGCTGAACCGTTGACACAGCTAACTAAATGTGACGTCGAGTTCAAGTGGGAAACGCCGCAGGCCGACGCATTTGAAGAACTCAAACGACGCATGCAGTCGCCGCCCATACTTGTGCACTTCGACGAGCACGCCGATACCGAAATCCACACTGACGCCAGTAGCGTAGGCGTCGGTGCCGTGCTAGTCCAGAGAAAAGATGGTCATGAACACGTGATAGCTTACGCTAGCCGGTCGTTGTCAAAAGCGGAAGGCAATTATTCTACAACCGAAAAGGAATGCCTCGCCATCGTTCGGGCTACAGCGAAATTTCGCCCGTACCTATATGGCAGGCCATTCAAAGTCGTCAGCGACCATCGCGCTTTGTGTTGGCTAGCGAATTTAAAGGATCCTTCAGGACGGCTGGCGCGGTGGAGCCTAAGACTGCAAGAATATGATATCACTGTAACCTATAAGTCCGGACGAAAACACTCTGATGCCGATTGCCGATCACGCGCCCCCATTGACTCGCCGCCGCAAGATGACGAAGATGACGCCTTCCTCGGCATTTTAAGCGCAGAAGACTTCGCTGAACAGCAGCGAGCAGACCCGGAGTTGAAACACCTCATCGAGTATTTGGAAGGGCACACCGACGTTGTCCCTAGGGCATTTAAGCGAGGATTATCTTCGTTCTCGCTTCAAAACAACCTACTCGTAAAGAATAACTTCTCACCAGTGCGCGCCAACTACCTTCTTGTTGTCCCCTCAGGACTGCGTCCAGAAGTATTGCACGCCCTACACGACGATCCAACCGCTGGGCACCTTGGATTCTCCCGGACGTTGTCGAGGATACAGGAAAGGTATTATTGGCCGCGCCTGACCGCCGACGTCGCCCGTTATGTAAGAACATGCCGAGACTGTCAGCGACGCAAGACACCACCGACAAGACCAGCCGGATTACTACAGCCAATCGAGCCTCCTCGCCGACCATTCCAGCAGATCGGGATGGACCTGTTGGGACCCTTTCCGACATCAACAACCGGAAATAAGTGGATCGTCGTGGCGACGGACTACCTCACCCGCTTCGCTGAAACTAAAGCACTGCCGAAAGGTAGCGCCGCCGAAGTCGCGAAATTCTTTGTCGAAAATATCCTGCTGCGACATGGCGCGCCAGAAGTCCTCATCACCGACAGAGGAACGGCCTTTACAGCGGAGCTCACCCAGGCCATTCTGCAATACAGTCAGACAAGGCACAGGAGGACAACTGCCTACCACCCACAGACGAATGGTCTTACGGAGCGGCTGAATAAGACCCTCGCCGACATGCTAGCAATGTACGTCGACGTCGAACACAAGACCTGGGATGCCCTCCTGCCGTACGTAACATTCGCTTACAACACGGCGGTGCAAGAAACAACACAGATCACGCCGTTCAAGTTGGTTTACGGCAGGAACCCAACGACGACGCTCGACGCCATGCTGCCGCACGTAACTGACGAAGAGAATCTTGACGTCGCTACCTATCTCCAGCGCGCCGAAGAAGCCCGACAGCTCGCCCGCCTGCGAATCAAGAACCAGGAGAGGACCGACAGCCGACACTACAACCTCCGACGACGCTTCGTCGAGTACCAGCCCGGCGACCGTGTTTGGGTATGGACCCCGATACGCCGACGAGGACTCAGTGAGAAACTACTGCGACGCTATTTCGGACCCTACAAGGTCATGCGACGTATTGGCGCACTGGACTATGAGGTCGTGTCAGACGGCATTTCGCATTCACAGCGACGGCGCGCACGACCTGAAGTGGTCCACGTGGTGCGTCTTCAACCGTTTTACGGACGCTAACGAACTTTCCTTATTTTGTTTTTTTTTCTTTGCTACGAGTGCTTATTTATTACTTTCGTTTGTTTGGAGCATCGGGTCGATGCTTTTTAAGAGGGGGGTATTGACACGTGTACTTGTCTTTATCGGGCGACACGTTTTGCCGCCTAACAAATGTTATCGCACAGCGCGGGACGCGCATGCATGTATCCGAAGTTTCTGGAAAGTTATCGATGCTTCTATCCGCTGTCTGTTGTCGCCGAACCTTGTGTTATCTGATTTCATCGCTTGACACGAATGGTGTAGATCTTTGTAGAAGGCATGCGGGTCCCAACTTTTAGTCTGGAACATTCGATGACTGCTGTATAAAAGCCGACGCGCTTGACCCGCTGATCAGATTTCGACGATCGCCGACCGTGTTCGCCGCTATCGTTGTGCTATAAGTGTAGCCTCTTTTGTGGGCACAGGTTCGCCCAATAAAAGTTAGTTTTGTGTTCCACAGTATTGCTACTGTGTTTTTTGACGTCACGACCACGTGACAATATACACTGGTGGTCTAGAGGGCTTTCAACATAATTCGTGTCGACGTTCAACACAGCCCTAACACTATTTCAATAGACTTTCTATGTTGAGACTAAACACATCTGCAAAATTGTTTCAATGGCCTTTAAATATTGACAAACACATTTTAACAATACTTCAATGGGCTTTCAAATTTGAGAGAACACATATTCAACAATGCTTCAATCGACTTTCAACATTGAAATACATGATATTTTGAGCAATACACCAATGATATTTCAAATTTAAAGGCCCCAATGATGTTTCTACAGAATGTCGCGGAGCAATTATCAACACCTGTCACCAGTTTTCTCAATGTTTCAACAATTCCACAATGTGCTTTCAATGGAATCTGTGGCATTGAACGACGTTTCAATAACCTTTCAACAATTTTTTGTAAGGGGTGATTGACATAGCCTGGTGAAACCTCCTCATGTGCACGTGAAAACTGTACTTAAAACTCGGTCGACGCAGTGAGTGATACTATGACTTTTTGCCAGCTCAAAGCGATGACATTCTGAGATGACCGATTCCACTGTAGAGAAATTCTTACGCAGTAATTGGTTTGAGGCATGATCGGCTATGCCTTCGAGTACGTGTCCGAGCTCTCGGCTTCACGCATGTCCCTGTCGACCTTGCGGCACAGAGTCAACACGTCCTGAATATAGGATATACATGGTCGTGTGGATGTCTGGCCGCCAATTGCGAGTTTTCTTTGCCGATAGTTCTCGTCTGAGAAGTTTCCCAAATGGATCAAGTGATTTCTGCTCACACACTTCCCAACTTTTCAAATCCTTCTCGTGTGTCTAGAACCATAGTCGTGCAGTGTCATGAAAATCAAAGATGACATTCGCAAGCATTATCCTCGGGTCCCTCTTGCTATTGTTGCTGACAGGCTCATACATAGCCAGCTACTCATCGACGTCCACGCAGCTTTTGCCGTTAAATGTCCCGGGATGACAAGGGCGCAAGAGAATGACCGGTAACGGCCCTTGATCACAGTGGGTCACTTGGTCTCTCATTGTGGTGGCAGCAACGTGCCGTCCGCAGCGAAGGTACAGCTCCTGGTGTTGAATGTTGAGCTTACACGCCAGTTCCACCAACGATGTTCCGGGGATAATGTATATACAGAGGACATATTGACAAGACAAGGCGCGCAGCACCACAGCAATGGTATATAGTGCTAGCACATGCACACCAGATAGTCACACCGTCGTTATCGCTCAAGCACCGATCGCAGGATCGCCGCCTGTGACATTACGCGCCGGCAGCAGAAGCACCACCCCGGTGCAATTATGACTTGGGCCGAGAGTGGCACTGTTCGGGCGCGAGGGATCGACTATATCACTCGTGACTGTTGCAGATGCTAACTTAAAATTTAGCGCAGCGGTCTTATATTTCTCATAGTGAATGCGCGTGACACGGTAAGGGCCAACACAACGTGAGAGAAGTTTTTCGCAGAGGCCAACGCGACGTGAAGGCAATCACAGCAAGTCGAGCGATCCTGGAAGGAAGTTCACTTCCCGGTGTCTGCGACGATCGACATTTTTGATAACCTGTGAAGCCGATAAGTGATCACGGGCATCTTTGCGAGCGTTGTCAGAATGGGCAAGAACATCACGAGCATAAGCAATGGATGCGTCTGCGTGAGGATGAAGTATGGCGGACATGGGAAATGAAATCAAGGCTGCCATCTAGATGACATGGTCCAAAAATTCGACGAAGTTGGAATTGTAGGCGTTGTGATGCACCTATTAAAAGTTTGGAGGCGCAAGTTAGAGTTAGCTAGCCCTTGCTCGTTTGGTCGCCTGATCTACACTTGGTCGTTGCCGAATAGTAGATCGAGTTGCCGAATAGAGCATCGATTGCGATAGCCAATTAGTAAACAGCCATACAAAATAAGAATATTTATATATCGGCCATATAAACTGGTAAAGATTTGCTTGCTAATTAAGTGAGCAAACACGGTGTCACGGGCGCGCAGGTAAACGTGAAGCCATCTCACTCAATGATCGCTGAAACTCGCTGTTTCAGCGACGAAACGCAGCAGCCGCACGGAGTGAATTGACGTTCCTGCTTCCTCTCGCTTCAGCGCGAACGAAGCGTTGAAAGCACAGCGCGAACGAAGATACCAGCACTCGGTGCAGTATGTCTACATTGTTGTTCGCTCTTAGGATGATACCGGCACGACTGCGCACTGTGTCCTGATCGCAGATCACGTTCATGCTTACCGATAAATTCCTTAGTTCAATAGCAACAAAAGATAACAACGTTCCCAAGGCTTTCATCTTTCTTCGGGAAAAAAAGATGAGCTGTGCTGAAAAAATCTTGCAACGTCTAATAAACTTCACGTGATTAAAATACAGTTAGGGATTTGGTTATCAATGAAATCACATGGAAACCGATGTCCGATTAAGTCGGTTTAGGATAGGACACAGGTACGGTGTTCATGGGTGATGAACCCGTGATCTCTGGTACATGTAGTGAGAGGTGGACCGTCCTCCACAGACGATAAAATTAATAAACAATTTCATCCAGCTCACACACAGCATGTTCCTCTTCATCTTGCAATGTTCTTGGTAAAGAACCGTTACTTCGCAGAAAATATTTTTTATAATTTTTCAAGGAAATCTGCTTAGGATATGTTTACAGCCCAAAGAATCGTAGCGCAGTGTCTTTTGAGACACCGCTGTTGCGATGCTAGATATTGTACAGCGCACGTCTCCTGGCCCTTACTTTTGAAGTACACTGATGGGACAGTATTACTGCTGATAGGGACACATGTTGATATAACACTCCTTCGTAGCATAGCTTTTATTTTCTTCGAACACTTTATTGTAGACCGCACGCATCACTTTGATCGTTTTATTGCATAAATGTTTTACGCACTCTACAGCAAAATTTTAGGCCATTATACAGCCGTGCCATTTATACCCTTTGATATTGTCCATCGCATTGATTACATCGTACCATTTCTTGCGGCTCTTTGGGCATCCCTCACCCTTGCGCCATATTTGCCATCATAGCTGCACCTTAACAAAAATTTCTCTCTCTCTCTCTCCCCTTCCTCCCTCTCTCTCTCATATATATATATATATATATATATATATATATATATATATATATATATATATATATATTTATTCTTGCATCCCTGCAATATGTTTTAAAGAATGCATCAAGCAGCAGTCGTCGCAAAACACTACACGAAACGCAACAGCCTTTATTGAGTTTTTAGGATCTCTACAACCGCCGCCACTCCTTCTTCAGGCACCAAAACATAATTTTATTTCCATCTGCCTAAAGCACACACGATGCCAGAACAACCAGCGCTTTTACAAGAAGATATAATTGATATTTTTTTATAGTTGTGATTGATTGTTTTGTTCACAGAACATTTCCATTGAACGATGCCTCTTTTCCTGCCCATATTTCTTGGAAAAGAGTCGGGAGGGGGGCACCGGAAGAGGTAATTTCATATAAACAGCTGCGAGAATGGCATCACGCAAATGCCACAGCATTACTGAGCAGCTTCTCTTTTCGAGCTGCTTTCTGTCACTGTTTGCGAGAATAGGAAGATAGAGACAGTCATCTGCGTGCGAGATCACCGACGTGTTGTGATTTGTCTCAAACCGAGCTCCCGACCTCTCACGAGTAGGCGTAGTAGTGGTGCTTTTGCCTTGAGCCTTGCAAAGTATCATGCGGGACATTCAACGTTCCTTTTTTATACACACGCCTACCCGGCTGCCCAACTGACACATGGGTTTAGTCAGAAGGTCTTGTTCAAGACGTTTTCCCTCGTCACCTTAAAATACAAATTTCCGGCTCAGAAAAGTCTCGAGCGCACAGGTTATCATACTACACCAATAAAAGGACTAGACGAATAATCATCAATTTTCCGTCGTCTAAAGTCAGGGATGCAGTGTGGGCGCAGAAATATAAGCTCAAGTGGACTGGTGTATCAGCTAGCGAATTGCAGAGCTACGCGAAACTCAAGGAGGAAACTAACAGAAATTGCAAATGTAGCCGGGAAGCCGTACTCTCTTCGCATGAATTAACTGATCATAAATAGGAAAACGTACGTTTACTGCTCAGTGACAGCGTACACGAAATCGCTTCAGCACGATCAGTAGATGTGCATGATAGCATGGGCACTGTAACTGCACGCGCTGGCACTTCCAGTGCATCATAGCTATGCCCGCGCAGAACGTGCGCAAAAGACGCCTCTATTTTTATTTTCAATTTACGGAGTATTCTGAATAAACGCGTGGAATTGTCTTCTGCTATTGCTTCCTGTTCAGCTGATATTGTTACGGTGAAGGGAAGGCAGAAGTTGATTTGAACAAGAGGAAGACGAGGTCTGGCAGTTGCCTGAACGCCATATACACCAGTTGTAAATATTCATTATTTTACACCCGTGGGCCTGCTTTCTTCCTGCAACATTTTGGTGGAAGGTGCGGGGTGCAATCACGGAACTTCGAAGCGGACGTCATCTACCTGCAGCCACAATGGCAAATCAACCGACACAAGTGGCAACGCCTCAGCTGCCCGTGCCAACGGTCATCCTCACTCATCAGCGGGACCCTGGGACACTGTGGCACAGACAACGCCGACGTCGAGGACTGGCTTACGATATACAAGCGAGTGTGCGACAACAACAGGTGGGATCCAACAATCATGCTAGCAAACGTGATATTTTATCTGAGAGGAACTGCAAAGCAATGGTACGACACACATGAAGCTGACCTGACGAGCAGGGATGTCTGCAACGAAAAAATTCGAGACCTGCTTGGCAGACCTGTCGGTAGTCAGCTGGCAGCAAAAAAGGAACTTGCGTGCCGCGCTCAGACGTCCACAGAATGCTATGTCGTGTACATACAGGATGTGCTCGCGCTCTGTCGCAAGGCTGATAACATGACCGAGGCAGACAAGATTTGTCACATACTGAAAGGTATTGCAGATGATGCCACCAATATCCTGATGTGTAAGGATTGTGCCACTGTGAAGGCAATTATAAAGGACTGCCGGCGCTTCAAACAAGCAAAGGGCGCCACGTCACTCAAACTTTCGACAGATTGCCCAATACCGCCGCGACAACTTCTTGCGAAGAAACGTTGCGGTTCGTTCAGCCCACAGGACCGGAAGATATGACGCGCATCGTTCGCCGTGAGCTTGAGGCTAAGGTTCCGGCTCCAGTGCGTTCCGGCTGTCGGGCCAGCGTTCCCGCTATCTCCCTCATACAAGCGGTTGTTCCCGACGAAATAGCAAGTTTGGGCATTCCATCTCTCTGCTCGGTCCGCCATACAAACACCTACCAGATTTCTCCAGCCGCTCGCTCCCAGACGCAAAGCTTTCCGCCACTCCGTCGCAACCCAGCTGATTGGCGCGCAGCGGATGGTAAACTCATCTGTTTCAATCGTTCCGGCATTGGACACTTCGCCCGTCATTGCCGCAACCACTGGTCATCGCCTCCTCGGTGGTCGTCTCCGAGTTACTACCGCCAAGTACCAGACAATCGTACTTTCTCGCCCTATACGCCAACTAGGAACATCAACGCCGATAGTGCTCCACCAACATCCAGCCGGCCCCGTCTCCGCAAGGTCGTAGGTCCCGTTCGCCTCTCGTTCACTGCTCTTCGTCCCCTTCTGCAACCGGTCGCTTCGCTTCGGGAAACTAGGCGGTGCAGCTGCCGGAGGTGAAGCGGCAACTCCGACCCGGCCCACAAATCCTCTGTTGACCCTGCCTATATGTGAAAACCTACTGGACACTGAAGTTGATGGCGTTCCTGTTATATCTCTTGTTGATACAGGAGCAGAGCTTTCAATTATGAGCGCTGCTCTCCGCCGAAGGCTCAAAAAGGTTCCGACACCCGCCGTACCTTGCACTTCGTGAGTCGCCGATGGGAGTATTTCACCTGTCCTTGGAATGTGCACAGCACGTGTGACCATTGGGGGTCATTATACCTTTGTTCTATTTATCGTCCTTGAACTGATGATGATGATGATATGTAGTGTTTACTGGCGCAAGGGCCAAGTGTGGCCAAAGAGCGCCAAGGCAGTGGTGATGAGTTTGCAATGTAGTTATGACATCGATGGGGTTAATGTAAAGTGGCTGTATAGGGGCCTTAAAAATAGTCGCTCTAGAGTGCGTAAAATCTATCTGTAATAAGAATATGTCGATGACAATGACGTGTTCTATGTGCAATAAAATCCATCGTGAACGAGTGATGCAAAATAGAAAATATATAAGCTGGTAAAATCACTTGGAGCACTGCTGCCTCGCCAGAGCCCTTGACACGCAAGGGACGAGAGGCATGTGCATACGGAAAAACTATCACAGCGCTATCCTCTATAGAGAGGAGGCGCTACGAACGTATGGGCTAATTACATGTAATACAACATCTTTCAGGAAACCTAGGACTGCGTTAGTGTGAAAGAGCGGTTCTGCTCCGAGTAACATAACAGGATGAAGGGGGATATGCTGCCGGTATGCTAAGGGAAAATGTTTCTTTCTGTCATGTTCGGCTTCCCGACACTCCAGGAGGACGTGGAGGACGGTCAGCCTCTCCCCGCATCTACCACAGGTTGGAGGCTCGTTTCCCGTGAGCAAAAAGTTATGTGTGCCAAAAGAGTGTCCTATTCTTAGCCGGCAGAGTAGGACATCTGTCCGGCGTGATTTTGTTGCAGAAGGCCAGAACCCTAATTGTGGCTTTATTACGTGCAGCTTATTATTTGTTTCCATGTCCCATGAGCGTTGCCAGTAGTTCCGCAGTTTTCTGCGCAAGTAGGGCCTCAGATCTGTGACAGGGACTGCTGCGGTAGGATTTACAGAATACGATGCAATTGATGTGGCCATCTGGTCCGCCAGAGCATTGCCTTCGATGCCCCTATGACCCGGCACCCAGCATATGATGACATGCTGGTTACATATATACGTTTTACATAGGACGGAATAGAGTTCATTGATTACTGGGTTTTTGTGCTTAGAAAATGACATTAGGGCTTTCACAGCACTTAGTGAGTCCGTATATATAACTGATTTCTCGAGTTTTGATTTCTTTATATACTTTACAGCCGACAACAGTGCGTAGGACTCAGCCGTAAAGATGCTTGTTTCGGGATGCAGTACATCGGATTCCGAGAAGGATGGGCCGACGGCTGCATAGGACACCCCCTCGCGTGACTTCGATGCGTCTGTGTAGAACTCCGTGCAGGAGTGTTTGTATTGGAGTTCCCGGAAATGCATTTGTATTTCAATCTCTGGAGCGTGTTTTGTAACTTGCATGAAAGATATATCGCATTCTATGTGCTGCCACTCCCAAGGAGGTAGCAGCTTGGCTGGCTGCATTAGGCGGAGCTCGAGGAGTGGGACATGCATTTCATCACTAAGCTCCCTCACACGCATCGAAAAAGGCCGTCTTATGGAAGGACGATTATGAAAGAGCGTAGCATATGTCATATCGTTAATGGTATTAAAGCATGGATGTTGAGGATTAGAGTGGACTTTCAGGAAATATGTTTGGCTGATGTATGTTCTCTGCAGATGTAGTGACCACTCATTTGATTCTGCATATAAACTTTCTATGGGACTTGTTCTGAAAGCTCCAGTGGCCAGTCGGATTCCTAGATGGTGGACCGGATCTAGCATCTTTAGCGCGCTCGGGGCTGCAGAATGGTAGATCACGGCACCGTAGTCCAACCGCGACCGGATGAGGCTCTTGTAAAGATTCATTAAACATTTCCTGTCGCTGCCCCATGCTGTGTGGGATAACACTTTATGTAAGTTCATTGTTCTTAAGCATTTGACCTTGAGGTACTTTATGTGTGGAATGAAAGTTAATTTCGAATCAAGTATGATGCCTAAGAACTTGTGTTCTTTGTTCACAGGAATTCGCTGACCATACATTTCGATACTGGGTTCTGTAATGAGTCCTCTCTTTCTTGTGAAAAGCACACAAGAACTTTTGTTGGGGTTGACTTTAAATCCGTTTTCTTCTGCCCATTTGGACACTTTGTTCAGGCCCTGTTGAACTTGCCTCTCACATACTGTAAGGTTGCAGGATTTGAATCCTATCTGTATGTCGTCTACGTAAACAGAATAAAAAATGGCTGGCGGTAACGAGGCACGAAGGGTGTTCATTTTCACGATGAAGAGCGTGCAGCTAAGTACACCTCCTTGAGGTACACCAGTTTCCTGTATAAAAGGTCGCGACAATACGTTGCCGACTTTCACGCGAAATGTACGGTTGGACAAATAGCTTTCTATTAAGACGAGCATATTGCCACGGATGCCAATTCCCGACAAGTCTCTCAATATTCCATAGCGCCACGTAGTGTCGTACGCCTTCTCCATATCGAGGAATACGGATAGGAAATATTGTTTATGTAGGAAGGCGTCGCGAATGTTTCCCTCAATGCGCACAAGGTGATCGGTTGTGGACCGCCCTTCTCTGAAGCCACACTGAAAGGGATCGAGGATATTGTTGAGTTCAAGGTAATGTACAAGTCTGCGGTTAACCATTTTTTCAAAAAGCTTACAAAGACAATTTGTAAGAGCTATCGGACGGTAACTTGCCGCCAAGGAAGGGTCCTTGCCCTGTTTAAGAACAGGGACCACAATCGCTTCTTTCCATGTGGATGGGAGGTTTCCCGCAGCCCAAATAGCGTTGAAAAGCGTGAGTAGTGTAAGTTTGGTGTCAGCGTGTAAGTTTCTGATCATTTCGTACATGACCCTATCAGGTCCCGGCGCAGAGCCCCTGCATGTGGTCAAGGCAGCTCTCAACTCAGCAATATTGAAAGGCCGGTTATAAGGTTCATTCTGCCTGGATTTTCGTATTATGGGCTTACATTCTTCTATTTGTTTGTATTTCAAAAATGATTGCGAATAATGGTTTGAACTCGACACGCTCTCGAAGTGTTCCCCAAGTGAATCTGCCTGATCTTTTAGTGTTTCACCTTGTGTGTTTACCAAAGGAAGTGAATATGTTTGTCGCCCTTTTATCCTATTAACCCGGTTCCAGACTTTGGCCTCATCTGTATACGAGTTGATACCGGATAAAAACGTCTGCCAACTCTCTGTTCTAGCCTGTCGGCGTGTTCGCCTGCCTTGCGATTTCACTTTCTTAAAGTTAAACAGATTCTCCGCAGTGGGAGAGGCGCGTAGCAATCCCCACGCTTTGTTCTGTTTCTTACGAGCGATCCTACAGTCCTCATTCCACCACGGGACACGCCGTTTGCAGGCCAAGCCATTTACTTGTGATATACATTTAGTTGCGGCATCTATTAAGAAGGCTGTAAAGTATTCCACGGCAGCATCAATTCCTAACGAGGACATCTCATCCCATGAAATATTACTGAGAGTTCGGAATTTCTCCCAGTCAGCTGTATCAATCTTCCACTTGGGAGCCTGTGGTGGATATTCGTTTTCTTTAGGTGTTCTTAATAGTATGGGGAAGTGGTCGCTTCCGTAAGGATTGTTTCTAACTTCCCATGCGAGTTCAGGAAATATAGAAGGAGAAACTATGCTGAGATCAATTGAAGAAAAGGTTTTGTTGGCAAGACAGTAATATGTGGGTGCCTTCTTATTGAGCAGACACGCACCGGAAGAAAAAAGGAGCTGTTCAACGAGACGACCTCGCGCATCGATACGAGAGTCGCCCCATAGGGAGTTGTGCGCATTGAAATCGCCAAGAACAACGTACGGTTCTGGCAATTGATCTATAAAGGATTGGTATTCATGTTTCGTTAATTTGTAATGTGGGGGTATATAAAGAGAGCTAATGGTGATGAGTTTGTTTAGGAGAACAGCTCGAACCGCCACTGCTTCGAGAGGCGTTTGTAGCTGTAAAAGTTGACACGCAATGCTCTTATGGATAACAATGGCGACACCGCCCGATGATGCGACAGCATCATCGCGATCTTTGCGAAAAGTTATGTACTGTCGGAGAAAGTTTGTGTGTTTAGATTTTAAATGTGTTTCCTGTAAACAAAGCACTTTTGCATTGTGTTGGTAGATCTGTTCTTGTACATCATCAAGGTTTCTAAGGAGACCTCTGACGTTCCATTGTATGATTTGTGTATCCATATTTAATGTAAATTAGTGCTGTGTGTACGGAAACGGAAAGATGCCTTAGATTACAGAGCCCTTTCGAGGCCCTGTAATAGGTGTTTTATTCTTTTGAAGCGTTCGAGTGATTCTCGACGCTCCTTAGGCGCCTGGTGCGCCTTGAGGATAGGTGTGGTGTCCATTGCCTCTTGTGAGGCGCCGGACACGTGCTCTTGCGAGCGGGAAGTTTTCAGAGGGAGTCCCGCCTTGGAGGGCAAGACCCCTGCGCCCACCATCCCGGAGGTCGATGGGGCTCCCAGAGGGATTTGGCTGCGCTGGCCGTTGCCAGCGCTGGAAGGGGCCTCGGAGGCTGGGGCAGCCTCGGCTGCGTCCACCTTCGGGGTCGATGGCCCCGTCTGCTGGGTAGACGGAGCAGCGCTAGCTACAACCGCCGCGGGGGCAGATGGCGTAACTGCCGACTCACTGCCTGTGGGTCGGACAGCCGCCGGAGGCCGTTGTGACGCTGCCCCCTGACGCGCCACTTCGGCAAAGCTGGCCTTAGGAAGGTTTGTAACCCGCCTGCGTGCCTCCTTGAATGAGATATTCTCTTTTACTTTGATTGTTACTATTTCTTTTTCTTTCTTCCAAGACGGGCATGACCGCGAGTATGCGGCATGCTCGCCATCACAATTTACACAGTGGAAAGAATTCTCACAGGCTTCAGAGGAGTGTTCATGCGCGCTGCATCTTGCACAAGTTTGGCGGCCTCGGCAGCTCTGCGAACTGTGGCCAAAACGCTGGCACTTGAAACATCGGAGGGGATTTGGCACGTACGGTCTTACACGGAGCTTGATGTACCCGGCCTCGATTGACTCGGGCAGGACACTTGAATTGAAAGTCAGTATTAGGTGTTTGGTCGCAAGTTCTTTACCATCTCGCCTCATCTTAATTCTTTTGACATTTATAACATTTTGTTCACTGAAACCTTCCAAGAGCTCGGCCTCAGTGAGCTCCAGCAAATCATCGTCCGAGACAACGCCGCGGGAGGTATTCATCGTGCGGTGCGGGGTTACTACTACTTGGGTCTCCCCAAATGATACTAGCTGTGGCAGCTTCTCAAATTGCTTCTGGTCGCGGAGCTCCAAGAGGAGGTCACCGCTAGCCATCCTCGACACCTTATATCCTGGGCCAAAAACTTCGGTAAGAGACTTTGATACAAGGAACGGGGAGATTGTTCGTACTTGTTTAGCTGGTTTTTCTGCGTGGATGACATGAAAACGAGGAAAATTTTGGACTTGGCGTCCGAAAAACTGAAAGACCTCTTCGGTGCGCCCTCCTTTCTGAGGGCGATCAGGGAGTTTAGGAAAAGCATTTTCCATAAGTAATGTTGGGTTTTCGGCCGCGATGCCGGCCACCCACCATGGAGCCCTACAAGGGGACGTGACAGAAGTTCCTGCAAGGGAAACCCTGCCAACGCCAGCCGTACATCGCTGCTATAACCAAATACAGCATAACCAAGGCTGGCTAGCTACACAAGGTTAACCCTTGCCGCCGGGAAACTAGGAAGTGAGGAGAAGTGATGAGAAGACAGGAAAGATGTAAAAGGGGGAGAGAGAAAGACGAAGATTGAAGAGGAGGACAGGAAAAAGCGACTGCCGATTTCCCCCGGGTGGGTCAGTCCGGGGGTGCCGTCTACGTGAAGCCGAGGCCAAAGGGGTGTGTTGCCGCCGCCGAGGGGCCGTAAAGGTCCAAACACCCGGCATTGGCTCAACCCCCAGGATCCCCTTTTCCCCGGACACGGCTAAGCCGCGCACGGCTACACGCGGGAGGGTCCAACCCTCGTGTGCTCGGGTCCGTGGTGTCGCAACACACCAAACGCCTGCTGACGCAGACGCCCCTGCGGGGGTCCTTGAACTGTGCGCACTACCTAATTCTCGGCCTCGACTTCCTCTCGCAATACTCTGCTCAAATTGACTGCTCCGCAGGTGTTGTACAGTTGGATCTGCCGCTTCCTGCCGACGCAGCTACTTGTACTTCACACGGCTTATGTTCTACTGAGTTTGCAAGGCTGTCTCCACAGGCGGCTACAAATGCCCTCCTGACGCCCTGTCCTCCCGTACCTGATGGCGAGTACGTCGTGTCGCCGCTTGCTGACGTGATTTTATCGCGCAATATTGCCCTACCGAGCACCTTAATCCGGATCCGCGAAAATTGGGCTCGCGTGCCCATCCTCAATTTCGGATTTTTGTCACATGTGCTCCCACACGGTATCGCCACAGTGCATATCACTCCTTTGGAAGAATCTGATATTTTTTCTTTGACCTCTGAACCCTTCCTCAGTACCAACGGACCTTTGTCACCCACTCCTTCGTTCTCTACGCCTGCAGACGATGTTTCTAAGGTGATCGCCCCTGACCTTCCTTCCGAGCGAATAACAGCTCTTCGTCACCACCTCCTGTCATCTTATCTGGATATCTTTGATTTGGACGACCGTCCACTTGGCGAGACATCTGTTGTCCCGCATCGCATCAACACCGGTGACGCCAGCCCCATATATAGGTGGCCATATCGCGCCTCCGCAATAGAAAGCGCCATCATGCACCGAGAGAGGTTGACAGGATGATGGACAAGGATATCATTCAACCTTCCAGTAGCCTGTGGGCATCACCGGTTGTCTTAGTAAAGAAAAAACAACTAGTGGCGCTTCTGCGTCGACCACCGTCACCGCAACAGGATAACAAAGAAGGATGTTTATCCCCTGCCTCGCATTGATGCCGCTCTTGACTGCCTTCACGGATCCCAATACTTTTTATCAACTGACGTCCACTCCGGCTATTGGCTGATTAGCGTCAATGAGATGGACCGCGAGAAAACCACCTTCGTCAAACCGGACGGTCTGTACCAATTTAAAGTCATGCCCTTTGGATTATGCAATGCGCCAGCTACATTCGAGCGCATGATGGACTCTCTCTAGGGCGGCTTGATGTGGTCTACATGCCTCTGCTACCTCAACGATTTCGACGGTGTTTTCGCCGAACTTTGAGAGCCACCTGCGGCGCCTCACAACCATACTCTCCGTGTTTCGCAGGGCTGGCCTTCAGCTAAACTCCTCCATGTGCTATTTCGGTTGCCGTGAAATTAACATGCTCGGCCATGTCGTAAACGCTGCCGGAATCCAACCTGATCCAAAGAAATTTCACGCCGTGCGGAATTTTCCTGTCCCTTGTTCAGCAAACGATGTCCGTAGTTCTCTGGGCTTATGCTCTTATTACCGACGATTTGTGAAAAACTTTGCCGACATCGTTCACCCTCTCGCTGACCTTCTTATGAAAGACGTCTCTTTCTCTTGGGGACCATTGCAGGAGAAAGCCTTCTCTATCCTGATTGAGTGACTTACAACTTCCCCGATTTTGTCACACTTTGACCCTTTTGCGCTCACTGAAGTACGAACTGACGTGAATGGTCATGGCATCGGCGCTGTCCTCGCTCAGCGTCAACAGGGCCAAAACCGTGTCATCGATTACGCTAGCCGCCTTCTTTCCACACCCCAGCGAAATTATTCCATTACTGAGAATGTCTCGCGCTCATATGGGTGGTCGCGAAATTTCGACAGTACCTTTTCGGTCGGAGCTTCTGCGTCTTAATCGATCATTACGCCCTCTGCTGGCTCTCCTCTTTGAAGGACCCAACTGGATGACTTGCGCGTTGGGCATTGCGTCTACAAGAATATACATTTTCTATTATGATTAAATCAGGGCGCCTGCATAAAGACGCTGACTGTCTGTCCCGCAATCCCGTGGATCAATCGGACGATACCGACGCCTGCAGACTCGTATATCGGTGTTCTATCCCTGTGCGGCTTCCTCCATATTGGCGACGAGCAGCCCAAGAATCCTGTTCTTCCAACACTTATGGAACGCCTAAGCTCCTCGCCCAATGACCCGTCCCTCCGGATGTTCACCTTGCGCGATGGAACTTTATACCGTCGTTGCTTTCGTCCTAACGGCCCGCAGCTCTTCTTAGTCGTTCCCAAGCACCTTCGACTCGCCGTGCTCCAGCAACTTCATGACGCTGCTACTGCTGGACATCTGGGCATCACTCGCACTTACGACCGCCTGCGGTGCCGCTTCTTCTGGCCCCACATTTATCGCTTTGTGCGCCGTTATGTCGCTTCCTGCGACCTGTGTCAGCGCCCGAAGACGCCTCCTATGCATCCCGCTGCTTTGCTTCAGCTAATTGATATCCCTACAGAGCCGTTCTTCCGTGTGGGCCTCGACCTGCTTAGCCCCTTTCCAATTTCTATCAAAGGAAACAAATGCATTACTGTGGCAACAGATTATGCCACGAGATATGCCATCGCACGAGCGCTGCCAACCAGCTGCGCTACAGATGTCGCCGACTTCTTACTATACGACGCCATCCAGCGCCACGGTACCCCTCACCAGTTGCTGACGGATCGCGGCCGCTACTTTCTATCGAAGGTCGTAGATGATCAGCTCCGCTCCTGTTCTACAGAACACCAGATTGCTACCGCGTACCACCCTGAAACAAACGGCCTCTCCGAGCGACTCAACCGCACACTAACTGAAATGCTGGCCATGTACGTTTCCGATGATCACCGCGACAGGGACGCCGCTTTACCATACATCACTTTCGCATACAACTCGTGCCGTCACGACACTGCCGGATTTTCACAATTTTACCTTTTGTATGGCCGCAACCCCACCTTGCCCTTTAACACGTTGCCACCTTCCGCAGTTCAATCACCCAGCGCTAGTTACGCTCGCGATGCTATTGACTTAGCCGCCCAGGCCCGAGATGTATCCCGACATCGCCTCACAGTCTCGCAAGCTTCTCAAAACCGACGCTACGACGCTCGGCGCCAAGACGACAATTTTTCACCTGGTTCCCTTGTCCTTCTTTGGACGACTTCACGTAGTGTCAGCTTGTCGGAAAAACTACTTTCCCGTTATTCTGGTCCGTACCAGATCTTGCTCCAACTATCCGACGTGACATACGAGATTGCCCCAGTCGGTCAGCCTTCAGTGCCTCCCAACGTCACCGGCGATGTTGTTCACGTCGCCAGGCTCAAGCCCGTTGTCCGCCCATTAACTGAGGCTCTATAACTTGCACCGGTACGGAGCTGCCCCACCGGGAGGGTGATGTGACCGTGAAGGAAAGGAAGAAATTGATTTGGACTAGAGGAAGACGAGGTCTGGCAGTTTCCTGAACGCCATATACATCAGTTAGTTATAAATATCCATTATTTTAGTGTCGTGGGCCTGCTTTCTTCCTGCAGCAATAGTGATGGTCTAACAGAGACTTGGCTCTCTGCAAAAGTTAAAAATGAAGAAATTTTGGATTGTCAAAAGTGCTATAAATTTTACCGATGTGATCGTGATTACCGGTCCGGTGGTGGCGTTCTGCTGGCGGCTGCGGATAATCTTGCTTCTCATGTATTTCCAATTGTATCCTCGCTTGAGCTAGAGTGTGTGCGCGTGCTCATTGGCTCCCGCGAAATACTACGGTAAAGCATACGTTACTGGAATGAATAGCGAATTTCAGGTCTTATGCTTATCGGTTTTTTGCCGGTTTTGAGCAGCCATCGGTTGAGGACAACTGGTTGCTTTATAAAAGCAATATATTGCTTCTTATTGATCGTTTTGAACCTGAAAGTAAAGTTTCATAAAGTACTCGCTCTCCAAGGTTTAATAACACGGTAAAGCGCACGCGAAACAAAAAGAAGCGGATATTTCGACGCGCAAAATTCATAGTCCGAGTAGACCACTGGTCTTGCTATCAGACATTTAACAGAGAATTCTATACTGCGTTTTCAAAAGCCAAGAAGGAATTCTTTGATAAAACCCTTGCTTTGCTACTTTATTCCAACGCCCGTAAATTATCGAACATTATTAACGGTACTAAAAGGGCACGCATTCAATTATTCCAATCTAATGTTCCAGTAGTTCAAAACGAATGCTGCAATGTTCTGAAAAATGTGTTTGTTACTCATTTGCATAAGAGCACCCCCACAGTCTTTCCGCATATAAAAAAAACCAAGTTCTTATTAATGTGTTATATCGCTATTGATGAAGATGGTGTCGAAATGATGATTGTCAACTTAAAAGTGTCTTCATCGGCCGGTGCAGTTTGTATCTCGTCAAAAATTCTAAGTGTACACAAGTTTATTCTTCACTAATAGTGTCAAAGCTTTTTCTACAATCAATACAGATGTCTACACTGCCCTCTGATTGGAAGATAGGGAAGGTGGTCCCTGCGCATAAATCTGTTGATGTATATTCCCCCAATAATTACCGCCCCATATGAACAACATCCATTCCAGTAAAAATCTTAGAGCATATCATATACTCGCACCTCTTCGAATTCCTTGAGTCCGATTTCTGCTTCAGCATTTATCAGTATGGATTCCGTAAAACAGTTTCCTGCTAAACGCAATTTCTATGTTTACTAACGACTTGTTTATTAACGTGGATCATGACCTTGATACTGATTGCATACATTTAGATTTTACTAAAGCATTTGACTCCGACTCACACGATCTACTTATCTTCAAGCTTAATCAACTTAACATAGACTCCAATGCACTTGCATGAATTAAGGAGCTTCTCTCTGACCGTAGTCAGTATGTGACGGCTAACGACTTCTCTTCACCTAATTTTACCGTAGCATCTGGTGTCCCGCAAGGGTCCGTTTTGGGCCCTCTGCTCTTCTTGATTTATATTAATGATCTTCCTACTTGCCTTTCTTCCTCAACTGTCCGACTGTTTTCAGATGAGTGCATGGTTTAGTAGAAAATTACTTACCATGCCGATTATCTCAACCTGCAACGTGATCTAGAGAGGGTATTTGAATGTTGCAGTCAATGGCTCATAACACTTAATACAACTAAATGTAAAAGTATGCATGTTTTTCGCCACTGCACTAATCATTATCCGCGTACTTACTGCCTCAATAATATTACATTACCATCTGTTGACAGCTATAAATACCTTGGTGTTCATATTTCTTCTAATCTTTTGTGGAATACGCATGTCGAATGTGTAACTAACAACGCCAATCGCATGCTTGGTTATCTGCGGCGAAACTTTTTATATGCCCCATCGTCCCTGAAGTTAACACTATACAAAACTTTGGTACGTTCTAAATTAGAGTACGCATGCGCCATATGGGATCCTACTCAGACTACACTCACTCAAACTGTTGAAACCATTCAGAATCGCGGAGCACGTTTCATCTTATCGAATTATTCACGTCGTTCGTGTCACATCTATGATGAAAACTTTAATTTGCCTGACCTTTCGTCGCGTCGAAATTCCTCTCGCCTTAACCTTTTTCATTAATGTATATAACAACGAGCTGAAGAATGTTCTGTTTCCTCCAACTCATTATATATATAGAAGGACCGATCATCGCTTCAAGGTGGGTCTACCTTCTTGCACACAAAATTGTGTAATCACTCTTTTGTTCTAATAAGTGTCGCGTGGAATCACCTTCCCTCCACAATCGCCAGCATAACTGATGACCTCAAGTTCAAGATTGCTTTACAATACGCCTTGTTACTTTTTTTTTGCACGCCTAGCCATTTCCCCCCCTCTTTCCTGTAGTGCCTTTGGGCCCTGAAAGCTTTTTAAATAAATAAATAAATAAATACAGAAATAAGCAATGCGGCTACAAAATGTCGTTATCTTATATGTGTAAAACGTGTATGGCGTCTCCTCTTTGATAGCAAGGAGTAACGAAGGTGGCAGCTGTACGTGAAGACGACAGTTTCGCCTCCATGTAAGCTAAGTCGGCTTCACGAGACAAGTACCGCAGGATGATACATTGGCCACTTACATTGTCAGGCCACTTAAGTATGCTTCTCTAAGAAGAAGAGTATTTTCTTTCAGGGATATTCGTTCATTATAGATGCACTTTGCTTCTTGATTGTCCTTATCGACTAAAGAGAAGGATCTTTGCAGGACGTAAATATCTTCATTTTCTGCGTAAAACTGAAAAGAAAGTACACGATCTTCGTCATATAAACACTACCTACAGGAAACAAAATCCTCCAGAAAAAAGTAAGCTAGTCTGGGTAAATGGGAGACTCGAACTCTTTGCTGTGCCAAGTTAGGCTTAGGTTAGAAAGGAACATTTGGGTAATAACGACAGGGGCCCACCCCTAATATTGGCGGTCGCCCAAGTGAATCCCACTGATAAATTCCGCTCACCTTCACATCAGTCATCGTACAGTCCATTACGGTGGTTCCACAGTGTGCCGGAGCACTAGCCACGCCCACGCCGCCCGGTTGGGACGGCCGAATGTCCCTGTCGAAGCGACCGCATATCGAATAAAAGTACTAGCGCAGTAAGTGTGCCTTCCGCGATGGCGGTTTCACGAAAGCAGTGAAATTTGTATAAAGCTGTTTCCAGTCCAATGTTAAAAATTCGCCACCATACTTTTACTGTGCTTCCATGTTCGTGTTTTCTTCACTTTCTCTCTTTAGCTTGTTGTCTGCAAACATCAAACCGTATTTCTTCACAATTTAAGGAATGCTTCTATGTGGTGGCCAGTACGGGCATGATAAGTGCAGGTGGCGTATACGTGAAGTAGAAAACAAATGATGGCGATAGCAAAGCTACCAGGTGAAAGGAGCGGAAACAAACCATGACGTCTTTTCTCCACTAACGTGCAGCAGCGTGGCGCTACATGCACATAAAAGTTAACGTTGGCAGTTAACGCTGGCGTCAAAGAGGTTCATTAATGAACATACCCAGGGGCCCAAATTCGTCCGATGGTTGCTTTCGAACCCGACTCCCTCACTTTAACACTCGGGTGATCTACCTATAAGGCAGCATATTTTCTAGTGACTAAAGCTGGCAAGAAAACGGTTGGAGACATAGAAGCATAGTTGTACAGACACCAGATATTGCGTGAATGACCGTATGAGTAATAATTGCTTGAAGTGAAGGAAGCGATTAGCCTTGTCTTCCAACCTAACATCGCACATATATTGCGTAGGTTCAGATCGGCCACGGTTCTAACTGATATATGATAGGCTGGCATTGAACATCAATACAAATACACTCGTCGGATTTCCAGGATCGTGTGGCCTTCGTTCTTTAGATACACAATTAGGAGCGCTTCAGTCCCGAAGCTCAAGCGCAAAGCAAAGTCTTCTTTCTCTTTTTCATTTCTCGCAAGCTTTCTGCCGCGATCGCGAAAAGAGACTCCCGTTAATTTAGTGATATGCAAGCAACTTCATTATGTATGCTTCTACAGCTTCTGAAATGCGACTTATGCCCCAAAAATGACACATAAATTTTTTAATACTTAGATAGCTAATTAACTAACTAATCGTTATTCAAAAAGCAATCTGTGTATCTCGAGACGACTACGACTAATACGCCGTGCGTCTCGCTAGTGTAAGGTGTCCCCTTGAATTTTTAATAATTCTTTCTAGTAAAATGAAACATAAGGCATATAATTCAGCACCAATAGGAAAATTTTGATACCGTAAATATTATGGGTATTGAGCAGACAGTACAGACACTATTTCAAGTTCTGCTGCTGAGAAAGTTCAACAACAAAGATGTCTCTTTGTAAAAAGGAAGCATTATAGAGAGATGCTATATCTTACCTGCTTCAAATCTTCCAGAGTGGGCCTACCAGCGTAATCAAAGCTGCCAGCAGCAAGCCCAAACGAACAAGCGAGAACTAGAAAACTCATGTTGATCCGAGACTGCTTCAGGAAACGACTGTCGCAGATGGTAGTTAAGTTAGAGCGTATAACTACGCTTTTAAAGGTAACACAATAGGTTTATTGCGTTTGTTATTTTATTGGGGAAATCATAGCGTATGACCGAGTATTAGAATAACAAGAAGCATAAACACTTGGTAAGATAGCCTGCAGTGGTGACCTCTGAGAAAGGAAATGTCGCTTTTTTAATGAGGACCTTGGGACCAAAGTATAAGCTTGTTTGTATGCAACATATTTCAGCACATATGTGTTATAAAGCTTGCAAAAAATAATTTTGCGATTTTCATACTAGAAATAAAAGGTCACCAAGTACTCTTTCTGATTGTCCTTTTCTGCACCAGGTGCTTACACCTAATGAGGAAGAGGGAAGGAAGGAAGGAAGGAAAAGCAGGGAGAAATGTTAACATGCCTTCAAGGTGATTAGGGTGGCTGACGTATGTGTCGCAAGTAAAATTGCCAGCTTTCCTCCCACAGACTATGTCGATGTATATCTGGCGCCTTTTTATCCACTACATCAGGATGTCTAGAAAGTCAATGTAAGGTCATTAACTATACCAAGGTTCTGTTTCGCAGTTTCCAAATGTCAGCTTTGAGTAACTGAAGACTGTGATGGATTCGATGTAGAGTTGAGCATTTTATTAAATACGTACTGTTAGCCTTATATGTAAGGCTGTCGCAGGGTCGGTAACAAATACAACGGCGACAGTGGTTTCAAACAGCCTTATGTTTGTGCTAATACCGATGCGAAATGTTGTGAACAACGAGTAAGGACGACACAGACACCTTCGTGCTAGTCAGGTGCAAGTCAGACAAACAGGTGGATGTCTGATTTTCCCTTTGTTAGTTACTTCTCTCTACCTTGCGGATTTCCGCAGAAGTATTACATGAAATCCTTGCCTTTGCTTCGTGTTGTCGACAAATTCGACTTCGCCCTGCCATCTGCTAGCCGCCTGATTAGCTCAGATGGTAGAGCGGCTGCCCCGTAAAAGAGGTGGTCCCGAGTTCGAGTCCCGAACCAGGACGAATTTTACTTCAACTGTGACGCTTTTCTTTCGAGTAACCCATAAGGGTTTCCTTTGTAGCAATTTCTACGAACGGGTTGATGTCTGCTTTTCCCTTTATTAAATCAAGTCGATGCAAACAATTCGCATATATGAAGGTATTGATAATTTGGAGTAAGCCCCCCCCCCCCCATGTGAAAATATAATTTAAAAAACAAAGAGAGAAGAAACAGCACACTTAGTGGCACGAAAAACATCGGTATAATAATTTCATATTTCTAGCTAATGCAGTACGGAAATATAATTAGTTAGTTTTCAGATGAACATATTAGTTGACCTACTACTAGGAATATTACAGCATATGCATGTGTTTGATATTTAGCGACGCGATCGAAGCTCCGCTCATAGGGTTATATCATGACTTCTCTGAATGTAAGTATCCCCCTTGGTTTAAATGTGTCCGGGGTCCCCCACTACAGTATATCTCATAAGGAGATTGTAGTTCTGGCACGGGAAACTGTAGAAGCAATATATATAGAGGCTGTCCCAGCCAACTTTAGCCAGAGCTTACAAATATACAAATGCCACTTAGCTGTACAGAATAACGCTAATGTTTGCCGCCGCTAGCAGATACTCATATTATTGTTTCATTCTACCTAACTAGATAATTAGTCCTAATTCTTAATCAACTTCCGAAATAATATGGAAAGATGAAAAATATCGATGAGAAAATTGTAGAGCAACATGAGCAACTCCCCATACAGCTTTCTTTTGCTTAATACGTGCTACAGAAAAGCGTTTTTCCGGGCGTGAATAAAGCCCGCAAATACAGGCAAACTGCTTCGAGCGGCCAGTCGCGCGACAGTTTTCGGTGCATTTGCAGGTATCTTTCACGGCCGCAAAAACACTTCTATTGCACGTGCTGAGCAACAGAGAGCTGTATCAGGAGTTCATAATATGACAGCGCTTGGCAAGAATATGTATATATATATATATATATATATATATATATATATATTCCCAAGCACCTCTAGAGACGAAGCTGCAGATAGTACATAACAAGACGACGCTCACTGATGTCAGGCGGACTGGCTTTTATCTTGTATGTAAATCAATGCGGTTTAATATCCTCTATATGTATTTAAACCTCTCTTCTCCCCGTAACATTTTGGTGGAGGTGCTGGGTATCAATCTCCGTACTTCTCATTTACGATTTCGATTACGTTTCATTTATGTTTACGATTACGGTGAGGTAGGCGAAGCGATTATGCTCACCTAGCTCATCGAACCGTGACGTATATTCCCTCTTCCACCTGTTGCCGACAGACTACATCGCGTCACACAACGTTACCCTAATCCTGCCACAGAAGCTCGCATAGCCGGAAACTTTCGTCCGCATAAAAGACAATGCCACTTGTCTTCCTGTGGTGAATGTAGGCCCCTGCCCTCAAGTACTACCTCAGACCAAAGCTCTTTCAATCTTGGCCTCGGTTTACGTCTACCATGTTTCTACCTTAACTGGTGATTCTGCGTCGCCTACCTCTGTGGATTCGGGCTATACAAGCCAATTAGAACTATTCACGACAATGCTCGTTCCTGACCTATCGAGCCACCATGCGGACGCACTTCGTTGCTTTCTCGCTTCGTACCGGGACATTTTCCATCTCGATGACCGGCCATAGGGTCAAACGTCCGTTCTGAAACATCAAATACACACATGGCGACGCCAGGCCCATTCATCGTCGGCCTTGTCTCGTCTCCCTTGGAGCGCCAAGTAACGCACAAGGAAATCGACAAGATGCTTACGTGAGATATCATACATAACAGCGGACCATTCACTAGCAGCCCGGCGCACATAACTTTCTTCCCCCATATTTTTTTTTCTTAATAAGTATGTTCATGAGCCTTCAACCCACATTGGAGAGCTGTCCGCCCCAGAAAGGTACTTGCCGGGTGAGGCCGACGAACGGGCTTCTCTTCGAATGTTTTTGGCTCTTAACCCTTAACCACCCCCAATTTTTATCTATCTTAGAAGCGGCTGGCAGTGAATATGCTGAAATTTTATATCATACAGAGGTGCGATGGCTGAGTTGTTCAATATTGCTGAAACAATTTTTTTGATCTCCGAGAGGGAATTGAGACCTTCATGAAGAAGAACAACGGGGCCATTGTTGAATTGTTCGACTAGAAGTGGCTTCACTCTCTTGCGTTGTCCAGTGATATTACTGATCATTTGAGCTACCTCAACGTTAAAATTCAGGGAAAACACAAACTCATTACAAGAATCCATGACGACATTTGGGCTTTCAATCTAGGTTGCAGCTTTGGGAGCGTCAGATGAGACTTCAGGTGTTGGATAATTTTCTAACCCTCAAGTCGCTAGAGAACGTGGATAAAGGATCCTGTGATGTCTTCCCGGATCTCCTCCACGTTCACCAAATAGAATTAGAGGAGGGCTTCAAGGACATCACCAGCCTCGCCGATGATTTCCGAATTTCGTCTTTGTCCTTTTCGGTGCGGTGGACGACGCCATGCCCAAGTTACAGATGAAAGTTCTTGAGCTGCAGGCTAATAGTCCGCTGAAGCAGAAGTTTCAGGACGGGGGAGTGCCAGACATTTACGAGTTTCTTGACGATGCATGCTTCCCGGCGTTACATCGACAGGCTGCCTGGATCATCGCCATATTCGGAAGTGCCTACTTGTGCGAACACCAGTTCTGCTTGCTGAAGGTGAAGAAGTCAGCTCTCCGGTCAAGGATGATTGATAAACAGATGCTATCGACTATTAGGATCGTCTCCGCAGAAGAAGTCAATGTGGAAACTTCTCTCGTTGCAGCTAAGCGTTTGCAGGCATCAAGCTAGCGTGTTTAGAACTTTAGCCGTTATTTTGTGTTTCAGAAGAAATAAAGTTTTGTGACTTTGCTAAATGGTACTGGCATTATTTCCTCGCCTATTGCGATTAATAACGCTTTGTTGGAGATACGGGAAAAACCTTCTTTCAAATGGCAACGTTGGCTGACATTTTGTTTAGCCCCCCTCCGCCCCCTACCCCCCCCTCTCCTCTCTCGAACTTCACTGTCCCGGCCCTTCAGGGACTAAATTTTGTAATTGCGGCCCACAAGCTGAGCTGAATTTGAGGCCCCTGATATATACATACCGGTACTATCGCTAATTAGCAAGAAGTACCGACTAGAAAATATCTTACGTGCTTTTTGACGACGATAAGATACCCGCCCCCTCTTTTCTTTTATTAGTCATTACGGTACATTGATCACGTAATCTTGTTAGCGCCGGGGACGAACTCAAGCTTAACAGACAGCGAAGTACTATAGGGCACACACGAAGTAAAGGAAATCTTAAGGTAATACAGAAGTTAAGGCAGTTTTTGCAGCCGTCATAAAAATAAATACAAAACAGTTTCTTAGAAAAAATAAATATCTGGAATGCTATCAAATTACAAATGTCTAGAATAACTACACTGAATGTACAAGGAAAAAACAATATAGAAAAAAACTTGGTACAAACAGATACATACAACCAGATGAAACAATTTGATACGTTTATGCATTTGATAAACGAGACAAAGTTGATAATAAAACCAGTGTTAAGTAGTAGAAATCTCAGAGCTATACATCACTGTGTATAACTTGCGGATATTCTGGTATGAACAATCAAAGAAGTCAAAATTGTTTAGGTCATAGTGATTGCGAAGGGATGGAAGAGTGTAAGAAAAGCGCTCTTTTCCGGAGTTTAATCGTACTGTGCCCAATCAATGTGAACCCACGTTTCTGTGAAAGCCAGGACGTCGTATTAGTATTTTCCCGATATAGTTCTAATTCGACAGGTTTTGAAAGATACTACGTATGTTATTATACGAAAGAGAGAATTTCGACACTTCGCCGCTCGCGCGTTGAGTTTGCTAAAAATTTACAAAACCCGTTGGTCGTTGACCATGCAGGCAATCATGTCAACTGAACGAAGGTACCTGACATTCAGTCGTAAACACATGTGATATAATTAATGCGCAATTTCCTGATGTCAAAAGGGCCATTATATTTTCCATATTGACACATGTTCTTCCTGGCCTCCTCTCGGGTGCGCAAAAAAAAATACTTCCTGTCATGGAAATTCGCTGCTATTTGAAGCTGTTCTCTCAAATATGCTTGTAGTCTGTGAATGATGCAACTTTACTGATAATTAGTCTGCACTTCTGCCGTGGTAAATATTTCGACGGGATGCGCACGCTGATTCAGGGTTGCTTCAAAAGTTCTTCCAATTTTCTGCAAGCAAAATGCTCTTTTCTCTACCTCTAGAGAAAATCACGTTTCATTATGGGCATCATGGTGCAGACAGAACGAAGACGACGATGGGGACATTTGCATTCACTTCGGCTTCTGCTTTACTGGAAATTTTTGCGACGCTTTCTTATAATTTTAACGCTATGTTTGTATAAAACGGCATCGTAAGGACACAAGGACTCTGTGACGCATTCTTGAACGTAGTGAGTGTTTATTTCCACGGTTTTCGAGGACTCTAGTATCGTCGCTCGACCGCCGACTCTCTAGCCCTACGAAGTGCAAACTGCGACGTGGCACGCACTCGCTAGCGCAGCCCCGCAGCTGGCACGGTGTTCTCTTCTACGCCGTGGCCTCCGCATCGGCTGAGTTTTCTCGCTAAACATTGGAATATCAATAGTCAGGGGAGGATATTTCCAAGGAGGAAATCACATCAGCTCAAGGCTCGCAAATCACCGCGTCTCCCAGGGAAATAAATCAAAACATCCGCGCTAACCCCACCCCGTCATATAGCGCGCTGAAAGGCAGCGAGAATAAGGCCCGCGGTAGACAAAATGTTAAAAATAACATCATCCGAGCGAGCAGAATGCCGCAACTACCAAACGACGATATCAGCATCATTATCAGACCCAAAGGGGGACATAATATCGCCAGGGTTGGCCCAACGGTCGCCGCCACCGCCATTCCCACCTCGGCAGGTATCAGTCCTGCGGAACAACACTGGGACACGCTTTGTTCTGACAACAAACAGAACATCTTAGTAGCGAGCACGCCAAAGAGGAAACGCGAAACGCTACGTACGGGTAAAGAAAATCTACCTCGGTGAGATATTCGAGGTTAGTGCCTACGAAGCCGCACCGCAGTCTAGGTGTACAGGCGTCATCCATAGTATCCCCGTAAAAGACGGTTCGGTGGACATCGATGCAAAGATCGTCAACGACAGAACTCCACTAGCCCTGTCCGCCAAGCACATCGGCAGTACCACAGCTGTAATCATGGCCTTCGACGGTTATCGCGTGACCAATTACGTACGTAATGGGTCGCTGCTGGCACAATGCACGCGGTACCGCAGGCAGATGTCTGCTACGCCTGCAGTCAGCTCTGCCATCACGCGGAAGTTTGCCCTAACTCTGGGACCGCTATCTGGTGAGGCTGCGGTGCCACGAACGATACGGAGCATCAGTGTACAAGAGTGTAAGCTGTGTGGCAGAGCCCGCCTCACTGCCGATAAGGCATGTAAAGAATGCTATCACGTTCCCTACGTAGTGCGACGATCACAATGGGAGGGAGCACGTCCAACGCGAGGCGACGACGCTCGAGTTACAACGTCCAAGTCCTGCGCCGGCGCCGACGACTATGAATTCACGCAACTTCGGAGAGATAGCCGATTCGTTGGCAGACGGTCCAGGTTGAGGGACCTTTCCGGGAGCCGCTCCAACGCGTATCGAGATCCCGTAGCGGTCCTCGGCCCCGTTCTAGCAGTGCGCCACGCGGGGTCCCCACCGGATCTGCATCGCGTGGCCTTCCTTGGTCCCGTTCAGGCTCCCGCGCCGGATCTCGCTCCAGCCGCCAACGATCGCTGAACCCTCTGGTCCCACCACCTGAAGACAATTCCAGTAAGAATAAGCGTGGCACCCTCACTTGAGCGGACACCATCCGGGGAAGAGGAAACGCTACATCACAGGTTAGGGTCGGGTTCACTCACAGAGCGCGGCACACACACCACACCCGAGATAGCGTTCCTAAAACATGTGAATGCGATGATGAAAGATACAATATAGAAACTCACGGCCGCGATAGCGGAACTGAGAAATGACAGCAGCGCGCGCGCAGCTGCACCCGCCGCCGCCAATGCTGCCAATACAGTCGCCCCGTCGAAGCCGCAACACATAGGCGCCGGTAACGACGATGGAGAGAGCGCACCTAAGAAACGCGCGGTCGCCCGCGACTAGCCTCATCTACAGAACGAATTAGACGAAATTAGATGCTCTCGGCGATAAAGGGGAGCATGCGCTTCCTCGGCGAGAACATGGCCCTCGCGCAGTCCACCCTCGTAGCCCAAGGTAATCGGCTGGGCAAACAGAACACTATCCCCAACACGTCACTACTCTCGCCATCGACAAGGGTAAGCCAGTCTCGCAACGCACACCCACGCCCAGTCCAGCCCCTCATGCGGCCCTCTTTCCCCCGCCGGGTGCCCGGGCCGACTCCCACATTATTCAAGATGGCCAGGCCAAATGACGCGTTTCGCATCTGGCAGTCGAACTGCAGGAGCTTCGCCTTGAAGAAAGCCTCCCTGCAGCAATACATTCGTTGCCACGAAGCCGAACCCCTCGTCATCCTGCTATACCAAAGTGTAATGCATATTGCCACGTTCTCCTGACCCCGGTGATTATCCGAACCATCGGGAGGACGCGGTACCGCCCCCCTGGTCTCTAACAAGGTCTTCTGCTTAGCGCGCGACCTCGACGGGCCCGAAATCGAATACGCCATGGTAGAGATTCTGCCTGGCAACGTGTCCTGACGAAGCGTATACACGCTCAACGTGTGCAGTTTACCTCCGCAACCGCAGACAATGGTTCAAACGCCTGTTCATCCACCTCGCCAGCGCCGGCCCACTAGTGCTCGCAGGCGACTTTAACGCCGCAAATCGCACCTGCGGCTGCACGTACGACACCCCCAAGAATGACGAGTCATTACGGACAAGGCTTTGCGCACCTGCACCTGGTCGAAAAAGAGACATTACGCAAAGAGACACCACCCCGGATCTCTGCTTCGTCATGAGCATCGCTGACGCCCGTTGGTCCAACCTTATGGTAGATCTCGGCAGCGACCACTTTCTATTCGCCGTACACTTCCTATCCGTCGGCAGGAAGACCAAGTCGTACACCTGGGTCGATTGGGAACACTTCCGTAAGAATCGCGCAGAACGACTCCCTCCTGACGTCGCCCCGAACCTCGAGACGTGGGCGGCTCAGCTGAACGACCACATTGCTAAGGCCACCAGAACTCTCTGTACGGACCTGCTCACTGAGGAGATGGACAGTCGCCTCGCCTGCTTGCACGAGGCCAAACAGTCCATCCTGGCCCGCTGTAAAGGCCAGCGCCTTAATCGCAGCCTCCGCAAACGCGTATCCGAGTTAAACAAGAGCATAAGGGATCACTGCTACACCATTTCCAAACAGCAGTGGGACGAGATCTTTAACTTACTCAACGGGCAGATCTGTAACGGTAAGACGTGGAACCTCTTTAAGCGCCTGCTCGACGACACCAACACCCCAGGCGGCACGTCAGGTCGGGCCAACGTTGGAAACATATTGGCACTTCCTGGCCCAATGACGGCCCAAGATTAACAGCGTGGTTCCAATATTGGCAGTGCCATTCTGAATCCTGGCCCAGTGATGGCCTAAGGTTAACAGCGTAGCGCGAATATTGGCTGTGCCATTCTGATAGAGATCCAACGTTGGCCCACAATACACAGTCAGTAAACAATATTGGCTGTGCCATTCTGATAGAGATCCAATGTTGGCCCACATTACACAGTGAGTAAACAATATTGGCACTGCCGTTCAACAAGGCGGGAATTATTGGACCGACTTTCGAACGGATTTGCCAATATGGGTTAATAGTTGGCTTTCATTGGAGGACATTGGCCCGTAATAAGCCAATTTTCCCATTGTCGGTTTTTAGTGCTCTACGACTTGCTGATATTGAACAACGTGTTTTGAAAACTAATGCACTGATCACAGGCACACTGCGCAGGAACCAGAAATATGCTCTCCCGTGTCAACTCCATGCATGGTACACCGCCATTTTTGTACTTCGCGTTCAGCGAAATGCGCCCCCTAAAGAGAAAAGCCAGTGCACCACGTAGCAAGCAGGGGAAGTCGCATAAAATTAGCCGCTGCTTTATTGATCGTGCATGGGAACATGAGCTTTCCATAAGAAGCAACGGTATTGCGAATTTGTCTGCGCATTGTATATTTTGCATGTACGCTCCGCGGCTTTGGATGATCAGGATTCCGAGGGGAATCGATCATTACAGTGCCACAGAGTTGATGGAACCGTTTTATATTGCATCGAGATGGAGCGCATATGTATTAGTGAAACTTTTGCTTGTTTGTTTAGCAAGCATGGCATGTTGCGGTGACATAATCATCATGCTCCTATTCCAATATATTTGTTTTTTTGTGCATGTTTAGTAAGCTCCTTGTATGAATGCCCCTGACAGAAAAAAAAAATTATTGCACGTTTTGGCTTTTCCTCTTGTCTTTGCCTGTAGTTGGCACGGCGCATTCCGGATTTTTTTTTTCCGCCTAACTTTTCGTCCTTAAGCCCCCACTCGCCTCTCCTCCACACACCCACGTGAGCCTGTTCAAAGCTATCAGCCAAGCACTCAGGCAGCTATAAGCTGCTGTGTCGAATCGGCTGCTCTCGGAATACGGGGAAAAGCAGTGTGGTCACTATTGTCCTCCTTGTCTCCCTCCGTCGCTGCCGTCGAAGGAACGCGGTCGGGCTAGGTCCAGTGGGGGAAAGTGGCGTTTACACCGTTTTCTTCATTCACCCTTTCCTTTCACTCTTTCCTTCTATGCATCGCTAGCACGCCGACTGGGTGCAACACCGCCTGAGTGCTTGCCGTCTTGTCCGTGTTTGTCAGCGCACTCCTATCGTGAAAAATGCTCGCTTGCGGTCGTCATTCCTACTGAGAAGCCTGCATCTTGAAATACACAGCAAAGTGGCCACGAATTTTCGTGAGTGTTAGAATTAATATAGGCGAAACAACAACCAGAAAAAAAGTCGGCGCTCGTGGCCACCGTCTTCGATGTGGGATGAACTCGGATACACATCGCATGGAGCATGGATCTTACAATGGTGAGTGCATTTGTTTTGCGCATGTTATAAGTTTTATAAGGAGCAATATCACCCAAGCAATATCACGCGGTATATATATTACTGAAACAGGCCTGGCTAATGTAGAGTGCCTGTAATTACATAGCTCTTTTTATTTGCAGCCTTTGAATAGTGCCCGGAGTAGAACCACGTGTAAATCTCTGTGAATTTCACCCAAATTCCAGGACTATGATTTTATCAAGCCACGCGCGCGGCCTGATCCTGCTAGTGATACCGAGGAACCACGCTTCTTCTCACTTTTCTAGGTCAAGCATCATTTCCAGCCGACAGTATTTCTTTCTTTTCGTATAATAAATGCCTCTTTTACTAGTGTTTCCTGACGGAACTTCTCGGTTTCCACATTAAAAATTTCGCACGAAGATCGCATTGTGTCTACACAGTCTGAAACTAAGCTTTTTGTGCTGTAGCAGGTTTTGCTGCAATTTTTCAATTATAAAGTGCTACGCTGACTAGGTGTGGGCTGTAAACAAGGCGGACGGATCCTGTGCATTTTATGTCTGTTCTAAATATTACGTTGCACCTTGTACAAGATATGCCATATATGTCGAAATATTAAGAAGTGTTACCTGACAAATCTCTTGCAAGAAAGTTTCTTGATTCACCCCTTCGAACTCTCTGATCAGACTTATAATATTGTTGCCGTATGGCGATTTTTCAAATGAAAACGCTGCCACATACATTTGTCATACCAACATCTCTGATAATGTTTCTTTTTATTTTACAGTGCAAGCATTTCCTCCAAGTAATGGTGAAGTCGCTATGGGATAGGGTAGCAATATCAACGAAACCACGGCGTTATCGTGGTCCTCGTGGGGCCTGATCAGCCCGCCGAAATCCAAGCACTGACCAACCTGCCTACCGACGTCAGCTCCCTGCCCTGAAACCCCTGGCCAGCCCACCGTCCTCGGCACCTTGCCCAATTCCTATCCTGAGGGCAGTGCCTGTAAATAAACTGTTTGAAGATAACCGAGCGTCACCCATCTAGGTCCACGGAAAATGCCTGTTTGTGAAAATTTATTCGCAAATAAATTGTCATAAACGTCAATTTCAGTATTCTTTTATTATTATTTGCAAGCATATATGACTTCTGCTTCTTGACATCTTTTTGTCGAGCTTTCCTAGCTACTATTGAGGAAGACGGTAAGGGGACAATTGCTACAAAAAATGCCGCTAGCAAAATGTTTGCGGTAAGAATGTGTGCGTGTTCTAAAGCCAGCATATCTAGAATATTCGTCATGCAAAGGGCATTGGCTCAAAGCTGGCATTAATAATGGCAACGATATGGCTCAACACTGGTCCTACGCTGGCAGCACGATGGCTGCTGCATTGGCATAACATTGGTCCAATCTTGGCTTTAACGCTGGTCCTACGATGGCTGCTGCATTGGCATAACATTGGTCCAATCTTGGCTTTAACGCTGGTCCTACGCTGGCAGCACAATGGCTGCTGCATTGGCATAACATTGGTCCAATCTTGGCTTTAACGCTGGGCCAACATTGGATTGGGTTGCACTTTGCCAATATGCCAACATTGGTCCAACATTGGTACCAATTTCTGCCAGCATTGGGCCATGGTTGGACCAATGCTGGTGTGCTGCCTGGGACCCGTGCTAACCAGTGACATTCGCTCGCGAAGATACTCCATCAAGCCAAACGGACCGCACCACCGGAAGACGTCACCAAGACCCTCACACAGAAATATCTCGCGCTTTCCACGAGCCGTTGACTCCTCATCCGGAATACATTGGTCGCGACAACGCCCTTCTCGACGCCGAGTTTTCCACCGAAGTGTTACGCCGAGCTCTCCACGAACTCAACGGCCGCTCCACCACCGGTCCAGATTGCATCACAAACAAGCTCCTGCGCAACCTGGATGACCCCTCCGTCATTTACTTCACCGACACCATCAACGAAGTGTGGAATAAAGGTGAGCTGCCCGACGTCTGAACACTCGCCCACGCGATCTTTATTCCCAAACTAGAAGGCGCCTAGCCTAGATGACCTCCACTCCATCTCGCCCACGTGGTGCGTGGGTAAGGCGGCCGAACCCGTCGTCCTCAACAGGATCGCTCGATACCAAGGTGACCACGAATGCCTCCCGCACCATATAATCGGCTTCTGACCTCGGTTATCTGCAGAAGGCGTCATGTTACTCCTAAAGCATCAGATTCTTGAGGAAGGAAACACTCGGGATTTGACTCGTCCATCCTGAAGCCCAACACTGACCTTCGGCTCAGGCGTTGGTTCTGACTCTGTCCGCTGTTTCCTTACCCTGCGCAAGCCCGTCCTCCACGCGTGAGACCTTGTGTTGGAAGCAGTCGAGCTCCGACAGCGGGCACCCCCGAAGGATGAGTCGTCTCGCCGGCGCTTTTCAATCGTGAAGATCGGGCTCTCCGAACGATTCTCGAAGATCGACCGGGTAAACGGCACCATTTATTCGGACGACATAACCATCTGGTGCTCCGCAGGGTCGGATGGCTTCCAACACTACTACCGATGGCTACCAACGCTCCAGCGCACACGGCATGGTACAGAGGTTGAGAGAGGGCGCATTATTGGCATACAGCAAAAATTGCACTTGTACGGCTTTCGAAATGGCGACATTTCTTTTCCAAAACGAGCGCATCACATTTACAAGAAGCCCCTGCGTGCAACCTTGAATAAATAAACTTCAAGCCATCTCCACCGAACGACATGCGCTCATAGTCCGCATTTCTTAACGAACCATTTCATTTTTTTTTCGAACTTCGTCATTGATTCAAACATGCCTCGCATCTCGGACGCTTTCACGTCACTGTTATCGCTGGCATCATCACTGACTGCTGCGCGTGATTAAAAAACAAGCACGCAAAATCAAATTCAACCGACAAAATGGCCAAGAGCTGTACGGCGTCAAGGCCGCCATACCCTCCTCCGTGGCTCGTTCATGCGGTTAACAGTGGCACAACTAAATACGAAGTAAATAAAACTTTAGCAACATGCAGAAGAAGTTCCAGCCCTTCTCTTGAAACGTCGACAAATTAGTAGTGTCAGACGCTGCCAGAACCTAAGAACGATCCTCGGGCTTGTTTACCCAGCAAGGATGTCGCAATCCCGGCGATGGGGTCTGACCACTGGTCTGAGCGCATGTAGTGAATCGTGTCGCCTGTCAAGCTACTAGCCATGGCCGCAGCCATTGTCATGGCCGCAGCGACCTCATCGAGAAACACGTAGGGCCACCTGGAGGAACTACCGAATCTCGCTGGCTTGTGCGCGCTGCTGCCCACTCGTGTCAGTTACTCTGTTACTCTATAAAGAGACTGCGGTTTTAACGAGCCACATGAAGGACGGTGGCCGAGTGTTTTCATGCCGATTGAATTACTGTGTCTGCTCAGTGCTCGCGGTAGCCGCCGTAGTAGGAGAGATGCTGATTTCAAGAGTGTGTCTAAGCCTAAAAAGCGATAGCCTTTAGCATGCATGGCTTGTTAAATCTTGAAGGCCACGGCGGCAGCATTTCCATGGGGACAAAATGCGAAAACACCCGTGTACTTAGATTTAGGCTCACGCTAAGGACCCCAAGCGGTCGAAATTGCCGGAGTCCTTCACTGCAGCGTGGCTCATAATCAGAAAGTGGTTTTGGTACGTAAAACCCCATAATTAAAAAAATAGAATCTTGAATTCAACGTACAGCAGCTGCGTCTTCTAGTAACGGTGTGGGCTACGGCCGTTTTTGTAGAGAAATATGTTTTCGTCTTTCGACGTAACAGGCGTCTTTTACATGGAAAAATCCCTTTGGCCAGACGGCTACGCCGTAGCCGGCCTTGCGGTGTGCTTACTGAGGGCATAACGCGCTTCACCCGGCATAACCCGGACGGGTAAGCGGGTAAGCCCCTTTATTGCATTTGTCAGCCTTGTAATATGGCTTGTAAGCTCATTTGCTCATATCAAGGCAAGCATATCGAGTTGTAGTTATACAGATCGTAGCATATCGGTTGTAGTTATACAGATGCACACTCTAAATGCTTTCTTGCGCGTTATAACGCCAGCTTTCTGCTCTGACAGCGAGATTACGAACTCTGAGAAGAAATAACGTTCGATGTGTCGGTAACGGGTAGCCGCCGTAACGTGTTTCAATGTCCATGGCATACCACGGCTCCAACATGATGAGCACGGTTCGCTAACAACGATTCAATTCATTACTAGCGACTAAGGCTAAAGATAAACTTGAATGTGTGGCTTCTACGCTAAAGATCCAAATGAGATGACTTGCCTGTCGGTTACACGGAAGACTGGATAAGAATAGCGATGTGTGAGAGTTGTCCTAAGTTCATGGCCTGATATTAGCAGCGTGACGTTGTCACAATGGAAATATAATAGCACGTGACACGTGGCCGGAGCCGCAAACACGCGCCGCTGTTGTTCCCGAGTGCGCCGATAGCAGGGGCGCCCAGGCGAAAGCGACCTATATTAAAAAAGCGCGCCAATGTAATAATATGCGTTAATTTAAGACAAGATCATGCGCTACCGTGGCTACGCGCATGAAAATGTTTTTATTACTTATTTAATTATTTATTGATCTGGTGTTGCGAGTAGCGATGTTTTTCCTCACAGTTCTCTCTAAAATTATTTAAATTATGGGTTTTACCTGAAAAAACCACTTTCTGATTATGAGGCACGTCGTAGTGGGGGACACCGAAAAGTTTGACCACGTGGGGTTGTTTAACGTGCACCTAAATCTAAGTACACGGGTGTTTTCGCATTTCGCCCCCATCGAAATGCGGCCGCTGTGTTTCTCTAAAATCAACAATTTTCTGCTTCATGCACTGTCAACGGCAATACGAGGCAGTGGCTATACCAGAAGACCGCAACGATACCATGGCTAATATGGCCCGCGCATAAAAAGTGAACAAATGGGCTCAGGTGCGCCGCCTCTTTGGCGCATAGCTTGGCCGGAAATGAGGCACATGCCAGCCTTTAAGATGGGTAGGTACCTGCCGGCCACCGCTCCTTCAAGAAACGGAATGTGCCTGGCACTCTCGCAATTGTCGGGCTCGGGGACAACAGCAACTAGCGTCTCGATTTTGCCCATCCGCCCGCCAGTCGCCCGTGCTAATCTTATTTCCAATGAGACTGTACTTTAGTGGAATGGAATGGAATGGAAAACTTTATTGACTTTTTTAAGGTTTTAGCGGGTCGAGGCCGAAGTCTTCATTCTTGAAGCTTGGGTCCTCTTCAGCCGTGGATGGGCCCCTAGTCCAGGGCTCCACTGAGCTGGGCCGCCTCGCACGCGTGCGCTATTAGAGCTCTTTGAGCCTCTAGCTCGCGGCTGGTGAGCCAGCTCTCCCATTGCTCCGCACTTGGTGTTTTGTGTTTGTGGAATGCCTGGTTTCTTGTACACTCCCATGTGATGTGGTACAATGTTGGTTTAGCTCCAGACCACGGACAGGTTGCGCTATACTGCGTGGGGAACATCCTACTTAGTATGTGTAAGTTTGGGAAGGAGCCCGCTTGCAGTCTCCGCCATCCTGCGGCCTCCTCCTTTGTTAATGCTTTATGTTGTGGGGGATATTGATATCTTAGCCCCTTATAGATGTGGAAGACGTATGAAGGGCAGCTACCTTTCTGCGCATTAGTGCGCCGCGCTGCTAAAATGGCGCCATGTGGAAGACAGGGAAGGAAAAAAAGAACATCGTTTATCTACGTGCAAACTGATTCATAACGCTGCCCTGCCCTATTTCTTTCTCTGGTGTTTCCACCTACGCGAACACTTATTAGTGCCGATGTATATTGCAATGCGTTGTCCTACAGTGCCAAGCCAGCAGCCCTCCAGAACACGCAGCGTGCAAACAGAACCATCGCTGCAAGAGTTCTGGGCGTCAAATATTGCGAAGCGTTGCATGTATCCGTCCATATTTACTCGAATATAATGCGAAGAAGTTTGTAAAGCGAGCAACGACTTTGCAATCAAGCCAAATAAATGTAACAAACGTGCGAATATGCCGCGAGATGAGCCGTTTGAATAGCTAGATGGGCCGAATGAATTAGGAAATGAAGTGAGGACAGGAATGGGCATCTAATCGCGCTCAATTAATCCCGGCTAATTCGCACGGATAGCGCTGCATTTCAGTTAATATAATTAGCACGCAATCACGGCGCGCCACGCATGTGAAGACGATGGCGACAAATACATCAGTAAAAAGCGGCGCGCGCATCCTGACAGAAAGTATGACAAGCGCTTTCGACCTCTTGTTCGTTTTCACTTTCGCGACCAGAGTACGACGTTCCGAAAACGGCAACAGCAAGTAAAGAAAGCGTGGCATTTTAGCCGAGTAGCTTACTTGAAATCGCCTTACTGCCACGCTCAATATAGCTTTATTGGATATAAGATAACCCCACGCTCGCGCTAAGCTGTCAAACGAGCGCTTCACGCACAGGCTATCGTACATCACGGGTCACAAATCGACCGCATCGCGCTGTTCTCGACATCGTCCATATTCACGCGCAGTTTTGTCTAGGCCGCCCCACAGTTTCCCACGTAGCATCACGCACAATATTCGAGACCAAAGTTTTTTTCCACTGCCATAGATCGGACAATGTTTGCGGTCCCATGAAATCTGAATTTTGCTGTTATTCGTAAGTAAAGCGTTGCTGGGCATCAAGAAACAAAAATCGTGAAAAGAAAAAAAAAGGAACGGTCGTTACAATTGTGTAAAGCGATACCTTTGCTCATTCATTTCACTTAGAGTTGGCCTTTAGCGCAAGAAAAGTTCTGACGTGTGCGCAGGGACCGTGAAGACGGCCGACCACATCTGCCACCGCTAATTTACAACCAATTATAGCAAATAAACTTTTTCCTCCTCCTCTGACGTATGACCATAGTCAAACTGCTTTCAACGCCACATTTCATTAAAAAGTCATTCTATTTAGTATTAGACGATACGGTACTTGCACATAAATTAATAAATCACACATTATCATTTCTTCTTGTTCTGCAGATGACGAGGGGGATCATCTGGTATGCCACATTTCAAATACGCGGCTACTGTCTACAACCGCAATTGACGTTTCAGCCCGTCCTACTCATGTCCTTCAAGCAGCTCCCGGATATAAGCATAGGTGTCAGCAATCTATTGCATTGATTTCAGGTTTCCTGAAATATTCAGCACATTGAGCTCGGACTAGGCAAGCCAGTCACAATACGGTGATTATCGGATTGAGCAAATATCTTCTGCTGACCATGGTTTGTAGAAATTGCCAAGCGGCAGATCGAAGCTAAACATTTGGTGCGCTCCTCTTTAGGAATTTGTACTTACGAGCGTATTGTATTACAGACGCTCATTTACCTACCAAACTTGTTGCAAAAGAAGCCGATTCATCTACTTCTCCTTTCCGAGTTCTTTCTCTTGCGTGCATCCCAAGCAGCAAAAAGAGGAGCAACATTTTTTTCTGTACAGAGCTATGCTTAGTTGCATAAATACAAAGAAGCTTTAAAGGGCAACTCCGGCGGTTTTTCGAGTTAAGCGATCTCAACTTGCTTGCTCTCAAGCGTCCTTGGGAGTTGCGCATACACTTTCAAATTGAATTTCATTCATTGCTCGTACCAACCGCCTCGCCTGCTGCTCAGCTACTGGCCACAATGCATTATGACGTAAAACGGCGTATACGCAGAGCATCATGGGAATTAATAGCATACGACAGGGCCGAGGAGTGGGCTAGTGTTTGGAGTGATTGGTTGCTGTCGCGCAAAGATACGTTGTGTGGAGACGCGCAAAAGATGGGAGGCAAGTGGTGTTGAGTTGCTCGCTGCGCGAACTTCGGGCCTCGCCATCCGCACACACAGCTTTAGCCGATGTCGATTGCCTTCAGTAGAGGTTAAGCCTATCATAGTCGCTGAGTTCGTGCGTCTACTGCTGCCAGTTATCAACGACTGACCTGAAGCTGATTAATTCATTAGAAGGAAGAAAAGTGTCCTCGCATTTCAGTTTTGATCACGCAAATTTGTTATAAACCATCTGTCATTTCGTATAGCCTACACGAAAAAGCTGGATCAATGACACGACGCTCTATCAACAACGGTAGGTTGCCGCTCAGTTGGAGTCGCCGGCACACAACTGAGCGCATAAACATTGGGGACACAACCATATACATTGACAATGGGGAGCTAAAGCCAACGCTGTATAGGAAACCTCTCGACAAATAACAGTACCTAGAATATACAAGCCATCATCCCAGACATTGCAAACAAGGCATCTTTAAAGGCCAAGCCACACGACTACGTCGCATTTGCGTTGAAATCCAAGACTACATAGATAGACTAGATCACCTTAAAGAAACCCTATCTAACAGTAACCACCCAAACAGTGACCTTCAAACAGCCTACACCGCTGCAACCAAACTTGATCGAGCCGAGGTCCTCAAGCCCCGCCTGAGGAGCACAAGAACAACAACGCCTCTTCTTACTACTAAATTCTCAAACGCACTCCCAAACGTGAATAACATCCTCAGTAAATACAACCCAATTCTCACCAGCAACGAGAAACTTAATAAGATGTTTCCTGACCCTCCCAGAGTAGCCTACAGATGCAACACTAATTTTAAAGATGTTCTTGTACACGCCAAACTAAAGACAAAGAGGAAGTTGGGAACCAATCCCTGTGGCCGCCCCAGGTGCTATACTGTAAACATATTCAATCTACTGCTATAGTAAAATGTACAGCGTCGAATTACGCACACAAGGTAACTTCGGCTCATCACATCACATCAAGCAACGTAATCTACTGTGTAGAATGCGCCGTTTGCAGCAAACAATACATATGTGAAACTGGACAAAAAAATCATACAAGACTCAACGGTCACCGGGCGGACACAAAACACAATTTAGCCAAAGCAGTAGCCAGCCACTTTAATGAACATGGTCATATATTTGACAAAGTAAGTCTCTATATACTACAAACAAATTTCCGTTCCCCTCGCGAAAGAAAGTATACGGAATCATACCTCATACACAAGTTTAATTGCCTGCACCCGACGGGAATTAATTTGGGACGCGGCAACTTAGTCTTTAAAAGCGGGAACCTAAATCTGAAATTCTCATATCATCAACGAAGACAAAAAACACATTATGCCACCAGCTAACCTTAATTGTTTAACCTCCCCTATTCTTCCATTTCGAAAAAACTTTTTCCTGCCTACTACTCGATTTAATATACTCTCAGGTTTTTACGCCTATATCAACTGTACGAACCCTTTCTCCGATGTACTCTTGCCCCCGCCCGCTTCTGCGCACGTTACCCTCCTGTTTGTTATACCGGTTTCGGTTCCCCCCTCTCTTTTCCCTTCTTTTTTCTTTATATATTTTCTGAAACCCCTCACCAACATATGCCGAATTCATTGTGCCTTTTTCGGCGCCTCAACCCAAGGTATCGCCATTTCTGGATGCCGCCGTAACGGCATCTACGTTGAGCGACTGGGGCAATGCCCCTTGAAAGACCATGCCGCTGCCTTTCAGTCACCCCATACATTGCACCGCTGACTCTTCGTCGCCAAATTACCTACTTCAGAATTACTCGACGTATTCCTGCTATGCTACTATTCCTGAAGTCACTCTTTCAACTGGTTTCCTTTTTTTATTTTTTATTGTTTGTTACTCGCGACTTGTCTCCAACCTGGAGACAGGCTGGAGACATATCAGTGGGGGGATATGGCATAGGCACTAGGAATAGCAGGGGAGAGTTATTAGTAGAGCTTGCGGAACAGAATAATATGCGGATAATGAACACCTTCCGCAAACGGGATAGCCGAAAGCGGACGTGGAGGAGCCCGAACGGCGATATTAGAAATGAAATAGACTTCATACTCTGCGCTAACCCTGGCATCATACAATATGTGGACCTGCTCAGCAAGGTGCGCTGCAGTGACCATAGGATGGTAAGAACTCGAATTAGCCTAGACTTGAGGAGAGAACGGAAGAAACTGGTAAATAAGAAGCCGATGAATGAGTTAGCGGTAAGAGGGAAAATAGAGGAATTGCAGATCAAGCTACAGAACAGGTATTTGGCTTTAACTCAGGAAGAGGACCTTAGTGTTGAAGCATTGAACGACAATCTTGTGGGCATCATTAAGGAGTGTGCAATAGAAGTCGGTGGTAACTCCGTTAGACAGGATACCAGTAAGCTATCGCAGGAGACGAAAGATCTGATCAAGAAACTGCAATGTTTGAAAGCCTCTAACCCTACAGTTAGAATAGAACTGGCAGAACTTTCGAAGTTGATCAACGAGCGTAATACTGCTGACGTAAGGAAGTATAATATGGATAGAATTCAACATGCTCTCAGGAACGGAGGAAGCCTAAAAGCAGTGAAGAAGAAACTAGGAATTGGCAACAATCAGATGTATGCGTTAAGAAACAAAGTCGGCAATATCATTAGTAATATGAATGAGATAGTTCAAGTGGCTGAGGAGTTCTATAGAGATTTATACAGTACCAGTGGCACCCACGACGATAATGGAAGAGAGAATAGTCTAGAGCAATTCGAAATCCCACAGGTAACGCCGGAAGAAGTAAAGAAAGCCTTGGGAGCTATGCAAAGGGGGAAGGCAGCTGGGAAGGATCAGGTAACAGCAGATTTGTTGAAGGATGGTGGGCAGATTGTTCTAGAGAAACTGGCCACCCTGTATACGCAATGCCTCATGACCTCGAGCGTACTGGAATCTAGGAAGAACTTTAATATAATCCTGATCCATAAGAAAGGGGACGCCAAAGACTTGAAAAATTATAGACCGATCAGCTTACTGTCACTTGCCTACAAACTATTTACTAAGGTAATCGCAAATAGAAGCAGGAACGCCTTAAATTTCTGTCAAGCAAAGGACCAGGCAGGATTCCGTAAAGGCTACTCAACAATAGACCATATTCACGCTATCAATCATGTGATAGAAAAATGTGCGGAATATAACCAACCTTTATATATAGCTTTCATTGATTAGGAGAAAGCGTTTGATTCAGTCGAAACCTCAGCAGTCATGGAGGCATTGCGGAATCAGGGTGTAGACGAGCCGTATGTAAAAATACTGGAAGATTTATGGCGGCTTCACAGCTACCGTAGTCCTCCATAAGAAAGCAACAAAATCCCAATAAAGAAAGGCGTCAGGCAGGGAGATATGATCTCTCCAATGCTATTCACAGCGTGTTTACAGGAGCTATTCAGGGACCTGGATTGAGAAGAATTGGGGATAAAAGTTAATGGAGAACACCTTAGTAACTTGCTATTCGCTGATGTTTTTGCCTTGCTTAGTAATTCAGGGGACCAATTGCAATGCATGCTCACTGACCTGGAGAGACAAAGCAGAAGAGTGGGTCTAAAAATGAATCTGCAGAAAACTAAAGTAATGTTTAACAGTCCCGGAAGAGAACAGCAATTTACAATAGGTAGCGAGGCACTGGAAGTGCTAAGGGAATACATCTACTTAGGCCAGGTAGTGACGGCGGATCCGGATCATGAGACGGATATAATCAGAATAATAAGAATGCGCTGGGGTGCGTTTGGCAGGCATTCTCAGATCATGAACAGCAGGTTGCCATTATCCCTCAAGAGAAAAGTGTATGATAGCTGTGTCTTACCAGTACTCTCCTACGGGGCAGAAACCTGGAGGCTTACGAAAAGGGTTCTACTTAAATTGAGGACGACGCAACGAGCTATGGAAAGAAGAATGATCGGTGTAACGTTAAGGGATAAGAAAAGAGCAGATTGGGTGAGGAAGCAAACGCGAGTTAATGACTGCTTAGTTGAAATCAAGAAAAAGAAATGTGCATGGGCAGGACATGTAATGAGGAGGGAAGATAACCGATGGTCATTAAGGGTTACCGAATGGATTACAAAAGAAGAGAAGCGTAACAGGGGGCGGCAGAAAGTTAGGTGGGCGGATGAGATTAAGAAGTTTGCAGGGACGACATGGCCACAGTTAGTGCATGAGCGGGGTTGTTGGAGAAGTATAGGAGAGGCCTTTGCCTTGCAATGGTGGTAACCAGGCTGATGATGATGATGATACTCGCGCACTGACCGCCTGACCGGCTCTTCTAATGGTAGATGGTAGTTAAGTTAGAGCGTATATATACGCTTTGAAAGGTAACACAATAGGTTTATAGCGTTTGTTATGTTATTGGGGAAATCATAGCGTATGACCCAGTATTATAATAAAAAGATGCATAAACGCTTGGTAAGATAGCCTGCAGTGGTCACCTCTGAGAAAGAAAATGTCGCTTTTTTAACGAGGACCTTGGGACCAGAGTATAAGCTAGTTTGTATGCAACATATTTCAGTACATATGTGTTATAAAGCTTGCAAATAATAATTTAGCGAATTTCATACTAGAAATAACATGTCACCAGGTACTCTTTGTGATGATTGTCCTTTTCTGCACCAAGTGCTTACACCTAATGAGGAAGCCAGATGGAAGGAAGGAAAAGCAGGGAGAAATGCCAACATGATTTCAAGGTAATTAGGGTGGCTGACGTATGTGTCACAAGTAAAATTGCCAGCTTTCCTCCCACAGACTATGTCGATGTATATCTGGCGCATTTTTATCCACTACATCAGGATGTCTAGAAAGTCAATGTAAGGTCAATAACGATATCAAGCTTCTGTTTCGCAGTTTCCAAATATCAGTTTTGAGTAACTGAAGACTGCGATGGCTTCGATGTAGAGTTGGGCATTTTATTTAATATGTACTGCTAGCCTTATATGTAAGGCTGTCGCAGGGTCGGTAACAAATACAACTGCGAGAGTGGTTTCAAACATCCTTATGTTTGTGCTAACAACAATGCGAAGTGTTGTGAACAAAGAGTAAGGACGACACAGACACCTTCGTGCTAGTCAGGTGCAAGTCAGACAAACGGGTGGATGTCTGATTTTCCCTTTATTAGTTATTTCTCTCTACCTTGCGGATTTCCGCAGAACTATTACGTGAAATCGTTGCCTTTGCTTCGTGTTGTAGATAAATTCGACTGCGCCCTGCCATTTGCTAGCCGCCTGGTTAGCTCGGATGGTAGAGCGGCTGCGCCGTAAAAGCGGTGGTCCCGAGTTCGAGTCCCGAACCAGGACGAATTTTACTTCAACTGTGACGCTTTTCTTTCGAGGAACCCATACGGGTTTCCTTTGTAGCAACTGCTACGAACGGGTTGATGTCTGATTTTCCCTTTATTAAGTCAGGTCGATGAAAATATTTCGCATATATGAAGGTATTGATAATTTGGAGTAAGCATGTGAAAAAAATTATTTAAAAAAAGAAAAAAGAAACAGCACAGTCAGTGGCACGAATAACATCGGTATATTAATTTAATATTTCTAGCTAATGCACTACGCAAAATATAATTAGTTAGTTTTGAGATAAACATATTAGTTGACCTACTGCTAGGAATATTACAGCATATGCATGTGTTAGATATTCAGCGACCCGATCGAAGCTCCGCTCATACGGTTATATCGCGACTTCTCTGAATGTAAGTATCCGCTTTGGTCTAAATGTATCTGGTGTCCCCCACTACAGTATGTCTCATAAGGAGATTGTAGTTCTGGCACGGGAAACTGTAGAAGCAATATATATAGATGCTGTCCCAGCTAACTTTAGCCAGAGCTTACAAATATACAAATGCCACTTAGCTGTACAGAACAAAGCTAATGTTTGCCGCCGCTAGGAGATACTCACATTATTGTTTCAGTCTACCTAACTACATAATTAGTCCTAATTCTTAATCAACATCCGAAATATTATGGTTAGATGAAAAATATCATAAAGAAAATTGTAGAGCAACATGAAAAACACCCCATACAGCTTTCTTTTGCTTAATACATGCTACAGAAAAGTGTTTTTCCGAGCGTGAATAAAGCCCGCTCATACAGGCAAAGTGCCTCGTGCGGCCAGTCGCGCGACAGTTTTGCGTACATTTGCAGGCTTCTTTCACGGTCACAAGAACACTTCTGGTGCACATGCTGAGCAACAGAGCTGTATCAGGAGTTCATAATATGACAGCGCTTGGCAAGAAAATATATATATATATATATATATATATATATATATATATATATATATATATATATATATATTACAAAGCACCATCAGAGACGCAGCTGCAGATAGTACATAAGAAGACGACGCTCACTGACATCAGGCGGACTGGCTTCTAACTTGTATGTAAATCAATGCGGTTTAATATCCTGTAAATGTATTTAAACCTCTCTTCTCCCCGCAACAGATTCGTGGAGGTGCGGGGTATCAATCTGCGTACCTCTCGTTTACGTTTTCGATTACGTTTCATTTATGTTTACCATTACGGTGAGGTAGGCGAAGCGATTATGCTCGCCTAGCTCATCGAACCATGACGCATATTCCCGATTCCACCTGTTGCCGACAGACTACATCGTGTCACACAACGTTACCCTACTCCTGCCACAGAAGATCGCATAGCCGGAAACTCGTCCGTGTAAAAGACAATTCCACTTGTCTTCCTGTGGTGATTGTAGGCGCCTGCCCTCAAGTGCTACCTCATGCCATATCTCTTTCAACCATGGCCTCGGTTTGCGTCTACCATGTTTCTACCTTAACTGGTGATTCTGCGTCGCCTACCTCTGTTGATTCGGGCTATACAAGCCAATTACAACTATTGACGACAATGCTCGTTCTTGACCTATCGACCCAAAACGCGGACGCACTTCGTTGCTTTCTCGCTTCGTACCGGGACATTTTCCATCTCGATGACCGGCCATAGGGTCAAACGTCCGTTGTGGAACATCAAACACAAACATGGCGACGCCAGGCCCATTCATCGTCGGCCTTGCCGCGTCTCCGTTTGAGCGACAAGTAATGCACGAGGAAATCGACAAGATGCTTACGCGAGATATCATATATACCAGCGGACCTTTCACTAGCAGCCCGGCGCGCACATGACTTTCTTCCCCCATATTTTTTTTTTCTTAATAAGTATGTTCATGAGCCTTCAACCCACATTGGAGAGCTGTCCGCCCCAGAAAGGTACTTGCCAGGCGAGGCCGACGAACGGGTTTCTCTTCGAATGTTTTTGGCTCTTAACCCTTAACCACCCCCAATTTGTATCTCTCTTAGAAGCGGCTGGCAGTGAATATGCTGAAATTTTATATCATACAGAGGTGCGATGGCTGAGTTGTTCAATATTGCTGAAACAATTTTTTTGATCTCCGAGAGGGAATTGAGACCTTCATGAAGAAGAACAACGGGGCCATTGTTGAATTGTTCGACTAGAAGTGGCTTCACTCTCTTGCGTTGTCCAGTGATATTACTGATCATTTGAGCTACCTCAACGTTAAAATTCAGGGAAAACACAAACTCATTACAAGAATCCATGACGACATTTGGGCTTTCAATCTAAGTTGCAGCTTTGGGAGCGTCAGATGAGACTTCAGATGTTTGATCATTTTCTAACCCTCAAGTCGCTAGAGAACGTGGATAAACGATCATGTGATGTCTTCCCTGATCTCCTCCACGTTCACCAAAGAGAATTAGAGGAGGGCTTCAAGGACATCACCAGCCTCGCCGATGATTTCCGAATTTCGTCTTTGTCCTTTTCGGTGCGGTGGACGACGCCATGCCCAAGTTACAGATGAAAGTTCTTGAGCTGCAGGCTAATAGTCCGCTGAAGCAGACGTTTCAGGACGTGGGAGTGCCAGACGTTTACGAGTTTCTTGACGATGCATGCTTTCCGGCGTTACATCGACAGGCTGCCTGGATCATCGCCATATTCGGAAGTGCCTACTTGTGCGAACACCAGTTCCGCTTGCTCAAGGTGAAGCAGTCAGCTCTCCGGTCAAGAATGACTGATAAACAGATGCAATGGACCATAAGGATCGTCTCCGCAGAAGAAGTCAATGCGGAAACTTCTTCTCTCGTTGCAGCTAAGCGTTTGCAGGCATCAAGCTAGCGTGTTTAGAACTTTAGCCGTGATTTTGTGTTTCAGAAGAAATAAAGTTTTGTGACTTTGCTAAATGGTACTGGCATTATTTCCTCGCCTATTACGATTAATAACGCTTTGTTGGAGATACGGGAAAAACCTTGTTTCAAAGGGCAACGTTTGCTGACATTTTGTTTAGCCCCCCCCCCGCCCCCACCCCCCCTCTCCTCTCTCGAACTTCTTCACTGTCCCGGCCCTTCAGGGACTAAATATTGTAAATGCGGCCCACAATCTGAACTGAGTTTGAGGCCCCCGACATACACATACCGGTATTATCGCTAATTAGCAAGAAGTACCGACTAGAAAATACGTTACGTGCTTTTTGACGACGATAAGGTACCCGCTCCCTCTTTTCTTTTATCAGTCATTACGGTACATAGATCACGTAATCTTGTTAGCGCCGGGGACGAACTCATGGTGTGAAATCAATCAGTAAATAAATAAATCAATAAATCTTTATTTTCATTCTGTCAATGATACAGAAAGAAGGACTGTGACAAAAAGCTGTTTTTCAGAACAGCTTGACTAGGCCACACTCCCATAGAAAAATTTCGGAGCGGTAACAGCACTACCGTAAAATAAATCAAAAATTGAAACTTAACAGACAGCGTAGTACTGTAGGGCACACACTAAGTAAAGGAAATGTTAAGGTAATACAGAAGTTAAGGTATTTTTTACAGCCGTCCTAAAAATACATACAAAACAGTTTCATAGAAAAAATAAATATCTGGAATGCTATCAAATTACAAATGTCTAGAATAAATACACTGAATTTACAGGAAAAAACAATATAGAAATCAACTTGTTACAAACAGTTACATACAACCAGATGAAACAATTTGATACGGTTATGGATTTGACAAACGAGACAAAGTTTGTAATAAAACCAGTGTTAAGTAGTAGAAATCTCAGAGCTATACATCACTGTGTATAGCTTGCGGATATTCTGATATGAACAATCAAAGAAGTCAAAGTTGTTTAGGTCATAGTGATTGAGAAGGGACGGAAGAGTGTAAGACAAGCGCTCTTTGCCGGAGTTTATTCGTACTGTGCCCAATCCAAGTGAACCCACGTTTCTGTGAAAGCCAGGACGTCGTATTAGTATTTTCCCGATGTAGTTCTAATTCGACAGGTTTTGAAAGATACTACGTATGTTATTATACAAAAAAGAGAATTGACAAATTGATTGATGAATTGATTGAAAAATTCACAAAACCCGCTGGTCGTTGACCATGCAGGCAATCATGTCAATTGAACGAAGGTACCTGACATTGAGTCGTAAACACATGTCATAATTAATGCGCAATTTCTTGATGTCTAACTTAAAAAGGTCATTATATTTTCCATATTGCCGCATGTCTTTCCTGGCCCCATCTAGGGTGCGCAAAAAAAAAAAAAAAAACTTCCTGCCATGCAAATTCGCTGCTGTTTGAAGCTGTTCTCTCAAATATTCTGCGAGTCTTTGAATAATGCAACTTTACTGATAATTGGTCTGCACTTCTACCGTGGTAAACATTTAGACGCGATGCGCACGCAGGTTCAGGGTTGCCTCAAAAGTTCTTCCAATTTTCTGCAAGCAAAGTGCTCTTTTCTTTACCTCTACAGAAAATAACGTTTCATTATGGGCATCATGGTGCAGACAGAACGAAGACGACGCTGGGGCCATTTGCATTCACTTCGGCTTCTGCTTTACTCGACGTTTTTGCGACGCTTTCTTATGATTTCAAGGCTATATTTGTATAAAACGGCATCACAAAGACACAAGGACTCTGCGGACACATATTTGGACGCAGTGAGTGTTTATTTCCACGGTTTTCGAAGACTCTACTCTCGTCGCTCGACCGCCGCCTCGCTAGCCCTAGCAAGTGCAAACAGCGACGTGGCACGCTCTCGCTAGCGCAGCCCTGCAGCTGGCACTGTGCTCTCTTCTACGCCGCCGCCTCCGCATCGGCTGCGCTTTCTCGCTCAACAATGGAATATCAAGTAAGTGTCAGGGGAGGATATTTCCCGGGAGGAAATCACAACAGCTCAAGGCTCGCAAACCACGGCGTCTCGGAGAGAAATACATCAAAATGTCCACGCTAACCCCACTCCGTCATATAGCGCGCTGAAACGCGGCGAGAATAGGGCCCGCAGTAGACAACATGTTTAAAATAACATAATCCGAGCGAGCAGAATGCCGCAACTGCCAAAAGACGATATCGGCATCATTATCACACCCAGAGGGGGACATAATATCGCCAGGGTTGGCCCAACGGTCGCCGCCGCCGCCATTCCCACCTCGGCAGGTATCAGTCCTGCGCAACAACACTGGGACACGCTTTGTCCTGACAACAAACAGAACATCTTAGTAGCGAGCACGCCAAAGAGGAAACGCGAAACGCTACGTCCTGGTAAAACAAATCTGCATCGGTGAGATCTTCGAGTTTAGTGCCTACGAAGCGGCACCGCAATCTAGGTGTATAGGCGTCATCCATGGGATCCCGGTAAAAAACGGTTCGGCGGACATTGATGCAGAAATCGTGAACGACAGAAGTCCACTAGCCCTGCCCGCCAAGCACATCGGTAGTACCACCGCAGTTATCGTGGCTTTCGACGGTTATCGTGTGACCAATTTCGTACGTAATGGGTCGGTGCTGGCGCAATGCACGCTGTACCATAGGCAGATATCTGCTACGCCTGCAGTCAGCTCTGCCATCGCGCGTAAGTTTGCCCTAACTATCTGGCTATCTGGCGAGGCTGCGGCGCCACTAACGATACGGAGCATCAGTGTACAAGAGTGTAAGCTGTGTGGCGGAGCCCACCTCACTGCCGATAAGGCATGTAAAGAACGCGACCACATTCCCTACGTAGTGCGACGACGACAATGGGGGGGAGCGCGTCCATAGCGAGGCGACGACGCTCGAGTTACAACGTCCAAGTCCTGCGCTGGCGCCGACGACTATGATTTCACGCAACTTCGGAGAGATAGCCGATTCGTTGGCAGACGGTCCAGGTTGAGGTACCTTTCCGGGAGCCGCTCCAAGCGCGCATCCAGATCCCGTAGCGGTCCTCGGCCTCGTTCTACCAGTGCGCCACGCGGGGCCCCCACCGGATCTGCATCGCGGGGCCTTCCTTGGTCCCGTTCAGGCTCCCGCGCCGGGTCTCGCTCCAGCTGCCAACGATCGCTGAACCCTCTGGCCCCACCACCTGAAGGCAATTGCAATAAGAATAAGCGTGGCATCCTCACTTGGGTGGACACCATCCGGGGAAGAAGAAACGCTGCATCACATGTTAGCGTCGGGTTCACTCCCAGAGCACGGCACACGCACCACACCCGAGATAGCGTTCCTAAAACATGAGAAAGCGAGGATCAAAGATAGGATATAGAAACTCACGGCCGCGATAGCGGAACTGAGAAATGGCAGGAGCGCGCGCGCAGCTGCACCCGCCGCCGCCAATGCTGCCAATACAGTCGCCCCGTCGATGCCGCAACACATAGGCGCCGCTAACGACGATGGAGAGAGCGCACCTAAGAAACGCGCGGTCGCCTACGACTAGCCTGATCTACAGCACGAATTAGACGAAATTAGATGCTCTCGGCGATTAAGGGGAGCATCCGCTTCCTCGGCGAGAACATGGCCCTCGCGCAGTCCAGCCTCGCGGCCCACGGTAATCGGCTGGGCAAAGAGAACACTATCTCCAACACGTCACCACTCTCGCCATCGAACAAGGGTAAGCCAGTCTCGCAACGCCCACCCACGCCCAGTCCAGACCCTCACGCGGTGCTCTTTCACCCGCCGGGTGCCCGGGCCGACTCCCACATAATTCAATATGGCCAGGCCAAACGACGCGTTTCCCATCTGGCAGTCGAACTGCAGTAGGCTCGCCTTGAAGAAAGCCTTCCTGCAGCAACACATTCGTTGCCACGAAGCCGAACCCCTCGTCATCCTGCTATACGAAAGTGTAATACCAATTGCCACGTTCTCCTGATACCGGTCGTTACTGGGAAGGAAAAAAAACAACGTTTATCTACGTGCAAACTGATTCAAAACCCTGTCCTGCCCTGTTTCTTTCTCTGGTGTTTCCACCTACGCGAACACTTATCAGTGCAGATGGGTATATTGCAACGCGTTCTCCTGCAGTGCCAAGCCAGCAGCCCTCCACAACACGCAGCGCGCAAACCGTACCATCGCTGCAAGAGTTCTGGGCGTCAAATATTGCGAAGCGTTGCATGTATCCGTCCATATTTACTCAAATATAACGCGACGAAGTTTGTAAAGCGAGCAATGACTTTGCAGTCAAGCCAAATAAATGGAATGAGCGCGCGAATATACCGCGAGATGAGCCGTTTGAATAGCTAGATGGGCCGAATGAAATACGAAATTAAGTGAGGACAGGAATGGGAATCTAATCGCGCTCAATTAATCCTTGCTAATTCGCACGGATAGCGCTGCATTTCAGTTATTATAATTAACACGTAACCGCGGCGCGCCACGCATTTGAAGACGATGGTGACAAATACATCAGTAAAAAGCGCCGCGCGCATCCTCACAGAAAGTATGACAACCGCTTTCGCCCTCTTGCTCGTTTTGACTTTCGCGACGAGAGTACGCCGTTCCGAAAACGGCAAGAGCAATTAAAGAAAGCGTGCCATTTCCCCGAGTAGCTTTCATGAAATCCCCTTACTGCCACCTTCACAATAGCTTTATTGGATACAAGATAACCGGACGCTCGCGCTAAGCTGTCAAACGAGCGCTTCACGCACAGGCTATCGTACATCACGGGTCACAAATCGACTGCATCGCGCTGTTCTCGAAATCGTACACATTCACGCGCAGTTTTGTCTAGGCCGCCCCACAGTTTCCCACGTAGAGTAACGCACAATATTAGAGAGCAAAGTTTTTTCCCACTGCCATAGATCGGACAACGTTTGCGGTCGCATGAAATCTGAATTTTGCTGTTATTCGTATGTAACGCGTTGGTGGGCATCAAGTAACAAAAATCTTGAAAAGGAAAAAAAGGAACTGTCGTTACAATTGTGTAAAGCGATACCTTTGCTAATTCATTTCACTTAGAGTTGGCCTTTACCACAAGGAGAGTTCTGACGTGTGCGCAGGGACCGTAAAGACGGCCGACCACATCTGCCAGCGCTAATTTACAACCAATTATAGCAAATGTTTTTCCTCCACCTCTGACGTGTGACCGTAGTCAAACTGCTTTCAATGCCACATTTCATTAAAAAGTCATTCTATTGAGTTTAGACGATACGGTACTTGCACATAAAATAATAAATCACACATTCTCATTTCTTCTTGTTCTGCAGATGACGAGGGGGATCATCTGGTATGCGACATTTCAAATACGTGGCTACTGTGTACAACTGCTAGTGACTTTTCCGCCCGTCCCTCTGATGCCGTTGAAGCAGCTCGCGGATGTAAGCGTAGGTGTCAGCAATTTATTACACTTATTTAAGGTTTCTTGAAATATTCAGCACATTCAGCTCGGACTAGGCAAGCCAGTCACAATACGGTGATTATCAGATTGAGCAAATATCTTCTGCTGACCAAGGCTTGTAGAAAATGCCAAGCGGCAGATCGAAGCTAAACATTTGGTGCGCTCGTCTTGAGGAATTTGTACAACTAGGTCAATTGCCTTTTCGGTTGAGAAACACGAGCGCATTGTATTACAGACGCTCATTTACCTACCAAACTTGTTGCAAAAAAAGCCGATTGATCTGCTTCCTCTTTCCGAGTTCTTTCTCTTGCGTGCATCGCAAGCAGCAAAAAGAGGAGCAACATTTTTCCTGTAGAGCTATGCTTAGTGGCATAAACACAAAGAAGCTTTAAAGGGCAACTCCGGCGGTTTTTCGAGTTAAGCGATTTGAACTTGCTTGCTCTCAAGCCCGCTTGGGAGTTGCGCATACACGTTCAAATTGAATTTCCTTCATTGCTCGTACCAACCGTCTTGCCTGCTGCTCAGCTACTGGCCAGAATGCATTATGACGTAAAACGGCGTATACGCAGAGCATCCTGGGAATTAATAGCATACGACGGGGCCGAGGAGTGAGCTAGTGTTTGGCGCGATTGGTTGCTGTCGCGCACAGATACGTTGTGTGGGGACGGGCAAGAGATGGGAGGCAGGTGGTGTTGAATTGTTCGCTGCGCGAACTTCGGCCCTCGCCATCCGCACACACAGCTTTAGCCGATGTCGATTGCCTTCAGTAGACGTTAAGCCTATCATAGTCGCTGAGTTCGTGTGTCTACTGCTGCCGGTTATCTACGACTGACCTGAAGCTCGTTAATTCATTAGAAGGAAGAATAGTGCCTCCGTAGTTCAGTCCTGATCACAAAAATTTGAGGTAAACCATCTGTCATTTCCTGTAGCCTACACGAAAAAGCTGGATCAATGACACGACGCTCTGTCAACACGGCATTTTTATTTTTCATTTGTCGCACCATTCTTCTATAGCCCTAAGAGCGTCACTGAGTAATTACTGATCTTCTGTGCTATTCATTTCTTTGTATAAAAAGCAATCATCGGCGAAAAGTGCCACCGTGATACCTTTGTCAATTGCAGAGGAAATGTCATTATTATATACTCAAAATAGTACAGGAGCTAACACAGGCCCCTGTGGGACACCAGACGTCACGTTCAACGGCCTTGATTTAATGTGTTCCACTTCTACGTATGGTGTTCCACCCCGGAGGTACGCAGTTATTCATTTTACCATTTTCACGTTTATTCCCATTTCAGTCAGTTTCACAGTCAATTCTGCATGTAGCACTCTGGTGAATGCTTTCGACAGATCAAGACAGATGGTGTCTATCTCTTTCTTATTGTGTAATGTGCTCGCAAAGCCATGGATTGTTTCAAGAAGCTCTGTTTTTGTGGAAAGGCGCTGTCGGAATCCGTGTTGGTTCGGAAAAAATGAGTTCGCATTTTCGATGTACGTGTAAATTGACTTGGCTACAACATGTTCTAGGAGCTTGCAGCAAACGCAGTTGAGCGATACCGGACGGTAATTTTGAATTATCTATCTCCAGACTTGTGCGCAGGTATAAAGTCATCAGTGACTCGGCGCCGCAAGTGACGCGTCAAAAATAATTTTTAAGTAATGCGCAACCCATTCCGCATACTTGCGCAGAATTCCATTCGGCATGTCATCGGGACCTACCGATTTTTTGATGTCAATGTTCAGTAGAAGAACTCCAATTCCCTCATAGGAGACTTCAACGTCTGGTATCTCTTCCAAGCGAAGCAATGGAGGTAGTATGGATTCAATACTGGATTGTTACGGAACAGAAGACACCGACTGAAAGAACTCGTTGTAAGAAGAAGCAATCACTGCAGGATCAGTAACCACAGTGTTATCAAGTACAATGCTATGAGACTCGTTGTCCTTTTTCGACTTATGACGCCGAAATTTATCGAGAGACGACCTCATGAACTTTGTCAATGTTTCTTTCTGCTATCTACCTTTTGCTTCAGTAATCATAGAACGCAGTTGTGCAGACAACTAAGTTAATTTTGCGGGGTCGTTAGTTACTTTCCGTCAGTGGCGCAGCCAGAAATTTTGTTCGGGGGGGGGGGGGGGGAGCTCATGATGCAACTCGGCCTGCTCATAGAATTTGTCGAGGGATCAAATACATGAATAATAACTGCATTGTCATTGCCAAAGGTGCTGCAAATGAATTCTTAAACGCTATGCACTGTCAAGACAAGTAAAGTATGTATTTTTAATAAAAGAATATACCGGTATGTCCCAAAAATTGTGCCTGAAGTAAGTAATATCAACGCTTCGATGTTTTTGTCTATTCAATAAGTAAATAAAATATCACACCAACTTTCGAAATATATGAGTTCGAAACCAGCAAAGCAGTGCATGCCCCTGATATGAAAAAAAATATGTAAAGGCCATGAAATAAAAAAAAGTTGAGGACAAATATGTTAATGAAACTCTGTCAGCAAAGAACCTTGTTTACGCTTTTGTACTTATGCAAAGGCCAGGGAAGAATATTAATGACGCTGTCATTTGTCCTAATGTATTGCGCAGGAGCAGTTGTCACCGGTCGTGCGTTGTAATGGCACCGACATTATAGTCGCAACAGAGAGCACGTATGAAATGCAGAAGTTCTGCAGAATATTCGAGGGCGAGTCAAATGAAAGGGAGCCAATGCGAATATATGACAAACGGGTTACTTTATTTAAAAGTAGTCTCAATGAGCATTTACAGATTTGTCCTGCTGACTAACGAGTCGCGTGATTCTCGTTTCATAAAGTTCATTGGGTTGCTTCTTAAAAAGTCCGCAACGGACTCTTTCACGTCATCGTCGGACACGAGTCTAGTTCCCTTGAGCTGCTTTTTTTCAAGTGCCCCAAAATGTGGAAGTCACAAGGCGACAAGATTGGGCAGTGTGGCCGATGTCGCAGCGTTTCCCGCTTGAACTTTGCCAATTTTATGTTAACCACATCAACGACATTGAGACGGGCATTGTCGTGGAACAAGATCACCCCATTCGTCAATTTTCTACGTCGTTTGTTATTGATTGCGACACGCAGCCGATCCGGCGTTTCACAATATCTGAAATTACATTGTGAAATTCGATCAGTAATGGACCCTGATGATCTAAAAAAAGTCAACACCTTTCCGGCGGAAATAACGGCCTTTGCTTTCTTTGGGGGTGGTCAATTCGAATGTTACCACTGTGAGCTTCACTGTCATGTTTCAGGCTTGTAGTAGTGGTACCACGATTCGCCGCTGGTCACAAGTGCAGACAAGAAGTCGTCACCCTTATTGTGATACCGGATCAGGTGAGTCAAGGCAGCGCCGAACCTCTCCGTCTTCTGGCAGCAGTTCAAAATCTTCGGCAACCGTTGCTCACACATGAGCCGATAACCGAGATGTTCACGAATTATGTTGTGAACCGAACCGTGACTGATGTTCACACGTCCTGACTGTTCATCGATGAATATCCTCTGTTCATGTTTAATCAGCTCATCAACTTTGCAATTATGTTGGGGGTGATTCCACGGTGGCTTTAACCGGGTCTTGGATCGTCTTTGCAACTATCACTTCCTTCTTTGAGCCGTTTCCTCCAACGCTTCACTGTGGCCAATGGAATGCAATGTTAACGTACGAGGCATCCATACAGCGACTAATTTCATATTTGGAAACGCCTTCAGCTGTCAAATTGTCCCGACACCGCGCTGTTCTACTTTTCGAGCGTCCATTGCGTCACGCAACCATATTCGACCCAGTGTATGATAGCATTAACGAACATTTATTCTCACACCTGCGTGTCACTTCCGTAAATGATAGATGCCTGTGTGCTACTTGCATGCCTCAAGGATAACCATTATTGAGCGGCGTTGGTTGGCTCACTTTCATTTGACTCGCCCTCGTACATTAGAAATGCGAAGATACAATGGGATATACAAATGCGAAGATAGAGCTTGATAAAGGGCAAAAAAGTGCCACTGGAAACAAAGTTCGCTGCACGTATACACAAAACCTCGCAAGAAGATATTTAAATATAAGTATAAGTCTCCAATAAATCTACGTCTCTAAGAAAATGTCACTGTATATAATGCGCCAAACAAGGCAAATATACACGCTGCGCAATCACAGATGCCGAGATAACCAAATCCTAACGCCCGCCACCCCTCCCTCCGCTCCACGTGACGTATCACGCGCGATGGAAGGCGGCGCGCTTCCTCCCCGCTTTCCTCTCTTGCGCACACAATACTGAACCACCACCATCGGCTCACCCATGCCTTCCCCCCACCATGTTTTCATTCGCACATACAGCATGCGGCTCGCGGTCACAAGGTTATGGCCCTTGAACTTTGTACGGAACATGAGGGCGAAGGCGACGGCAGGAATGCACCTGCAGTGTCCAGGGGTGCTATGCAGGATGCGCCGAGTTTGGCGAAACTCGGGATCTTCACGAGCTCTGGCGACACCCCAAGATGAAAGCACAAATGGTACCGAGACACAGTTCATCTTTCGAGAAGCCTCCAGTTTCATTGGTTTATCTAGATTCACTCTGGGTGGCTATCATTCCTTGGGCGTTGCCTTCTGGGCGGTCGACAAACTGGGGCTCGCGTGATCATACCGTCGGTGCATGGTCGCGCCTTCTTTCACTAGTTTGTCGTTCCACCGAGTGCATTACACGCACAAGTGAGTTATAAAACAAATACATTTAATACAATATTATTAGTTAGTTTAACGTGGTTTAAAAGCATTTTAAAGCTTACAAGATCTACACTGAATGTGTATTCGACTAATTTGTAATTTAGTACGCTTCACATTATACCACGAGGGAACGCTGTGGTGGCGTCATCACATACATTCATCGGGCGAGCATGGCGGCTAAACATCGAAGAGGCCCAGTGTAAACAAACTCGTACAACGAGCTTGCAGTGCGCGACGTAGTGATCAGGCTCGACGATGACCACTATTTCTTGGATAGTTCTGTTCCTCCGTGAGCAATCTTTCCGTGCACCCCGAAAGACTGCGAATAGCTTAGGCGATTTTACAGATCGCAACGCGAACTTACTGTTCACGGCACAATCCTGAACAAACAACTTATCCAGTGCTGCTTCTGTGAGTGCGCCGAGTTCCTCCACTCTGCGTGACTGCGAGTGTCACGAATATTGCATAGTGTGTGCAAAAGGAAGACAGCCGATATAGCTACGATGCGACAAGGAGGTGGTGCCGACGATGGATCTCGCAACCAACACAGTGACGGAGGCATCGACAAACTGCAGATAAGTATATTTCTACTGTTTCATATTTAGCATAATAATAGTGCACGGATTAAGTCACTTTCGTAGTAACGAACTGAATGTCCTGCAGTTTAAAAAAGGCATTGAGAGCCAATGAGTGTTCGTGCTTTTACATGTACGTGGGCCCGCAAAAATATGGAAAAGATAAAGGTAACCTTCACTAACTTAGTGATATAACAGAAGTTCACCAGTGACATTCAGCCCGCAGAATCTATGGAAGAGTATCTTTATCCAGGTGAAATATCAATAGCAGGTGCTGATATAAAGCAGGAAACTTATGCAAAAATTTCATGGGTTGAACAGCACATGGGAGGCATTACCGAATCGTGATCGCCACATTACCGATATCCTTGAAGAATGTTTAGAATCGTTGCATTCTACCGGTTATGCAATATGGGACATAAACCTGGAGGTTAACAAGGAAACTCGAGAAGTCGAGGACTGTGCAGAAAGCGAAGTAACAAAAATTGTTGGAGATAGCATTAAGGCAGGAAGACAGTGGCGTAGTAAACCGTAGCAACTGATATGCTAGTTGAGATTAAGAAAAAAAAATGGAATCAGTGGGCAGGCCATGCACTTCTTCAATCACTTGTTGCCAATTTGTAACAGGTGATTACATAAGCGTGACAGAATGGATGTCAAGGAGAGAGAACTGCAGCCGAGGATGGTAGAAAATTGCGTAATGGGACAAAAATATGATGTTTGTAGGCATAGGATGCAATCAGCTCGCATAAGACGGGATTGTAGGGAGCGCCATTGATTTTGCAGTGAACAAAAATAGGTTTGTGGTGCTGACAGTAGCGACTCGTGAAGGTTCGAGGACACGTCAGCTGTTGGCACACTAATAAACATTACAATTGGCTCTGAAAAATACAACCCGTTATGAAAAATAAAGCAATGTTGTCCCGACAAATTGATTTATTATGCATACACTAAAGGCTTCCACAGTCAAGGGCAGTTAGTACCAATAGTGCAATGAGCATTTTTATCTGTAAATAATGGTTTATATGCGGTTGATTCATTCCAACAGTCCACTTTTTTTGCAGCAAAACATTCTGCTGCTGGAGGCAGTCAACCGCCTGGTGGCAGTAGGCGAGCGCCAGGCACATGCTCTTGAGAGTGTGGCAAGGTCCAGAGGGCTGCTCTGCAACAGTAGGATCAGTGCACTCACTGCTTTCCAGTCGAGCCCCCAGAACACACCTTATAAAGGAGCTTTCACTTTATTATTTTGTTTATTATTCAAGAGCATGAATAAAATTATTGCAGTAAACATTGTGCTGTGCATATTGGGACACTTGTAACATGCACTTGATGTCTCTTCAAAATGGGCAAACACATAAAGGCGGAACCGTATGGCGCGATTTCAGGCGCGATTGACGCGCGGATGGTGGGACGCGCGCATCATTTTGACGCGTGCCCAGCATGATCCGCCACGAAATCGCGCCGCCGCGTTAGGGTGGCTAGAAGGGGAGGTGTGAATACCGGCGGCGCAAACGTGACCCCACAGCGCACCGATGCCGCGGGGCGGCGCTGTTGACCAAGGCGGGGTAAAATGCGGGGTAAGCACGCAGCCGAAATGAGCGCCTCGCCAGCCTCGCGTCGGCTGCATCTCTACCAGCGAAGTGAAAGTGAGCCCGTTTCGGGTATCGCGCGCTTTCTGCGAGCGTCAAAGAATGAATCTTTATCATGAAAACAATGTTATGTCAGCCCAAATCATTACTCCTGTGAAATTTTACGGGCCCAGTTCGCACTGTATCGCGATTCAAACGCGTTTTGTCTGTGCGCATTTCGTGAGCTGGCTTTGGGTGTTAGGAGCTAGTGGGGGCTTCGAAATAATTTCGACCACTTCGGGTTCTTTAACGCGCACTGACATCATACGGCACACGGGCGCCTTGCATATCGCCTCCCTGAAAATGCGGTCGTCGTCCTCGAGATCAGCAGTCAATCACCCTATGCGTGCCGTAAGACCTGTAAACTGCAGACATTACCTGATAAAGTCTGGACGTGCTTACAAACCACTTTTTGTCTGCGCTTGCAGACGCGTAGCATGTCATTTTGATGCTCATATAAGGAACTTACTATGATTGTAGACAGTGAAGCAACAGATCTGGTCATGAAATCGGTTATTAACAAGTGAGCAAAAAAATATACAACACACATTGTTTCAGTGTTTTCCGTTTCTTCTCACTGCTCTGCTGATTGACACCTTTAAGCACAAAGTGAATCCTTGTGAGGCAATAAAAACGTATAAGTGAGGCTGTCAGGGTAGCAGAATGGTCTAGGCAACCAATCTTTAACATTTAACCAATTGACTGCAAAATCTCGGCCACAGCTTTGGCATGCTAGCGTGTTACACTGAATTGAAAATTATGGGGTTCTACGTGCCAAAACCACTTTCTGATTATGAGGCACGCCGTAGTGGAGGGCTCCGGAAATTTTGACCACCTGGGCTTCTTTAACGTGCACCTAGATCTAAGTACACGGGTGTTTTCACATTTCGCCCCCATGGAGATGCGGCCGCCGTGGCCTGGATTCGATCCCACGACCTCGTGCTCAGCAGCCCAACACCATAGCCACTGAGCAACCACGGCGGGTGTTACACTGAATAAACGAGTGAGTTTGTTTTCAAGGGCATTGTCCAGCTTATAGAACGATTCTGACGGATATAAAAGGCCCTCAAGGTCCCACTATTTCGTTGCCTCTGGTGGAAGCTCTCTGGGGATATTGCCTTTATGGTGCTTCGCAGTCTTCACAATGTGTGGGCAAAACAAGTCTTCTCGCCACATAACCTGCAATGTAATAAACTAGCCGTGCGTCGCTGCGGTGCTCAACATAACTTTGGTGGTCCACAGCATCTCGCTCTCGAATGACGGAATATCGGGAGGAACACTCCAAAGCAGGCGACGAGACCAACTCATTGACCAACTGACAGCGGAGGGCGCAGGCCAGCGCGGGAGTACCACGCCGTAATACCACGCCGCGAGCAGCAGCGCCACGTTCCCCCTGGTGGCATCGGTGCGCAAGGGGGTCACGCGCGCCCGAAGGAAAGCGCCGCCGGTATTCACACCTCCCCTTCTAGCCACCCTAGCCGCGTGCTGCTGCTCGGAGTAGAAAAAAACGCGTCGCGCGGCGCGTCCACCAATCAGAGTTCAGGTAAGTCACGTGGCATTTGGTCACGTGGCGTTTTGGTTCTTTTTTTGCCACCAGATGGCCTTGCTCTCTGCGCATCTCGACGGAACCTCCTCGGCGGAACTTTTTTTTTTTTTTTCTCGGCAGAACTGGCGCGCGCGTCAAGGAAAACATGTGCTACCGTGATTTCGTTCGCGCATCGTGTTCACCTAAAATGAACAAAGCAACCTTCAACGAGGCCCTAATAACTAAAGTGGAGAAGCGTCGCGTCTCATCGCTAAAACTGGCAAGACAATTTGCTAATAATATTACCAGTGTATGGTGTTAGCTCTCTTCTCAACCAAGCAGGCCGCACCCACATGTACCTCCTGACCCGCATTTTTTCTTGCTTCAGTATCAGCATCCCCCTTAATAGTAGCAATCGCCTCTTCTGCTCGGTAGTAAGCGGCCGACCCTCCTTTTTATATGTGAAGTTGTAAACAAACAGCGACTTCTCAGCATGCGGAAGGTACATAGTCGCAGTTTCGCACACAATATTGCTGCTTGAAATTAAGCTTGATAAGTACACTTCGGAAAGAAATGTCGCTGTCTAGTTACACTCAGATTATATTTATTGTAGTGTTCTGTAAGTTTAAGGGCATATTATATATGCGGTAACAGAGACAATACATGTCTTTGAGAGTTATGTTGTCTGGCAACCCGGAAAACGCGGCGCGAAAGCGCCGCTCCTTTTTTTCGTACGGGTGCTCGCGCGTCGGCGACAACGCGGGCGTTTGCCGCCCGTCGCGTTTTTCGCTCGCGAAAAACGCGCCATGCGGTTCCAGCTTAAGACAACCTGGACCGTGTAAATGAAAATGACACTAATGCAGCATATACGTCATTGTGCTGCTTGTTCTTTCTATGTGCAAGAATACAGTGGGTATGATTAGCCACAAGATGAACGGTGTGTGTATTTCACAATGAGAAGACAGGAAACGGCATGACCTTAATAATAATATCACCTATAGACTGTGCACATGAATGCAACACTCCCCGATTTAAACGTGCCATTACATGCACGTTCGATACCACGTATTCTTTAACAATGGCATATATTTGCATGTACTAATTTTCACACAGCTTAAGCGCATGCATAGCTCACTTGTGATGTATCCATTTCATAGGCCAAATAATTGTACACTTTGTCCTTTTGTGTTGTATGAAAAGCGGCATCCTCTAGTCGGATACAACTTCACAAGACAGGAGAGGCCCCGCCCAGATGACCAAAGCACAGCAGCCGATTGCCTCCACGTCTAAAGAAATAGTCCCTCTCCAATGAGCGGGCATTAGTGCGTCCAGCGGCACGACGTCAGTGTAGAGTGTGTGCCCTTTGGTGCAGGCTTGTGTTCACCTGCCGTTGAAGTGGATTCTGCGGCCTCCTAAAGTTGTATCCGACTATAGAATCACGTAATGCCTTGCACTGGTTGCATAGACTTTAGCAACTTGATAGCACACAATGATCAGGTACAGAAATCTATAAAGGCACCCAAGCAAAGCTGGCTGGCCACACTTCCATTATGAGGGGCTGTAAACAGTTCTCACCAAATATTCCCATGACATCCTTGAAAAAGAGGTGGTGTTTGGCACTTTAGAATCAAAAACAGATTACAGTGAATGTTGTGTACCACGTTAAAACAAACTGAGCTTGGTTATCTGCACAGCATGTAATGAAAGCTTGTGCTTCACATAGGAAACAAAGTGCTCTGTCCAGTACAACTGTCGAGTTTGCTGTGGCACCTATTATGTCATTAGTGTCAACATACAAATTTTCAAAGGCCATTCATTTCACCATTATTTTTGTATGATGGTTCTTTCAATCAGTGCTTGTATTACATGAGCAGGTGGATTTGAAAGCAAAGCTTTGTTTGTAAACCTTCAGACTTCCATAATTGTGTGGCAAGGCACTGGCATGGTGTCGAATAGCTCACACTTCCTCGGTCCTGCACCAAAGAGGCCCAATGCTCTATTTGAAGATGGATCGCACAACAATTCAACGGCACACAAAGAAGACTAACACACACAGCAGTGCCTTCTGCTGTGTGTATTTCTCTTCCTCAGTCCTGCACCAAAGAGGCCCAATGCTCTACTTGAAGTTGGACCGCGCAACAATTCGACGGCACACAAAGAAGAGTAACACACACAGCAGAGCGTTCGGCTGTGCATTTCTCTTCTTTGTGTCCCGTCGAATTGTGGTGCAATTCAGCTTCAAGCTTCTATACCGATACAACTAGTCTTCAACCTCACCAATGACCTAGTTATTAAGCCACAATGGCGCACATCTTTGAAATGTCCCAACACGAATTAGCTCTCCAACAAATCACCGCAAGCATAAAATTTTGCTGCACAGGTGTATGCACGTGCCATATTCTGTACCACTAAACTCGCAGGAATCAAAGGGGCAAGCATTAACCAGCCTTACTGCTGCCGTTACCATCATCATCATGACACCAACAGAAAGACAGTGCTGCGTTTCAGTAAAGGGAGTGCCGGAGGGAAAGGCGTGACAGCGAGGCTTGAGGCTTACAATAAAAATAGCATTTACAAGGCATGTTCAATGCCAAAATATGCTGCATATCGCTCATCCTACTTTGGCATTGCGGCAAGCTTTTACACGTTTGAGCATGTCACAGCTTGTGTAATCATTGCTCTAAAGCTGTACAAAAGGTGTATTCGCTCTGCAAATTTTATTTTTATCATGGCGGGTTAAAGACCCACTTTTCATTGGCATCTGCACCACATTTCTCCCGATATGTAATTTTGCCTTGGTGGTTGACGACATCTTCACGCACACCGAGTTCTGCAGAGCATTGGATCTGCATTGTTCTACTGCTGAAGAAACAAGAATTAGAGCCCTATTATGAGACGAAAATATACGATTTGTCCATACAGAATAACGCTGCCCCCCCCCCCCCCCCCAAAAGAAATACACTGAACCACTGGCACATGCACCAACAGTGAACACAGCAAACACTCTGAAGTATTTTCTTCATGCAAGCCAGCACACTAACATTCTCAATGCATTTTCATTTTGCCATAAATGCATAGGCACAACCGGCTTGGCGCGACATCCGCATCTCGCACTGCAACAAATTGTGCAATGCCTTGCTGTTTCATAGTCTGGCCGATAGATGACGTATGACCAAAATTCAGCATTATGCATACTAAGTAACTTGTACTAAGTAATCTGATAAAAAAAACCAAGTTCTTTATGAGATTAGCATTCACAGGGTACTTCACACAATTTGTGATATCCATTTATCTATTTATACTTCATTAACCTCTTTCCCCAAAAAGTGAGCCATTTGGAAGGCACCCTGATAAACAAGTAGAACAATCGGTAAAAAGTCAGCAACCAGCGAAAAAGTCAGTATCATAGGCTGCAGCATGTGTGACGTCGGAAACACAAACTTTAAGTCGGCTACAGAGAAGTGACAAATTTGGCAATATGGTGCGTCTAGACATTGCTTCAATGCTAATCACACTAACGCTGACATCGAAGGCACCTTAATTCCTACGTACGTTGCGTCGACACACCCGATTACGTTCGTAATGTTTCCGCGAAGAAGCGTTTTTTATAAATGCCCGCTCAGCCGCAGTCTTCGGGAAAGCCAGCCACCGCTTCCGCACTGCCGCATCAATAAGCGCATCAGACATCTCTGACACAGAGGCTCACAATAGTTTGATGACGTCCAATGTAACGCTCGGCGCCGACGCTTTCCTGAAAACTCCCAGTCCCGTAGAAACGGAGGGCGCAGAGGACTTGCTCTTCAACGGTGAGCGAATGAAGCCCGCCACGCTGTCTCCACAGACGAGAGTCTTCGCCTAGCTCGTCACACAGCCAGCGGACTGATGTCTTCGACAGGCCAAAATGACGCTGAAACTCCACGGCGGTCATGTACGCGAACGGGTCCAGACGGTCATACTGACGCTTGCTGCCGCTGGCTACAATAACACAGGCTGCTGCTGCCGCCGCCATGTTCCCGAGTTGAACTCGGAGGGGGTTTCGCGATGTACGAGTTTAGCACGAGTTCGACTGTCAATCAAAGCCACAGGTCACGCCCCGCGCGAGGCATGTAACTCTTGTGCGCGCACCCACCACGGTTGGGCCACGCCCAACTTATATTTCGGCAACAGCGACGCGGTGCCGAGCTGAGAGGCATCAACAATATTCACCACCGACATAAAACACGCACAACACACTGTCATCGGTGATGTACAGCGCACTACATCAAAAACAAAGCGTTGACTGTCGCTGGCTTCTCGGGCTGAGATGGCCCCACAGCACGGTTTCATTGCCTGCATTGTGGCGACGTAGCGCACAGTAAATAATTATCGGCACGTCACTGTAGCTGCTTGCAAAGCGTCGATGCGCCGAGTGTGACGACGATGCTGAGGAGTGCGTATCGCAGCAGTCGTTTGAGATGGCTGCTCTGTCATCGGTGATATATCGGAGCCACAACGTCGTAAACACGATCAGCGTCCGAGAATCGCTCGCTCTTCTAGACCCAGTGCAATGGCATTTCTTCATCACAAGCACTGCGCACTCAACAGTTCCACCACCTTCCTCAGTTCGAAGTCTCATTTCATAACCGCACACAAGAGCCCTCACCTGCCAAAATGCGATTGCTGCGGTGTCGTTATGATATCCTTCTGCGATCGCTGCTGGCTCCAGCATAAGTAATCCGCAAGCACCTTGGTGCGCACAAAACACTCTAATACTGCGTACATGCGCTCAGAGGCACTTTCACTGGGCAAGCGATGACAAGCGATGAATTGTGTCGATGGGAAGCACGCACTTCTTCGCAATGCATCGCCGAGGCTTCGCGCACAAAGATAAACTGGTACATTTTCACTAAACTGCGTCAATGCGGGCACTACGGACCAGCATTTTGCATCGACAGCCGTTGCTCCCGTATTTATGACTAGTGTATCGTTTTAGTTGGTAAAGCGGGGGCCTTAAGGCGCCTGCTATGAACAGCCGTACCACGGCGCTGCGTTTCTATTCCCCTAATAGAGAAAGAGTGGTGATCACTGACATTATTGAGAATAGCACTGTAGCGCCCCTAGGTGACTTCTCACCGTATGAACTGCCTCGTGCGTGCGACCTGCTTCAATGTATCCGCTTCTAAGCTTTCGCCTCACTGTCGCCACTCGCGGCAAGTAGTGCAAAATTTAATAATTTGCTCGATCTCCGTTTGTCATCAGAAATTTCTAGCATTCAAAACTAAAAACAGACACTTCAAGAAATAAAAATGTTCGTTATTTTATTTGTTGTATTTTAACGTATTCGTTTGAGCGAAAGCGTAGGTGCACGAATGCGCCGCATGTACCCTGTTCGCATTCGATCGAGGATATAAAGATAGTTGCCGAAAGAGGAGGCACGCCCTTGACGCGCCTGGGAAAGGCGTGGCAAGCGGCTCACGGCAAGTCTGCAGACAGACAGCCGGACAATCACGGTATTGCTAAGTTGCGATAATCCGTTGATAACAATACGCGGCGCTGGCGAGTTTCGTTGTGGAGCCGTCTGCGCTTGAAATGTGGAAGCAGCGTGCCGCGCAGGGTGCGCTCATGTTGTCATACGCGGCTTTTTGTCTACATATTTTTTTGCCTGCAGCCTTTGCGCGTTTCACGCTATCTCCGTTCACTGACTGCCGTCGAGCAAACTCTTGTAAAACTCGGGTGAACGAGAAACTCGGCGCATCCTGCATAGCACCCCAGCTCTGTTGCGAACGACGCCGTTTCAGCTTCAGTTTATTATTCTTTAAATACAACGAATTGGTAAGAGACAATATACAGACGAAGGTCCCAAGTCAGACTTCAACGTGACCCACTGTTAATAACATCAATGGCGAGATGTATTAAAGAGCAAGCTAATTAAAAGAAACAAACACAATCGCGAAAATACAACATAGAAAAACAAATTTAACGAAAACAAATTCTGTGTATTCAAGCGCATAGATAGTGCATAAAATAAAATAAAGAACTGTTGATACATACAAATGGCAAATATAGTGTAATGAATGACGTAAACTTAGTTGTACATATAAAACAGCTGAAGGTTATGACTAAATATTTAAAGGATGAAGATTTAATGCTCACGGGTAAACCATTCCAAAGGTTTATAGCAGCGAATGATGGTGTCATTTTTCCATAGAATGAACTATAGGCAGCAGAAAAGTAGAGAAACCTGGTATTATTGTTATTCATGAGGTGCCTGGAATCAATTGGTGTGCCAGCTGTTTAATAAGTAATTTATAAAACATAATTAGTAGATGATAGTTGAACAAGTTCGTTACAACAAGGATGTTATTTTCGCGAATAGAGTAGCACTCGTGAAAAACCCACTCTTAGTGATAATGCGTATTTCTTGGTTTTGTAAGTACTCAAACGATGAAATATGACAGTTATATGTGGTTCCCCTGGAAACAATGCCATAATTATAGTGACTTTGAATGACGGCAAATTATAATGCTAATAATGCGTCTTTGGAGAAATATGCTCTTGATTTGAATAATGCTCTAATACGGAAGGTACACTTTTGCTTAAAGAAGGCGATGTGTTGAGAAAACTTTCGGTTATAATCTAATTTGATGCCCAAAAATGATACACAGTCGGAGACGGGAATGCGATGATCACTTACAGTTATCTCAGGCAAGCCAGGTAGTATTCTTTGGCTAGAAAGTGCAATCATTAATTGAGTTTTTGAAGGATTCATAATTAAATGATTGGACGCAGACCATGCAACAATAAGGTCAAGCTCATTGTGTAGTTTATGGATTAAGGTTGTTAAAGAACTGTCACGCAACGAGATAGTATCGTCTGCGTATAACAAAGAATGTGCCAATTTAAGACACGTGGGTTCCGCGCGATTTAAGACCATTCGCGCGCTTGCGGGCTTTTTGTCTGCAGTGACTGTGTCTCTCGCATTCGAGGTCGGTGGGCTGTAGTCGCTCGCTGTTCACCATGTTCCACGACGACCTGACTGAACAGGAGGATGTCATGGTGGTTTTGGCGTGCACGGCGGCCTCACTGGCAATTCAAGCGCGTAGGCAATGACAACCGGATGCACAAAGTCTTGCGCGCTACTTCCGGGGCATCGCTAGTTGGTTTAGCGGCTTGCGACTTGCAGACGCATGCTGGAAAATTGAGCAGCGTGCGACTGACCTGCGATCATCGCTTTTCGACCAATGCGACTGTCACGTTGCGACCAGAACGGTCGCACGACCTCTGCGACTCGCAAGTGTGAATGGGTCTTTTAGTTCAAGCTTTCGTGAGCTGTTAGTGTACTGCCTTGCCTGTCTGCCAGCGCACGTATACCGGGTGTTTTTACGAAGCTGTTTAGTATTTTTTTTAAAATAGCGGTTATCGCGATTTTTTTTAAATATTTGCGATAATTGTATAATGTATCCGATATTTTAACTTCAATAATATCCGCTTGCTACGCGGACGAATGACAGCTATGGCTTCTATAGTGGAAATGTGATTTTCCCTAGCAATGACTCTTCACTTGATACCCTTAAGTTGCAGGTTGTATATACCAGACATACTAATCTTGCAAAATCAATATTAGTAATGACTCTGAGTGTTTCTCATATTGTTCACCCAACTTCTTGCTTACTCAGACTTTTATCTTGCTCAGAGGCGACGCATAATTAATGCCAATCGTACTAACGAGTTATTTGTGCTCACTCGTGACTCAGACTTCTCAGTTTATAATTATCAGGGTTCAATCACCCTTTAAGTTACATTTCATTTGATATTCATATAGTTAGAATTTGTAAGTAGTCGAGAACCCTGAACTGAACATAATCACTAGTGTCACCAGTATTTCGATGCTGTCTGCTATATATTCAGAAAATGAAGTTTAATAAAATTGATTCATAGAAATGACAACGAATAAATAAAGACTACCACTGTGATACTAAACAAAGTGATTCGTGATCACTAGTGACTAACCGCTATCATCGCCTACTATATTGTAATTTACCTTTTTATCACTTTCGATTTGGCATGATTGAATGAATGCATGAATGTTTATTTTCACAGAAAAATTCAAAGAATCTCTCTCAAAGAGGCTCTCTGCCAAAGTGATTTGTGATCACGAGTGACTTCAGTCCTACAATCTTCGTCTAAATATAACCAAACAAAGTCTGTATGGCTTCAGTTCATATACATTAAGCTATGCTCTAAAAAATACGAGAACATCGAACTGAACGTATCGCAGATCACTAGTTACCGGTTTAATCGGACAACATTGGTATCCAAAGCAATAGTGATTTATGACTTTAGGATTAATATCAATGACAAAGTATATGAACGAAGGCTACTACTGTCAGTATAAATAAAGTAATTCGTGATCACTGGTCACTCAGTACTACAACTCCTAGTTATCATAGTTGAGCGACTCTTTGAACGCAATGCTGCACAAAAGTTGGACTCAGCGTTATCAGTTAGCAATGGGAACCAGAATGCTAGTTTGTTTTGAGTGCGAGTGGTGTATTGACGACGTGCACGAATCAAAACTACCATTGTACCAGTAAAATAAATTATTCATTATAATTGTTTAGCTCAGTCTACCAGCTCCCAGCAAGCATCATTGCTGAATCACTCGTTGTTTTGTATTTAAGTTTAGATTCATGACATCAATGCCATGTAAAACCAAGAAGCTTCGCACGGTAAGTTAGTAAGTAGTCGTGGCTAATTCGTATATTACTAGTTAGCTGTGTTGTGTAATTACTTAGTTAATTACTCAATCCTACAATGTAATTACTGACTTGTTACACGGGTTAAGCTGGAACGTAATATTTATGTTTCTAAACATTTCTATGTACCAAATAAATAACTTTACGATGCGCCAGAACTTAAAAAAAGATAGCGTGTGCTCCCGGGCTTAGTGCTTTCATATCGAGGGCGGGAATGTGCATCATTGCTTCACATGCAAGTCGATTAGCTTTAACATCAGCGACGCGCCGTTTTCCGTCAAATTCAATGACTGCCGAATCTTTTGCCCCTCTAGTGCTGCTTTGCCGTATGATGACCGAGTAAAAGCGCCCTAGGAAAAAAAAATGTCAGGCAGTGGAATAAAGCCACGCATACGACAACACCTAAAAGTGATTATAGAGTATAGGCAACTGGAGTGCAATTAGGGGATGAGTTATCGCTGGCGCTGCAATCAGCATTTTAAAAATCACCCTATATGTTGTGATCTGATATAAAACAAATACAGCCAGTTGAATTAAACTAGACGCGACATATAGCGTGAGACCGTTCTCTGGATTAAGTGCCTCAAGTGCCATTAGCGAGAACCGCGACATTGATCAGCAATCGAATTATATAAAAAAGAATGCTTCCCATAGAGTTACGTTGGCTGCGTCGGCCCACGATCGGCTTTGTCGCAGTAGTCCATGTCCCGGTATCCTGGACATGGTTACACTGAATGTTCTGTAGAACACGCCTAATCGTGACTGTAAGATTGTTAAGAATAATATAACACTGTCGGTTGTGAAGCGCACTCAATTTATGTGTACGTGCGCCAAACTCGAACATGCGAGGGCAATGGTATGAGAGAGCATTGGAAAAACGTAGAAAATCATAGCAGTTATTACGTTTAAAACCAACCTATCACACCATCGTTACTGCCAGGAAAAGGTGTCAGCGGCTATTCAGGGAAAGCCATGAAGCAAATGTTGCAGGTAGTCCTCGAGGTAACGTACAATAAGTACACTACTCCAACGCATAAGAAAAATAATTCTTGATAAACACCCTCTTATTAGCTTTAATTTTCTGGTTTCAGCTACGATGAAACAGTTCTTCAGCAGGTGTCCAAGAAAACAATGGAGCGGCCCACTTTGTGCTGCTCAAAAGCTTTATTTCATTTCAAGCGATCTCGAAATCTCCGAGGTCTCCCTCTATCCGGTCTACTTGGCTGACCATGGTAACTGAATGAATTTAGGACGAAACCAATCTGTGCATTGAGAGTCGTAAACTGTGAATGCTTTGCCGTGAGGGCAGAGGCTTTTATATTCTTGCTGGCAGTTTTCGAATCTTTGCGTAATTCTGTTGTTTTGTCCCCAGAAAAGGAGTTCGCATCTTGTGACTCCTAAACAAGGAAACAGAAATTCATAAGCTTTTTGGGAAAATTTCCTTCGTAAGGTAGTAATGAACAAGTAACAAGCAAAGTGATGCGCACATAAGAATGTATGATCCAAAATTTCGCAACAAAGAATGCGCGCTCGTACACAGGTTACCGCTTGAAGTAGCAATTCCCTTACACCGAAGCACAATATTGTAATTCGTAGGGGTCACATTCGGTATGAATATTCAACATTTATCTAAACTTAAGTTAATAATCGTACGTCATACGTTTACGCTAATATTTGCGCAAGCACGGAATAAAAGTCAGATAAACGTTTTAATTTATATGTCACATCTAATGATGATGTGTGGTGTTTTGCGGCGCAAGGGCCAGGTTTGGCCAAAGAGCGCCATGACAAGTGGTAATGTTGATGTATTATGGAAGATATGACTTGGCTGTAAAGTGGCCTAAAAATAGTCGCTGTAAAGTGCGTAAAATCTACGTACTATAAAATTATGCTGATGACTAATGACGAATACTATGAACATTAAAATCCATCGTAGAAGAATGATGCATTGTTTAAAATATGCGAGATGTTAAATTGCTTACAGCACTACTGCCTAGCCAGAGCCCCTGAACCCAAGGAACGAGAGGTATGTGCTATACGAAACAACTATCACAGCGCTATCCTCTATAGAGAGGAGGCGCTACGAACGTATGGGCTAATTACATGTAATACAACATCTTTCAGGAAACCTAGGACTGCGCTGGTAGCAAAGAGCGGTTCTGCACCGAGTAACATAACAGGATGAAGGGGGATGTGCTGCCGGTATGATAGGGAAAAATGTTTCCTTCTTTCAGATTCGGCTGCCCGACACTCCAGTAGGACGTGGAGGACGGTCAGCCTCTCCCCGCATCTACCACAGGTTGGAGGCTCGTTTCCTGTGAGTAAAAAGTTATGTGTGCCAAAAGTGTCTCCTATACTTAGACGGCAGAATGGGACATCTGTCCAGCGAGATATTGTTACAGGAGGACAGAAACCTAATTGTGGCTTTATTACACGCAGTTTATTATTTAGTTCTTCATCCCACATGCGTTGCCAGTGGTTTCGTAGTTTCCTTCTTAACAAAGGCTTCGGGTCTGCGACAGGGACCGAAGCAGTAGGATTAACTGCATGCAATGAAATTGATGTGGCCATCTGGTCGGCTAGAACGTTTCCCTCGATGCCCCTATGTCCAGGCACCCAGCATATAATCACATGTTGGTTAGATATGTATGCTTTACACAGTGCGGAGTAGAGTTCATTAAATACTGGATTTTTGTGATTACAGAAAGACATCAAAGCCTTCACAACACTGAGGGAGTCCGTATATATAACTGATTTCTGGAGTTGTGATTTATTTATGTGCTTTACGGCTGACAGCAGTGCGTAGGCCTTAGCCGTAAAGATGCTTGTTACCGGATGCAGTACATCGGATTCCGAGAAGGATGGGCCGACGGCTGCATAGGACACCCCCTCGCGAGACTTTGATGCGTCTGTGTAGAACTCCGTGCAGGAGTGTTTGTATTGGAGTTCCCGGAAATGCATTTGTATTTCAATTTCTGGAGTGTGTTTTGTAACTTGCATGAAAGATATATCGCATTGTATCATCTGCCACTCCCAAAGAGGTAGCAGCTTAGCTGGAGGCATTAGGCGATGTTTGAGGATTGGGACATCCATTTCAACACTAAGCTCCCTCACACGCAGCGAGAAAGGTTGCCTTACGGAGGGACGATTCCGAAAGAGTGTAGAATATGTCATATCATTAACGGTATTAAAACACGGATGTTGAGGATTATAGTGCACTTTCAGAAAATATGTTTGGCTGATGTATGTTCTCTGCAGATGAAGTGATCACTCATTTGATTCTACGTATAAATTTTCAATGGGACTTGTTCTGAAAGCGCCCGTGGCTAAGCGGATTCCTAGGTGGTGGGCCGGATCTAGCATCTTTAGCGCGCTCTGGACGGCAGAATGATAGATCACGGCACCATAATCTAATCGTGACCGAATCAGGCTCTTATAGAGATTCATTAGGCACGTCCTGTCACTACCCCACGTAGTCTGCGGTAGAAGTTTAATTAGGTTCATTATTTTCAGACATTTTTCTTTAACATGTTTAATGTGTGGGATGAAAGTGAGTCTATTGTCAAGTATAACATCTAGATATTTGTGTTCTTTGTTTACAGGTATCTGTTGTCCACACAGTTCTAAGCAAGGATCCGGAACCAGGCCTCCCTTTCTTCTAAACAGAACACAAGAACTCTTGTGAGGATTGATTTTAAATCCATTTTTCTCTGCCCACTGTGACACCTTGTTCAAACCATGCTGTACCTGTCTCTCGCAGACTGTGAGGTTGCAGGATTTGAAACCTATCTGTATATCGTCTACGTAGGCGGAATAGAAAATAGCTGGTGGTAAAGATGCACGAAGCGTCTTCATCTTTACGACAAAGAGCATGCAGCTGAGTACGCCACCCTGGGGTACCCCAGTTTCCTGTATAAATGTACGCGACAGTGCAGGACCTATTTTCACTCGAAATGTACGGTTCTCTAGGTAGCTCTCTATAGTATTTAACATATTGCCGCGGATACCTAGCGCGGAAAGATCGCGCAGGATTCCGTACCGCGAGGTTGTGTCGTAGGCTTTTTCCATATCCAGAAATACAGATAAGAAAGATTGCTTGTGCACGAAGGCATCACGAATGCTCGCTTCGATGCGCACAAGATGGTCGGTTGTAGATCGCCCTTCCCGAAAACCACATTGAAATGGGTCAAGCACTTTACTGGACTCTAGGAGATGCACGAGACGCCGATTGATCATTTTTTCAAATACCTTACATAGGCAACTTGTCAGGGCTATCGGGCGATAACTTGCCACTGAGGAAGGATCTTTGTCTTGTTTCAAAACCGGGATCACAATGGCTTGTTTCCATGCAGTCGGGAGGTATCCCGGAGCCCAAATGGTGTTGAAAATTGTGACTAGTGTAACTTGGGTGTCATTATGTAAGTTTTTGATCATTTCATACATTATTCTGTCAGATCCCGGTGCAGACCTCTTGCATGCGCTCAAGGCAGCTCTCAACTAGGCAATGCTAAAAGGACAGTTGTATGGTTGATTCTGTTGATATTTTCTCATGAGTGGCTTACATTCTTCTATTTGTTTATATTTCAGAAAGGATTGCGAGTAATGGTTGGCACTTGACATGCTCTCAAAGTGCTCCCCAAGTGAGTCCGCCTGATCTTGTAGGGTATTACCTTCTGTGTTTACCAAAGGGAGTGCACATGCTTGTCGCCCTCTTATATTATTGACCCTGTTCCAGGCTTTGGCCTCATCTCTGAACGAGTTAATACTCGATAGAAACTTCTGCCAACTTTCTCGTCTGGCCTGTCGGCGGGTTCGCCTGCCTTGGGATTTTACTTTTTTAAAGTTGCTAAGATTCTCCGCAGTGGGAGAAGCGCGTAGCAACCCCCACGCCCTGTTCTGTTTTTCACGAGCGATCCTACAATCGTCGTTCCACCACGGGACACGCCGTTTGCAGGCCAAGCCTTTTACTTCTGATATGCATTTAGATGTGACATCTATTATGAATGCTGTAAACAACTCGACTGCAGCATCAATTCCTAACGAAGACAGGTCAGCCCATGAGATACTAGTAAGAGATCGAAATTTCTCCCAATCAGCTGTCTCAATCTTCCACCTAGGAGCGTGTGGTGGATATTCGTTTTCTTTCGGTGATCTTAGCAGTACAGGGAAGTGGTCGCTGCAGTAAGGGTTGTCGGTAACTTCCCATTCAAGTTCAGGCAGTACAGACGAGGAGACTATGCTAAGATCTATGGAAGAATAGCTTCTGTTTGCAAGAGAGTAATATGTGTCTTCCTTCTTATTCAACAGACACGCACCAGAAGAAAAAAGGAACTGTTCGACAAGACGTCCTCGCGCATCTATACGAGGGTCGCCCCACAGGAAGTTATGTGCATTGAAATCGCCAAGAACAACATAGGGTTCTGGCAAATCATCTATAAGGGACTGAAATTCATGTTTGCTTAGCTTATAATGTGGGGGTATATAAAGTGAGCAAATAGTGATCAGTTTGTTTAGCAGAATAACTCGAACCGCCACTGCCTCAAGGGCCGTTCGTAGCTGTAAACGTTGACAGGCTATGCTTTTTTGAATTACAATTGCAACACCGCCCGATGATGCGACAGCATCATCGCGATCTTTGCGAAAAGTAACGTGCTGTCGAAGAAAATTTTTGTGTTTTGGTTTTAAGCGTGTTTCCTGTAAACACAGCACTTTTGGATTGTGTTTATGGATGAGTTCTTGCACGTCATCAAGATTCCTGAGAACACCTCTGACATTCCATTGGATGATTTGTGTATCCATATTTAAAGAAAGTTGGTGCTGCGTTTACGGAAACGGAAGTGATGCCTTAGGTTACAGAGCTCTTTCGAGGCCCTGTAACGGTGGTTGTGCCCTTTCTGGAGCGTTCGAGCGAGTCTCGGTGCTCCTTAGGCATTTGATGCGCCTTGACGACAGGTGTAGTGTCCATTGCCTCCTGTGAGACGCCGGACAAGCGCTCTTGCGATCGCGAGGTTTTCGGAGAGAGTCCTGCCCCGGAAGGCAAGACCTCTGCGCCCACCAGCCCGGAGGTCGATGGGGCTCCCTGAGGAATTTGGCTGCGCTGGCCGTTGCCAGCGCTGGAAGGGGGCTCGGAGGCTGGGGCAGCCTCGGCTGCGCCCACCTTCGGGGTTGATGGTCCCCTCTGCTGTGTTGACGGAGCAGCGCTAGCTGCAACCGCCTCGGGGGCAGATGGCGTAACTGCCGACTCACTGCCTGTGGGTCGGACAGCCGCCGGAGGCCGTTGTGACGCTGCCCCCTTACGCGCCACATCGGCAAAGCTGCTCTTAGACAGGTATGACACCCGCCTACGTGCCTCTTTGAAAGATATGTTTTCTTTGACTTTCATTGTCACAATCCCCTTTTCTATTTTCCAGGACGGGCAGGACCGCGAGTATGCGGCATGCTCGCCATCACAGTTGACACAATGTGGAGTGTTCTGGCATGTTTCGGAGGAAAGTTCATTGTCACTGCACTTGGCACATGTCAGCCGGCCTCGACAGTTCTGTGAACTGTGGCCGAACCTTTGGCACTTAAAGCATCTAAGGGGATTGGGCACGTATGGCCTAATACGAAGTTTGATATAACCGGCTTCGATGGACTCGGGGAGGACACTTGAACCGAAAGTGAGTATCAGGTGTTTCGTCTTGATCTCTTTACCATCTCGCCTCATCTTAATTCGCTTAACATTTATGACATTCTGTTCGCTGAAGCCCTCCAAGAGTTCAGCTTGAGTGAGCTCTAGCATGTCATCGTCCGAGACAACGCCACGGGTGGTGTTCATGGTACGGTGCGCAGTTACTGTTATTTGGGTCTCCCCAAATGAGACAAGTTTCGGCAGTTCCTCGTACTGCTTCTTATCGTGGAGTTCCAAGAGAAGATCACCACTTGTCATTCTCGACGCCTTATATCCTGTTCCAAAAACTTCAGTTAAAGACTTCGAAACAAGGAACGGTGAAATGTTACGCACTAGTTTGTCTGGGTTTTCTGAGTGAATCACATGATATTTAGGAAAGTTCTGGACTTGTCGTCCGAAAAACTGAAAGAGATCTTCGGTGCACCCTCGTTTGTGAGGGCGATCAGGGAGTTTAGGAAAAGCGTTTTCCATAAGTACAATAGGGTTTTCGGCCGCGATGCCGACCACCCACCATGGAGCCCAACAGGGGGACCTGACAGGAGTTCCTGCTAGAGAAACCCTGCCAACGCCAGCCGTACATCGCTGCTATAACCAAATACAGCATAACCAAGGCTGGCTAGCTACACAAGGTTAACCCTTGCCGCCGGGAAACTAGGAAGTGAGAAGTGATGAGAGGACAAGAAAGATGAAAAAGGCGAGAGAGAAAGACGAATATTGGAGAGGAGGACAGGAAAAGGCGACTGCCGATGTCCCCCAGGTGGGTCAGTCCGGGGGTGCCGTCTACGTGACGCAGAGGCCGAAGAGGTGTGTTGCCTTCGCCGGGGGGCCTTAAAGGTCCGAACACCCAGCATCGGCTCAACCTCCAGGATACCCCTTTCCCCGGACACGGCTAAGCCGCGCACGGCTACACGCGGGAGGGTCCAACCCTGGTGTGCTCGGGTACGTGGTGTCGCAACACACCAAACGCCTGCTGACGCAGACGCCCCTGCGGGGCTGTCACATCTAATGGGCTACTTTGTCAGTAATATTTCCAATTGTGTAAAGGCCTCCGCCCGGCCAAGGTACGTAATTTTTTGCACGATTATGTCCATCCAATACACAAACTTGAAATCAGTCGATATGCACGCTGTAATGAAGCCGCCCTGAAATGCCGTACGCCCGCAACTGCACCACGCGCAAGCTGGCCTATTTTCTTTTTATGCACGTTAAGCTAAACTTGATGATGAATTTTATGCAGCTATGTTTGACCGCCAAGCCAGCGAGACATAAACTGGCGCTATGCCTAGTGCTACACCACGCCATAAACTTCACCTGAATTTCCTGGAACTGCATTGAATGTGTAGCTCAGGAGCACACTTCGTGACTTCTAAAAAGAATCTGTCACAATCCACAAGTTGTCACTGGCGTGGTAGTGGCAGCAGCTTCGCTAGACCCATAGAAAATTTTGGACGATTGGGACTGAGGATTGAAAAAGCCCCCTCAGTGAGGCTAGATCACGGAATAGTGCAGTACATGTCATATTGTTAATGGGTGTGTAACAACGATGTTGGGGGTTAAAGTGCACTTGAGGACATATGTGAAAATGGTGTATGTTCTTTAGAGGTGAAGGCGCCGCTGATTCGATTCCAAGTGCAGACATTCAAATTTTGAATGGGTTTGTTCTGAAAGCGCCGGTGGCCAGCCGGATACCAAGATGGTGGACGGGATCCAGCATTTTTAACGCACTCAGCGCGTCAGAGTGGCATACCACGGCTTTATAGCCAAACGTGACCAAATACAGATTGTTGTACACGTTCAATAAGCAATTTATATCACTGCCCCATTTTGTGAAAAAGTATTTTCAGTAAGTTACTTGTTTTTAGGCATTTCGCTTCAAGACATATGGTGCGTCGGAATTAACTTTTCTGTCAAGCACGACGTCAAAAAAAGTGGCGGAAACCATTCCACGATTACTGTCTTGAGTAAAGAGTTAGCATTGAATCAATATAACAATACAACAAATCGTCCCCATCGAAACGAGTTATGTGTGTGGCGTGTACAGCAGCGGGACTGCTCTATTGCGCTTGCCTACGAAATCGGCGCCAGAAGGCGCCGCTTCCGCGAAACCTTCACGTGGCCGCCAATATGCATGGCGCGCTCGCGCGCGCGAGCACTGAGAAAAACTTTATGCGACAACTGGGCTCCTTGCCTCGCACTCCTTTCTGGACAAGCTACGCCATCCAGTGGCACTACCAAGAAGACTGCGCGTGACCTCTGAGAAAAGGAGCGTGTGGCGCCTGTTCTTGTGAACGCTGACAACTATTCCCGCGCTTGCCGCACACGCAGAGGCACATACCCAATACATTCATAGTGAGCTCACTAAAGCGTTGGCATGAAAGTCATTCATTGAAAAGCGGTCCGTACACAGTGCATTTGTGGCGCAGAATCCTAATGCGTCGGGCTGCTCTCCTTGAGGAACCTTTGTCACGTTGGGTCGATTCCGTTCCGTATAGAAGAAACTTAAGGGATTATTTTCACCATCGTAGGGTGGAACACTCCCAATGCCACATAACTAGCCACGCAAGTTGTCCCCAAAGACGTCCTTTGAAGTGCGGCACACACCTACTGGCCCGTAATCAGTGATACAAGTTGGCATGAAAGAGGTTCATTAAAGACCAGCACAAACCAAAGTACACATACCCAGTGCTTCAAGTCGGCGTCAAGGAGTTTTCTCGAACATCGGTGCCTTGTTAATCCTGAATCTACTGTGGCCCATGTTGGTGTGAAAGAGTTTCCTTGAAGAGAGGCGTGTATGTGCACACTGGCACATACTCAGTGACCCAAGTTTATGCAACGCTTGGTTTCGAAACCTTCTAACTGAGCACAGCAGCGCGATGCGTTAACCATAACCCCACGGAATACCTAGCGATCCAGATAGGCGTGAAGACGGTTAGATACTGTAGCGGGCATCGACACCGCAACACGGGGACGCTATGGTCATAGCTCTCAGTCGGCACCTTGGTGCCAGCTGAAAAAGAAGGGAAAAATAAAGATGGGCAGCGCGTGCATAGGCGCAAGCACGGCACGGCCGGTGTTGTTCTAGAATCCTGCTGCACTGGTCCTCTTGGTCTGGCCCTCCGCTGCGAACCCTCGGTTCCCACATTAGGTGATCCGGGAGAACAAGCCTTCGACCGAAAGACGCGCTGACATGGCCAACTGGCCGGAGCCCGAATTCAGCCCACCACTACTACCGTTGCGGCTAAGCTACGTCGGCGCGTGATTCGCGCGGTTGGAGGTGGCTCTGGAGCTGAACATCCCGACGGAAGAGTTCAATACGGGGTACTCCTACACATCCCGCCGCATGACCTGCAACTCTGCCTCAGAGTTTCGGTGCCTGCGTGTGCCCCTACGACGAACTAAATCAGGCTGTGCTCAAATTCTATGGCACTACGCACCTCTTCCTGACGAAGAACGCACGCTACGCGCCTCCTCCTCAGGCGAATCCTCCCAGGCTATACCACGGCACCTACAAGCCAGCGAAAGTGACGCAGCTGTAGCAGCGATCACCGTCCCTCCCCTACGCTACCCGTCCTCTCCTTCGTCCGAGTCACCGTCGGGGCCCTCCGGCGACAGCTCTGACAAGTCAGACACTGGAGGCTCTGAACACTTGCCGCGCGACTCGGACAGCGCAGGTGGACTAGCACTGCCCTCTCGAAACATGAGCACGGTGGCTTCTTATATCTTCTTATGGCTTCTTTGTGTTGCACCCACTCCTGAGCCTGGGAAGCCGCAAGCATCAGTCACGACTGCTCGAACTTGCACCGGCATTCGCCCCTCCGCGTCAATGTTATCGAACTTCGCCCGACGACTACTTGCTGGTCGTCTCGAGCGCCACTGGCGTCCAAGACTATTAACCAGCGTACGAAGGTCCGGCCAACGCAGAACAAACCCTCATATCGCGGCACATGCGAAGTCCGACGCAGAAGTCTGCGACTTAAGATTAGACGACTGGAAGCGTAGTCGAGAACGTGAAAACGCGTCGTTCGCGATGGCCCACACCGTCGCGTCATGGCCTACCCATGACCTACGTCATAGCCTAGCCGCTGCTAGCCAGAAGGCACTAGCCTTCTGCACACTCTTCGCGCAAAGACGCAGGTGTGCAACGCATCAGGTGCAACTCGTCCGGTGCACTACTACTAACCTCGATCTCCTGAATGTCTTCGCGGAACCATTCGACCCCAAGGGACTCGCACTACCTAGACTGACCACGGACCCTTTCAATAATGTGATCTTAAAGTAGCCCCTCTTTCTGGTGAAAAGGCATTAACTTTGCTGGGACTATGTCTAAAACAATTATTTTCAAGCTAAAATTTGTTCGAGCCTTGCTGCGCACCTCCCCTCTTTCTTCTTCCAGTTCGTCCTCGACAGTCGCTGGACCTAGTGCACGCACCATTTTCGTCTTCCCACTACGAACGAGCGAGCGGTAGGTTCGCTTGCTCCTTGGCTGCAATTCCTGTGCAGAGTACTTCTGACTGAGTATAGGCGCCCTATTCCTTGCCATCCCGCTACCAACGAACAAGCGACAGCCTCCCCTCTTTCTTCCTGCAGTTTCTCCTCGACAGTCGCTGGACCTAGTGCACGCACCATTTTCGTCTTACCATGCGAACGAGCGAGCGGTAGGTTTCCCTCCTCCTTGGCTCAAGTTGCTATCCAGAACACCATTGACTGAGTATACGCGCCCTATTCCTCGTCAAACCGCGACGAACGAACAAGCTACAGCCTCCCCTTTGTTGCTCCGTTGCTGCCCACTCACTTGACCGAGTGTCGACACCCGCTTGATTGAGCCCACGCATCCTTTTCATCGCTTCGGCAGGCACCACCTTTCGACGCAACTCTGACGCCGACTTGGGGCACTTGGTGTCACTCGGTCTCTGCTGCTCTTCAATTAAGCTCTTTCATGTCAACTTTGTCCACTGGTGTTACGTTTCGCCTACGACGCGCGGTATAGCCGGCGCGGATGCAACGGACGCCGGGGCTTCGTTCAAAGCGGCGGACATTTTGGCCCGTTCAGCGCCGCCGATACGCCTCCCCGCCAAGCGCGTCCAGGCATGTTTCAATGCCACGTGTCTTCAAGTGTGTGTGTGTGCATGCTGGTGCCCACGCTTGTCAAAGCGCGGCAGCCGGAGAGAGGAGCTCCCCAAGTGTGAAGCGAGGAGGTCTGACCGGCGCCGGCCCGGCGGATGCGTCACTACACTCGTCTCAACCTGTCTCTCAGCGTGTCCGTGCCCCGTCACGTGCGCCTCTGACGAGATGTTCCTTCTTGCCCTCAACTCCGAGAGTATAAGAGCAGCTGCCCCCGGACGCCAAGAGAAAGGCTCCGATTTCTTCCGTTGAGTTACGTGCTCTCCCGTCTCTCCACTTCGGTCGACCTCACCGGCCGCTCTTTTGCGATGCTAGAATAAACAAGTTGTTCTGTTACCAGTCGACTCATGCTTTGCCGGGACCTTCGGATGCTTCCAGTTGTGCCCCAGGCCGCCAGGCCAACGCTACCCTTGGGGCTTGCGACCCATTTGCAACAACTCGTGCCAGCGGTGCAGATGCAACAACGGGTGTCAGCGCTGCGATTACAACACTGGGCATGTGCGAGCACGTGTGTGCCGCGTTTCAGCGAACATCTTTGCCGACAACTTGGCTACCTACGTATGTGCCACTGGAAATGTGGCGCTGCTCAATGACAAGAAAGATACCTTAAATTTCTGCTATGCTGAGCGGAATCGAACTGACATCACAAAGGTTCCTCAAGCACAGAAACCAAACAACTTAGCTGGTTGTGCCACAAATTCTCTACGTAGGTGCCACTCTTCAATGAACTCCACTCGCGCGAAGGCTTTAGCGAGCGGCGCCATGAATACACTGTGTAAAAAAATTATGGGGTTTTTCGTGCCAAAACCACTGTCTGATTAGGAGGCCCGCTGTACTGGAAGACGCCGGAAATTTAGAGCAGCTAGGGTTCTTTAACGTGCGCCTAAATCTAAGTACACGGGATTTTTCGTATTTCGCCCCCATTGCCATGCGGCCGTCGAGGCCGGGATTCGATCCCGCGACCTCTTGCTCAGTGCACTGTGTATATGCCGCTCTTCGATTAATGTCTCGCGAACTTGGGTCACTGAGTGTGCCATTGAGTGTGCGGCAAATGAGGGAATAATTCTCAGCGTTCACAGGCATCGTCGCGCCGCGCTTCTCGTATTAGAGGTCACGTGCTGACTCCTCGTCAGCGAGGTCATAACAGCGCCTATTAAAACAAACTAGCCCAATCTTTCGCCTGATAGTCTGCGGCACTACGACGCACAGTGTGTCAAGAAAGAAGCGCGAGAGAAATGTGCGCTTGCTGAATCAGGCGTTTCTCAGCGTTCGCACGCACGAGTGCGCCGTACATTTCCGATGCCACCCCAGCCTTCGCGGCGGCGGCTCTACATGGCGCAGAGTGTTCGTAGGAAAGTGCGATATAGGAGTCCCGCTGCAGTTCACGTACCTCGTACATTGTTCCTTTCGGCCGTGGGCAATATGTTGCCTGGATATATTGATTAATTCCTAATGCACTGCTCTTGACAGTTATCGTCAGATGGCTTGGGCCAGTTCGTTAATTAAACCGGCATCTACTAGAGGTTACAAGGAAGCTTTCTATAGGCCGTCCTCTCATATTGCAAACGGTGTCTCCCTAAATAGTGTTATGGGTATTCAAGTAGAACAGATGGTCGCCAACTAGTCGAAATCAGTTGGTGTTCTAGAAGCTGCTTCAAGGGGCGCTTGAATCACTATACGGGGTGAGTTTCCAAAATTGTTCCAAAAAGTTCCTGCAATTTTTAAAATTCACCTGTTGCACGTACCATATTTCACGTCCTTGAGCTGAATTATTCAGGGAGGCGGATAGTACTTGCACGAGAAATAGACACACATAGGCAAATATTAACACGAATTCAGTAAAAAAACTTCCTAATTATTCACTTTATGGCACATAACGGTATTTACGAATTCTACAGGTGAGCTTGGAGTGAATTTCCAGAATGTCACCAGCTTGCAGATATGTGCCATCAAACTCGGCGCCAAATATCAACTGTGGTTTCACTTACACGTAAAAAAAAGAACGCCCTTGATGCACAGAGTCACTAAAACAACTGGAACGCCAATGCTATTCATCCCACACTTTGGGAAATAACATCTGTATTGAGCTTGAAATATTACCTCCTGTCAGTGTGTGGTAGAGAGCACTACATTGGTAAACGTTGTTGCGGGTTTTCAGAGTGATTTTATTCCACGGCCATAAACCTGAGGCATGAGTTATATGGTCCAAGTTTATTTATTGTCATTAAGAATCATAGTTACCTAATCCAAGTGTAACTTGTTGCCGATTAGTGACACGTTATTAATTACAACCAGTAGTGAGCATCCCTGTAGAGTGATCTTGAAAGTAGCATTTTGCTGGCAACGTTCTGTAATGCTTATATGCGGACATTTCCATTACTTTCAGAAACGCTTCAAGTGATTCGTGCGCTTGCTGGTGATTGTTCGGGCCACAAAATTTGATACTAGATAGTCGATAAATTTTGAAGAGGTGTTACTTTGTATGCTGTGTTGGCAAGTCTGTGACACCAGCATTCAAGGAGTTTGTGTTGCGTTATTACAAGCATGTTATAAGAATTATGCGTTGTAACTACACTTCTTTTGGCAAACAGACATTTAATGTTACTCTTGAGAAACAATGCATTTCCCTAACGCAACAAGGCGCTCAGCGGTCTGCATGAATGTATGTTGGAAAGGAACAGATGAAATGTTGCGCTGTTCGTTTTCCATGCTCTCCAGCAATAACAATTGATGATGATGTGTGTGGTTTAGTGGCGCAAGGGCCAGATATGGCCAAAGAGCGCCATGTCCGTGTTAATTAGTTTGCAGTGAAATCATGAGTACTATGAAGTTGGTGTGCCGTGGCTGTAGAGGGGCCTTAAAAATGGTAGCGCTAAAGTGCGTAAAATCTGTATAATAAGATTATGGCGATGACTTATGAAGTGTACTATGAACAATAAGACAATTAAAAAGAATGATACGATGTCTAAAGATATATCAGGTTATATAAGATATGCTAGAGCACTAATGCCTCCTTAGAGCCCTTGAAACACAAGGGCCTGGAGGCATGTGCTATTTAAAACAATTATCGCAGCGGCATCCTCTGGAGCGAGGATGCTCTACCAATTTAATGGGATTATGACGTGTAGAACTACATCTTTTAAGAAGTCGAGGACTGCCTTGGTGTTAAAAAGCGGTTCATGACCAAGAAACATAGCCGGGTGCAGAGGGATGTAATAACGGTATGCTAGCGGAAAATGTTTCTTTCTTTCAGGTTCGGCTTTCCGACACTCCAAGAGTACATGGAGGACGGTCAGCCTCTCACCGCATCTGCCACAGGCTGGAGGATCGTTTCCTGTGAGTAAAAAGTTATGGGTCCCAAATGTGTGTCCTATTCTGAGGCGACAGAATAGGACATCTGTTCGCCGAGATTTTGTTGGGGAGGGCCAAAAACCTAACCGGGGCTTTATAACGTGCAGTTTGTTATTTGTTTGCGCGTCCCACGTGCACTGCCAGTGACTTCGCAGTTTATTTCGTACGAAAGGCCTCAGGTCTGTGACAGGCACATCAGCGGTAGGGTTAACAGCTTGCGATGTGATTGACGTGGCCATCTCGTCCGCGAGAACGTTACCTTGGATTCCCCTATGGCCAGGGACCCAGCATATTATGATATTTTGGTTAGATGAGTGCGCTTTACATAATACCGAATACAGTTCATTGAATACGGGATTTTTATGTTTGTAGAGTGACTTTAAGGCCTTCACGACGCTTAGAGAGTCTGTATAGATCGCTGCTTTTGAAAGTTTTGATCTTCTTATAGGCTTCACGGCAGAGAGTAATGCGTAGGCCTCGGCCGTAAAGATGCTTGTTTCGGGATGCAGTACATCGGACTCCGAGAAGGATGGGCCGACTGCTGCATAGGATACCCCGGCATTTGACTTCGAAGCGTCTGTGTAGAAATCTGCGCAGGAGTGCTTGTACTGTAGTTCTAGGAAATGCATTCTGATTTCGGCCTCAGGGGCGTGCTTTGTAACTTTTATAAAGGATATGTCACATTGTATCACCTGCCACTCCCAGGGAGGTAAGAGCTTGATTGTGTGCATTAAGCGATGCTCGAGGAGTGGGACATGCATTTCATTGCTAAGCTCCTTCACACGCAGCGAGAAAGGCTGTCTTATAGAGGGGCGATTGCTGAAAAGTGTAGCGCACGTCATATCGGTAACGGTATCAAAACATGGATGTTCAGGATTTGAGCGTACTTTAAGGAAATATGTAAAGCTGTTGTATGATCTCTGTAGGTGGAGAGACCATTCATTTGATTCGGCATATAAACTTTCTATCGGGCTTGTTCTGAAAGCGCCCGTGGCTAAACGGATGCCTAGATGGTGAACCGGGTCTAGCATCTTTAGCGCGCTTGGGGCGGCAGAGTTATATACCACGGCACCATAATCTAATCGTGACCGGATGAGGCTCTTATACAGATTCATTAGGCACTTCCTGTCACTACCCCACGTAGTCTGGGATAGAAGTTTCATTAGGTTCATTGTTTTCAGACACTTTTCTTTGAGTTGTTTAATGTGTGGGACGAAAGTGAGTCTATTGTCAAGTATAACACCTAGAAATTTGTGCTCTTTGTTTACAGGTATCTGTTGTCCACACATTTGTAAGCAAGGATCCGGAACAAGGCCTCTCTTCCTTGTAAACAGCACACAAGAACTCTTTTGAGGATTGATTTTAAAACCATTTTTCTCTGCCCACCCTGACACCTTGTTCAAACCTTGCTGTACCTGTCTCTCGCATACTGTGAGGTTACAGGATTTGAAGCCTATTTGAATGTCGTCCACATAGACGGAATACAAAATGGCTGGTGGTAAGAAAGCACGAAGCGTTGTCATTTTAACAATAAAAAGTGTGCAACTGTGCACGCCTCCTTGGGGTACACCAGTTTCTTGTGTAAAAGAACGTGACAGCACATTGCCGACTTTCACCCGGAAGGTACGATTGGACAAGTAGTTTTTTATTATGTTTAGCATATTACCATGAATGCCCATTTCCGATAAGTCTCGCAAGATCCCGTATCGCCACGTTGTGTCATACGCCTTTTCCATATCGAGAAATATCGAGAGGAAGAACTGTTTATGTATAAATGCGTCCCGGATATTTCCTTCAATACGTACAAGATGGTCGGTTGTGGAGCGCCCTTCTCGGAAGCCACACTGATAGGGATCAAGCATTTTGTTCTGTTCAAGGAAATGGATCAGTCGCTGATTTATCATTTTTTCAAATACCTTACACATGCAGCTTGTGAGGGCTATCGGGCGGTAGCTTGCCACTGAGGAAGGATCTTTCCCTTGTTTTAAAACAGGGACCACAATGGCTTCTTTCCATGCGGTCGGAAGGTACCCTGCGTCCCAGATAGTGTTGAAAAGTGTAAGTAGTGTCAGTTGCGTGTCATTGTGTAAGTTTTTCAGCATTTCATACATGATTCTGTCAGATCCCGGTGCAGAGCTCTTGCATGCGCTCAAGGCAGCTCTCAACTCTGCAATACTAAAGGGGCGGTTGTACGGTTCATTCTGCCGACACTTTCTTATGAGTGGCTTGCGTTCTTATATTTGTTTATATTTGAGAAAGGGTATTGACTAATTGTTGGAACTTGACACGCTCTGAAAGTGCTCCCCAAGTGAGTCTGCTTGTTCAAGCAGGGTGTCGCCTTGAGTGTTTACCAGGGGAGTGAATAAGTTTGTCGTCCTTTTATCCTGTTAACCCTGTTCCAGACTTTCCCCTCCTCTGTATAAGAGTTGATACCCGATAAAAACTTCTGCCAACTCTCTCTTCTGGCCTGTCGGCGCGTTCTCCTTCCTTCGGATTTTGCTTTTTTAAAGTTAATAAGATTCTCCGCAGTGGGAGAGGCGCGTAGCAACCCCCACGCTTTGTTTTGTTTCTTATGGGCGGTCCTACATTCGTCGTTCCACCACGGGACGCGCCGTTTGCATGCGAAACCGCTCACTTCAGATATGCATTTAGATGCGGCATCTATAATGAAGGCTGTAAGATACTGAACGGCAGCATCAATTTCTAAAGAGGACATGTCATTCCATGAGATCCTGGTGAGAGTTCGGAATTTCTCCCAGTCGGCTGTATCGATTTTCCACCTGGGAGCCTGCGGTAGACATTCTTTTTCTTTAGGTGATCTTAGGAGTATAGGGAAGTGGTCGCTGCCGTAAGGGTTGTCAGTAACTTCCCATTCAAGTTCAGGCAGTACAGACGAGGAGACTATGCTAAGATCTATGGAAGAATAGGTTCTGTTTGCAAGAGAGTAATATGTGTGTTTCTTCTTATTCAACAGACACGCACCAGAAGAAAAAAGGAACTGTTCGACAAGACGTCCTCGCGCATCTATACGAGGGTCGCCCCACAGGTAGTTATGTGCATTGAAATCGCCAAGAACAACATAGGGTTCTGGCAATTCATCTATAAAGGACTGAAATTCATGTTTAGTTAATTTGTAATGTGGGGGTATATAAAGCGAGCAAATAGTGATGAGTTTGTTTAGCAGAACAACTCGCACCGCCACTGCTTCAAGGGGCGTTCGAAGCTGTAAAGGTTGACATGCTATACTTTTATGAGTGAGAATCGCAACACCACCCGATGATGCGACGGCATCATCGCGATCTTTACGAAATATAACATAGGTACGGAGAAAGTTTGTGTGTTTGTATTTTAAATGTGTTTCCTGTAAACACAGCACTTTTGGATTGTGTTGGTGGATGATTTCCTGCACATCATCAAGGTTTCTAAGGAGACCTCTGATGTTCCATTGAATAATTTGTGTATCCATATTTAATTTAAATAAGTACTGTGTCTACGGAAATGGAGGTGATGCCTTTGGTTACAGAGCTCTTTCGAGGCCCTGTAACCGGGGTTTTGCTTTTTCTGGAGCGTTCGAGGGAACCTCGCCGCTCCTTAGGCGCTTGGTGCGCCGTAGGTATAGGTGTTGTGTCCATTGCCTCTTGTGAGGCGCCGGACACGCGCTCTTGCGAGCGAGAAGTTTTTCGTGAGAGTCTCACCTCGGAAGGCAAGACCCCTGCGCCCACCAGCCCTGAGGTCGATGGGGCTCCCTGTGGGATTTGGCTGCGCCGGCTATTGCCAGCGCTGGGAGGGGCCGGGGAGGTCGAGGAAGGCTCGGCTGCGCCTACCTTTGTGGCCGCTATCGGTCCTGCGGGATCGCTGCGTGCAGCGCAGGTTGCCGCAGATAACTCTTGTGGGGCCGGCAACCCAAGGACAGCCGAGCCTGGTTGCTGGTTGGATGGAGTAGGCTTACCTACTTCCACCCTGGGGGCAGGAGCCAAAGGTGCCTGCTCGCTGCACGCGGGCAGGGCACTCGGCGATTGCCGCTGCGACGCTGCCCCCCGACGCGCCGCATCAGCATAAGGTGTGTTGTGGAATGGAGAGCACCTTTTACGGGCTTCCTTAAATGAAATGTTTTCTTTGACTTTGAGGGTAATTATTTCTTTTTCTTTCTTCCAGTTCGGACAGGAGCGTGAGTAGGCTGGATGGTCACCACTGCAGTTCACACAGCGAAGTGTGCCACTGCAGTTGTCTGAGGGGTGGCCCTGGACTCCACACTTTGCACAAGTTATTTGACCACGGCAGCTCTGCGAGCCATGGCCGAACCTCTGACATTTGAAACATCGTCTAGGGTTGGGGATAAATGGTCGAACATTTAACCTGATGTATCCTGTTTCAAGGGTTTCTGGCAGTACGCTGCATGAAAATGTGAGGATAAGATGCTTAGTGGGGATTTCCTTGTTTTCTCGTCTAATTATAATACGTTTTACGTCAGTAACATTTTGTTCTTTCCAGCCTTCCAGGAGTTCAGTTTCTGTCAAGTCTAGGAGGTCTGCCTCTGACACGACACACCGTGAGCTATTCATTGTTCGGTGTTCTGTAACAGAAATTGGAATGTTACCAAACGTCACCAGACTGCCTAGCTTCTCATATTGATTTTTCTGTGGGATCTCAAGAAGAAGATCTCCGCTTGCCATTTTCGTTTCCTTATAACCTGACCCTAAGGCTTCGGTCAGAGATTTTGAAACTATGAATGGTGAAATTAGTCTGGCTTGTTTTTCAGGGTTCTCACTGTGTACTACGTGGTATTTCGGGTAGGTCTCTTTAGTGCGGGTGAAACATGTGCTCAGGTCTTCGGTGCGCCCCCTCTTCTGAGGGTGACGATCAAGCAGGCGGGGAAATGCCGGTGTTCCCATAGCATTTCAGTTCCTTTTCGGCAGCAATGGCGGCCACCCACCACGGAGCCCAACATGGGGACGCTGCTGCACTTAACGGGTAAGGCTGCTGGCGCCAACCGTACATTGCCGCTATAACCTAATATATTATACCCAAGGGAGGGCACATACACAAGGTTAACCCTTGCCGCCTAGGAAAATTAGGAAGTGATGGAAGAAAAGAGATGAAAGGACAGTAAAAGAAAGAAGATAGGAAAGAAAAAGGTTGAAGAGGTGGACAGGAAAAGGCGACTGCCGATTTCCCCCGGGTGGGTCAGTCCGGGGGTGCCGTCTATGTGAAGCCGACGCCGAAGAGGTGTGTTGCCTCCGCCGGGGGGCCTTAAAGGTCCAAACACCCAGCATCGGCTCAACCCCCAGGATCCCCTTTTCCCCAGACACGGCTAAGCCGCGCACGGCTACACGCGGGAGGGTCCAACCCTCATGTGCTCGGGTACGTGGTGTCGCAACACACCAAACGCCTGCTGACGCAGACGCCCCTGCGGGGAGCAATAACAATTACTGTTGTATTAATTATGTTGCAGATGCACTAATAACGTTATCTTAATTCTGACGAAGTTTTTCTAGGTGAAATTTCTGTTACATACCCCTTTCATGGTCACTTAAAGAACTGGGCGTTGTAAGCCTTCTCGTGTTGCTTGTGCATATAGTAAGAGTGGTAAACTCAGGCTGCTTCCTTTTTACATGTGCTCCTGCCGTTTTGTGAACCACTAAGCGAACCACGTCCAACGCCTTAGGACTGTCGTCGCTTGGTAGCAGATTATCGCGGTTTTAAGCTAGGGTTATTCCGTTCTCGTTCAACGTGCCCAAAAGAAACAGATCCTAGTACACATAGTTTATAATGAAAGTGATCTCACATGTACAACGCCAGAAGAATTTTCTACCTTTAGGGGTCAGGTAAGCTACTAAGGTGCGGAAAGGGCGACACCATGTCAGTTATTTTTCTGGAAATCTGAGAACGGAAACATTCGTAAACAAAATTCAATCTGGCTCACCGTCATTGAATGTGACTACGGCACAGTGCTTGTCCAGGTCATGGTATTGAAAAACGTATTGCCTCGAATCAGTTGGTTCTGGAAAACAACATTCACATTGAATTGTTGAATTGTGAAGTTAGTCGGGCACTTAAGCTGAAGAAAGATATCTTAAGGTTAAACAGAAGCATTTATTTAAAATGACAGATTTAACGGGTGACTGCGACGTGCATAGTCAAAAGCTCCATCATCACCCTATTTCATATTCACTGCGGACAGAAGGCGAACCATATCTTCAGGATAATTGATGGCAAAACGGGGTTAGGCAATTCTTTTCAGCGCTTCACAAGATGAGAACGTTAAGCAGTACGCTAACCAGAAAAACGCACCATCTAGCTGTTCTTTGGCTGCATGCTAAGGGTTGTTTACTGCAACCCGCTGTCCCAAGGCCACAACAATGTAGGACAGGTACGCCTATATCTGCACGGTAATGTACATGAACACGCATGGACAATAAAGACGGGACCGGCGAGCAATCTAGCCATTCAGGCTTTTTCAACAATTGTGCACCCAATTCGGTGCAGTGGGGAATCCTTACATGGTGCATACTTTATTGGATGTGTGAAATTTTTGTAGTGTAAAAAATTTCCTCGATGTGTTCTGCGTGCGTCAGGGCGCTTATCACTAAATCATCCACATGATTTATTGCATTGAGTTTTGTCGTCTGAGTTTATGGCATATTGATCTCCGGTCACCAACTCATCGTAGAATGTGTGTGTGCGTGCGTGCGTGTGTGCGTGTGTGTGTGTGTGTGTGTGTGTGTGTGTGTGTGTGTGTGTGTGTGTGTGTGTGTGTGTGTGTGTGTTTGCGTGTGTTTATACAAAGATGGACTACTTGTAGGTTTGTGTGCGCTGTTTCGTTTATTAAATGCGCACACGGCTCAGTGGAAATCGGTGGTTTTTAAACCGCCGCTCTTTGCCTACGCTCCTAGGTTTGACTTAGCTGCTGCTGGGTTGGTCGTTATCTTGACGGATATATTTGTGGATATCTGTTTGGTATTTTCTTTGCCGCATACATTGTGAGCGGTCGATCACATAAGGATAGAAACTGCAGATGCGATCTTTTTTGTGGATAAACATTAATATGGCAAGGCATGCAGCGTTGCCTACCATGAAATTAAACACGTTTATACGCATTGCCGTTAGTTGTATAACATTTAAATACATTCTACACAGAAGCTTCGTTTTTAACAGATATCCAACGTGGGTATAGGATGGGGATGTTTTTTGGTGACATTATTTCTTTTGATTTAGCAGTTCAGTGCATCTCACGTAGTGTGTGCGAATTCTCGGCCCATCCTCCAGTTACAAATGGTGTACTGAGCCCAGCAGGCAGCCACAGCCGCGGCAATATTGGACGTAGGACTTACGAACCATCATCATCAACAACTTATTTTATTTATTTATTTAATTATTTATTTATTTAAACATACTGCCACCTCAAAGAGGCTATGGCAGGAGTGGGTTGAACAACAAACATACAGAATTTATAAACAAGGTTGCATGATTTGTTTCAGTGGTATTGAACAGATGTTGCCCGGTAATGAATTGTAGACTGCAATTGTTGGTGGAAGAAAACTGTGTTTAACTGAATCAGTGCGGGCGAAAAAAGTTGAGATATTTAGAGCATGGTGACTCCTCGTACATGAGAGTTTAAAAACAGTCAAGTAGTTATCTAGAGAGGAGAGGCGAGAAGAATTGATTAACGTGTGAAGGAATCTTATGTTGAATTCCAATGGCAGATCCAGATCAAGTTTTTCTGCTCTGTATGGAGAAATCCTATTCCAATGGCAGAATGGGAGCGTGAGCTGTGTGTTCCAATGGCAGATTGGGACCAGCCGCTGATCCCGGATTGCTCCGTGGAGCAAAAATACTCGCTCCGCCGAAATCGGCAGATTTGACCTGAAGTCCTCGTGACGTATTTCCTTTACCCGCCTCTGCTTCCTGTCACGGTCGCCTGTTTCCGGTCGTGGGTAGCTATGGACGACATGGAAAACGTGGACGCCGCTTCGCGCCGTGCGATTTTGTTCGCGCTCCTAGACAGCTCCGACCAGACAGTACAATTTCCAAGTCGAGTGATGATTCTTCTGACACGGACAGTGAAATGGGGTGGTGGGTTGCGCTTCCAAGCGCTTGTTCCTTTCACTATTCTAGCGCCCTCTTACTTGATTTTTCTGTACTAAGTGCCCCCGCGGGAGCGCACGTATTCCCTTCGCAGATATGGTGTGCGCACATGAGAGCGATCTCAGTCGAAGCGACGCGCTTCGACGCGATCCGGCCGAGCGCTCGCGATCTACCATTTGAATTCAACATTAGGCATTCATGTTTGCGACGCTCTGCAAGAGCACTGAGACCAAGTAGGGGAAGAGAGATGGCGAAAATTCCTTGTCATATCTCCTATAAACAAAACGCACTGCCTTTCCTTGTACTGATTCTAGTTTTTTGACGTCATAGTGTTTGTGTGGGTTTCATACAACGCAGCCATATCCGGGGACGGGGCGAATGAGGGTTTTATATATAAGAAGTTTAGTTTCTGGAGGGGCGAGACGCAGCGTACAATGTAAGTAGCCTAGTCTTTTAACGGCGTTGTTACAGGTGACATCAATGTGTTTCAACCATGACAAATCGTGTGTTAGTAGAACACCTAAATATTTGAATTCGAAGGAACTATTTAAACTAATATTGTTAAAGGTATAGAGAAAGAAGTAAGGGGATAAGCGTCGTGTAAAAGACATGGAGACTCTTTTGCAAAAGTTGATATTCATTTGCCATGCTTTGTACCAGTTACAGATGATGATGATATGTGGTTTTTAATGGCGCAAGGGCCACTTATGGCCAAAGAGCGCCATGACAAATGGTAATTTAAAGGATTTATTGTGAATGGCGTGGACTGTGAATTTATTATAGTAGGTGTGACATGGCTGTATAAGGGCCTAAAAATTTTCGCTGTAAATGGCGTAAATATATAGTTTCTAAAATAATGACACTGATTAGTTATGGACGTGGACGATGGCAATTGTGTTTTGATAAAAAAGAACATACGAAGATGAAACAACAGTTACACTAGAGTATCAAGACAGCCCTGGTAATCACTGTTCAATCACTGGGCTGGTAATCACGTGTTAGAATTTCCTGGCCAAATTATTTTCAGAGAGTGGGTTTCGGCTAAGAAATCTAGGACTACTTGCAGTTTAAAAAACGGTTCATCACTGAGAAAAAATGCAGGATGAAGAGGTATATTTTCCCGATATGCAGAAAGGAAATACTTTTTCCTCTCTGTTTCTAGTGCAGGGCACTGGATTAGAACATGGAGGACTGTCAAACTATCGCCGCACCTACTGCAAGTAGGAGAGTCCCCGCCAGTCAACAGGTAGGAGTGAGTACTGTAAGTGTGCCCTATTCTTAATCGGCAAAGAAGTACTTCCTTGTACCGTGCTGTTTTCTCACTTATCCAATTCCGCAGCTTTGGTTTTATAATGTGTAATTTATTCAATGTTTCTGTATCCCACTCTGCTTGCCAGTGATTTCTTAATTTACGGCGCAGGAAGGGCTTTAGGTCTATGGCAGGAATGGGGATATTTCCATCTGTGTCGCTAAAACTCACTGACGTAGCGTTTTCGTCAGCAGCTACGTTCCCTTTTATACCTTTATGGCCAGGTACCCAGCATAGAATAATCACTTGGTTGCACATATATGCGGAGCACAGCAAGCTATACAGCTCATTCAGAACGGGATTCTTATGCTTTCGTAAGCTAATTAGCGCTCTCACGACACTTAATGAGTCTGTAAAGACGACAGCCTTTGCGACATTTCTACGCCTTATGTGTTTAATAGCCGAAAGTATAGCGTATGCTTCTGCCGTAAAGATACTGGTGTGTGGGTTTAGTGCCCCAGCTATTGAAAATGAGGGTCCGAGAGCAGCATAAGCAACACCAGCAGGAGACTTCGAAGCATCTGTGTAATATTCGTCACAGGAATACTTTTCTTTAAGTTCAAGCAAATGCGATTGTATGTGAGCCTCAGGTGCTTGTTTCGATATTTCTAAAAAAGAGATGTCACATCTTATGGTCTGCCACTCCCAAGGTGGTGGAAGCCGTGTAGGAGCCATTAAGACATTGTGTAAAAGAGGGACCCCTGTGTTTTCTGAGAGTGCTTCCACCCGGAGGAACAGAGGAGGCCTAGTGGCCGGGCGGTTACGAAACAGCCTTGCAGTGGAAAAGTCGCATATAGTGGAATGACAAGGATGTTTAACATCTAAGCTAACTTTCAGGGCGTAGGAGAAAGTTAAGTATGTCCTTTGGTAGTGCAATGACCATTCGTTTGATTCGACGTAGAGGCTTTGCACAGGGCTAGTCCTAAAGGCGCCTGTAGCAAGGCGGATACCTAGGTGGTGAATAGGATCTAGCATTTTCAAAGCGCTAGGTGCGGCAGAATTATAGACTATTGCTCGGTAGTCAAGCCGTGCTAATATGAGACTTTTGTAAAGTTTAGAAGGCACCGTCTGTCACTTCCCCAAGATGTACGTGATAAGAGTTTCAGCAGATTCATAGTCTTGAGGCACTTTGATTTCAGATACTTCAGGTGTGGTACAAATGTTAGCTTGCTGTCTAAAAGGATACCTAGAAATTTATGCTCGTGGCTCACACATAGCCGTTCTCCATTTAGATCTATTGCGGGGTCCGCCAGTATGCCTCTCTTGTTAGAGAACAGGACGCATGTACTTTTTTGAGGGTTTAGCTTAAAACCATTTTCGTCAGCCCACTTAGACAGTTTATTTATGCAAAGCTGTACTTGTCGCTCGCACATACTTAGATTGCATGATTTGAAACCTATCTGGGTGTCATCCGCATATACAGAATAAAACATAGTACGAGGAATGACAGTCTGGATCGAGTTCATTTTGACAATAAAAAGAGTGCAGCTCAGCACACCACCTTGTGGAACACCGGCCTCTTGTGTAAATGGGCGAGACAGAACATTACCAACTCTAACACGGAACGTCCGATTGGCGAGGTAACTCTGAATCACGTTCAACAAGTTGCCTCGAACTCCCATTTCAGACAGGTCACGGAGGATTCCAAAGCGCCAGGTTGTGTCGTATGCCTTTTCCATATCTAAAAATACTGACAGAAAAAACTGTTTATGGACAGAGGCATCACGGATAATTGTCTCGATGCGTACAAGGTGATCTGTTGTGGATCTACCTTCCCAAAAACCGCACTGTAAGGGATCAAGCATCTTGTTGCTTTCCAGAAAATGGATGAGGCGACGATTAATCATTTTCTCAAACAATTTGCATAGACAACTTGTCAGAGCTATAGGCCTATAACTGTCGGCTGAGGAAGGGTCCTTGCCCTCTTTGAGAATGGGGATTACGATTGCTTCTTTCCAGGCAAACGGAATGTAGCCTGCGGAGAACATACAATTGAAGAGTGACAGTAGTGTTTCTTGGGTTTCAGGGTGCAGGTGTCTGATCATCTCATACACTATTCTGTCACTTCCTGGGGCGGACTTGTTGCAACAGTTCAGTGAGGCCTGGAACTCAGCCATTTCAAATGGACGATTGTATACTTCATTGGATGAGCTGTTCCGACCCAAATTCATCTGTTCTGCTAGTCGCTGGTATTTTAGAAATGTATCTGTGTAATGAGATGTACTGGAAATGTGCTCAAAATGTGATCCTAGACAATCTGCCTGATCCACAAGAGTGTCTCCTTGTGTATTTAATAAAGGTAAGGGATGAGTTTCGCGGCCTTTTATTTTATTCACCCTGTTCCAGGCTTTTCGTTCGTCTCTGTATGAATTGATGCTGCTTATGTAGTTTTTCCAACTTTCGCGTTTAGCGCGGCGGCGCGTTCTTCTACCTTGCGACTTGATCGCCTTGAAATTAATCAGATTCTCTGTGGTTGGGGAGTTACGAAGGAGGTTCCAAGCCTTGTTTTGCTTTTTCCTGGCTTCCCTACACTCCTCATTCCACCATGGAATACGTCGCTTCGATGGCGACCCATTTGTTTGGGGAATGCATACTGATGCAGCCTCAATAATGAACGCGGTTATGTATGCTACTGCGTCGTCTAAGCTAAGATCAGAGATATCATTCCATGGCAGCTGTGTTAGTTCGCGAAACTTTGTCCAGTCGGCTGAGTCAACTTTCCATCGAGGAAGATGTGCATGACACTCACTTTGTTTTTTAAGGTTTAGAACGACGGGGAAGTGATCACTTCCATAAGGGTTATTAATGACATCCCACTCCAGATATGGCACAATTGTACTAGACGCTATGCTTAGATCTATCGAAGAAAATGTTTTGTGTGTAGAGCTGTAAAATGTTGGCTTTTTCTTGTTCAGCAAGCAGGAACTTGAAGAGAATAGAATGTTTTCTACAAGCCGTCCTCTCGCATCACAGCGAGAGTCGCCCCACAGTGGGCTATGCGCGTTTAGATCACCGACGACTATGTAAGGGCGATGCAGCTCATCAATAAAGGTTTGAAATGTTGTGCTAGAGAGTTGATAACTTGGGGGGATGTATACGGACGCGATAGTAACTAGTTCATTGAATAGCACTGCTTGGATAGCAACTGCCTCAAGAGGAGTTCGGAGTTGCAGTTGCCGACAGGCAACGCCTCTGCCTACTATTATTGCTACCCCGCCGGACGATGCAACAGCATCTTCTCGGTCCTTCCGGAAAATAGCGTATTGCCTAAGAAAGTTTGTTTCTGTAGATTTAGGATGTGTCTCCTGAACACACAGCACCTTTGGATTGTATTTGTGTAAGAGTTCTTTGACATCATCGAGGTTGTGGATCAGATCTCTCACGTTCCAGTGTAATATTTGTGTATCCATATTGTTTGTGTTTATGTGCTGTGTGTCAAGAGGAGTCAAGTTTGAGAAATGACTCACGGAGCCGTTTCAGGCCCCGTGATTATGGTACCGGTTCTGTCTTTTTTGGAGCGGTCGCGAGACTCGCGCCGCTCCCGAGGCGCTGGATGCGCCTTCTGGCTCGGGGTTGTGTCCATCGACTCTTGGGAGCCGCTGGACTTCCGCTCACACAAGCGGGGTGTTTTCACCTTAGGCCTTGCCTCGAAAAGCAGGGCCTTGGAGGCCACCAACCCAGAGGTCGATGGACCCTCCTTCAGAGATGGCGCAGCAGAGCCGGCTGCTGTCGCCTGGGGGGCTGGTGGCTCTGCCACGGCCACATTCTTTGTGGTCCGGGCCGAAGCCGGAGTCTGTTGCGGCGTTGCCCCCTTACGCGCCGCAGCAGCATACCCTGCGGTATGAAGAAAGGAAATGCGCTTTCGCGCTTCCTGGAAGGAAATGTTCTCTTTTACTTTGAGGGTAATTATTTCTTTTTCTTTCTGCCATGTAGGGCAAGCCCTAGAGAAAGCTGCATGTCCGCCGTCACAGTTGGGACAGTGGAGTGCGCCATTACAATTATCGGAAAGGTGATCCTGGACACCGTACTTTGCGCAGGTTTGTCGACCCCGGCAACTTTGTGAGCCGTGGCCATACCTCTGGCACTTGAAACATCTCCGAGGGTTCGGGATGTATGGTCGGACTCGAACTTTAGTATACCCTGTTTCTAATGTTTCTGGCAGCACACTGGACGCAAAGGTAACGATCAGATGTTTAGTTGGAATTTCTTTGTTTTCCCGTTTGATTATGATTCTCTTTACAGTGGTGACGTTCTGTTGCTTCCAACCTTCTAGAAGTTCTTCCTCGCTCAGATACACCAGGTCGTCGTCGGAAATTACTCCTTTGCTTGTATTCATCGATCGATGTGGAGTCACTGTTACGTTTACATTACCGAAGGAGACCAGATTTGGGAGCTTGTCATGCTGTTGTTTGTCACGGACCTCAAGCAGGAGATCACCGCTAGCCATTTTTGTGACTTTGTAGCCTGGGCCAACTGAGTCAGTGAGACATTTCGCAACCGTGAACGGCGATATCATTCTAACTGTCTTTTCAGGATTTTCACTATGAATAACGTGAAATCGTGCGAACGTTTGCTTAGGTTGACAAGAAAATAGCAACTTTTCTTCGGTGCGTCCTCTTTTGTTAAGAGGCCGATCAGACAGACGGGGGAAGGATGATAAATCCATACATGTTTATTTGATTTCGGCAGCCATGCCAGCCACCCACCATCGAGCCCAACAAGGGGACGCTACAAGACCCGAAGGAAACGCAGACGCCAGCTGTACATAGCCGCTATAACCTAATATAATAGACCCAAGGTTGGATAAACTACACCAGGTTAACCCTTGCCGCCAGGAAATAAGGAAGTAATAAGAAGTGAAGAGAAGACAGGAAAGATAAAAAAGGTGAGAGAGAAAGACGAAGATGGAGAGAAGGACAGGAAAAGGCGACTGCCGATTTCCCCCGGGTGGGTCAGTCCGGGGGTGCCGTCTGCGTGAAGCAGAGGCCAAAGAGGTGTGTTGCCTCCACCGGGGGGCCTTAAAGGTCCAAACACCCGGCATCGGCTCAACCCCCAGGATCCCCCTTTCCCCGGACACGGCTAAGCCGCGCACGGCTACACGCGGGAGGGTCCAACCCTCGTGTGCTCGGGTACGTGGTGTCGCAACACACCAAACGCCTGCTGACGTAGACGCCCCTGCGGGGTACCAGTTACAGAAGTCAGCGAAATAATTCTTAAGAACAACATGATCAGTAAAATATTTAATTGTATAATATAAAACGCAATCATCTGCAAAAAGGCGTATTTGAACTGAGGTGGGTAGGGGGAAATTATTAATATAAAGCAGGAATAAAACAGGACCCAGTACTGAGCCTTGGGGAACCCCTGATGATGATGATGATGATGATGATGTGTGGTGTATTGTGGCGCAAGGGCCAGGTTTGGCCAAAGAGCGCCATGACAAGTGGTAATGTTGATGTATTATGGATGGCGTGCACAATGAATTCCTTATGGTAGATGTCACATGGCTGTAAAAGGGCCTAAAATCTGTAGCTGTAAGTGGAGTAAATGGGCTGTCGTTAAAACACTGTGCAATAAAACAACACTGACACCAGAGTTTTAAGAGAGCCCTTGAATGCAGGGCTGTTAGTCACATGCTAAAAATTGCCTGGCCAAATGATTTTCAGGATGTCGGTTTCGTCTAAAAATTCTAAGACTGTTTGCAGTTTGAAAAACGGTTCGTCACTAAGAAAAAATGCAGGATGGAGAGGTATATTTTCGCGATATGCAGAAGGGAAATACTTTTTCCTCTCCGTTTCTATTGCAGGGCACTGGATAAGAGCATGGATGACTGTGAGGCCATCGCCGCACCTACTACAAGTAGGAGGATCCCCGCCAGTCAAGAGGTAGGAGTGAGTACTGTAAGTGTGTCCTATTCTTAATCGGCAAAGAAGTACTTCTTTGTACCGTGCTGTTTTCTCACTTATCCAATTCCGCAATCTTGGTTTTATAATATGTAACTTATTCAATGTTTGTGTATCCCACTCTGATTGCCAATGTTTCCCCAATTTACGGCGCAGAAAAGGCTTTAGGTCTGTGGCAGGAATGGGAATATTTCCATCTGTGTCGCTAAAACTCACTGACGTAGCGTTTTCGTCAGCAGCTACGTTGCCTTTTATACCTTTATGGCCAGGTACCCAGCATAGAATAATCGCTTGGTTGCAGATATATGCGGAGCACAACAAACTATACAGCTCATTTAAAATGGGATTCTTATGCTTTCGTAAGCTAATCAGGGCTCTCACGACACTTAGTGAGTCTGTAAAGACAACAGCCTTAGCGACATTTCTGCGCCTTATGTGTTTAACAGCCGAAAGTATACCGTATGCTTCTGCCGTAAAGATACTGGTGTGTGGGTTTAGTGGCCCTGATGTTGAAAATGAGGATCCGAGAGCTGCGTAAGCAACACCAGCAGGAGACTTCGAAGCATCTGTGTAATATTCGTCACAGGAATACTTCTCTTTAAGTTCACAAAGATGTGACTTTATGTGAGCCTCAGGTGCTTGTTTCGATAATTCTAAGAAAGAGATGTCACATTGGATAGTTTGCCACTCCCAAGGCGGTGGAAGCCGAGAGGGGGCCATTAAGACATTCTCTAAAAGAGAGACTCCTGTTTTTTCTGAGAGTGCTTCCAACCGGAGGGACAGAGGAGGCCGGACACCTGGGCGGTTACGGAATAGCCTCGCCGTGGAGGAGTCGTGAATAATTGAATGACATGGATGATCCACAGCTGATTTTACCTTCAAGGCATACGAAAGACACAAATATGTCCTTTGGTAGTACAGGGACCATTCATTAGATTCGACGTAAAGGCTTTGCACAGGACTAGTTCTAAAGGCGCCTGTTGCAAGGCGGATGCCTAAGTGGTGGACAGGATCTAGCATTCTTAAAGTACTAGGTCCAGCAGAATTATATACTATGGCCCCATAGTCAAGGCGTGTTAATATTAGGCTTTTGTACAACTTTATTAGGCATCTCCTGTCGCTTCCCCAAGCTGTGCGTGACAACAGCTTCAGAAGATTCAGTCTTGAGGCACTTTTCCTTAAGATACTTGAGGTGTGGCACAAAGGTTAGCTTACTGTCTAGAAGGATCCCTAAGAATTTGTGTTCACAGCTCACAGATAACGGTTCTCCATTGAGATTGATCACGGGTTCCGCCAGTATACCTCTTTTATTAGAGAACAGGACGCACGTACTTTTTCTCGGATTTAGCCTAAAACCATTTTCGTCCGCCCACTTAGACAATTTATTTATGCAAAGCTGTACATGTCGCTCACAGATACTTAGATTACATGATTTAAAACCTATCTGGATGTCATCTACATATACAGAATAAAACATACTACGTGGTATGGCAGTCTGGATCGAGTTCATTTTGACTATAAAATGAGTGCAGCTGAGCACACCGCCTTGTGGAACACCAGCCTCTTGCGTAAATGGACGAGACAGAGCGTTACCAACTCTAACACGGAACGTGCGATTGGAGAGGTAACTCTGAATCACGTTCAGCAAGTTGCCTCGAACTCCCATTTCAGACAGGTCACGGAGGATTCTATAGCGCCAGGTTGTGTCGTATGCCTTTTCCATATCTAAAAATACTGATAGAAAAAACTGTTTGTGGACAAAGGCATCTCGGGTATTTGCCTCGATGCGGACAAGGTGATCTGTTGTGGATCTACCCTCCCTAAAACCGCATTGAAAGGGATCGAGTATCTTGTTGCTTTCAAGAAAATGGATGAGGCGACGGTTAATCATTTTCTCAAATAATTTGCATAGATAACTTGTCAGAGCTATCAGAGCTATAGGCCTATAACTGTTGGGCGAGGAGGGGTCCTTGCCCTGTTTGAGAATGGGGATTACGATAGCTTCTTTCCAGGCGGAAGGAATGTAGCCGGCAGAGAACATGGAATCGAAGAGTGACAGTAGTGTTTTTTTGGGTTTCAGGGTGTAAGTGTCTGATCATCTCATACATTATTCTGTCACTTCCTGGAGCGGACTTGTTGCAACAGTTCAGTGAGGCCTGGAACTCAGCCATACTAAATGGACGATTGTATGCTTCATTTGATGTGCTTTTCCGACCCAAATGCAGCTGTTCTGCTAGTCGATAGTATTTTAGGAATGTTTCTGTGTAGTGAGATGTACTGGAAATCTGCTCGAAATGTGCTCCTAGACAATCAGCTTGGTCTTCAAGGGTGTCTGCTTGTGTGTTTACTAATGGTAGAGGATGAGTTTCGCGGCCTTTTAATTTGTTTACCCTGTTCCAGGCTTGTCTTTCGTCTGTATAAGAGTTAATTGCGGAAACGTATTTTTGCCAGCTATTCCTTGTGGCACGGCGGCGCGTTCTTCTTCCTTCTGATTTGATTTTCTTAAAGCTGATAGGGTTTTCGATAGTCGGAGAGTCACGGAGCTGATTCCAAGCCTTATTCTGTTTCTTTCGTGCTTCCTTACATTCGTCGTTCCACCAGGGAACACGTCGTTTATTAGGCGATGCATTTGTTTGCGGGATACATATTGACGCTACGTCGAGAATAAATGCGGTTAAATATGACACTGCATCGTCAATACTGAGTACACGAATATCATACCAGGTCATATATGTTAGCTCTCCATATCGCTGCCAGTTCGCTGAGTCAACTTTCCACTTGGGTACATGTGGAGAACATTCGTCCCGTTTCCTTAATTTTAAAATAATCGCGAAATGATCACTCCCGTATGGGTCCTTATGTACATTCCACTCCAAGTACGGCACGACTGTACTTGAAACAATGGATAAAACTATAGATGAAAATGTCTTGTGCGCAACGCTGTAAAAAGTTGGCTCCTTCTTATTTAGCAAGCATGCACCCGTACTGAAGAGGAAGTTTTCAATCAGACGCCCTCTGGCATCACACCTAGAGTCGCCCCACAAGGTATGATGGGCATTTAAGTCTCCAACGACAATGTAGGGTTCCGGAAGTTGCGCAATAAAGCTTTCAAATTCAGTTTTGGAGAGTTGACAGTTGGGAGGAATGTATAAGGATGCAATTGTCAGCAGCTTACTAAAAAGCACTGCTCTGACTGCAACGGCCTCTAGGGGCGTTTTAAGCCCTATTTGCCGGCAAGCAACACTCTTATCTACTATTACTGCCACACCGCCCGACGAGGCAAGGGCCTCGTTGCGGTCTTTCCGGAAAATGGCATACATTCGAAGGAAGTTTGTTTGCGAAGGTTTAAGATGTGTTTCTTGGACACACAGCATCTTTGGACAGTACTTATGTAAGAGTTCTTTAATGTCGTCAAGGTTGTGGAGTAAACCCCTGACATTCCATTGTATTATCTGTGTATCCATAATGTATGTGTTTTGTGCTGTGTGTCTAAGAATAATAGATTAGATTATCTCACGAGACCTTTCCAGGCCCCGTGAAACGAGATCTCTCTATCTTGCGGGCGCGCTCGAGGGAGCTGCGCCGCTCCTTGGGCGTCTGAGACGCCAGGTTTGTGCTCGTATCCATCACCTCTTCTGAGGCGGTGGATACTGCCCGCGGAGCGGGCACTTTCGCGGGAGTGGTGGGCCGATCTGCACCGGCAGTGGCCCTGGGAGACGGAACAGCGCTGCGGGAGACGGAACAGCGCTGGCTGTTCCAGTCAGGGGGGCGGATGGCGTGACCGCCGTCACTCTCCGAGTGACTTGCGCAGCCACCGACCGATGTGGCGCTGCCCCCCGGCGTGCCACATCGGTGTAAGAAGGACTGGTCTGATTGTTGGAATGGAAACGCTTGCGTGCCTCTGGGAATGTCAGGTTTAGTTTCACTTTGAGTTCTATTATTTGTTTTTCTTTTTTCCACAAGGGCAGGATCGCGAGTAAGCAGGATGGTCTCCTTCACAGTTGGCACAGTGGGTTGCTGAACTGCAAACGTCAGAAGAGTGTTCGATGGAGCTACACTTGGCACAAGTAGCACGCCCTCTGCAGGTTTGGGACCCGTGCCCAAAACGTTGACACTTAAAACATCGACGTGGGTTTGGAATGTATGGCCTGACACGTAACTTGCAGCAACCGGTCTCGATTGATTCAGGAAGAATGCTGGTTCCAAAAGTTATGATAATGTGCCTAGTTGGTATTTCTTTGTCATCTCGTCTTGTTTTAATCCTTTGCACCTTGACAACGTTCTGTTCTTGCCATCCTTCTAGTAATTCACTTTCACAAAGTTCCAGAAGGTCATCTTCCGAGATGACCCCGCGCACTGTATTCATCGTCCTGTGTGGGCCTACTGAGACGGGAATGTCCCCAAACGCTACAAGTTTTGAGAGTCTGTCATACTGTGGCTTGTCGCGGACTTCGAGAAGAAGATCACCGCTTCCCATCTTTGTTACTTTATATCCTGGGCCTATTGCTTCAGTGAGGGATTTCGCTACAAGAAAAGGTGATATCATTCGGACTGTCTTAGTTTCGTGTTCGCTGTGAACGACGTGGTATTTCGGAAAGGACTCTTTTGGTTGCATAAAAAAGCTGAAAGGTTCATCGGTGCGCCCCCCCTTCAGGGAGCGATCAGGCAATAGGGGAAAAGCTTCAGCCATAAAAAATTGGAAAATTCGGCGGCGATGGTGGCCACCCACCACCGAGCCCAACAAGGGGACGCTACAAGGTCGGGAAAATACCTGCACACGCCAGCCATGCATCGCCGCTATAACCTAATATACGATACCCAAGGTTGGATAACTACACCAGGTTAACCCTCGCCACCTGGAAGTCTTGAAGTAATAAGAAGCGAAGAGAAGACAGGAAAGATTGAAAGTGAGAGGGAAAGACGAAGATTGAAGAGAAGGACAGGAAAAGGTGACTGCCGATTTCCTCCAAGTGGGTCAGCCTGGAGGTGCCGTCTATGTGAAGCCGAGACCGAAGAGGTGTGTTGCCTCCGCCGGGGGGCCTTAAAGGTCCAAACACCGAGCATCGGCTCAACCTCCAGGATCCCCCTTTCCCCAGACACGGCTAACCCGCGCACGGCTACACGCGGGAGGGTCCAACCCTCGTGCGCTCGGGTACGTGAACCCCTGATGAAACAGGCATCAAGGGTGAGTTAGTAGATATGAAACATACATATTGCGAACGCTGGGAAAGAAAGTCCAATATCCAGCCAACGAAAGTTTAGGGTGTGAGAAGCCCTTTTAAAGTCTATAAAAACAGCACCATTCTGGTCCCCTATGTCTAAAGAGCTGCTGATGTCATGAACGAATTCTGCATTTGTGTTATAGTGCTAAGGCCACGTCTAAAACCATGCTGGAAAGTGCATAAAATTTTGTTAGTTTCAAGAGATGCCATAATATGTTTAAAAATAATGTGTTCGAGTAATTTACATGAATGTAACATTAAGGAAAATGGCCTATGGTTAGATAACAGTTGAACGCTACCCGACTTAAATAAGGGCAATATAGAAGCAAGTTTCCACGATGGAGGAAGGGTGGCGGTTGACAGAGATTTTCTAAAGATATCTGCTGCACCAAAAAGAGTATCGAACAAGAAAAACAGTCGGGAAACAGTCGGGACCACACGACTTCTTGGTGTCTAAGTTTAGGATTAAGTACACCCTGAGTAGGCAGTGATGTATCGTCGATTGCAGGGTATGGTTCGGAAAAAAAAAAACAGGGGTTACAGAGATACCGGTCGTGAAGACAGAGTGTAAGTAGGTGTTAAAAGAAGCTATTATATGCGAATCAGAAACTGCAACATTGTTGATTAATAACGTGTCGGATGATGACCCAGGTGGTAGGATACCTTTCGAAAATTTTCGGGGATTACCCAGCATTAATTTCGGCAAGGCTACGTTGTAATAAAATTCTTTTGCAGCAACCATTTTAGAACAGATTTCCTTTTCAGAACTATGGAATTGCATGAGTTTAGATGAGTCACCAGAGCCTTTAGATCGACGTAATCTGGCCGCACGAAGTGATATATGCAAAAGGTCCCTAGTCATCCAAGGAATTTCAATGTTTGTTTTCCTTGTTTTCAAAGGAATAAAAAGGTTGATATAGTTACTGACAAGATTTTCGAAGGATCTTGACAAGGTGTTAGTAGCACTAGTGGTACTTAATAGTTCAAACTCGTGAAAAGATTCGCATACGGCATCTGTTATTGCCGCATAAGCGCAGCTAAAGTCAGGAAATGTGCGGTAGATATAGCGGGATTTAGGGACGACGCCAGGAACTGAGAAAGAGAAAAAAAATGGGAAAAGAACCGTATCAAAAGCCCAGAATCAATCATCGCTCGTCGCGACTAAGCGCTCTTAGGATGATAAATCACTACCAGGCGACGAGCGGCTAGGCTTGATCAAGAACACTGATAACGCCGGCGCGTCAAGCATTGTGGCGAAGTTCAATATGCAGGGATAGGTTTAATTATTATATTTTTGCTTTGTTCACGTCATCACCGCGTCACCGTGGGCAGCTTGAATAGTTTAAGGTCACTACGCCACGTGGTAGCACTCACGCGAAGTAAATCCTCGTGTCCAGAAAAGCTGGATACGTGACGCCTGAAGAATTTTTTCATGCTCAGAAAAGCACGTAAAGAAAGGGCCGTATAACGTAAAACTATTCCAATATGTTTTTATTCCAATCTCCTGACGTCAGATTTGCGTAACCGCCGACGCTAGCATCGGGCGGTCACCCACAGGGTTGTCTGAACAAACCAATCAAATGCTCCCCTCGTTCATAGGAGGTAACTTTTGTTTGCTTGAAAAACGAATAACAGTGCCTGTACTGAGGGGCTTGTCTTATCTAATTGGCTCAGAAGAGGCGAGGAGCATGCTTAAGTGGAGAGGGATTCGGTCGGGCCGAGCCACTGCACTGAATATGGTTAACCGCATGAAGAGGGTGGTGCCGACGTCTGCGATTGGTCCTCTTTCTCTTACTTAGCTGGCGGCGGCTGGTCGAAAATCGCGGTGGCTTGCAACGGAAGCTTAAGAATGGCGCTAAAACGGATCCTCAGCGAAGAAGAGTTGGCAGAAAGGGGTCGTAAACGTGCCGAAAATGCTCGAAAACGTTACACGGCCACGTAAAAAGTTTGATTATACGCAAACAAACCCATGCTCGCCGGCAGGTGCGAGTAGCCAGTGTCGGAGCGATCGACGGAAGCCATCTTTTATTTCTTTCGGAACGGGGCAGCCTGCGGCTATTGAGAAGAAAATTCACTTCTGTTGGGCATATTAATGCATCTTTAACGCGTACGCATCACTTTGACGCAATAAGTTTTTGCGGATTTGTGACGGTCGCGTGAGAGGCAGATGAAGTGGGTGCGGCCCGAAAACTTTTGACCAATAGCCGAGGGCTAATGGCAAAACGGCGTCGAATCAGAAATAATTATTTTTGTTTTGTTCGGTCAGATTATGCATAATCAGTGCGTACACGTCATATCAGATGGGGAGCTATTGCGGTTTTCGTGACGCTGCGTGACAGACAGGTGAAGTGAGGGCGGTCGAAAAAGTTTTTGACCAATCGCGGTGGGCTGATTGCAGAATCGGAATAGAAAAGTTTGGAATAGTTTTGCGTTATAGCGCCCATTCTTACTTTCCAAGTGAGATCTGGTTGCCTTAAAACGCGCAGTTGTGAAGCGATATACGCCAAGGAAGAACCACAGGCTTGTTGCGGAGAAACCAGAGAATCGATGGAACGTGTTTTATTAGAATATGTAGATATCTACCCGGCTGTCAGTTTAAATTCCGCGTGTCGCATTGAAGCCCTTGGGTTCAGGGATAGCAGGGGGAAAGTAATGATGTCCGCGACACAGTTTAGTAAGAGGCAATTGGAGCGTGCCTTAGAACACTATTGAAGTTCTGCTGATTTGGACAATACTTAAAGGCACTACTATTGCCCCAATAGCTGACATCAGTCAAGAAGGGTCTTTCGATCTGTGCGCTTGTTGCTAATGTTACAGTGTGTAGTTATTGGCGCAGTTTAATGGGCAGGCTGACGTAAGCGAAAGCCAGCTTTCCAATTTCGATAAAAATTACGTAGTTCCGGAATAAGCCCCCTATCGTCTGCTCACACTCGACTTGCGGCCGCCAGCGCAGGAATTAAAGTTTAGACCACTCTGCTTATCGGTGTCGTAGCCATCGTGTCTCACTAATTTCAACTAGATTTGAAGACTCAACTAGCCTCAAAACGCGCGAAACTTAAGGTCAGACTACACGCACGCTAGCGAGCGTGATACCACTCCTGGTCGCTCCTGGCTAGACGACTTGGCAGACTTGGCAGTCTTGGCTTCGCAATGAGATATTGATAGCGCTTCAAAATGCGCAAGCTGGGTGTGGATACACTCCGTCCGTCAAATTGGTGCAGGACAAAGCCTGTTCGCAACACGTAGCACAGCCAAACGAGCGCGGCCGCGCACTCTATCCCTGTCGGGCACAAAGCAAACGCGGCAGTTGTATGTAGCTGTGGTCAGCTGTGTTTGCAGTATAGATACCGCGGTCGCCGCGGGGTGCCGCGACGAGTCCACTGGCTGAGCGCACTGCGGCTTGTTCAAAACAAGCGCGTCTCGCTACGTTTGGCCCGTCGTAGGCCCCAACATCGGAATTAGCGGCGTCAACGTGAAAATTCAAAATCAAACTTGAACTGCGCACCACCGTCACGTTCTGTAAGCGGAGGGTTGTGCGCAAAGCCCTCTCTGCCGTACCTTTCGTAGAACACACACCATTGAGGAAAGAGTGGAAGCATCTTGAACGGTATGTGTATTGCCAATCTCCGCTCTGCTCATTACATTGAAGAACTTTTTGCGTCAAAGTATTTCTGAAATAGTCTTATTTAACTTCTAATGCATTTCTCGACTTCCAGAAAGAGTGGTTCAGGGGCCATTTAGTCGTAGACGTAGGGTCTGGAAGAAACTTCCATAGTAATAAAATATGCGTTGGGAGGAACACGCTCAAGAATGTTACAATAGGTAGGTGCAGTGTGAGTGTGGTGTTAAGTGCCGTATTTGGGAGCATTTCTTACTTTTCTTTATGTACGAGGTATAGTACTTCGTGAGTAAGTTGGACAACTGGCCCTGTCTTTTTCTCTTAGGCACGAGTATTGCAGAATTTGGTGCACGATAACGAACTCAGTATGGTCAAAATTATTCAGATTCAATTATTCAAATTCAAATTATTCATAATGAGTTCATTATTTTGCCACGTAAAAGCCCAGATTTTATTTTACTGACCGATATTTTACCTCAGTGAACATAAAGGCACTACTTCCCGAATCTCGCCCGTGCATTAGCTAAACGTGGTTTTCAATCATATAATATCATTTACCGTACGACAAAACAGCGTTACAGCATGTTTAGTGAATTATGGCTCACACTAACAGACACGATTGTGCAGGTACATTACGCTCTCAAAGCTGTTTACATCCCTCGGGGCGCGTCTCTGTCCAACAGTAGTAATCGTCATGTTTTGTGTGCCTTTCCTTTGTTTAATTCTGCACGCCTCGAAGATACGCCCCAAATACTCTAAACGGTTTTAGTTCGTATCAACTTCGCTCCAATCAGGTAACTCTGCGTTCTTTGCTCGATTGTTCTATTCCGTAACTTACGAAAGGCATTGTAGCGCCCTGTTGCGTTCCGACAAGATTGCTTCATCTCGCCACCCGATTATTATTCCAAGAAAGGTTAGCTGGATAAGACGCTGAACGCGGCCTGTCAAGCGCAGTGTGAAGTACCCGAATCATGCATATTGAAAATACTTCGTTAAGGTAACTATTATTGGTTAAGCCAGGATTACAGGCTCTCTTACAGAATGCCACGCAATTGAATTGATGACTAGATCAATCATGAGCATAAAATTTCATTCGTGAAATCAGTGCAAGGTGCTTTTCTGTCTTACGTTTATCTGTACTGTCCTCTTGTATTTTGCCTACTGTGCGTGAAATTTTCAAATCAGCTTCTGGCTTCGCCTTCATTAGGGGTGCTTGGTCCCTTCCTTGTCCATCTGTGACGTTCATTTCCACTTTGTAATAATAGCTGCAACAAAAAAGGAAAGTCAACCATTCGATCTTTACACGCACACGGTGATTCTTCCAGTATGCGCGTATAAAATGTATGTGCGATTCGTGGGCTTAAACAAGAAATTCGGCACGCGTGCTGATAATATTGCACACAGGTCAGTGCTGAGAAGCAGAACAATGCGACTCAGTGATTATAGCGCGTTATAAGGTTTGAAAAGTTAGGCCGTCGACAATAGACAACAAGCGACACTGCAGTTTTGGAACTTCCGAATGGTTGTTGCCTTTTTTATTATTTATTCTTCCTGTTTCTTTTATTATTATAATTCGTATTTTTTATGTGTAACTCAATCCAAGCCCATGTGTGCTTTTGTATTCCAGCTCTGCACACCAAACTGGGTAGATTTGTTACAGCTGCGCATATTGAAATAGGAGTATGCCACGATTTTAACTTTTACTTGGTAATCTAGAGGTTTGCAACTTTGCTTATGGGCACAGGGCGCTGGCCAGATGGCGCTGTGGTTGTTTCAGCCTTCTACGAGGTTTGCCTATACCAGCCGCGTTGGGCCCTATGACGGATAGGAGATTACTTCCTTACAGCGACAGGCGCACGCCTGTTTAACGCCTTGCTTGAACTCTATGCATACTTTAACCTTATATACAAATCGTTGGCCAATCCACGTCAGCCTTCAATCATACACAGCTACAGCCGGCGTGGAGCGCGCGCCTACCCAGACCCCTGACGCGCGCTCCATGCTTGTCATAATACGGCATGCACATTTGCACTATGTATATATCGTTAAGTAGTAGTGACGGTGACGGAAACAGCAAAGCTGAATAACGAAACTGGCGTTATTTGGCATACCTGTGCCCTAAAACCCTATGACCCGACAATCTAATCTGCCGCTCAAGCGCGTCGGCCTTTGCATGAGTCATCGAAGGTTCCGGAGTAGTCGCTGGTGCCCGCGTGTCTTCCAGAAAGTGCAACACAATTCTCGTCGCACATTCAATCAGATTAAACAAGCTTGGGTAACAGCAGGCAGCATAACTTGAACTCATAGAATCTGTCTGGCGTGATGAAGGCGGTCTTTTCGCGATCTTTCTCATCGACTTTTATTAGTAGCCAGACTTGAGATCCATCGAGGAGAAGTACCTAGCGTTGCAGAGCCAATCGAATGCGTCGTCTATCCGTGGGAGGGGATATACGTACTTCGTCATCTTATCCATCCGTCCTTAGTCCTTATCTTAGCTCCGTCCTTCGTCTTCACCAAGACTACAGGAGATGCCTATGGGCTTTTCAACGGCTGGACGATGCCATTACGCAGCGTTCCGTCAACTTGTTGTCTTATAGTTTCACGTTCTCGCGTCGAAACTGGGTCAGGGTCCTGGCGGAGTGGTGACGGCCGACTGTCACGTTCACCGTTACTAGCCCGATACCTGTCACGGCAGCGCCGACCATACATTGACCCAGCCCGGGGCTGCTCCGCAATTCAATATCCGAAAACTAAGAGCAGCACCCGATGGAGGCGCGATTGGTGTATGTAGAAATGCCAAAGATGCTCTGCTGACGGCGACAACACTTCAAGATCTAGCTCCAGGACGTAGAAACGACACGCCGCCATCCCGACAAAGCCTGGAAGTCAAGCAAACGCAGACGAAAGACGACATGACGATGCCACGTGCCAGCCAGACGTCAACGCGACGCAGCCGTGATTCGACGCCACGACCTAACTGGAACGGGAGACAAAGAACCACCGACCTCGACGTGCTTGTAGACACCGACTTCGAAGTCGGCGCAGTTGTAGACACTAGAGCCACTACTCCGTCATGCGTGTACTATTCGCCGCCAAGTTGAAGACAGTCAAGACTGCTTGGGAGGGCCTTCAAATTCGTGCATATGGTAGGACACCTTATAACGCTTACGGGATTTTGCATAGCAAGAATTACAGTTCATGACTGGACCTACTCTACCACGTTCGTTGTCTTTCAGGAGTGCTCGCAAGACGTGATTCTCGTCGTGGACTTCCTAAACCAACACGGCGCAATCATTGACCTGCAGCCGACGTCGATAATGCTGTCCACAAACAACGCGATACCGGCGGAGAGGACTTCCAGTCAGCGTGGTCACAGTGTACTAGACGATAAAGTCAGCATCCTGCCTCGCTCCAGTATTGTCGCTTTCGTCGGCAGCGAGACACCCGCAAACGTAGAAGGCGTCATCGACGGCGACCAACGTCTACTGTTCGACCGTGAAGTTTGCGTCGCAACAGGGATAGCTCGACTGCACGAAGGGAAAGCGAAAGTCATTCTCACAAATTTGAGCCAGGAGATCAACCACATCAAACGCACGACGTTCGCATACATCCAGAAAATAGTGCAAACCGGCAATGCGTTTGTCCTCTCGCATCCAGCTGCATCTTTCCCGACGACCATAATTCCGGAACCAGACTTCAACATAAACTCAAATCACCCCATCGGTAAGCAGCAACAGTTCAGATGTCTTCTCCAACGATACAGAGACATCTTTTCGACGTCATCAAGGATTCGACAAATACCAGTTGCAAAGCGTCGCATAATAACCGAAGAGTGCACTCGACCACTCCTACACAGCCCTTATCGAATTTCGACGCGAGAGCGTGACGCTATTAGGCGGCAATTCGACGAAATACTGCACGACGACATCATCCAGCCGTCGATAAGCCCGTGGGACTGCCACTTCACGACAGTCTTGGTGACGACACCACCAGACGACAGTCTTGGTGAAGAAAACATTGCTGACGATTATGTTACTCCCTAGTGCGAAAGTTGAGCGCAGGTATTCTGCTGTTTCAGCTTTTCAATGTACTGAGGCAGCAAAGAATTCGAACAAGACATGTATGTACACTCTCGGAGACAACGCCTAGCTTGTGCTTCAGCGGCGCTTGCTCGAGAGTCCTCTGGGCGGCGGCGATGAGCCTCCGCTTCGGCAACACGAACAACAGGGTCTTCTTTTGCGGCGGCGCTTAGCCTCTCCTTCTGCTGCATTCACTCCCAGGAAATCTCGACGGAAGCGACGGAAAGCCCCTGCTTCGGCGGCACGCACTTCCTGGTCTTCTCGACGACCACGCCTAACTTCTGCTTCGATGTAGCGCACCTCTGGATTCTGGCGGTGACGGCGCTGGGCCTCTGCTCGGGCACGTAGTTTAGCAGCAGCGGCACACGAAGGACTTCCACCGGTTGCGTCGCCCATGGCTCAGAAGGAACTGGCCGAGAATAAACTATTTATATAGGCAGACGGTTTATATTATAATACAAGCCTATTGTAAGCCTCGGACAATCCGTCTCGTGCGGATCATTTCGTACCAGCCACCGTAAACGGAGCGTAGCTTGGTGCAACTGCAGCGCTTGTCATGAGGTCGAGGGGGTAGCGCCTAGGCGCATAGGAACGTTGCGCAGCGAAGAGATGGCAGCGACTGACAGACCGCTGACGCTGCTAGCGAGTCAACTGAAGGTGGCTCTGCGTTTCGGCTTGTGAAGCGCGCACCGTGGTCGACTGATACCAAGCCGGCGCTTCGGCAACCGGAGAACACCACGTGTTCTCACGCGGTCGTGGGAGGTGGTGGGGAAGGGGTACACGCAGTGGCTAACGACAGCGGCTGCGTTTCGGCTTGGGCAGCTTCACATCTTCGAGATGAGCCAACACCGAGCCGGCGCTCTGATTACCGCCTCGCAGGGGTGGCATTGGAGGAGGAGCGAATAGAGCAAGGCCCGCGCCGTGCGCGAGAGATGGCGCCAGGAGTGCCCGCACCGTAGCTAGAGCAGCGGGCTGGCCCCGGCTACGGAGCTGGTTATGGTGAGGGACAACGGCGAGGCTCGACGGCAACGCGAAACGCAGGAACCCGCGCCAAAGAGCTGCACTCTAAAAGAACGGGACCCTACGTTTCTGCGTCAATGATCGTCGACCGAAGAATATCACGAAGAAGGACATATACCCCCTCCCACGTATAGACGACGCTTTGGATCGGATCCGCAACGCTAAATACATCTCGTCGATGGACCTCAGGTCTGGCTACTGGCAAAGAGAAGTCGACGAACGAGATCGCGAGAAGACCGCCTTTATCATGTCAGACAGCCTCAATAAGGTCAACGTTACGCCATTTGGACTGTGCCAGGCGCGTGCAACGTTCCAGCGCGTGATGGACATGGTTTTAGCAGGATTGAAATGACAGACCTCTCTTGCTTACTTGGATACCATCGTCGTCCTCGCCTGAAATTTCGACGATCACCTTAGGCGGCTCGCGGCAGTACTAGAGGCCATCAACTCATCAGGGCTCACTATGAAGCTGGGAGAGTGCCGCTTCGCTTAGGATGATAATGACAATGATGACAATGACAATGATGTTTATTTGCATCAGTACATGACGCAAGGGGCATGCAGAAAGAGCTGCCACATGGACAGCTTGACGAAGCCGCAGGCCCCGCATTGGCGTTGGCGCGGCGTTAGCAAACACAAAGACAGTACATCATTGCTTGCAAACGCCATTTACACAAAATTGAGTATCGCGAATCATGCGAAGCAAATGAAGAAAAAAAAATATGTTCTCTAACAGGGCATAGCAAAAAACATCTCTAACCAATAAGGATAAAAAATCAATGATAGGCGCACGGTATCGCAACTGTTCTAAAAACACGAAGCTGAGAAAGATATAATCAAAACACAAGCTGTAACAATAACATTTCTCATACAAACTAAACAAACGAAAAACCAAGAAATATAAGCTATACAATGCGACTAGTTATTTTCGATAAGCAAAAATTTGCGAAAGCCAGGGGAACAATCTTGTGCAGGCAGAAATAACAATAGAGAGCTTTAAAAGAGCTATTTTTCCAATCCATTGGTTTCGTTGTGTAATTTATTCAGTAACCTTGGCAGGTTGTTACGAATAGTTTGTTGTGCGTATGTCGTTCTAACGGTTTCTACTTTTCAAAACTCCCTGGTCCTTGTCGTATATGTTGTAATCTTGATTTTTAAATCCGCTATTGTTCTTAGAAAGCTGGCTCCATCTTTTATTTCTTGTTTGTATGCTCTACAGAGTCGATAATCGTACATACTGGCAATTGGCATTATATTGTATTTTATAAAATAGTCACGTGTATGAACATATTTTGGGACATTTTCTATGACTCGTAAGGATTTTTTTTGGCGTGCATAAAGTTTTTTGAAATTTCCCTGTATGATTAGCACAAACTAAGTAACATTAGTTTAGACTAGAAAGAAACAGTGTGTTGAAAATCAGCATCATTATTTTTGTTGGCAGTAAATGACGGTTACGGTAAACAAGACCGATTGTTTGAGATAATTTTGTCGCCAAGGAATTGACACGCATATTCCAAGATAAGTTTTCTTGAAAGATAGCACCTAAAGGTTTAAAGTACGGAACTATATCGATAGGCGTTAAATTTAGTAATATAGGCGTATTAATTATTACGCTTTTATTCTGGCTTCGGAAAATTATTGCTTTTGTTTTGTTTGTGTTTATTTTAAGACTATTTTTAGGGTCCATTTATGCAATCTTTGAAGGATTAAGATTGCTTTTTCAACTAATTTATCCACCGATTTTCTTATCAGGAATATGCTAGTATCACCGGCGTAAATTATATAGTTTGCCTTGATACTGATACTAATGATATCATTAATATATATATTAAAGTGTAAAGGGCCCAAAATACTGCCTTGTGGCACGCCTCAAGAAACGGGCAGTGGACTAGAGAGATCATCATTAATACCGACCCTTTGCTTGCGGTGTTCTAGATAACATGTGATGAGGGATGCAGCCTCTCCGCGATAGCCATAACGTAGGAGTTTCCTAATAAGAAATGAATGATTGACACAAACAAATGCTTCTGTAAAATCTACAAAGAACCCCAGAACCAGTTTTCCCTCATCAATGTTCCTAGGCCTCGTCATCAGCAAATCTGGAGTCAGCGCTGAGGCAGCCCATCAACAAGAAGGCAGTGCGTAGACTCCTTGATGTGTGTGCCTACTACACGCGCTTTGTCAATGACTTTTCACGCATCGCTGACACGCTGACACATCTAACCAAATGTGATGTCGAGTTCAAGTGGAAAACGCCACAGGCCGACGCATTTCAAGAACTCAAACGACGCATGCAGTCGCCGCCTGTACTTGCACATTTGAACGAGTACGCCGAAACCAAAATCCACGCTGACGCCAGTAGCCTAGGCCTCGGTGCCGTCCGAGTCATGAGGAAAGACGGACTTGAACAGGTGATAACTTACTCTAGCCAGTCGCTGTGCAGAGCGCAAGGCAATTATTCTACGACTGAAAAGCAATGTCTCTCCGTCATTTGGGCTACAGCAAAATTCCGCCCTTACCTCTATGGCAGGCCATTCAAAGTCGTCAGCGACCATCACGCGTTGTGTTTGGTTGCGAACTTAAAGGACCTTTCAGGACGGCTGGCGCGGTGTAGCCTGACTGCATGAATGTGATATCGCTGTAATCTAGAAGTCCGGACGAAAACACTCTGATGCCAATTGCCTATCACGCGCCCCCATTGACCCGCCGCCGCAAAATTGCGAGGATGGCGACTCCTTCCTTGGAATAACAAGCGCGGAAGACTTCGTGGTACAACGAGCATACCTGGAGCTAAAAGGCCTCATCCTGTATTTGGGAGGGAACACCGACATTGTCCCTAGGACATGTAAGCGAGGATCCTCTTCATTCTCGCTTCAAACCAACATACTTCGTAAAGAGGCACTTCCCACCAGTCCGCGCCAGCTACCTTCTTGTTGTTACCTCGGTGCTGCGTCCACAAGAAATTAAAGCACGGTCTGCATGAAGATCCGACCACTAGTCACCTCGGATTTTTCCGGACGCTATCAAGGATCCAGAATATGTATTACTGGCCGCGCCTGACCGCCTACGTCGCCCCTTACGTGAAAACATGTCGAGACCGTCAGCGACGCAATACACCACCGACAAGGCCAGCTGGATTACTACAGCCGAGCGAGTCACCTTGCCGATCATTTCCCCAGATCGGAATGGACATGGTGGGACCCTTTCCGGCGTCAACATCCGGAATTAAGTGGATCGTCGTGGCCGCGGACTGCTTCACCTGCCTCGCTGAAACGAAAACTCTGCCGAAAGGTAGCGCAGTCGAAGTGGCCAGATTCTTCGTCGAGAATATTCTGCTGCGACATGGCGCCCCAGAAGTCCTCATTACCGACAGAGGAACGGACTTTACAGCGCATCTCACCCAGCCGATTCTGGAATACAGCCACACAAGCCACATGAGAACAACTGCCTACCACCCGCAGACGAATGGTCTTACCCAGCCTGAATAACACCCTCGCTGACATGCTAGCTATGTACGTCGACGTCGAACACCAGACTTGGGATGCCGTCCTGCCGTACGGAACCTTCGCTTACAACACGACGGTGCAAGAAACGACGCTGATCCGGCCGTTTAAGCTGGTTTACGGCAGGAACCCAACGACGACTGTCGATGCCATGCTGCCGCGCATCACCGACGAAGAGAATCTTGACATCGCCACCTTTCTCCAGCACGCCGAAGAAGCCCTACAGCTCGCCAGCTTTCGGATCAAGAACCATCCCGGCGACCATGTTTGGGTTTGAACCTCAATACGACGACGAAGACATACCGAGAAGTTTTTACACCGCTATTTCGGACCCTACGAGATCATCCGGCGCATTGGCGCACTCGACTATGAGGTCATACCAGATGGCAATTCGCTACCGCAGCGGGGCCGCTCAAGACCTGAAATAGTCCACGTTGTGCGACTTAAGCTGGTCTACCAGCGCTAATGAAATTTGGCACTTTTTGTAGCTGACCTTTGGGCTTTCTTTTTTTTTTTATGGGGTGTGTTGCTTTGGGCTTTCTTTGATAAGTGTCCTCTTGTCTTTCCCTTTCCTGTTATGCTTGCGGCATCGGGACGATGCTCTTTGAGAGTGGGGTAGTGACACGTGGACTCGTTTATCCTTTTCGGGTGAGCGCTTTTCATCGTTTAAGAAATGTTATCGCTCCGCGCGGGACACGTCTGCATGGATCGGAAGTCTATGGAATGTTATCGATGGTTCTATCTGCTGTCTGTTGTCACCGAACCTGGTGTAATCTGATTGCATCTATGCGCGACGCGAATGGTGCAGGGCATACTGGAAGACATGCGGGCACTCTGGAACGTTCGACGGCTCATGTATAAAAACGGACGCACTTGACCGGCAGATCACATATTCCACGTTCGCCGACCGTATTCGCCGCTCTTCTTGCACTTTGAGTGTAACTTGCCTTTGTGGGGAGAAGTTCGCCCAATAAAAAGGCAGTTTCCTCATTCACAGTTTTACAGCTGTATTAGTCACCATCACTACTGCGTGACAATATATAATAGGGAACTGTTTTATTCCTACAGAACTCGTGCTGCAGGTCAAGTTGTGCAGCTGATGATGATGTACACAGATGAGGAAGATGTACAATGGATGATATGTAGAGATGATGAAGATGTAAATAAGGCATGCGCTGCTCTCACAGTAATTCCTTCTCGTTGTCGAATGGGCCGCCTGGCCACGCCGGGGTATTATGAAATGCGTCGAGTATATGGTTTGAAACAAGAGACATGCAATATCTAAGGGACGAGACGTGGTAATTAACAGGCTATGTATGTCCAGTGAACGTGTAGGGTCCAATAAATCTAGTGAGGAATTTTTAGCATAAGCCTGGAACGCGCACAGGAGTCGAAAGAAGGACTTTGTTGCAAGAAGAAAAAGTCACAGCGCGGAGAGTCGAGTCGTAAGGAGACGTCTGAGCATCCCAGGAAATGCCGCTGTTAATGTGCACGAGGCAGTCCGCGAGGCGAGACAAAAATTGTTTTGCGAAAGGAGCTGTTGAGGGTACAGGATTCAAAATGAACCATACATCTAGAGCTAATTTTGGTGAGCGGACATAGAGGAGGACAACGGGAGAAAAGTCGGTGGTACGTTGCGTAACCATCTTATAAGCGAATGCCACGAACGGCAGAATTGCAGTTCGTGCGCTCGGGGCGGATAGCACATTGCAATCATGCCTGAGAGTGTAGAAAACGATCCGGCAAGCCGTTGGTCTGCGGATGATAACCTAATATCTTCTAGAGAATGCTGTTCTAGGCGCGCAGAACTTCCGTAAGGAAGGAACGCAGAAAGAGTTTGCGCGGTCGCTGAGCAGAACCCGCGGAGCTCCTTTGCGTAAAAAAATGTTGCGTCGAAAGAAATCGGCGATTTCAGCGACAGTCCCCGATCGTAGAGAAGCTGTATCCGCGTAGCGTGTTAGATGGTCAACGGCCGTCACAATCCAACGATTGCCATTTAAGGACGTGAGAAGAGAACTGTAAAAGTCTATTCTAACGACTTCGAAAAGCGAGATGAGACAAGGAAGAGGTTGCAAAAAGCGAGAATTAGTTGTGGTCTGTCGTTTGCGGCTTCGACAATGAACGCAGGATGCGGCCTACTTCGCAACAGCTGGCGAGAGCACCAGCGACTTCGCATTCTGTTGTAAGTCTTGTGGTAGCCTATGTGACTGGCGATGGAATGATTGTGAAAAACTTCCAGCACCTCAAGTTGCAAAGAATGCGGTGTTATCGGGATCCATTTGTTGCCATCAAGAACATAAATGTAGCGATGTAAAACCCAACCGGAGAGCTTGAATCGATGAAGTTGTGGACGAAGGTAGGCGTTCGGAGGTGAAGAAAAACCTTCCATACCTTAGATAAAGTTCGGCGTTATGGGTCGACACGTTGGTGGGACACAATGACAACTGGGCTGTCGGGTCTTTCTCCATCCGGCGATGTGATGGTTAAAGCCGATCAAGAGAACTCGGGATGTACGATAGCACGAAGAGGCGATGGTGAGTCGTCATGGTTCGGCAGAGGGTAGTGAGATAGAGCGATGGCGTCTTGGTGGTTCTTTCCAGCGCGGTAGGCCACAACCAAATCGTGCCCGTTTAACCCTTTACTGCACCTTGTTGCATATATGCAACATACCGATAAACGGCCATAAAAACAAAATCTAAGTTCAGTTGGTTCTTCCTCTACATGCTGTTGCATTTCTACAACAATAGTTTGAAAAACACACCTTCATTTTTTGCCCTCTGTGTTCATTCTGCGCAACTATTGCCAAACAAACATTGGTGGACGCTGCTCGCGCCAGCACGTGGCTATACAGGTAACTTTTGCCAGTTATAAATGCCTTTCTGAACGGAATAGCCCGTGAAAAAAAAATATATATTATGCTGTGTAGTACACCTTCCTAATCGTTTAGATGGCAAAAAACATTTTTTTCTCGCAATAGTTTGCTTCTCACGACGGAAAGTTACTACGTTGCGTATTTGCAACAACGTGCCCACTGGGTTTGTTTCTTGTACTCGAACTAGAAATGGATCCTAAACGCTTTTATTGCCGAGCAATTCCATCAGATAGCCAAGACAGTGAACTTCCCGGGAGTGACGACTACCCCGTGTGTAATTCTGTTTGGATTTACCGTGTGTGAAATGTGTTGCGTGGTGGAATTCCCGAATTTTTTTATCAGCGTGTGTGTGCGCGCGCGCTGCTGTCTCGCATCGTTACGGCTTCACCCTTATATCTGTGCTCCTGCGTTTTAAATCTTTGGTTATAACCCGAAGACACCGTGCATAGTGGTTCCGTCTTCTTTCAATATACAGAGGCACCTTGTCTTCGCTATCTGCATTTCGCTTTGTTTTATCGCTTATTTTATTCCCTGTATATCGCTGTCTGTTTGGGCTGGAGATGTTCAACCTGAACTCGAAAAGCTAAGTGACAGCACAAGCGAGTCGAGTGCATGCTCCGACGAGGACGAAAGTACAGCAAATGGCACAACACCTGACCACCGCTTTATGCAAGCTAAGAGAAGGTTCATTTGGAAGAAGGACAATCTAGTGAGAGATCCGGAGACAGCTCAGTTCTCCGGACAAAGCGAACTTCAAGAGTACATTTCACAACTAGAGACACCATTCCAATACTTCAAGTTTCTCTTCCACGGCTCACTGATTTGGCTAATTGCAGATCAGAGCAATTTCTATGCACTCCAGAAAGACGTGAGTCAGGCCCTTTGTACCACCGCAGAAGATATGGAAATGTTTATTCGGACGTGCCGCATGTGGATGTCGATCACTCAAATGAGGTGCTACTGGAGTGCAGAAACCAGGGTTAGCCAAGTGGCTGACAACTTTCCTGTGGGTCGCTTTGAAAAACTGAAGCATAACACCCACTTCATTGACAATAGTACTCTCGGCCCAAAGGACGCGCCAGGAAGAGATCGGCTTACGAAAGTGCGTCCTCTCATTGATACCATCAATGATCAGGTGTCGCTTGTGCCTCTTGAAGAGCATCTGTCTATTGATGAACAGATCATACCCTTCAAAGGTAGAAGCACCCTCAAGCCGTACTGTCCCAAGAAGCCCAAAAAATGGGATTACAATGTTTTCGTGCTCTCCGGTGTAAGCGGCTTCTCCTACAAATTGGAGGTGTATACCAGACAGGAGAACTCGACGCAATGACTTTCAGGAGAGCCTTACTGTAGAGCGAGTGAAAATGTTGTTGTTCGCTTGAGTGGAATGATTCTGAAAGGCGTACACCACAAAGTGTACCTCGACGACTATTTCAACTCGCACGTGTACCCGACTGACACGTGGTGATACCATTCCTGAGCTTGCGCAGATGAGTTTTGTGTCTTCTTTCTTTTTCGCCTCAGTGCTCCCTTCAGTTGATAGTCGGCGTTCGTGTTGTCCACTTCTCTACTCTTGTGTCCTGTCTACACGCCTCACCTCTTTTTTGCATAATGAATCCTTACCAACTAGCTCAGCTTTCTTTCATTCTAATATTTCAACTGCCCAAGTTTGTAGGTGTACCTACAAAAGGACTATGTAGACTGCATTGGTACTGTGCCGACAAACCGGGTCCCTGCAGTAAGCCTGCCTAGCGAGCGGGAAATTAAAAAAAAAGGAAAAGGACATTTTGAAGAGAGGGTTGCAGTTGTGGATGGAATTGAACTGTCATGCACAAGATAGCAAGATACCCGAGGAGTGACTTTGATCTCCTCCTTTGTTGGAACACAGCCTGCTACAAGTGCATCAAGGTATAATCGCCAAAAAAAAAAAAAAGAGCCGTCCCTATCTAAAGTCGAAAAGATATTATTTTCGTGTTTTTCTGCACATCGTTCACTTGACAGCTATAAATGCTTGCTTGCTATACGAGAGGAACATCATGAAAAAACACGATCAGTACACTGAAAGGCTACTTCCGTTGGCTGAGTTCAGGATGGACCTGGCTGCATCACTCTGCAAGGCTGGGAAGACGGCGCTGAAAAAGCGAGGAAGGCCTAGCAATGAGTCAATAGAACAAGCCTGTGATGAGAAAAAAAAAGGGACCATCAACTCCAACTCAGGATGTCAGGCTAGATCTTGTATTATTTCTCATCTACGAAGCTTTGTCTCAGTGCTCATTATTTTCATTTCTTTCTTAAGGTTGGTCACAGGGTACTTCGGAGCAAGAAGCGGCAGCGCTGCCAGCTTCCTGGCTGCACAGGAATCTCCATGAGCTACTGCGTTAAGTGTGGAGTGCATCTCAGTTCCACAAACAAGAGCAGTTGCTTTTTTGTGTACCACACTACAAAATGAGTCCACCGTTTCTCATTACTTACGACTTACTGCTCAAGGTATAGAACCAACCTTTTCAAGCAAGCAAGTGAAATAGCCTTCTATTGTATGATGTGTTCCCTCTTGCTGATTGTCATGTAAATAAATGTTACAGTTTGAAACACAATAAGCCGGGCTTTCCTCAACTTTTTCTTTATGTGCACGTTGTTGCAAATATGCAACGTACCCTTTTTCTGCCAATACAAACTGTAAAAGTCCACTGAAGATATTATTTTTGTTAGTACAGCTATTGTTATGGTTCCCTGCAACGACATGAATTATTTTATGGCAAAAGAAAAAAATTGTGCAGTGAAGGGTTAAGCGAAGTATCCAAGCACTAAGTCTTCCCGATAGTTTCCTTAGCGATGAAATCTATCAGTATGTTACGGTCCGCAACGACTGTGATATAACGGCTGTGAAGATATGGGCGAAATGTGTGCACTGCCCAAACAACAAGGCAACTACGATTCACTACGACTCAGAATACGATTAGCGTATGCAGTTACTCGTTCGCGATCGGTGTTATCACGTTGCAGGAGAACGGCACCGAGACCACGACTACTAGCGTCATTGTGAAGGATGGCGGGCGCGCTCGGATCGAAACGGCACAGCGCCGGGTGCGGTGTCAGGGCATGTTTCATAGCCAGGAAAGCACGCTCACCTTCGTTGGAACAAACGAAGGACGCGTTACTTGTGAGGAGTTGATGGAGCGGGGACGCAAGCGCAGCGAAGTTGCATATGAAGCGCCGGGAGTAAGAAGAGTGTCCGAAAAAACCGTGGGAGGTCTTTTCCACGCAGCGGATGGAGAAATTCGTGGACGGCGGCAATCTTCTTAGGGTCCGGCCGAACACAGTTTTGCTAAGTGCCCCTGAAGTTTCGTGGTCTTGCTGGCGAAACTGCATGTTTTTGTGTTGTGCTGTAAAGCCAGCGTTTTCAAGACAGCTAGGAACTTCATGACGACGTTCCAAATGTTGTTATACCGTCTTTCAAAACACTACAATGTTGTTTAGATAGCACAGACAGGTTTTCCATTTCAAACCACGCAAGACATGATCGATCGTGCATTTGAAGGTGCCAGGCGCATTGCACAGTCCACAAGGCATTACGTTGAACGCCGTTTTCCTTTGTGGTATTCCGACATCGGTATTTGCCAATCGCCTGATTAAGGTCAAGGCTAGAAAAATATTCCGCGCCATGTAGGTAATGTATTGCATCGTCGATCCGCGGCACGGGGTAAATATTTTCGGGCGCGATTTTCTTCAGCGCACGGTAATCGACGCAAAATCGCACTAAACCGTCATTCTTCTGCATTACAACAACTGGGGAGGCCCAGCAACTCGAGGAAGGACGTATGATATTTTGTCGAAGCATGTGTAATACCTTTTTGATGATCATTTTGCGCTCTGTAAGATACATCCGATATGGGCGCCGGTGAACAATGAGCTATTAGTCTTTATGTTGTGAGCAGCGGTGGTAGTCATACTGGGTATGGGCACACTGACGCCGAACAAGAAACTCAATGGGGTGAAGACACCTTGACTCTGGGCAAGCGTCGAGTTTGACCTTATGGTCGCCGGCAATAGAGTGGAAGAATCATTATTTGGCGGTGCTCTTGACTGAAGTGGCACTGTCGAAATGGTGATATTTGCAAGGGGATGAGTGTCAACAGCGCATGTGACAGGCCAGGGGTGATCAGAATCGTTAGAGAGAGGGTATGGCCGAATGAGTACGTCGTAATCCACAATTCTGTTGGAGTTGACACTTATAATCTCCTCCTTTCTGGATGGCCAAAAAACGTAAGCGGAGAAGGGTACGAAGCGAATGCGTTCTTCGTGGTTAGGGAGAGTAAAGCCCGCGGCATCCAGCTGTATGAGGCGCTGGCAGCAACAAGTAAAAGTGCACGCAGTAGTCCCACCCCAAGATGAGTTCGTAGGTACACTCACGATATACCGTAAAAACAATATGGTAATAAATTACGTCTATGGAGACGCGAATACACTGCACGATTCGACGAAAAATAGCGTTTGTCGCTCCACGAAAAGGAAGGAAGTCAGCACGAACAATCTAATTTACATCGTCTGCGTAAACGAGAGTATCAGCGCCTACACCTTCTACAAACACTGACTACAAGTGCCACGATCGCTCTGGAGGAACGATAGCCCGTCCAGTGGGTGGAGCTTTCTCTCCTCACACTCTTTTGGAGAATTTGCCGAGTGGGCGTTCGTGACATAAGAAGCGGGCCGGAGAGGCGACACTGAACGACGACGTGGAGAAGGTGACCTGTGGCTAGAATTACGAGAATTCAGTCACATCACTTGGGTACGAAAGAGAAGGTGACCGGTGATAGGTAGAGCGGTAGGACGTACGCTGGTAGCCATTCCTAGACGCACACCTGTAATTTCCTCAGAAGAATAGCCACACTGATCATCCCGTTGACGCTTTCGACAAAAATCTCGAGATATTCCCTCCATAGCCACAGTAGTAGCAAATGGGTCTGGCAGGCCGCGGAGCGAGGTAGTGACGTTGTACACACTGGCTGCGACGATAAAGCCACTGGAGCGTTGTCTCATGTTGTAGGCAGAGGCTCGGTAATGGCTGGAGAGAGCGTTGCAACGTTCGCCTATGTTGGTACCTGAAGAGTGCAGCGGCCGTCAGAGAACGGTAAACGAGAAGATGGCGTGGTCTCTTGCCTTATAATACCGTGCAAGCCGGACGGTGAAGAAGGGACGGTGTTTTCCGGAGTGCAAGAAAAGCAGCGCTTGTGAGGATCTTCACGAACGATGTCGCGGATCGGCGCGCTCAAGTGCGTGGCCGAAGCAAGACGAATATCGCAGTTATGGGTGCAGAGGCCAAGGGGCTGGATTTAAGTCATTGATAAGTAGCGATAACATCCTGAAGGGTAGCAAGCTTTTGATTAGGAAAGGCGTTGAAGCTGAAGGTGTTTATTTCTTGAATAATGTGGCGTATTCCGTCGCTATGGGACATGGTGGCGTTCACGTGGAAGTACAGCCTCAATGTATTATTAGTTGTATGATTCCCAGGGAACTGAATTTGCTTGCTCACCGACCTTCTTCTTCCCGACCCCAGCACGAACAGCAGGCACGCCGCAAATCTGCCGAAGCTGTTGCGCGAACGTCGCCCAGTCAGGAAGAGCTGGCTTATGGTTCCAAACCCACGAGTTCCGCAACTTCTGTGAACTGTTCACTTGATGAAGTCGCTTACGAGGCCGTAGTTTTGGTGCCACACCTCGATGTCATTCCCTCGTAGAGCAGCGAAGACTTGTGGGTCCCGCTGGCGGCTGTTGATGGTCACGACGGAAGGTGAAGGCTGCAGTAGAGCGGCGGCACCTGACATCCCTGTATTCGGTGAAGCGAATATGGCAGGAGGTCTTATACAAGGACCCGAGCGGAGCTTCAGTGAGAACGTGCGAGAAGTCTTGTGGAACGAAAAGAACCTCCCACCACTTATAAGGACCGGCTTTATTCCAGCGGAACTCGAGCTGCAGATCACGTTGTGGCGCTGATGATGATATATACCGTTGAAGACGATGTACAATGAATGGTGATACGTAGAGATGATGAAGATGAAAGTCAGGCATACGTGGCGTTTAGTGTATGTGTATATATTGCCGCGCCAGTACACCGATGAAGAAGAGGACAACGCGTGTAGGCTTGAGCGTTTTTGTCAAGGCGCAGAAAAGAAGTAGTCGCACTTGCCCTCGGGATTAAAAAGGCGGCCCTCCACTGTGCCTCCTGAATAGCACTCTTCGACCCCTATTTTGACCCCAATAAAACGCTTCTCTGTCATCTGTGTTGTAGAAGAAGCCAGTTTTGTCGTCTGCATTCCAGGCCGGCAAGCTTGTGCAGACATCGGATTAAAGCCAGTGCTCAAAGACTTCAAAAGATGGTATCTCGCATTTAAATGTAATGCCTTGTTTTTTAACTTTACACATGCATAGTAGACGTGCAGAGGTATCTAATAATTTATCACATACAGTTATTGGCCAACCACCAAAGCTGTTTCTACATTTAACATGAAGCTTCTTGCAAAAGATTAGAATTTTAGTTTCTTTACAGGTGACCGGCTAAACCTCCAGAGCTTCAAATAATTTCTGCCATACTGTCAGCTGGGCTATCATTCTATTTAATTTCTGTCTTTTCAATTTGTTACGAAAGGAAATTACCGCATTGCATATTTTGCTCACTTTTGCGGTTGCCAAAAGCGCTCTAGGTGATGGTGATGATGATGAAGATAGTGTTTTGTGGCGCAAGGGCCAAGCATGACCAAAGAACGCCAAGGCAAGGAGTGTGTTCAATGTGAAGCCATAAATTACGAACAAGGATGTGACAGGGCTGTAAAGGGGCCTAAAAGACGTTAGAATATATGTAATAAAACTATGACAATGACTATGGAGCCTGCCAAGGACGCGAAAGACACATTGCGAAAGAATTGCAATGCGCTGAAATTGGTGACAGGCTAAAAATTCCTAAAAGCACTACTGCTGTAACAGAGCCCTTGCCGCGCAAGGACCTGGAGGCGCGTGCTATACAAGGACTAATATCACAGCACCATCCTCTGTAGAGAGGATGCGCTACGATACATTTGGGCTATTAACATGCAAGGCCACATCTTTCAAGAAAGCCAGCACAGCTTTGGTTGTAAAAAGGGGTTCTTTACCTATAAACATAGTAGGATGGAGAGGGAGACAATAACGGTATGCTAGAGGAAGATGTTTTTTTCTTTCTCTTTCGGCTTCCCGACTCTCCAAGAGGACGTGGAGGATGGTGAGCCTTTCACCACATCTGCAACAGCTAGCAGGTTCGTTGCCAGTAAGCAGAAAATTGTGAGTACCATATGTTTGTCCTATTCTGAGTCTACAGAATAGGACGTCAGGTCTTCGTGATATTGTAATGGAGGGTTATAAACCTAACTTTGGCTTAATCAGGTGAAGCTTATTATTCGTTTCGCTGTCCCACAAGTGTTGCCACTGGCTTCGCAGTTTAGTTCGCAAGAAAGGCTTGAGATCTGTGGTAGGAATAGCAGTGGTAGAATTGATAGCTTGCGATGTAATTGATGTGGCCATTTGGTCTGCTAGCACATTACCCTCGATGAATCTATGGCCGGGAACCCAGCATTTTATTACATGTCTGCGAGCTGAATAAATATTGCATAAGTACGAGTACAGCTCAATAAAAACAGGTTTTTTGTGTTTTCTCAAGGACATAAGTGCTTTTACGACACTTAACGAGTCCTTGAATATTATCGCTTTGTCTAGTTTTAATTTCTTTATGTGTTTTACCGCAAACAGTACTGCATAGGTTTCCGCGGTAAAGATACTTGTATGGGGGTTCAATAGGCCGGATTCAGAAAAAGAGGAGCCAACAGCCGCGTAAGACACGCCAACATGCCATTTAGATGCATCGGTGTAGAATTCAGAACAGGAGTACTTTGATTGCAGTTCATGGAAATGTATCCGAATCGCGAGCTCTGGTGCATATTTTGTAAGTCTTACAAAATATATATCGCATTCAATGGCCTGCCACTCCCACGGAGGTAGCTGCTTCGCTGGAGGCATTAAGCGATGTTCGAAGATGGGACATTCATTTCCACGCAAGCTCCTTCACACGCAATGAAAAAGGCCGTCTCAAACATGGTCGATTATGGTAAAGTGCAGTGCACGTCAAATAGCTAATGATTTTAGAACACGGATGTTCAAGATTAGAGTGCACTTCAAGAAAATATGTGAAGCTGATGTGTGATCTATGCATATGGAGTGACCACTAATTCGATTCTACATATAAGCTTTCAGTCGGGCTAGTTCTGAATGCCAGACGGATACCGAGGTGGTATCTTTAGCATCTTTAGTGCGCTCGGGGCGGCAGAGTTGTATACTGTGGCACCATAGTCTAGCCGTGATTGAATGAGGCTCTTGTAAATATTCATTAGACATTTCCTGTCGCTACCCCATGTTGTGTGAGATAGCATTTTCAGCAAGTTCGTTGTTATTAGACGTTTAGTTTTGAGATATTTTATGTGCGAGAGGAAAGTAAGGCTAGTGTCATGTATCACACCTAGAAATGTATGCTCTTTCTTGACAGGTATTTGTTGTCCACACAGTTCTATGCACGGGTCTGGAACCAGGCCTCTCTTTCTTGTAAAGAGAACACGTGAACTTTTGTGGGGGTTGACTTTAAACCCATTTTCGTCTGCCCACCTAAATATCTTGTTCAAACCCTGCTGTACTTGTCTTTCGCACACTGCAAGGTTACAGTATTTAAAACCTATTTGTATGTCATCTACGTACACGGAATAAAATATAGCTGGTGGTACTGAAGCGCGAAGTGTCTTCATCTTAACTATAAAGAGTGTGCAGCTGAGCACACCTCCCTGGGGTACACCAGTCTCCTGTATAAATGGACGTGAAAGTACGTTCCCGACTTTCACGCGGATGGTACGATTGGACAGATAACTTTCTATCAGGTTTAGCATACTGCCACGGATGCCCATTCCCGACAAGTCTCGTACCGCCACGTTGTGTCGCAAGCCTTCTCCATATCGAGGAATATCGATAAGAAAAACTGTTTGAGCACGAACGCGTCGCGAATATTCCCCTCAATGTGCACGAGAAGGTCGGCTGTGGACCGACCCGCTCTGAAGCCACTCTGATAGGGATCAAGCATATTGTTCATTTCAAGGATTTGTGTGAGTCGCCGGTTAATCATTTTGTCAAACAGCTTACAAAGGCAACTCGTAAGAGCTAGCGGGCGGTAGCTTGCCGCTGACCAGGATCGTTACCTTGCTTCAAAACGAGGACCACGATCGCTTCTTTCCATGCAGGTGGAAGATATCCAGCTGCCCAAATAGTGTTGAAAAGCGGAAGTATTGACAGATGAGTGTCAGTGTGTGCATTCTTAATCATGTCGTACATTATTCTATCAGGTCCCGGTGCAGAGCTGTTGCATACGATCAAGCCAGCTATCAGCTCGGCAATGCAGAAAGGACGGTTATATGGTGCGTTTTGTAAGGATTTCCGCTCAAATGCCTTACGTTCTTCTATTTGTCTGTACTTCATGAAGGATTTTGAGTAGTGGATTGAGCTTGACACACGTTCAAAGTGCTCCCCTAGGGTGTCTGCCTGTTCTTCTAAGGTATTCCCTTGTTTGTTCACCAGAGGCAACGGATTTATTTCCTGCCCTTTTAGCTTCCTTACGCCATTCCAAACTTTCCCTCCTGTGTGTACGAAGTTTTACCTGATAGAAACCTCGCACAGCTTTCTCTCTTCGCCTGACGTCGTATTCGACTTCCCTGCGATTCAATGTGTTTAAATTCAATGAGATTTTCTGTATTCGGCGATCTGCGCAATATGCCCCATGCCTTATTCTGCCTCTTGCGCGCACCTCTACAGTTTTCATTCCACCAGGGAACACGTCTTTTAAGTGAAGCGCCATTTCTTTGCTGGATAAACTTTTCAGCAGCATCAATAATAAAAGCGGTAAGATATTCGACAGCATCATCTATACTAAAATTGTTTATAAAATCGCGTGATAAATGAGTTGATTCCTTAAAATGCTCCCAGTCAGCCGATGCTAAGTTCCAAATGGGAAGACGGGGAGGGTTTTCATGCTGCGTTATGAAGTTTATAGTTATAGGAAAGTGGTCACTTCCAAAAGAATTATTGATCACATTCCATTCCAAATGAGGCACAAGGGAAGCAGAGCCTATCGCTAGGTCTATGGATAAATATGAATTGTGTTGAATGCTGTAATATGTTGGTTCCTTCTTATTAAATAAGCAGGCACTGGAGGTCAGAATAAAATTTTCAATAAGTCGGCCTCTTGCGTCATAACGCGCGTCTCCCATAACGTGTTGTGGGCGTTAAAATCGCCCACAGATAGGTAGGGTTCCGGGAGCTGATGTATGAGGTTACAGTAATCCGCTTTTTGGAGGTGATAGCTTGGGGAAATATATATGGTACAGACAGTAACAAGCTTATTGAAATGTACCCCTCTAGTAGACACTGCCTCGAGGGGTGTCTGTAAGGTTACGTGGCGACAAGCTACAGACTTGTCTGCGAGGATTGCTACACCGCTGCCAGAGGTGTTAGCCTCATCACAGTCCTTACGGAAGATGGTGTGCTGGTGAAGAAAGTTTGTTTGTGTACGTTTTAGATGAGTCTCCTGAACACAGAGCAACTTGCATTGTGTTTGTGTAGGAGTTCTCTAATGTCGTCGAGGTTATGGTGAAGTCATCTAACATTCCATTGTAGTATTTCTGTATCCATTATGCTATTTGTGTTTATTGCTGTGTGTTTAAGAGACGTGGATTAGCTCACGGGCCCTTTGCAGGCGCCCTGACGGGAGTTTTGTCTTATTTTGGAGCGATCGAGAGCCTCGCTGCTCCTAAGGCGCTGGTGGCGCCGTCTTGCTGGTTGTTGAGACCATCGTCTCTTGCGAGGCGCTGGACAAGCGCTCTTCCGAGCGCTTTGTTTGACGTGAAGGCCTCGGCACATTGGGCGAGGCCTTTGAGGCCGCCTGCCCGGAGGTGGATGGCCCCTTCTGCTGGGGTGACGGAGCAGCGCTAGCTGCAGTCGCCGCGGGGGCAGGTGGCGTAGCTGCCTACTCACTGCTTGTGGGTCGGACAGCCGCCGGAAGCCGTTGTGGCGCTGCCCCCTGACGCGCCACATCGGCAAAGCTGCTCTTAGGCAGGTATAATACCCGACTACGTGCCTCCTTGAAATATATGTTTTCTTTTACTTTGATTGTGACAATTTCCTTTTCTTTTTTCCAGGATGGGCACGACAGCGAGTACGCGGCGTGCTCCCCATCACAGTTTACACAGTGGAGAGAGTTCTCACAAGCTTCAGAGGTGTCTTCATGGGCACTGCATTTCGCACTGGTTTGGCGGCCCCGGCAGCTCTGCGAACTGTGGCCGAAACGTTGGCATTTGAAACATCTTAGGGGATTGGGCACGTATGGCCTAACACGGAGCTTAATATACCATGCCTCCATTTACCCGGCAGGATACTTGAACCGAAGGTAATTATCAAGTGCTTGGTCTGGAATTCTTTGCCATCTCCTTTAGCATTGATCACATTCCGTTCACTGGAACTCTCCAAGAGTTCCGCTTCAGTTAACTCCAAAATGTCATCTGACACTACGCCACGGGTGCTATTCATAGTAGGGTACGGGGTTACGATTACTTGGGTTTCCCCAAATGACACTATTTTTTGGCAGTTTCTCATACTGCTTCTGATCGCGAAGCTCGAAGAGGAGATCACCGCTTGCCATCCTCGACGCCTTATATCCTGGACCAAAAATTTCAGTTAACGACTTTGAAACAAGGAATGGTGAGACGTTTTGCACTGGTTTGCCCGGTTTTTCAGAGTACTACATGAAAACGAAGGAAGGTGTGGACTTGGCGTCCGAAAAGGTGGAAAACATCGTCGGTGCGCCCTCTTTTCTGAGGGCGATCAGGTAGTGGAGCGAAGGAAGTAGCCATGTGTAGACGTGCAGTTTTCGGCAGCAACGCCAACCACCCACCATGGAGTCCAAAATGTGGACGTTGCAAAGCCTGCAAAGGCCAGCTGTACGTTGCGATTATAATCAAATATGACATAGCCTAGGTTGGCTACTCACACAAGGTTAACCCTGCTGCCAGGAAGCTCGGAAGTAACAAAGAAATGAGAAGGAGACAGGAAAGATTGAAAGGGAGAGAAAGACGAAGGTTGGAGGGAGAAATAGACAGGAAAAGGCAACTACCGATTTCCCCCGGGTGGGTCAGTCTGGGGGCGCCGTCTACGTGAAGCAGAGGCCAAAGATGTGTGTTGCCTCCGCCGGGGGGCCTTAACGTTCCGAACACCGGGCATTGGCTCAACCCCCAGGATCCCCTTTTCCCCGGACACGGCTAAGCCGCGCACGGTTACAGGCGGGAGGTTCCGACCCTCGTGTGCTCGGGTACGTGGTGTCGCAACACACCTAATGCCTGCTGACGCAGACGCCCCTGGGGGAAGCGCCCGAGGTATTCAAATATTTCAAAATTGGCTATTTTGGCAGTCGCATCACTTACCGTATTTCTATGCACACCATTTGAAGGCCTGACTCCATAGAATGTGCGTTTGAAAAAAAAAAATGTTGATTCAGCTCCTCTGGCTCAGCTGAGCAGGAAAAATAAATTCTCATCAAAAGTCTAAAAAAATTTCGGGAAAATAAATAAAAGTGTGGAAGGAGTTTCGAACTCCAGTAAACATGTGGCAATGTTTTCAGTTGTATCAGTGGTGCCGGAAAAACGCTGGTCGATTCGGCATGGAATGACACACCTGCAAGTGAATCTGTGCCATTGTCAGAGTGCTTCTTTTTAGTAAAACCTGCATTTGACATAATTTCGCAAAAAATGTTTCATTTGCCATCTAAAATAAATGATTAAGAATTAATAGGTATGGGCATCTTGCGTTGCAGTTTGAGGTATAGTAGCGGCATCTGGAGGCGGCGAGAAACGTTATCTCGTTAATACAAGCTTGGGTTGTATTGAGCACTGACTGTGGTGAAGCACGTTTCTAGCCCGAGTGTCAAGCCGATTCCCACACTTTTCTGCTCTGTTGCGATTGCGAAAAGGCTCGTCACTTCTCACAGACCATGCCGACCAGGCTGCGAGCTGGCAGGAGCCTATAGTTTAACAAAAACGGACTCTCCGTCTGCCGTGGGACGTAATGCTGCAAGGAGACGGAATCAGCGACGCCGATCGGGAGAGACCTAGCTGACCCTCAAAAAAGCGTCACCGTCGTTACTGCTGCGTCGTGGGCTGCCATGAACTAGAAGGCCTGAATCCCAACATCACATTCTACCGTTTTCCTTCAAGGCCTCGCGAAGCGTAGCAACAGGCGGGCTGGATTACTGCAGTTAGTCGCGCTGGGTAAGCGAAACTTCGCGCCAGGCTGGCTGCTTCGCCCGTCCTGAAGCTTTATTGATTATCTGCGTTGCTGAACATCGGCCTTTTTCACCTACAGTCCCGTCGGGAGACCGACATAACAGCAGGCATAGCTGGTGATTCACGATTCGAGACCCCACGGCCACAGCGACAATTAACATTTCCATTGGTGCGAAGTGCTGAAGTGACCAGGTGTCTGCAAATGAGCACAGATGGTCGGGCTGATTCGGTTACAATTCACTACCCCACTACGAGCAGCACAGGTTAGACAGTTAAATGTGCTCATCATTGACCTCAAGCCAGCACGTTGAGGCAGCGCAGAAACGTAATATTGATTGCAGTACATCGATGTTCGAGCGCTGTCATTAAAATCTTCATCAAGCGAGCAGCGCAAGTTCTCGCGCTGCAGCGTGATTCGCACGTTCGTTACTGCGAGCTCATATGCACTGCATCAGTTATTTATCAGTTGTTAAAGGGACAGTTGGCAGCTACTACAGCGCAGGCATACCTACTTGTCTAGCCACATGCAGCCAACAAAGATCAAAGAAGGCCTGCCGTTTCGCGGCATGTCGAAAGGCCGCTGCCATCGCGGCGCGTGCGATCGTGCGCTCGAGCAGTTCCGCACACATGATGTCTGCTTATCACTGCTGTGAATTCATTGATAGCAAGCGTTTCGTCGCTTTTGTGCGCCTGAATTTAGCAGCGTGCAAACTTTACGTTAAGTTCAACTTCGTACGCGACTCGCTTCACTTGCGATATACACCGCTCTAAAACTTCGGCGCTTATTTCTTGAATGGCGTACACGTATTCGGCGCTGCATAATTTCTTGCCTTTACGCAGCGTGCCACCCCTGACAAGATCTTCGGTGCCCGATATTCGCTGCAACACGTGGTAGAACATAACAGAAAGTGGCGGGTCCATATTGTAAACGTGCTTTCCGAAGCAGACGACCGAGCTTGGTACTACCCAGTTCAAGACAGAGGGCGCTTTTTAGCACCGTTTTCGCAGCGTCCCCTGGGCAAAGCAGGAGCCCCATAGGTTGGTTTAAACTTAAGGTAAAAAAAGCTCTCCGGTAATGGAAATGATGTACCTTTCATGTTTAAATGAAACCAGATTTTTTTGTGAATTCTTTCATTAGTTTTTGTGGCACTGAACGAAATTGAAATGCAACTCACACGAGAAATAATTTCTTATGTCTTCCGTACGTCACTAATAGTTGTTCTTTTTTTCACATAGAAACCTGAAGTAGTCAGTGTGAATAAGTCGCCTGATATGGACAAACCTGCGGAGGAACGTTATCATGGCACAAAACAACTGTATCATGCTGCAAGTAGTGCAGCATGGTAAACTGCTCCCACGGCATCACTTATTGCGATTGCCATGTCTCAAAAGTAGATAATGTTTGCTGAAATTGGAATGCACCATTCAACCAACAATTAAGGATTGCTTTCTGCGTTTAAAGTTTTTTTTAAGTTGCCTGTGCCAGCTAGCATAATTCTCGTTCTTGAGCTGAATCATTCCGAGGTGGGCATTACTAACACTAGAAATGGAAACACATTGAACTGATTCTCACAGATTTACTAATTCACCTATAATGTTACGGCACATATTGCATTTACAAATTGTAGCCAGTGAGTTTGAAAGACGTAGTCACTTGAAATTAATTGCCAGGATTGCACCACTGTCGAGATTTTTTCCATAAATATTAGACGAAATACATGGACATTCCAGTTACATTTGGTCATCAATGCATAACAGTGCCTTTTATTTAAAAAAGTTATTGAAGCAATAGTGCATTTTTACAGCCAATTTGATGACATGTCTCTCGTCACTGGCGTCATTCTGGAAATTCATTCTGAGTGCATACGCCTTGTAAAATTACCGGCTACCATTCGCAAAAGTTAACTTGGAAGTGAATTTTTGTTAATTAGTTGAATATGTGTCTTGATCTGTAATGCAAGTAATGTCTGGCACTCTGTATATTGAATTATGTTAGCTGCAACAGCCAGGCTATAATAAATTCTATAAAACTGAAAGATAACCACCCTATATATCAGTGTCTCAGTGACTGCTATTGGCTCCACCGAATTGTGTCATGGTCGGCTACCTAATAAAGAAAGCAAGTACATTTTCTGAGTGTTCATATGTACTGTCATGTCAGTCTGCTTGTACATTTATTTATGTAGGTATTTGTTTTTTAAGATTTATTTCTTTTGGGATATGTTTTACTTAAGTGCCACACAGACTACATCTGTCAGTATTCAACTTTGTTAAGGTGTCAAGCTGCAGGATGTCTCGACTTTGGAATAGCTTTAAGGTTCCTAATGTTCTCAAACTAGAAATGGTTGTACATTTACACAGATGTTTGGTTACAAGTAAACACTTCACCGAGAAAAAATAGTTCTTTTCTGCATCAGTTCGGAACTCTTTTTTTACCATTCTTTGAGAATGGAAAAACTGGCATAGCAGTACTGCTAGCAGCTTTACATTATGGTTTATTAGCGGCAATCTAGGAACATGCTTTTAAGCCCAGCGTGACCGAGACCTGCAATACAGAAGCGCCTGTATATAAATTAGCCCGTATCCTCTCAAAGCAAACATATCAACGTGATATGAAAGATAATTATGTGCAACGCAACATAGCTCAGCAGTATTTTAAGATAAGTGCAGTTTCAAACACTGCTAAATATACACTGGTGGTCTAGAGGGCTTTCAGCATAATTTGTGTCGACGTTCAACACAGCCCTAACACTATTTCAATGGACTTTCTATGTTGAGACAAAACACATCTGCAAAATTGTTTCAATGGTCTTTAAATATTGACAAACACATTTAAACAACACTTCAATGGGCTTTAAATTTCGAGACCGCAAATATTCAACATTGCTTCAATCGACTTTCAACATTGAATTACATGATAGTTTGGACAATACACTAGTGATATTTCAAATTTAAAGGCCCCAGTGATGTTTCCGCAGAATGTCGCGGGGCAATTATCAACACCTATCACCAACTTTCTTAATGCTTCAACCATTCCACAATGTGCTTTCAATGGGATCTGTGACGTTGAACGACATTTCAATAACCTTTCAACAATTTTTTGTAAGGGGTGATTGACATAGCCTGGTGAAACCTCCTCATGTGGACGTGGAAACTGTACTTAAAAGTCGGTCGAAGCAGTGAGTGATACAATGACTTTTTGCCAGCTCAAACCGATGACATTCTGTGATGATCGATTCCACTGTAGAGAAATTCTTACACAGTAACCAATTTAAGGCATGATCGGCTATGCCTCCGAGTACGTGCCCGACCTCTCGGCTTCACGCATGTCTCTGTCAACCTTGCGGCACAGAGTCAACACGTCCTGAATATAGGGTATACATGGTCGTGTGGACGTCTGGCCGCCAATTGCGAGTTTTCTTTGCCGCTAGTTCTCGTCCGAGAAGTTTCCCAAATGGATCAAGTAATTTCTGCTCACACACTTCCCAACTTTTCAAATCCTTCTCGTGTGTCTAGAGCCATAGTCGTGCAGTGTCATGAAAATCAAAGATGACATTCGCAAGCGTTATCCTACGCGCTCATACATAGCCAGCTACTCATCGACGTCCACGCAGCTTTTGCCGTTAAATGTCCCGGGATGACAAGGGCGCAAGAGAATGACCGGTAATGGCCCTTCATCACAGTGGGTCGCTTGGTCTGTTCTTGTGGTGGCAGCAACATGCCGTCCGCAGCGAAGATACAGCTCCTGGTGTTGTATGTTGAGTGTACACGCAAGTTCCACCAACGATGTTACGGGGATAATGTATAGACAGAGGATATATTGACAAGGCAAGGCGCGCAGCACCACAGCAATGCTCTACAGTGCTAGCACGTGCACACCAGATAGTCACACCGTCGTCATCGCTCAAGCACCGATCGCAGGATCGCCGCCCGTGACATTACGCGCCGGCAGCAGAAGCACCGCCCCGGTGAAATTATGGCTTGGGCGGAGAGTGGCACTGTCCGGGCGCGAGGCATCGACTATATCACTCGTGACTGTTGCAGATGCTAACTTAAAATTTAGAGGAGCGGTCTCATATATCTCATAGTGAATGCGCGTGACACGGTAAGGGCCAACACAACGTGAGAGAAGTTTTTCGCATAGGCCAACGCGACGTGAAGGCAATCACAGCAAGCCGAGCGATCCTGGAAGGAAGTTCACTTCCCGGTGTCTGAGATCATCGATATTTTTGATAACCTGTGAAGCCGATAAGCGATCACGGGCATCTTTGAGAGCGTTGTCAGAATGGGTAAGAACATCACGAGCATAGGCAATGGATGCGTCTTCGTGTGGATGAAGTATAGTGGACATGGGAAATGAAATCAAGGCTGCCATCTAGATGGCACGATCCAAAAATTCGACGAAGTAAGAATTGTAGGCGTTGTGATGCACCTATTAAAGTTTGGAGGCGCAAGTTAGAGTTAGCTAGCGCTTCGTCGTTTGGTCGCTTGATCTACACTTGGTCGTTGCCAAATAGTAGATCAAAGTCCCAGTTCCGGCCGAAAGGCGCAGCATCGATTGCGATAGCCAATTACTAAACAGCTATACAAAGTAAGAATATTAATTTATAGGCCATATAAACTGGTAAAGATTTGCTTGCTAATTAAATGAGCAAACATAGTGTCACGCGCGCGCAGGTAAACGTGAAGCCATATCACTCAATGATCGCTCAAACTCGCTGTTTCAGCGACGAAACGCAGCAGCCGCACGGAGTGAATTGACGTTCCTGCTTCCTCTCGCCTCAGCGCGAAGGAAGCGACAGCACTCGGTGCAGTATGTCCACATCGTTATTCGCTCTTAGGATGATGCCCGCACGACTGCGCACTGTGTCCAGATCGCAGATCACGTTCATGCTTACCGATAAATTCCTTAGTTCAATAGCGACAAAAGATAACAACGTTCCCAAGGCTTTCATCTTTCTTCGGGAAAAAAAGATGAGCTGTGCTGAAAAAAATCTTGCAACGTCTAATAAACTTCACGTGATTAAAATACAGTTAGGAATTTGGTCATCATTGAAATCACATGGAAACCGATGTCCGATTAAGTCGGTTTAGGATAGCACACAGGTACGGTGTTGATGGGTGACGAACCCGTGATCTCTGGTACATGTAGTGAGAGGTGGACCGTCCTCCACAGACGATAAAATTAATAAACAATTTCACCCAGCTCACACACAGCATGTTCCTCTTCATCTTGAAATGTTCTTGGTAAAGAACCGTTACTTCGCACAAAATTTTTTTCATAATTTTTCAAGGAAATCTGCTTAGGATATGTTTACAGCCCAAAGAATCATAGCGCAGTGTCCTCTGAGACACCGCTGTTGCGATGCCAGATATTGTACAGCGAGCGTCTCCGGGCCCTTACTTTTGAAGTACACTGATGAGACAGTATTTATTTATTTATTTATTTCATATACCTCACAGGCTCCAGGAGTATTCCCAGGTCCAGGAGTGTGACCGAAGATTTGGTGTGACCGAATAGATGGACAGCGAGAAAACCACCTTCGTCAAACCGGACGGTCTCTACCAATTTAAACTCATGCCCTTTGGATTATGCAATGCGCCAGCTACATTCTAGCGCATGATGGACTCTCTCTCTTGAGCGGCTTGAAGTGGTCTACATGCCTCTGCTACCTCGACGATGTGATTGTGTTTTCGCCGAACTTTTGAGAGCCACCTGCGGCGCCTCACAACCATACTCTCCGCGTTTCGCAGGGCTGCCCTTCAGCTAACCTCCTCCAAGTGCTATTTCGGTCGCCGTGAAATTAACATGCTCGGCCATGTCGTAAACGCTGCCGGAATCCAACCTGATCCACAGAAATACCACGCCATGCGAAATTTTCCTGTCCCTTGTTGAGCAAACGATGTCCGTAGTTCTCTGGGCTTATGCTCTTATTTCCGGCGATTTGTGAAAAATTTTGCCGACATCGTTCACCCTCTCGCTGACCTTCTTAAGAAAGACGTCTCTTTCTCTTGGGGACCACTGCAGGAGAAAGCGTTCTCTATCCTAATTGAGCGACTTAGAACTGCCCCGATTTTGTCACACTTTGACCCTTCTGCGCCCACTGAAGTACGAACTGACGCGAGTGGTCATGGCATCGGCGCTCTGCTCGCTCACCGTCAACAGGGCCAAAACCGTGTCATCGCTTACGCTAGCCGCCTTCTTTCCACACCCGAGCGAAATTACTCCATTACTGTAAGAAAATGTCTCGAGCTCGTATGGGCGGTCGCGAAATTTCGACGGTACCTTTTCTGTCGGAGCTTGTGCGTCGTAACCGATCATTATCTGCTGGCTCCCTTCTTTGAAGGACCCAACTGGGTGACTTGCACGTTGGGCATTGCGTCTACAGCAATATACATTTTCTACTATGTTGAAGTCGGGGTGCCTGGATAAACACGCTGACTGTCTGTCCCGCAATCCCGTGGATCAACCGGACGATACCGATGCCTGCAGACTCGTATATCAGTGTTCTATCCTTCTGCTGCTTCCTCCATATTGGCGACGAGCAGTGCAAGAATCCTGTTCTTCCAACACTTATGGAATACCTACGCTCCTCGCCCAATGAGCCGTCCCTTCGCATGTTCACCTTGCGCGATGGAAATTTATACCGTCGTTGCGTTCGTCCTGACGGCGCGGAGCTCTTCCTAGTCGTTCCCAAGCACCTTCCACTCACCGTGCTCCAGCAACTTCACGACGCTGCTACTGCTGGACATCTGGGCATCACTCGTACTTACGACCGCCTGCGGTGCCGCTTCTTCTGGCCCGACATTTATCGCTTTGTGCGCCGTTATGTCGCGTCTTGCGACCTGTGTCAGCGCCGGAAGACGCCTGCTATGCCTCCCGCTGGTTTGCTTCAGCTAATTGATATCCCTACAGAGCACGTTCTTCCATGTGCGCCTCGACCTGCTTAGCCCCTTTCCCATTTCCATCAAAGGAAACAAATGCATTACTGTGGCAACAGATTATGCCACGAGATATGCCATCGCACGAGCGCTGCCAACCAGCTGCGCTACAGATGTCGCCGACTTCTTACTATACGACGCCATCCAGCGCCACGGTGCCCCTCGCCAGTTGCTGACGGATCGCGGCCGCTACTCTCTATCGAAGGTCGTCGATGATGAGCTCCGCTCCTGTTCTACAGAACACCAGATTGCTACCGCGTACCACCCTCAAACAAACGGCCTCTCCGAGCAGCACACTAACTGAAATGCTGGCCATGTACGTTTCCGACGATCACCGCGACAGGGACGCCGCTTCACCATACACCACTTTCGCATACAACTCGTCCCGTCACGACACTGCCGGATTTTCGCACATTTACCTTTTGTATGGCCGCAACCCCACCTTGCCCTTTGACACGTTGCCACCTTCCGCAGTGCAATCACCCCGCGCTAGTTACGCTCGCGATGCTATTGACTTAGCCGCCCAGGCCCGAGATGTATCCCGACATCGCCTCACAGTCTCGCAAGCTTCTCAAAAGCGACGCTACGACCTTCGGCACCAAGACGACAATTTTTCGCCTGGTTCCCTTGTCCTTCTCTGGACGACTTCACGTAGTGTCAGTTTGTCGGAAAAACTACTTTCCCGTTAGTCTGGTCCGTACCAGAGCTTACGCCAACTGTCCGACGTGACATACGAGATCGCCCCAGTCGGTCAGCCTTCAGTGCCTCCCAACGTCACCGGCGATGTTGTTCACGTCGCCAGACTCAAGCCCTATGTCCCCCCATTACCTGAGGCTCTATAACGTGCACCGGGACGGAGCTCCCCCGCCGGGAGGGTGATGTCACCGTGAAGGAAAGGAAGAAATTGATTTAGACTAGAGGAAGACGACGTCTGGCAGTTGCCTGAACGCCATATACATCAGTCGTGGGCCTGCTTTCTTCCTGCAGCAATATTGTTGGTCTAACAGAGACTTGGCTTTCTGCAAAAGTTAAAAATGAAGAAATTTTGGATTGTCAAAAGTGCTACGAATTTTACCGATGTGATCGTGATTACCGGTCCGGTGGTGGCGTTCTGCTGGTGGTTGCGGATAATCTTGCTTCTCATGTAATTCCAATTGTATCCTCGCTTGAGCATGAGCGTGTGCGCGTGCTCATTGATTCTCGCGAAATGATTTTTTGTGTCTGTTAACGGCCACAAACTGCATCGTTGTCCGTCTGTAGTGAACTGCACGATGTTGTCAATCAGCTCTTCGTCTGATACTCAAAATCGCCCCTCGTCTCACTTGGCGACCTTAATTTTCCTGATATCAGGTGGGAACGAGACTCGGTTTCCTGAAAACACAAGTCAGCTGAAAGCAAAGAAGTTTTTAACTTTTTGTCAGCACTTCAACTTAGCTTAGCTCGTTCACCTTCCGACTCGCATAACTCCTACTTCCGCGAATATTCTAGACTTAATACTTACACTACGCCAGACCTAGCTTCCGGCTTAACTAATTCACCGGGAATTAGCGATCACTCTACAATTCACTTCACTCTATGGGCAAAGGTTTCCAACAAGAAAAAATTAGGGTAATCCAAGACTACTGTAAAGCACACGTTACTGGAATGAATAGGGAATTTAAGGTCTTATGCTTATCGGTTTTTCGCCGGTTTTGAGCAGTCATCGGTTCAGGCCAACTGGTTGCTTTATAAAAGCAAACTATTGCTTCTTATTGATCGTTTTGAACCTGAAAGCAAGGTTTCATAAAGTACTCGCTCTCCAAGGTTTAATAACACGGTAAAGCGCATGCGCAACAAAAAGAAGCGGATATTTCGACGCGCAAAATTCATTGCCAGAATAGACCACTGGTCTTGCTATCAGACATTCAACAGAGAATTCTATACTGCGTTTTCAAAAGCCAAGAACGAATTCTTTGATAAAACCCTTGCTTTGCTACTTTGTTCGAATGCCCGTAAATTTTGGAACATTATTAACGGTACTAAAAGGTCACGCATTCAATTATCCCAATCTAATGCTCCAGTAGTTCAAAGCGAATGCTGCAACGTTCTGAAAAATGTGTTTGTTACTCATTTGCATAAGAGCACCCACACAGTATTTCCGCATATTCAAAAAACCAAGTTCTTACTAATGTGTTATATCGCTATTGATGCAGAGGTGTCGGAATGATGATTGTAAACTTAAAAGTGTGTTCATCGGCCGGTGCAGTTTGTATCTCATCAAAACTTCTGAAGTGTACAGTGGTTTATTCTTCACTAATATTGTCAAAGCTTTTTCTACAGTCAATACAGATGTCTACACTGCCCTCTGATTGGAAGATAGGGAAGGTGGTCCCTGTGCATAAATCTGGTGATGTATATTCCCCCAATAATTAGCGCCCCATATGATTAACATCCATTCCAGTAAAAATCGTTGAGCATATCATATACTCGCACCTCATTGAATTCCTTGAATCCAATCCCTTCTTCAGCATTTATGAGCATGGATTTCGTAAAGCAGTTTCCTGCAAAACGCAATTTCTATGTTTTACTACCGACTTGTTTATTAACGCGGATCATGACTTTGATACTGATTGCATACATTCAGATTTTGCTAAAGCATCTGACTCCGACTCACGCGATCTACTTATCTTCAAGCTTGGTCAACTTAACATAGATTCCAATGTACTTGCATGAATTAAGGAACTTCTCTCTCACTGTAGTCAGTATGTGACGGCTAACGACTTCTCTTCACCTAATTTTACTGTAGCACCTGGTGTCCCGCAAGGGTCCGTTGTGGGCCCTCTGCCCTTCTTGATTTACATTAATGATCTTCCAACTTGCCTTTCTTCAACTGTCCGACTGTTTGCTTCTCAACCTGCAACGTGATCTAGAGGGGGTATTTGAATGTTGCAGTCAATGGCTCATAACACTTAATACAACTAAATGTAAAAGTATGCATGTTTCTCGCCACAGCACTAATCATTATCCGCGTACTTACTGCCTCAACAATATTACATTACCATCTGTTGACAGCTATAAATACCTTGGTGTTCACATTTCTTCTAATCTTTCGTGGAATACGCATGTCGAATGTGTAACTAACAACACCAATCGCATGCTTGGTTATCTGCAGCGAAACGTTTTATATGCCCCACCGTCCCTGAAGTTAACACTTTACAAAACGTTGGTACGTTCTAAATTAGAGTACGCATACGCCATATGGGATCCTACTCAGGCTACACTCACTCAAACAATTGAAGCCATTCAGAATCGCAGAGCACGTTTCATCTTATCGAATTATTCACGTCGTTCCAGTGTCACATCGATGATGAAAACCAGAATTTGCCTGACCTTTTGTTGCGTCGAAATTCTTCTCGCCTTAACCTTTTTCATAAATGTATATAACAACTGAAGAATGTTCTGTTTCCTCCAGCTCATTATATATATAGAAGGACCGATCATCGCTTCAAGGTGGGTCTACCTTCCTGTCACACAAAACTGTGTAATCATTCTTTTGTTCCACGAATATGTGTCGCGTGGAACCACCTTCCCTCCACAATCGCCATCATAACTGATGACCACAAGTTCAAGATCGCTTTACAAGACGCCTTGTTACTTTTTTTTGCACGCCTTGCCATTTTCCCCCTCTTTTCTGTAGCGCTTTCGAGCCCTGAAAGCTTTTTAAATAAATAAATAAATAAATAAATAAATAAATAAATAAATAAATAAATAAATAAATAAATAAATAAATAAGCAATGCGGCTACAATATGTCGTTATCTTCTATGTGTAAACCGTGTATGGCGTCTCCTCTTTGATAGCAAGGAGTAACGAAGGCGGCAGCAGTACGTGAAGACGACAGTTTCGCCTCCATGTAAGCTAAGTCGGCTTCACGAGACAAGTCCCGCAGGATGAAACATTGGCACCTACATTGTCAGGCCGCGTAAGTATGCTTCCTTAAGGATAAGAGTATTTTCTTGCAGGGATATTCCTTCATTATAGATGCACTTTGCTTCTTGATTGTCCCGACCGACTAAAGAGAAGGATCTTTGCAGGACGTAAATATCTTTATCCACTTCGTAAAACTGAAAAGAAAGAAAGCACACGATCTTCGTCATATAAACACTATCTACACGATGCAACATCCTCCTGAAACAAAGTAAGCTATTCTGGGTAAATGGGAGAACCGAACTCGTTGCTGTGCCAAATTAGGCGTAGGTTAGAAAGGAACATTTGGGTAATAACGACAGGGGCCCAGCCCAAATATTGGCGGTCGCCCAAGTGAATCCCACTGATAAATTCCGCTCACCTCCACATCAGTCATCGTACAGTCCATTACGGTGGCTCCACAGTGTGCCGGAGCACTAAACACGCCCATGCCGGCCGGTTGGGACGGCCGAATCTCCCTGACGAAGCGACCGCATATCGAATAAAAGTACTAGCGCAGTAAGTGTCCCTTCACGATGGCGGTTTCACGAAAGCAGTGAAATTTTGTATAAAGCTGTTTCCAGCCCAATGTTAAAAATTCGCCACCATACTTTTACTGTGCTTCCATGTTCGTGTTTTCTTCACTTTCTCTCTTTAGCTTGTTGTCTGCAAACATCAAACCGTATTTCTTCACAATTTAAGGAATGCTTCTATGTGGTGGCCAGTACGGGCATGATAAGTGCAGGTGGCGTATACGTGAAGTAGAAAACAAATGATGGCGATAGCAAAGCTACCAGGTGAAAGGAGCGGAAACAAACCATGACGTCTTTTCTCCACTAACGTGCAGCAGCGTGGCGCTACATGCACATAAAAGTTAACGTTGGCAGTTAACGCTGGCGTCAAAGAGGTTCATTAATGAACATACCCAGGGGCCCAAATTCGTCCGATGGTTGCTTTCGAACCCGACTCCCTCACTTTAACACTCGGGTGATCTACCTATAAGGCAGCATATTTTCTAGTGACTAAAGCTGGCAAGAAAACGGTTGGAGACATAGAAGCATAGTTGTACAGACACCAGATATTGCGTGAATGACCGTATGAGTAATAATTGCTTGAAGTGAAGGAAGCGATTAGCCTTGTCTTCCAACCTAACATCGCACATATATTGCGTAGGTTCAGATCGGCCACGGTTCTAACTGATATACGATAGGCTGGCATTGAACATCAATACAAATACACTCGTCGGATTTCCAGGAGAATGTGGGCTTCGTTCTTTAGATACACAATTAAGAGCGCTTCAGTCCCGACGCTCAAGCGCAAAGCGAAGTTTTCTTTTTCTTTTTCATTTTTCGTAAGCTTTCTTCCACGATCGCGAAAAGAGACTCCTGTTAATTTAGTGATATGCAAGCAACTTCATTATGCACGCTTCTACAGCTTCTCAAATGCGACTTATGACCTAAAAAGAACAGATAAACTTTTTAATACTTATATAGCTAATTAACTAACTAATCGTTATTCAAAAAGCAATATGTGTATCTCGAGACGACTACGACTAATATGCCGTGCGTCCTACTATAAGGTGTCCCCTTGAATTTTTAATATTTCGTTCTAGTAAAATGAAACATAAGGCATATAATTCAGCACCAATAGTAAAATTTTGATGCCATAAATATTATGGGTGTTGAGCAGACAGTACAGACACTATTTCAAGTTCTGCTGATGAGAAATTTCAACAACAAAGATGTCTCTTTGAAAGAAGGAAGCATTATAGAGAGATGCTATATCTTACCTGCTTCAAATCTTCCAGAGTGGGCCTACCAGCGTAATCAAAGCTGCCAGCAGCAAGCCCAACCGAACAAGCGAGAACAAGAAAACTCATGTTGATCCGAGACTGCTTCAGGAAACGACTGTCGCAGATGGTAGTTAAGTTAGAGCTTTGAAAGGTAACACAATAGGTTTATTGCGTTTGTTTTTTTATTGGGGAACTCATAGCGTATGATTGAGTATTATAATACAAAGAAGCATAAACGCTTGGTGAGAAAGAAAATGTCGCTTTTCTAACGAGGACCTTGAGACCAAAGTATAAGCTTGTTTGTATGCAACATATTTCAGTACATATGTGTTATAAAGCTTGCAAATAATAATTTTGCGAATTTCATAATAGAAATAAACGGTCACCAGGTACTCTTTGTGGTGATTGTCCTTTTCTGCACCAAGTGCTTACACCTAATGAGGAAGCGAGATTGAAGGAAGGAAGGAAGGAAAAGCAGGGAGAAGTGCTAACATGCCTTCAAGGTAATTAGGGTGGCTGACGTATGTGTCACAAGTAAAATTGCCAGCTTTCCTCCCACAGACTATGTCGATGTATATCTGGCGCATTTTTATCCACTACATCAGGATGTCTAGAAAGTCAATGTTAAGTCATTAACGATATCAAGCTTCTGTTTCGCAGTTTCCAAATGTCAGTTTTGAGTAACTGAAGACTGTGATGGCTTCGATGTAGAGTTGGGCATTTTATTTAATATGTACTGCTAGCCTTATATGTAAGGCTGTCGCAGGGTCGGTAACAAATACAACTGCGACTGTGGTTTCAAACATCGTTATGTTTGTGCTAATAACAATGCGAAATGTTGTAAACAAAGAGTAAGGACGATACAGACACCTTCTTGCTACTCAGGTGCAAGTCAGACAAACGGGTGGATGTCTGAGTTTCCCTTTATTAGTTACTTCTCTCTACCTTGCGCATTTCCGCAGAACTATTACGTGAAATCCTTGCCTTTGCTTCGTGTTGTCGACAAATTCGACTGCGCCCTGCCATCTGATAGCCGCCTGGTTAGCTCAGATGGTAAAGCGGCTGCCCCGTAAAAGCGGTGGTCCCGAGTTCGAGTCCCGAACCAGGACGAATTTTACGTCAACTGTGACGCTTTTCTTTCGAGGAAACCATACAGGTTTCCTTTGTAGCAATTGCTACGCACGGGTTGATGTCTGCTTTTCCCTTTATTAAGTCAGGTCGATACAAACAATTCGCATATATGAAGGTATTGATAACTTGGAGTAAGCATGTGAAAATATTATTAAAAAGAAGAAAAAAGAAACAGCACAGTCAGTGGCACGAAACACATCGCTATAATAATTTCATATTTCTAGCTAATGCAGTACGGAAATATAATTAGTTAGTTTTGAGATAAACATACTAGTTGACCTACTACTAGGAATATTACAGCATATGCATGTGTTAGATATTTAGCGACCCGATCGAAGCTCCGGTCATACGGTTATATCACGACTTCTCTGAATGTAAGTATCCCCTTTGGTCTAAATGTATCAGGGGTCCCCCACTACAGTATGTCTCATAAAGATATTGTAGTTCTGGCACGGGAAACTGTAGAAGCAATATATATAGAGGCTGTCCCAGCCAACTTTAGCCAGAGCTTAGAAATATACAAATGCCACTTAGCTGTACAGAATAAAGCTAATGTTTGCTAATGTTGCTAGGAGACACTCATATTATTGTTTCATTCTACCTAACTACATAATTAGTCCTAATTTTTAATCAACTGCTGAAATATTATGGTTACATGAAAAATATCAATAAGAAAATTGTAGAGCAACATGAAAAACTCCCCATACAGCTTTCTGTTGCTTAATACGTGCTACAGAAAAGTGTTTTTCCGAGCGTGAATAAAGCCCGCAAATACAGGCAATGTGCCTCGAGCGGCCAGTCGCGCGACAGTTTTGCGCGCATTTGCAGGCTTCTTTCGCGGTCGCAAAAACACTTCTGTTGCACGTGCTGAGCAACAGAGAGCTGTATCAGGAATCCATGATATCACACCGCTTGGCAAGAATATATATATATATATATATATATATATATATATATATATATATCCTCCTGAGACCCGGGATGTGTTTAGGTGCACAGATTTTTCCCAAACTTTCAGAATAAGTCAGCAGGGTTATGAAGGTGAAAAGTGTTAAATGTTTTTTCAATAGCCCTGATAGTTTCAGCATAGCGCGATGTCCAATATATTGGACACTGGGATGCTACCCGGTCTTTTTTCACCCAGCGCGCACGTAATGACGTACCGCAGAGAGTGCGCTCAAAGTCGCGTGCAAAAATATTTTAATAACTCGAAAGACAAAGTAGTGAATGAAGTACATTAAAAAGAGCATTCCTCTGCTCAAGAAAAATTTTTCTCTTGTGTTCACTTCCTGTGGGTAATTTCAAACACCTTTTTTTCCTTGGTGATGCAGACTAAGAACCGCCATTTGGTGCAAAAGAACTTCGTTTTCATGTCGCAGGCCTGTAGTCTGCAACGGGCAGCGTTTGCAGTGTCTGCCTGCATTGAGCAGTGGGTAGTGCTCTTTTCTTGGGGTTCTCGAGGAGACAGTCGAGCCTGCTTTGATGGCGGATGCCACTCGGCTTCGTTCTCACTCTCCGTTTCATCCTGCTGCTTCCTTTGAGCCACGAGAGTCTCAGTAACAGATTGGCGGAACTGAGAACAGAGTATTTCTTTCCGCTATTTCTTTAGGGAGCGTATGTCCCGCGTGTACTGCACCCAGGAGTTGCTGAGGGCAATGTCGAAGAGGTGAAAGATGGCTCTGATTGTCCACTTGTTAACGCGTGCTTTATCGTGTAGTAACTTATCATTCGGTCTGCCTTGTCGACACCACCCATCTTGACGTTGTACATGCGCACAATATTTGATTGAGGGATATTGTTATGTTTTTTTTTTTCTCTTACGAGACCGCCTGCCACTGCTGCCTTGCGGGTCCTAGCCGTAGACTTAAAAAAGAAAAGTTATCGGCTTAATTCATCAGACACGCGAGGCCGGTCCCCCAAAGAAAAAAAGAGACGCGATTTCATGGACAAGCCGCTAAATGCCAACAGTACTCGCCTGCTGTTCATAACAAGGCCATCGCAAAAACGCGGTCAAAATAACCGGGTTGAGTCCTAGCGTCCAACGTAATGGACATGCGAAATCAAAGGAAGCGTAAAAAAAAGTAAGCGCGCGAACAGTCGAAATTTCGTATTCTGCGCGTACGCTGTTGTATTAACGTTATTATAAAATCAAAGATATGCCCTGAAAGCGGGTAGAAATACGAGAAATAGTGCTTACTTCTCCGGCAGCTGCCGTAAAACGCCGCGCTGCTGAATGCCGTCATTGTGGAACTGTTTCGGTGGGAATTTGAACGATGTATTTTCATAAATGCTGCATAGATGGCGCAAGCAGGCGTCCAATTAGTTGGACAGCGCGGTTTTAGTAGGATGAAATACTTGTCACAGGAGTACTGTCTCACTTCTGAATGTCCAATATATTGGACAAATCCCCATAGCGGGGTCTCAGGAGGATAAATGTGTGTGTGTGTGTGTATATACACATTACCAAGCACCACCGGAGACGAAGCTGCAGATGGTATATGTAAATCAATGCCGTTCAATATCCTGTAAATGTATTTAACCTCTCTTCTCCCCGCAACATTTTGGTGGAGGTGCGCGGCATCAATCTCCGTACATCTCGTTTACGTTTTCGATTACGTTGCTTTTATCTTTACGATTACGGTGAGGTAGGCGAAGCGATTATGCTCGCCTAGGTCATCGAACCGCGACGTATATTCACGCTTCCACCTGTTGCCGATAGACTACATCGCGTCACACAACGTTACCCTACTCCTGCCACAAAAGATCGCATAGCCAGAAACTTCCGTCCGTATAAAAGACAATGCCACTTGTCTTCCTGTGGTGAATGTAGGCCCCTGCCCTCAAGTGCAACCTCAGACCATATCTCTTTCAACCTTGGCCTCGGTTTGCGTCTACCATGTTTCTACCTTAACTGGTGATTCTGCGTCGCCTACCTCTGTTGATTCGGGCTATACAAGCCATTTAGAACTATTGACGACAATGCTCGTTCTTGACCTATCGACCCATGACGCGGACGCACTTCGTTGCTTTCTCCCTTCGTACCGGGACATTTTCCATCTCGATGACCGGCCATAGGGTCAAACGTCCGTTGTGAAACATCAAATACACACATGGCAACGCCAGGCCCATTCACCGTCCGCTTTGCCGCGTCTCCCTTTGAGCGCCAAGTAATGCACAAGGAAATCGATAAGATGCTTACGTGAGATATCATAGATACCAGCGGACCTTTCACTAGCAGCCCGGCGCGCACATGACTGTCTTCCCCAATATTTTTTTTTTATTTTCTTAATAAGTGTGTTCATGAGCCTTCAACCTACATTGGAGAGCTGTCCGCACCAGAAAGGTACTTGACGGGCGAGGCCGACGAACTGGTTTCTCTTCGAATGTTTTTGGCTCTTAACCCTTAACCACCCCCAATTTGTATCTCTCTTAGAAGCGGTTGGCAATGAATATGCAGGAATTTTATATCATAGAGGTGCGATGGCTGAGTTGTTCAATACTGCTGAAATAATTTTTTGATCTCCGAGAGGGAATTGACACCTTCATGAAGAGGAACAACGGGGCCATTGTTGAACTGTTCGACTAGAAGTGGCTTCACTCTATCCTGTTGTCCAGTGATATTACTGATCATTTGAGCTACCTCAACGTTAAAATTCAGGGAAAACACAAACTCATTACAAGAATTCATGACGACATTCGGGCTTTCAATCTCAGTTGCAGCTTTGGGAGCGTCAGATGAGACTTCAGATGTTTGAGCATTTTCTAACCTTCAAGTCGCTAGAGAACGTGGATAAAGGATCCTGTGATGTCTTGCCTGATCTCCTCCACGTTCACCAAAGAGAATTAGAGGAGAGCTTCAAGGACATCACCAGCCTCGCCGATGATTTCCGAATTTTGTCTGTCCTTTTAGGTGCGGTGGAGGACGCCGTGCCCAAGTTACAGATGAAAGTTCTTGAGCAGCAGGCTAATAGTCCGCTGAAGCAGAAGTTTCAGGACGTGGGAGCGCCAGACATTTACGAGTTTCTTGACGATGCATGCTTCCCGGCGTTACATCGACAGGCTGCCTGGATCATCGCCATATTCGGAAGTGCCTACCTGTGCGAACACCAGTTCTGCTTGCTGAAGGTAAGGAAGTCAGCTCTCCGGTCAAGGATGACTGATAAACAGATGCAATCGACCATAAGGATCGTCTCCGCAGAAGATGTCAATGAGGAAACTTCTTCTCTCGTTGCAGCTAAGCGTTTGCAGGCATCAATTTAGCGTGTTTAGAACTCTGTGACTTTGCTAAATGGTACTGGGATTATTTCCTCGCCTCTTGCGATTAATAACGTTTTGTTGGCGATACGGGAAAAACCTTCTTTCAAATGGCAACGTTTGCTGACATTTTGTTCAGCCCCCCCCCCCCCCCCCCCCGCTATTCCCCCTCTTCTCTCTCGAACTTCTTCACTGTCCCTGCCCTTCAGGGACAAAATTGTGTAAATGCGGCCCACAAGTTGAGCTGAATTTGAGGCCCCTGCTATATTCAACCGATATTCTCGCTAATTAGCAAGTACCGACTAGAAAATACGTTACGTGCTTTTTGACGGCGATAAGATACCCGCCCCCTCCTTTCTTTAATCGCTCATTACGGTACTTAGATCACGTAATCTAGCTAGCGCCGGTTACGAACTCATGGCGTGAAATAAATAAATAAATAAATAAATCTTTATTTGCATTCTGTCAATGATACAGAAAGAAGGACTGTGACAAAGAGCTGTTTTTCAGAACAGCTTGACTAGGCCACACCCTCATAGAAAAATTTCTGAGCGGTAACAGCACTACCGCAAAATAAATAAAAATTGAAACTTAACCGAGAGCGTAGTAGTATAGGGCACACACTAAGTAAAGGAAATGGTAAGGTAATACAGAAGTTAAGGCAGTTTTTACAGTCCTCATAAAAATACACACAAAACAGTTTCTTAGCAAAGATGTATATCTGAAATGCTATCAAATTACAGATGTCTAGAGTAAATACACTGAATGTACAGGAAAAACAATATAGAAATCAACTTGTTACAGACAGTTACATACAACCAGATGAAACAAATCGATACGGTTATGGATTTAATAAACGAGACAAAGTTTGTAATAAAACCAGTGTTAAGTAGTAGAAATCTCAGAGCTATACATCACTGTGTATAATTTGCGGATATTCAGATATGAACAATCAAAGAAGTCAAAATTGTTTAGGTCGTAGTGATTACGAAGGGACGTAAGAGTGTAAGACAAGCGCTCTTTTCCGGAGTTTAATCGTACTGTGCCCAATCCAAGTGAACCACCTTTCTGTGAAAGCCAGGACGTCGTATTAGTATTTTCCCGATATAGTTCTAACTCGACAAGTTTTGAAAGATACTGCGTATGTTATTATACGAAAGAGAGAATTTCGACACTTCGGCGCTCGCGCGTTGAGTTTGATAAAAATTGACAAAACCCGTTGGTTGTTGACCATGCAGGCAATCATGTCAATTGAACGAAGGTACCGGACATTGCGTCGTAAACACATGTCATGTAATTAAAGCGAAATTTCTTAATACCTAACTTAAAAGGGCCATTATATTTTCCATATTGAAGCATGTTTTTCTTGGCCCCCTCCAGGGTGCGCAAAAAAAAAAAAAAACTTCCTGCCATGCAAATTCGCTGCTATTTGAAGCCGTTCTCTCAAATATGCTGCTAGTCTTTGAGTAATGCAACTTTACTGATAATTGGTCCGCAATGCGCACGCTGATTCAGGGTTGCCTCAAAAGTGCTTCCAATTTTCTGCAAGGAAAATGCTCTTTTCTTTACCTCTTCAGAAAATCACGTTTTATTACGGGCATCATGGTGCAGACAGAACGAAGACGACGCTGGGGCCATTTGCATTCTCTTCGGCTTCTGCTTTACTCGACGTTTTTGCGACGCTTTCTTATGATTTCAACGCTATATTTGTATAAAACTGCATCGTAAAGACACAAGGACTCTGCGGACACATTTTTGGACGCAGTGAGTGTTTATTTCCACGGTTTTCGAGGACTCTACCATCGTCGCTCGACCGCAGCCTCGCTAGCTCTAGCAAGTGCCAACAGCGACATGGCACGCACTCGCTAGCGCAGCCGCGCAGCTGGCACGGTGCTCTCTTCTACGCCGCCGCCTCCGCATCAGCTGCGCTTTCTCGCTAAACAATGGAATATCAATTAAGTGTCAGAGGAGGATATTTGCCGGGAGGAAAACACAACAGCTCAAGGCTCGCAAACCACCGCGTCTCGCAGAGAAATATATCAAAATGTCCACGCTAACCCCACTCCGTCATACAGCGCGCTGAAACGCGGCGAGAATAAGGCCCGCGGTAGACAAAATGTTTGAAATAACATCATCCGAGCGAGCAGAATGCAGCAACTGCCAAAAGACGATATCGGCATCATTATCAGGCCCAAAGGAGGACATAATATCGCCAGGGTTGGCCCAATGGTCGCCGCCGCCGCCATTCCCACCTCGGCAGGTATCAGTCCAGCGGAACAACACTGGGACACGCTTTGGCCTGACAACAAACAGAACATCTTAGTAGCGAGCACGCCATAGAGGAAACACGAAACGCTTCGTACGGGTAAAGGAAATCTGGATCGGTGAGATCTTCGAGGTAAGTGCCTACGAAGCGGCACCGCAATGTAGGTGTATAGGCGTCATCCATGGGATCCCCGTAAAAGACGGTTCGGCGGACATCGATGCAGAGATCGTCAACGACAGAACTCCACTAACCCTGGCCGCCAAGCACATTGGCAGTACCACCGCAGTAATCGTGGCCTTCGACGGTTATCGCGTGACCAATTTCGTACATAATGGGTCGGTGCTGGCGCAATGCACGCCGTACCGCAGGCAGATATCTGCTACGCCTGCAGTCAGCTCTGCCATCGCGCGGAAGTTTGCCCTAACTCTGGGAACGCAATCTGGCGAGGCTGCGGTGCCACGAACGATACGGAGCATCAGTTTAGAAGAGTGTAAGCTATGTGGCGGAGCCCACCTAACTGCCGATAAGGCATGTAACCAACGCTACCACATTCCCTACGTAGTGCGACGACGACAATGGGAGGGAGCACGTCCAACGCGAGGCGACGACGCTCGAGTTACAAAGTCCAAGTCCTGCTCCCGCGCCGACGACTATGAATTCAGGCAACTTCGGAGAGATAGCTGATTCGTTGGCAGACAGTCCAGGTTGAAGGACCTTTCCGAGAGCCGCTCCATGCGCGCATCGAGATCCCGTAGCGGTCCTCGGCCCCGTTCTAGCAGTGCGCCACGCGGGGCCCCCACCGGATCTGCATCGCGGGGCCTTGCTTGGTCCCGTTCAGGCTCCCGCGCCGAGTCTCGCTCCAGCCGCCAACGATCGCTGAACCCTCTGGCACCACCACCTGAAGGCAATTCCAATAAGAATAAGCGTGGCACCCTCACTTGGGCGGACACCAACGGGGAAGAGGAAACGCTACATCACAGGTTAGGGTCGTGTTCACTCCCAGAGCACGGCACACACACCACACCCGAGATAGCGTTCCTAAAACATGAGAATGCGATGATGAAAAATACGATATAGAAACTCACGGCCGCGATAGCGGAACTCAGAAATGACAGGAGCGCGCGCGCAGCTGCACCAACTCACTAGTGATCGCAACCGACACTAACGCCGCACATCGCACCTGCGGCTACACGTACGACACCCCCAAGAGTAACGAGTCATTACGGACAAGGCTTTTTTCACCCGCACCAAGTCGAAATAGAGACATTACGCAAAGAGACACCACCCCGAATCTCTGCTTCATCATGAGCATCGCTGACACCCGTTGGTCCAACCTTACGGCAGACCTCGGTAGCGACCACTTTCTACTCGCCGTACACTCCCTATTCGTCGGCAGGAAGACCAAGTCGTACACCTGGGTCGATTGCGACCTCTTCCGTAAGACTCGCGAAGAACGAATCCCTCCAGACGACGCCCCGAACCTCGAGACGTGGGCGGCTCAGCTGAACGTCGACGTTGCTAAGGCCACCAGAACTCTCAGTACGGACGTGCCCACTGAGGAGATGGACAGTCGCCTCGCCCACTTGCACGAGGCCAAACAGTGCATCGTGGCCGGGTGGAAAGGCCAGCGCCTTAATCGCAGCCTCCGCAAACGCGTATCCGAGTTAAACAAGAGCATAAGGGATCATTGCTACACCATTTCCAAACAGCAGTGGGACGAGATCTTTAACTTGATCAACGGGTAGATCTGTAACGGTAAGACGCGAAACCACTTTAAGCACCTGCTCGACGACACCAACACCCGTACTAAGCAGTGCCATTCGCTCGCGAAGATACTCCATCAAGTCAAACGGACCTCACCGCCGGAAGACGTCACCAAGACCCTCACACAGTAATATCTCGCGCTTCCCACGGGTCCGTTGACTCCTCATGCCGAATACATCGGTCCCAACAACGCCCTTCTCGACGCCGAGTTTTCCGCCGAAGTGGTACGCCGAGCTCTCCACGAACTCAACGGCCGCTCCGCCACCGGTCCAGATTGCATCACAAACAAGCTCCTGCGCAACCTGTATGACCCCTCCGTCATTTACTTTACCGACACCATCAACGAAGTGTGGAAGAAAGGTGAGCTACCCGACGCCTGAACACTCGCCCACGCGATCTTTATTTCCAAACTAGAAGGCGCCTAGCGTAGATCACCTCCACCCCATCTCGCTCACGTGGTGCGTGGGTAAGGTGGCCGAACCCGTCGTCCTCAACAGGATCGGTCGATACCACGGTGACCACGAATGCCTCCCGCACCACATAATCGGCCTCTGACCACGGCTATCTGCAGAAGACGTCATGTTACTACTAAAGCATCAGATTCTTGATGGAGGAAACACTCGGGATTTCATTCGTCGATCCTGAAGCCCATCACAGACCTTCGGCTCGGGCGTCGGTTCTATGACTTTGTCCGCTGCTTCCTTACCCTGCGCGAGGCCGTCCTACAAGCGGGAGACCTTGTGTTCGAAGCAGTCGAGCTCGGACAGCGGGTACCCTCCAGGGATCAGTCCTCTCGCCGACGCTTTTCAATCGTGATGATCAGGCTCTCCGAACGATTCTCGAAGATCGACCGGCTAAGCCAAACCATTTACGCGGACGACATAACCATCTGGTGCTCCGCTGTGTCGGATGGCTAACAACGCTACTACCAATGGCTACCAACGCTCCAGCTCACATGGCATGGTACAGAGGTTGAAAGAGGGCGTATTATTGGCATACTGCGAAAATTGCACGTGGACGGCTTTCGAAATTGCCACATTTATTTTGCAATACTAGCACACTACTATTTTCTAGAAGCCTCTGCGTGACATTCTTGAATAAATCAACTTAAAGCCCTCTCAACCGAACGATATGTGCTCCCAGTCCGCATTTCTTAACGAACCATTTCATTTTTTTTCGAACTTCATCATTGATTCGAACATGCCCCGCATCTCGGACGCTTTCACGTCACTGTTATCGCTGCCATCATAACTGACAGCCGCGCGTGATTATAAACAAGAACGCAAAATCAAATTCAACCGAACAAATTGGCAAAAGCTGTTTATGGCTTCAAGGCCGCCATACCCTCCTCCGTGGCTCGTTCATGCGGTTAACAGTGGCACAACTCAATACGAAGTAAATAAGCCTTTAGCAACGTGCAGAAGAAGTTCCAACCCTTACCTTGACACGGCGACGAATTAGTAGTGTCAGACGCTGCCTGTTGGACTTGGCGCTCGCAGACAGCAAGGTTAGAAGTTTTAAATCCTAGTTGCACATCGTCTACATATATTGAATAAAACATTGAGGATGGAATGACTTTGCGGAGGGAATTCGTTTTCACAATGAAGAGGGTGCAACTAAGCACGCCCTCTTGTGGCACACCAGTCTCTTGAGTAAATAGCCTGGACAGGGCATTGGCCACTCTAACACGGAATGTGCGGTTAGTCAAATAGTTTTCTATCATATTTAGCATATTGCCGCGTACACCCATCGCAGATAGGTCTCGGAGGATTCCGAATCGCCATGTTATGTCATAGGCCTTCTCCAAGTCCAGAAATACAGAGAGAAAAAATGGTTTGTGTATGTAAGCCTCTCTAATATTTGCCTCAATGGGAACAAGGTGGTCTATTGTTGACCTACCCTCCCTGAAACCACATCGAAGGGGATCAAGTAGACGGTTGCTTTCCAGGAAATATATTAGACGCCGATTTACCATTTTTCCTTATAATTTACACATGCAGCTTGTTAGTGCTATTGGCCTATAACTACTGGCTAATGCGGGGTCTTTGCCTTGCTTATGAATTGGGTTGACAATCGCTTCTTTCCATGAGGATGGAATATGCCCAGATACCCATATGGTGTTGTAAAGAGACAGAAGTCTGTTCAATGTTTCTGGATGCATATTCTTGATCATTGCATACATTATGCGGTCACCACCTGGTGCTGAGTTGCCGCAGGAACTGAGAGCACCCTTCAGTTCAGCGAGACTAAACGGGCGGTTGTAAGGTTCATCTGCTGCGCATTTTCGTTCAAAGCGCTCTCGCTCTATGCGTTCCTTGAACTTTGGGAAAGTTGGCGCATAGTGTGATGCACTAGAAATATTGTCAAAATGCTTACCCAGGAAGTCTGCCTGATCTTTCATGGTGTCGCCTTGATCGTTTACTAAAGGAAGCGGTTGTGTTTCCCTGCCCTTTAATCTGTTCACCCTGTTCCATACTTTACCCTCATCCTTGTACGGATTGATACTACATATGTACCTTTCCCAGCTTTCTCGCTTAGCACGTCGACGTGTTCCCCTGCCCTGTGATTTTGCCTTCTTGAAATTAATGAGGTTCTCCGCAGTTGGAGAGTCACGAAGCAGGCTCCAAGCTTTATTTTGTTTTTTCCGTGCCTCTTTGCATTCGTCATTCCGCCAAGGCAAACGACGATTATTAGCAAGTCCGTTAGTTTGTTTTATGCATTCTTCAGCGGCGTCAATAATAAAAACTGTGGAGGTGTTGGCAAGCAACTGACCTCTGTGCTATAATAGCCACGCCACCAGACACGGCATGGCCATCGTCGCGATCTTTGCGGAATAATGTGTGTTGTGTTAAGAAGTTTGTATGTGATGTTTTCAAGTGTGTTTCATGAACGCAGAGAAGCCTAGGATTAAACTCTTGTATTATTTCTTTTATGTCATCTAAGTTGTTTAGAATGCCACAGGCATTCCAATCAGTAATTTGTACAGCCATTTTATTAGGATGAGAAATGTTCTGTGTTCAGGTGTGTTGTGGTGTACTTTAGGTAACAGGACCGTCGTCTGGCCCTGTTATGGGTTTTTTGTTTGTTTTGGCGAGCTCGAGAGAGCCACGCCGGTTTTTTGGCACCAAACGTGCCGGTGTTGTGTCCATTGCCTCCTGGGAAGCACTGGACGCCCGAACGTGCAGGCTCCTAGTTTGTTTGTCAGATCTCGCCTGGCGAGGCGTGGTCTTGAGGCCCGACGTACCCGGGGTAACCGGCCTCTGTGTCTTGGTGGGTGGCGCAGGTTTAACTGCTTCCACCTCGGGGGCGGCGGATGCCACAGCCATCGACTCGCTGTGCGCGGGCCGGGCAGGTGGCGCAGGCCGGTGCGGCGCTGCCCTCTGACGCGTCGCATCGGCGTACGTACGTTGTGGTGTGGAATGGGGAGCACCTTTTTGTGCTTCCTTGAAAGAGATGCTTTCGTGTACTTTTGGGGTGATTATTTCCTTTTCTTTTTTCAGTTGGGACAAAATCGGGAGTATGCTGGATGTTCACCTTCACAGTTTACACGGTGAGGTGTTGCTTCACATTTATCTGAGGCCTGGCCTTGGACTCCACATTTCGCACATGTAAGTTTACCACGGCAGCTCTACGATCCGTGGCCAAATCTTTGACATTAGAAGCATTTTCTTGGATTAGGGATGTATGGTCTGACAGCTATCTTCGTGTATCCAGTTTCTATTGTTTGTGGCAGATCGCAAGTGGCAAAACTGAGGATCAGGTGCTTTGTAGGAATTTCTTTATTTCTCTTCGGATAATGATTCTTTGTACGTTAGTTACATTTTGCTCTTTCCAGCCCTCTAACAGTTCTGTTTCGGACAAGTCAATGAGATCTGCATCAGATACTACACCGCTTGCTGTGTTCATAGACCGATGGGGTGAAACGGTAACAGGTATATCTCCAAATGCCACAAGTTTGTTTAGTTTGCTGTGCTGTTCTTTATCATGAATTTCAAGGAGGAGGTCCCCGCTCGACATTTTGGTGACCTTATAGCTTGGGTCAAGTGCATCAGTCAAGCCTTTTGCAACAAGGAAAGGAGATGCGGTTCTAGCTGGTTTTTCTGTTTTTTTGCTGTGAACAACTTGGAATCGGGGGAAAATTTCTTTTGGTTTCAAGAGGCTTAGAATTTCATCGGTGCGTCCCCTCTTTTGAGGGTGACGATCAAGCAGACGTGGAAAAGCAGGTGTTCCCAAATATTTCGGACATTTTCGGCGGCAATGGCGGCCACCCACCATGGAGCCCAACAGGGGGACGCTGTAGCACTTAACGTGTAAGGCTACAGACGCCAGCCGTGCATTGCTGCTATAACCTAATATAACGTACCCAAGGGAGGGCACATACACAAGGTTAACCCTAGCCGCCCCGGAAATGACGGAAGAGATAAGATGATAGGACAGTAAAAGAAACAAGATAGGATAGAAAAGTTTGATTGATGAATATTGTTTCTTGGCGCAAGGGCCAGAAATGGCCAAAGAGCGCCATGACATTTGGTGAAGAATGGCAATGAGTATCGATGAATATGGCAGTTATCGAGTGGCTGTATATTGGCCTAAAATATTCGCTGTAAATGGTGTAAAATATGTATCAATTAAAATAATGTCAATGAGAAGTGAGTCCTACGGTTGTAAAAGTACGTTGAGAACGATAAGATACTAAAAGATGTTAATTTATAGCAGCACCAGTGCCTCTGCAGAGCCCTTCAGTGCAAGGGCTGCGAGGCATGTGCTCTGCAAGTGATTTCATTGCAGCTACAGCCTCTAAGCAGAGGCTGTGCTACAAATAGCCTGGCCAAATGATTTCTATGGTATTAGTTTCTTCTATGAACTTGAGTACTGATTTAAAATTAATTAGAGGGTCATTGCCTAAAAAGAAGACTGGGTGCAGAGGTATATTATGACGGTATAAGGAAGGGAAGAACTTTTTTCTCTCCTCTTCTAATAATGGGCACTGAACGAGAACATGAAGGACTGTAAGTCTACTTCCACACCTAGTGCATGTCGGAGGGTTAGTTCCAGTTAGAATGTACGAGTGAGTGCTATGGGTATGCCCAATTCTTAACCTACAGAGCAGTACTTCCTTATGTCTCGTTTTCTCAGAGATCCAGTTTCCTATTTTCGGTTTGATTAGGTGCAGTTTGTTGGATACCTGAGTGTCCCATTGCCGTTGCCAATATTTCCGTAGTTTATGCTGTAAAAATGGTTTAAGGTCTGTGTAGGGTACAGGTATATTAATGTTTGCATCACAAAAAGGTACGGATGTAGCCCTTTCGTCAGCAGCTACGTTGCCCTCTAGGCCTCTATGGCCAGGCACCCAACAAAGAACAATCATTTGGTTAGAGAGGTACGCTGAACATAGAAGGTTATAGACTTCATTAAGGATGGAGTTTTTGTGTTTTCGTATACTTGATATGCAGCTAACAACGCTTAATGAGTCTGTGAATATGACAGCTTTTGTTATACCTGTTTGTTTTATATGTTTCACAGCAGAGAGGATCGCGTATGCCTCCGCTGTGAAAATGCTGGTGTTTGGATTTAATGCACCGGACGTTGAAAATGAAGGTCCGAGCGCTGCATAAGCTACACCATGAGTAGACTTTGAAGCGTCTGTATAAAACTCTGCGCAGGAGTACTTCGCCTGGAGTTCGAGGAAGTGTGAATGTATATGCACCTCAGGCGCATGTTTTGTTATTGCGACGAAAGACATATCGCACTGGATAGACTGCCATTCCCAAGGTGGTGCAAGGTTAGTGGGAGTCATTAGGACTGTTTCTTGATGTTGAATACCGGTTTCATTAGCCAGTTGTTCTAAGCGGACAGATAGAGGAGCTCGAACAGATGGGCGGTTACGGTAAAGTCTTGCAGAAGATAAGTCAAGTACAGTTGAATAACACGGATGTTCGTCATTCGATTTACATTTTAAAAAGTAGCAAAAGCTTAGGTATGTTCTGCGTAGGTGTAGGGACCATTCGTTCGCTTCGACATACAGACTTTCCACAGGGCTTGTCCTAAATGCGCCTGTTGCCAGCCGTATACCTAGATTGTGGACCGGGTCGAGAATTTTGAGAGCACTGTCCGATGCGGATTAGTACTCCACGGCTCCGTAGTCGAGGCGTGATCGTACAAGGCTTTTATACAGGCTAAGCAAACACCTCCTGTCACTTCCCCAGCTTGTTCGAGAAAGCAGCTTCAGCAGGTTCATAGTCTTTAGGCACTTGGCTTTAAGATACTTTAAGTGGGGAATGAAATTAAGTTTTGTGTCCAAAATAATACCTAAAAATTTATGTTCAAGACTGACCGATAGTCGTTCTCCGTTAAGGTCAATGGCGGGTTCCGGTGAAATGCCTCTCTTGTTTGAGAAGAGAACACATGTGCTTTTTTGAGGGTTAAATTTAAAACCATTTTCTTCTGACCACTTTGAGAGTTTGTTTAGGCCGAGCTGTAGCTGTCTCTCGCAGATGCTAAGATTGCACGATCTAAAAGCTATCTGCACATCGTCCACATAAACCGAGTAAAAGAGTGTGCGAGGTATGATGGTATGTAAGGAGTTCATTTTCACAATAAAGAGTGTACAGCTCAGCACTCCACCCTGCGGTACACCTGTCTCCTGTACGAATGATCGTGACTGCACATTGCCAACTCTAACACGAAACGTTCTGTCAGACAGATAGCTTTCAATAATGGTCAGCAGGTTGCCACGTATACCCATTCCAGAAAGATCCCGAAGGATCCCAAAGCGCCACGTAGTGTCATACGCCTTTTCCATATCAAGGAATGCAGATACGACAAGCTGTTTGTGGATAAAGGCTTCACGGATGTACGTTTCCATGCGGACAAGCTGGTCTGTCGTCGACCTACCTTCCCTGAAACCACATTGGTATGGGTCTAATGCTTTGTTGGTTTCAAGATAGTGGAGCAAGCGTTTATTCACCATCTTTTCAAAGAGTTTGCATAGGCAGCTTGTCAACGCTATCGGTCTATAACTATTTGGCAAAGAAGGGTCCTTACCCTGTTTCAAAATGGGAATTATAATGGCCTCTTTCCAAACAGAGGGAATCTGGCCGGAAGACCATATACCATTGTAAAGAAAAAGAAGGGTTTTTTGTGTTTCAGATGGCAAGTGCTTTAACATTTCATATATTATGCGGTCAGAGCCTGGGGCAGATTTGTTGCAGCCGTTTAGTGCTGCTTGAAGCTCTGCTATGCCAAATGGTCTATTATATACTTCACATTTTGCAGTTTTTCGTACTAATGGCTGCCGTTCTATTCGTGCTTTATGTCTTTGAAATGTGTCCGAATAGTGCGACGAACTGGATATGCGTTCAAAGTGTGCGCCTAGAAAGTTCGCCTGGTCTTCCATACTATCTCCCTGTGTATTTACTAAGGGTAGCGAGTAAGGTTGTCGACCTTTTATTCTGTGCACTCTATTCCAGACCTTTGTCTCATCCGTGTAAGAGTTAATTCCTGATATATAATTTTGCCAACTCTCTCTTCTAGCTTGTCGGCGCGTTCTCCTTCCCTGAGATTTGACATGCTTGAAATTAACAAAGTTTTCTGCAGTCGGAGAATCGCGGAGCAGCCCCCATGCTTTGTTCTGCTTTTTACGCGCGTTACGACATTCCTCGTTCCACCATGGAACACGGCGCTTGTTAGATGATCCCTTTGTTTCTGGGATACATTTGGTCGCGGCATCAATCAGAAAAAAGGTGAAGTATTCAGCCGCGGCGTCCAGGCTTAGAGCAGAAACGTCAGCCCACGATATGAGAGTAATTTTTTCGGAACTGTTCCCAGTCGGCTGAAGCAGTTTTCCACCGAGGAAATTGTGGGGGGCATTCATTCGTCTTCGGTGTAGATAGAACTATCGGGAAATGGTCGCTCCCGTATGGATCTCTAATAACGTTCCATTTAAGATTAGGTAAAAGGGTGGGTGATGCAATACTGAGGTCTATAGAGGAATAGGTCTTATGTGCAGTATTATAATATGTAGGTGCGTTACTATTCAAAAGGCATGCACCAGATGAAAAGAGAAACTGTTCAATCATCCGACCTCGCACATCGCTATGAGAGTCACCCCATAGGTTGCTGTGTGCATTGAAATCTCCTAGAACCAAATAGGGTTGGGGTAATTGATCTATTAATGCATAAAATTCATGTTTATGGAGCTGATAGTGCGGGGGTATATACAGAGAGCAGACGGTAATAAGTTTGTTTAGAAGTATGGCTCGAACGGCCACTGCCTCTAGGGGCGTTTGTAGTTGTAGATGTTGACACGCTATACCTTTATCGAGTATAATGGCTACACCGCCAGATGATGCGATGGCATCATCACGATCTTTACGAAAAATAACATAATGACGAAGAAAGTTAGTGTGTTTAGATTTCAGATGGGTTTCCTGTACACACAGCACTTTTGGAGTGAGTTCGTAGAGAAGTTCTTGAACATCATCAAGGTTTCTGAGGAGACCTCTGACGTTCCACTGCATAATTAGCGTGTCCATAATGAAGTTAATTTGGTGCTGTGTGCATGGAAATGGAAGCTATACCTTGGATTACAGAGCCCTTTCGAGGCCCTGTAATCGGGGTTTTGCCCTTTTTGAAGCGTTCGAGGGAGCCACGCCGCTCCTTAGGCGTTTGGTGCGCCTTCAGGACAGCTGTAGTGTCCATTGCCTCTATTGAGGCGCCGGACACGTGCTCTTGAGAGCGAGAAGTTTTCCGGGTGAGTCCCGCCTCGGAAGGCAAGACCCCTGCGCCCACCAGCCGAGAGGTCGATGGGGCTCCCTGAGGGATTTGGCTGCGCCGGCTGTTGCCAGCGCTGGAAGGCGCCGGGGAGGCCGGGGCAGCCTCGGCTGCGCCAACCTTCGGGGTCGATGATCCCTCATTCTGGATTGGCGGAGCAGCGCTAGCTGCGACCGCCGCGGGGGCAGATGGCGTAGCTGTCGATTCACTGCCTGTGGGCCGGACAGCCGCCGGAGGCCGTTGTGACGCTGCCCCCTGACGCGCCACTTCGGCAAAGCTTTTCTTTGGCAGGTATGCTACCCGCCTGCGTGCCTCCTTGAATGAGATATTTTCTTTCACTTTGATCGTTACTATTTCTTTTTCTTTCTTTCAGGATGGGCACGACCGCGAGTACGCGGCGTGCTCCCCTTCACAGTTTACACAGTGGCGAGTGTTCTCACAAGTTTCAGACGTATGTTCGTGGGCACTGCACTTCGCACAGGTTTGACGGCCTCGGCAGCTCTGCGAACTGTGGCCGAAACGTTGGCATTTGAAACATCTGAGTGGATTGGGCACGTAAGGCCTGACACGGAGCTTGATGTACCCGGCCTCGATTGATTCGGGCAGGACACTTGAATTGAAGGTGAGAATTAGGTGTTTGGTCGCAATTTCTTTACCATCGCGCCTCATCTTTATTCTTTTCACATTAACAACATTTTGTTCATTGAAGCCCTTTAGGATCTCTGCCTCTCTCAGCTGAAGCAGGTCACCATCTGAGACAACGCCGCGTGTAGTGTTCATAGTGCGGTGCGGAGTCACTGTCACTTGAAAGTCCCCAAAAGACACTAGATTGGGTAGCTTTTCGTATTGTTTCAGATCACGGAGCTCCAGAAGGAGATCTCCACTTGCCATCCTTGATGCCTTGTAACCTGGACCAAGAGCCTCAGTTAAAGACTTCGAAACTAGAAATGGGGAGATTGTGCGTACTTGTTTATCTGACTTTTCCGAATGAATGACGTGAAATCGTGAGAAGTTGGGTCGTTGTCGTCCAAAAAACTGAAATACATCTTCGGTGCGCCCTCTTTCCTGAGGGCGATCTGGGAGGGGAAAGAAGGAACTAGCCATAGAATAATGTAATTTTCGGCAATTACGCCAGCCACCCACCGTGGAGCCCTACAAGGGGACGTTACAGGGACTGTAAAACAGGTCCTGAAAACGCCAGCTGTACGTTATCACTATAACCAAATATGAGATAAGCTAGGTTGGTTATTCACACAAGGTTAACCCTTGCTGCCTGCAAAAACTGGAAGTAAACGGAAGCTAGGAGAAGACAGGAAAGATGAAAAAATAAGAGAAAGACGAAGGCTGGAGGGAGAGAGAGACAAGAAAAGGCAACTACCGATTTTCCCCGGGTGGGTCAGTCCGGGGGTGCCGTCTATGTGAAGCAGAGGCCAAAGGGGTGTGTTGCCTCTGCCGGGGGGCCTTAAAGGTCCAAACACCCAGCATCAGCTCAACCCCCAGTATCGCCCTTTCCCCAGACACGGCTAAGCCGCGCACGGCTACACGCGGGAGGTTCCAACCCTCGTGTGCTGGGTACGTGGTGTCGCAACACACCAAACGCCTGCTGACGCAGACGCCCCTGCGGGGTACGGAAACGGAAGTGATGCCTTAGTTTACAGAGCTGTTTCCAGGCCCTGTAACGGGTATGTGACCCTTTTTGTAGCGTTCGAGAGAACCTCGCCGCACCTTAGGCGCTTGGTGCGCCTTGAGGATAGGTGTAGTGTCCATTGCCTCTTGTGAGGCGCCGGACACGTGCTCTTGCGAGCGAGAAGTTGACAGAGAGGGTCCCGCCTCAGAGGGCAAGACCCCTGCGCCCACCAGCCCGGAGGTCAATGGGGCTACCTGAGGGATTTGCCTGCGGCTGTTGCCAGCACTGGAAGAGGCCGGGGAGTTTGGGGCAGTCTCAGCTGCGCCAACCTTCGGGGTTGATGGTCCCTTTTGCTCGTTTGGTGGAGCAGCGCTAGCTGCGGCCATCGTCGGGGCTGATGGCGTAACTGCCGACTCACTGCTTGTGGGTCGGACAGCCGCCGGAGGCCGTTGTGGCGCTGCCCCCTGACGCGTCACATCGGCAGAACTTTTCTTGGGCAGGTATGAAACCCGCCTGCGTGCCTCCTTGAAACTTATGTTTTCCTTGACTTTGACTGTAACAATTTCGTTTTCTCTTTTCCAAGACGGGCACGACCGCGAGTATGCGGCATGCTCGCCATCACAGTTGACACAATGTGGAGTGTTCTGGCACGTTTCGGAGGAATGTTCATTGTCACTGCACTTTGCACAAGTAAGCCGGCTTCGACAGTTCTGTGAACTGTGACCGCAACGTTGGCACTTGAAGCATCTGAGAGGATTGGGCACGTATGGCCCAAAACGAAGTTTGATATAACCGGCCTCGATGGACTCGGGAAGGACACTTGAGCCGAAGGTGAGTATCAGGTGTTTCGTCTTGATCTCTTTACCATCTCGCCTCATCTTAATTCGTTTAACATTGATAACATTCTGGTCACTGAAGCCCTCCAAGAGTTCACCCTCAGTGAGCTCCATCAAGTCATCGTCGGAGACAACACCACGGGTGGTGTTCATCGTACGGTGCGTACGCGAGACATTCAAAGTACCCCTGTAAATGCTCGCCTATAAACAATCCGCCTTTCAAATCTCGTTATCTTCTAAGTGTGAAGCATCTATGGTGTCTCATCTCTCAAAGCAAGGAGTAACGAAGGTAGTGGTGGTGGTGTTGCAGCAGGCGAAACTACTGTAAAAACCATATCACCTCCAACAAAGGCGACAGCAGTAGGTGAAAATACTTTTGCCTGCATGTAAGCTAATTCGGCATCGCGAGAAAAGTACAGCAGGGTGTCATATGCGCAACTTACATTGTCATGCCACGGACGTATGCTTCCTTAGCCTTGAGAGTATTACCATGCAGGAATATTTTCTTATTACAGATGCATTTTGCATTGTGATTGTACTGATCGACTAAAGAGACGGACCTTTTTAGAACGTAAATATATTCGCGCGTGTTGTAAAACTGAAAACGAAGAACGCACGTCATTTTCCTCATAATAAAATTCTCAACAGGAAACGAAATAGTCAAGAAAAAAATAAACCACTCTGCGCAAATGCAGGAGTCGAACTCCTTGTTGTGCCAAATTACAACCAGATAAATAAGGAACACTTAGGCGATAACGAAAAATAAAGGCCCGTAATATCAGCGGTCGTGCAAGTGAATCCCACAGGTCTAGTCCACCCACTTACATATCAGTCCTCGTGCAGTCGATTATTACGGTTCCTGGTTGTACCAGTGCACTCACAACGCCCGTGTCCCCCGGTTGGAACGGGTGAATCTCGGTCGTAATGAGAGCACCTCTTTGAATACACTAGTTTCAGAAAGCGTGGCTTCCACGAGGGCGGTTACATGAAATCAGTGAGATTTCGCTTAAAGACATTCCAAGCCAAATGTTAGAGAGTGCAAACACGAATACATTATTGCGGCATTTGTATGTTCTTCACGTTTTCATGAGTTTCTCTTTTCACCTTGGTGTTGTCTGGAAGCATTAAACTCTATTTCTTCGCGAATCAAGCAATGCTTCTGTGGTAGTCAGTACACGCGTGATAATTGTACCTAACGTGTTCGTGAAGTGAAAAGCAGATTATGATGATAGTACGATACCAGGTGAAATGAGCAGAGACATACGACGACGACTTTGCTTCACCAACGTGCAGCAGCAGGGCGCTGATTGCATATGAAAGTTGCGTTGCGGCTTTCACCGTAATTAACGTTGACGTCAAATTGCGTCAATGGTCACTACGAATGCTTAAAAAAATTAAATTATGCGGTTTTACGTGCCAATCCACTTGGTGATTATGGGGCAGTGGAGGACTCCGGAAATTTCGACCACCACGGGTGTTTTCGCATTTCGCCCCCATCAGAATGCGGCCGCCGTGGCCGGGATTCGATCCCGCGACCTCGTGCTCAGCAGCCCAACACCATAGCCACTGAGCAACCACGGTGGTTTGCCACTACAAATGGTAGTTGCTTGAAAAGAATAAAGCAATCAGTCATGGCTTCCAGCATAGGATGGCGCAATTATTACGAAGGTTTAGCTCGGCCACGGTTCGAAATGCTGTCAGATGGGCCGGCGTTGAATATCGATGCAGACACAGTCCTCCGCTTTCAATGGGCATGTGGCCTTCGCCCTTAGAGACACGACTGAGAGCGCTTCAATCCCGACGCGCAAGGGCATAGGGAAGCATTCTTTTTCTCTTTATTTTTTGCAGCCTTTGTTCCGTGATCAAATAAAGAGATTCATGTTAATGTAGTGATACCGAAACAACCCCATTACGTATTTCTAACGTCGTTGCACAGTTTCTGAAATGTGGCTTGTGCCGTGAGAACAACATTTAAAATTGCGAATAATTAAGGAATTAAATAATAATCGGTGTTAAAGCAGTTTGTGTATCGCAAGAAACTAATGAAAAATATGCCGTCGGTCTCACTTGTGTAACGCGTGCCCAATAATTAACATTTCCTTCTAGCTTCTATAGTGAATTCAGCATCTATAGTGAAACTTTCATGTGACAGACATACTGTCTATTGAGAAGACAGTACAGACACCATTTCAAGTTATACTCCTGAGAGCCTCAAACAACAAAGACGACCTTATGTAAGTAACAAGCAAGAAAAACTCATAGTATATCTTACCTCTTTCAAATCACTAAGTCTGGCCTACCACTGTAATCAAAACTGCAAGCAGCAAGCCTCAGCGCACAAACAACAATAAGACAATTCATGTTGAAGCGATAATCTGAATGTCTTACAGATGCTAGAGTCTTTCTCACATAATAGGAAAGATACAAGGAAGGAAGGGCAGGGGCAAATCCTTAAGTAGCTTTAAGGTACTTAGTGTGGCTGACGTATGCGTCACAGCTCACATTGTCAGCTTTACTAACATAGCTACGTCGATATACATGTCGCGCAAATTTATCCACTACATTATAATGTCTTCAAGGTCCAGCTAATGCCAATAACGATGTAAATGTTCTGTTTGTCAGTTTCAAAATGCCAGGTTTCGGTCACCGAACAATGGTACGGCTTCGATGTAGGGTCAGGCATATGCGTGTATTTGACATTTAGCGGCCCGATGGACGCACAGCTCATGCTGTGATATTAGATGTGCTCTGAATGTTCTGCATCAATGAATGAATGAATGTTTGATGTTTAACGGCGCAAGGGCCAAACATGACCAAAGAGCGCCATGTCTGTGATAATGAGTTTGCAGTGTAATTATGATTTCTATGAAGCTGGTGTGACGCGGCTGTAAAGGGGCCTTAAAAATACTCGCTCTGTATAATATCTGTATAATAATATATGGCGATGACGTATGACTTGTACTATGAACATTGAGATGCATTTCGAAAGAATGATACGATGTATAATATACATCTGATTCTAAAAAATTTACTGCAGCACTACAGCCTCCTTAGAACCTTTGAAACACAAGGGCCTGGAGGCATCTGCTATACGAAACAGCTATCACAGCGGCATCCTCTGAAGAGAGGAAGGGCTACGAACGTGTGGGGCAAATAACATGCAACACAACATTTTTCAAAAATCTAGGACTGAGTTGGTGTCAAAGAGTGGTTCTGGACCGAGTAACAATACAGGATGAAGGGGGATGTGCTGCCGGTATACTAGGGGAAAATGTTTCTTTCTATCAGATTCGGCTGCGCGACACTCCAGGAGAACGTGGAAGACGGTCAGCCTCTCGCCACATCTACCACAGGTTGGAGGATCATTTTGAGTGAGTAAAAAATTATGCGTACCAAATATGTGTCCTATTCTGAGACGACAGAATAGGACATCTGTTCGCCGTGATTTTGTTGCGGAGGGTCAGGAACCTAACTGTGGCTTTATCACGTGCAGTTTGTTATTTATTTTTTCGTCCCACATGCGTTGCCAGTGGTTTCGTAGTTTCCTTCTTAAGAAAGGCTTTAGGTCTGTGACAGGGACCGAAGCATTAGGATTAACAGCAGAAGATGCAATTGACGTGGCCATCTGGTCTGCCAGTACGTTACCTTCGATTCCCCTATGACCAGGTACCCAGCATATAATGATATGCTGGTTAGATAGATAAGCTTTGCACATGCCGGAATAGACCTCACTGAGTACGGGATTTTTATATTTGCAGAGTGACATTAAGGCCTTCACCTCACTTAGGGAGTCTGTATATATAACGGCTTTTTGGAGTTTTAATTTCCTTATATGCTTTACAGTCGACCATAATGCGTAGGCCTCGGCCGTAAAGATACTTGTTTCTGGATGTAGTACATCGGATTTCGAGAAGGATAGACCGACGGCTGCATAGGACACTCCAGCATGTGACTTGGAAGCGTCTGTGTAGAACCCTGTGCACGAGTGCTTGTACTGAAGTTCTAGGAAATGCATTCTGATTTCGACCTCTGGAGCATGCTTTGTAATTTTTAGAAAGGATACGTCACATTCTATCACCTGCCACTCCCAAGGAGGTAAGAGCTTGGTTTTGTGCATTAAGCGAAGCTCGAGGAGTGGGACATGCATTTCATCGCTAAGCTCCTTCACACGCACTGAGAAAGGCTGTCTTAAAGAGGGACAATTGCGGAAAAGTGTAGCCCACGTCATATCGGTTACGGTATTAAAGCATGGATGTTCACGATTAGAGTGCACTTTAAGGAAATAGGTAAAGCAGATGTATGATCTCTGTAGGTGGAGCGACCACTCATTCGATTCGGCATATAAGCTTTCAATCGAGCTTGTTCTGAAAGCGCCAGTGGCTAATCGGATACCTAGATGGCGGACAGGATCCAGCATTCTTAGCGCGTTCGGGGCGGCAGAGTTATACACTAGGGCACCATAATCCAATCGTGACCGAATTAGGCTCTTGTAGAGATTCATTAGGCATTTCCTGTCGCTACCCTATGTAGTCTGGGATAGATGTTTCATTATGTTCATTGTTCTTTGTCATTTTTCTTTCAGATATTTGATGTGTGGAATGAAAGTGAGTCTATAGTCAAATATTATACTTAGGAATTTGCGCTCTTTGTTGACAGGTGTTTGTTGTCCGCACAGTTCTAAGTAAAGATCCGGGACCAGGCGTCTCTTTCTTGTAAAAAGAACATAGCAACTTTTGTTAGGATTGATCTTAAATCCATTTTTCTCTGCCCACTTTGACACTTTGTTCAGGCCATGCTGTACCTGTCGCTCGCACACTGCGAGGTTACAGGATTTGAAAGCTTTTTGAATATCATCCACGTAGACAGAATAAAAGATGGCCGGTGGTAATGAAGCACGAAGCGTATTCATCTTCACGATAAAGAGCGTGCAGCTGCGCACGCCTCCTTGGGGTACACCCGTTTCTTGCGTAAAAGGACGTGAAAGTGCATTGCCGACTTTTACCCGGAAGGTACGCTTGGACAGATAGCTTTCTATTAGGTATACCATATTACCATGGATGCCCATTTCTGACAAGTCTCTTAAGATTCGGTAACGCCACGTTGTGTCGTACGCCTTCTCCAATCGAGGAATATGGATAAGAAAAACTGTTTGTGTACAAATACGTCCCAGATATTTCCTTCAATACGTACAAGATGATCAGTCGTGGAGAGCCCTTCTCTAAAGCGACACTGATAGGGATCAAGCATTTTGCTTAGTTCAAGGAAGTTAATGAGTCGCCGATTAATCATTTTTTTCAAATACCCTACAAAGGCAACTTGTGAGGGCTATCAGTAGGTAGCTTGCCACTGAGGAAGGATCTTTGCCTTGTTTCAAAACAGGGACCACAATGGCTTCTTTCCATGCAGTTGGAAGGTATCCAGCAGCCCAAATGATGTTGAAAAGTGCGAGGAGTGTAACTTGGGTGTCATTGTGCAAGTTTTTCATCATTTCATACATGATTCTGTCAGATCCTGGTGCGGAGCTCTTGCATGCCCTCAAGGCAGCTCTCAACTCGGCAATACTATGCAATACTAGGGATTTGGCTGCGCCGGCTGTTGCCAGCGCTGGAAGGGGCCGGGGAGGTTGGGGCAGCCTCGGCTGCGCCCGCCTTCGGCGTCGATGGTCCCTTCTGCTGGGTAGACGGATCAGCGCTAGCTGCAACCGCCGCGGGCGCGGATGGCGTAACTGCCGGCTCACTGCTTGTGGGTCGAACAGCCGCCGGAGGCCGTTGTGACGCTGCCCCCTGACGCGCCACTTCGGCAAAGCTGGTCTTTGGAAGGTGTGCTACCCGACTGCGTGCCTCTCTGAACGATATGTTGTCCTTTACTTTGATTGTGGCTATCTCTTTTTCTTTCTTCCAAGACGGGCATGACCGCGAGTATGCGGCATGCTGGCCATCACAGTTCGCGCAGTGCGGAGCGTTTTCGCATGTTTTAGAGGCATGGTCACGGGAACTACATTTTGCACATGTGTGCCGGCCTCGGCAGTTCTGGGAACTGTGGCTGAAACGCTAGCATTTGAAGCAGCGGAGAGGATTTGGAACATGCGGCCTGACCCGTAGCATTAAATAGCCGGCCTCGAGTGTCTCAGGCAGAATGCTTGAGGAGAGTCAGTACAAGATGCTTGGTTTTTATCGCCTTCCTGTCGCGGCTTAGCATGATTCTTTTAACATTGATTACGTTTTGCTCAATCCAGCCTTCCAACAGCTCGGCTTCTGTTAGCTCCATCAAATCGTCGTCAGAAACAATACCACGGCTGGCGTTCATAGTTCGGTGTGGGGTTATTGTTACTGCGATTTCCCCAAATGACTCAAATTTAGGAAGATTTTCAAACTGTTTCGGATCGCGGAGTTCCAAAAGGAGATCGCCGCTAGCCATTTCGGATGCTTTATAGCCTGTACCAAGAGTTTCAGTGACATACTTAGACACCAGGAGAGGAGAAATCATTCTTGTGGTCTTTTCAGGTTTGTTTGAATGAATTACATGGAATCGGGGGAAGTTTGGCGGTTTGTTTCCAAGGAATTGGAAAATATCTTGGGTGCGCCCTCATTTCTGTGGGCGATCAGGTAGTCGGTGAAAAGAAGCGGCCATTAAAAGTATGTTGTATTCGGCAGGGATTGCCGCCGCCCGCCATGGAGCCCAACCAGGGGACGACACAGGACGGAAATATTCAGTTCCGCGCACGCCAGCGGTACAACCCCGCTATAACCGAATACATATACCCAAGACTGGATATAATGCACTAGGTTAACCCTCGCTGCCTACGAAGCCGGAAGTCACACGAAAATAAAGAGAGAACAGGAAAGATTGAAAGTGAGAGAAAGACGAAGGTAGGAGGGAGAAACAGAAAGGAAAAGGCAACTACCCATTTTCCCCCTGGTGGGTCAGTCCAACTAATAATACTTTCGACGGCAGCTGTCTAGGAAAGGTTTCATGTAAAGCGAAGGCTGAGGCATTTGTTGGAAGGCGTTACGGCGATAATGTTATTGTTAAAAGTGTAGATATGCATTGGAATCGCCCACTTTCGGGAGAACGTCATTAGTTTCCACTTCTCGGGATTAACGATCATTTGCCACCTAGAGCAACTATTTCAGATATCGTTCAGATCCTCTTGGATAGCGAGATGATGAGCATCAGTATTTTACGACAGATCTAGCAGTTGCCAAGAAATAAATGTATAGTAAATGTTATATAGGATTACGTAAACTCATTCATATATGTCAGGAATAATATTTTACCTAACACACTACCTTTTGGGAAGCCAGACATAATGTCATATCACGAAATGAAACAATGGTGAACGCATTTGAACCGTTCACGCAAGGACAGACAATTTCTTAGCCAAGATGATGTCAAATAATTAAGGCAAAGTCATGACAGTTTAGGAATAAACGGGGAGCGCGGTACAGGGCGAATTGTTTTGGAATGTCAACAAATAATTATTCAGTTTGAGTGCTATCGTCCATGATAGAAAAAGATATCATGAGTGAGTTCTATTGGCTGGGTTTGACACGATAGACCTTTCCTAAAACTATGCTAATAAAGGGAACGAAACTTATTTGCCAGGTGTTGCACAATGTTTTAGGGATGATATGGTCAAGTACTTTCCATGACATGCTTTTGAGCGATCGGGTCGTCGTTGTTACTTTTGCTACCTTTAGTTGCAGGTTTGAAGATACAGACGATTTAGCAATTCTCGAATCGCGCAGAAGGATTCCAACAGATAAAATTGCTGAAAGATGTGCTAGACAACTAAACTGCATGGAGCTAGACTTAGTTTGGGGATTTTTGTGTTGATTTTATCGGCACAAGAACTGGTCGATACCTTAAGATTTCTTTTATGAAAAACGCGATTCCTTCAACAAGTTATTCAATAGGATTCACATCTCTCGAATTTAAGTCGTTATTAGAAGGTACATGAGAATGGAAATCCTGTGAAAAAGTAGAAATAATGAATTTGTTAATTTGGTTTGTACATTTATTATCGTCAATCGGATTTGTACAAGCGTAACCTACAAGCGTCATCTTGTAGGGCGATGCAAGCGGAATTTCTAAACGGGCAAATGCTAAGCCAGAACTTTTGCGGATATTAAGTCGTGTGTAATACCAACTGTGTTTTGCGCCAATGCAAGCACGGCAGCACTCTATTTCATAGGGCTTCCTGATTCTACCATCATCATAAACCTGGCTACGCCCACTGCACGGCAAAGGCCTCTCCCATACTTTTCCAACTAACCCGGTCATGTGCTCATTGTGACAATGTTGTCCGTGCAAATTTCTTCATCTCATCCGTCCGCCTAACTTTTGGCCGCCCCCTGCTACGCTTCCATTCTCTTGGAGTCCAGTCCGTAGCCCTTAATTACCACCGGTTATCTTCTCTCCTCATTACATGCCCTGCCCATGCCCATTTATTTTTCTTGATTTCAACTAAGATGTCATTAACTCGCGTTTATTCCCTCACCCAATCTGCTCTATTAAAATGAAAGCGGTGAGGTCACCGCTTTTATTTTCTCGGTCATTACGGTATATCACCAAATTGTTAACGCCAGAGAATAAGTCAAGGTTTGAAATATCCGCTGTGCAGCCAGGTTTCCGTTAGAGCCAGTATGTACAATTCAGTGTTTTCGGGCTTTAATTGTAATTCGACAAGCCGAAAAGTTGCTACGCATGTTAATAGACGAAAGAGAGAATTTCGGCACTCCGCAGCTCCCGCGCTGGGTTTGTTAAAAAATGACAACACCCATTGACCGTTGGCCATGCTGGCTATCATATCGACGGAATAAAAATACCTGTCATTGCATCCTAAACATATGCTACAGTATTAATGTGCAATTTTTCAAGGTCCAACTTGAGCGAGACATTTTTAGATTCTGCGTATTCAAACCAGCTTTTCTTAGCGCCATCTCGGGTGCGCAGCGAATGACTATCCGGTCACACAAATTTGTTGCCTAGTAGTTTTAACTCGCTGTCTAAAATATGCTGCTTGTCTTTGAATAATCCAAGTTTAGTTATAAATGGGCTGCAATTCTGGCGTGGTATTTTTCAAGCCGATGCGAACGCTCATTCACGTACAATTCCAAGGTTATTCTAATGTTCTGAAAGCAAAATGCTGTTCTTTTTTTCTCTATAGGCGACCAAATTTTATTGTGAGCAGCTAGCATGCCAAAAAAATACAAATAAAAGTAGCGAAACCACCGGTTCTTGGCGTTATTGCAACAAGATTCAGAAGTCTTGAGCGTATTGCACATACGAACTCCTGTGCTTCTACATATGAAGCATGCTCAACCTTTTTCGGAGCTTTAGTATCAGCCTCGAGCGGAAGAATGCACGCTGACAACTGCCGTGGCTCAACGTGCACGGATACCTGCCAATTTTCTAATGCACGAAGGTCCCTATAAATGTTGTACTGCCCCATTTATATTTGTTCAACGGTCGCCAAAACAGTTTGCAGTACCTTGTTCTGGCAATGCTGCTTTGAAGTCAATCAGCAGTGCTGTTCTGAGGTTTTTGAGCGCCGGTGCGACTTCGCAATCCAGCTTCCCTGAGCCTTCGGCGTATTGTATTATCGCTCACAGTGTCTAGGCCAAGAACACTTCGCGCGCCCTTTGTACTTTGAAATTGTCCTTTGCAGTTTTAAATGGTTTCTTTCTCCATTTATTCCCTTTACCACTTTCCCCAGCACAGGCTAGCCCAGCCTCCCACTGAAGGGCACGCCCCAGGGTTCCATCCTGTCCCCGTTCCTTTTTAACATCGGCCTCCGAAAACTAGTCCTACAGCTGGAGGATATACCGAACCTAGGCTGTGCCTTTTACGCGGATGACATTACATTATGGGCAACCAAGGGCTCCTATGGAGAACGGCAAGATGTGCTGCAAACCGCTATAGACAAGATTCAAAGCTACCTTCAGGCAGCAGGTATGACCTGCGCCCCCAACAAATCAGAATACCTGCAAATAAGACCAGTGCGCACCCAGTACAACCGTGCGCCCCCCTTTCACCTGACGATTGCCGGACAGGGCATCAACAGGAGCCCGGTAGCGCGAATCCTCGGCATGCACGTTCAAGAAAATAACAGCGTAAAGACGGCAATAGACAAACTCAAACACACTGTCAAGAGTATTACAACCCTCATAGCTCGAATAGCAAGAAGTAAAGATGGAATGACAGAAGTCGAGACACTACGCCTCGTACAGACCTTCGTCCTCAGCCGAATCACCTTCGCCTTGCCCTTTCGAGCTACACGCAAGACCGAAATAGAACACATCGATAAGCTCATTAGAATCGCATACAAAGCTGTACTGCAGCTTCCCAACGGCACGAGCACAGACAGACTCATGTCGATCGGCATAAATAACATATATGAAGAACTGGCCGCCGCAACGCTAATCGCACAAAGAGAACGACTCAACACCACATACCAGGGCAGAAAACTGCTGCGAAGACTGGGATACCCACTCACCCTCCAATACTGCAAAGACGAAACAGTGATCGCACCGATGCACCTACGGGAACGTATCATCGTGGAACCGGTCCCCAAGAACATGCATCCGCTCTACAACCAAAAGCGGCGGCAAGCGCGAGCCCGGAAACTCCTCCAGAGAACGAGCGATCCTGATACCTACTACACCGACGCTAGCCTTTACTATACACCACTAAAAGGCCCCAGAAAACAGGCATTCGCAACGGCAGTAACCAACCAAAGCAAGGTGGTGTCCTGCGCGTCTATACGAACCAGATCAAGCGCCACCGCGGAGGCAGCAGCCATAGCCCTCGCAATAAGAGAAGCAGAGCGAAGGGGTCGCCCCGCATACATTCTGCCAGATTCACAGGCCGGCTGTCGGTTATACCTCAGAGGCACACTTCCCAGGTGCGTCACTGATATCCTGGGCCCCGGATTGACTGAGGACCATGCCGTCGAATGGTGCCCGGGGCACACGGGCCTGGGGGGCAACGAGAAGGTGAACTGCGTAGCTCGAGGACTTGCTGGCCGAGCTGCAGAACCCTCCTCGGGACTCCCTTCAGATTACCATGAGGAAACCATCACTGGCAGGCAGATTTTCGAGTACCAGCGCCTTACCAGACGGAAGTGCGCTCCTCCACATCCCAACTTAAGCAGCCAACAAGCCAGGCACTGGTGCCGCCTTCAAACAAACACATACCCGCACATATCGAGACTGCACGCAATCTTTCCAGAGGTATACACAACAGGGATATGTCCGTGGTGTAACGACCACACAGCCACACTGACACACATTACTTACCAGTGTACGGAGCGCCCAGCCCAGGAAGTATCTAGGCTGGTGAGCTCATCACAAACACTCACGACGTGGTCTTGGGAGGCACGGCTTTCCGAGCTGGCACTGGGAAGCCAACTGGCGACCATGGACCAGGCCCGGCGAGCCGCTACGGCCAGTGGGGCTCTATAAGAACGCTCCCCCCGAGATTAACCCCACGGAGTTCCTTCGTACAATAAAAAGTTTATTCTCTGTCATAAAAACACATTTGAAGATGTACCCGGCGTCGGCGAGACAGACAGTTGTACAAGATGGCGTACACAAAACTCAAGCCGGCGTCCTTAGCTTCTACTTCATCAGCGCCCGCCTCTTCCAGTCCCAACTTCTTTCTCACAGCTGGCTCGTGACACCTAGCGGCATTATTCCCCTGCCAAAAGAAAGGCATCGACCCGATGCTTACTAGACTAGAAAGTAGAAGTGTGGAAGTCGCATGAGATCGGATTGGAGCCGCCTTAACGCGCGAAATACGGCTTGAGGCGAATAACATGCACTATCTCTGAGTGGTGCTGTCGACGCCGAGGCGACGCGTATCACTTTCTAGGGTCCAAAGTATCTACTAAGGAGCTTCTCAGACAACCCCTGGCGACGGGCTGGAGTCCACACCCAGACTTGGTCACCTGGCTGGTACTCGACTTGCCGGTGTCGAAGGTTGTAGCATCGTCCGTCTGTACTGTGCTGCTTCGTGATGTGTATGCGCGCGAGTTGACGAGCTTTCTCTGTGCGTTGAGTAAGTTGCTCGGCGTTGGAAGTAAGTGATGCGTCGGTGTCGTGAGGAAGCATAGCGTCTAGCGTGGTCTGGGCCTCGCGCCCGTAGACAAGACGGAACAGTGTGAATCGTGTGGTTTCCAGAATGGCGGTGTTGTACGCGAATGTAACCTATGGCAGGACTTGATCCCATGTTTTATGTTGGACATCCACGTACATAGACAGCATGTCAGCAATTGTTTTGTTTAGCCGTTTCGTCAGTCCGTTGGTCTGCGGATGATAGGCAGTCGCCTTGCAATGCTGCGTACAGCTCAGCTCGAATATGTCCTCTATCAGTTGGGCTGTAAAGGCAGTGCCTCTGTCGGTAATGACATGTGATGGGGCACCATGTCTGAGGACTATGTGATCGATAAAGAACTCGCCAACTTCGTACGCCGTGGCACGTTGTACAGCTTTCGTCTCGGCGTAGCATATTGGATAGTTCGCGGCGACTATAATACACTTGTTTCCGCTGGCTGACAAGGGAAAGGGTCCCAGAAGATTCATGCCGACTTGATCAAACGGTTAGGTGGTGCGATGGGTTGGAGTAACCCCCCGGGCTTCAAAGACGGCGATTTCCTGCATTGACACTCACGGCACCTTTGCACGTTGTGGGGTTCTCCTCCCGTACTCTTGGGACAAAGGAAAGATAACACAGTAGTTCAAACAATCACAAGGGCATTTATTGCACCTTTCATAGATCAATGCCTGCTAGCCGAGTTGCTATCCACAAAACATGCCGATGGTCGCGCGACAAATCTAGAAGTCCTACTCACCGCGACCGGATAGCGAGCGAATATGTTCGCCCCATGCTGGATCACAACGCCTGGTCGTTCGCGCGTACGGTCACGCGAACGGTGGCGCGTTCCAAGGCGGCCACGCGAGACGGTCTCGCAGAAGCATGGATCGGCGCACTGGCGGGACGTCCGCACCGCTTGACGATCTCGAACCAAAGAGGAAGCGCCTTGTCTCTCGGCACCCCAGTAACCCCGCCTGTCGGCGGCGTTAGCAGCGCAACACTCGCGCCACTTCTCGTACTGCGCCTCAACCACTCCGACCGCCACCGGCGCCAGGCCACGCGAGCCGTGCGGGAATACCAACATATCAGGGGACGCGTGAGAGTCGCGCATCCCCACAACGTAACGCTTCACCGTGGTAGAATGTCTGGGCAAATAGTACGTCTGGCGTACTCTTGCAAGAGGGCCTGGAAATCCCAAGTGTCCAGACGTGGGCTCATGATGGCAGGCTAGGAGAATGTCATCACGGAGGGCGGCAGGCACGACCAACAGATACTCTTTGTCGCTGGCACTCGAGTTTTTCTTGTAGAGGACACCCTTTCGGAGGCAGAAGGTCGAGAGACTGCGAGAAATGTGTCGTGGGATTGTAGCATTCTTGCCTTCTAGGTGATCGATGAGAGGGGGTATTTCGGCGTCCTCGCGCTGCCGTATGATCAAGTCTGATGCGGTGAGAGCCCCAAGGAATGCGCCGTCTTCGTCCATATCCTTATCGCAAGTTTTGACGGGAGCGCGCGATAACGCGTCCGCATCTTCGTGTTTGCGGCCGATTTGTAGACGATGGTAACATCGAACTCCTGCAAACGGAGACTCCATCGAGGAAGTCGCCCGGACGGGTCTCGTAAGTTGGCTAACCTACACAGGGAATGGTGGTCTGTCACCACCTTGAAAGGGCGACCGTAGAGATAAGGCCAAAATTTCATGATGGCTCACACAACCGCTAGACACTCTTTCTCGGAGGTGGAGTAGTTGATTTCGGCGCGTGAAAGGGTGCGACTGGCGTAAGCGACGACTCGCTCGACGCCTTCCTGGTGTTGAACGAGTACAGCGCCAAGACCGATGTTGCTTGCATCGGTATGCACCTCGGTGTCAGCGACGTCGTCAAAGTGAGCGAGGACGGGTGATTCCTGCAGGCGTTGCCGTAACTCGGTGAAAGCTGCGTCCTGCTCATCCGTCCAAACGAAGGGTGTCTCTTCTCGCGTGAGGCGTATAAGTGGTTCGGCGATGCGCGAGAAATTAGGGATGAAGCGACGATAGTACGCACACAGACCGGGAAAGCGGCGTACTGCTTTCTTGTCACGAGGAGTCGGAAAAGCAGCAACAGCAGACGCTTTGTCTGGGTCAGGTTGGACGCCGTCGGCGTTCACGACATGCCCGACAAACTTCAGCGCTTCGTAACCGAAGTGACACTTATTTGGCTTTAGTGTGAGATTAGCGAAGCGGAGCGCCTCAAATACCGCCTCTACACGCTTCACATGTTCTTCGAAAGTCGCCGCAAACACGACGACGTCATCTAAGTATACTAAACAGCTGTGCCACTTCAGACCCGTCAGAACAGTCAGTGTCCATCATTCGTTGGAATGTGGCCGGTGCAGAACACAGGCCGAATGGAAGTACTTTAAATTCGTACAGTCCATAGGGGGTAACAAAGGCAGTTTCTGCGCGATCTCGTTCGTCAACTTCGATTTGCCAATGTCCGGTCTTCAGATCTATGGATGAAAAATACCTGGTTCGCCGCAGTGGATCTAACGAATCATCGATCCGCGGAAGCGGATAAACGTCTTTTTTTGTGACGTTATTCAACTTTCTATAGTCAACGCAGAACCTAAGCGTTCCGTCTTTCTTTTTGACGGGCACCACCGGCGACGACCAAGGGCTTTGAGATGGTTGTATGACGTCATGGTCGATCATTTCTTTCACTTGCGCATTATTCAAGTTGCGCTATTTCGCCGATACGGGATAAGGCAGTTGCCGTATGGGACGAGAGTCGTCATACGTGATTATTCGGTGTCTCGTGATGGGCGTCTGGCGTAGCTTAGAAGAAGATGCGAAGCACTCCTTGAACCGAATGAGCAACTCGCGCAGCGCTTTCTGCTTTTCCTCCGAAAGGTCTGAATTGATGTCGATATTGCTGATTGTCTGAGCTGGCTTCTCCTTCGTCATAGACGCAAAGCATTCAGCAACGTCGGCAATGGGCTCAGCGAAAGCGATAGTAGTACGACGAAATAGGTGCCGATGTTCCTGGCTGAAATTCATCACGAGGAGCGCCGAAAGTCCACCTCGAAGCATTATGAGACTGCGGGCTGCACATACACCATGAGTCAGCATAAGAGAGGAATTGCCCTCTGCAACAGCTTCGCCGTCACGCAGATCGTCGCATACGACCATTACCAGGACACTTGCGCGTGGTGGTACAGTTACACTGTCGGCGTAAACCCGAAGCGCGTTACGTCGGCAATTGTCGCGACTGTTCGCTGTGCTTTCTGTCGAAAAACTCACTGTGCGCTCCTGGAGGTCTATAATGGCACAATACTGTCGCAGAATGTTGACGCCCAAGATGAGGTCCCGGGAACAATCGCGGAGTATAAGGCAGCTGGCTGGAAACGTGGACCCACGAATTTGTGCTCTGACCGTACACATGCCCAACGGTGTTACGATATGCCCGCCAGCAATACGAATCTGCGTTCCAGCCCAAGGCGTGATAACTTTCCTAAGTTCCGTCGCGAGTTTTCCGCACAAGACAGAGTAGTCGGCCCCCGTGTCCAATAAAGCACTAACGTGGCGGCCGTCGAGCACAACAGGTATGTCTAGCGAGAGTCTGTCGCTGAGTTTGGCTGCTGTCGTCATTGAATCGTGCGGAATAGACTGTGCTCGCGTCGATGGGATGTCTTCGGAAGGGCGATTATCAGCCGCTTCGCCCCCGAAGGTCGCTGTTCTTTGTTTTCCCGGCGAGGGCTTGGCGATCGTCTCTGCGCTGCCATTGGAGGGCTACTAGGAGCTGGGGAAGAACGCCAAGGGAACGGCGAGGGCGACTGCCGCCGCGGGAACGGTGGCATACTCTGCTGGTTCAGGTATTCTTCAATCGCCCTAGGCCTTTCGCCATATCTGGGCCTTGGTGAATCCGCGGCAAAACCTTGCAGTCCGAGGCGGCGGTATGGGCATTCGCGGTATACGTGACCGGCTTTTCCACAGTGATACCACAGAGGCCTTCTGTCCGGGGTACGCCAGACGTCAGATTTCCTTGCGAGCGGGCGCCGATCCTCCATACGTTGGATCGGTTGCACTGATGGGAGCGGCGGGACGTATGACGCGGCATAAGACGTGGCGGGGTCGAAATGGGTCGGGGCGGGGACAGGGACTCGCCTCAAAACTTCTGCATACGACGGCCGCTCATAGTGTGCTGTCACAGGCGGCGCATTGCTGCTTGGAACGGGACCTTGGATCGCTTGCTGCACTTCATTCCTCACAAGGGCAGAAATGGAACCTAGCGTTGGCTGAGGCGGGCAGGTGAGCCGTTGAAGCTCGTCACGCATCACAGAGCGGATAAGGTCTCGGAGAACGTCCACGTTTCCAAAGGCAATCGCGTCCGTCAGTGAAGAAGCGTTCGCGTGCCTGTCATACGGAGCTGACCGCTGGTCCGAAGGTGAAGTTGCGTTCAATTGCCTTTCATAGAGAGCTGAGCGCTGGTGTAACATCTTTTCCATCGTGGTGGCTTCGGTTAAGAATTCAGCCACGGTCTTCGGCGGGCTTCGAACAAAGCCAGAAAATAGCTGTTCCTTAAGTCCCCGCATTAGATGGCGCAGCTTCCTTTCCTCGGACATGGTTGGGTCCACCCGACGGAAGAGGCGCGTCATATCCTCGACGTACGACGTCACGCTCTCATGCGGCAGATGAATGCGGAATTGGAGCGCCCGTTCGGCTCGTTCGTGGTGATCAGCGTTGGTCTAGGTCTCCAGCAAGGCACGACGGAACTCGAGCCACGATTTGGTGAGCCCTTCTCGGTTCTCGTATCAAGTGCGGGCACCGTCCTCCAAGCTGAAGTAGACGTTCCTTAACTTCGCCGCGTCGCTTCATTCGTTTATCTCGGCAACGCGCTCAAACTGGACTAACCAGTCTTCTACATCCTCGAAGATATCCCCGTGGAACACTTTCGGCACTTGGAGATTCTGCAGCAGATACTGAGTTGCCGTTGTGGCCGTACCTTGCCTAATGGTCGGTAGGGACGTCGACGTCCCTTCCATACCGGTGTGTGGGGGCGTCGATGTTGTTGCGGAGAGATGATCAAGGTCCGGAGGCAACCCTCGGAGTCTCCTGCTTGCCCGGTGAACAGGTGTGTTCGCTAGTAGAGGGCTCGTACTCCTGCTACCAGGAGGGGTTTGTGGCATCGGATGAACCGTACCGAGCACCTCCACCAGTTTTGTCACGAAAAGACTATTGAAGATGTACCGGCGTCGGCGAGACAGACAGTTGTACAAGATGGCGTACACAAAACTCAAGTCGGCGTCCTCAGCTCCTACTTCTTCAGCGCCCGCCTCTTGCCGAGCACGCGTTTCAGTCCCAACTTCTTTCCAGTCCCAACCTAGCGGCAATATTATATCACGGACCTCACATATCCAAGCGCTTTCGCTCAAATTTTAGGCCTCGTGCAAAGTGCGCCCAGCAATGTTGAAGAGTTCCCGCGATGCTGGATGAGCAGCAAGCTTATAACCATTGTAACAAAGATGAAGACGTTACATTACACCTGCTGACAAAAATGGTGCACGAAATTTGTACACTTTGACACTAAATAAAGAATCCTATGTATGTTCAGAAATCTAGAAGCGCAATGGCGCATGTTCTTAAGTGCCTTATTTGCAGACGTTTCTGAACTTCGGAGTTCTGACTGTTCCACCGGTTCGCTCAAACGTTACGCGCAGCACAGCGCATAGATGTAAGCTGGTAGAAACCAGGCAAAGAATTAAGCAGTACATTCTGATGTCTGAATTGGTCTAAACAGCCGAAAATTATTTCGACTGACATTAGTGTTACCTTTAATCAATAAATATTGCATGTGAATGCAAGAAAGCGTTGCGAAATGCTTCTTGTTAAACAGCGAGAGGTTTTTGGTTGTTAACGTCCCGTGTCTGCCCAGAACGTGAGGAACGCCATAACTGAGGGCTCCGGATAAACTTCATCGCATGAAGGTTTTTTAACGTGCAATGACATCATACAGTACACGGGCCTCTGGCATTTTGATTCTATTGAAATGTCCCCGCAGCCGGGAGCGATCGCGCCTCTTCGAGATTAACAGTTGAGCATTATAATTACTGAACCGCCGTGGCGGGTTCAATGTGCTCTTCGTTCAAAAAGTGCACTGAAATAAAACATGCTTACGTTATAGGTTGTCAAATACTGTGCACTGGCATATTATTAGGAGCACTTACCGAACCTGTAGTACACTATTGCAACGTAACCCCCAAAATATTTTGGGGCCCTCTCACTCAGTGCCAATCGCTATGGTGGCATAGTGTAGTGGTATAGCCGCCCGTATGTCCTGACTGGTGAGTATTTGGTCTGTTCTGTTTCTTAACTGATATGTACTTGTAGATGTATTTCAACGTACATTCGCGGTCTAGGAATAGGCGCGCATGCACCCATAAGGGCCTTTTTAGCTACAGTATAGGCTACATGATTTGCGGGCCTCATAATAGCGAACCATTCCCGCTGTGAGCCGCTTTGAGACAGACAAGAATGAGCCGCTTGTTTTGTGAATCTCACGAACAGTTGGCCGCATACGTCATAGGTCACTTGCACGGTAGGCTGCATATTTTAGTCACGTATAGCGTGAGCCGTATATTTGGCCCCTTGCATGGCGGGTCACCGACTTCATGGGCTGCCCAATCTGCCCATTTATAAGCGGCTACATTTTGATCTCGATTTCTGGTATATTTTATACCATGTAAACTATCTGACTTTTGCTCAGTGGGCCGGTTAAAAGGACCGGGTACAAGCGGCAAAAAATTGATCCTGAGTTCCTGTATATAAGCTGTGTTTTATGCAGGACTTGACTAGAGTGTAGTGCAGTGAGAACCAGTAAGTGAAAAGGAAATATCCTGAAATGTCACAGCCTGAATGCACTGGACGTAACGTAGTTGTGTGTTTAGGTAATTATAAAGTGGTACTTTTTCCAGGCTACCAACGCCGGGTACAGCGCCGGTCTCGTGGTCCCCGTCGGGTCTCCCACCGGGAGGCCTTGGTACAACGCCTGGCGGACGACTACGCCAGAAACGTCATGCATAACGACGAAATAAAGTTGTCTGCTTTATACAAGGAGCATAATAGAATGACAGTAGACAGGTGTAACGATGTTTAGGAATTTTATGAGCTGCGCAGAGGGACAATAACTCACATACATGGCTAACACATGTTTGAATAGCTGAACTGAAAAAAACGAACTAAGGGAGACAGGTGAGGACGTCATCATGCATTATGTACATGGTCATAAACACAGACACTTGCAACCATTAACACAACGTAACAGCTTCATACACAGTCATCACTGCCATTAGCATTTCCGCAAACAGGCAATGATTGGGTGGACTAGAGAACAGGGACAGTTGCGATCAATCACACAATAACAGCTTCATACATTCCAATTTCAACTAAAACTATTTGTTTTCAGCAGTTTCACAAACATGGCAAGTTGCCTGTAATTAAATCATGCGTTTTAAAACGCTGCCGCATATGACTTACTCGTTTAAAACCTTGGTCGCACACTTTCAAGTTAATAATTTTTTTCACATATCCTGTAATTGCACAACAGCTTTGATTGCTCATGCTTATTGTCATAGTTCTCCCCCTTTACATAAAAATTCATGTGGGAAACACTTCTCCCAAGGCAGCGGGGTAAATTTAGTGGCGTATGTAAAACACACCTACAATGCTCTGGGCTCTTCGCCTTCATAATTATTTGGAAACGCTGTAGCTAACTCACACTTTAAATGTAGCATGCACATCACCCATAAAGTTTCCTTAATTTTACCACTTAGAAACACTATGGTTTGCATTGTTCATTGAGGACACTGAAGAACACAAACCCCAACCAACTATTCAAACATAAAAAGGAGAACAGGGTTCATTAGTGATTTGCAATGGTTGTAATTAACGCAGTAACATGAAAGCTTTGCCACACAATACACTCAAGACTGGCTACTTCCACAAAGTTTGAAGTTGTTAACTTGTTCTCGAAGGCTGGGAAACATCACGCATAATGGCAGTGTGACAGCTAGCAATGCTTGAATGACTATTTTAATACACGGTTCAATACATGCTTTCGCAACAAAATGCAACAGTGGGCCTAGCATTCTTTGGTACAGTGATAGATGTCATCGTCGCCTGCTCATTCGCAATCCCAAGCTCATTGCTATGTCATCTGTTAACTTTCCAGCCACGCGATAGCCTAAAAAAAACAAACGGTATCGATATTTCCTTGCAGAACTGCATGAAAAGCAACAACAAAAACAGATACAACAGTGCAGACAGAGCCAACAATAGAGAAAATGTTTGCCGTTGTCTCCATAATTGATGAACACGTGGTAACCTGAATGAGCATACATGCAGTTGAGCGCCTTCATAGCTAAAGTGCTTAGAACCACCAAAATTATTCGTTTTACAGGTCACTGTAAAGTTCGCGCAGAGCTCGCCTCACACTGGAAACCGAACATAATTACTCTTTCCTTATCCAGGTCACTTTGCTGTAGAGGTGGTTGACCGATTGTGCGGGAATGGATGCTTACGTAATGGTTTTTTTTTTCTAGCTTTTTCGTGCTATTCGCAAGGGCATGGACTGGCTGGCGGCAGCTATGAGCGGGTCGTGGCTGCTGTCAAGCGGCAGGCTAAGTTGCTGAGACACTGCGGCCAGCCGGCCAGCTTTCGCAGCTCCTGGCCCAACTTATGCAGGAAGCAGTGGCTGCAAGAAGGCAGTAGTAAATTTGAAGTGCTGTATGTTTCTTGCCATCTTTATAATTCAAGTCGCTAAAACTAGTAGGTTTATTAGGTTTTATGTTGCCCATCTAAATATTTTTATTATCTCTAACGTTTGAGATGTTACTCCAAGATAGTAAAAAAAAAAGAAGTTACCTTACTTCCGTTATGTGCACAAGAAACTGCATACTATTGCCATAACTTTATCATTAGTATGCTTTATTATTTTTAGCCAGTATCATTAATATGTTTATGGCGTTTCAGTCATATGAGTTAGATGGCAGTCATGCTAGCGTTTGCTCTTTCTCTACTTTGTGTTGTGCATTGAGGTCTAATTTTTTTTTCTTGCAAGGTTCCACATTCAGTGTCTACTTGAAATCACTAGATGGCTGCTTTCGAAGTATGCTATACGTGACATATAGTGACGCTCACTGTTGAACGGAAATCATTGTTTGGTGCCTGAAGATGATACTACAGCTAGCAGCTGATACCTTGTACGCGGAGAAAAACAGTCTTAGTCATATTGTTTTGAACTAAGTCATGTTATTCCTGCCATTTACATAGAAGTACAGAGTGCTAGTCAGGCTTGCGTGACGTTTTTTATTTGCATGCTTACCACTTTGGTAACGAGAGGGCAATAAGTGTTACATGAAGCGCTTCTGGCTAGCCACATAGGCTCCTGCTGCAATATTTTTGTGCTAGTACTTCCATTTAATTTTATATATGCCAAGCTGCAGCTATCAAGTGCATTACTGTACTTGATATTGAAGAGTTGTTCAAGCTGCTGTGATATGTGGCGTACACACGTCCTGCAGGCTACCTGCTACAGCAGCACCATAATATGTGCTTTAATGAGGTCTATCAGCATTTCCATGTATGCGGCTTTAGTCCAGCTTATTGTGACATATTTCATCACTGTTACCACTTCAGAAATTTTGTATGTGCGATGTATCTGAATGCAGAACATGTAGTGGCCGACCTTTATATGTATTTCTTTCTTGGGGTGACACGAGCAAGTTTACATAATTGAAGCCATGAAGTAGATTAAAGTAATAACATTTCCTTGAGCTACGCGATTTCTTGCCTTTATTCCATGCTGGCTGAATATAGTGCATAAACAATGTGCCCGTTGCAGTGTGAAACCCAATGTTCTTCTAAAGTTTTAACCTAGCTACCCAGCTGGCTACAGGGATGCACAAAATGTTCAAATGCCACATGTTTTGGTGCAAAACATACCGCTGTCTGTTTTGTTTTCATTGTTCCCTGTTATAACAGTGTGTTGTTTTGTATTTTGTGTTTGTAGTTGTTCAATAATAAAATTACAAAAGAAAAAGGAACCTGGAAAAGACATGAGGCAGCACACGCGCTAAGGTGATTCTGCTGTTATTTGTATCCTCCTTTAATTTTCGTTCCCATCAGTAACTAACTTACCCAGCAATAGGCCTTTAACGCCTGTCTTTACTCTTTTCAACCTTTTGTTGGTGTGACACACCCTGTGAAAATCCGCAGGGGAGATTTCAGTATTAATCAAAACAAATATTTTTGAAAATGACTTGCATCCCTCTGATCAAGGGAGACCATTTCAATTTTTCAATAGCACTATGAGGTTTGCCTTTTCACGCTTGTGTTGGAGAACACACCTGACTTCACGGTTGAGCCGTGCAACGAACCTGCTGTTGCTGCCTGAGCTGACGATGTAGCGCACGCAGATGAGTTGTACGCCAGGTAGGGGTCACAGAGAAGAGGTTGACTACCTGGCTCCTCATCTGCTTTGCCTGCATGAGCAGCTCTCTAGGCGGTTCCTGCCGGCAGGTGTGATGCCCTTCGGACACAGGCAAGCCCTGCTGGAATTGTCATTGCTGCGGCGGCTGGTCGTGCTAGACCTCCTCATCGCTGTCTGGCAGCTCAGGCTCCCCTGCCTTCAAAGTAATGTTGGGGAGAGCGCCGCAGGCTGCCAATATTGTAGCTGCATCCTTGGACTGATAAAGGAGGGTCCGGTACCATTTAAGGCATCGGAACATTGCCTTCAAGACGCCAATACCCCTCTCCACAACATTCCTAAAGGAGGCATGGGCCCGGTTTCCCGATTGTGAATGCCTGGATGGCCTGGCACAGGTGTGAGCGGCCATGGCTCAAGATGGTAGCCCAAGCCTCCTGCATGTTGGAAACATGATAACTGTGTAATATACTTCACTAACTGCAACATGTCTGCAGCACTCACCAAGCAAGCATTCTCCACGTCGAAAGTTACTGGTGAGGCGGCCTAAGAGTGGAGAGTACCTCCATACGTAAGAGTCGTGGCAGGATCCGGGGAAACGGGGATCGGTGTCCACGATGCGCGTGTGGGCATCACACACCTGGAGGGCAGAACCAACGGGCGGAAAATGGTTCAGAATAATTAATTTGTGCAGGAATATTTTCGTATTGCACGTCACGCTGACAGATAGAGTCTCAATAAAATGCTTTTGCACCCCTATGATTTCACCATTCTTTCGCATACACAGCTGCATTCTTTCTCAGACTAGTAAAAAGCAATCTCTGAAATAGTTTTCTTGAATTATTGCAAGAAATGTGCAAAAAGCTACATTCACGAGAGATTTGTGAATTAACGGTCATCATAGCCGCCTTAGTCTTTCAATGCGTACTGCACAATCTTATACCCGTGCCACATGGGCACTATAGATCGCGATCGATTTGATCTGGTTCGAAATTATAAACCGAAATTACCTCCCCCCCTCGCAACTTAAGCAAATCAGTTTATCTGGACCCACAAATTCAATTCCGAACGGGCTCGATCACTATGGATAATCCTTTACGTGATACCCGTATTGTACACACTACGACGACATTACATGAAACCGGTAAGCTACTACAAAAAATGAAAGCGTGCAAAAAATGGCAGATCGTGAGTACTTACGATCATGGCATTCAATGAGTAGAAGTCTTTTCTCGACATGAAGCCCGCAGTCTCGCACGGACTGAGTCCTTCAGGCTGTTTTCTGGCAATGAGCGTCCCGTCGACACAGGCCACTACACCGGGAATGCGGGCGCGATCCGCAAAGGCCGCCTTTGCGCTAGCCTTGCCGGCCGGTGTCATTGGGATGCTCACCCAAACCTGTTGCCGGCCCACCACGGTTATTGCTTCCGCAACCGCGCGACTGCTCTCGCTCACGTAAGCCTGCCCCATGGATATGAAATCTTCGCTGCCGATGGATCTTTGGAAGCTCCCCGTCGCGAAGAAGCGGAGAGCACAAACCACCTTGTCTTGCGCCGTGATGCCACCGGTCTGAAGGCCACCGATGGTGTCTTGCAATTGTTCGCAGAGCCATCGCACACTGCTCTTCGAGAGCCTGAAGTGCTCGCGGTACGCTTCCTTTGTCAGCTCGTCAAATGCGTCCCGAAATATGCGTCGCCGAGGCTGCCCGAAAGACTCCAAAAGCACGACAATAGGAGCGACCATCGTGACTTGTGAGCGTCAAACCGCCAAACAATTAACGCGGTTCTCTGATCACAACGTGAAACGGCGAGCATTCTCGACAAATGCGTTCAGATCATTCAACATTAAAAAAAAAAGAAGACCATCTATATTTATCTAAGCGCAGGCACAACATTTAATTTCACTGTGGTCACAGTTGTTTTCAATAATTTACATCGCTCACGTTCTGCGACGGCGGATCGCGTTTTAATCTCGTAAAACGTTACCCCCGCCAGGGTCACCCATGCTCGGCGAGCGACATTACGAGCCGACGACAGGCTACTAGCTGCTAGCGTTGCTATGACGACGGCCATTCATTCTTCGAAACGAAAGACCTTGTCGACCGTTCCACGCTAGCAGACGATTCCACTCGGTTTTCGAACGATTGCCAGGAATGGGACGTATGCGCGCTTTGTGGTCCTGCCCCGGCGCAATGGCGGCCGTGACTGAACGCGCGGGCCCCAACGAATCGCGAGAGGGTAAACGAACGGAAAAGCGAGCTGTCAGCGCGATCGCAGCCATGGTGTGACGTGACACGTGGAAAGCAGGGTCAGGAGAGGCCTGAAGAATATTGAGAGGGTGTTGCACACAAGCCTTGGCAGACGCCACTTCGTACGTTGTTATCAACAATGCCTCGAAATGCTTCGATATCTATAAAGATAATTGTAATATTTTATAGCGCTTAGATCAGCACTAGGAGGAAAGAAGCACTGAGAGTTCAATGTAACGTGCCGTAGCTGCATAGCCAGGTGCGCCGACGAAGAGTATACCAAGCGCGCGATCATAGAGAAAAAAACTATAACAAGAGGGGGCACTCGGCGAAAACTGGCCACAGGAAATAGGTCACGCTAGTATTAACGCCGACCGTTTGCTGTCTCGAGCATCTAAAGAAAAAATTTAATATGAAATGAGGTTAACAGAAATTGTTTCATTTTTTTTATTCTTTCCCGACAAAAGCAAAATATCTGCGTAGAAATTAAACTTTTCGGCTTACTTCCGTTGCCTAGCGACAGGCGAATCGGCGAATGACGAGCCTGATGCAGGCGTGATTCGTCAGCCGCCGAAGCGAGCGAGACCGGCCGCGCATCTGAGCAGTGGCCTGTTCGGTCACCCGTCTGCCTGTTTTTCTATTTTTGGATTTAACCTGGTTTCGCGGGCTCCCGGCTAATTCTTGCGTCCCTTTTGAACTTCGACATGGCACCACTGCACTATTAAGCTACGGCAAGGTGAGAACTATTGTTCGACAGTCTGCGACGCATTTCAAGCAAATAGGCTTACGGCACGGCACCTAGGCTAGACTTGTGACGCAGTAACAAACAGCGCGGCAGTCGTGGCGCAGTTAATTTGAATTAATGACTTGCACTGGGATATGTTTGCGAAGCTTTCTATCAATCCTAATATTATGTTAACTTATTTCGGTAGTTTTTGGGCACGCTAGTCGCACAGGGTGCTGTGATGCAGTTTCTCGTGCACTGAACCTTACGGCGGCAAATTTTGGCGCCTTCTCTGAGCACCAACATTATTGTAAATAATTTCGTTACTTCTTGGGGTACCTATCGAGCGCAGTGGGCGCGCCTGGCGCTGTGACGCGGTTAGCGAAAAGCAACTCGGCCGCGGTGCGCAGTTAAGTTGCGCGCTTTATTGCACTGCGAAGACAAGGTCGTGGCGCTTTCTCTGACGCCCAACATTGTTGAAAATTATTTTCGGTATTTTTTTTTTATTTGTGAGGCACGCTCGCCTCGCCTGCCGTGACGCAGCGAAAAGCAGCTCGGCCGTGGTGACAAAGTTAGTTTGGCGCGTACTGAATCTTACTGCGACAAGTTTGTGACAATTTCTATGGCCCCGCAACAATTTAAGCCTTCTTTCGGCACTGACGCTTCTCGAAAACGCGACGAGCAATGGTCAAGAGTGCTAACACGGGAGTGTGTTGCTTGCGCCGGCAGAACGCGCAAGAGATAACGCCCGTATGCTCAAACGCCAGGAAGTTGTAACTCGAAAATTCTGAACGGCACCTACGCATTTGTCTTCAGTGCGAGTAGAACGAATTCAGCGAGCGTCCAGCATGGTCTGGTTGAGAGCCTGTGTTGTGGCTACCTCTGTGTATTCGTGGCGTACTATCGCGTCGGTTGTAGCCAAGTTCGCGAAAAGTGCAGTAGCCCGTGTATTCGTGCTATTAAAATGCAGGAAGTAAGGCCCGGGAAGAGGGTACTACTTCGAAATAGATTGTTTTCGTGGTATGTATCGTATTGTTTGGGATGAGTGAGGTATTTACTACGCCGTGTGTGCAATTTTCTTTGTAATACCGCCCATTCACCACTTTCGCACGCATCTCCTCTACACGCATTATTCTTACAAGTTAATAACAAAATGACACTACCTTGTAATTTAATTTTTTCAACTGACGTCGTCTGTTGCAGCTTCCTACGGGAAGTAGTGCTGCTTACCTGGTGCCACAACGTTGGATGAATGCACACAAAGCCCGCAAGGACCATTCATACAGAATAAAACATTTCCTCATTTCACGAGGCGTCTTTATGAAATTGCACGTGGCAGGAATTCGATGGAGGCTAGTAAAGTTCGCAATCAATTTTACTTAATAAGAAAACGATTTCGCACGAAGCCCGCGCGCGGTAGAGCTGTAGGTGGAAAAGGAAAAAAAAAACGCGCAGCCGGCGTGACGCGGACCAGTTATGCATTTAAAACGCGTGCGCACGAAACAGAAACCGTAAGTGTGGTTCAGGTATTAGCGCCGACGGCTTGGTGCACTGCAGTCAACTCGGCCGTTTCGGACACGTGGCTCTATGGGAGTGTCCCGCTCTTGTATTTCTTTCTCTACGGCGCGATTAACAGGGAGAAGCTATTCACCGTGATCGCGTGGCGTTGCGACGCGTACGAGTCGCGTCGTAAAGTCTGCGCATATGTGGGCGCACGTACGCGAGCTTGCACGCGTCCACTAACGTACGTGGTCTGGGTTTTACTCGCGACGAGCGCCAAATGTGAGGCGCGTGGGGGCGAGGTTTCACGCGCCGGCAAGCCTAAAGGGCAAACCACACGTAGCACGGGATACGCGTCTCGCTACGCGTACACGTAAGCGTACACGTCTCCGAGTGCGTACGCGGGTGACGATGCGAAGGGCGGCCAGCCACACGCTACGCGCACCCGTGATCGCTTCACTGCGCCTAGCACAGGGCTGACAGACGAGCGGACCAGCGATGGCGGAAACGTTCGTCTTTGGGTTTCGGAAAAATGTATCCTTAATTTCATTATGGCGGGCCTATTCTATTTAATTTATCAATGTTAGAGCTAGTATGCGGTTTTCAGTTGAGAAATGCACGCCCTTTGTATCTACACATCCTTATGGCAAGCAAAACAACATCGATGATTAACATCACGCGCGATAGCGTCTGCTTGCCCATGACTGCACTTGACATCTGCGCGCGACCTCGCACGACGTTGCTGTCGAGCTTTTGCTTAACCGGCTTCAGCGTTCTCTGCCCGCAATGCACTACCACATGAGAAAGAAGCTTTTGGTACTGCTGGTCTTGCAAACGCAGCGAGAGAGCAGAAAGCGTCTGCAGCGACGTTTGTGGGTCCGGCTCATCTCTCAGCGGCGTAAAGAAGAACTTTACGGCTGTGAGTAACTTCTTTCCTCTCGATGATCTACGGTGGTAGAACTATGAGCCAGTGCTTGGACATGAGGACTTATCTTTGTCAGGACAGTAATTAATTATCAGCGTTTTTAAGTGCGCGCATATAGGAGACATCAGTGTAAGGATTAAAATAGCAATGCGGGGATCGTACTCGCAGCGCGCGAACGCCACAAGTCGCAGAACAGCACCGCGTTGTCAGCACAAGGTGCGTCCAGTTTGGCAGCACCTATCTAAACGATAACGTGACGTACGCGAAAAGATGGAACGACAAGAGCAGGGTGTTCTTCGGAAAGCGCGAAAGCATAGGCGAAGATCGCGCTGATTAGCCGCCGGAGGCACACACATTGTATATTGGATACGCCAACGTTGGGATACGCGGTGACGATAATTCCCGCCATTACAACTGCCGTCTGTCTAACCCGTCTATGCAGTACAACATACCGTCACTAATTCTTGAGCTTCGGAGGGAAAGAAGCACTTGATTCTATTCAACAGACAATCTGATAATGAAAGAATTATTTTCCAGACCGTCATATACTAGAACAGAGGTGTAACCAGTGCTGGAATACAAATTTGGAGCTCTATTCGTTATTAAGAGTAGACCATACTGTTTATACGGAGCTTGTGTAGCATGTTCTTGCACAAAATTTGTCATTAGGTTTGGTAATACATATCCTGCTATATCGGATACTTTATTCGGTATCCAGCTTCTTTTTTTCTTCATTTGATTCGATATTCGATTCTAAATCTGCTATTCCGTATTAGCACACACCTACAAAAAAGTTAAGGACAGCTGGTTATATTTGTACCATTAGTATAACACATGGATTCAAGAACACCTTTTTATACGTGTTGGTTGTGTTAGGAATGGCCTGCCGAGGTGGCAACAAGCAGGCTTTCTCAGCCAGCTGCAGCTGCGAGCGTTGCAAGCTTCCACGAAGAGAACCGTGGAAGCCTACCACAATTGCTGGGGTGGCTCATATTGTAGGGACCTCGAGGTGCCGCTTCAACACCCCCTCGTCGCCGTTGTGGCTAAACGCGATCGGCGGACCAACTGTAGTTACGGAACACGCCACCGTCGACCTAGTCTGCCGTGAGCAGGGGAGTTCTCGAGGGGAGGTAATTGGCGGCATCTCCCCATGCGCCTTTCAAGACAAGATAATGGAGAACCGGCGGGTCGACTGCGTTGACTTTTGACACTGCGAATCGGCGGTGAACTGCCGTTTTTCCCTCACCTAGGGATCTAGGAAACGCGCAGTGTTTATAAGCAGCTGTTTGTCGGCTGCTAGTTCGTGCTCGTCAAGCTGCTCGTCAGCGTGATCGTGACCGTGCTCGTGAGCTGTGTGCTCGTCAGTGTGCGCGTGAGTGTGCTCTGTGCTCGACAAGCAGTGTTTGGAACTTCGTGCTCGCATTGCTGTATGCTTCCTCTTGCGTGCTCCATTTGGGATCAACGCTAGAGTGTCGAATGTATCTCTTGTTCTAATGCAAATATCTGTAAATAAATCCTGTACGCCTAGTCCTGTCCCTCCCCCCCAACTTCCTCCCTACGTCCAACCCTTACAACTGGTGGCAGCGGCGAGATGGTCCGACAACTCTTGCGGTTGTCACATATGAAGCTTGTGGACGAGATACGATTTCTTATATTTTCTGTCTCTCGGTAGTGTGACTGTAGAATATGAGGTGTAATGTAATTAAATTGTGACCTGGCAGGTCAAAATGCTTTGCAACTGCTTTCGGAAGTTTCTTGGAAGTGGCTGCACGGTTTTTCTTAGTATAACGTTGACTGGCTCTTCTGTTTTGCCGACACACTGTTTGTATTCGATAATATAAACAAAGCAGGGGGTAAAGTTAATCATGGCTAGTGTGTATGCGTGTGCGTCCCTGAAAAGTGTACAGCTCCTGATACCTGCGCATGATTGTGGGTAGGGCACGGGTCTTGTCAAGTAATAGTGCAGCATTTTTTACAGATGCAACGGATGTGTCAGGATGCCACAAATTTTTCTACAAGTTCTTTCGCATGACGCCAGAGCTCTTAGACAAGATATTGAGCTTTCTCGCAGAGGACCTCACACGGCGTATTTTTGAGCCCCTCAAGTTACAAAAACAACCTAAATAAAAATGAGGGAAACCCGCAGTGCCAAGGTATAGCAGGTTTAAGCCAATTGAAAATAAATGAAAAGGGGTAGAAACCCAAAGTGTAATTTAAGAAAAAGCCAATTGTAGAAAGAAAAAGAACCGAGGTAAGCTTACATAAACTGAATACAAATAAAAGTAAGGAGCAGGTATTGACGTCTAAGTATAGGTCTGCAGTGGCACCGCATGTGGCGTCTCGGGATTCCGACCAGTTCTTTATTAAGGCACAGATCAGAAAAAAAGTATGAAAGGGGAAATTGAGGGAGAGAAGGGCCAGCAAGAGAAAAGGAAAGAAGAAAGAATCAGGTCGACAGAAGAGAGCAGGGCCAGAGGAGGCCTAGGCAGGTGCAGCAGGATGCCGGACAGCAGGAGCAGATCTTCGGGTGAGCCTGGCTACAGGAGGCTGGAGACGGGCTGGAACTTGGTAGGTGGCTCCCCGTTGACTTACGCAGTGGTATATGCGTGAAGGCTCGTGGGGCGGCGCGCATCCTCGTACATGTGATCGGAGGTCTCAGGTAGGTCCGACAGTGCGACAGGCAGCAGGAAAGCGCAGGGGCCGCTTGAATGCAGCGCGAGTGAACTGCGAGAGGCTTGAAAGCGTTTCAGTAAAGCAGTATCAAAGCAGATTTAGTAGGTGTATATTGAGCATCCAAGAAAGGAGACAGACAGGAAATGGAGGGAAAACAAAAGGGGCTGAGTCGGGAGGTCAGGCATTCCGTCTATAGTGTCCCCGGAGACGAGCTCCACCTTAGTTCGCATAACTAAGAACACTATAGAGCGAAAGGCGAAGAGCATGGTGAGAGGAAGGGGAAAGAGAAAAAGGCAGAAGAGAAAAAAGAACCAATGAAGAAATATGGATGGCTGAAGGAAACATCATATTAGGAGAGGTCAGGAAAAGTGAACGAAGAGATGACGCGATAAAGACGAATGAGGAGTGCCCGTCTACGTTGGTCGGTAAGAGAGCGATAAAGATCAGGTGTCACGGTAGTCTGGTGAGTATCTTTAAGGGGATGAGCAATATGAGAAGTGAGAGGACAGTCATTGAAATAGTGGAGCAAGTCTGAACAAGAAGTGCCACATTCGCAATTACAGTGAGATGAAAGCGGAAATAGTAAAAAGGGAAACGGCCATGAGCGGTGATGAGGTGAACAATAGGTATTTTTGGCGGGAAGAAAGGTGGAATGAGAGTAACGTTTTTGACCCATGGAAAAGTCCAGTGTCACTGTTCTTCCGCGTCCAATGAGCATTCCACTGGGCGAAAGAATAGGCACGCATCTTAGATTTTATGGAAGGAGGGGCAAGCAGAAACCTAGAAACACCATGGGAGGCAGCGGAGTTAGCAAGGAAGTCCGCCATCTCATTGCCATCGACGGCCTGATGTGGCGGCAGAAGAAAAAGATACACCCGTCGGCAGGTAGAAATGAAAAGGAGGCGCTGCTTGATGTCCCGGACATAAGTATTGGTGGTTGTGAAAGCGTTCAATGCACTGAGGAATGACACGCAATCCGTGTAAATGTGCAGAGGGGTGAAATGTCCGTATGTAGGCTAGTGCCTCCAATAAAGCGACAGTTTCAGTAGCGCAAGAAGTGGCACCGATGAGTTAGTGATATGGCCAATTGGATTATAATGTACGAAAAGCAGCGCCGGCAGAGTGGGAAGTATTTGAGTCATCAGTATACAGGTGGTAGGCCGGCAGCGCAGGTTACAGAGGGTATATCTTGAAGTTGAAGGCGACGATGAGAAAAACGAGATTTGAGGCTGGGATGCAGTCCTAAGGGTTCAGGTGGTATTAGACAAGCTACGGATGGTAGGTGACGGGGCCATAAAAGGTAGGGGCCTTGAGCGCGAATAACAGACAGACAGACAATGAACTTTTATTGAGGTCCTGAGGGACTAGCCGGCGGAGACCCGTTGGGGCCCCCGGCTCGCCGCTGGCTGCTCCCATGTCGGAATCGGGAGGCCAAGCCTCAGCGCTCTTTCACGGGCACTCTGGACGGCCATGGACTGGAGCTTGAGTTCCGTACTAGATGTGGCCTCGTCCCAGACCCGTTCGCTGGTGAAGGACGTATCGCGTAACCCAGGGCACTGCCAGAGCATATGAGATAAAGTGCTAACCTCCTCCCCACAATCCGGGCACTGTGGGTCAATTTCTGGGTAAATGCTGCTTAAGAAACCTCGCGAGGGATATGCCTCGTCTGAATCATCCTAAGCGTGACCGATTGAGATCTGCATAGATTCGGGTGTGGAGGCGGGAAGCGCCTGCGTTCCTCTTTATAATGGGAGACGATCTCATGAAAGGTTAATAAGGGGTCGTTGTGGCCGAGCTCCTCCGGATCCAATGTAGCCCCACCGCCATCGCGGCACGTTAATTCTCGCGCACGGCGGTGAGCAATCTCATTGGGGTTCGGGCGGCCCGGCAGCATGTTGTCGCCCATGTGAGCGGGGAACCATATAATATAATGCACAGGGTCACAATTAGTTCTGGACTTGCTTTTCAGAATCGCCTCCACCTGTCTCGCAACCATTCCCGAAGCGAAAGTCCTGACGGCCGCGCGTGAGTCAGTGTAGATATACGGCCTTTTTGAATCCTGCAGCGTGAATTAATTGTGCATTGAAGCGGTGGAGTTCAATGGGGAGCGGTAGTGCATTAGTCAAAACCTGAAGAGACGACGTACGCGTCGTACGAAAGGCACCAGTGATTGTAAGAAGTAGAATACGTTGTGCAGAGGTAATTTTGAGTTTAAACTGTGATGTAGGAAAAGTCGGCCACCAGACAGGAGAAGCATATGTTATGGAAGGAAGCAGAACCTAATTATAGAGGAGACGGAGAGCAGAGGGAGGCGTCGAATAGTGCATTCGAAGGAACAGGAGAAGAAGGGAAGAGAGAATGTCTGCTTTAGTACGGAGATACGTTAAGTGCGCGTTAAAGGTAAGATGTGTGTCAAAGATGACGCCAAGAATTTTAATACACGACTGGGATTTGAGGGCGAAACCGTTAAGGCGAACAATAGGAATACGGGTTTGTGAAGAGGAGTGGCTATTGGGGAAGTAGAGGAAAGAGGACTTGTCGGTACTGATAGTGAGTTTAGTGCGCGATGCCCATATAGAAATAAGATGAGAGTGAGAGATGCCTTAGATTCTAAGGCGCGACGATTGGCTGCAGAGAGCACGAGAACAGCGTCATCGGCGTAGGCCTGCGCAAGCACGTCCGGGGGAAAGGGAAGGTCAAGTTCTCTGGAAATATTCCAAAGCGGTAAACTGAGGGGTGACCATTGAGGGCTGCCCAATGCAGGCGTGGCAGACACCTCACCAGCCTGCGATCGGAAAGTGACTACGCGGTGCTCTAAGAAGGATTTCAGATGATTATAGGAGCGAATTTGGCAGCAATAAATGAAGGCAGACCGAACGGAGTATAGGGGAGACAAAAACTGAGATAAAAGGAAAAGAAGGAAGAGAAAGAAGAAAGAAGGGGAGACAAAAACTGAGATAAAAGGAAAAGAAGGAAGAGAAAGAAGAAAGAAAGGAAGCAAAAAGAGAACGAAACCACAGGAAAGAGGGAAATGCTGGGCAGCAGAAAACGAACGAAGATGGAAGAGGAGCATTTTATAGTTGGCATGGGCATCGTAATATTGAGCCATAAAGGTCTGTCGAATGAGAGGGTCAGTGGTGCGTTGAAAGCGCCGACGGAGAGCACGGATGCGTTTGCGTTCGACAGTGAGCTCGGGAGTCCACCAAGAATTAGTCGGCGAGAGGCGCGGCTTAATCCAGCGAGAATTGCGATGATAAAGCTGGTGGAAGAGAGTGTAAAACTTCGCTAAAACCAAATCTACTCCGTTGCGTGATAGCAAAGTTGTCTGCTATACCATCGAGAACCATGGAGAAGTGATGAGTGACTGCAGAAGATGAGATGTAGTCGATTTGGTTAAGCGTTTATGCCGAGGTTTGGTATGGCCAAAAAAGGTAAACAAAATATATTCGTGGTCGGAGAGCATTTCGGCCTCGTCTACTGACCAGCTGTAGCCGCATGAGGCAAAAGGAACCGATGCAAAAGAGACATCGATCGAACTTTCAGCAAGGTGGGATTGGAAGGTAGGCGGCGAGCGTGGATCATTCAATGCTTTAAAGTTGTTTGCGGCAGCAAATTGTGCGAGCTGCGCGCCACGGATATCACCTCAGCACCACATTCAGGAAACCCCTGGAGCCTGGAGAACGACCTACTATACGCCTCGTGCGCTGCAGCTTTGAACCGAACAAGTGGCGCCTCCTGTAAGACTCGGCGGAAGTTTCCCGTCGTCTCGAAGCAGCCTGCCTCACTGCTATCAGCATGGCGTCTCGTTCCGACGACACCGAATCGCGGAAGGAAAAACGGTGGCACCGTTTATAGCTTCGTGTATGGTTGTCACAACAGCTATAGAAATGTGGGAAAAGTCCCGTACATCAAATTCTATAGCTTTCCATGGAAGCCCTACGAGAAGGAACGACAGGAGCGGTGGATTAAAGCAGTGCGACGAGCCAGGTAAACAAGTGGCTATTTCGTTTTCTTGCGTTGATTTTTGCTTTCTCCATGGTTACATTTGAAGTAATGCCTCGTTTCTTTGTTCTTTAGTGCAGACGGTGGACTGTGGCAACCCGTTAAGGGCCAAACACGCGTTTGTAGCGCCCATTTCGTGGGTAACGAGAATAGTACTGTTGCCCACCACCCTGCCTATATTCCAACGATATTCCCTTCCTGCTACGAGAGAGAAGATGGCGTAGGGCCCTTAACGAAACCAGAGATACGAGCGGTGAGTTACCATGTAGGCGATGATAGTGCGCTTTAATACTGTGTTTAATAAAAATTTGGGCAGTACTGTAACGACCGCAACAGGGTAAAATGCATATCCTGTCGGTGTTATGCTGTCGATTTCCTCGTCTTTGTGCATGGTCGTCCTCGCGCGCTGGACGAGCCCATATCAAGTTGCGCAGTTTTCTATTATGCTACACAATCTTGTGTTTTCTCTACCTTAGGTTGCAGCGACGTGTTTCAGCAGGGGCGGCGCAGACGTCTACTGGTTCTGACAGCGAAACAGGCGCTTCCTCTCTCGGTGGTCTGGCCCTTGGTGCCGTTGAGGACCAATTGGAAGCTGCAGAGAAAAGCGTTACTTTTGCTTCGGCGATAAGGCCCTCATGTATAGATCCTTTCAAGTGCTAACTCCAGCTATATGCTTTTTTTATGTGCAGAAGCATGATTCTACAGTACTACGCGTGTAAGCATAACGCAACGCTATGAGACATTTAAAATGTCCACGAAATGTTTCAGTTTTCATTACAGCCTTTTCCTTACCTTTCTGCATGTATATTGAAGCAACTCGAATATGTTGTTTGCTGATCATGCCACTACTGCTTAAAATAAGACTTGTTTAACTTTGCAAAACAAAGAAAATAAAGGCAGCCAGAACTAGGGCACCCTAGTTAATGCAGCTGTGTGTAGCCATTGCTGTCCCGTTAGTATTAATTTCCCTTGAGTGTCTACCCTTCTGTGGTCATATTATGAAGGTGTGTCCCCAACAGCACTCTAATTCTCTTCTAACCAGTGATGTGAATTTCTTTCCACAGTATGACAAAATGTTTATTAGTGTTGACTAACAAATTGTTGCTTGTACATGTGTTACATTTTCTAGGGGACTCAAACAGACGTAGATGTACATGGAGGCCAGTGCTGTATATTGCTCTCAGTGACATCAAATGGCTCAGCTTCTACACAGGTGTCACATGCAAGCACAACAAACACAGATGTGCAGACAGTTCCTACGACAGAATCCGCAAGCACTGGAACAGACGAAAGAAGCTGCGTATTCCTTGGGTATGACTCGCTAAAGGAGAGAGCAGATGCATTTGGGAATCATGCGGCATCAGCACCAATGCCTTCGCTTTGCTGTTGTCTATCCTGTCACCAATAGTCGTAAGGCGAATGGATGTGCCGATTCCTCAGAAACTTGTAATTTTTCTGATGAAGCTTCAGCTTTTTTTTGCTAGCTTGGGGGTCCTTGTTGGACTTCACCGTACGGCAGTTAGCCGTAGATTTTATTTTGTTTAAAGTAACCGGCTGGCTGCAATGAAGGAATGGATACCCGAACCATCATTTTCCACAGTGCAAGCATCCATGCCAGCTTGTTTTAAGTGCACTATCCACGCTGCGGTTACATAATAGATTGCTCTGAAGTAAGAACTGAAGAACCACCTACAGTTGATCAAAGGAGAGCACTCTTTTCACACTATAAGGGAGGTTACACTTCGAAGTTTTTACTGGGCATTTTTCCAAATGGTGTAGTCACGTTTACCTCCATAGCATACGGTGGTCGCACATCAGACACTCGCATAAGACTTGAATCCAGATTCCTTGACAGGATTGAGCCTGGCGACACAGTACTTGCAGATAAGGGTTTTCCGGGCATTAGAGCGCCCGTTGCAGGCCAGAAAGGCATTGTTGTTTTGCCCCCTTTTCAATAGGGAATGTGAAATTTACGCATGAGGAACTGCAGGGAACGTACAACGTCGCCCAAGTGCTCATACACGTAGAAAGGGTGATTCAACGTGTGAAGATGTTCAACATCCTCAACGCAAGACTAACCACTGAGCTGATTCCTCAGATGAGCGATATTATGCAGATGCGTTGTATTCTGGCCAACCTACAGCCACCGATCTTTGGTGTCCAAAAGCCTGACACTGTAGAGGAGTGTTGATATTCTAGGCCGCTTTTAGTTTGGCAGAAATGGACTCAATCAATCAAGTGTTCAACAGAACATTTCCAGGACCTTGCAGTGGGACTGGGAACCATTCTTATTCAATGCCAGTGTACATAACACATGAATGCATTGCAATAAAACTCTTCAATAAAACATGTTTTCACTGTCAACCCGGCCTTTTATTTATGCCCAGGCTGCAAGGACCCCTGTTCACACCAAAAAGGCGCTACATTTGGTGGGCAGCACTTGAACATTTTTTTTTGACAAATCTGCGAGCCATTTTAGAAGATACTTGAAATAGTATCCTTCAAGCTTAGGGATATACTCGGAGAGAAATTTTTCAGCCCTCCCAGCAATTAGGCTGACACTGTTTTTTTGAGTACACAAACAAATGGGCTTCTTGAATATTTAAAACATACAATATATTCATCACCTGTGTGAAATCCGGGTGGGTTTTCCTTAGAGTCAACTTTCCATTGACATAGTGGATGTACTTTACGTAGCTCACTTCCTGATCAGCATCAATAAGCTCCGAGTCCTTTAGAGAAAAGGGGGCATTTGAATTCAACCGCACGAGTTGTGTTGGTTGAAACGATGCCATCCGGGCTGCAGCACAGCCAGTGTTGTTCTGGGTGTATAACTAGACCAACCTGCAGAAGAAACATGAAAGGAAGTAAGAAACATGTTAGCCTTCTTGAACACAGGGAATTGATGCCTCATGGATTGGAGCCTGCAGGAGCATTGAGAGCTCCTGTCTAGCCACGTCTTCTGTATTCTTTAATGTAGAATGAGACAAATAAGAAAATACTTTTTGGACACATTCGTATTTGGCACCTTCTTAGCGTGCACAAGATGACACAGTACACTTTTTAACGAAGGAAGGCACTGCGAGACTACCTGTTTACGTCTGCATGTTCATGTACAGGGTGTGCTGCTGCTTACCATAGGTGGTGGCAGCTGTTGCAAAGGCTCTCGGTGTCGCCAATGCATCTGCGAGAGCTTCACACTTTGCCTCTCTCGTCTTTATTCGGTGAGCAGCAGAGCTTGCGATTCGAAAAATCCTATCCTGATTCCACCTAGGATCAAGAATGTGCCATTAGTGTCAGGAAGAAAGCGCAACGACGTATGCCGTGAAAAAACAAACCTTTTTAGAGTTCCTTGGCTTCTGGTCATCAGTTCGGTTTCGATTATTTGATCTATGCTTTTTTGCACGAACTATTCATAAAACGTTCTTTCCCTGACCGGCAGTGCAGACAGCATGTCGCACCTTTTAACTCTGAGGGGCAATGCATTGATGACTTCAATCATGTCATACATGGCGCGCCTGTTTTCCACAATTGCTCTCACGAGCTCAGAAGCTGCGCGACTGGACACTTCTTCAACCACACTGGGAGACGCAGCCCCTGATTTTTTTAGTATATCGCCCTCTATGCCCTAGCACGTCTGTGAAGGCGCACCTAAAATACGGAAATTGGGCGTGAACTTCAGACGCGGACAGTGCCTTAAGCACTGGTACAGGCAAGGCGCGACCTGAACGGACGATTGCAATTATGTTATGGGATGGACCTTGTCATAAAGCATTTTCGTTCTTACCTGGAAAAAGTTCTTTAGTCTGCTTTTTCTTGTCCACGGTTCGACGCGACGAAGGTTTCAGCCACGCGCACGGTAGGTCTGTGCAGGACGTGTGCACGGAGTTGTTCACTAACAGAGCGAGCGCCGCTGCGTGCTTGCACCAACCTCGGCATCCCGCCTTGCACGTGCAACTGGCTTGAACGATCCCTTTTGGCTTCGCAGCCAACTGCACGAGCATCGCCCACATCTCATCAACATGCAACGAATAAATATAATGCTGTTTCATGAGTTGTGCTTACCGTCAGTCGCACGTCGTAATCCACACTCTTCATTTGCGCGATGCATTTTCCGAATATGTCGGAGCGTTCTGCTGCGCACGACATTTCATCTCTTACGCCGTAAACATAGTTCCCGGCGTAGAGGTTGCTGCCACGCAAAATGCTGCACCTCTTAAAACATTCGTCATTGTTTTTAATTCGACGAAATCCGCAAGACAACACACGCTGTTCGTTCCGTGCTGTCATGTCGCAAGGCAGCAGCAGCAGCCGGCCAGTGGCACGAACGACGGGAAAACTCTCGGCATGGCCTGGAAGTGGTGCTAGTTGTTCCAAAACGGTGGTGCCTGCCTACGAGCGCACGGGGCGTATAGCATTGAGGTTTGTAAAGGATAGTTGCCCCTACAGTAATAATGTGCGAATGGAGGAATACAAAACAACACCATTTCTTTGTCTGTTAATGTACCATTTATTTTAGTTTATTTGTTTACATGATAGTGCGCGCCGCATTTTGGCAGCCAAAGCAGGGCGAAGTAACAAAACATTGAAGCAAAACAAAAGAAAGAACGAAGCAACTGACAACGAGCATGCATAAAAATACTAATACATAATCTAGTTCATTATACACAACTAAATATTTATCAACTCATAAAAGAATAAAGAATAGGACACAAAACACTGATACAAAACAAGAGAAATAGTAATGAAGCTACTGACAATGCACATGAAAAAAAATACCCGAAAAAACATTATCCCATGATCACAGAAACTGAAAGTTTCCACATAGTGCATCACCAGTGTAGCAATTACGGCTCACTTAATCGAAAAACTTTGCTACCGAGTGTCATCGCACCAAAGCTACCTCAGCGCTTTTGACCTTGTGCAACTTGTAAAACCTGCACCGAGGAATGCTTGCACATGTCGTATTAAACAAAGGTGGTAGGTAACCTACACGAATGAATTTTGATTGTATGTAACCCAAGAAGTGCCTCCACAGCCATGAAAATCGCTGTCAAGAAGTCATGTCATCATAATTAATGTGCAAACAACAATTGAGACATGGGTAATAATTTTTGTCCAAATTGCGTTCCAGCTACTTGGCATCCGGCCAAGCCATAGAAGACGTTGCCTTTGCTTACCGTGTGGGGATTGACACGGCTAGACTCTGCAATGGTAAGTCGTATTGTGACGATCGTGTCTGCGAAGTATTAAACTGCTGCACAGCACGACCAGCAGCAGAAATTTCTTACAATTTTTAGGCGTATGAATTTTTTAAAGCTCACATGCTGTTCACGGCTCATGTCAGGTAGCCCTTCCTGCTGCCAGAGAACCAAGACCATATGTAGAATTGCCTCATTTACGCATTGCCTTGAAAGTCGCTGATTACGTACCGACACTGGCCAAACAACCAATGCAAAACATGCAAAACCGACTCTCGACTTTTGCCACGCAACAGCAAAAAAAAAAAAGAAGAAGAAGAAGAAATGTGGCTTGTGGATGCTTGTTGTGGGATAGCGAGAGGTTGTCTATGTTGCCATTGAACCTCGCCTCCTGGCTAGGTCGTGGCAAGACTTCACTTTCTGCTGTCTCTTCTAATAATAAAACGATTTCAAAAATGCTTGCGGTGCTAGAAAGCCCCGAGACAACGCTTTACATCTTGCAGCGTATACCGAAATTTCTGATGGGGACTGGTTGAAGGCCCATTACATTTCTTTTTCTATACAGGTATGTACAGGCACCCTTAGATGCATGCACAAACTCTACATGCACAGGTAGTAGCTCAAAAAGGTTCATTGCTGCAACAGGTTCAATGAGTAAGGACAGATGAAAGCGATAAACACCTGTCTTGCAACAGGAAACCTTTAGGTGCAGGTCAGGGCTTGTTTCTCTCTCATAGGTGTGTTGCTAAAACATGTTGACACATCTCTACAGCAGCAATGACCAACCAACCAGGCACACAGATATCAACTTTATGGAATTCTTAAATCATTACACACAAAAATAGAACTAAAATTAGCAGAATGCAAATGAACAAAAAAGAACATAAGGACTTTGATATTGTTACGGGGTTAAAAAAGTCAGACGTATATTTACAGGATATATACAATAATTGTAGCAGCTGACAATATGGTAGACAGCGCGCGAAGTCCAGAGCGTCGTCTTCTGACCAAGATTAAAACATCTTTTTCTTCAGCCTGTCACATGACCCCCGGTGCTGGTTAGGAGGCGGGCGGGTGATACAACTTAAGACCCGCGACGTGTACCCAGTCGGAGCGATGCTGAGCCATAGTTGGCTCAAGAGGGCGATTTCGTACGTGAGGTCATTACTTGACGCAAGACACGGTAAGGGCCAGAGTAGCGTGAAACTGACTTCTCCGAGAGGCCAACGCGTCGCGACGGCGACCAAAGTTGAACCAGGGCGCCCAGTGTGTAATGGACCGTCACGATGGCGGGCATCATATAAGCGCCGATTGTCCTGCGGCTCCACGAGTCAACGTCGGGCAATATCGCGTGCTTCTTGTGCTTTGAGTATGGCTTCACGGGCGTACTCGAATGTGGAATTCAGACTAGCAGGCAGAACGGTGTCGAAATGTAGCGTAGGGTCGCGGCCGAACAAGAGGAAGAATGGAGAGAAGCCTGCGGTATCATGGCGAGACGAATTATAGACGAAAGTAACGAACGGCAGGCAACGTCCCAGTCGCGATGGTCAGCGGAGACATGCATGGACAGCACGTCAGTAAGGGTGCGGTTAAGGCGCTCGGTTAGACCGTTCGTTTGTGGATGGTAAGCAGTAGCAAGTTTTTGTTTAGTCGCGCACGAGTGTAGAATGTCATTGACAACTTTAGAAAGAAATCAGCTGCCTCGGTCGGTGAGGAGCTATCGAGGGGCACCGTGGCGAAGGATGACGTTCTATAGGCGGAAGTGGGCGACATCGGTTGCACAGCTTGTCAGAAGAGCCCGTGTGAACGCATATTGAGTGGCGTAGTCTGTTGCTTCAACAATCCACATGTTTCCCGAAGCAGACGTAGGAAAAGGGCCTAGAGGATCAACACCTACACGGAAGAATCGTTCTGATGGTACGTCAAGTGGTTGAAGACGACCAGCAGGGAGCGGGGTCGGCTTTTGGCGTCGCTGACAAAGGTCACACGCAGCGACATAACGGCAGACGTCACGGTATAGACCAGGCCAAAAGAAGCGCCTACGAACGCGGTCATAAGTCCGTGACACGCCAAGGTGACCTGCAGTCATCATGAAGCTAGACGAGAACAGTCTGACGCAGATGCTCAGGCACAACGAAGAGTCGTTCAGCGCCGTCCGGGCGCATGTTAGAGCGGTACAATATGCCATCTTGAAGTTCAAACATGCGAAGGGAAGGATCGGGCGTCGTTGATGTGACCCGTTGCATAAGGTGTTGCAAGGAGGCGTCCCGACATTGTTCGGTTGCAATATCGCGAAAAGCAGCCAGAGGGAGAACGGTGACAGGTATGCCGGCCGCAGAAACGTCAGGAGGGTCGAAAGGATGGCGCGACAAGCAGTCCGCATCTTGGTGTAACCGGCCTGTCTTGCACACAACTGAATAGCTGTATTCTCGACGCCGCAGAGCCCAGCGGCCATGGCGCCCTGAAGGATCTTTGAGCGACGAAAGCCAACACAGAGCGTGGTGATCAGTGATGACTGAATTGGCGGCCGTACAAATAGGGGCGGAATTTACCCGCTGCGCAAACCAGAGCCAGACACTCGCGTTCGGTGATAGAATAATTGCGCTCAGCAGAGGAAAGAAGGCGGCTAGCGTAGGCAATAACATGTTCTCGCTGTTGTTGTTTCTGTGCCAAGAGATCTCCAATACCGTGGCCACTGGCATCGGTGCGCACTTCTGTTGGAGCTGACGCATCAAAGTAAGCGAGAATGGGCGGGGACGTGATCAGCCCAATCAGCTCGGTGAAAGCACCAACTTGCTCAGGGCCCGAAACGAATGCACCGTCTTTCTTGAGGAGCTGATTGACAGGGCGCGCAACGTTCGCAAAATTTCGGACAAACCGACGGAAGTAGAAGCAAAGGCCCGAAAAGCTGCGAACATCCTTGGCACATGTTGGCACGGGAAAGTCTTTCACTGCCCGTATTTTATCGTGATGAGGGCGTACACCAGACGAATCGACGAGATTCCCGAGTACAGAAATTTCACGACGACCGAAGTGGCACTTGGACGAATTTAGTTGTAGCCCTGCCTGACGGATAACAGGATCGTCGATATGCGTTCGAGGTGTTTCCCAAAAGTCGGAGAAAAAATGATCACGTCGTCCAGGTAACAAAGGCAGATGTACCACTTGAAACCGTGTAGGAGGGAGTCCATCATTCGTTCAAATGTGGCCGGGGCATTACATAAACCGAAAGGCATCACTTTGAACTGATACATGCCATCGGGAGTAATAAAAGGTGCCTTCTCGCGGTTTATGTCATCGACGGAAATTTGCCAGTAGCTGGAGCGAAGGTCGATGGACCAAAAATACTGTGCTCCATGCAGGCAATCCAGGGCATCGTCAATACGTGGTAGCAGATAGACGTCTTTCTTTGTTACCTTGTTGACGTGTCGATAATCGACGCGAAATCGCCAACTGTTGTCCTTATTTTGAACTAGTACAACAGGGGATGCCCATGGGCTGCAAGAAGGTTCGGTGTCTCGAGAAAGCATCTTGTCAACTTCATGTTGGATGATATGTCGCTCAGTAGGCGAGACGCGGTAAGATCGCCGATTGATCGGGCTCGCATCACCGTTATTTATTCGATTTTTACGACAGATGTTTGTCCTAGAGGACGCTCTCCTTGGTCGAATATGTCCCAGTATGAGGCAAGGAAGCAACGTAGTTCTTGAGCACGCTGGGGCGGTAGATCGGGAGCAGTCATTTTCGTATAGGGCATTCAAGTCTGAAGGGTCAGGGGACGAAGCAAGAGTTGAACACGAGGAGCTGTCACAAGTTAAAGCCGAAATGTGGTAGTTTCTGGCTGGTGGTATCTGCGCCAGGGATATTCCGCGCGGGAGTACTTGTGTACCGAGTCCAAAGTTCACAAACGGAAGGCAGGGCGTTTTATCCGAAATGGTAACAACGGTGTAAGGAAAAGCGACGTTATGCGAAAGCAGGACATCCGGATTATGGGATACAATGTAGTCACCGTCTGGTACAGGCGGAACGGGGGAGACACCTATGTAGGTAAAGGCACGGTGAGGGAGGCGAATATACTCTGTGAAACAGGTATCGCAGCACTATCGGGAGGGTCCTATGGTTGACCTATGTAGAGGGAGTTGCACAACACCAGAACAGTCTATTAAAGCGGAATGTGTAGACAGAAAGCCAAGGCCCAGTGTTCAACATCAGTGTCGTCGGTGCCAGAAAAGGTTCCTGGGTCGCGGGGTTGTGCTAGAATGACTGTGGGCGTGGGTGCCGACGGGCCCGAAGCATCCTCGCCTTGAGCTGGCATTGTAGATGCAGCCAAGGAGCGCCCGCTGCGTAAATCCGTCTTTATAATCATCCCGCAACCTCCACCAAAATGTTACGGGGTTAAGAACAGTCACACGTATATTTACAGGATATTTGCAATGCAGCAACTGACAACATGGTAGACAGCGCGCGAAGTCCAGAGCGTCGTCTTCTGATCAAGATTAAAACATCTTCGTCAGAGTGTCACAATCTGACACCAACAGATAGGGAAACATAGTGAAGCTTATTAGATGAAAATAACTGCAGTTTTATTTCTGATGTCGAGGTCACAATAAGGAAAATGAAAGTGGACAAAATATAACTTGCCACTTGTGGGAGCTAAACCCAAAACCAATTGAGCTACAGTGGAGGCTATTCCGCCATAAATTTCCTAGAATGTTTACGTGTACTAGACTAGGTTCTGGCAGTGTTGTTGCACAAGTAGCACTGGCTAACGCTACCAGGGCGCGATCTAGTACATACACATATATGCTCAAGAAAGTTTGCAGAGGGATAGACATTGCTGAAGCTCTGTTGGTAAAGCAACGCAAGCATAATTCAAAGGTTGTGGGTTCGTCTCCTATCATTGGGAAGTTTCTTTCGATCCACTTTCATTTTCCTCGTTATTTCTCTATTTAAATAGAAAGTAATTAAATTCATCAATGATTTCGTTTGTTTCATTGCCTCTTGGCTTTATTATACAAAAGGTATGCATTAAAAACATTAATCTTGGAATTACTTTACTACTTGCATCAATTTAATTTTCATACCGAGATGCTTATCCTCACTGACCTCTCTCATGTGGTTGAGCAGAGAGACAGCAAAAGTTCGAGGTTGTCCTGTGGTTTGCACCTTTGATTGCACCTGAAACAATGCCTAATTCCTCCAATACAGGGTGTCTACCAAGTTGACATTTCGAAATTCCCTTAGTTTTCCAGGTTTTCCCTGAGTGCCTTTGCGAAATTCCCGGAGTGATGTAAAACTATGTTTTATGGTAAGACGGGCTGGAACCATATCGCCCGATGCTGTCACTCTTTAGTAAGCATATGAAATTTTTTTTAAAGAACCGACTTAATCCAATTTGAATACTAAGGAGTAGTGTTTATGTTATTCAAAAAAAGAATAAAAGGGAGGTGTTAGTAAAATGCACAGCAAATAAAATGTCTTCGAAAGAAATTGCAAATCGAGTCAGATATTCTCAAATATAAATAAATAGGAGATGCATACAGAAGCAAATATTTTCGAATATGAGCTATTTATACCAACTGATAGCAAGCTCAGTGGTATGAGGCCCGAATTTTGTCACAATTGAGAGTCTGTCTCAACATCTCGTAAGTCAATCTCAACTGTCCTGACATACTCTCAGCTCGCGCACGACGCCTCAGTGTTGTGTTTCATTGCTTTAAAGAATTTATTTTCGTTTGTATGAGGGACACCTGCATCTCGGCGTCAGCCAAGAGTGTTTTTTGAGCTCAGGCTCCTTCAAAGAAGCACTCGCATACTTCATTCCCCGTTCATTCCTCAATGCGTCGGTCCTCTCTGTTCTCATTCTCCTTTTGTCGCGCGTTCGCACTACGGACCATTTGAAGGATACTCTTGGTCAGTTTACAGTCAACGTCCAATTTTTCGGACCCCCTAGGGGCCGCGAATACTTCCGAAAAATCAGGCAGTCCGAAAAAATAAATGCATGTCTTTTACTGCTCGTAAGGGCTCAAATCAATACAGACACGTCTGGAAAAGCTCTGAATGCCTGTCAGTACACTTATTAGGCATATCGGTGCTTCTACTGTGACAGGAGAGGGCGGGTGCACGCGTGTAAAATTAAGGAATACATACTGTGTCCCGTGACAATTGCCCCTTTCTACGCTTGTTAAGCTTCACCGCAATACTTTTACTAATGCTTCACCGCGTCACAGGACTGTACTGAGACGAAACTAACTTTTAGGAACCAGCATTATGGAATGCGCCGTGCTTTCCGAGCTTCGAAGCCAAAATTATTGCTGACAGCGGAGAAATGAAGAAACACGGCACCAAACAGCAAGAAGCTTAATAGCGAACGACGAATCAGCTAGGCGTAGTGTTGCCGCAGAGGTGGCTACAGCTTCCAGCGGATCTGCGTGCGATAGTGCCGGTTCGAGGCGGCGAGGTAATCAAAATGGCAGCGGTGGTGGTTTTGATTAATGCGGTTTCCGACCTGCGGTCACGCAGAACGTCCGGAAAATCGGACGGCAAAGGGTTCTTGGGTCCGAAATTTCAGACGTTCTGATACATAGACTTCATGGGGTACGTGGTGGTGCCGCGAAGCCGTCCAAATTATCGGGAATCCGGAAAGTCAGTTGTTGACTCTACACTGGCAACTCCTCCAGCCGACGACAGGGCGTCAAAGACGATTCGTTGCGATTCCTATCTGTTACTCGAGCCAGCATTACCGCGACTTTCTACCCTTTCAATAAAATTAAAGCTTTCTTTCCCTGATAGAGGCACAAAATCCCTGAGTTTTTCCGGGCTACTAAATATCCCTGAGAATTCCCGGTTTTCCCGGTTGGTAGAAACCCTGCAATATTAAGTGACTCTCATCTTTCTTTTTCCTTTTCCTCCCTCTTGACATTGTCCCTTCAGAAGCAATGGTTCCCAACGTGTCCAGCTTGTGACTGCCTGCTTAAGTCAGCGATGCTTGCGACTGCGGCCGGCTGTGGTGTGCCTCGGAAGCTTCAGGATGCAGCACTTCTTGAAGCACCGGTGATTCAAGAGATTCCAAAACGTCCTGAGACTCCACAGACACGTGCGACGCCGGAGACAGTCGATACTGGCACTTGTGACTCTTCACTTGACAGTAACGGCACTGCAAGCGTTGCCAGATAAGAAAACTGGCATATCTTGGTGAAGATGTCCGCAGTGCTTCCCTCTTCGCTCGATGGGGGCACTGGTGGTAGGTTGGCGGGCGTCCTGCATGTGAGCGTAATAAGGTTTGCACATATTGTCAATGTGCATATAACGCGCCGGTCTGAGTGCTCTTGCACGCATTTATATGTAATTTATATGCATATGCATTTGCATATGTAATTATATGCATATGCATATGCATTTATATGCATATTTTTATATTTAATGGCTGAAGTCCGACCACATTTGTTTTAAGGTGTCATTTTATTAGAGAACAACGCCGAAGCTGTGAGTCAGTTCTATAGGAACAAAAGTGGCTGGCATACACAACCAGAATGAACATTTTCTGCAAGCGCTGAAGTGTAGCTTTTGTATTCTTTTTTCTTTTTTAATGTTTCTGATGCATTTGAGCAGTTCTTATGAGATCTGCATGCCTAAAGTCTAGTGATACCTTGTAGTCGAAACACTGCATGATATCTGGAATGTTTCAGTTTCGAAATATTCACCAACAAGCATTCCACTACACTTAATCAGTACCACTTAATAAATCTAATGTTGAAAGACCTACGCTTGTACTTCCTAAACATAAAGTGGTACTATTGTTATGTCTTGCTTTAACATAAGACTATCTCCTGTGACAGTTTTGTGCTTGGAATGTTCTTAGCTTGTAACTCTGTTTTCATTTCATTTGTTTTTAAACTTCATCTCATCTTAACTGTTTTTCTTAATCGAATGTATGTCTAAGCATAGTGCAAAGCTGTGTACGTAGCGGTCAGTGTATTTGCTGTTTGTATTTAGGTAGTTATTTATAATCATGTTTGTCATCTTGCCATCTGCTTTGTAAAGGGTGTTTTGGCCCAGTGAAGCTGACTTTAGCGAGCAATCCCTTCCAGAAAGTTTCTTAAAGCTGAGTTTTCTATGCCTCCTTGGACTTTCCCGCCGCCGCTGCTGCTGCTGCTGTCTCGCCAATTAGCTGTTACTGAATGCCTCATACTGATATTAATGTAGGCGTCGAACCATTGTCATCGCAGGTGACTACTGTCTTGCTCAAGTGACCAGTACCGGGCATAGTGCAAATACCAGATATATAATAATGTAACTAAATCGTGGTTTTGGCCTGTAAAATTCTAGTCATCATTTTATGCACAGTGGAAATGTGTCTAACTGGATCGTCTATTCTTTCCTTGGAAATTCTGCTAAGCAGGAACAGCGTTCTCCACAAGCATCGTGAAAGCTTCGCTTAAACCAGTAACCACAGCGCTTGGTATCTGCAGAATAACCGCAAGCAGATAATTAGGTAAGGACACTGCTGAGGAGACAAGAAAACAAGCATTATCAATTACACAGCTGATGTTAGTACTATGGTGCGTCTATTCCTGCAGCATGAGGGGACTGAATGAATCCTTGAGCAAGCGAGGTAAAATTGGAGGGTCTGTGACGCAGCACATATTTGCACACCACTGGCGAGCAACAAAATGACAAAATTAAAGCTGTTAATTGCAGTGCCCAAGACACACGTGAATATAGTAACATTCAATACTCGGCTAAATACTGCCAATTGACTTGCATGCTGCCTTCAAGGATAAGTGCACAGAATCAAAGAAAATTACTTGCATCATTTGTATTTTGTTTTTGTGTGTGCATCATACAAGTCCTTTTCTTTTATTGATCCTGCTAGTTTGTATGTGATATTCTCTGTACTTCTGTCTTGTGCTTTATTACGTTAGGTTTTTATGTGATATTATACTTGTTATTTGTACTTGTATTTCTGGTTTCTCTACTCCCCACAAGCCAAACTGGCTTTGTGGGTACCTAAATAAATAAACATACAAAGTTATCCTTGTAATGCTTACATGTCCCCTGACCGGATCACATTTAACGAAATATGCGATAATCGGAGCAGCGATGCCTCAGAAATCTTTTATCGCCAATGAGACAAAGCTGAATATAATGCATACTGCGCGTCGATTTACTCGTGTAAGCACAACTTTGAGTCGATCCCAATAAATGCGGCGCATTGCCAGCTATAATACAAACATACGGCATCGCCGGTCGACGTGGTAAAGGGAGAGCACTAGGGTCCCGTGTACATTTTTAACACGCCGGCGAAGATAGAAAAATCAAAATCACTTACGTTCTACACTTTATTGTGTAGCGCAGGAACATCATCTGGTCGAAAAACAGCCATATGACGTCGTCCTGAACGTTGTCTGGCACGGCGCGGCTCTTTTCTTTTTGAATCGTCTTCAAAAGGCGCCGAAACTTATACCACAAGCACTTTCATCACTTCTGTAGCGCTGTGGTAACGTCACCTACACAGATGAAACGCGTTTTCGACATCTGCGAGTCGGCTCATAAGAGAGGCAGCTCATACCAGTTGCACACGCTTTCGATCGCGATCGAGCGTGATCAAATTTCTCATTCACGATCGGTTCTACGCAGATTGCACACTACAGGCAATCGTGATCACAAGAACCGATCCCGATCGGGCTCGATCGCGGCTGAAACTGCTCCGGTACGACGCCCGTATAAAATTCCGAGGACTGGCCTATTACGGCAGCGTCGGGCATGATGATTCACGAGCACCTCATCGTGTGCTTGGTCTTGTGGCGCTGGTGTTTCGCCTGCCACCAAAGCACAGGTCGAGCCTCAATGCAGGCGATCAGCGCTTCGTTGTTCATCGCCTCCATAGCCTCTGTGCTCTAGCGACACGAAACCAGCAGCGACTCCCGGCGTCTCCGTACGATTCTGAAACTTAAACAACCTTTCCGAACCGCTGGAAGTGTACATGCGGGCCACGTGACGTCGGCGCACAAGCTCCCACTTTCGTCGCGTACGCTCAAAATGACTCCCGAGCTCAAGACCTCCATGCCGCACGCGAAGCCTGCGCGTCTCCCCTCTCTAGATGCACTGGACAGGCGCGCACGATTAGCCGCGTGTGGTTGGGCCTTAAGTGAAGTTTCGAGTTGTAACCTGGCCAGCGCCTCCTTTGTTTGGATGCCAGCCAGATGCGGCCGATCTGACCGTTTACTACCCTCTCCTATCGTTCTTTCCTACTGTACCCCCTCGGCTAGCATTCGCGCCTGCTTTATGATCGTGGGGGAGAGTACCATCTGTGTGGCGCCTCACGACGGAAGTCAGAAGAAGACTGACAGTTGCGCGATAACCTGACAGACGGAAGAACTACGCGTCTTCCGCTTCTCCACCGGAACAGCAGTGGCACGCGCTCAGACGCATGTATGACGCAACCAGTCGTCCCTAGATGTACCAGAGGCTTTAGTCGTATCATCTTGGTAGCGTCGCATCACGGCAACTCACTGAACTAAGGCGCACCAATGGCTCCCATTGGGGAGGAGCGATTGCACTGGCATTGAAAAAATTGGCTGCGGCTTAGCTCGGCTAACCCTGGATATGCAAAGCGAAACCTTGATTTAGCTTGCTTAACCTTTGATTTAGCTGTAATTATTATACTTAGGTACACATCATTGTTAAGCCAGGTATGACGGCTGTGCCTAGGTCGGTGGCTAGACATGACTGCGATTAGGCTTGGATAAACACGCGTCGTTCAACGGGGCAACGCCTGTTGCGGTATCCGAGGGGTGGTCGGACGGCACTTGGCGACGGTGGCTCAAAGCCTCCCACTCCCTCGCACTGCTCAGAAAAAACGACCCGGCCTCGCTCTCATCTTGTCCAGGCTCGCGAGCGCGGCGATCCTCTTAGCAAGGCGCGCGGCGAGTCACTTGGTCAGGTGGCGACCCAGCTGCGGAGAGCGCATGCGCCAAGCCGGCGGCAAGCTCGGCGCGAGTGACGTGATGCGTTCCGAAGGCTAGGGCGAGCTGTGGTCAAATGAACGTCAAGTTGGTGGCGACGGCGAAACACGCCTCGACGCGGTTAGTAAAGCTGTAGGTTTAAAAATATAGGCGATGACCGGGCCTACTTTCATCTGTCGAGCCTTCTTCACTCTTGTACAGCATCCACCAACCTTCACTTCTGTGCGCCTAATGAGCAATCATATAACATTATTGCAGTAAATAGGGTGCGTCCCTTTAGTACAGAAAGCAGCCGCTTCTTTGCCACCTTTCAACATGGCTGTTTTACGTGCCACAAACGCATCGCCCGCTGTCAAAAGCAGGAACACTGCACAGCCGTCACTGACATGCAAGGTGTTTATAGTGCATAATCTGAAGCACAGCGGTTTCAGTCTGTGATGACGCATTAGCATGAATCCACCGAAGACGCGAAAAATAGCCCCACGTCGTCATTCGTCCGTAGCATCGTGTAGGGCGTTGCATGCACGCTCATTTCACACTTTTTACTTTTTCCAGTCCCACCTGACCACAACAGCTGCGAGAGCAAAACCTTGATAACACAATGGAACAAAACACGGAGGCTAACGCAATCTTGTACACATGAAGCCTTTGTCACGGCGCTAAACCCACGGTTCAACACGTGTGAGAGCACACAACCATAACGAAGCCGCTACTGTGGCCCGAGAACATTGCCGCTACAGCGAAAGTAAGAAAACGAAAAACACGTGACTTACTCCATACTTGTCGTAGCGCGCACAGGCGGTGAGGCCTCTCCTTAGTTCTTTTCCTTCATCCGTGCCTATTCTCCTCTTGCCGCGTACCGCCAAAAATTGTCTAGAACGCGATCACACTCTTTAATGCAGTCTTGCCCAGGCAGCATTCGAGCACCCACTAAAAATATGTATGCGGCACTGATGCGGTGATGTTCAGAGTTCTTCACATCTGCTCAACGTAGAAAGGTCAGGTGTAGCTCGTCAGTAAAATGCCCAATGAAACCATTACACAAAAGCATATTTCGTGGCCCACTGTACATTTGTTGCTCAGCGAACTACATCATTTACTGACTTGCGAGGTACTCGCGACATGCCGCTTTGAGAGCGTTCTTTGAAACACGAAGTTGTAAGCGGCCCTAAGCAACAGACCACATTGTAACAAGGGGATACGCATGTAACAGTGAGGTACTCACGATATGAACCGACGTGGCTCAAAGCACTGCTGCAGTACTCTCCGAACACACAATATGTACTTTGTGATCAACCGGAACGCTTCACCACCACCCACAAAGTCGCAACACATTGGCAACCACGAGGACGCGGGCAGCGTTTCCAGAATAGTCCGTGGAACGAGCGCCTGAACAGTTGAAATAAATGCGCCGCCCATGATCACAGCTAATTACAGTCACTAGCACGATTAAAGCATTCGCGGACACCGGTTCGCGGACACCGAATAGCAAGGACAGGACGAGGGAGCGACAGATCCAGCACGGCGAAGTAACCGCGCATACGAGCCCAGGGTAGACTGGCCTAACCTCTGAGCTTGCAGAAAACGATACAAGCTGCAAACGCGCAATGTGAAGCTCACTAGCGCCGACTGTGTGGCAAAAGACGCAACTATCGCCCACTCCGTCTCATCTTTCCTGTGCGGTGTAGCCGATACTATAAGCATATTAAGCAGCGGAGCGCGAAGCAGGTGCACACAGCAAAGTAGTTGGTCTTTACTTCACATACGCTTAAAATGCATCATTTCACTGCGCATGTGTTCATATTGTTGCACGTTAAGTAAGTAGAAAACTGTTCCCAACAACCCGCTAAACAACGGTGAGGCGCGATGGCACGCTGCTCTGGTTACTTGGTAAGCTACATACGCACTGTTGGGCAAGCGTTGGCCATTTATGCATGGTCAGAGCGTCTGTGCCGCAGTAGCCTCAGCCACGGTGGAAGAATAGACAGGTTGCAGCTACTGTACATAAATGTGGAAAAAACTGGCTAAGGTTTAACTACTGTAAACCTAGTTCTCACGAGCGAAAGGTCTGTTTGGCTTGGTTTTGTAAAGACTAGGCACGCAGTGTTTCAGTAAAGTTAGACGTTGCACACGCTACCGAACGGGTGGTCCATGAAGTCGCGGTGAAACCTGGCTGTCGCAGTCGAGCTTGCCGCTAGCCGAAGGGTGCGGTTCGTCAAACGTTCGTTTGGGTGTCCTTGCTTGTCCCCACGGCTCCGTCTCCTGCTCCTTGTTGTTCGTGTTGGTTGCTATACGACGGCGGCGGTTGCAGGACCTTCTGTTCTTGGTAAGCTTCTCAATAACGTGCTAACCTGGCCTCCCTTAGCTCCAGTGCTTCAGCAGGCAACTTTGCCTTTGCTTGAGATTTTGCTGCCAGCCGTCTAGCTATATCTACTGGATGATTGGAGTCAGTCTGTCGCTTGCGCTGAAGCGCACGCATAGACGGCCCAGCCTAAGCGTCATCCATAGTAAGACTGAGCGACCGAGCGCCGGCGAAGCAGCTGTTCAAGGCGTACTAAGTCCGACGTTATCGGCGCGTGGGCGAGCGTCGGCCGCGTCCGGTTACGTTGGCTGCGCCAGTTCGTCGAACCATTTTTGGAACTGTAGCGCTATTGTTCTTTCCAACGTTACCTAACGCGTATGCGCGCTCAACTACCCTCAACTACCAACAAGCCTTTTAACACCTGATCCCTCAATAAATACATTCTATCATTATCATCAACCCTCGCCAGGTCAAGTACGAAGTACAGCAGCGGCGACGTTCCGAGTGAGCGCCGCTGCGACGCCTCTCCGCAGCGGATCACACGTCGTGACGTCACAAATTCCACATTAGCGCTCCGGCGGCTGACGGTCATCGCGATACTTGGTGTGGTAGAGCTTTCGCTCTAATAATTCAAAGACAGGTGTCTCAACGGCACCATCTGTCTTCTGTACGATTTGACTATGAGTTCGTTCGGTCCTAGCAAGTTTTAAGAGGTAGCTTTAACTCGTGTGCGCCTATCTATATACATGTAAAAGTAGAAATCGTTTTTGTCGGCAACCACTGCACCAAATCTTATGAGGTTTGTTCCATATAAAAGAAAACTGTTATATCTAGTGACTGTTTGTTTCGCATTTCTTTATTTATTTCGTCAATTTTCTTTAAAATTTGGCGAAAATTCACAAGAGTCATACAACATAACTATCAAGCTTACAACTCTCTAACTGAGCCAAAAAAATGTTATCACAATTCTGTTAATTACGCCTGATAGTACATCTAAAGCGGAAAAAATTGATATGTTACAGTTAAATCTGAAAAAAGATGCAGTAATATGCAAGTACAACTATTGCAGAACCCGTGTACACAACGTAACAACGTCACCTAAGATATAAATTGACATATCGAATTTGTCCGCTTTGAATAATCTAATTGATGCCATTTGCAGAACCGCGATATGTGTTCTTCATGCAGGTCTATTCATTTATAAACTTTGGGCGTCTATATATTTTTTTCGAACTTTCCAATTTTTGGAAATTCTTTTCACAAAATTCAGTGCCTCAAACTAAATTCTGCTTCCAACAGTCACTAGAATTTAGCTGTCTCTCTCAAATGCAAGAATTTTCATTAAATTCGGTCTAGGGGCTTTCTCCGAAAAGCGTTCTTGCGTTTTACATGTATTTGAATAGGCTGCGTCGGAGTTGGGCCCGAGCTAAAGCTTCCTCCTAAAGTTAAAGCTCTTTGATTCGGGCTTAATATTCCGCCGGCAGTAGCGCTATAGGGCTGGGGCCATTATTGCCATCACTTTTCATGTCCGCTAGTCGCGCGAAGGGCCGTGCTCATGTATTTCGCTGCAAATGCCCGCTTATCTTGAAGACATTAAATTAAGTCATCCTTGAATAGCTTGAATATTCAAGCTATTATCCTGGGAAGGCTTAGGAGTGAGGATCAGTGGCGTTTATCTCAGCAACTAGCGGTTTGCAGATCACATTGTCCTTTTCAGCAACAGTGAAGACGAATTGAGGACCAGAACCGAGAAAGTGAAATAGTGGGGTTGAATATTAATATGCCGAAGTCAAAGGTAATGTTCATTAGCGTATCACGGAAAAGAGTATTCGATGATCACCAGTCAGCCTCTACAGTCTGTACAGGAGAACATTTATCTAGATCAGTTACTCACAGGGGACCCGGACCATGAGAAGGAAATTACCAGATGGATAAAAATGGGCCGGAGTTCATACGGCAGTAATTACCAAAAACTGCAGAAATTCTGAGAATTCTCTACCAATGCGTAAGCATTGTTTGGGTCCATTATGACTTCGTTTTTGTTTGGTTTTGCTTACTTGATTTCGCCAGCTTTTGCGCGTCTACCCATGGCCTTTTGGGGTGGCAAAGAATGTTTAGGCTGTAATAGATAATTGTTATATTCCCTCGCCGCACCGAGCCCCTTCAATACAATCCTACCAATTAAGCCGGAACCCCGGACACGAGCCCCCCCCCCCCCCCCCCCCTATGGAGCAGAGCGGTCGAAAGAGAACACCTAAATTCCCTACATATTTTCAAGTAGCGCGTGGGACGTTGGGTGAGGGCAGAGATCATCGCCGCGAAGCCGTGTCGCTCTCACTGTCGCTCTCGCAAGCCTGTGTTCTGCGCGCTTTCTTTGCCCACGCAAGCTCTCGCCTGTATTCTGACTGCGCCTCGGTAAGGCCCAATGAAAACGTGCCAGGCGTCTGAACGCGCTCGCTTGCCCGTGATGAGTTCATATCTCGAAAGACGCTCAGCAGCGTTCCATTTGCGATTGGGCCACCCCAAAATCTCCAGTTAGCCCGCACCCAAATTTACAGTTGGCCCATCCCCAAATTTAAGTTGGACCCCCTTTTCAAGTGCTTCTACCCCCATATTTAGGTTGTTCAACCCCCAGATTTCACCTTGGCCCATCCCTAAATTTTACTTGGCCCACGCCCAGATTTTAAGTTGTCTCACCGCCAAATTTCATTTGGGCGATCCCACGATTTAAATTTTGCCCATTCCCAAATTTAATTTGGCCCACGTCTGAATTTCAAGTTCGCCCATCGGGAAATTTTCACTTGCCCCCCCCCCAATTTAATTTGCTCCACCCCACATTTCAACTCGGCCTACGCACAAATTTCAAATTGGCCCAAACCCAAATTTCAGTTAGCCCACCTCCGATTTCTGGTTGACCCACCCCTACTATAAGCTTCTCCATTCATATTCTAAAGAGCGCTTGTATATCTACGGGGATTCTTTTTACTTTATTTTTGTGCATTAAAATTGTCCTTGTCGCTTAAAAGCTACAATCAACGCTATTCTGACGAATAAATATCTTAACTTTGCAAATTACAAATTTTTGTGCGGATGCAAGGGATTAGACATTTCGCGTGACAGGGCTGGGGAGCTTGCCAAAGAATGCTTATGCATTAATACTGAATGGGAGCATACCGCTGTCGCTGAAAAATTTACAATCGTTGCATTGAAAATTTTTCTCATTGGAAACGAAACCGATACTGACTGTAGAAAAGCTACTATATTAAATTATTCACGGCGCTCTGAGGCTTGCAAATTTTCCCAAGGTTTTCTAAAGCTCCCGGACCTTCATTTAAGGTAAAAAAGGATGAAACTGATTGGTCGAAAATATCATGTCGGTACACCTTCAACACAGGTTCTGTGCACTCTAGATGCAGCAAAATCGCTAGGTTGAAATGGTTTTTAAACTATGTCATGCAACAACGTTGTCGTGTCTGATAAATGTTAGCCCTGAATAGGTGGTGTTGCATAGAATTGTGTACGCTTAAAGCATTCTGTGAAAACGTTTAGTTTTGAAGATATTTCTATACTGTGTCTTTGTGTTGGCCATACTATTTTAAATGCGAAGCATTTCTTGGCGAACATTTGCCACTTTAAGAGGCTCTATCCGTCTATCTATCCAGCCGCCTACGTCTTGGTGCTCTCAGGGTCGTTTCATTAACTAACGATCGGTAATGACATGAAGATCCTGGCATGTATGTCACGTAGGTCATGAAACAGCCGCCTACGTCTTTGGGCTCTCATGGTTGTTCCGTTAACTTGGTAGGTACCAAAATTGGCGTAGTATGGCAAGAGTGTATGACGAACATAAATGATAGGTCATGACATGAATATCATGACGTTTGTCATGTAGGTCATGAAACTGTTGCGTAAGTCTTGGCACTCTCGGGGTCGTTTCGTTAACTCAGTATGTAGTAGAATTGGCGTAGTATGACAAGAGTGTATGCGGACACAAATGATAGATCATGACATGAATGTCATGACATCCGTGTCATGCAGCTCATGAAACAGGCACTCAATTGGCAAGCGTACCTGTTCACGCATTCCCCATGTACTGCAAGGAAGCGGCAGCAGGCGTCACCTACGACGTCGACATAAAGATTTCAGACACTGACCTCGCGAAACTACTATGATCGTCGGCGCCTGTGCTCAGCTATCAGAGTTTTGATAGGTGCCGTTTTGTGAAACTAGTCTTTCAGTCGGAAACTTTGCCAGCACACGTAAAGGTTGGATATGAGTCATTCGGTGCGTCCTTACATGCTGAGGCTTTTAAAGTGCTATTAGTGTATGAAACTTGGGCATGTAAGTGAAGTTTGCAAGGGTGATGTAACGTTCAAACGATGTGGTAGACCTCATGGAGATAGCAAACGCTGCTGCATAGTGTTCAAGTTGTTCTGGTGCCCACGACGCAACGTCAAAAGAATGTCCGAAGAATCGGTATTCTCAAGAAGATGTTTGGAGGTCATTCCACACGTAGGGAAGCGGCAAGGGCTATCCTCTGGCGCAGAAGCCGCTCACGACACCGAAGCCGACGGCGCCGCAGCGCTCCTCGCGCAGAAGAATCGACTGCTCAAGTGCAGCCTCCACCACCTCCACGTTTGAGGAATGAAGAAACACGTGCCTCAAAGCCTTTATATTCAACAAAAGTGCAAGGTGACTCGTCATCAGCCCCAAACACATCGGGGGCCCAGTGGCCCTCGTTACCATCAAGGCCTGCGGGAACGCGCTTATGTGCTGCTCCTACACGTAATGAAAAGAGTGAAAAAAAAAACGGGTATTGACGTCAAGAGTATGCTGAATAATTTGGTGCGCTCAATTTGGTGCGCTAAATACCCCGGCTGCCGAGGCTGCCGTGCAGTTACTTGAAGTGTTGGAACCACATCTAGTGTTTCCTCAGTAAGCAAGTACGGCGATGACGTTCGCAGAACGAATGCGGAAATCGCTTGTTATGCAATTGAATGCTCGAGCTCTACGTGGTCGTTCGTCGGATTTCCAGCTGCTGGTATTTAAGTACCAATTTCCAGTTATTGTTATCTCTTAATACAATATGGATTCATCTTTCAGTATTTCTGGATCCGTCCAGGCATAGTCTCGTAATCCAAACCTCAAGCAATGTATTAGCTTGTATACGACACGGTGTGATGTTCTTCAGACGTGACGTCCCATCGAGTACTAATGATCATGTATGCCTTACCATAAAACACAGATGGCGCATGTTCTCAATGATTGGAGGATACCTCTACCCAAGAACGAAGATTGATTGCTCGCACCTGATGTCTGTTCTGGAAGCATCGCAAGGTCGGCATATTGTGATCGGTGTCTTTATCGCATACCATTCCCTCTGGGGTGCACTGTGACAAACTCTCGTGGCAAAAATTTGGCAGATTTTATGTGTGGTCAGGGACTAAATGTACTCAATGATCGATCTCCAACATTTATTCGTGGCCCATCCTACAGCAGTTGTCTTGACCTAACGTGTGTATCAAGGAGCCTTCTGTCCTCAGCAGGCTTCTCGACGGATGTAGAGACTCATGGTAGTGACCATCTCCCAACTTACTTTCAGTTTAGCTGGTTTTGCCGCTCGGCCTCACGTTGTCCCCGACAAACGGACTGGGCTTGATTTAAGACTTCTGTCGATATCGGCTGTCAGAGTATCTCATCTCCATCCCAAATAGAGGCCACTATTGCAACTACCCTGTGGTACAAAACGAGAGAAGTTAGCGCACCGAGGGTAAGATCATTGGTCGACGCATAATATGAGCCGCTTAGTGCAATTCGTCGCCGCGCAGAACCGATATAGAAGAACAAAGTCAGCGTGAGATCTTTTGAACAGTCGCTGAGCTCAGCAATATATTGTTCAACATCTCCACTAGCTTGGCAGACAGCGTTAGAGGACATTCTGTGGATCCCGAGACCCAGGACAACCTCTATGATCTGACAGGTCATAGAATGTCTGCAGGCAGCTCCACAACAAAAATTGGCTGCGGCTTAGCTCAGCTAACCCTGAATATGCAAAGCGAAAGCTTGGTTTAGCTTGGTAAAGTCTTGGTTTCACTTGGTTAGCCTTTGATTTATCTGTAATTATTATGCTTAGGTATACAGTGATCGTTAACCAGGTATGGCGGCTGTGCCCAGGTCCGTGGCTAGACATGACTGTGATTAGGCTTGGGTAGACACCCATCGTTCGACGGTGCGACGCCTGTTGTGCCACAGGGAAAGCGCAAGTGCTAGATGTGGAAAGAGACGCCGCGAACGCGGTAGCTACATTGACCACTACGGTGCGACGTCTGTTGCATCGGACCCTCTCCAGTGAAGCAGCTCGCCGGGTGATATCCACGGGGTGGTCAGACACCGCTTGGCGGCGACGGCGCAAAGCATCCCGCTACCGCGCAATGCTGAGACAAGACGGCCCGGCCTCGCATTCATCCATGGCCAAGCTCGCACTGACAAGGCGAGCGCGGTGCTCCTCTTGAAGCTTTTTGACATGGCGCGATTGGGGCGAAAAAGATCGCTCTGCCGCGCACGCCGTAGAGCAATTTTCGTTGGCAGCTTTCACATGCGACTGCGACAGCGCGATTTCCGTCGCAGTGACGCCTGAGGATTCCGTCTGCTCGCGAAGTATTCCTGCCTGCATCGTTAAATAAAACAGCATGAAAATTAGTCAAATATTAGAATTTTCTTATTGTTATTTCAAAACAGAATAAGCACAAAATTTTTCAACGTTTGAAAGCGTTGAGAATTTACAATGTACAACACCGCAAGTACGAGCGTGCGGCTAGTGCGCCGTCGGTTGGGTGGTTTCGTTTTCTGCTCTCTAGTTTCGTTGTTGCGGTACTATCGAAGCCACAGCTCTTCTCTTGAAGTAGTATTTGCTTCTGCAAAAAAAAAAGAAAAAAAAATAGGAGCTACTATTGAGTCTGGAAGCATCTGGCACAATTTATAGCGAGGAAGTTGACGACGGTGACCATCGACTGGACACGTGCCGAATCTAAAGACGGCGTCTGCTCCCGACCTGGATAGCGTGAAGCTTCCCTTATAAATGGATTGTGTGAGCTGGAGTAAAAGAAATTGTTCTTGAAGCTCCTAAGCCACTGGCACTGATGGTTACGCCATATTTGGGAGAACCGGGAGCAGGATCCGGAATTCTACACAAGGGTGAGTTCGAACTTGTACAGGAAGCTTTTGCTCCGGGGCTTCTATAGATAAACATGGAAAAGGAGAAATCGTTTGTGTAGTGCAGCTGCCCTTGCTGATGCCAGGAGACAAGGAATACTTCTAAAAGTACTACCGAATGTAAACGGCGACCTTTCAAGCCCTGCACTCGCTTGTCGAAGCAGGTTTGATAAGGCATCTCTTCATGCGTGAACCACTGCCCTCCCGTGCACAGCTCGCTATTGCACTCAGGTAAGTATGCTATACGTAAGCAGCATTGATTTCGGTCAGTGCCTGGCACCACTTGCGAGGTAGTAATCTCACCTTAGAATTTTTTTAACCGTTTTTACGCTGTAACTGGTACTATGGATGTTCAGGAAAGAACACTTAAAGCTGATTCTCGTATATCTGTCTAAATATTCTGTTTCATTTCGCCAAGACCTCTTGAAAAGCCGCATAAAATAAAATTTTGCGCTTATATATCTCTTACAGTGTTGCATTTATAGGCAAAGGAAATGCTATTCCTTTTCTGCATGCTGTTAACTTTACATACACCATTCTTGTCTGGTCAAAATAGAACAATGCAGAACACGAAATGTTGCTCAAACCTTCTATCTTTATGTTCTTGTATTTAGTTAACCGCACGTGCGCACTCAAGAAGCTTTGTCTAGAAGATCGGCGATGCTTAGAAAAAGGAATATGAATCCTCGTGTAGCCGAAATGGAGACTAGAGGCGGCCCTTCCTCGACAGAGGCAACCTTTGCCCTCGGTGATTGCGAAGGGCAGGGCGTCGCTCCCGTTGTGTTTACATCTTGGAGCTCGGGTGGAGTTCCGACGATGAGAGGGAACGGATCGTGCACGTGTGCGTGGGCATGTGTGTGTATGACGGAGAGTGACAGACCATTTAGAGACCAGGCAGAGCGGACGTTGTGGCTTATTACGCTGCGATGTTTTCCTTTGTTCTCCTGTACTGTTAAACAGAACATAAGCTTTCTTTAATTTCTCTCTTTAAACCGAGTTCTGTGTTATCCATCTTAGCACCTTGTTCTTCAGGTACCTCGCATCTGGCACGTACATGCAAGATGTTGCTGTTAGCTTCAGCGTTCGCATCTCAACGGTGGCAACCATTGTGAATCACGTATGCAGGCTGCTATGGAGAACACTGCAACCGTTAAACCTAAAGCTACGCATTTAGCCACTACACGAGGAGGCTGTTTATTACCGGCACATACAGTGTGGTTACAATCTTCGACTCCTTCAGCTATTTTTCTGAAGTACCTGTGTGCATGAACTAGCTTGCTTCAGGTATGCTTCTATCGTAAAAATTTTTCTCACACGCTAAGAGCGACTTTTTTTTTGTTTACTAAGGTGCCGACAACTGATGCCTGGCAAAAGGTAGCCCAAGTATTCGAGGAAAAATGGAATTTCCCTCACTCTATTGGTGCTGCTGACGGCAATCACGTTCAGATACTAGCCCCTCCTAAGTTGAGTTGAGTGGTTGTAGGCTACTGGTGGGAAAGCCCCTCCTAATTCAGGGAGTGCGCTCCTACATCTAGTCATGATGACCAGGAAGTCGAAAGCTTTTATGAAGACGTAGAATCGGCGATGGGTAAAGTCAAAACAAAATACACTATACTGATGGGCGACTTCAATGCCAGGGTAGGCAAGAAGCAGGCTGGAGACAAGTCCGTGGGGGAATATGGCATAGGCTCTAGGAATAGCAGAGGAGAATTATTAGTAGAGTTTGCAGAACAGAATAATATGCGTATAATGAATACCTTTTTCCGCAAGCGGGTTAGCCGAAAGTGGACGTGGAGGAGCCCGAATGGTGAGACTAGAAATGAAATCGACTTCATACTCTGCGCGAACCCTGGCATCATTCAAGATGTAGACGTGCTCGGCAAGGTACGCTGCAGTGACCACAGGATGGTAAGAACTCGAATTAGCCTAGACTTGAGGAGGGAACGAAAGAAACTGGTACACAAGAAGCCAATCAATGAGTTAGCGGTAAGAGGGAAACTAGAGGAATTCCGGATCAAACTACAGAACAGGTATTCGGCTTTAAGTCAGGAAGAGGACCTTAGTGTTGAAGCAATGAACGACAATCTCATGGGCATCATCAAGGAGTGCGCAATAGAAATCGGTGGTAACGCCGTTAGACAGGAAACCAGTAAGCTATCGTAGGAGACGAAAGATCTGATCAAGAAACGCCAATGTATGAAAGCCTCTAATCCTACAGCTAGAATAGAACTGGCAGAACTTTCTAAGTTAATCAACAAGCGTAAGACAGCGGACATCAGGAACTATAATATGGATAGAATTGAACAGGCTCTCAGGAAAGGAGGAAGCCTAAAAACAGTGAAGAAGAAACTAGGAATAGGCAAGAATCAGATGTGTGCGTTAAGAGACAAAGCCGGCAATATCGTTACTAATATGGACGAGATAGTTCAAGTGGCTGAGGAGTTCTATAGAGATTTATACAGTACCAGTGGCACCCACGACGATAGTGGAAGAGAGAATAGCCTAGAGGAATTCGAAATCCCACAGGTAACGCCCGAAGAAGTAAAGAAAGCCTTAGGAGCTATGCAAAGGGGGAAGGCAGCTGGGGAGGATCAGGTAACAGCAGATTTGTTGAAGGATGGTGGTCAGATTGTTCTAGAGAAACTGGCCACCCTGTATACGCAATGCCTCATAACCTCGAGCGTACCGGAATCTTGGAAGAACGCTAACATAATCCTAATCCATAAGAAAGGGGACGCCAAAGAATTGAAAAATTATAGACCGATCAGCTTACTGTCCGTTGCCTACAAAGTATTTACTAAGGTAATCGCAAATAGAATCAGGAACACCTTAGACTTCTGTCAACCAAAGGACCAGGCAGGATTCCGTAAAGGCTACTCAACAATAGACCATATTCACACTATCAATCAAGTGATAGAGAAATGTGCAGAATATAACCAACCCTTATATATAGCTTTCATTGATTACGAGAAAGCGTTTGATTCAGTCGAAACCTCAGCAGTCATGGAGGCATTACGGAATCAGGGTGTAGATGAGCCATATGTAAAAATACTGGAAGATATCTATAGCGGCTCCACAGCCACCGTAGTCCTCCACAAAGAAAGCAACAAAATCCCTATAAAGAAAGGCGTCAGACAGGGAGATACGATATCTCCAATGCTATTCACAGCATGTTTACAGGAGGTATTCAGAGGCCTGGAGTGGGAAGAATTGGGGATAAAAGTTGATGGAGAATACCTTAGCAACTTGCGATTCGCTGATGATATTGCCTTGCTTAGTAACTCAGGAGACCAATTGCAATGCATGCTCACTGACCTGGAGAGGCAAAGCAGAAGAGTGGGTCTGAAAATTAATCTACAGAAAACTAAAGTACTGTTTAACAGTCTCGGAAGAGAACAGCAGTTTACGATAGGTAGCGAAACACTGGAAGTGGTAAGGGAATACATCTACTTAGGGCAGGTAGTGACCACGGATCCGGATCATGAGACTGAAATAACCAGAAGAATAAGAATGGGTTGGGGTGCGTTTGGCAGGCATTCTCAAATCATGAACAGTAGGTTGCCACTATCCCTCAAAAGGAAAGTGTACAACAGCTGTGTGTTACCAGTACTCACATATGGGGCAGAAACCTGGAGGCTTACGAAAAGGGTTCTGCTGAAATTGAGAACGACGCAACGAGCTATGGAAAGAAGAATGATGGGTGTAACGTTAAGGGATAAGAAAAGAGCAGATTGGGTGAGGCAACAAACGCGGGTAAACGACATCTTAGTTGAAATCAAGAAAAAGAAATGGGCATGGGCCGGACATGTAATGAGGAGGGAAGATAACCGATGGTCACTAAGAGCTACGGACTGGATTCCAAGAGAAGGGAAGCGTAGCAGGGGGCGGCAGAAAGTTAGGTGGGCAGATGACATTAAGACGTTTGCAGGGACAACATGGTCACAATTAGTACATGACCGGGGCAGTTGGAGAAGTATGGGAGAGGCCTTTGCCCTGCAGTGGGCGTAACTAGGCTGATGATGATGATGATTGGTGCTGCTGACGGCAATCACGTTCAGATACTAGCCCCTCCTAAGTTGAGTTGAGTGGTTGTAGGCTACTGGTGGGAAAGCCCCTCCTAATTCAGGGAGTGTGTATTACAACTGCAAGATAATTAGTGCAGTAGGCCATATTTTCATAACATGTGTTTATAGACTTATTTTATTACAAGGTACATACTCCGTCGTCCTCATGGCTGCTGTTGACAGCAATCCGAAATTCATATGCGTTGATGTTGGGGCGTATGGACGTCAAAGTGATGGTGACACATTGTCTGCTTCTCGCCTTGGAAAATCACTGGAAGAGGGCTTGCTCGGCCTTCCAGCTCCGAAGCAGCTGCCTGGCACAAACAACGTTGCTCCTCACGTTTTCTTCGGAGATGAACCATTTCAACTTCGTCCGGATTTTCTTAGGCCAAGTTCTGCGAGGTGGCAGGATGAAAACAAGCGCATGTTTAATTACCGTCTAACCAGAGCCAGGTAAACAATAGCACTAAATTTGCCTTTGCTTATGTTGAATATTATTTTACTTAAATTGGCATGAGGTGCGTTGAAGATTCTTTTGGAGTGATGGTCTCCTGATTCAGGATCTTTCGGCGTGCCCTCAATCTGCGACCACCAAATGCGCACTACGTTGTCATGGCATGTTGTGTCGTGCACATCTTCTTGCGTGATGACATGATCTACATGACGGCGAACTATGTCGACACTGAAGATGCATATGGCAATATCACCAGCGGCCAGTGGCGCACCAGAACAGCGGCACCTCAGCAATGTTCCGTCTTCGACCTCCAACTGGGTACAATTATACAAGGACGGCAGCTCAAACAAGATATTTTTTCTGCTCATACTTTGTGAGTAGGGAGGGTTCTGTGCCTTGGCCACGCGCATCTGCTAGTCTGCGGCCGTGAAAGACAAATAAGCACCCACCAGGACTTTGCTGGATGTGCGGGTTGCTAGAACATTTTTGTCTGGTGTACGGCACAACGACACTTCGCAGAAGTAATGTAAATAAGAACAGGTATTTATGTTGTTAGCTGTTGAAATGCGAGCACAAAAGGTGAATTTCGTACTTTTTGTACTCCTCCTCTTTGAAGGAATAATGTCACATATTATGTCCCACTTTGCTATCGAATTAAATGTTTAACAGTGCACACCAGTTGTATGTTTTATTCGGCTTTCATGTTAAACTTTTTGGTTCATTAATCTTTTAATACATTGTGTATCTTTATATGTTACGGCCTGATTGCTGCATTTGCTACTTACTGCACCACTCCGTTCCCCCCCCCCCCCCCCGCTTCCCTTTGCGATATGCTCACTTAACAGGCAAAACTGAAACCATCTCTTTCTTTTTTATAAGCCTAATTTGCTTTGTTTTGTTATATTGTCCCAGGACTGCAAACTGACAAAGTGTATTTTTCAATTTTTTTTATTGCTTCAGTGTGGTTACAAGTTTTGACGGATATGAAATACAAAACGAGGTTCCATAGTCAAAGGCTGTATTGTGACCTCCGGTCAAGGTTAGGTGGTGAGAGGAATTACTACACGGCAGCAAATCATGACATTAACATACAGGTCAAAATCATAACAAATATAAGCGAACAAGTTGAGCGGAAATAAGCAAGAAAAGAAGAAAAAACATCAAGTGAAGAAAAGGCATGTGCGAGTATGTAAGAATGCATATCAAATTTATACTACAGACAAATGACAAGCATAACAAAAAACGTGTATGCATTCCAATACAAAGCCACATCAATTAGAAAATAAAAAAAATATCAGCAATATGCATGAAGGTAAGCTAGGGTGCCAATCTAGAAAAATGTCTCAAAACAATGTGATACACAGTGTGAAAGAATAAAAAATAGAGACTGAGCAGGTAGTGAACAGTTTAACATTCTATGTTGTACTTATCTCCACAGTGGAATAAACGAATGTGATCAGCTGGGAAATCTTTTATTTCACTTATTCTTTATTGCACTTACTTGCATTATTCATTATTTTATTGCACTTATTGATACCCATTCGCGACAAGTCACAGAGGATTACATAGCGCCGCGTGGTGTCGTAGGCCTTTTCCGCGTGAAGAGAAATGGATATGAAATTTTTATGGTCAAAAACATCGCGAATATTGGCCTCAACATGCACTAGGTGGTCAGTTGTTGACCAACCATCTCTAAATCCCCAGTGGTACGGATCAAGCATTTCGTTTGGTTCGACGTAATGTAGAAGGCGATGATTGATCATTTTTTCAAACAACTTGCAGAGGCAACTTGTTAGCGCTATAGGACGATAGCTCGTTACTGAAGCTGGATCTTTGCCCAGTTTTAATACTAGGAATGACAAAAGCTTCTTTTTATGAGGATGGAAGATGCCCAGCTGCCCAGAGTGTGTTAAAAAGCCCCTCACCAGGTCTGGCCATTTTGAGCTGACAAGCGCAGAACACTGAACTTTCGCGTAATCACCATTCGCGTTTTGTGCATTGGGCTATTCGTCCATGTTTCATATAAGGTTATATGAAACTCTATTAGCGGCAAGAATTTGGACTGGCGCCCTCTTGAGAGTGACGTCACGGCCAGGACGCCACTCGCTCCGGCTGTCGCGCGCGCTCGTTCCCTTCGTGTATGCTTGGGGTATGAGTGGCTCGAGCCGTATTTGTTGAAAGACATGTCGGGTTCTTTCTGATGCCATGCCTGGACCAGAGTTCTTTCTTCAAAAGCGCGTGAGTCGAGAAAGTTTGCGGCTTGGATATCGCAAGCTATGTAGCGTTCAAGTAGTCTACTGGTTTTGCAATGCATATTTGCGCCGTGTCTGTCCTTAAATTTTGCATAAAAAGAATGTCTGCAAATTCAACACGCAAAGTTGTGTATGATGCTTCGCAAAGCACTTAACAGTTGTTTGGTACTCAGCTATGGGAGACACTGCATTTTACACAAAAGAAAAATCTTGGTATTAGGTGTCAGCATGTTATCCGTGTTAGAAAGACACTGCCTAGCGAAGTTGTCATCATGATTCTAATTTATCTGGTGAATTATTCTAGTCAAATATGGCCACTTTACTAATGCTTAAAAGGAAGAGCCAGGCGAACATTTCGTATGAAAAAAGTTAGCTGCTACTTTCACCGCAATCTGAAGCAGGCCTCCATAAATCTAATGGCTCATGGTTGCTAACACGGCGGCGCGTCATATGTAGAGTATTTACATATATAGTTAATTCACAAATATCATAGTAGCAATCACCTTGAATGAAAAGTTTCGTGGTTAAGATCGAGGGCCGATCAATTGCAAGCGATGAAATGTTTCGCGGTGGCCCTCAGTGGGCTTTATCGACATTATGGCACACCCCTCACGCAACGCTAGCAACTGCTACAATAGCAGCTTGGGCTTGGGCTTGCTGTTACTAGCAGGCTAGCAACTGACCGTCGTCATGGCTAGGCACACATGGTTCGCGAAACCCATAAGTTAACTACAACTTCGAATTGAAGCCATGAAGCAGTCTTTTACAGCGCCAATTGGAATGCCTAAAGTATACTGAGGTACAATAGCGCAGTTTAGGCTGCCTAGAAAAGAAAAATTCAAGCACCTTGCGCCTCACCCTGTATGTCTCTATCCAGCGTTGTTTAATTATACAAACGGAGAACTATTTGCTTCGCCAGTACATAAAAGAGAACCTCGCGAACCTTCATAAGGAAGACACCACAGGCCTCGCATATTTCACTAAAAAAATTGGGCCGAGCATCCTGCGTCAGCTCGCAAAACAGATTTGTCATGTATATTCCTCAAGCAACAAACACCAGCAAATTGCTCAAATCAGTTGAATGTGTAGCACGGAAAAAGGATTATATATTGGTACATTCCTTTTCGTATTCAGCTGTAAGCCTCATTTAGCTTTACTTCAAATTACCGCCACTTAAATAAACTCGTGAACAACTGCCTAATTTTGAGAAGCATTTAAAGGAGCAAGTGGTGCTCGTAGAATCTAAACTGCAGAGTTAGGCAAGTCGTCGTATTACTGGCGAGCGTTTTCGTGAAGAAATGCAAAAATTCGATATTTTATCATCAACTGCTCGTCGTGAGCAAATCTGTTTTAGCGCAATAAAAGCAAGGTAACGGTTCTAGAAGTCATATATAGCTAGTGTTTGTCACATACTTGTCGCACCGCGGCATTTATGGTATCACAACTGGATTCTTAATGCGATGTTTTTGCGGTTGTCCATCCGCTCATGAAAAACCCCTAATGGGCTGGTTTGCACTCCTGAGGCTGGCACTGTAGCGTTGTCTTTGAGAACTGTTTTATCGTCTAAGAAATAAGCTCTTTGAATAAATTTTCGGGAACGAAGACGTCTTAAAAACATATTTGAGACGACCGCCATAAGCATACGCGTGGAGGGAATGAGAGCGAACAAACGAAAACGCTGCAGAAGGTGCCCGGGCACCGCCTGAACAGCAACAGACGACAGCCGCGAGTCCATACCCTGACGTCAGGCGAGCGGCGCTTGCAGCGCCCCTGCAATTCATTCTCGGGCTAATAGGACTAATTCCTAGCCTTTTCCATTTCGCAGAACTTCCGCCAGAACGCTTCCATGGACAGCCTATACTTACTCACCAAACTGGGCTTTACTTTATCATAATTCTCAGCTTCCTCTTTGGTTCAGCCAGCGACTACGTCCGTTGCCTCGCCCGGTAACAGTGCGAGCAGAGGCTGTGGCCATCATCATCATCAAAAAAATTTCTTGATCTCTGCAAGATCTTTTGTTGTCCGTCAGGGTCTTCTTAGACGCTCTTGACTGGGCTTAGCATGGGTGGGGCCCTTTGTCGAGGACTCCAACGGTTTCAGTTGCCCAGCGTGCTCGCTGCACGACCGCTGCATTTGGTCCTCGCAGCGGTCGCTGGGCAGCAGTGCCTCCCATGGCTCCGCACTTGAATTTATGATTTTACGGGCTGCTGTTATAAGTCGACATTTCCATGTGGTGTGATACAAGGTGGGCTTTTGTCCGCACCCCGGGAATTTAGCTGCGTACATTTTACTCAGTTGGTTTAAGTTGGGGAAAGTTTCTGTTTCGAGCTTTCTCCTGCCGGTAGTCGGCGCCCTCGTGAGTGATTTATGCGGGGGAGGATACTGTATCCGGGTTCTCTTGTAGTGTGCCAATAAAGCCGAGTATTCATTTGTAACAGAGGGTAGAGTTTCGAGTGTGGATTCTTCAGGTTCTCGGATTGCAAACCGTTGGGCTACCCTGTCCGCGTCTTCGTTCCCCGCTATTCCTGCTTGTTCGGGCAACCACAGTATGTTGTGTTGGATCGGCTGTGGTTATGTCGTGTGGTGTGTTACGCCGCCTGCCGTTTGGAGGAATACACGGAGTGCGCGGTAGCTGATTCTACTTTTCAGGAAATGCCGGAAGGCGTCTTGAGAATCAGTTAGAATTATTAGAGAGTTGCCAGATCTGAAGGCCTCCGCCGCTGCTAGAGCGACAGCTAGCTCCTTAGCTCCGGTCACGGTGCTTTGGCTTATTGTGCCGCTTGTGATTTCGCGATGGCTTGCGTTGGTGACGGTGGCCACTATTCGCCGGAGAACACTTGTTTTGGCATCGAAGTTCTCCAAAAACAAACCAATGTCCTCTTCGACCTCAAAGAGGCGCATTAGCTCTGTCATCTTTAATGATACACGCTCTCCTGCACTGTTTATGTCGCTCCCCTGCCGTGCTGCGCGAGCGCATTCCATTTCAAGCTCGAGTCGCTTCAATTGAAGTGCGTGTTCCTCTTCCTCCCGCTCCTTCCGTGCTTTACGCTCACGTTCCCTTTCCTGAGGCTTCTTCTCTTTCTGTTCTTTACATTCTCGTTCTTCATGTTCCCTTTGTTCACGCTCTTCTGCCTGACTTTTCGCAGTCTCCCTTTCTCTAATGATTTCCAGGCGTTCTGTAAGCTCATCATCCGCAGCCTCTAGATCAAGAACAGCCTCATTAATAAATGTGAATTTGGGAGTGCGTCAGTGACTTGAAGTTGCAACTCCTTCGCTAGCTCCAACAACTCCGGTTTACGCAATGACTTGAAATTCAAGGCTCTTTGCAGTGCTGCTCTCTCTACTGTAAACAACTATCTTGCTGCAACCTGAACTAAGTAGGGGATAACAATAGCTCGAATTACCCGTTTTGTTCTAACCCCTCAACAAAACCTGGCGAAACTCGGCAAAGAAAGTGCCGCATGCAAACCCCTTGCAGCCAAGAATCCGACGTAGACCATCATGAACGCTGCATTCAGTTGCGACTTGGTAGACGCGGCTGGAAGATCCATATCCTACTGCGGCCACCAGGGTTTGCGGCTGTCACCGATTGGTACGGGGACGGGGTTTCAGTGACCTTCAATAGCGTCCGTTTGGAGCTCCAAATTGACGATTGGAGAGGGTAAGAAAGGGAAGACGAGATCATTAAAAAAATATAAGAGAAGTTTAATACATCGGTACGGGTGAGCGGTACGCTCCAAGACAAAAATAAATACAGAAATGTTTGGCGTGCTTGCTCCTGCACACCAGGGTAGAGATGTGTTCGTTGGGTCTCGCTTCTCAGTATTCCTGTGTGGGCTGACCAGTGTGCTGAGAAGGCGCTCTACCAGGATAGTGTCGCGTATTCTTATACGCGACACTATCCTGGTAGAGCGCCTTCTCAGCACACTGGTCAGCCCACACAGGAATACTGAGAAGAATCACTCTCTCGCAATTCACACAGAGGAATACGGAGAAAAACCGCTCACAGGTGTAGAGGTGGGGAGCTGCGGTCACGTCGGGTCAACACGCTGGTCAACCCACACGCCGGAATTCGGAGAGACACCCTTCCCTGGCGAAGAGGGGTTGCACTTAGGACAAAGGAAAGTAGGAGTTGCGCTGGTGCACAATTTCGTCGCACACACACCCGATTGACAAGCGTGACGATGAGGCACGTCCAGTCGCAGGCGCTTGACATCCGTTCTATTCATCGCCGCACTTAGCGAACTGAGCACCGGCGACAGTGTGTGGGTCTGTACTCAGATACACCGACGAGGACTTAGCGAGAAACTATTACGGTGCTATTTCATACCCTACAAGATCATCCGGCGTATTGGCGCACTGGTATATGAGGTCGTGCCAGACGGCATTTCGCAATCACAGGGACGCCGCGCACGACCTTAAGTCTCCCACGTGGTGCATCTTAAGCCTTTCCCCGTCCGCTGACGAACTTAGAGACTTTTTTGTTTTATTCTGTGTGGTACTTTCTCGAAACCACGCAGGCACCATCGATTACACTAGAACCTTCGACGAGTGATGTATAAGGCCGACGCGCTTTAGTCGCTCATCAGATTTCGAAGATCGCTGACTGTGTTTGCTGCTGTCGTTGTGCTTTGAGTGTAACTTGCTTTTGTAGGCACAGGTTCGCACCGTAAAAAGTTAGTCAAGCTATTCACAGTTTTGCTGCTGCGTTTTTCACTCTCACTACTACACGACAATATTGATTCTAGGCTTTGTATATGTAAAGGAAAATTATTTTCCGCGCTCTACAGTAAGTTTGCACTTGAGTTTCCATTATTCCGCCTGCTTATAACGCAACAGGAGTGGCAAGCAAGATGGCATGAAGACGTCGTGGTCAATATGCACTGGCTTTTCTACAGTTCGCTAGCCAACTCATTTAGAATTCCATTGTAGCTGGATAAAGGGAAAGTACGAGGCGAATGTGGTCATGCGTTGTGGGCGTCGCTTCCTCACTTGCGGAGCACTTGTCACCCGCCTCTCGCGTTTTTTTTTTTTCGAAGCTGGCGCCACCACATCCGAGAAAGGGAACAGCTAATTTAGCACCACAGGGCAGGCGTTTCGGGAAAACAGCCACAATTAAAAATGTTAGCGAGGGTTCGCAAAGGATGCTTCGCTTTAAAAAATGAGTTTAAAGCGAAAAAGGCAAAAGCCATTGGTTCCCAATTTGTAGTAAAACTGTAATGAAAAGTGGGAGGTTCTCTCAAGACCAAATTTCTTATCATGACAGCCAAGCGCACCTTTATGAAAAGATTCTGAAAAAAAAAATCAAAAGGCTGCAACTTTGTCATCATGATTAGTTGGCTCTTATTCCTAGTGGTCGCACTTTTATCAAGATGTCCTTGCGGGACAAAAACACCGTCCCACACGTAAGCCGTGAGACAGAGGGACCATGGCGGTAAAAGCGGAACGTGCCCCGCCAAAATCGGGACGCCTGTTCAATTTAAATCTGTACTTTTACCTCTGAAAAGTATCTGAAAGCTAGGCATTACGTTCCAGCATTCCGCAAATTGCGAGAAATTACTGTTGTTTGTGCCCGCAAAATAGGGCTTGAGGTTGAGCCTGTGGTATCTTATGGTTGGGAAAGCACTGGCACACGCGAGGTAATCATAAGGGGTAGACGAAAAGTTGAATGATTAGGTGTAGTAGTTTTATATCATGATGGTATTTAAGCTCATAGAATGGCGCTAATGAGAGAAAAAGACTGGGATGCTAATATACGGTATACTGACAGACATACCAAGAACTTTATTTACAAGGTCCTGAGAAGCTTTGCCCTAGGGCAGAGCTGCGGGCCGCTCCCACCTGGGGACTGGTAGGCCGAGCCTAACCCCCGCATTGTGGGCTCTCTAGACAGCCGAAGTTAGCCGTGAAAGTTCCGAGCTCTGGATAACAGAGGTCCATTCTTCTTCCGTGATGCGATTCGGTTGTAACGAGGGGCATCGCCAGAGCATTTGTGTGACATTGCTAATAGCCCCACAGTCTGGGCAAGTGGAGCTAAATGCCTCTGGAGTGATGGTATGGAAAAGGGCCAGGTTTGGATAGGACTTAACCTGAAGCATGCGTAAAGTGGACGCCAGAGGTCTAGCCAGTTTGCTATGAGCGGGATGATAAGTCCTCCTACCCGGGTGGTAGTGTGTAGTGATTTCGTTGAAAGTAGTGAGAGTGTCCAGAAACTCGAGAACCCCGGAGTCTGAGCTCGACCGTGCTCCCGCGTGGTGGTTAAGTGCGCGCGCGCTTGGGTGCGGGCGATGTCATTGAGATTGGAAAAGGACTCTCGGTATAACGCAGCCACCAATTTCTTTCCATGTCGTGAAAACGGAGCCTCGTAGATTTTTCCATAGCTTCAACACCGTGGTCGTCAATTTGATATCACAATAAAAGGAGACAATCTTTTCTTCGTTATGTTGCGTAGTAACTTTGCATATCTCCTTGGCCGATTTTTGGCTGATAATATGTGCCATGTCTTTAGCGGGTCAGAGAAGAAGAGGAAGCTGTTCGCAATGGAGTCGGTGTTCGAGTTCGTGGCTCTCAGAAACCAGCCCGGTATTCAAACGATGGCCACCATCTTTTTCGTGAGTATATAGGCGCATTCCTTCTATACAACGCTGCACGAACGTGATGAGTTTTTTTTATGGAACCCGGAGTACACTTATGCTTCAGATCCCACAGACAATCGGTCATATGAATTGAAACATAAGTTTACTGAATGGTTCACGTGCCCATTTTTGTATTAACACATTTAGAAAAATTGCCTGGTCTTTTCGGTTTTATGAGCTACTATCGCCTCTTGCCGCGTATTCTGTCATAAATAACGCGTGCCATGTGGCTGAATACCCTGAAGAAGCATGTTAAATATACTCAGCGTGCCTAGAATGGCTCGAATGTCTTTGTTCAGGAATAGAACTATGCATGTTCAACGTACCTATTGACACCTTCGTGAAGCGGTTAATCAGATGCTATAAGTCTGCCCATATCATTCTGTGTCTTTGCCGTAAAGGAAACTGGCGCCCACGCGCGTCATCATCTATAATAGCTATTTTGTGTTGCCACGGCAGAAGCATACGTGCGATAGTGGCCTTATGTTAGAACACCAGGCTATGTATGACACGCGATCATCTATAATAGCTAGTTGGTGTTGCCACGCCAGAAGTATACGTGCGACAGTGACCTTATGTTAGAACACCACGCTGGGACACGCGGTCATCTATAATAGCTATTTGGTGTTGTCACGCAGATGTATACGTGCGATAGTGGCCTTATGTCGGAACACGAGGCTGTGACACGCGATCATCTATAATAGCTACTGGGTGTTGTCACGACAGAAGTATACGTGCGATAGTGGCCTTATGTTAGAACACCAGGCTGCTGTGTTGGGGCACCGATGTTTGATCGGGCCATTACTTACATTTTTTTAATGTTTCAGTTATTCGGGAAGACAGCAGCAGCAGCTCGCAGTCACGACTGGGAAAGTTCGACGTTTCGCAAAGAATGCTTCACTGTGAAAAAAATAAATAATGGAACTAATGGCAAAGAGGCAATAGCCAGTGCTTCCAAATGTGTACGAAACTGCAATGAAAAGTGGGAGGTCTCTGTCAAGAACAAAGTTCTTATAAAGACAACCGATTGCAGATTTAAGGAACGATTCTGAAAAAAAAAATGGCTGCAACTTATGTCATCACGATATGTTGCCGATCGTTCATACTGGTTGCAGTTTCTTTAAAAATGTATTTGTAAATCGGCAACCTATGCGTCCTCTAAATATAGAGTGATTTGGACAGGCAGTACTGCTTTCACGTAAGGGGTAAAGAAAAGAGCTCTGCTCGAATGATAAAAGCAGAATATTGGCCAACTATATGGTCACTTTTGCATACAAGGCAAGCCGTGCCCATAAGACACACTTCAAGGAAGAAGAGCGGGTTATGGCGAGTGGGAATTAAAATGTGTCTTTCTTGAGCAAAATATTACCGATGATGTGTAATAATAATTCTGAGATAATCACTTCCTTACGAGCGAATGATCTAATAATTTTATTCATTTACAATTTTCCTTTTCATTGTACTCCTGTATGTCAGTTACAAATAGTGCGACTCTTAAATTACAACTATAGCATCAACATTTCACGTCCCGAAATTTGCAAAGCAGCGCATTAGCACTGCGATTAACAACTTCTCTCAAAGCGTACCACTGCATTTCAAAACCAAGCTGCGTGGGCCAATTCAGACAAATTCTGGAGATAACTATCTCGAATATATTGCTAATCGTAGTGGCCACGCCCTGTGTGCATACTGTAAACACTGTCCAGTTTAATCTCCAAATTTCGAAGCTTATTTTTGTGCGCACAACCTTTAGAGATAATGTTGTATAGTGGTGGTTTGCCGCCAGGCGAGTCGCTCCTGACGTAATGCTTGCGTAACGCTTCAGTGCAGGTGTACGTGTCAACATGTTGAACAATTAGGTGTTGGCTCTGCGACCACGCCCTACAGGGCAAGTTTCGCAGCTATTCCTACGACTTAAAATTTGCACTTCTCGCGATGAGTCAAGCAGTCGCACAGATGAGTGTGTGCGACGAATTAATGAACTTTTTCTCCAGCGCAGGAAGAATGGAATAACCTGCGCTAATGTACGCGTTCGACGTTTATATCAAACCTTCACAGCACACACTGCACACCCTGATTGTCTTCCGTTATTGTTCTTTGATAGGCTCTGCGAAACCATTGTTTGACTAAATGCATATTGAGTGTGTGTGTATACTTATAAGTACAGTCCGTATCTAACGTTGCACTTGGTACTGTTTGCTTTTTAGACTTTCCATAGCCTGTTCCTTATGGGACAGATGTTTGCCATCATGGGCAGTACAGACATCATGATGCACTTGAAGTTGGCCTCCATCGACACGTCAATTCTAGGTACGAACTACTCCAAAGGCAACGAATGGCGAGGCATGTAGGTTCTTGCAACGAACTAATGTGCCTGGTTAATTTGCAAGCCGTTTACTCAGTGATTACACTAGCGTTTGGAGCGAAGCAACCTATGCTCTCGACTCACCTACTGTCATAGTTTACATTTCGGTGCGACGCGAGCCAATATAGCCTACCGAGGAAAATCTGGTTGTGTCAGAGCACGTGGCGGTTCCCATTGAAAGAGAATGGCTTGCTCGCATACAAACTTGCTACCAGTGATAACATCTTCATTACCGGGCAATGGCGTATGCTTTCGCTTATCATCTCCGCCGCATTATATAAGGAACAAAATGCCTCCTTTATTGCTACTGCGTTAAGTACTAGCATTGGAGAAATACTGCTTGCGCCAGTCGAGTCGAAACGCGTCACTATGGAATTGCGACGTCACAACAATTGTGGTGTTCAAAAGAAGGAGGTGCTAGGCTGGAAGCTTCCGCAACTTCTTACCCGAAGAGGTGGAGCCAGCGCTTTACCCTACTTCCCTTCCGATATATATAGGCTTTTAGGATGGCGTCCGCTAATTAACAAATCACAAAGTGATTTTGTTCTGTTATGGTAAACTAATTAGAAAATAAAAGGAGGCTACCGACGAAAGCATTTCTTTTCGGCCGAGTATCGATGACGCTCGCTCTAATAAAATGTTCTAGGAAGTTGAGTAAAATCGGTAACACAACGGTGCTCGTCGAGTAATATCTGTACGGCAAATTAAACCATGATAAACTCCTCGGGACTTTGAAGCAAGGGCCTGTGTTGCTTCACTATAGGCTAACATTTTATTGTTCTCCTCCTACGATGGCGGTGGTGCAGCTTCACTTATCGAACATCATTTCCACTTCAGAAATGTTTTCTTTTAAAACAACGTTGATTAAAATCAGTGAATTAAGATTATGTGGCACGAAACAGCTTGGCGCAGATGTAGTGTCGCAGGTTACGAGCCGAGCTTTAGAGAGAATCCTGACATAAACGGTGACTAGAGAAAGGCGTCAAATTCCTTACGCATATTATTTTGCTTTTCACCTAAACTCTCGTTAAATGAAACAAGTACGAAGCCAGACACGCTGTATTATACAACCGAAATTAAGCTCGATTAAGTAGGCGGATGCAGCGCAAGCTTACCGAACCTTAGATACAAGTTGAGCTACAAGACGGGACTGAATCAGCTTCAGATGCTCTGTTATCGGTGTCCTGTTATAAAATTGCCTTTTGTGTCGCAGTTGCTTTGCGAATACGATAAGGTTGCGTAGCTCGCGTAAGCGGCAGCTAGGCAATATTAATGCGTTTCATATTGCACCCGACGATACCAATCTGGTTTGTCCCAATTTCACCGAGGTTTTTAAAGTTAAGGTCTCAACTTTAGTCGGATCAATCACAACCGCATTGAAAAGTGCGTTCTCAAAAATTATGCGCATAGCAAACATCCGCGTCCTGTGCAAGAAACTATCAATTGGGACAAATTTTTTTAGCGATACGGCAGACTCACGGTAAAGAGGATAGATTCGGAGAACACGCCCGGTTGACCATGGGATGCCGCAACTCTCTGTTCTCTCACCTACGCTTCTGAAAACCATGGTGGCAGCGGTACAGGATGCTCTGCAAATGTTTAGCCGGTACCTCTTGTACATGTGGATATATACAGATTCTACCATTCTGCGTTGCGTCGGGCCTCTCGAAGACAATGTTCGCGTGCGGGATCGCTTGCAGTCGGATGTTGACGCTATCGACGCGCACTTTTGCAGCCTTTAGCTGAGTTGGTATGGCGTCGTGCTACTGAGAGGTTGCGGGTTCAACCCAGGCACGATCAATCACACCCACGATGACTCAGATCGTGCGTTTCGCGTTTGAAATCCCAGAATTTATTTTTCTCTAGGCCTCGGACGGGAGGACAAGTCATCTGGTAGGACTAGTCTGTGGAACTGGTCAGCAAGTCGGTACCTCTCGCCCTGCAAACATCAGTTGAACAGGAGCTTCACAGACTGCAGCAATAAGGTATCACCGAATAGACGCAACCTTAGGAATGGGCTGCACCGCTTATTGTCGTACGGAAGAACGAGGAGGCATTGAGTTTCTACGGGGACTACCGGAGCACCGACGATCAAGCGACACAACTATCATCCGCCGCTGCCGACACCCGAATTCTCGAGCGCGCTTTCTGGGGGGAAAATTATGCAGATCGCACGCACTGTGGGAAATCTACTCACGCGATGGTTTTTTGAGCCAGCAAGGTAAAATAGCGAATTCCAACAAGAGGCGCAGTGCACATTTCGGTGACAGGCGCGGCCCGAAGACACTCTAGTGGGCCTTGCAGAGCAAACGGAACTTTTTACTGCATCAGCATTACAGGTGGACTTCCCCCACTTCGGAGCTATATCGTGTGGCTTAAAAATGTGGGCCGATTGCGAAATAAGTGCAGTCGGAAAAATGCGGGCTGTTACCAAAGGCAGTACAGTCTAACAGAGCGCCAAAAACAAAAAGGAAAGAAGAAATAAAGCTAGCTGAAACGAGGGATATTGACAGATATTGTAAGATTCGTTTCTTCTTGTTGATTTTCTGTTTTTTCTTTGGCGTTTAGATTATTTTTTATTGTATCTAATGTCATCCTATATTATTTACATTCTACACATTCCACTTCCGCTAGACTTTCTCTCCATCCGCCGCCCTCCCCCATGTAATGCCCTCAGGTTACTGGAATAAATAAATAATTAAATAAATTTATAAATAAGTGAAAAAAATGAAGACCCGACAGCTACCGTGCCTCAATTGTAATAAACTTTCGCAGTCATTTGGTTGGACAAGCGCTATAATTTTTAAAATTTTTTTGCGAGTGAAAATAGAATGTTGACGCATAATACCGTACCTACAATCTGAAATACATGTGATAAATAGAAAACTTCATTTCGGGGCCTGCGCTCCCCTTAGGACGTGTTGAACGACAAGACGCGACGTGCTGTAAGTTGTAGAAACGCGCCACAGGGCCAAGGTGCGACGGGAGTTGCACTGCGAACGTCATATACGAACGCGTCCCGTTGCTTCTATCCTCATCGTCGGCTACAAGATGCACCCGCTTGTATGCATAAGTGAAATTGTCGTCAGACGATGAGGCTAAACGCAACAAGTGCCTTTATGCTCTGGCTTGCTTTAGGGAAACTAGTGTTTTATTCCGCCTTTTTATGCATCCATCCGGGGCATATGCCTTGTTCTTTTTTGCCAGAATTATGTAGAGAATCGGGCTTCTGTGCTGGGAAAACCGGGTTCGAAAATACCTGTCAGATATTTTTATTTTGCAACAGCTTCCACTGGGGGTCAACGTGCACACGAGGATTGGGCTCGCGGCTAGTCGACAGCGGTTACAAGCGAATTCGAAAGTGAGGGCAAGAGGCTAAGAATGTTTTGCTTTAGAAATCTTAAGCCTCCTCGGCTTGGCGCTCACCTTCCAGTTGTTGAAGGTGAGCGAACAATTTTCCTAATTGCCGCCATGAGCACCATAAATGGCCTCTGCAACGTCAACAGACTGCCATTTGGCATAAAAGCAGTGCCAAGCAATGTTCCAGAAACTCATGGAGTCAACACTTATTCTCGAAGTTTGCGTCTACCTTGATGCTATCATCAGCGATGTCTCCAGGGGAGAAAACTCAGCGCACTCAGATTTCGTTCTTGAGAATATAGCGAGCTCTTACTTGCGCGCGCGCAAAAGAAAAAAAAATGAGCCACAGGTGAAGCTTCTACGACACAGAATTGAAACTAAGGTTTTCGGTCCTACAAGAATGAAGGTGCAAGCATTGACCGTGGCCTGAGGGCCAACTAAGACGCAGGAAATTCCGTAGTTTTCAGCGCTATCTTAGCGTTCCATGACCGGCTCCTAAAAGTATCGGGCTATTGTGGCCAACAACCTATACCGAAGCCTTCAAAAGGATTGGAGAACAGACCTCAATTTGCGTCTGCTCAAATCCACAAGTTTTCCAGCGACATGAGAACCCTGTCCTCTACAGCAGCTCTTTACCACCCGCCGATGAACAGAGATGTCATGCGCTACGTGCCTTAGCTAAAACGGCCGCTTTTAAAGGATTAGACGGACCTTCCCTGTTTTCTGCGGGCAACAGAGAATTTGCTTTTCATTCGTGCAGGACTTGTGCTTCCGCCTCTGGTGGTTCTCGAAGTAATAAGCAAAGTTGAACGGAACATTCTTGCGGGCCTAGTCAGTTTATTATACAGGACTAACATTAATTGCGCCAGCCGGGCAACGGACAAAGAAGGAACAGGCGGCAGCTGTCTTCGCGTTCCTTATCCGTGTGTTCTTCGTTCTCTGTCTCGCGCAGTTGGTAGTACCAGACCCGTAACAAAAAAACTATCACGCGTTCCCGGCTGTCTATGACTTTCGGACTACCGCGAACACGCATACGTCTCTGCCCCAACGACACTCGCGAACGTAACGTGCCTTTAAAGTTTCAGAGCGAAATGCCATCACAGGGAAACTCTGGTACTAACGTTTAAACATCGGAAAAATATAAATTAAGCTCTGGGACTTTACGTGCCATGTATACAGTCTCATTTCGAGGCACGGCACAGTGGAGGGTTCTGGATTAATTTTGACCAGCTGGGGTTCTTTGACGTTCAATGAACGGCACAATGGTGTCGGCATTCAGGTCCTATTGGAATGCATGCGGCGGGCATCGAACCATCGACATCGGGCTCAGTACCGCAACGCCATTGCTAACGGCGGGTGTTAACAGCGTAGCTATCTGCATAGTTTTTCTCTACGCAGGATAATACTGCATAAGCGACCTACTGTTAGCGACAAGTCGTGAATAAAGTCCTTTATCAAAGAAATAGGGTGAATATGTGAACTTAAGCATCACTGGCTCCTTTCAAGTTGACTCTTTGAAATTTATTTTCCTTGTTTTTCTCTCGTTATAGCGTACACACTGCGCCTCTAGCGATAAACTTTTACTTAGTCGCCAGCACCACGTGCCGCATATTCAAAATCTTCCTGTTTAAAGGGACACTAAAGCGAAACAATAAATCAGTTTAGACTAATGAAGCATTGTTTGAGAACCATGCAGGCAGTCATTTAAAAAAATTATTTCATTAGATGAGAAAATGAAGGTCCAAGTATCAGTATTTGAATTTCGCGCCGATACCCCAGCGCCGGTAGGTCAGCGTGACGTCAGAGATTCCAAAGTATGTTTTCGCATTTGTGCCGCGTTGGCTGAATAAAGCTTCCCGCAACTTGCCATGCCTAATATTTGGTTCCTTTAGGACACAATGTAGTCAATCTGTACCGCTACATATAATTAGTAGGCCCTAGAAGATGCCATCAAAATCCGAGACGTCACAGCCCCCAGGTGCGGGAACTTAAGTAGGCTTCGCCACCCGTATTTCATTCTTGCGCTTTTTCTCGCTTACCAAACGTCTTATCGTTGTAATAGGGGTGTTTTTGGTGTTGTAGAACGGCAATTTACTGTTGTAGAAGAAATCATTTTTCACTTTAGGGTCACTTTAAGTGGTGACAGTGCACATACAACTTCAATTGCAGAGATTTGCTTGGTGCTCGTGCCGCGAATGCTGATGCTGTTCGCCACCATCGTCGTGGACCTGGTGCTCGTTATCGGCATTGAAGACGTACGTGTGCACAGCATCTCTCATTTGTGAATATCTGTTGCTGAAGGTGAAATGCACAGACTAATTAGCCTATTCCTCTCGGTGGGCGTCCGATCGGCGCTACGTAACTAGGTTTTCACCACAGTTAAGAAATCGAACCACCCCGAAAATAGCAGTTATCAGTTAGGGATTCCGAAACGTTACTAGAAATTAAAACAAATCGTCGTTCGCTCTTCATTATTGCCATTAGGGGTTGACGAGCTAGCATTAATCCTGGCACCATAGTGCTGGGCCACGAACTTTGTCTTCCCGACGCAAGTAAGAAGCGTCCGCTTCTCTTGATGCCCGCTTCTTCAAGCGGGTCACGTACACTCTGAGAATCCCGATAGTCTGGAGGTGGGCGGCAGCTTCCATATATGCTTGGATCGCGCGAAAGCCGGACAAAGCCACATTAGATTTTCAGTGTCAAACGGCGTCGGGCAGTGACATCTTATGCATCACCCGGTAGGCTGTTTCAGTTAGAATTTGATTGATATGTGAAAAAGACTAATTGGGGAATATCTGCAAAATCTTTCAGTTGTGTGGTAACAAAGCTTTTGGTTCCCGAGCCGTTTGATCATTTCAATGAGGCACCTTTAGAATGATCAAACTACCCATACAGAGAATGTAGAGGTGTTTACCACAGTTCTAAAACATTCTGAACACGTTTCCAAATGGGTCTTATTTAAATATCTGTAGAGTCTTAATAGATAACTTCGTTTTCTTGGACATATTTTTCTCTAACAGTGGTTTTCATTCAGTTACGCAGCGACAAGCAGACGTCCACCAAGCGAAGGCGCTATTCGTCTCGGGCTACAAGTGGACCACATTCTGGCCACGCAGCAGAAAGTTTGTGTGCGGCGTGGCGATGTATTTGCTCAAGTCAGAAATGACTCGCAATAGTTGTAATATTCAGCGAATTAGGCAAATATACGGTAGTATATAATTACTACTTTATACTACGAGTACGACACTAAAGGACGTTTGATTACGCACCAGATTTTGCTGCTAGAGTGATGTCAGTTGAAGTATGCTGAATCTCATGAATATACGAGCCTCACGAGACCTAGAAATTTCTTTACTAATAAGTTCGTGAAATCTTCTTGGAGTTTCTTTTCGTTTCGCTTGCCTATGACACCTGGCAGCCGTTTGTTTGAGTGGTGAACGAGTTTATGCATGTGCAGCGCAATTTGTTACGTACCAGCTCACAGCACAAAGAGATTTCTATGATAACGTTCAACCTCGCGTGAAACACAATCTCTGCCCACATCATATCACTTAGCCTATTGCAAGCAAATTGAAGAAGCGGTGTTAGAGAATCAGAGGAAACATTTCGTGGAAAAACCTTTTCTGAAGGCTTTATGACTAAAGGGCGATTTAGAAGGCGACATTACCATTTATTCCTTGCTGCGTCGATGGACGGCAAGTAACAGGGCGATTTAGGATCGAAGCGGGCAGCCTTGGCTATGCCACGTTAATCAGTCGCGGCCACCGATGGCAGCCAGTCCGATAAACTTACCGGAGCCCAGTATTGTCCGCGCATGCGCAGCCACGGCAACCAGTATCGGTAAGGGTAAGATGGCAACGGTATGTAAAACGAACACTAAAGCGAAACAATAAATCAATTGAGACTAATCAAACATTGCTGGAGAACCCTGCAGGCAGTAATTTCTAAATAATAATTTGATTATTAGATGAGAAAATGAAGGTCAAAATATCACTATTTGAATTTCGCGCCGAAACCGCGACGCCGGTACGTGAGTGCGACTTCAGGGATTCCAAAGTATGTTTTCGCATTTGGGCCCCGTTGGCTGAGTAAAGGTTACCGAAGCTTGCCATGTTTAATATTTCGTTGCTTTAGAACACAATGTCGTCAATCTGTACCGGTATATGATTAAGTAGGCGCTAGAAGATGCCATTAAAATCCATGACGTCACAGCGAGCATGCGCGAGAAGTTCAAGGAGGCGTCGCTATCTGTCTTTCGTTCTTGCGCTTTTTCTGGCTTACCAATCGCCTTATCGTGGTAAGGGAGAAGTTTTTGGTGTTGTAGAAAGGTAATTTACTGATGCAGAAAAATATCATTTTTCTCTTTAGTCTCCCTTTAAGGCTCTGTAATAGGAAAGAAAGAACTGCCCAAACCCTGTTTCATGTAGCTTAGTTTGTTTTTAAATATGCTTCGCGTCCTTTCCGCCACAATATCACGCTTGAGTGACTAAGCGATGCATCACAATGGCGATTACTGGGCGAAAAAATCAGGAACAAGAGAAGCAAACCGAAACGCGTCGCTGGCAAGGCTCGTAGTCTTATACACTCTGATGATTTTTCTTTACTGAAGATGTCGAATGTGTCGTAGACAGGAATGCAATCGCGTGCATTTCTTTAGTGCTTGATGAAAAAAAAAAGTCAATTTAAACGAAGCATAAGCTTTCACGCGTATTCGTACACAGTCTGTAGCAGGCTCATTCATGTTTCTTGCGTAGGAACTTTTGTGATCATTGAAGGAAAAGGTGATTATCAGGCTTACCTTCGTGAAGATCGCTGAGCGCATACAAAAGAATCAGCCGATGCACTTGGTGAGAATTCGTCTAGAAAATCAATTGCAGGAAGAAGAATGCAATGAAATCATGGAACTATCTCCTAGAAAAGTCGTTCTAAGAATTGTTACCAAGTTTACTTTTAGTTGCTGTCTGTCTACTTGTTGTAGAGATTCAACTGAATATCGTGCATGATACTTGCAAGCCTACGGAAGACTGAGTACCCGCATAATCTCCGAAAGGCAACGTCTCATGAAGCGTGCTTTTCTTTTTGCGAAACATCCATAATTTCCCCCCTCGCAATATTAGAGGATGCGCAGCAATAACAGTACCGATGCGTGCTGAAATTCTTGTGCAGGACATCAGTTACAGCATTCCGAGAAATCAGAGTTTCTCTGAGCTTAATACGTAGTTGTACATATACTAAGTCGGTGCGAATGTTTCTGGACAACCATCGTGAAATGCCTAAATGAGCTGTTCACCATGGCTCGCCGTATTGGGCCGCCTAATTACGCTTTTTTACTACATGGCAGATAACAGAGCTGTTTCCGTCGCGTGCAGGATTCGCAATGGGCGATGAAGCTCTTTGTCAGATGGACAGCCTTAGATGTACTCGTCGACTCCCTCATCTGCATAAGTGTCGTTGTGCTCAAGAGCAATCGACTCAACGTAAGCCGCTTTATGATGCATTTAAACATGTAAATGGTAGGTACTGTGGGAGCGGTGCTTTGAATATGAGAAAAACAGACAGCACGCACCCAAAAACCACATGTAATCCGAGCTGTCGAGTCAATAATCTCGTTTGGAATGCTGTCATAGAGAAATGCCGGCATGGACCCCTAGTTCTATTTTTTTTTTTTTTTTTTGCATTGTTTGTATGAGAAAAATTCTAAATGAATTGTGCGCATCTGTTCCATAAAAATTGGACAGAAATGCCCTGTGTATTTAGAATTAGTTGCACGTCAAGGGACTCCTGGTGATCCAAATTATTCCGTAGTGCCCCACTACGGCGTGCCTCATAATCAAATCGTGGTTTTGGCACGTAAAACACCCAAATGTCTTTTGGACAAAAATGTAGAAAAAGTAAATTCTGTGGTTTTACGCAACCGAAACATAATGATGAGGCACGCAGTACTAATTGGACTCCGTACTAATTTTGACCACCTGGTTTTCTTAGCGTGCGTGCGCCCATGCACGGTACACGAGCGTTTTGGCATTTCACTCCCATCGAAATGCGGCCTCCGTAACCAGGATGCGATCCCGCGACCTCAGGCTTCGTATCGCAACGCCAAGGCCACTGCACCACCACGGCGCGTCAACAAATATATCCCAAATTTATACAAGTTCTTCGTACACACAGAGAGCGAATGGAAATCTGAATTCCGTGCCACATCCTGCGGATTAAGTGCACCGTGCTGTCATCTTACGTTATCAGATCTGCCTAGTCAAGTAAAGTGGGGTGGGTAAGCAATATTCACCGTCTATTACGACACTCGCTGATACGCAATTTGAGCGCAGCTCTATACGTGTACTTTTTTCCTTTCACAATATATTGGCTGGTGCGGATAATTTGGGTCGTGTGGCACGTAGCAAAGGGAGCAAAGTGTGGCGCGACTGCCACGCTAATTGGGAGATCGCGACACGTAGCGCGTGGGTGACGCGTGAGCGCGATTCACAGCAACCGCCTCAGACAGACCTACGCTCATGCAGCGCTTATTTTCCATATATGGTGTCCGTGGCGTCATCGGTCAACAGAGGACGTGCGCTACCCTGGCGCCATCTCGTAGTCATCGTCGCCGCAGAGCCCGTCTTGCGCGTCACTACGCTTTTATTCTCACGCTTTCGTCATACCCTTCTCTGTTTTCTGCCTCATGGTTCTGCTGCAACCTCCTCCTCGCGCTCTCTTCATTATCACTGTCTTTCATCCCCCGCTGCGCCCCGCATTCGCTCTTTCATTCTACGCTGTGCTCGTTCGCTCAGTTACGAGGAATGCGGACCCCGATGCTCGCCGCAGGAACGGGCTACTAAAGCCTGTTTCACGTGCAAGCGATGTTGGGTCAGAAATGGCGCGGCCGCCGTCGTCTGAGGAATTCTCGGTTCATACTGGGGAATCCGGCGTCTGCAGCGACTACTACTTGCCCACTGCTCCGCCAGGACGCCATAGTGCGCCATTCACCCTTTAAAGCGCAAGCCTCTAAGCAAGCGCCGAATATCCCGGATGTTCCCGCGGCTCGAAACTGCGCAGTTATTTACGCTTGCCTAGAGTTCGCGTGTTTTATCTTGCGCCCCTTCATCACTGCTTGCAACTACTATGATAAACCGCGAGCAAGAGGCAGTACTGCTAGGCCTGCTGGCAAGCACCTTTCTGGCGATGCATGGCGCGCACAAGAAGCATAGGACGCCAGCGACAGGGGATGGTTGGTCCTGCTCTGCAAGAGCACGGGAAGCTCGGTCACGCCACGAAACTGCCACCCCTTCTGGCACTTGTCGTGGTGCTTGAGGCGGCGGTTGTCGAGAACGACATGGTGGTTATACCACAACTCGATCAGTATTTCCGATGTCACGACGCGCTTTGAAGACTGTGACATGACGAATGCGTCGGATTTGGCCGCCATCTTTTGAATTTCTGACTCGCGCTTCGATTGGCCCGCGGTGAGGGAATCCGGCGACAGCTGCCGCAAAAATCGGTCCGGGGACGCGTTTTTACAATTGCTGATAGGTACAGCGTGGCGTGACGCTTTTCACGGCGCTCGAAGTTTCTGCGCAGGTGCGAGTAAGAGCGGGTGCGAGAGAAAAAATCTGGGGGCCTTTGCTCCTTGAATATGAGTCTGCCTAGGCACAACGCAGGAGGTTTCTTGACGCGTGCTGTATGCCTTTGTCCCCTAGGCATGCCGGCATTGCGGAGTGCGGTTCAGTTTGTTTACGCTACGCCGCTGGCTGCCAGCTCGATGAGGCAGTGGGCACGGACACCCCATTTGGTGATCGCTGTGTCTGAAGGGGCAAGGTTCTGACTGGTGTTGCACAAGTCGCGGGTCCCTTTTTTAGTCGCGATGATAGAGTGCATTTTTTACAAGCACTGCTCCCGGAGGGCACATGTAACCGGCAAACGGACGCCTGAGGAGAGCACCTGAGTTTACATGAAGCAGGCAGCGCAGGATCTCCGGGGCACCAAGCGGTAGCGGGGGGACCAAAGCTGGAAGCAGGGCGGCCCGTTGGTTGGGGCCGCGGAGACCGAAGCGTGCCAGGGAGTACTCGCATAAAAAATTGTCTGTCCGCTATTGCGGACAGCCGATACACCCCTGGCACGCGCAGGCCTCGGCGAGCCCCAACCCACGGACCAGTTCGGGTTGTAGCTTTGATGTTCCCGTTGCCGCTTTGGTATCCTGGAGGCGCCGCCAATAATGCTAAATAATCACACGTTGTTTTAATTCGTAAAAAACACGATTGAATAAATATAATGTAGTCCAGCCGCCAACTTGCGATGCTAAGTTCAGCGCAACCGCGCCTCGCGACTTCTGCTGGCACGCCTAGGGACAAACGCATACAACACGCGCTAAGAAACTCCTACGTAGTGCCTAGGAAGAGTCGTATATTCAAGGAGCAAAAGTCCCCACATTTCCTCTCTCGCACCCACTCTTACTCGCGCATGCGCGCATACGTCCGTCGTAGCCGCATGTGCCACGCCCCACTGTACGTACTAGGAATAGGAAATACGCGTCTGAGACTGATCGACGCGAAAGGGGCTATTCGAATCTCGCCGCCGGACTCCTCACACTGAGGAATCCGGCGTCTACAGTGAATGAAACCTGCCGCCGAAGATAGCGTCGCTTACACTGCTTGCGCACTGCGCCGCCGGAAGAAGATACAGCGCCATCTGCCCTATAAAGTGCTAACCTCCAAAGAAGCGCGGTGTATGCCGGATGTTCGCGCTGCTCGAAACTGCGCAGCTATCTCCGTTCTCGTCGAGCTTGGGTATAAACTTGGCGCGTGTTCACTACTGCTTGGAAAGGCAATGATGAACTCTGAGCGAGAAGAGGCAGTACTGCTAGGCCTGTTGGCAAGCACCTTTCTGGCGATGCATCACGCGCAGCGGCATTCGATGAAGAAACGGCGGCAGCGGCGTTCGTGGGTTCGTCCAGCTCTGCAAGAGCGCGAACAGCTTGGTCACGCCACGAAACTGCTACCCTTCCTGTGAGATTGCGACATGGAGTTCTACAGAGTGTAAGTTGAGATGTATTGTTATTCGTTACAACATTCCATAACGTGCAGTTGAATGTTTCGATGTCGTGTAGTGCAAGACGCCGCTTTAGGCAGGTGCGGAGCACCTGACAAAGGCGGCGGTCAGACCTGTACCGCAGCAGAAAGTGCTAAGAATCTCTGGGTCCGGACAGGCGCCAATGGAAACTGACCCTTGCAACGTTTAACACCCGAACTCTCTCGAGTGAGGCTAATTTACAAGGACTCTTGAGGAAATATCAGACATTGTTTGGGATGTAATCAGCCTTTTTGAGATTAGAACTAGTGAAGCTTACACATTGATAAATAACGGCCATGTCGTCTGCTATAGAGGTCTCCCTGATAAGAAGCAATACGGGGTAGGATTCCTAATCCATAAGGACATAGCGGGCAACATTGACGAATTCAAAATCATTAACGATAGGGTAGCAGTAGTTGTAATCAAACTTAATAAGAGGTATAGATTAAAGGTACTACAAGCCTACGCTCCAACATCCAGTCAGGACGATGAGAAATTAGCCATGAGAAAACTGTAAACTACGTATACTGTAGTAATGAGCGACTTCAATGCAAAAGTGGGGGAAAAGCAGGTGTGTGAAAAGGCAATTGGCAAACACTGCGTTGATTCTATAAGCGCTAGAGGACAGTTGCTGGTAGAATTCCGAGAGAGCAATAAACGGAGAATAATGAACACCTCTTTCAGGAAACGTAGCAACAGAACAGTACAATACATTGGCGGGGTAGTTGATGCGAATCCATGAATACTTTGCTTAGCGCAAAACAACAAGAAAGACCACAGGACAAGGCGCTTGTCCTGTCGTCTTTCTTGTGTCTGTTGTTTTGCGCTAAACAAAGTATTCATGGTAGCAACAGAAAGTGTAACTGAAAAAGTCCTAATGGTGAAAGAAGAAATTAAATTGATTTCATACTTTCTGCCCATCCCAGCATAGTGCAGAATGTAGAAGTGATACGTAGGATAAAGTGCAACGATCATAGCTTAGTGAGGGCTAGGATTCATCTCAATATGAACAGAGAAAGATTAAAATTGGTCAAATAAAAACAGGTAAACTTAGAGGCAGTAAGGGTAAAAGCAGACAAATTTAGGCTGGTACTTGCAAACAAATATGCAACCTTAGAACAGAGAGATGATGATGATGACATAGAGGTAATGAATGAAACCATAGCGAGGCTGGCTTCAGAGGCAGCAATTGAAGTGGGAGGCAAGGCACCAAGGCAACCAGTAGGGAAGCTCTCACATTTAACGAAGGACTTCATAAAGAAACGACAAAGAATGAAAGTGTCCGACTCGAGAGATAAGATAGAATTCGCGGAACTGTCAAAACTGATCAACAAAGCAGAAGTAAGTGATGTTAGAAATTATCCCGTGGGAAAGACTGAAGCCTTAAAAAATGGACGCAGCCTGAAATCAGTCAGAAGGAAACTTCGCATAGGACAAACCAACATGTATGCACTGAAAGCTACGCAGGGTAATATCATCAGCAATCTCGAATATATAGTAAAAGCAGCGGAAGAATTCTATAGTGGCCTGTACAGTACCAAGAAGAGTCAGGATACTTCAATTAGAAATAGTAATGAACGGTATAGAGAGCCTCCTCCTATAACTAGCGATGAGATCAGAAGGGCCTTGCAAGACATGAAACGAGGAACAGCGGCAGGAGATGGAATAACAGCCGATTTAACCAAAGATGGAGGACACGTAATGCTTGAAAAACTGGCTGCTCTTTATACAATGTGTCTATGGACTGCAAAGGTCCCAGAAAAGTGGGAGAATACAAACATTATACTGATCCACAAAGGGGAGACGTTAAAGAACTAAAACATTTTAGGCCCATTAGCTTACTCCCAGTATTATATAAAATATTTACCAAAGTAATCTCCAATGGAATAAGGGCAACACTGGACTTTATTCAACCAAGATAACAGGCTGGCTTCAGGAAGGGATACTCTACAATGGATCACATCCATTTCATTAATCAGGTTATCGACAAATGCGCAGAATATCATAAGCCTGTCTAAATGGCTTTCATAGACTACGAAAACACATTTGATTAGTAGAGATACCAATAGTCATAGCGGCATTACGTAATCAATGAGTATAGAGTGCTTACGCAAATGCCTTGGAAAATATCTACAGAGGTACTACAGCTACCTTAATTCTACACAAGAAAAACAGGAAGATAACTATAAAGAAAAGGGTTAGACAGGCAGACACAATCTCTCCAATGCGATTATTTCCGTGCTTGGAAGAAGTATTCAAGCTATTAAACTGGGAAGGCTTAGGAGCAAATATCGACGGCGAATATCTCAGCAACCTTCGGTTTGCCCATGACATTGTTCTATTCAGCAACACTGCGGACCAGTTACAACAAATGATTGAGGACCTTAACTGGGAGAGTGTAAGAGTCGGACGGAAGATTAAGATGCAGAAGTCAAAGGTAATGATAAATAACCGGCAAAGGGAACAAGAGTTCAAGATCGCAAGTCAGCCTCTACAGTATGTGAAGGAGTACGTTTACTTAGGTCAACTAAACACAGGGAACCCTGACGATGAGAAGAAAATTCAAAGAAGAATAAAAATGGGTTTGATCGCATATGGCAGACATCGTGACCTCCTGACTGGGAGCTTACCGTTATCATTGAAAGGTATACAATCAGTGCATTTTACCGGTGCTGACATATGGGGCAGCGATATCGAGCCTCATAAAGAAGCTTGAGAACAAGTTAACGACCGCGCAAAGAGCGATGGAACGAAGAATGCTAGGCATAACTTTAAGCGACAGAAAGAAAGCGGTTTGGATCAGAGAGCAAACGGGTATAGACGATATTCCAATAGACAACAAGAGAGAGAGAGAATAAGCATTTTTCTTAGGTAAATGCAGCTTTGGAGAAGCGTCCTCATTCCAGAGTGCCTTGTTCTCGGGCCGCATATTGGGTCCTCGCAATCAGCTGTTGCTGATCCTCGAGGTCGGATCTGGCCAAGGCTTTCTCCCAAAGAGCAAAAAAATGGCGCTGGGCAGGTCATGTAATGCGCAGATTAGGTAACCGTTGGACGATTAGGGTGGCAGACTGGGTACCAAGAGAAGGGAAGCGCAGTAGAGGACGGCAGAATACTAGGTAGTGCGACGAAATTAGGAAATTTGCTGGTGCTAGCTGGAATCGGTTGGCGCAGAACATGAGTTATTGGAGATGGCAGGGAGAGGCCTTCGTCCTGCAGTGTACATAAATAGGCTGATGATGATGATGATGATGATGATGATGATGATGATGATGATGTACATAAGGATGCCTCCACGTACTTACGACAGGCTAGTGCAGCTTGTCGGACCCATATTCGGATGAAAGATAAATTTCGGAAAGGCGCTCAGTCGCGAGCACCGCCTTGCGCAAACTGTGAGGTAAGATGTCGAAAATACATGTACATGCAACTGTTGAGGACGTTTTGGCTCACTGTGAAATGAGAAACAGAAAGCATGCATTCTAGATTTTTCGAGTGCTTTCAATGAGCCTACCTCAGTGTCTGCTTGGAATTGCGGTAAATAAATATGATTCATTTGGTGCAGTGGACGCCTTTTAGTTATGTAAATATTTTTAGCAAATATTGTTAAAGGCAAGCTTGTCATAAGCAGCGTTTCTTTAGCATAGGCGCCACTTGTTGTTTCATGGCGTCTGAGCATAAATGTTTATCTCGCCACGTTAATATTAATTTTAACGTTGAAAAAGTGGTCCCACATATCGCCGTAAATAACATATTCGTACGTCCAACCGCATCTCATTTCGCTTATTTGGCTTTGAGCAAAAGGTAACCGATATCGTAGCCACATCACAGGCGAGACAATGTGCAATACAATGTCCTTGTAAAGGTGCGAGTGGCTTCCCTTAAACATGCACATTCTCCCATTTAATTAACCTTGCACCCTTATGGAATTGTACACGCTCTCTGAATTTAATTATTTATATTTTTTCAGATTCTTGGCTGCAGGGAAACGCTCTGGTCATCTTGGTTCAGTTTCCTAAACGGGTGCTGGACAGCCTGTGGCATTGTTTCGTCGGTGCCAGGTGCTGTGGGACGTCCTTGCGTCTTTATACGATACATTTCCATCAAGTGCAGATGAGTGGCTACGGGTAAATAACACGTTATTACATGGTGTTCAATGCATGTGCTTTAATTTTGATAGCACGTGAATGACTGATATGTCATCTCTGCAATGGCTCTTTTCATTGATGTGGCCTTGCTTACAGAACAGACTTCGTGAAGCTTATAGCGCCTGAAAAGACAAGGCCGAAAGGAAGACGTGACACACACAAGCGATTTGTCACGTATGGAAACGGCACCTGGCAAAAATGTATAGCATTGTATCATCAAAATATCCTCAACATGTTGCCAATTCAGGACCCGTTTCTTGTAAAGAACTCTGATGTGGTACTGGATTACTTCAGGTCGTCAACACATAAGAATATTAAGGCCTTCTCTGTAGACTTAACAGACCTGTTTTATTCCTTACCACATTCAGGTCTGCTCTCCAGTGTTCAGTGTTCTATTGACGCCTTTGGAAACGTTTTCTTCACGAACGCCACCGGGATGTCGAATGCCGGTTTCTTAGAACTTAGTTTTTATCTTCGGTCTATTTTCATTTTGTGGGAAGGAGAGCCTTTTATGCAGAAGGAGGGAATTTGCATCGGATCGTGTATAGATCCCATTCCTAGTAATATATTCAGCAGAACTAGACAAGAACATCAGTGGTTGGCTTCCAGATATTAAGATTCTCAAAAGCTTTTAGATACGTCGATGAATTTTTAGTTCTACTTGACTGCAGCTCTATTTTGATTATTTAATCACTACTGCACTTTCTTTTATACGCGAGGGTTTATCTCCTCTAAAAGTTACGCGTGAACTGCCGATTGACTGAAGTATTCGATTTCTTGACATTAAGTTTTTATTTGGCAACGACCATGTACGCTTGAAGTACGAGCCTCGCGCGAACAAGCCACTGCTCCCATATAAGTCGGCGCACCGTAAGTTTGTTAAGAGGGGAACCTCAAAGACATGCTTGTCAAATGCTATATGTAAGTCATGTCCAGAGCTGATGACCGAAAGCTTCAACGATCAGATCATCCGTCTTCGATTGGCAGTTTACTCTACACATGTGCTTATTGGCGTTGCTGAGGGGTCTGCTCAAGCAGCAGCTATCAAAGAATTCCGCCAGCATGCCTTATGTACATCAGAAGAGCGTTGCTGTCATCCCATATATCCACGGCCTATCGCACCGTTTAACGAAATTAGGTCAGCTTCTACAAAATTGCAATGTCTGTGCATACTAGCCAGACCAGGCCTGTCTGATAAGCGCACGTGCAAAAAGAAACACCAGGAACCGTTTGTTCAATGTGCGGGAGCAGTTGTTTACAACCTTCCTATAAAGTGTGGGGCAAAATTACGTGGGGCAAAGCGGAAGGTGCCTCAACGAGCGTTTAAAGGAATACGGGTATAATGTAGCAGAAAAGCGGGGTTGGTTCCTTGATGCTCACTGCAGGCATTGCAAGTGCGCTGTTGCCAGGGTGGATGATGGTGACCACTCGACGTGTGCTGCAGCATACAGAGACTGCTCCATTGTGGGAAGAGTCCGAGGAAGATAAACACGCGAAATTATCGAAGCAGAAATGATTGATAGGCTTGGGGATAACTGTGTGTCAAAACCATCAATTGCCCTTTCCCTCAAAGAGTTAGCTTACCTGCGAAATGGTGTGTAAGAGATTTTCGCAAACAGCGCATGTATGATGATGCACGCGAAAAAGTTGCACATATGTATGGGTCCCTTGCTCGAAAGAAGGATTGTTTCAAGTTCGCGCCATTGTGCGTCACGTCTTCCTTTCGTCCTTGTCTTTTCACGCTCTATAAGCCTCACGATGTTTTACCAACAAGCCGAAATCACTGCATTACAGGACAGAGTTATGCATTAATTCTCATCTCATGTACCCTCATTCTTCAGATTGCAAGGGATTTAGAGGCGCGGTGGAACATGCCCCACTGTCTGGGCGCGATCGATGGAAGACATGTTGCCATCTATTGTCCTTCCAAATCAGGAAGTGAGGAAAGCAGCTACAAAACTGTTTTCAGTAAATCACTGCTTGCCATCAGCGACGCCTGCTAAGTGTACTTACGCATAATTGATGCGTTACTGGTACTAACATTAATCATGGTCAGCACCACCTGACACAGTTGTGCTCAATGAGAGGTACAGTTCAACAGCATACTGAGAAGTGCATTTGAGTTAAAGGTGTGTGCTTAGGTTTAGGTGGACATTAAAGAGCACCAGCTGGTCAAAGTTCAGCCGCGGTCGCTTACCCCGGCGTGTTTTGCAATGATGTTGAAGTGTTTGCACGTAAAATGACAGAAATTATGTTTCAGATAAGGTAGTAAGGTTTCGTATATGTGTATGTGCAATTATTTCGAAAAGTGTAAAAATAAAGAAAGAAAAGGACACCTTACTTTGATGTAGGCTGCGAAGCTTCATTTCCTTAGCCACTGCTTTGTAGCAAACCTAACAGGTAAAAAAAATGCGTTTACAGAGAACTGTTTCTGTTATCTTTATATTTTTGTACCTAAAGATAGGCCATCAATGAATTGACTGAGATGGCGGCGTCTTGAGCCGAAGTAGGCTAGAAGCGCCTATCATTTCAAACAAGCAAGAATTCCCCCTTATGCACCACCGAGCAATGTTGGCAGTAGTCCTTTCTACGTGGTGGGAGATGAAGCATTTCCCCTGAAGACGTACATGATGCGGCCGTATCCCAGGAAAAGCAATTTTAACCTTTTTATTTCTCTACATGCTTGGCAGCATTCTTTTAATGATACGTACTTAAATCTGTTTAACTAATTCACAGAATGAACTGCTAAGAACACATTGTGATTACATTGCATGCAAACACCTGGATGAACATGTCCATTGATAGTGCCTATTGAATGTGGGTACTTCAAAAAAGGAATTGAGCTCAGACACTCTGATGCAATGTCCACATGTGACACCGACTGTGCAGATCTGAAAAAAAAGAAGCAACATAAAAGCAACGTAATCATAAAATCAACATAATCCTTACAATATGGGTGCCCTTACTTTACCTAAAATCGGTGGTTGACATTCTGGGGATCTTCAGTGGCCTGTTCATCCCGAAGAGAAAATTGAAATTTACATTGTCAATAACAGGCTGTGCTACAAAGTAGCATAATATTTGTGGATAGGACATCACGCGTGCATGCGAACTTTTTAATTGATCCTAATGCGACTGCTTGCCTTTCAGCATGACACGCTGTATCTAGGTCACTATCCTCACTGTCGCTTGACCTGCAGGAGAAATTGCTGTCACCACGTATGGATTGGACTTAACCTCAACATATAGAATGAAATATCAAGCATATCTTCGGGAATATTGAGGTCAACATTGGTCGAAAGGTTGCTCTCACCTATCTGGTTCAATGACTGCAGGTGCCACGCAGAGTGGCGATGCACCTGTTCCAGAAATATCGTCCGCAGAACTTGAATCATAAGTGGGATCCTCCAGCTGGCTTGTCTCTGGAACCTCCGTGCAGCTTTCCGTGCTCTTGCTTGGTTGATGCACGACTGGTGTTATGTGTCATTCACCAAAAATCAAGAGAAACACTTTTGATCTTCGAATCCTCCTCACTGCTTTGTACAATATTGTTTGCATAAAATGAGCACTATCTGTTGCTTTAAACGAATGCAAAATTACGTAGGGCAACTTCAAAAATAAGACCTTTTAGTGGAATTTTCCAAATGTGCGCCATACAGTGATGAAAATACGGACAGAAGCCACAATACATTGAGCTCAGTGCAATTTCAGTGCAGTTATTTAGTTATGTTGACATACGAGTCCATTTACCCTTTAGGGAGGGAAAATGTGCTGAGCTCGTGGAGCGCATAATTGGAAAGAAAGATAAGTCACGAGACTAGCACTTCATTGTAAATCATCCAGCGCTTCTTTGTTCATGCAGACTGCAGATTATTTGAGCTCCTGTAATGGTCTGCGCTTCTTCCAGAACGTACGCATGCGTTTGATGCTTCTATTTAACAGCACTTATTGCGAGGACCTGCTGAACAGTAATGTTCACAGTGCAGACTGCGTTTTGCTGCTTTCCGTCTCCATGAATATGGGATCCTATATTGTACAAGTGCGAGCTTCAAGTCGTGATGAGAAGCAAATAAAATATGAGGAATGTTTGAGTGCAGCCTCTTCAAGTCAGAGAGATATTTAATTGGCGTCGGACAACAGTCGTCAGCTTACTTCTGTACAGTGAAGGTCAACTGTAAAAAGTGATCTTTTTATAGTAGCCTACACCCTGCTGACAAACCTTCTGTGCTGAACAGTAAACGTGGTGATTGCTAGACGTAGTCCTCTTCAGGTGCAGGCAATTTGGAACTGGCATCAGACAACACGGGTTCGCAGTAAAATCGGCCTTCCGGTTCAATGGATAATTTTTTTTTTGTTTCAAGTAAGCTAAACCCTTCTGAGCAAAAGTTCCTGCACATCATTGCTTTTTATGATCACTATAATTGTTTGCCTGAATAGAAAAAAATTCTTGTTTATATGCAGGATTTCTCTATTCATTTTTCGTTCAAGTGCTGTGAAAAGTGCCTTCCAACTCACCCTTCAGGACATCGGAAATCAATGCGCAGATGCTGAAAAAAATAAGAAAAAACATTATGATACTTATGTTTATCGTGCCATGGGTTGCCCAAATCGTTTCATGGCCAACTTCGAAAATATGCTACACTTATTATACATCACGCAAACATCATGTAGAAGTACTCTGCTATTCATTAGTGATTGTTCATGTCTGTGTAGGTAATCAGAGCAGTTACTCATTAAGAGCTATGTTTACATTATGCAAAAAGGTTATGATGTGGCGAACATATCAATAATTAGGAAATATTTAGCTTTGCCAGCGCATCATGAGTACATGTTGCTCTGGAGCTCTAAATGTGTAACTCCATGACTATTGACATATGTTCACATATATAAAGGTTATTCATCCATGTTTTGCACATTTATTTACAATTCTTTCCTTTAAATGGTCACAAGGTTCATTCTCTGTGCATACTGCACTACCACTTGTATACTACTGTTGTATTTTGATGCCAAGTCATTCATTTTCCCTACGTTGCTGTGCATTCAATATACATTTTGCTTGCAAATTAGTTTCCCAACTCCGTGTATGTAATAAAAGGGAGCATTTTGTGTATAAATGATGTATGCATGTGTTTTTTCTTTGTAATTCTTTTTTTCATATCCTGCATGTAAATGAGTGAAATTGAAGTAATAGAAGTAGCTCAAAACAATCGTGCTGAGCTTACATCGGTTCTTGTATCACCGGGCCCATTAGAGACATCATTGCCTAGAAGTGTACCCACTTCAATGTTGGCACGTCAGCTGCACCTGCTCCGCTTCTCATCGAGTCTTTCCTTTTATTCCGATGCTTTGGAAGGTATCCTTCAAGTTCTCGAATTTAGTTTGAGCTGCCATTACTGCAAAGATTTCATTTTTTATGGACACATGTGCGCAGAGCTGTAGCTGCGGTCGGGGATATAATTAGCCAGTCACAGGTGAAAATATAACACTTCCTTATAGTGGTATAATAAACATCTACTGCACTGTTATCATACGCATTTTTCAGTGCCAATAAAATAATGTAGCTCTGGAATACTACTTCTGCAATGTTAGGCTATACATTAACTGAAAAGTATTTTCCTTGTGGAATATATAGAAAATGAAATAGACAGTGAAACATAATGCCATTACGCACAATCTGTTTATTTTGCCCTATGACTCGCCTGCAGTGTGTATTTGTAGTGCGTCGCTCCACATCAAGTTGCGTTCTCAAACTGTGCCGCTTACCACCAAGAGCATACAGCGCAACACACGGGACACTCACGATAGTGACGGGGCATGCATCATCAACCTCGTCCTAGGCTAGTTCGCCGTGCGGCTAATTATGCGCTCCATGCAGAGACGCAAAGTATAGCTGCACATATTCACGGCTTCACCGGTAGTCGGTTCACCGGTGTTCGAAAGGGCATTCTGCGTGCTGGTTTCGCTCCCGTCCCACCTGGGCCGCAATATTGTAGCGCAGGATTTTCCCAGAAACTAACGTATTTCAACGCATTTCGCGTTCGTGAGCGGCCTCGTTCGACGCTCCGCCCGGTTCGGAGCATCTCTTGACCATTCGCGAACGCGAAAAGCGCCGAAAAGGATTAGCATCGGGAAAAGGCATCGCTGCAATATCGTGACCCTGCACTGTTTACATTCAGTGAACGCAGCACCTACTTGTGCACTCGGCTGGCAGGCCGTCCAACAAAAACAAACTCGTTCGCTAGCCGGGCAACAAGCGTTGTGACTTTTTTATGGACGACTTCAGAACTCTTGATACCCAAGCGTAAAGCTCTAGTATCGCAAGGCTGCACTATCGCAAAGCTGCAGCATCGCAATGCTCAGCTGGGACTTGCGATATAGTAAAGAAGCAAAGATGGCAGAACACGCACTTACCGCTCAATCCAAGCTCGGGACCGATCTTGTGCCATTTATTTTTATTTTTATTTACAGAATACTGCAGGCCAACTTGTGACCCAGGCAGGAGGGAATACGGTCATACAGTAATGTAATTAAATACGTTCAAAGAAAAGAAGTGCATATGAAATATGAAATACATGGAATCATATGAGGTGCATTGAAGGATGATATAAGTACATAAAAAAACACATTCTACAAGCATACAATGCAAGGGATTGAATTGAAAGGAGAGAAATATTTACAGTACCAGTTTACACAGGTTGTTTTTTTTTTTTCATGCTAACACGCATGAAAGTACTCATGTGGTCACACGTTTACTTGAAATGCAGTTTTTCAGTGGCATTTAATATGTTATTGAACAGGAATACATCGGTCGGCAGAGAGTTCCAATCATTTAATGTTCTAGGAAAGAAGGAATATTTAAAGCAATTTGTACGCGCGAAAATAGGGGTTATTTTGTAGGGATGATAATTTCTGGTAGCTCTAGCAGGTAGCGGCTGGAGACAGGGTGAATGACCAAGTTGTAGTTCCCTTTTCCAAAGGCGGAAAAGCAATGTTAGGCGTGCTACCTTCCTTCGGGATTCTAGGGTGGCAATATTATTTTCATTAATCAATTGAGAGGGGGAGTCATAACGTTCATAAAAATTATATATGTAGCGGACGGCAATCCTGTTTATGTTTTCCACTTTTTTAATATCTTTTTTCGTGAATGGGTCCCAGACGACGCAAGCATATTCTAATCGCGACCTTACGAGTGTGTTGAATGCCAATTGTTTTACGGATGGAGGAGAATGTTTAAGCTTGTCTCAGTAGGCCGAGTTTACGTCGAGCAGACGCACAAACATTATCAATGTGTTGCGACCAGGTTAGACGATTGTTGATGGTTACATCCAAATATTTAAAGGAGACTGTTTCAGAGACCGCGGATTGATTAATAGTGTATTGATATTGTGACGCTCTTAGGTGCATAGTGGGTTCACGAATGTGACGCGCTTAGGTGCATAGTGGGTTCACGCCTCAACAAACAGTATGTGGGGGCACCGAAGGGTAGTGAACGAGGACGACGACGTGTGGCTGGCTGGCTGAGTCTCGACAGGCGCTCAGTTGACCAAGGCCATCGCTTCTAACTCTACCCGGCTTCAAAGTAACGCCTTTTGTGGGCGTAACAATATGTTAGAGGGTGTTTTTTGTTGGTAATGCGCATAAAAACCGTTTTTTCTTCATTAAGTTTCATTTCCCAGGTGTCGCACCAGTCATAAGTCATCCTTTAGCACGTTGTCCTTGTGCATCACGTGGTGGCGCTTGTCAAAAAGGAAGGGGTGGTTACGCACCAATTCGATGAGCATTTCGGATGTCGCAACGGATTTTGACGACTGCGACATGACGAGCGTGTGAGACACCGTCGCCATCTTTGGAAGTTCTGATTCGCGCTCAGATTGGTCGGCGGCGAATCACGACATCATCAAATGATGATGTCGTGCACTACGCACATAGTTTTACGCCAACCACCAAATCGACTTTTTCGACGTCGAATAAGGACCGTTTTGTATAAAGGAAAGGAAATTAATATTTTTTCCACGCGATGTGCTAAACCTCTCATACTTCATTTTTCAGCTGCGCTACGTTGAATGGGCTACTATTACATTTGTGCCTGCTGGATTTTTGTGGGTGTCGTGAAAGAGGACCAAATCTTGCAATTTCACTCGCTTTAGCTGAGACCAGAATCAATTGAACATAGAAATATTTAAAATATTGACAGTTTTGGCAGTCAGATCGCATCATCGACTTTCCGTGCGCCCAATCTGAACGACTGGCTCACAAAACATACCTTCGCGAAATAATATTCATTGGCGCGCTGTAGCTCAGCTGGACAAGAACAATAAAATCTCATGAAAACACGAGACATTTTTGCCACTAAAAATAAACGGGGAGAACAAGTTTTGAACTTCAACAGACATGTGGGAATTATTTCAGACATACCTAGGATGGTCGAAATAACTTCAGCTGATTTAACGTGGAATTACCAATCAGTAACGCTGGTACGTTCATTGAACATTTAAAATAATTAAAGAAAATACTTCACACCAATAAATATTTTGCAATGATCCAGACATTACATAAAACTGAATACGAATACAATGTAGTTGTGGTAATTACGACGTGCAACATACCCAAATGTCACATACACGCACAACTATTCAACACACACAAATTTCTTAAATAAAATGTGCAATATACGGTCAACAATGCAATCGGCTGACATTGATAATCATACGGTCATGTAAATTTCGCAAAATGTACGAGAAGAAACTGTGGGTGTCAAAATGCGTTGCATGATAATGGCAGGAGGATTGTACGATTAAGTCACATTCAATAGCGAAATTGGCTTCATTCCTAAGGATATTTATATTAGCCTCGTGTGCTCTGTGCTTTTCAGGTTAAAATACTTCTGGGCCTTCTTGGAGCCTATACCACTTTCCTGGTTGCAAAGGTGAGAACATGCTGAAGCGAGATAATGCCTACGATGAGTGAAAAATTAGAGTTTAAAAATATCTTCGACATATATGATTATTCATTTCTGGCCATTTCCTTGGACGACTTGCTGGAGAAAAAAAATAAATGCCGGGACCTGGCGCTGGCTTTTTCCCTATTGTCTAATTTCTTAGGTGCTGGAGGTGTGCCTGCGTATTGGCAAGGTATCGCGGTGAAACATTCCTGCAAAATGCGTAAAAGAAGCCGATGTTCGGCTTTGCTGCATTTGTACATACGTGCATAAACAAGTTATGCAAGGCTGAGAATAAATATACGGCGTTTTTGGTATAATAATAATAAGGAAACAGACGCGTAGAAAAATGCTGTCTTCGTCTGCAAGTTAATCTGCAATTCTCACATTGTGCGAGTAGTCGGTCAACGAGTTCAGAAGCAGCGATTTTACAACGAAACAAGTTATGAGCTCGACAAAGGGTTAAACTTCCTCATTCGTCTTTGCTGTAATGCGGCCGTGCTTGCCATTATAACGTGATCCAAGCATGATTGGTTTATTGTAGGTAGGAATAACAACGTTCGACCATTTACTGCGACAGGCCACCTATGTCTCTTCACCGAACGCCGCCTTCGTCCTAGTGATATCACTTCATAGACGCCCCATGCTGTACATCGACACGAAATGTTGTTTGTATGTCGGCATAGCTTGTGAAAGGTGTAGTGTGCGGATGTAAATATTGCTGACATTAAGGTTCTAATCTGCATAATGCACCCGGAAGATCATTGCATTAAATTACACTTCAAGTAATACGACAATAATGACAATAGCGCGCATCCCATTCAGCTGTATAGTACCTTACCAACCGCTTTACGTAGAATGCAACGTGTTCATTAGATCTGCATCATCTTCTTTGCTACCAGCACCTTATATAGCTCACCAGCGATGTAAATTAACTGCGTTGGTTCAACGGAGCTTAGCTGCCAAAGAGCGCGCTACACGGCACTCCTCAGTTTGAAGAAATTATCGAGATCTATACTGCAGCATGTTTCTCTTGTTAAAGAGCCCGCTGGTTTAAAAAAAGGTGCTAGTTCTAAAAGGAAAAGAAACAAGTCCCAGCAAGTTTGCCGTGGTTCAGCTCGTAAAACAGTTAAGCCGGAGACGCGTTTTCAAAGCTTGGACTGCGCGACGAAGGAAGACAGCAGGAACGATGTCAGCAGTTCGCATGTTGACACTTTAATTACGATTGTAACTCGAGGTCCGCCACCGTGATCAGGTCAAAGTATGTGTGTGGGAAAGCCAGCTTACGGAATTTTGCATGTCCTCTATTGATATGTAAATTATTACCACAGTATGTGAACACTGTATAATTCATTTCGAGTTGCTTTTTTTTGTGCGATGCATGCCCTGATACACATGACCGTAAAATCAACTGCGTTCACCTGCTCCATGAGAGCGGCAAGGAAATTGTTAGCATGGCACTCAAACATACTTCACGTGCCGTGCATATCAGGATAAAATGCAGCGATGACTAAATGGGGTAGATACGCAAACTATCCGCGCTTTCGAATTAGAATAGCATGTGTAAATGCTCTCAATGGAACGTAGCTGCCAAAACTTTTTAATATGATGTACTGAAGGAAGTAATCTGTGCTCTTCAGCGTCAGACTTACGCAAGTGAAAGCGAGATCGGTCGGAGGAAAGGAAAAGTATGGTTGTAATTGGTAGTTCTTTATATTTGTCACACTACGTACCAAATATAATAAAAGTTTACAGTCACATTATCATACGATAAAGAGCATGAAGGCTAAAGCCTTCCCGCTCACGAAGCATTCGTAATATTACTTGATATTTTCATTATCATGCGTTGTTACCTCTTGTTACTTGTTTTCTCCCACCAAAGTTCCTGGGTTCGAATGCCTTGATTAAGTTTGATTTAATTAACCGTACATTTAATAACTTCGCCTTAATTAATACCAAAGGTAGTGGGCTCGAGTCTCGTTCTTTCTCGAAGTCGATTGGAAGCCAACTTGGAGATATGGCTGATTCGCCCATATCTCCATGCTGGGTCGTGGGTTCGAATGCCTTAATCAAATTCGCCTTAGTTAACACCAAAAGCCCTGAGTTCGACTCCCGCCAGAGGTCGAGGGTTTGGCTGTCGACCTTGGCCATATCAATTGGAATCCAACTTGGAGATATCGTCGGTGCGCCTATATCTCCAAGTGGGTTCTATTCCCACCAAAGTTGGATCGTTTGGCCCCACCAAGTGTACTGGGCTCGAGTGCCTTAATTTACTCGATCTTAATTAGGCGTGCCTTAATTCATTTCGCTTTAATTAACACCAAATGTAGTAGGTTCAACTCCACCTTCGCGTTGTGGATTCGAATCCAACTTGGAGGTATGGCCGGTGCGAACATAACTCCCACAGGGTTCGATTCCCATAACAGGTCGTGGGTACCAGTGCCTTAATTAGGCCTATCGTAGTTAACTTTGCTTTAACCCCAAGAGGCCGTGGTTTTCCCTTTGTCGAGTGCGACCTTTGGTTCGCACTCGACAAAGGGGTACGAGTGCTTTAATTAAATTCGCTTGAATTGACACCAATGGTCATGACTTCGACTCCCACAAGAGGTCGTGAGTTCGAGTGGCTTAATTCCCTCAATCCTAATTAAATCCACCTTAATTAACTCCGCCTTAACACAACAGGTCGTGCTGACAGTTTTCTTCGCCTCGGCTTCGCTCTTTCGTACAAAGAAATTGATTACCTAATTCGCCCTAATAACACCAATGGTCATGTGTTCTACTCCCACCAAAAGTCGATGGTCTTAATCAAGCTCGCCTTAATTAACACCACATGTACTGCGTTCGACTCCCTATGAATTCTGGTGCCGTAACGCTGGACATCGGATTTTTTCATTCCATGAGCCGTAGAAGGCTTTCCCCTTAAGAAGAAGCTTTAGCTCGGGACCAACTCCGATGTCGCCCATTCAAATACATGTACAACGCAGAACAGCTTTTGCGAGATAACCACTGGGCCAATTTTAATGAAAGTTGTTGCATTTGATAAAAAAAACGTTCAATTCTAGTGATTGTTCAATTCGGACAAAATTAGGGCCCCTAGATAAAAAACTGCCTGGTTGATATTCACGGTTATGCTAGGCAGTTACTGACAAAGAAGTTTCCAGTTTATTTTTGTGTAGTATATGTTTTTACGCACCGGAAGGCCAAGAAGGATGCGCAAACGCACGCACTATTTGTGTGCGCTTGCTCGTGATGCCAATGTATTCAGGTGACGCTGTCATTGCGTGCAGTGTGCGTCGGTGCACCTCATTTCATACCTGTTTACTCACTTTGAAGCAGATGCAATCACGTATTCGTATGCCGTATTAACGGAAGACATACGTGCTACAACATATTTACATGTGCACCTTTTGGGACGTTGCGCTGAACTATGATGGCTTAAATTGTTTTTGTGTTGCAGAACTTACGCCTGCTAGAATGAATACCGGCAGCACGTTTGTAACAAATTGGTCCCTGTTGACAAAGCTGTGCCGCCGAGGTTGCTGTCGACAGTTTGGCGCTGTTTTACATTTTGCGCTATTACGGTGGGCAAAATGGCTCAAAATGTCTTCGCGAGCGCTCTTGGTTCTATAGTCGTTTCTCGATATTGCGTGACATGATGCTATACTGTTGTGCTCGGTCAACACCGTGCAGTATGAAGAACCTACGCTAATGCTTGCCGTGTCATGAGTATTCATACGCCTACCTACACCTTGCTTTAAGGTGGAGTGAGCCTTTCAAAACACATAAGCTTCCTGCTAAATTTAGCGATGTCAGAATCAGAATGGTTGCCCGCCAAGGGGCAAGCCACACCGTGACTCAGACAAGTGACACTGCCCACAGTTTATGGTGCAGCGCAATATTAACATTTCTTTCATAATGTCTGCTAACCGCAACAAATACCAGTACTACTACTACTAATAATAATATTAATAATAACAATAAAGACGAGATGATTGTGAAAAGTATCGACATTTCTTTATTTTAGGGAAAACTATAAAGGGCGGGTTGGCCACAGTGCGCTTAGACAGGGAGGGTTATTTCCGTGTTCATTCTGCAAGTGACAGGAGTTATCCAGCGATATACCCAGCGACCCAAGTTGGCATGAAAGAAAACGGTTACATCCGGACATAAATACGACACATACCGGAGAGTGGGTGACGTATTCTAAGAATGCTAACGGTAGTAAAATATGGGTGGCCTTTGCGGCTGTAAGTTCGGGACAGCTGTGTTTATCTTCGTTATTAAACAGTATAACATATGACGTACTCTGGAAACATATTATTGCAGTGATTAATAACCACATGTTCAGAAAAAGTCTTGGAAACGAATGTGTAGTCTCCGGCTAAAAGTGGCAGTAGGTGAAAAAGTACGCGGATGTGGGAGCGAAGTTTCGCAGTGCTGTACAGTCAGTCTCTATCTATTATACCAACGTTTTCAAAAACTCATCTAGGGGCACCCACTGCTTATTTTATGTCTCATTAATTGCTCATGCGTTGTTTCCAGACTTGAAGCTTCGTGATACAATGTCCTTCGGAGTCTCTGGCAAGCGCAGGTCCCAGATGAATTATTTTCGTGCAGTGTCGCTGTCGTGGCACTCCACTCTGCTTCAGATCTAACGCAGGGAATTTGATTGTTTTTCAACGCAGGGAGTCTGCGCCTACCGGGTCCGCAAGTACGCTCGAACAAGATTAGCGGGATCGTCGCCGAAGGTAGAAGAAGAGCACGAGGAACACCAAGGCGACGAGATGGAAGCGACGACCAGCTTCATCAAAAGCGTCCCTGCATCCGACTCCACGGCCACGTCGCCGTCAGAGCCACTGCACCGTCGGTCTGTCAAGGGACGCGAACACGAGCTTGAAGGCTCCGTAGATTTCGACGACGTGCACTGAGCGCTACTGGCACGCTCACTGCTCTAGGCACAGTAAATACTGTTCGAAGTTGATGTGAATGCAATGAAATGGATTATGAATGCAATGAAAAAATCAGCTTGAGGTCAAAGTAATTTCTACTGCCGTGGTTCAGGAAGTTCCGAACCACGTTTGTGAGCAATAAACGGTGACTTTGAAGGCAACGTTGGCCGTATTTGTTCCCTTCGAAAAACTTTTTGAATTTTTGGCGCCTTGTGTGAGTATACGTTGCTCATGAGTGTTATCACGTGAAGCTACGCGCCAATGTTTGAAAAGAGGAAGAAACAAAGCAAGGTAGGAAAGACAGCCTCAGGCGCAGGATGATACTCTTGCCTTTGTTTTAAGGGTGATGTTGTGGTCGTCTTTCGTCGGTTTGGTCTTTCCTAAGCTATGCAGCGTAATTTCACTCCCACAATAAATGCTGAAATAGCCTCACGGCAGCTTCATTCATTGGCTGTTTTCAAAAATCAGCTCATGGGTACCAGTGCGCGGCTAAGTTTACTTCAGATAAAATACGAACAAATAGGATACGCACTTTGCTTTTTTCGTGTATGTAAACACTGCGAGAAGGTGCGTAACATTGAGGCAGATTTTCTCATGTTTTGCGCGTTCTATTTGTAACGCACTAGCGCCAAATGTAATTTACTCACTAGTTAAAAACATTCGAATCAATGCACTGAACCTGTGTGTACACTGAAGTAGATTCGCAATACAACCATGTGGGTACAAATGCAGGACACGATAACTTTGCTTTTGCCATATGTCACTCCAACGGCCGTAATAGTTGTCGAAAATGATGTCGGCATAAGGTATGAAAGTGAACTTTACTATTTGGCTCGACAAAGCAACTAAGGCGGCTAGTCGTTTTGTCAAAGCGTAGAATACTTATGTTCAGGAATAGTTCTTACATTGGCGCACTAAGCTGCTAAATTATTGAAAATTAAATTTACGACTTTAAGTTTCCGACACTTAGGAATGGGATATGAAGGTGGTAGTTCCGGATACTAATGAGCACCCAGCGTTATTTAACGGGCACCTTATGCGCAGTACAACTGCGTTTTTAGATTCCGAATTCAACGCGGGGGCCGCTGTCGGGATCGAACCAGCGACGTCGTGCCCAGCAGCACAACGCCGTAAGCGCTAAGCATTAACCTTGTAAGCCGTTTTTTTCCGCAGCTCACACCAGATTATCCTTCAGAGCGGGTACTATTCAAGACTAACCGACCGATTAGTTCACGTTTAGCTAACAGTGCTCAATGACCACGTGGAGCGCGACAGCTGGCAGGAACGCAAGTTTTTAACACGATGCTGTTCAGCGCCCCGTGTCGCCAAAAATCTTATTTCGGCGCCTGACGTGGCTTGACGTAAAATAATTCTGAACCACAACCACGCAGGCCATCGACGTGGCGCAGACTCGTTACAGAACTAACTGAATTCATCAAAGTAAAATACGTCAGAAAAATCCTAAATTAAGACTTAAGCAGAACCTCCAGACATGATAGCATCAGAGTTTAATTTGAATGTACGAGAAAACATACCTCCGCTAAGTGGAACGTCAAATAGAAACCCGTTCACAAACCCACAAATACAAAAGCTCGGTTCCCCTCAACAACAACGTCGCGCTCTGCTTCACGCATCTGCAACAAAACTGCGCATGCCGGGAAGCGTGAGAAGCACTCAGGGGTCTTTGAAATCTATCGCGTTTTACTCTCAAAGGCGAAGGTTAGGCGTCCTCCAAATTTTTGTTTAAGTATGTATGAAGATAAAGCGAGTTTGTACAGGACGTACGGGTGGCAGGGAAAACCAATTCTATGCGCACCCTGCAAAAGACGTGTTCATGCTTGGGTGCTAAAAGGTTTAGAGCTGGGAAGAACTGGCGAAGCCATTCAGTGTTCGACTCTACGCGACTAGAACTAAATTCATTCCATTAGGTACGGAGTGCGTGAACACTCAAACGATGAAAGGATTATAAATACAGGCACGAAATAAAACAGGTGCGCACGTGCACATTGCAGCTTTTATTAGACCACTGTTATTGGAAAAAATGCAAACTGGTCACTACATGGCCGTACCGTTAGCATGTGTTTAACATCCGGTCTACCGAATATCAGACAGTTTCAATATTTCGTAAACGGCGCCATGCTACAATAACAGACATTGCGGATCCATACTGCGCACGAGCAACGAGCTAAGGCGACTTAAAGCGTTGCTTACCTCCGTTAATTTCACAATTTAGCGTGAGACGCTAAGACTCGAAAAGGCGGCTTCACGCGAAAAGCATGCGGCGCCTTCCACGCGACAGCTTCCCCCCTGGCGCCAGTCTTTTTCTGCTGCCTTGCAGAACCCGTACATCTGCACTAAAGGGTGGTACTGGCATTGGATTCGTTTCACCTTGCTTTCTCAGTGGACAACGGACGATAACTCAACGCTACTGATATTTATTCTCGGTTCAGCACAATCATGCGACTAACAAAAGCATCCACACTGTGATGGCATTGGATTCAGAATCGCTCCAGAAAGAGATAGAGGCAGCACGCAGAACTACAAACACACGTAAGACTTGTATTAGACATACTTAAGACATAGAAACAGCGCGCACACGTGATGGTTCCTAAAGTACATTCGTGAGGACGAGCCGGTATATGTTAATAAGTCAAAGGTAAGCGTACATCGAACCGTTCATGTAGAAGCAGATGTCGCCGTGTCGGAGAGGTCACGGAACTGGTGTCGGACAACAGGGTCGTACGGCAGGTGTTGTCTGCCCGCGCAGAGCTCAGGTGGCCCTGCGCCACGGTCGATGAATGGGAGCTTCTGCGTGCCCGGTTTTCTGACGGCGTGGTTGCGCTAAGGAGCACACAACAGCAGTGCACATCGCTTCACGTCCAACAGCCGGCAAGGCAGACTTCTTTGCGCTCTTCCGAGCGGTCATTAAGCTAGGCTCACGAACGCCAGCCCTTCTGGACCAGTTGTCCAACGGGAGAACCGGCCGACGTTGTCTCTCAGCTGGTGAGAGCATCGGTTCGGGTGTAGGCGTAGTGGAATATGCGGCGATTCCTACTATGGGCCGGACGCCCGGCGAGGAAGCTCTGCCTTCGATTACGCGCAATTGTAGCTGTCCAGCTCTTCAAATTGGCGATGTCTGTCTGAAGCCGCGAAGGAAAAGAGCGAGAAAGGCGCATAGAGGTGAAAACAATTGCACGCCGTATAAAGTACGAAGGAGCGCGAGGATGGATGGTCGGTGGATGCTATAAGCGTCCCCTTTGGAACTGGGCGGTGGGTTGAAGTACCAACTTTCTGTTATAATATAGCCTAATGTCTTACCTATGTTAAACAAGAAAAGGAAAAAACGCCAATACTTCGCATAACCAAACTTTCTGAACCCCTATTGGGAACTTTGTTTTTGTACGCCTCCGTTGTTTGTCGTTTCCCTACTTCTCTTCTACTAGTTTTCCAGTCACCCCTTAGTAATCTATATTGCGGATATGTTTGCTTTCACTCTGCTCTCGCTGAACCCAAGGGCTTGAATGAGGCCAGAGTTGCTAAATAGACTGCTGGGCAAATATCTTCACATTTTAATAAAACGTAGCCCATCGGTTATATTTGATTATATATTCCTCAGTCGTTCTTCAGAAGCAATTTTACTCTGAGCTCCCTCACTTCAAAACTTGTCCAACCCTATCACCCTGGACAGCATTGTTAGTAGTCTTCTCTGAGCGCCCAATGCGAGGCAGCCCACTGACCTTTAGTTCCCATCCAGTTATGATTATACGGCTGACTTAGAGCAAACAACCGCATTTTCAAATGTAAGTCCTGGAACCGTTACACCTTTCCATATACCCCGGAGCACCTCGCACCTATTGTATCCCCATAGGGCTCTGTGTTTCGTTATGGCCGCATTTCCCCTTCCCCAGGGGCGTAGCCAGGGGGGGGGGCTTATGGGGCTGCAGCCCCCCCCCCCCCCCCCCCCAATTTTTTTTCGTGCTGTGATGCACCGCCAACAAAAACAACCCACTGCGCCGGAAATAATTCTCTATTTTCTCTAGAATGTATTTTTCGCGCCCGAAAAAACATTTCGGCGCGAAGATTGTGAACTCGGGCTGGCTGGAGTCACATAACGCAACGCTCCCTATCCACGCACAAAGTTACAAGGGCGGTTTGATGGCGAGCGGGCCCGCCGCGGCATCTCGCAGATGCCGCAGAATCTACGGAGCGCATGGATTTCAATTAAGAAACTTTAGAGGTATAAAGATCACATAATGTTTTGATGCGAAAGGTGCATTGACGTTTCCAAAGTCGTGCTTTACATTTTCATTTCCGGATCTTTGTGGGTTTATTGTTCTTATTACTATTTGATGCCAAAGCTGCATTTACGTTTATAAAGTCGTACATCGGACCATACAACGAAACAAGCCAAATCAATATACTATCAGACAAGTTGGCAAAGCACGCAGCGATGTCCGATGAGACGAAGCTTTGTGAGGGTTCATATTTGCCATCATGTCACAGAAAACAATATCAACATCTTTTTCACCTGCGCCAAAGCATCCATACATGTTAAGACACTAAAGCCAGCAAAGGTAACTGCGTTCTTATTTATTTTTTCGACTTTGAATTTTATTCGCGAGGACACATTGAGCCTCTCCAATTTTTTTGTTCTCGCTACCCGTGGGCTACCAGAGCCAGCCAGAGGTCATGCGTTTTTCATGTGTTGCCCTGACAACCGCACGGCTCACTGCGGTGCGCGTTCGTTTTTCTCTGGCCGAGCGGATTTTGGCCTCGGACAGTTTTGGGCGCTTTCTGGCTAGCAGACGAGAAAAAGAAGCAATGGTCGCTTGCCGTCACCATTGTGTGGACTCGACAGATTGCAACGCGTTCATTTGAGGGCATCACCATCGTTTCGATGCTATCGCAACGTCTACGGAGTCGTATCTCGCCAATGTGAGATACCGAGCAGCATGCCTATGGTTCTCTGTGGATCAAGCAAGCGTCTCACGTTCTCTTGGATATTCCTTAGGTAGCTACATTAGGTGCCCAAAGTAAGCATACGATTGTGGCCAAGATGCTTTCCTTTGCGTTTCTTCATTTCGGTGCCCCCCCCACACACAAAGACATTGTTGCCGCGCAGCGAACTGTCGCATGCTGAAAGTTCGATTGCCGGATACTCTTACTATATTATTGCGATAGCAATTACGTGGACACTCAAGGCGCATTCCTGTCGTCGCTGTCATGTTCTGTATGAAGTCCAAGGGCGATAACATCATCAGCGCGCGCCGCATGCTGTACGTGCGAGTGAAAGCGTAGCCGACGATGGTGGGTCAGTCTTGTGGGCGCGCAACGGAGAAAAGCCTTCCGTCGCGCGCGATGCATCGGGGGAGTGGAGGAAGGGGGTTCGGGCCTTAGGATTCTGTGATCTGTGAATTTGTGATTGCGCAACATGTTTATTTGCCTGGTTTGACGCAATATACAGGGTGTTTTAGCTAGCTTTAGCCAGAGTTTAAATATATGCCGACGCACTCTAAGACGACGCGACCAAATGCATGCTGCTCACTTTTGTATACATTGTGTAGCTATTTCTGTATTTTGTTTAATTAGATAATTTGTCAAGAATAATTAACTATCTTCTGAAGCAACGAAGCTACGAAAAAAATTCCAATTAGAAAGTTTCAGACCGCTTTGCAAAGCGTCCGAATAAACAGTTTTTGTCTTTCTATCTATTAAGTATTAGTGTTTTTCAACTCACTGCGGATTCCCGCGAAATGCAAGAAACACAACGTGACATGCCCGCTTGCGTGTCGTGATCGCACTGCTCCCAAGCTTTTCGCGCACAAACAGACATAGGTGCACTAGCTGCCACTTAAAAAGCGACAGAGCAGCGATGCAAGCGTTGACTGTTCGATTTAAGCTAGCAACCGTTATCTCCTGTGCTCTGTAAAGCGACTGATGGACGTGGTTGTAGTGGTAGGTGGTAATTCCAGACTGCGATAAACAGACAAACGTGCATCGGCCGCTAAAGCGTGAGCAATTTCGTGATGCCTTTTTCCAACGAGGAAACAGCAAATATGATCCTTACTCTAGTAGCTGCAAGCAAACAAAGACGTCAGGCTTTCGAAGCTGGCACCCGGGTACGCGACTGAGCCCGATGACAATATTCAACACCTACGAGTCGCTGAAGCAAACCGGCAGCTTCACAAGAAAGAGGCAGAGAGCTTGAGTCATAAATAATGAGGTTCACTCCAACGTTTTGTCTTTCATGGCAACTAATCCACACGCTAGCACGCGCAGCGTGAGCGCACAGCTCGGTGTGTCCAACTCAACTGCCTGGATGATTTTGAAAATAGCTGGAGTGCACCCTTATCACCTGCAGTTACATCAATGCCTGGAGTGAAGGGATCTTCAAAAGAGACTCAACTTTGCGAATTGGATTTTGATTGAGGAGGAGCAGGATCCTGACTTTCTCACCAAGGTATCCGGACTGACGAGATGAACTTTTCCTGAAATTGCCAAGTAAATATCCACAACGCACGCTATAGAAGTGAGCAAAATCCCCACTGGCTAGTAATATCGCGCCACCTATATCAGTGGTATTTTAACGTTTGGTGCGGAATATATGATAGCACAGTCATTGGCCCAATGTTTCTAACAATACTCTGACCGGCAAGAGGTATGTCAGTTCCTCAAAGGGCAGGTTGAAGACTTCTGCTGCAACATGCCACTGGCCCAGCTTGACGCAATGTGGTGTCAGCACTACGGGGCCAGTCAAGCACGACAGTCAAGCACGAGCAAGCCTTCATGTTACTTTCCCAGGGCAATGGATAGGTAGAAGCGGGCCTGTGCTGTGGCCGGCAATGAATGAATGAATGTGTGTGGTTTAGTGGCGCAAGGGCCAGATATGGCCATAGAGCGCCAAGACAGTGTTAGTGATTTTGCGGTGGAATGATGAGTTCTGTGAAGAAGATGTGACTTGGCTGCAAAGGGGCCTAAAATAGTAGCTGTAAAGTGCGCAAAATCTACGTGCTATAAAATTATGGCGATGACTAATGACGAATACTATGAACATTAAAATCCATCGTAGAAGAATGATGCAAAATAGAAATTATATGAGATGGTAAAATTACTTGGAGCACTGCTGCCTCTCCAGAGCCCTTGAAACACAAGGGCCTAGAGGCATGTGCTATACGAAAGAGCTATCACAGCGGCATCCTCTGAAGAGAGGACCCGCTACGAACATGTGGGGCTAACAACATGCAAGACATCTTTCAGAAAACTTAGGACTGCGTTGTTGTCAAATAAAGGTTCTGGGCCGAGTAGCATTACGGGATGTAGGGGGATGTGCTACCGGTATGATAGGGAAAAATGTTTCCTTCTTTCGGATTCGGCTGCCCGACATTCCAGGAGGACGTGGAGGACGGTCAGCCTCTCCTCGCATCTACCCCAGGTTGGAGGATAATTTTCAGTGAGTAAAAAGTTATGCGTGCCAAATGTGTGTCCTCTTCTGAGGCGACAGAATAGGACATCTGTTCGCCGTGATTTTGTTACGGAGGGCCACGAACCTAACTGTGGCTTTATCACGTGCAGTTTGTTATTTACTTCTGCGTCCCACATACGTTGCCAGTGGTTTCGCAGTTTCCTTCTTAGGACAGGCTTCAGGTCTGTGACAGGGACCGAAGCAGTAGGATTAACTGCATGCAGTGAAATTGATGTGGCCATCTGGTCCGCTAGAACATTTCCCTCGATGCCCCTATGTCCAGGCACCCAGAATATAATCACATGTTGGTTAGATATATATGCTTTACACAGTACGGAGTAGAGTTCATTAATTACTCGATTTTTGTGGTTACAGAAAGACATCAAGGCCTTCACAACACTGAGGGAGTCCGTATATATAACTGATTTCCGGAGTTTTTATTTATTTATATGCTTTACGGCTGACAGCAGTGCGTAGGCCTCAGCCGTAAAGATACTAGTTTCCGGATGCAGTACGTCGGATTCGGAGAAGGATGGACCGACGGCTGCATAGGACACCCCGTCGTGTGTCTTCGATGCGTCTGTGTAGAACTCCGTGCAGGAGTGTTTGGGCTGGAGTTCCCGGAAATGCATTTGGATTTCAATCTCTGAAGCGTGTTTTGTAACTTGCATGAAAGATATATCGCATTGTATCAGCTGCCACTCCTAAGGAGGTAGCAGCTTGGCTGGATGCATTAGGCGAAGCTCGAGGAGTGGGACATGCATTTCATGACTAAGCTCCCTCACACGCAGCGAGAAAGGCTGTCTTACAGAGGGACGATTACGAAAGAGTGTAGCATATGTCATCTCGTTAACGGTATTAAAACACGGATGATGAGGATTAGAGTGGACTTTCAGAAAATATGTTTGGCTGATGTATGTTCTCTGCAGATGAAGTGACCACTCATTAGATTCTACATATAAACTTTGTATGGGACTCGTTCTGAAAGCGCCAGTGGCCAGTGGGATTCCTAGATGGTGGACTGGGTCTAGCATCTTTAGTGCGCTCGGGGCGGCAGAGTGATAAATCACGGTGCCATAGTCTAGTTGTGATCGAATGAGGCTTTTATAAAGATTCATTAAACACTTCCTGTGACTACCCCATGTAGTCTGGGATAGAAGTTTCATTATGTTCATTGTTTTTAGACATTTTTTTTAAATGTTTAATGTGGGTGACGAAAGTGAGTCTGTAGTCAAGTACAACACCTAGAAATTTGTGTTCTTTTTTCACAGGTATCTGTTGTCCACCCACTTCTATGGAAGGATCTGGGATAACTCCTCTCTTTCTTGTAAAAAGAACACAAGAGCTTTTGTTAGGATTGATCTTAAATCCATTCTTGTCTGCCCACATTGACACTTTGTTCAGGCCATGCTGTACCTGTCTCTCGCACATTGCGAGGTTACAGGATTTCAAAGCTATTTGTATGTCGTCCACGTAGACAGAATAAAAGATGGCCGGTGGTAATGAAGCACGAAGTGTGTTCATCTTCACGATGAAGAGCGTGCACCTGAGCACGCCTCCTTGGGGAACACCCGCTTCTTGCGTAAAAGGACGTGAAAGTACATTTCCGACTTTTACCCGGAAGGTACGATTGGACAGATAGCTTTCTATTAGGTTTAGCATATTCCCATGGATGCCCATTTCTGACATGCCTCCTAAGATTCCGTAACGCCACGTTGTATCGTACGCCTTCTCCATATCGAGGAATATGGATAAGAAAAACTGTTTGTGTACAAATGCGTCCCGGATATTTGCTTCTGCACGTACAAGATAGTTCTGGAGCGCCCTTCTCGGAAGCCGCACTGATAAGGAGCAAGCATTTTGCTCTGTTCAAGGAAATGAATGAGTCGCCGATTTATCATTTTTTCAAACACCTTACAAATGCAACTTGTGAGTGCTATCGGGCGGTAGCTTGCCACTGAGGAAGGGTCTTTGCCTTGTTTCAAAACAGGGACCACAATGGCTTCCTTCCATGCGGTTGGAAGGTACCCTGCATCCCAGATGGGGTTCAAAAGTCTGAGTAGTGTAACTTGCGTGTCATTGTGTAAGTTTTTGAGCATTTGATACATGATTCTATGAGATCCCGGTGCAGAGCTCTTGCATGCGCTCAAGGCAGCTCTCAACTCGGCAGTCCTAAAAGGGCAGTTGTACGGCTCATTCTGCCGACACTTTCTTATGAGTGGCTTACATTCTTCTATTTGTTTATATTTGAGAAAGGGTTTTGAATAATTGGTGGAACTTGACACGCTCTCAAAGTGCTCCCCAAGTGAGTCTTCCTGTTCAAGCAGGGTATCGCCTTCTGTGTTTACCAAAGGAAGCGAATATGTTTGTCGTCCTCTTATTCTATTGACCCCGTTCCAGACTTTCGCCTCATCTGTATACGAGTTGATACCCGACAAGAACCTCTGCCAACTCTCTCTTCTAGCCTGTCGGCGCGTTCTCCTGCCTTGGGATTTTACTTGCTTAAGGTTAATCAGATTCTCCGCAGTGTTAGAGGCGCGTAGCAACCCCCACGCTTTATTTTGTTTCTTACGAGCGATCCTACAGTCGCCGTTCCACCACGGAACACGCCGTTTGCATGCCAAGCCATTTACTTGTGATGCGGCATTTAGATGCGGCATCTATAATGACGGCTGTAAAATAGTGCAGAGCAGTATCAATTCCTAAAGAAGACACGTCATCCCATAAGATACTTGTCAGAGTTCGGAATTTCTCCCAGTCGGCTGTATCAACCTTCCACCTAGGAGCCTGTGGTGGGTATTCGTTTTCTTTAGATGTTCTTTACAGTACGGGGAAATGGTCGCTCCGGTAATTCATGTTTAGTTAAATTGTAATGTGGGGGTATGTAAAGAGAGCTAATGGTGATGAGTTTGTTTTGGAGAACAGCTCGAACCGCCTCTGCTTCAAGAGGCGTTTGTAGCTGTAAAAGTTGACACGCAATGCTCTTATGGATAACAATGGCGACACCGCCCGATGATGTGACAGCATCATCGCGATCTTTGCGAGAAGTCATATACTGTCGGAGAAAGTTTGTGTGTTTGTATTTTAAGTGTGTTTCCTGTAAACACAGCACTTTTGGATTGTGTTTTTGGATGAGTTCCTGCACATCATCATGGTTTCTAAGTCCTCTGACGTTCCATTGAATTATTTGTGTATCCATATTGGAAGTCAATAGGTGCTGTGTGTACAGAAACGGAAGTTATGCCCTAGATTACAGAGCCCTTTCGAGGCCCTGTAATCAGGGTTTTGCCCTTTCTGGAGGCTTCGAAGGAGCCTAGCCGCTCCTTAGGCGGTTGGTGCGCCTTGAGGATGGGTGCAGTGTCCATTGCCTCTTGTGAGGCGCCAGACACGTGCTATTGCGAGCGGGAAGTTACCAGCGAGGGTCCCGCCTTGGAGGGCAATACCCCTGCGCCCACCAGCCCGGAGGTCGATGGGGCTTCCTGAGGGATTTGGCTGCGCCGGCTGTTGCCAGCGCTGGAAGGGGCCGGGGAGGTTGGGGCTGCCTCGGCTGCGCCCACCTTCGGGGTTGCTGGCCCCGTCTGCTGGGTTGACGGAGCAGCGCTAGCTGCAGCCGCCGCGGGGGCAGATGGCGTAACTGCCGACTCACGGCTTGTGGGTCGTACAGCCGCCGGAGGCCGTTGTGACGCTGCCCCCTTACGCGCCACTTCGGCAAAGCTGGCCTTAGGAAGGTATGCAACCCGCCTGCGTGCCTCTTTGAATGATATGTTTTCTTTTACATTGATTGTGACTATTTCTTTTTCTTTCTTCCAAGACGGGCATGACCGCGAGTATGCGGCATGCTCGCCATCACAGTTCACGCAGTGTGGAGCGTTTTCGTATATTTCAGAGGCATAGTCACTGGAACTACATGTTGCACATGTCTGCCGGCCTCGGCAGTTCTGGGAACTGTGGCCGAAACGCTGGCATTTGAAGCAGCGGAGAGGATTTGGAAGATACGGCCTGACCCGTAGCATTACATAGCCGGCCTCGAGTGTCCCAGGCAGAATACTTGAAGAGAAAGTCAGTACAAGATGCTTGGTTTTTATCTCCTTCCCGTCGCGCCTTAGCATGATTCTTTTAACATTGATCACATTTTGCTCACTCCAGCCTTCCAACAGTTGGGCTTCTGTGAGCTCCATCAAATCGTCGGTGTTCATAGTTCGGTGTGGGGTTACTGTTACTGGGATTTCCCCAAACGACTCAAGTTTAGAAAGGTTTTCAAACTGTTTCTGATCGCGTAGTTCCAAAAGGACATCGCCGCTAGCCAGTTTCGATGCTTTATAGCCTGTACCAAGAGTTTCAGTCAGATACTTAGACACAAGGTCAGTGGGCATGAGAACAACGCTACAATGCGGCTGACAAATATCTTCCGCTTCTGCCTGTTTCAGCTCGTGACAGCATCCAGCCCAAGCACCGCTTCGGCGCCTTATCGGTGCTGCAATGGCGCTTTGCCACACGTGTCGCACACTGAAAACCCAGCGCCAAGTGACGCATCCTCCGCCGATCCACGAGTTGCCCCGCCAGCGCCAGTTCCTGTGACTCTCCCTGGACGGTCTACTGCATCACCATCGACATCAACGCCCCCGCTCTACTTAAACTACTGGCACCGTCCGCAGCAATTCAGTGGGCATGGGAACAACGCTACAATGCGGCTGACAAATATCTTCCGCTTCTGCCTGTTTCAGCTCGTGACAGCATCCAGCCCAAGCACCGCTTCGGCGCCTTATCGGTGCTGCAATGGCGCTTTGCCACACGTGTCGCACACTGAAAACCCAGCGCCAAGTGACGCATCCTCCGCCGATCCACGAGTTGCCCCGCCAGCGCCAGTTCCTGTGACTCTCCCTGGACGGTCTACTGCATCACCATCGACATCAACGCCCCCGCTCTACTTAAACTACTGGCACCGTCCGCAGCAATTCAGTGGGCATGGGAACAACGCTACAATGCGGCTGACAAATATCTTCCGCTTCTGCCTGTTTCAGGTTTGTTACACATCTTCTAAACGCTCAGATAACGCGTTCCTTGTCGTGTTCCCATGCCCACAGCTGCTTTTGAACCATGTGCATGAATGTTTCTTCGTGATGAAAACGTTGCTGTCCGGGGATGTCGAGCTGAATCCCGGGCCGAATTCTAATAAATCCGCGAAAGCTTCAGGTGATGACAGTTCTGTTTTAACGCTGCTTCATGATCTTCGGGACCGTTCCGCCAACATAGAACAAGGACAGGCGCGCATAATTGATTCCCTGCAAAGCCTTACAGCAAATCAGAAGGAACTAAGTAAAAACATTACAGAAATCTCCGCCCGCCTTAACGCTGTTGAAAATAAATTGCAGTTGCTCGACGCAGTTCGGGAGGACATGACCACAGTGAGCGAAAGTGCTGAAAGAGCATTAGCTCAAAGTGAGATACTAAAAATCCGTTTAAATGACCTTGAGGATAGGTCTCCTAGAAACAATATTGTATTTTATAATGTTCCAGAGGGACCCAATGAAACATGGGCGGAATCCGAGGAAAGAATAAGAGGTATTGTTCAAAAGAACATGTCCTTAACCTTAGCCGAACTGGACATCGAACGCGCGCACAGGATCGGTAAGGCTGTAACGGGGAAAAAGCGACCAATAATTGTGAAATTCACGCACTACAAAACTAAATAACAGGTCATGGGCGCAAAAAGCAAGCTAAAAGAGTCCGATTTCTCGATTAATGAAGATTTTGCTCCGGACACCAGGCATGCACGGAAAAAGCTTGCTGAATTCGCAAAGCAAACTGAGCCCGGTGAACCGTTTAGTCTTCGTTTTAACAAGCTTATTCTGAAGAAAAAATGCTATACCTACTGCCCTATAACTGATAGCGTTCAAGAAAAAAATGAAAAACGTGTTGTAACTAACTCTGGTCCTTTGTATCCTAGATAGCTCAACGAACATGAGCACCGACCTGCGCAAGCACCACATAACGTCTCAGTTCTTTTTACTAATATACGCAGTGTCATTGGCAATCGTGATAGTTTATCTTGCACGGCCAATACTACAGCAGCTGGCATCATTGTACTAACAGAAACTTGGCTCAATGAAACTGTACATAATAATGAAATATTTTCAACGGAAAAGTGTTACCGTGTATTTCGCTGTGACCGTTCTTTTGGTCGCGGCGGTGGTGTATTAATCGCTGTGTCCGACAATCTAGAATGCTTTGAAGTTAGTGTTGATACTACACTGGAGTTCAAATGTGTACAGGTAACAATTAACCATAAAGCTCTATTATTTTGTGCATGCTACCGCGCACCATCTACGCCCGTCGGCTTTTCTAACGACCTTCATGATATTCTGAACATAATTCAAACAAAGTTTCCTGGTCGTCCTATCTTTATTTTTGGTGATTTCAACTTCCCGAACATTAACTGGTCTAGCCCTGCAGTGGACTGTGACGGATCTTCCGAGTCGGCAGGTTTTTCAGCCCTCTGCTCCTTCTTCTCGCTAACACAAATGGTTACTCAGCCGACAAGGACGACAGCTACCAGTTCTAACGTATTAGACCTTTTGCTAACGAGCGCCCCAGATTTTGTTTCCGAGGTAAAATACTTGCCAGGCTTAAGTGATCATTGTTTACTGCACATCACGTTGAATTTACCGTCGAATAAAACGCCAAATAAAACGAAAACCATTTACAATTATGCTAAAGCAAATTTTTCTTCAATTAATGATGGCCTCCAGTTTTTTCTCGACGATTTCGTCCTGGCATTTGCCGAACGATCTGTTAACGACAACTGGTGCATGTTTAAAGAAAAACTGCATGATTTAATCGAATTGCACGTCCCTCGTAAAATAATCACGACTAATCGTAGGTCCCCATGGTTCACTCGTTCCTTAAAACGCCTCGGGAACAGAAAAAGGCGGTTATATGTCAGGGCGCGGTCGTCCGGAAGATCGGAGCATTGGTCAGCTCTAAGAGCCGCAGTTGGCACTTATAAAAAATCGTTAAAAGATGCTAAACAACATTTCTTTAATGTCACACTGCCATCATTTCTTTTAACTGATACTAAAAAATTCTGGAACGTTGTTAATGGGTCAGATCAGCCATCAATCTCTCTCCTGGATTCTCAATCAAATCCCATCCCTAACAGTGATAGTGCTAATGTACTTAACGAGACTTTTGCTAATGCATTTTCTGTCCCTTTTAGCGCATCACCACCGGACTATACTCCCGATATCATATTTCCTATGGATCCCATTCGTTTTGACTTTGAAGGCATTATAAGTATCATAGATCGTTTAAAGTTATCCTCTTCATGTGGTCCCGATAATATCAGCACTAAAATCCTGAAAAACACTAAAGTATATTCTTCCATCATACCATCGAAAATATTTGAGCAATCCCTTCAAACTTGTGACCTCCCAGACGACTGGAAATTGGCTAAGGTAGTTCCACTCCATAAATCAGGCGACAAGCACCTGTCACTCAACTATCGGCCAGTATCACTAACCAGCATTCCTTGCAAGATAATGGAACATGTAATCTTGTCATCCCTAGCAAACTTTCTTGAGTCATCATCCTTTTTTACTCATGCGCAGCATGGATTTAGAAAACACTTTTCTTGTGAAACACAGCTAATAAATTTTACAAATGATATTAACTTCATACTTGATCGTGGCAGTGAGGTTGACTGCATCTATTTAGATTTTTCCAAAGCATTCGACAAAGTCTCTCACAGCTTGCTTCTTCACAAACTAAGTAAACTTAACATCGACCAAAATGTACTACGATGGATTGAATGCTTTTTGTCTAACAGGTTCCAGTACGTGCACGCTAACGGCATTAACTCATCACCGGTATCTGTGACCTCAGGCGTCCCACAAGGTTCTGTTATCGGTCCCTTGCTCTTTCTGGTATATATTAATGACTTGCCTAACAACGTAACATCCACAGTGAGACTTTTTGCGGATGACTGTGTGGTTTACCGGGAAATAAAAAATACTAATGACACTGTACTACTCCAGGAAGACTTAGCTACTATATCTAACTGGTGTTCACAATGGAAGATGACACTTAACGATACTAAATGCAAAGTAATGCGTTTTTCGCGTCGCGTCAATCCGTGCCCCGCTCCCTACACTATTTGTTCTTCCCTACTAACACCGGTAACATCTTACAAATACCTCGGTGTCATTATAACGTCAAACCTAGCTTGGAAGGCACATATCATTTCTATCATCGCGTCCGCTAACCGCATGCTTGGATATCTGAAACGGAATTTTTCCTTAGCCCCGACACCTGTTAAACTTCTTCTGTACAAATCGCTTGTCCGCTCCAAATTAGAATATGCTAGCTCAGTATGGGACCCTTTCACTAACTCTCTTATCGACGCCCTCGAAGCCGTACAGAACAGAGCAGCCCGTTTCATCTTTCGTAACTATGATCGTTTGTCCAGCGTCACAGAAATGAAAAACACATTGTCACTAACCCCTCTCTCAACGCGCAGAAAAATATCACGCCTGTGTCTGTTTTTTAAAATTTACCACATGAATTCCACCCTTAAAGATACATTACTCACGCCGCCAACATATGTTTCATCCCGCTTAGATCATCCATGCAAAGTTGGTGTTTCACAGTGCCGTACAACATCCTGCAGGAATTCTTTCATTCCAAAAACATCGTTGGACTGGAATCAGCTACCATGGGATATTGCACTTTCAAAAGATTTTGATGAATTTAAGAAGAAATTATCAACATATTATTGCTTGCCATAGCTTTGGTTCCATTTGCATTTTTCTCGTTATCATACGCATCCTTCTGTATTTTCCCCCCAGATTTGCTGTGTTCATGTTTGTGCTAATGGTGGTGTTTTGCAATTTTCGACTTTTCTGTGCGTGACTTAGCGTTTCTTAGTAATTGTCTAATTTTGAACTCACTTCATGTTCCGGGTTGTGAATTATGTATTTGTTCCGGTATATATATATATATGTTTTATATATATATGCGTTGTCTCCTTTTGTACAAATTTATTGAAATGTGTGTACCACTCCCCTCAATAATGCCCTGTGGGCCATGAGGGTATCTGAAATAAATAAATAAATAAAATAAACAAGGAAAGGAGAAATCATTCTCATGGTCTTTTCAGGTTTGTTTGAATGAATTACATGGAATCGGGGGAAGTTTGGTGATTTGTTTCCAAGAAATTGGAAAATATCTTCGGTGCGCCCTCTTTTCTGAGGGCGATCAGGCAGTGGGGGAAAAGAAGTGGCCATTAGAAGTATGGTGTTTTCGGCAGGGATGGCCGCCGCCCACCATGGAGCCCAACCAGGGGACGACACAGGACGGAAATATTCAGTTCTGCGCACGCCAGCGGTACAACCCCACTATAACCGAATACATATACCCAAGCCTGGATGTAGTGCACAAGGTTAACCCTCGCTGCCTACGAAGCCGTGAGTAATACGAAAATAAAGAGAGGACAGGAATGATTAAAAGTGAGAGAAAGACGAAGGTTTGAGGTAGAAAGAGAAAGGAAAAGGCAACTACCGATTTAGCTCGAGTGGGTCAGTCCGGGGGTGCCGTCTATGTGAAGCAGAGGCCGAAGAGGTGTGTTGCCTCCGCCGGGGGGCCTTAAAGGTCCAAACACCCGGCATCGGCTCAACCACCAGGATCCCCCTTTCCCCAGACACGGCTAAGCCGCGCATGGTTACACGCGGGAGGGTCCAATCCTCGTGTGCTCGGGTACGTGGTGTTCCAACACAGCAAACGCCTGCTGACGCAGACGCCCCTGCGGGGGTGGCCGGCAATGTCATCCGACCTCAACCCTCTTGACTTCTTCTTCTGGGGCTATATTAAGGATCACGTATACACGACGGAAACGACGACTCCAGAAGCCTTGCAGGAGAAGATAATTGAAGTCTGCCACAGCATTTCACCGACGGTGCTCAAGGCAGCGACAGCAGGCGTTCTCAGAAGGGTCCAGTGTTGTATCGCTGCAGAAGGTGACCTCCTAGAGCCTTGCTGTGTGGGCACGAACGGCACGCGCGTTATCAGCATGATGGCATTGCCGACAGGAAATGCTATCATGCTGATAACGCACGTGCCGTTCGTTACTGGAAGGTACCGGGCTCGCAGCGTTCAAGAAAGGAAACGCATCAAGGCAGATGACGATTATGGTTGTGTGGCAGAAGGGGCACGCCAAAGGGTGTAAACTGTTCTTAGAGTGTATTATCTGCGTGCGATTGAAAGCACGCGAGTGAAGTAGGGTTGCCAGATGACCCCAACAAAAAATAGCCAAGTGATCGAAAATTGTATCATTAAAATAGGCAGACCCACATTTTACGTGAGCGAAAACGAGCCAGAAACATAGCCAAAACGCTTGGTGATATTCTTCAGGAGTCTTATATATGGTGCAGATAGTGTCGAAATCTCACTGCGTATTTGCGATTCCAAAATTAGTTCCGCATCATGCAAGCAGCACAACACTGGCCTCAAGGTATGCGTAGCTAATTCTAGTGAGAGCTGTCACTCAGACGTGGCTTTGGGTGTCACTTATTGTTACAATAAACCGAAGGATTTCTTTTCCGATTTGCTCATGACATTATTCGTATTTACTCTGCCACATTCTGAGCTAATTTTTATTCGCGCTTCGCTGTACCCGAGGCTTTTGTCTGTAACAGTTGGGCAAAATATTGCCAGCTCCAAGCTCGAGGATCAGCGTCAGCTGTTCACGATCGTGCGCCCAAGAGGCGGCCCCAGCTCAAGGCATTCAAATAGGTATGCCTTTCCTAAGATTGACTCATAAACTAAAGATGTTATTTCTCTCTCGCCCTCTAGAGCTCTTTCTTTTCCAGTTTACTCGAAAGCAGCTCGACCCCGAGCTAGCAAATGCAGCTGCTTGGAAGTACACTGGACTCTGCAGAAAACTTGAAACCATCTCGCATTTTCCACATGGGAAGAAGCGGCAGTTGGGTCTGTAATTCACCTTTGAATGCGAACAAATAGAACGCCCTGTTGGCCCATAACAGAAGAGGTGAAATAAAATTCACAGTTTTGTTTACCACCTGCATTACGGCGCTGGCAATTATTCATGTGGTATTAACAGGGATTCGCTGGTAAGATTCGTGCAATATTAATACTTGTATGTAAGTTTCCGTGAATGCAGGCACGAGTGTCATCATCATCATCATCAGCCTGGTTACGCCCACTGCAGAGCAAAGGCCTCTCCCATACTTCTCCAACGGCCCCGGTCATGTACTAATTGTGGCCATGTTGACCCTCCAAACTTCCTAATCTCATCTGCCCACCTCACTTTCTGTCGCCCCCTGCTACGCTTCCCTTCCCTCGGTATCCAGTCCGTAACCCTTAATGACCATCGGTTATCTTCACTCCTCATTACATGTCCTGCCCATGCCCATTTCTTTTTCTTGATTTCAACTAATATATCATTAACGCGCGTTTGTTCCCTCACCCACTCTGCTCTTTTCTTATCCCTTAATGTTACACCTATCATTCTTCTTTCCATAGCTCGTTGCGTCGTCCTCAATTTAAGTAGAACCCTTTTCGTAAGCCTCCAGCTTTCTGCCCCGTACGTGAGTGCTGGTAAGACACAGCTGTTATAAACTTTTCTCTTGAGGGATAATGGCAACCTGCTGTTCATGATCTCAGTATGCCTGCCAAACGCACCCCAGCCCATTCTTATTCTTCTGATTATTTCACTCTCATGATCCGGATCAGCAGTCACTACCTGTCCTAAGTAGATGTATTCCCTTACCACTTCCAGTGTCTCGCTACCTATCGTAAACTGCTGTTCCCTTCCGAGACTGTTAAACATTACTTTAATTTTTTGCAGATTAATTTTTAGTCCCACCCTTCTGCTCTGCCTCTCCAGGTCAGTGAGCATGCATTGCAGTTGGTCCCCTGAGTTACTAAGCAAGGCAATATCATCAGCGGAGCGCAAGTTACTAAGGTATTCTCCATTTACTCTTATCCCCAATTCTTCTCAATCCAGGTCTCTGAATACCTCCTGTAAACATGCTGTGAATAGCATTGAAGAGATTGTATCTCCCTGCCTGACGCCTTTCTTTATAGGGATTTTGTTGCTTTTTTATGGAGGACTACAGTGGCTGTGGAGCCGCTATAGATATCTTTCAGTATTTTTACGTACGGCTCGTCTACACCCTGATTCCGCAGTGCCTCCATGACTGCTGAGGTTTCGACTGAATCAAACGGTTTCTCATAATCAATGAAAGCTATATATAATGGTTGGTTATATTCCGTACATTTCTCTATCACCTGAATGATAGTGTGAATATGATCTATTGTTGAGTAGCCTTTACGGAATCCTGCCTGGTCCTTTGGTTGACGGAAGTCTAAGGTGTTCCTGATTCTATTTGCAATTACCTTAGTAAATACTTTGTATGCAACGGACAGTAATCTGATCGGTCTATAATTTTTCAAGTCTTTGGCGTCCCCTTTCTTATGGATTAGGATTATGTTAGCGTTCTTCCAGGATTCCGGTACCCTCGAGGTCATGAGGCATTGTGTATACAGGGTGGCCAGTTTTTCTAGAACAATCTGCCCACCGTCCTTCAACAAATCTGCTGTTACCTGATCCTCCCCAGCTGCCTTCCCCCTTTGCATAGCTCCCAAGGCTTTCCTTACTTCTTCCGGCGTTACTTGTGGGATTTCGAATTCCTCTAGACTATTCTCTCTTCCATTATCATCGTGGGTTCCACTCGTACTGTATAAATCTCTATAGAACTCCTCAGCCACTTGAACTATCTCATCCATATTAGTAATGATATTGCCGGCTTTGTCTCTTAACGCATACATCTGATTCTTGCCAATTCCTAGTTTCTTCTTCTCTGCTTTTAGGCTTCCTCCGTTCCTGAGAGCTTGTTCAATTCTATCCATGTCGTCCATGGCACAAGTGTGCATTTTGCCAAATTTCTGAGCGGAGCTGTGCACCTTATTTTCAGTGCGACTTGAAATAATATAAAGAAATGCAATTCCACTAGTGAACACACAAAATCGACTTACATAGCCCCCCCCCCACCCCCCGTGCACGGCTGTTTTCAAATTAAGTACAAACTGAACTCCTTTGTCTAACAAATCCAAGCACTATACATCAGAATAGAAAGTCAGTGAAACACCATGTCTACCTTTACAAAGTGGCATGAAGTATTTGCCCATACACCACTGGGATGTGTGCAAAAATTATAAAATCTGGACGTAACAATACCACAAGCACTGATTATGTATATCGAACGTATTTTTTTTCCTCATCACAGCTGGAAAATACGCGTACAGCAAAGTACAAAGTAATGACTAGTAAGACGAACAAAAAGGAATTACAAGATGATAAAGTACGTGCATATAAAAAGCAAGCCATAATCGCAATTACTCGTACGCGCAAATTTTCAAGGGAAAAATATGTTCGCAGGAGTACGGTATCAAAACTGACGAGTTACCACCTTGACATTGGCAAGGTAATTACTTACGGACCTTTGCTGAGGAAGTGCCTGGTCTTCTTCAGTATGGACGAACGTCGTTTTTCATATATTTACAGAGCCCTACATTGTAATAAAATGCAACGTTCAAGAAGTACAATGAAACAATCACAACTTTCCCGTATTACGTAGCTTGACTAAAACAAAGAACGTAAATGAAAACATTGCGTAGAATCCTAGTTGATACTTCTCAAACTGGGGATTAACACAAATGGCTTAAATATACAATCTAGCCCACTGTGAATTATTTTCCACTGCCGCTTGGGCCATATAGAGCTGCAGAGTTGAAATGCGACAGAAACTTCAACTAGCTGAAAATCTTTACAGCAGTTCCCACTCTCTGCAAGAAAAAAACTTAACGTGAAGGAGAGCTTGCAGTGCCTCATTCCACGTGCAGTTTGTCAAATCATTCTTTCTCAACGAAACCTGGCTGAACAGGCGTTTGACGGATGCATTCGAAAGAGGGAGCGCAAGTAGGAACGAAGCAAGCTCAGACAGCAGGAGAATCGGATTTCCGGCTCTGTTTGCTGCGTCCGTGGTGTTTGGTGATACTGGAGCAGAATATGTCGTTTTGATCGACAGTCGAGAATAATGCTCTTCGCTGAGCATTGTACATAAAGACTCGAACCGGCGTGTTTCTCGTTTAAACCCACTTGCAGGTTTTTTTTTTTCGTAATGTTGCTGAGTAAATAATAACGTGGTGATTTCCGACAAAACCAAGCAACAGGCTTCGAGGAACCCTCGCTAAACATTGAAGGACCGCGGGCGAAAAGGACCCGCCACGACATGCGTGCGAATACTTGAGCTGTTGTGCAAGTTTGCTGTATAGCAGCCAGCACGGCACACGTACTCGACAGTGTCAGCCCTACCGTTCTTCTTACTGAACCGCACGTGAACCGGCAGCACATGACGACGAAATCAAAAAAAGAAGAAAAAACGGCGATAGCTCAGCGCTGGAATGACGTATAAACATAGTAGCCATGACTTTACGCCATCGTGCCAGCGCCGACATTACCTAAAGGCACAGCCTTCGACATTGCATGCATATCTTTGAAAAGCGCAAGCAGCAACTGCGCTTTTCACGACGAGATACAAGGGGAACTGATGGTCGCGGCTGAATATCGCGCGCCATATACGGAGAGAAGCGGGTAGGCAGCATTGGAGGGAGGGCGGCTTCGACTCCGCTAACAAGTGAACACTTTGCACGGCCGCGCGCGGTCGCGCGCGCGTTATCTTGAAAAGAATCTGCAGACGGCTGATACTTTTCTGCGCCGTGTTCTCACCGATGTGCGTTGAACCAATGCAGCGCACAAAGGTCACTTCGCTCGCTGCTGCTGCCGCGCCCGCTCATACCAGCGCTTTCACAGCGAGTGTCCGCGCTCATAGAGTGTGTGTTCAGCTTTGCTCGTGCGCGCTGACACCATGCTTGTTAATTCAGTTAGTAAGCCAATGTTTACAAGTTTATACAACCGATAAAAGTACTATCCTTACTTCGTATAGCTAGCTGCCTGCTAATTTGATATTGCAATCGATGCTTCACCTTTCGGGCATAATTAAAAAAAATGTTGGGGCTTTACGTTCGAAAAGCACGATTTGTTTATGAGGCACGCCGTAGTGGGGGACTCCAGAATAATTTGGACCACGACGGTTTCTTTAACGTGCACCTAAATCTAAGTACAAGAGTGTTTTCGGATTTTTCCCTTATTGGTATTCGCATGTCGCCCGTACTGGAATGTGGCCTCCGTGGCCGGGATTCGATCCCGCGACCACGTGGTTAGCAACCCAACACCGTAGCAACTAAACAACCACGGCGGATATCAGGCGAAACTGCGACTTTGTTTTAATACGTGGGATGCTGAATTCAGTGTACAACATACGGCGATTGTCTTCTGTATTTATTGCCCACATTAATGTTGGGTGTACTAATCTATCGATTTACTACTTCACAAGCCCTTGTTTGGCTTTAACAGGCCTACGGCGGCGCCATGCTTCCGAGACGAATAAGCCATTCTTATTTTTTCCTTTGCGGGAAACTCGTGTAGAAAAAGCCAGCACGTGATACATGTTTTCAGTTATCCACTTCACGAAAAGTATGCGCGAAGAAATACTTAACAAAATCCTAATACAGTTATATTACACGCTGGTATTTTGCTGCCCCGTAGTAGAACGATGCCATGACTCCTTGTTTTCGTGAAATCAACCGCTGCACGATTCCGCCTAAAAAGCAGAATGTTTCGTAAACTCGCATCAATAATGCGCTTTTTTTCTTTGACTAGGCTTTACAAGCCTAACAGAAAAAGAACCGGGTGCGGAGAATCGTTAAAAAAGGATCGGTCAGTGGGGAAGTTGAATACCGTGAGAACGTGTGTGCTACAAGAACGGGCATGTGTTTCACGTATCGGTCCACGTATCGGTCCGAACAATAGCCTCATATCTGTATTTTGGTATAGGCTACATTCTGCCGGCTATAATCCATGTGCCCTAAGCTGCTCAGTGATATATCAAGAAATATTTCGGAAGAGTTGCGAAACTTATGGCGTTTCAAGAACTCACAGTGCAATTGTTGTTATCCTAGCTACGTATTTACATATACCGTTGCAAACAACTGAAAGGAACCTCGCGTGCTAGTATTTCCAAAATGGCTTACGCCAATGTGTTTGCGGAGCACTACTTGGTCTACAATGTACCATGACAGAACATTTCGTAAACAGCTTTTAACGCCCTGCCATCTGTTTAACTGCAAATTGAGTACCGTGTGAGGATGTTGTTACCACGCACTGTTCCCAAATACCCTCCGGCAACTGCAAGCAGCGGGCGAGGCTGATATCGTGGTAGGCTAACGAAAAGCGAAAAGAGAGCGGCCATTTCTCGCTCGGAAATCACGTTAAGAACTGCGAACTTTCTACCTGCATCTGGATTACAATGGAATTTCATGTTTTTCTTCAGCCCAGGAAAACACTGGAATGCATCAGGCCATATAGCGACCTGTTATTATGCATTTCCTGATTTGTTACGTTTAAGGGCGAGATTATCATGCTATGAGAGTCAGAAATTATTTGTTAGGAATGAAATGTATTATCGCCTACTATAAGCGACTTCAGACGCAATATCTAAAATTATGAAATGCTGTTTGAAATGTCAAGAGAAGCTCCGTAAAAAGTCACCGTCAAGAACACGACAGAGTAAACCATGTATTGCTTCCGTGATAACCTTTAAAAATTCTCGCAGCACTTCATAATCAGTGGATAATCAGTTTTCCCCGCTTGGCTTAAAAGGGCTCAGATTATTCCTGTACACAAAAAAGGTCATAAAAGGGAGGTGTTTAACTATCGTCCTATTTCTATGCTCTTGTCGATTAGTAAAGGTGCTGAGAAGTTATTTTGTAAGCGCCTAAATATTTACTTAAAAATTTTATTTGTTGCAATCTTCTCAGTTATGTTTGCACGCTGGCAGTTCGATTAACTTAGCTTTAATATCCCTAGCCAACTACACTCGTCACTCCATTGATACGGGCAACTTCGTTGGTTCGGTATTTTTGTACTTGACTGAAGCTTTTGATACGATTAATCATAACGTACGTTTTACTAAGCTAGAAGCCTTGACAATTACTGATCAACTACTAAAGCCCCGAAAATGTTACCTGCATAATAGAGAACAAACAGTCTTTTCTGGAGGTGTTTACTCTGACATTAAAGTTATTAACCAAGGTGTACCACAAGGCTTCATACTAGGTCCTTTACTATTTTCCATTTATATTAATGATTTATCCACGCATCTTAAGTATGCACATTGTGTACTATACACAGACGATACTACAACCTCCTTGTATGACAAATTTTTAACAACCTCAATCCTTAAACTAAAGAGTGAGCTTGAGCATATTTTTGCATGGTGTTCTTCCAATCATTAAATTATCAATCCTACCAAAACTAAATTCATGATTTTCCGATATAGCCAAAGAATACTACCTGGCATGCCTGAGATAAATCTAGATGACCATCACATTCTCCTCTCCGACTGTGTATCATTTCTGGGCATCAAATTAGATTCTAACCTAAAGTTTTTGAACACATTGCTTTCGTTACACAAAAGTGTACCTTTGGAATTAGAGCATTATTAAAAATCAAGAGCATATTTATCTAATGACGCATTATTAGCGTTATACATTGCTTTCCTTCACAGTCACAATAATTACGGCATTGTTTCCTGTGGAAACACATATTACTGTTATATCTCGTCCATTCAGCACTTACAAAACCAAACAATACACGCTATCACTAACAGCGGGTTTTTCACGAATGCTACCCTATTACTTCGTGGAAATAACATCCTTGTTGTAAGGAACTTGTTGAACTATCATCTAATAATTATGTTTTATAAATAACTTACTAAACAGCTTTCATACGAAGTCATTGATTCCAGATACATCATAAATAATAATACCAAGTTCGCACCAAAGTCCAATTTTCTAGTGCTTATGGCTCACTCTAACTATGGAAAAATGACATCATCATTCACTGCTATAAAGCTGTGGAATGGTTTACCGAACACCGTGAAATATTCATCCTTTGATGCATTTACTCCTGCTCTTAAGCTTTTTACATGCATAACTAGGTTTACATCATTCATTACACTACGTTTGCCATTTGCATGTATGGACAGTTCTTTTATGCAATATAGGCTTATATGCCGACAAATTGGTTTCGTTTACTTATTGTTGCTATGTTGTATTTTTGGCCAGGGTGTTCGTTTCTTTTAATTAAGTTGCTCATCTTTCATACGTCTGTCCACTGTTATTATTAACCGAGGGTCCCGTTGCAGTCTTTGACTTTGGGACCCTTGTCTGTATATTGTCTCTCACTCATTTATTATCTTTAAAGAACGATCAATTGAAACTGAATAAACTGAAACTGAATAGAAAACGATCGAAAACACAGATAGATACACAGAAGCGTTTTCATTGTTTTTCAATATGTGCGAAATATAACGTAACCATACTCATACATTTTTGAGACTTCGAAAACACACACAACAACCGCTTCCATACGACAACAGCATTTTAAGAGTCCGTCCGAAGGGGAAACATTAAAAGTGATAGCAAAGTTTAGCGTGGCACTGAAGCCGTGTCTTAAAGCTCATGTAATCAGGAGCACCGCCAACGGTGTTGCATTTAGATGGTGCATGAGATGAGACCGAAGTAAAACCAACAACGTTGTTCAGCGCTCAAATGAACGATGATATGCACCTTTAGCTTTACGGGGATGAGCAGGTTTACTACCCGTTACGCTGATACCTGTGTCCATGCACCGCGGTGCAGCATGCATACAGCTTCTCAGCAGAAAAGTTAACGCGTAAGCGCACAGTGCACATGCTAGCAGCGCAAGCAAGAACACTGCTTGCCTTCGACAACCTCAACGGTGACAGTGCAAAGGGGCCTTAATCGTGCCTATAATTGCTATCGCAATAAAAAATTCAAGTAACTACAGCACCTACGAGGAATCACACTGCAGCTGGCGGCATTGTAAGCCACTACCTATCCTCGGCGCCACGCCAACAGTTTAACAACGTCCCAGGATAGGCGCTGTTCAAAATATGGCGTTTCTGGCGCGTTTCCAGCTCCGTAATCCGCCTTCTCCACCATGCGACGGCTCATGCGCCCTGCCCTAGCGGGTTAGTTGTGAAACGTCTTGGAAGGGACGCGCTCGCGGCCGCGTGGCGGACAACGGAGGAAAGTACCCGGAAAAAGAGAAACGCCGGGTCGCTCACTGCAGGGAACACTTGTGCCGTGTACCGCATTGGTAGTCCGCAGGTTTATAGCTCTACGTCGGCGTGGTGCCGAAAACGTGCGTAGCATAACACTGCAACTCCATTTTAAAACATAAAGGGGCGAATGCTTTGTCCGGAGCGCACCGTGAATCACGTAGTTGCCGCCTTGCTTTGACGGCTATCAAATTTGTCGATAAACTCTGCGTTACACTTGGCCGACACTTCAAAAACATCTTTTTGCTCACGCTGTCTTCTAGCAGCGTCATCCCACTCTTGCTGGTGGTGGCAGCGCGTGCCTGACTTAACTAAATTAGGGGGTTTTACGGGCCAAAACCACTTTCTGATTATGAGGCACGCCGTAGTGGAGGACTCCGGAAATTTTGACCACCTGGGGTTCTTTAACGTGCACCTAAACATAAGTACACGGGTGTTTTCACATTTCGCCCCCATCGAAATGCGGCCGCCGTGGCCGGAGTTCGATCCCACGACCTCGTGCTCAGCAGCCCAACACCATAGCCACTGAGCAACCACGGCGGGTACGTGCCTGACTTCACGTACTCGTTCAAAGTGCGGTAACACTAGGTCGATACGAGACCGAGAAGACGCGGACGCCAATGATTGGCCGCCTATTGAGCTCTGTGTTACTGAGACCATTTCATGATAAGCGATAACGACGCAACCGACGGGCGCGAGTTATGGTAGTGCGACGGGCTTTCTTGTCGACGGCACCGATAAAATCAGCGTGCCGACCATATTCGTTCAAACGAACCCCACGCCATCAGCCGTCGATCCGACAATGTGATAGTGATTCATTCACTTGAATATATAATTAATCAAGCTGAAAATGCCTTGACATGCCTTTGAAGTTGAAATGCAGAGGCTTCAGTCCTCTCAAGCCACGCACATGAATTTTGAGCCATTGTTGGTCCCGTTTAGCGAAGGTTGGGTTAGGCCAGAGCCCGTCGAGTTCATGCACCCGCTACCGATGGACCTGAACACGAAACATAAGCAGCTAGGACGAAGGAAACCGCTCCTAAAGTTCAGATGTGGTCCTATAGCGATTTGATTAAACAACACTTCGCATAGCACGTACACAATAAGCGGCAAGCGGCGACACAGCGCTGTGGCAACATCTTGTACTTCAGTCACCCTTCCCGAACGCTACTGGTCGCATTCGCTACGGAGAAGGTGGATCTGTACGTGTTGTTATGGCGGCACATTTCTGAATTCCAGAGAAGCACTGTTTACCTTTGCGTCAAACAGGAAAGAAGAGACAGTGAAAGTGAGAGAGAACCCTTTAATAAAAGGCAGATATTTTAGCCGGCGTATAGACTTCGCTGACATGCTACTGTACGCGGGGAAAGGAAATGGAGAGAGAAAGAGGGAAGAGACAGTGCATTCGGTAGAGCAGCATAAACTCTCTCAGTTACCAACGGTGTCGGCAATGGCATCCGCGTTTTCGCGAGAACTACACGGCCTATAAGTGAGGGCCTATGCCGAGCACTGTCTTCTCTAAGAATAGTTTATGACACGCGCAAACCGCAAGTATGATGAAGTTAAAGAAAAGGTAGAATCGGTAATATAAATTATGTGGTTTTACGTGCCAAAACCACTTCGTGATTATGAGGCACGCCGTGGTGGGGGACTCCGGAAGTTTGGAACACCAGGGGTTCTTTAACGTGCACCTAAATCTAAGTACACGAGTCTTTTCGTATTTCGCCCCCATCGAAATGCGGCCGCCGTGGCCAGGATTTGATCAAGCGACCTCGTGCTCAGCAGCCCAACACCATAGCCACTAAGCAACCACGGCGGTTTAGAATCAGTAATAACAGCCCGTAGTATGTGTGCCTGGATCACCGTTGCAGTTGTCTATTTGGCGCGGTCGCTCATGTTGACTCGTCTGACGGTGGAATAACGCGGCTCATATGCGCATATATGTATGTTTTGCTGTTTCGCGATTATTTAATATCGGCGATGTGCCGTTTCCACAATATATCCGAAGCTAAGAGTGACCTGAAGCTGTAAATGAAGATGTAAACAAGTGCACCGCTTTGGCAAATCTCACGTGGAAGGCTGCGCCCGAAGGCTTCTTGAATATGCGAAATGTTCAGAGAATCTATAGAAGGAATACAAAAAGCGATGTACAGGTGCAGACATCAGCGATAACAAACTCTAAGGTAGCCACGTTGGCCGAGGGAACTCAGCGTGTCTTTATCGACCGCACTGTTAGCACAACAGCGCACTCTGGCCTGCTCACCCAGCAGTAGATGAGTGAACGATATGAGGCCCCGGAAAAACCATTAATAATTAATCGCGATCCAAGAAAAGCACAACCGACGCACATTAAACATAGGTGCAGATACACAGATAACTGGCGAAATCCCCGGCACCCTTCCAAAACGTTTCCAGTGGCGTATGGCAGAGGGCAGCACATGAATGTGAAAAAAGGTGGATTGCTTTCGGCGCGTGAAATTAGCAAAAAGCATGGCCTTAGAGATTGGCTTCTGCTGCCGAGGGATCGCCGCCATTGGCACGGGCATTTAAGCAGCAGACACATGGGGCGCATTGGAGCGTTTGTGTGGATGTGATCCGTCGTGCGACGTGGTCGGGAATTCCACCTGCCGCCAAACGTCAAGTTAGCTGACAGACGCCAGCGCCACTCCTTCCACTGGTGGAGATCGACGTTAGCACGTACGAGGTCGCCGGCACCATGAGCTGCTCGCGATCCAGCGATTTTTGCAAAATAGATCCTCCCGTCGCTGTTCTTTTGCGATGGGTCACGGGTGGGGTAGCCATGGTGCTGTTGCGCGGTGAAATGCCACAACAGTGACAAAAACACGCGGGACCTGCAGGCACTTCCACAGTTTTCACGGTAAATGGTATAAAATGGAGCGCAGGCAGGCCATGCACAGCCTTCCCGGATATTGCGTTTGGTTTGCGTGGGTACCACCACGTGCCGCACGAAATTTATCTTCTCAAATTTGGCGCGATGTCCTACGTTACCAAACCAAAAAATGAAAAAAAAAAGACAAGATAAAAAGCTTCTTTCGAACACTGCTTAGCAACCAAGCGCAGTTCGCTGACAATCGTCGTCATCTGCGATGAATGTTACTGAATTTGACTCGTAATCTCGATTCCTTCGCAGCGATTGGAATAACGCACTGAAAAACGACGCTGGGCTTCAAATGATGATTCCGGAGAACAGCTGAACGTGTTTATTAGTACGCCAAGCACTAAGAGCCTACCCGCCTGGATTTCCCCTCGGTCCGTGTGTTGAAACCCGTTTCGAACAGCCCCGCGGCGTGCCCGCGAGACGGCCGGCTCCGCCCCCATTCTCCTCGGACGACGCTCACGCGCTGCTGCCGCCCATGTAGTCGCGATAACCTACGGAAAAAACCTTGCTTGCGTGACGCAAAGCTTAGTCACTCCTCTCTTACGCCTCCTCGCCTTGTGCGCGAGGACGTCCGCGTGCGTTTGTGTGAATATAGAAAGCGTAAAGGGATCGTAGTCGTAAACGCCTACGGAAGAGATTCGTCGCGCCAGGCGCCGAGAACAACGAGCTCGGCGAGAGAGGCAGCGGCAGTCGACGGACGAAGATGTGGCCAAGCGACTGCGACTGCAGCAAAGGACTAGCATTGTCTACCTTGGTGCAAGAAACTGACTAACTTCGTCCAAGAAAAGTGTGCTTTCGCGCAATATTCCGTGGTTGGCGACGCCAAATCGTGTGCTTTTTTTTTTTTTTTTGGCGTCGTGGCGTTGAAAGGTTGCGTCTTACATTTGGCAGCCGTATTGCAGCATTTACCAGAGCTGCAGGCTAAGCTTCCGCGGCTGGAGGGAAAGAATTGTTTTCAATGCAGCTTTGAATTGTTTATGTGCCAGAAAACAGCATGCAGTAAGCCTTTTAATTTGGTGCATAGAAAAAAAAAAGGAATCGTGAACGCACATGGCTTGGGTGAGCAGTTTAATTTCAGATTTAAAATAACAGAGCGTGTTATTTATGAATAGCAGCATTGTAAGTTTTACTCACCCTATTAAACAAACATTCCAACAATTTACGGGAACAACATTCGTGATTTTGTAAACTCTAAACACATGATTTCGCCGAAATCGGCTTTGCTATGGGGCGCCAATCGCTGGGGTTTACCATGCACCCAGGGGTATATAGTATATATTTACGAAAGAACTGCTTCAGTCGATGGCGCGCAATGGATGCTATAATCAAATATCAATATCCTGATTCAGTATTTATGAACTGGGGCACGGACCCGAGCTTATGGTGGTTGTACCCTCCCGTGTCTAAACCGTGCGCGGCTTAACCGTGTCCGAGGAATAGAGGATAGGGGGGGGGGGGGGGTTGAGCCAGTGCCGAGTGTTTAGATCTTTAAGGTCCCTCGGCGGCGGCAACACGCCCCTTCAGCCTCGGCTTCATATAGGCGCCACCCCCGGACTGACCCACCCGAGGGAAATCGGCAGTCGCCTTTTCCTGTCCTCCTCTTTGTTTCGTGTTGTTCACATAAAGAATACGATCGAGCCAAGTGTCAGTCAACACAGAACCCCGTTGCTTTATTTGCTCAACTATATATACGTTGTGGGTAGGAGAGGGAACACGTTTAAGATAGCTTTCGAGGGCATGTTCGTTGGTTCGATCGTTAGTGGGAATGCGCAGTAATGCCGAGTTGAACATGATGTGCATGTCTTTATAAAACACGATACACTCTTCAATCTTTGTCTTTCTCCCTCACATTGAATATTTCCTGTCGTCTGTGCTCTTCCATTTACTCCCAACGTTCCTGGCGGCAAGGGTTAAGCTTGTGTACCACAATAACCCTTGGTTATACGTATTTGGTTGAAGCAGGAAGGTACAGTTGCCGTTTGTGGGACCTGTGTTTACAGATCCTACAGCGTCCCCTTGCGGGGCTCCATGGTGGGTGGCTGGCGTTCCTGCCGAAAAGATATTACTTTTATGGCTTGCTCTTTCCTCGCGTTACCTGATCCCCCTCAGAAAAGGGGGCGCACCGAAGAAGTGCTTGTTTTTTGGTCACCTGAAAGAAATGTTTCCCCTCCACCACGTCATACATAGCGTATAACCAGAAATGACAGTGAGAGCCATCTCTCATTTTCTCGTTTCAAAGTGCCTGACATAGACAATCAGAGCCGGCTAGAAAGCTCCGAAATATGCTAGAGGCGACCTCCTTCTTCAACTCCGGGATGTTAAAAAAAAAGCATGAGAAACTGAAGAACCTTGTATCAAGTGGAGACTTTCCTATCACTGTGAACCCACACCGCACTATGTACACCAGTCGTGGTGTAATTTCGGATGATGATTTGATGGAGGTCAGTGAGCTCGGTCCAATTGTCTCAATTACTAGGCCAGCCGTCTTACCATTGCCGTTGGTGGATGATCAGGGCAATAGCCTTGAAATGCAAGCCAATGTTCTTGGGAAGAATTTTGAGCATGTGCCCAGTTCGGATAACTATTCTGCGTCGTTCCTCAAACACACAGCTATAGCAGAGGGTAAGCCGCTCATTCGGAAATGTTGTAAAAATGAAACTTACAGCTGCAATTCTAATGTCGCTGAGTTCAGAGCTTCTTTGAACAGTTGTAAGAGGTCTGCTCCAGGAGCTGACAGAATCATGTATATAATGAGAAAACACCTTCACCGTGACACACAACTAGGACTGCTATCTGTTTACAGTAATATGTGGGTAGCAGGATACGTTTCATTGGCATGGAAAGATGTTATTGTAGTCTCTGTCTTGAAGCAGGGAAGGAACCCGTGCTTAGTGACAAGCTACTATCCTATTGCATTAAAGAGTTGACTCCGCAAGTTACTCGAAAAGATTATAAATCGCCGATTATTACACTTTCTTGAAACAAACAAATTCTTCGACCCTTATCAGTGTGATTTTCGAGAAGGTCGATCCCCAACTGATCATCTCGTGAGGCGCACATTAGTGAGGCCTTCGTTCACAGACGATTTTTTCTGACCCTCTTCCTTGATATGGAAAAGGCATACGACACTACTTGGCGATTTGGAATTTTAAGAGACCACTTATAAATCGATATACGTGGTAATGTGCTTTATCTAATAGAGATACTTATCAAAGCGCACATTCCGGGTTAGAGTTGACAATACCTTGTCCAGGTTATTTATCCAAGAAACTGAGGTACCGCAGGGGGAGTACTCAGCTGTAGCCTTTTATTGAGAAGATGAACTCTTTGCGTTCAATTATTCCTCGAAGTATTTTTTACTGTGTATATGTAGATGCCTTACAGTTATGGTTTAGATCATGTAGCATCACGATATGCGAAAGACAAGTGCAGCTTGGTCTGAACAAGTTGTCGAGGCGGGCCTACGAAAGTGGCTTTAGGTTAAATCCCGGCAAAAGATCATGCATATATATATTTCTCAAAAGACAAAGAGGCTTGATTCCAGAACCCGACGTTGTGCTAGATGGATACCACATAGGTGTGAACACGGAACACAAATTTTTAGGCATAATTTTCGACACAAATTGACATTTATATTACACATAAAGCATATTCAGAGAAAATGCATAAACGCTATGAGCATTATAAAAATATTGTGGTATTGCCGCACACAACATGGGATAGTGACCGGAAGTTTCTAACAAACCTCTACTAGAGCCTCATACTGACACGATTAGATTACGGCGCCATAGTTAGCAGCCTGGTACTCCAAGCGCCTTAAAGATACTGGATACTGTTCACCACCTAGGCATCCGGCTAGCCACAGGCTCCTAAAGTACAAGTGCTGCGGCAAGCCTCTATGAGAGCGAACAAGTGGTCGCCCGATGTGCGACAGCATATTTAAGCTTCGCTTGTTTTCTGAAAGTGAATGCAAACCCGGAACATCCCTCTTATCTAACCGTAAACGATTTGACATCTGCAATGCTGTTTCGTAATCAACCTTCAACTACAGAACCATTTTCTCTGCGCTTAAGGAAACTTTCTGAGAAAATGGGAGTTCCGATTCTTGAGCCAAGCCTGATGGCCGCAGCGAAGCCATTGCCGCCGTGGCAATGGCAGCTCATAAAATGCGACACATCGTTCATAGAGGTTACAAAACACGCACCGAAGGCACATTTGAGAATGCACTTCCTTGAACTGCAGTCCAAATACTACACTGATGCTTTAAAGACGCACGTAAGCGTTTCTTATGCTGCTGTCGGCCCATCCTTCTCAGAATCCGGCTGTTTGCACCTGGAAACAATACAAGCATTTTTACGGTGGAAGCCTACGCACTCTTGTTGGCTATTGATATTGATGATATTAAGAGAGTAGGTAATAGGATTAAAGCCTTGAGGGACTGCAATAGTAAGCGAGTATGGAGCTGAAAGCTCTCTATTGATTTGAATTTGTATAGAGACACCGGTAAGGAAAGCTTTAATATTTTTGTAGAGGCAGGCGCCGGTTCGTAGGGTCAAGATGCTCTTGAGGATAGCGGAGTATTTAACGTGGTTGAAAGCCTTGTGTATATCTACACCTGTGATTACTCGGATTTGCACGAGACTGTGATTTCGATGCACACCTTCTGAGATACGAAGCATGGTATCGTAAGTGCTAACATGTGATCTAAAGCCTGTCATTGTGTAGGGAAAAGTACTGCTGTTTTCTAAGTGCCAGTTGCGACCGTTAAGGGCCATGCGTTCCATCACTTTGTTTACACAAGTCGTTAAAGATTGAGGACGCAGGTTCGTGATACAGTTGGCCAGTTTCCCAGGTTTGGATATTAGTGTTATTATTGCCGTTTACCATCCCAGTTGTGTAATACGGCAGTTCTGCATTTTCGTCCAAGGGATAGAACGTGTGACGTATTTCACCAACTGTTTCTTCGCGTCTCTCGCCAAAGTTCATCGTTATCTTGTCCATGTTTTGTCGTGGTTTTCCTTTACCCAAAAGTGATATCAGCATATTCCACACTCTCGCACTATGTAGCTGGCCGTTGAGCTTGTCACATCTTTTTAACCAGTTTTCGGTGCAAAGTATTCTTGTGCTTCTTATGTGGTTTGCTCATTAAGCTTACGAAAGCCATGATTCGGTTTATGCTTCTTCCAATTCTGCACTAGCCTGTGTATATTATGTGATAGGTTAAGCAGATTAGACATCAGATTAGACAGAAGCAGATTAGACAGAAGCTTTCCGGAGTGCACGCAATTTTTTCGTGTACTTTTACCTCGTCTCGTGAATATTCTTCACCCATGAATGTCAAGGTCGAATCGGAATCGGTGCCAGTTAGTAAGTTGTGTATGAGAAGCTGCGTTAGCAATGCAAGTCTTAGACCGACGATTGCCTAGAGTAACTTCAATGATGTGATGGTCACTTCCAAGATTTTCATGAAGATTTGCCCAAGTTACATTCCCAATTCCGCGGTGCCCGCTTACGTCAGTGTTAGAGTAATGTTCGACACTGTTTGCTTGGCACGTAGGCTCGGTTGTATCATTAAAGAACGTGTACTTCTTACTTTGCATCTTTCATTCGAGGCGCTGCCCTGATTTCGTTGTCCGCTTGTAGCCCCATGATATGTTATGTGTATGAAATCTCCAGCTATTATGATGTATTTGTCTATATGTAGCTTTGTGTGCGTGTCCAACCATTTCAGAGGAGAGTGGAGACTCGGGACCCTGTACAGATTGATGATTAGAACGTCACGTCTGCCGAAGCGGCATTGTACAGTAACATGCTCCGGAGTCGAATTGTTTATGGAATTGGTATGGATTTATATCGCTGGAATATGTTTGACCACGTATGTTACAGGGGTAATTGGAACGGTTACACCGTCTGTGGAGCTCTTTTGTGTCAATTAGTAATAATTCTTTGGATAAAGTGTTCATATCCCGTTAATGACGTAAGTCCGCAAGCTTCCTCATTTAAAAGGATATCTGGGTTTTGCGTTTCTCGGTGGATGACTTGTTGTAAGTGAGCGTTCTTCTTTCGAAGGCTCCAGCGATTACATTGCCATAATACTAGAGCTCAATTAGGACTTACAGATTTGCAGAGCCAGAGGGCTCATCAACGATGTACTGTGTGGATATCTGTGCACGAGCAAATGTTTGTGCTTTGGCTAATAGCTGTTGAACCAGGACATCAGTGCGTGCGATTTCTTGTTTTAGATATTGCATTTCAACCTGTATCGTGCGAATCACCACAACCTCATTCGCACCCGCCGTGGTTGCTCAGTGGCTATGGTGTTAGGCTGCTGAGCACGAGGTCGCGGGATCGAATCCCGGCCACGGCGGCCGCATTTCGATGGGGACGAAATGCGAAAACACCCGTGTACTTAGATTTAGGTGCATGTTAAAGAACCCCAGGTGGTCAAAATTTTTGGAGTCCTCCACTACGGCGTGCCTCATAATCAGAAAGTGGTTTTGGCACGTAAAACCCCATAATTTAAAAAACCTCATTCGCGAGGCTGTATACATTAGCCGTTAGAACCTGGACCGCTCGTTCAAGGCGCTGCATGCTTGTTTGGTCCAGCATGTGCGATGGTGTGGTGGATGGCGTTATAGGGCTCTGAAGAGCTTGAGAGTACCAGTAATGAAGAATTGGAATCCGTAAAATAGAACGAGTAGACTGTGAAGTGTTAGGTGAGGGTTGCGAGGAATTGGTAAGTGGGTTTGGACGGACTGGCTCACCGACATCAGAGGCTAGCTGGCGCTTCTCATTTCTGGGACGTTTTGGCACCGGAGTGGTAGGCTTCCATTTGTCGATTTTTTCTGATGGCTTGGCTAGTACTTCGACTGCGGCTGCGACTCCTCTGGCGATACACAACGAACCAGTTGGGAGTGGCAATGCAGGTGTCTAGCGTCTTGGTGTTTAAGGTGACTCTTTTGTCCTGTATATAGGGACGGTGTGTCCTTTGTGACAATTCATGGAAATCCGACGTATACTGGAAGGGCTTCGTGTTGCGTATCCGACAGTGGCGGTGCTTGGATGCCCGCGAACGCGCCGCGCGGTCTGCTTCTTTTCTTGTTGTGCAGTCTTTCGATGTTGGCGAATGTTCACCTCCGCAGTTATAGCAGCAGGGGAAGCACTCAAGTGGGGTATGCTTTGCGCACCTGGAAATGCTCTACTGCAATGCTGGCACATGGAATACGTCGAGCGATCTGGGCCTACGTTGGTGCCGTATCCGAGCGTGAAGCAATGCGAGCACAGCAAACTGCTGTTTCCAAATTGATAGAGCCGCTGGACAACGAGATGAATGAGGGCAAATCTGGGTAAACGTGGGCCTGCCACCGTCAACATCACGATGTTGGACGGGCCTATTTGCTGGATTGTCAGGATTTTCGCTTGTTCTACTTTTACAATACTCGGCAGCTCTTCGTCGGAGACCGAGGAGGGTATTCCATGTATGACGCCGCGTGCGTTCATTGGATCAGCGGCCACGTATGTGTTTGTCTCGTAAGCTGCATCGTTGATAGTGACGTTCTTTAGTTCTGCGAGCTTGTCGGCACCAGGTAGGCGATAGGGGTCAACGGTTACCAGGTTTTGCGTGGTGCGGATTTTGAAGTATGGTGTCGCTGCGTTCCATTGTGTTGGCTCCCGCCACCGAGTGCATAGCGTTGCTGAGGAGACCGACGTCGATTGTAGCAAGGTTCAGGCACTTCGTGTGTTTCACGACCCCGTGGTGGTTTGTTGCTGGCGCGGCGTTGTCCCAACGGTGCGCCTGCGGCCGAGTGCCGCAGTGGACGCCGCTGCGTGCTCGCTTTCCATGCCTCAGAAGCCCGCGAATGCGCGTGGTGTCAGTGGTGTCGATGTGGTGTCTAGCCAAGCACTAGGCTTAGCGGTCGGCGTCCGGCCAAGCCAACCAAGTTCCTACATTAACTGCGCAGAAACGAAGAAAAGTTCGTCTCACCGGTTAGTGGGTACGGTAAGACGTCTTCTTAGCACAAGTTTGGAGTCCAATCAGGGAACGTTTCGTTGATAGGACGAAAACTTCGATGATGAGATGTGCATCCGTGCTCACTCAGCGACCGCGTCCGTGCTTCCCGCTCTATCGCACAGAGTTTTAATTCGGTGGAAAAGGCGGCCACGTTAGGTGTGATTCGTGGAGAACGTTTTACATTGCTGGCTTAATCATGCTCTTCGTAAATATGTCCAGGCTATTGAAACATCCCTTTCACAAACCCTTTGTTTACTTGAATTTCGCAATATTAATGTGTCTTAAAATACAATTTCACGCGAAAGTTTCGATGAAGAAGTGCCGGCAATATGCTAAAAACGTGTCGGTTGATTGTACTGACCAGCCCCAGAAAACGTGACGCGTTCGATATAATTGTCTGCATAAGTTTGCGGTATGGCAGTCCCTTCAGTTGCTGTCCAGGGTATATACATCCCGTGTCGCACAATAACAGCCATACTGCGATAAACGAAGAAATTTGTGTGACAGAAGTGCCACGAAATGGGCTAAACAAACTGCACTACTACGTCGAAACACATATGGTAAAAAATGAGAAACAAAAGACTACAAAGGAGTCTTTGCGGCACAATTGGACTGGCACAAATCCGAAATCTTGAAATTAGTAGCCGCGAATTAGTAGCCGCGAAAGGCGAAGTTCAATGTGTGTGGTCATATTCTCACTTGTGCTGTAAATTAAATATCCAAGAGCTCCAGAGGTTTATAGTTGTACTTTTGAAACGACGCAGCATTCGGCCCGATGTCTAGGTAGCTATCACAGCCACGCAGATGAAATTTATTTGTGTGAGAATGGTATGGCCAATGAACATGGTCACTTAGATGTATGCCAATGAATTACAGCGATTGTAAAACATTCCTTCAGCGAGTGCAGGGACCCGCGGTATGGCCGTTATCCGCTCCGTTTTCCAGGGTCATATATGACAATTGGACGTGACATAACGCTCACATTCGATGTGAGTCGGAGCCACATTGGGGCTCTCTGCAACTCTTTTGCATTAATTATGATCATTGAAAATATAGTCGTTGAACGTGGGCGGAGTGCATTGGACCTGTCCAGTGCGTGGTGCTTGATACCGTCGCTGCCGCCACTGCGGGGCACGCGCAGGGCTTGCTCGCAGACCAGGCTGCTCTCCAAAGCTCTGATTGCCGACATCGAGTTGCTGTAGATGACATCTGTTTCGCCGCCCAGTATGGCCATACCGATTATCCACTTGCTCGGCAATCACCGGGTCGTCGGTGCGAGCCGAGGCACACTTGCTGACTTGTTGTTTGAGGCCGACGACGACCGTGAAGAAGGCGCGGTCCCCGCGGTTCGCCGCCGCGTCGATGAAGCAGACGTTGCCCTCGTCGCGGCGGATTCGCTTGCGAAGAGTGGCGCCTCTTGCCCGTCGCCTGCTTCGGTTGTGCTCGGGATGGACGTTCCTTGGGATGGGCGTCACCACGGTGACTAGTTCGCTGATCTCGCGGGGCATCTGCCTCATCTTCTCGCTCACTTCGGCCGGAGAGTGGCCGAGCTCTCGTAGTATGTGTCTGCCGGCCTCGGAGGCCGAGAGGCGCGCGGCCTGGGCCGCCTCCTGCGCTCCGGCAATCTCCTCCACGGTGATGTGCACGCCGAGCTGGAGCAGTCATACTGAGTACAATAAAAAAAAACGCTGGGTAGGGAAGGGGACGTACAAAGTGTTACGTGTGTCCGAATTACGTTAACTTTATGGCTTAATTCTGTACATAGAAACAATTTCTGAACCCTTGTTTATTTTATGTTTTTAAGCGCTATCTAAGAGGCTTGTAGTATGTTTCCTCGGAGTGCTATGTGAACGCAACATGACAGCTTGTTTAAATTTCATGGATATAAGGGCAGGCTATGGGTCCTGTAAAATGGACAGGCCTCTGCAATTCAAAGCCGTACCACAAAGTATGCAATTGTTCCAGTGAGATGGAACTCATGATCAGCTGACGTGTAGAATTGTAGAACTTATCCATCACTTGAGGGAAAGAGGTCATTATATTTCTTTTCAGTCGATACCAGGCCATTTCGGTATAATTGAAAGTGATGACGCTGATAAGCCAGCCCGGACGGGTATATTGCTTTCCGCGGATGATTCCACACGCGATAGAAACAAAAAGGAGGATGAGGTGGACGGCGCAGCTCTCGCCTGACGCCCTTGCACGCTATTGTTCTCGCTATGACGCCACGTAACTGTGCACGAGACCGCGTCCGCGGTATGTGTACACATGGTAGCGAAGGTGCAATAGAAGCCCATACGTCTTGCAATGGCGACTTGGATGGATGGACGGATGGATGGATGGATGGATGGATGGATGGATGGATGGATGGATGGATGGATGGATGGATGGATGGATGGATGGATGGATGGATGGATGGATGGATGGATGGATGGATGGATGTTATGAGCGTCTCCTTTGAACGGGGCGGTGGGTTGCGCCACTAAGCTTTTGCTATTATACTGCCTAATGTCCTACCTAGGATAAACAATGAAAAAAAAACACTATGAACTACCACGCCCAAATTTTCTGATCCCCTATTGCTAACTGTGCTTTTGTACGTCTCCGTCTTTTGTCGTTTCCCTACTTTTTTTCCACCAATCCTCGTATAGCCTCTTACTAATGTCTATTGCGGACATGTTTGCTTTACCACTGCTCCCGCTGAACCCAAGGGCTTCAAGGAGCCCAGTGGTGCCTAAATCTACCGCTGAGTAGACGTCTTGACATTCTAATAAAACATGCTCCGTCGTTTCCTTAGCTTTACCGCAGCGAGCACATGCTTCTTCCTTCTTATATCTCGCTTCGACGGTGCGTGTTCTAAGGCGTCCCGATCTCGCTTCGAAAAGTAATCAGCTTCCCTTTGAGTTTCTTTCCTGATTTCGTTTTTTCCTCTTAAGTAGTTACTCATGGCAGGTTTGGAGGACTTGTGGAGGCACGGCAGCGCCATCTACGTTTCGCGGGGCCAACTACTCGGTGGGAAAAAAAAACAGTTCTCTGTTCGAGACGTGCTGCGCCAAGTTGTCTATTGCCCCAGCTAACATCACATCGCAAATACTAAGCACACAACATTACAAATGAAGCGTAAGTGAGAATATTCGCCGCAACATCGCGTCACAATATAACCTGGATACACTCATCTGTACATATAGACCTCATTCTATAACGGCGCGCATTACACTAGTAAACATTGAGAGCTTTGGATGAATTCATAGGAATGGGTTCACCCAGATTTTTAACTAAGTACCATATGTGTCCGTAGTACCTACACACATCTTTTATTTTGCTGTTAATATAAAGTCAACATTACACTCAAATAATACTCAAGGACCACACTTTAGGCTTCACTCAAATCTTATGAGGATGTACCATATATATTGCAGCACCTTTTATGACTACGTATAATAGAGTTTTGACGACATTACAGTGCTATATACGGCAATACAATCTCGGCATATGTCACCACACATTGCCCTGAGCAAACTTAAACAAGCCTGAACAATTCACTACTCATAGTTATTCGTGAATTGAAGAAAACAGCCTGTGACTTCACTTTTTCATTCTGATCACGTTGTCCGTCCTTTATTCACACGTTTCTATTGGTGACGTATTCGATGCATAATTCACATGAACTAGTGTTTTGATATCGCTGCTAATTGGTTCTTAACCGCATTTCAGCCTCGCTTTCGGGACCATGTGAATTGGGCTTGCTCATGTTTGCAGCTGTTCCAGAGTACGTGAGCACCCTCGGCCCTCGCCATGCCGTTGCTTGGCATTGTAGCGCCTGAAAGCTAGTGGTAACTTTGTCGGAAGTGCGCGATTTGCACCTCAGGGTGGGCACTGCGGCATTCTTTCTATGGCACCTTTCAGGCAAGAAGTGACAGCAGCAGCATAAATTTTCATTTACGAAAATTTCTCCTGCATGCCGCATTTTCATAGAAACTTTTCGACTTTCCCATATATTCTCACGCTCTTTTCGCTACTTCTGGCGTGTAATGAATTCGGCACTTGCACAATGCCATTACGTTACCTTGCGCGTGACTGACGCATATTCCGGTTTGACGAATGCATTACTCCTCGCTGGCTGGGCCAGAATTTCATTGTGCTTGCAGCGCGCGTCCGAAGAGGCCTCCGCTAGGTTATATACATCTGTTAACAAGCTCCTTCGCGTAGATTGGGGCTTACTTATGTGCAATTTTCGCGTATATGGCTTCCACTCGAGTTCCTTCACGCCAGTCCGAGTGCTAGCTGTCAATTTAATGCGCACGGTTTTTCAGGGTTTTAACTACTTAGCAACTCGCAATCGCTGAATAGCAATCATTCTGTGAAACGTTAGTGGACTCTCAATTGGGAGCAGTGTTTGTAATTATTTGTAGTGTGGCAGAAGCATTCGCTGACAATTTAGTGCATTTAGTAAGGAATTCAAACTTTTAAACGTCGGAGAGTCTGACGTCCGGCGTACCAAATATTCTGCAGCCAGTTTATAAAACAAATCGCAAGTGTTGTATTGCTCCGTCATATGAAAATAGCAGCTTTACTGAAAGCAGTGATTTGACTATAGTTTTAGGCATCCAGCGCACTGCACAGAAAATTGCACATGGCTCTCCAAAAGCCTGTATTATTGCTGTACCCTGCAGGCAATGCCATACTTTCTTTATGTAGCGATATAGCCAGCGCAAAACAAAATTTGTGACCTGTCAATACAAACAGGAAATTTCCTGATCTTTCAATCGAAAGCAAAAAAAGAAAGACCTAGAAAGCACATTATTGTATAAGCATGCGTTTCTCCTCTTCAATTATGCATACTGAATTTGGAACTGCTCAATTAAGTCACTTATCTGACATGCTGATTTTTACTGAAGTCGTATATAAAGCAGATATAGTTCTCATAGACAGTATCTCCGAATCTCAGCTAGGTACGAGTTTGCTATGTTTATTGTTGCATGGTTTCTACAGCACGCGCCAAACTTACCATGTCATCAGTTGCAATTTGCATCGACAGCTGCCAAGCAATGGCAGACAAGCATATCAAATTGATTTGCTAATGACAAGCTACAGTCGAGTGCAGAAGTCTAGAAATCACGGCATATGCAAAAAAAAAAGTTATTTCTTCTAGCACAGCAGCGCAAGATCAGGTTGTATTAAGCATGCCCCTGATCAAACAGGTGCACCTGGGAGGTACACTTGATTTCAGCCTTTATGCCTAAGCTGAGAATAAAAAGAAATTTAGCGGCATGAAACACGGCCAACGCGGCATAAAAACACACAAACACTCAATGCGCATTCTTTTCATACCGATTGCTTTAAGAATTCATTCTTTCCTTTAGCGATAAGAGAGTGGAATAAGCTGAGTGAATTCATTAGTAACAGCCCCTCATTAGATACATTTGCTAATTCAGTGCAAGAACATCTCCTTGCCTTACAGCTCTGACTTACATACTCAGGCTTGTTACTGATCTTCATAGCCTAACACTTTAATCTATGAGTGTTCTTTTTGTCTGATGCATCATACTCATGACTGCATCCTGTTTGTCATGTTCATTAGGTATCTTATATCACGTGTGTATTCAGGTTTTTTTTTTCTTTTTGTTGTTTGGTTTCTTCTTTTCTCAAATTCTCCTTTGCTATAGCATATAGAACCCAAATACTGCTTTTGTGATGAACTACTTATTTCTTTTGTTTAGCGAAACCAAAACCTTTGCAATAACACACTTATAATTATATAATATATTTATATTCTTTGTTCGCAAATACTACCATATGTATTTGCCCTTCCTGCTATAATCCTTTGAGGGATTGACAGTATGTGAAATAAATAAATAAATAACTCTGCTCCTTAAACATTTGCACTCGGCTGTACATGCAGTCGGACTACATTGGAACACTGAACTTGAGGCAAATCTAGTTTAAAGTATGGGTTTCTCTGCCATAGGAGCTAGGATAACTAGTCAGCCAGTCACAGACTGCAGAACATATAGGGTTCAGTAGTCTAAAATGTCAAGTTCACTCGTCAACAACCAGATGCCTAATCGATATTCCAGCTGCAGAGCTGGTTACGAAAGTTGCATACTATGCAAACAAAAACCAGATTGTTGCCCTATAAGGAGGGGATACCTGGAAAAAATCATTCGCTTCTGCAGTGAACCGGCTTCTGATAATGCAGTAAACTTTTAAAAGCTGACCTTTAGAAATAGTGCATTTCCTACAGCAATTATTGCGCGCACAAGCCATTTGTTTTCATAGAAAGCAGGTATTCTAAATGAAACAAATGTGCGTATCGATGCTATTTCTTCCTGAGCTCCTTGTCCTTCTGTAGTGTTCTTCGTGCAAGTTGAAACAATCCCTTATTGTTGGAAAGCTTCCTTTTCATCCCGAGACAACATTCAACATTAACCTATTGTAGATAACGTATACAATTATTAGACGCACACAGCAGTGTATATTCATGAGATGTGTGCGTTTTGGACTATGAATGGCGCTTTCACAAACTGGTTAATACAGCTGAAAATTGTTGAAAATTATGCAGATCCCACACACTGTGGGAATCGATGTAAGCGAAGCTTTCCGTGCTTGGATGATTTGATTGACGATAATTAGCGTGGATGTTGACGGCTAAAGCTTAATTTCTTCAACGTTAAGGCTAACACGAGAGTGGCGAGTTAATGTTAAGCGTTACCTTGCTTGCACCACTCCTCTTTGACTACGTAGTACACACAACACACAGGGAGAGGTGCTTTCTTGAGGTGTTGAGGTGTTATACGCCATATATATATATATATATATATATATATATATATATATATATATATATATATTTGAGTTAGCGCTCGTCCTGTCTGCTACTAGTCTGTGTCCATGTCACTTCGCGCTAAAATCCAAGATCATATATATATATATATATATATATATATATATATATATATATATATATATATATATATATATATATATATATATATATATATATAATTAGTATTACGATATTATCTCGGGATATACTCAAGAGACGAGCCGCCGCGAGAACGACGATGAAGTTCGTCTGTGCTTTGGCGCGCGCGAGTGTCGGCCTGGCTGTCTGGTTCCAGTGTAAATAGCCTGTAAATAGCCTCCTTCGTCTGTGCCTTTGTACACGTAACATTCTGATGGAGGTTAGGGATCCCCTCCTCACCACGGAACTCCGAAGTGGTCGGTACATCGAGCTTGTGACTATGCCTCCCGGTGACGAGACTGCCTCTGCTACCTCGACGGAGCAGTCGCAGCTGAGGTGGAGCTGTCTGTAGAAAATAGAAAAAAGACCAACTGATCGGTAGCCGGCTGCCCCGGTACCTTTACAGGATAGCACGAAACACTCAGCTCCTGTGCAACGCAAGAACCTGTACTACGAAGGCACCTGTCGCAGAAGAGCTCAGCGCCCGCCTTGGAACTGTCGAAAACAAACGTAAGAGGAGGAAACTCCTGCTAAAGATGAAGGTCATGGAAGCTGAGCATGTGCTTTATGCAGGCAAAGCAAATGCGTGAGCTTCAATGCGCAAACAAGAAGGCCAAGTTCGAGCTCCTTAATCTGAATGTCGAATGAGTCAATAAGTAAAATAGCACTTTTTTTTTAGTTTTGACCATGCATGCGGTGAGGGGGGGGGGGGGGGGAGAGGGGCGGGCTGTTTTGCTCCGCTACCCTTCAGAAAAAGTACTGCTTAGTAATGATTGTTCGGGTTCGGCGGAGGCCACTCACTCAGTTCACGGGCTGTGGTTCTTGACCTTGTGGAGCTGGTGAGGGCTGCTGAGTGTTCGGTGTATGCTGGGGTGGGAAGCAGGAGGCAGTTCATCAAGTGGACGCTTTCGCGCAAAGTTGTGCAAAGGGCACACGTCGTGATGGCAGTAAGATACGTCGATCTTCCTATTTGTGTCTTGATATCAAGACATGGGAATCGCCTTTTCCAGATACCGAAGGCCCTTTCGGCGGTGTACGCCGTCCTGGTAGGGGACTTGTTGTTTCCTAATACAGATATCTTCCGTGTTTTGCTGTAGTTGCTGTAAAATATTGTGACCAGTCATGGTACCCTGTACTCTGGGTTGTCTGTCTCTAGGGCCATTAAGTAGTGTCATACGGTATGTCCGGCAAACAAACCTCGTGTCTCCGAGATGTATGCCGGGCACAGTTCCTTCTTCATAATGAAATATTGCATGAGTATTTTCAAAACAGCTGCTGTCGTTTGCTGAGCCCAACCAACTTGCAAATAAATAAAAAAAAATTCAATTGAGTTCCTGTGATAGATTGCAAACATTCCAAAAAAGAATGAACATGAATGAATTTGTTGCAGCTGCCGTTTTTATCTTCAGGTGATATTTCAAGTCGTTTATATGAAGTAGCAGTGTTCCTAATAGGGCATACGGTCAGGTGCCTCTTAAATGCTATATTCAACTATGAACATTCAAAAACAATTTTTTATTGGGCGAAAGTGAAAGTGAAGCCTCGGGTGAGCTGCATGCCGCTCGCAACCTCATGTACCCGCGAAGTCGCACACATTCCTTGTATTTTTTTCGCTACGCTTCTTACCATTATAATTAAAGGCCGATGTACGCTAAATAATCGAAACTACGGTGACCACTGCAGTACGACAAATTTTGGCTTCCCAAGCGTGGCAGTGGCAGCAACGGCATAGCGTTACCGTATTGGCCTTGCGGTTGTCCGGCAGGATCTATTGTTTCTAACAAGAGTATGGTTGAGTAAAAGGGAAGCGACAAACACACGTTTCTAGCGCAACTCTCTTTGAGTAAGCTGAAAAATATGCAGTGTCATTCCATTCTGTGAAGGTGGATGCCTAGCGTAGTTGTATATATGGTGATAAATTACCCTGATTTAAATAAAGATGCATACTACATGAATCATCATTTTCTACCACTTTTATTATGTTGTCATTAAGGTGACTATAGCCTTGTGGTCTCTAAGGTCGACTCAGCCTTCGCAGCGGCCCGACGCCTTCACGCCCATTGCCGCTTCAGCTGAAGCCGTCGTTCCTTATAGGCATGCTGTTCTTCCATGGTCCATGCAATACCCGGCCTCGCGATTACATGGCTGGAACGCCACTGAGTTAACGTCTCTATGCAGTGCAGTACGTCACCCACCAAAGAGACACCGCTATTGGCAATTTTCAGTTTGCCGTTACAGTTTTATTTCATTTATTCTTATTTCGTTTGTATGTAAACTTCATTATAGTGTCATCTACGGACGACCCACAGGGGGTGAGTGGAGATGGTACACCGGCGATACGCTTTTGATTTTTTTCGAGGCTACGGCGTTTTTTGTGTAAGCGCTCGGTCTATGCAGGCAGCGATCCATTGGAAACTAGGGTACAACAGCTACGCTGTAAACACAACACCACAGGCAAAGACATTTATGTTTGCGCTTGTTTTTGTCATGTTTACTGAACCAGAGTAGCACTGAAAACAAGATAACATCGTAGCGTATAAACTCGCCCAATCCGCTACGCTTCTGCCCCACCACTAAAAAGTTTTTTTTTTCACCGTCTTTCTACGCTCAGTCTGAAGGTTATGTACAGTGGGCTGATATTTTAACAGTACCGCGCGAGCGGCGACTAGCCGGCCCGTCAGCGCGTTCTCACCGCACGAAGCGACGAGGTCAGCAAGGGTAGCGCATGCGCACCAAATTCACTGGAAGCCGTTATCTCGGAGAAGCCAGGGAGTTTCACCGAGGTAATCCTGTCTAGGGGCTGTGTCGCACTGCGGGAAAGAGCCTAGCAGACGAAATCTGTGCTTCCAGTGAACTTGGTGCGCATGTGTTACTCTTGCTGGTCTCGTCGCTTCTCGCTATTAGAAGGCGCTCACCGGCCGGCCAGTCGATGCCCACGCGGTACTGTTGAAGATTCAGTAGACTGTAGCACATATTTCCCTTACCTGCACATACCTCCGCGTCGGCTCCGTCTGGACTTTTGATGCGCCGCACATAATCATTGCAACCAGTCACCCGGGGAAACATTGCCTTCGTATAAAAGTGGTGCATGACTTAATGCACTTTCTCCGCGTCGGGGAACTTGACAAGCACAGGGAAGAAATTTGCGGCAATCATAGTGGACACCCATGAGACAGCACGGCAAACAGTCGCATGTAAAGCAAGAACCACGTCTCCTGAAAGAACATGAAGAGTTCCCGAACCCTAAAAGCGGAGCGTCACGAGCAGTTGCAACAGCGGAGCCACAGGGCAACAACGGCCGTGCGTGTTTTGGTGCACAGGCTACATGTAGCTCGAGCACAGTAGCCTTTGAGAAACGGTACCTCGCTGGGAGCTCCTCATTTTTCTGTACCCCTATGGGATTCAGGCAATCCCGCAGGTTCCGCTGCAATGGCTGCACAACAGCATGCGCTTCGTTGTTCAGAATTCCATCTGCGCGGCTGAAAAAAATTGAGGAACTCGTCGAAGCTCTCGTCGTAGCACGTCGCCATGTTGTACGTTATAAGGAGCCGTTCGAGGTACCTCGATTGCTCCCTTGAGGAAGCTCCCTTCTCGTGAAACTTATGCATGGCGACTCTTCCGTGCATGTTATCGTGCCTCCTAGCAAGATACCAACAACTGCGGAAGAAGAGAATCGTAGACGTGCGCGTGCGCTTGCAGCAAAGTAACATCGGCCTCAGCAGACCGCTGTGCAGAGAGCAGCACAGAGGAAAACTCGACGTCGAGTCCAGATGGACAAGTCAGATCATTCTCGTGAAAACTACGCGAGGAGACTTCGACGTGAACTCCTTGTAGTGCGATGGGACTCCGATGGAGTTACTCCTCCAGCGTACGCTGTGACTGGGCGGCGTGCGCCGCACAGGCCTGTGACGTTTATTACCTGAAACTCCCACATTACAGAGGGCTTGAATCTCGAGTCCTGTTTCGCGGCGTCACGTCCGTAATCAGGTAAATTGAATGAAGAATTTGATGCCAGCTATATCGGTCTACATAGCCAACGTGAACTTTAGAAACGTGGAATTAGACTTTTTTCTGACAATTCTCTTCAACATATTGTCTTCAACACTGCCGATGAGATGCCTCCACAAACAACAACAGATTCTTCCAATCTCATCAACTTGCCGACTCTTACTGTCGGCGTATAATAGACCACCTTCAAGGAGCTTGGCGCCCGCCTAACGCCCACCTTCGTCAACAGCTGACGCAATTTAAGATTGACAACCGCGTCCTGTACCGTCATGCCTATCACCCTGACGGTCAAGGCTGGGTTCCTGTTCTGGCACGCTCTCTACGTGCTCATGTCCTAAGGCTCCTCACGACGACACTGCTGCTGGTCACCTTGGTCTCCAGCAAACCTATGACCGCCTCAGAGGTCGCTTCTACTGGCCTGGCTTGTCCGCCAGTGTAGCGAGGTATGTCGCTTCCTGCGCCCTATGTCAGCGTCAAAAGCTCCCTACATCAGCTCCAAGCGGACAATTGTAACCGGTTCCGTGTCCGTCGCAACCATTTGAAGTCATTGGCATGGACCTGTATGGTCCTCTTCCTGTGACTCTCACCGGTAAACGATGGATTGTGACAGCTGTTGACCACGTGACACGCAACGCCGAAACAACTTGTGTGAGTTCTTCCTCAGCCTCTGAAGTTGCTGCATTCATACTTCAAGCTTTAATACTGCGTCGCGGTGGACCTCGCGTCCTCCTGAGCGACCGCGGAAAAGCATTCCTCTCGCAACTACTAGACGAAGTACTCAGAGCCTCCGGAACCACCCACAAGACTACCTCCAGTTACCATCCGCAAACCAACGGCCTAACACATCGATTTCATCGCACGCTGTCAGACATGCTAGCCATGTACATCGAACCGGATCACAGAAACCGGGACGCAATTTTGCCATTCGTGACTTTTTCATATAATACCGCCGTTCAACGCACGACCAGTTACTCGCCATTCTACCTCGTCTATGGTCGTTCGCCCTCTTCCTGTCTTGACGCCTCTTTCTTCGCGCAAACTGTCAATCGATGTCCATCCTCCTGTGAAGAATATGTGACCCGCATTCTGCTTTGTCGCCAGCTCGCCTGCACCAACACCGAAGCACGGCAACAGGACCGCAAGCAGCTTTACGACGCCTCTCATCGCGTCGTGTACTTCCGCCCTGGCGAGGAAGTGCTACTCCGGACACCAGTTCGTCGTACTCCTGGCTTGTGTCACAAGTTTCAGCTTTGGTTCATCGGCCCCTACAAAGTCTTCTAGCAGACCTCTCCGGTTAACTATCGCGTGGCACCAGTTATTGTCCCAAATGACAGCCGCTGCCGCGCTGCTGAGGTTGTCCACGTTTCCCGTATAAAGCCTTTCACGAGGCGTTCGCCGCCCCTTTCAATTGCGGCCAGGATGGCCACTCTCGCGCGAGGGGACATTAGTGTGGTAATTTATAAGCTATTCTTTGCCATCTGCACATGATCATCATCACGTGGGGTTCACATGGGGTTCTTCTTCATCATCGCTTGTGGGGCTTGCTCTTGGGTGTGATCCGTGCTGAGGGTGTGGTCGGTTCGCCGCATCTTCGACGCGGAATAAACGGCGTGATACCTGCTGCGTCACAATATTATATAATATATATATGTATATATATATATATATATAAAGATAGGCGTGCGCGTGCCTGCTTAATGATGTCAAGGCTCTATAAAGAAACCTAAGTTGTTTCAGCAATTATCGAGAATTGCGAAGACCCTTACTTCCGCATCCGCCAACGTCTTGCCAAGAAAGCAACCCCAGTTTATTGCACTCAATTCAGGAACCTCAGTAAATCTGCACGAAAACATCCGGTTTATGTACCGGATCTTGTACCGTATGTTAAGCTATACTACATGGCTTCATTGTAACCTTTATATAAAGGTTGCTGTCTAAAGATACAGCAAAAGATGTGAAGGAAACGTGGTCAGGGAGTTTTTAAGAGGTAGCATTGAAACATTTCTTTACACGATTATTTTCGGTGGAACGTATTCTGTATTTCAGAAGGAATTCACGCCTAATGACCTTGGCGAGCAAAATTTTTACTTGGTCATCAACTCCTAACACAAACGTACGACAATCTAAAAGCACAAGAAATAAATTCAAGCACGTCGTTTTTTAAGAATCTGTAATTCCACACTCAAGCATATGTCCTAACTGCACAAGGTGCCAATGTTTCAAAGCAGAAAAATGCGGCATTTTTGTTCATGACTGTAGAAAACTGAAGCAAGGTTTGGGTACGGGCTAGTTGGTATTCCTTGGTATCAATATATATACGTTTGTTTCTCAAAATATAAATCAGTTGGAAGTCAGCGCTTGTCTTCGTCGTTCTTTTTGACCTTCGTCTATGTATGTCCTGTAAGTGACGATTGATACTGTAAAAAACTATCATTTTCTGAAGTTTCACTCCGCAAAGACGGCCTTAGGACTGTTTTGCGTATATGGTATATTTGTTTGCTAGGTTTTTTCGCTTGAAATGCTCATTAAACTGCTGTTTATCGATAAATGTGGTAGTAAGTGTTTTCTTTGAGGCCATTACAAGGTTAGAAAACTATGTCTGGCTGACTGTTGACCAAATTTAAAAAGAAACGAGAACATTGAGCATAAACAAAAAGAAAAGAATAACATCTGCTCCAGCGATCAGAACAAATTATTTTCCATTTATTTTTAAGTGCTATAAATATCATTCAGATTGGCTGAGCGGTTGCATAAAGAAAGTACTTCCACGACATGCATGCCGGTCAACATATTGCTTACAACGTTCTGCCGCCTAAAAAAAATGTTATCGCTCAGCGCAGGACGAGCCTGTATGTATCGGAAGTTTCTTGAATGCTATCGATCGGTCTCTCCGCTGTCTGATGTCACCGAACTTTGTGTAATCTGACAGCATGTAGTACGTGCGGCGCGAATTGTGTAGCACATTCTGGAAGGTTCCCTGGCACCAGCGATTTCTCTCGAACATTCGCTGATATCATGTTTATAAGCCGACGCACTTGATCCGCTCATCAGATTTCACCGACCGCGCTCGCCGCTATCGCTGTGCTTTGCGTGTAACTTGCTTTTGTGGGCAGAAGTTCGCCCAATAAAACATCGTTTCGTCATTCACAGATTTGCCGCTGTATTATTCACTGTCACTACTACGCGACAAAGCATAAATATTTGGCGTCTAGCTAAATTTTCCGCTTATTCTGGATCAGACCCTTGATAAGTTATTCTGGATCATAGGACGTGAGGCCAATTTCGTTACCAGCGATGGCGGGAAACCACCACGCCACTTTGACTGCCATGTGCAAGTAAGAATGGATATCGTGCTATAAGCACCGCGTTCCGCTGTATTACTATGCCCGTTGCGTCAGCGTCTTGTCGCGCGCACGGAGAAAACCATCTGAATGCCAATTGAGCAACACTTTCGCTCTTCGCTACCTGTGACTTTAAACAGACGCACGCCTTACCTACATACAAGCCGAGCTGATTTTAGGTGAGTACCGACTGTTCTGCGTCATCATACACGTCGCGTGATGCAATCTTTTTTGGCAAAGCTACTCGATTTTCATTAATAGCGCTTTTCCGTGTTCTGGAGACCATGCTTGCAGCAAGGCCACTAGCGGTCTTGTACTGACTCCTAAGCACATACTAAGAAGACGCTGGGCATTTAGCGAAAGTCAGACCTCGTCAAGTGAGCGAGCCTCGACATCCTACGAGGGCTTCGTCGGCTGACGGTGGGTCACTTCACTTGTTGATTATATGTGGCATCTCCAAACTTCGTTCTCACACTAAGAAAGTGTGCGAGCGGTGGTAAATGTATGGTTCCTGTGTAGCTTACTTGTTGCCTCTTCGATGCGGTAGCCTAACATGCGTGGACTAGAGTTTAACGTATATGCTCCGTGAGAGCATATCCGTTAACATTGTTATCTAGCAGTGTGAAGGCACACTAGAGTGTCCGACATTGAAATACTTTTCGTGGCACGGATTGAAGCATCTTCCCAGTGTTATAGAGGAAAATGCAAATAGCGGCAGGATCGCGAGTGAAACCCACATACGGTAATGTCATATCGTAGGCTTAAATTTCGCTGAAGCATTCGACAAGGCGTCACATTCTAAATTACTGATCAACATTAGTACTATCTTCAGGAACCGCTCAGTTATCCAGTGGTTTCTTTACGTTCATGGTGGGACAAGTTTGCGCAATTGGGGGCTCAACCTTAAACATGTGCCCTGCTCTTTCCAGTGTTCCGCATGAAGGGGTCTTGGAACCACTTTTGGTCTTTCTATTTATAAATGACCTATTTCTAGATTCTACAGTTCCAGTCAGGTTATACGCAGATGTGTGCATACTGTACAATGTAATTAAAACACCTTTTGATCAGACCGAATGGAAGGCTGCCCTGCAAAAAAATTCAACGTTATTGCCATACCTGGCGAATGGAACTCAGTCCAAATAAGACATTATATATATCTGTGTCAGCAAATAATATCAATATAAAATGTAAGTATGCTTCCTGCAACTGTGTATTAACCAAGGTTAAATAATCCAAGTATCTCGGTGTTACATTCTCGCGCGATCTGCGCTCGAATTTTCACATAGGTGACATATTTATTATATTTATTATTGCTAGTATTTATATTGATTTAAGTATTTAGGCATCCATTTGACACCTGATCTAAATTGGTCTTTTCATATACCACAGGTTACTAACGAGGCAAATCGCGTCCTTGGTTACTTTCGACGAACCCTGCGGCTAGCACCCCTATCAGTGAAATCCCTTGCTTACTTAACACTTATCCGTCCCAAATTAGAATATGCATGCGCGATCTGGGACCCTCATCAAAATAACCTTTCCACTACTCTCGAATCTGTTCAAAATCGCTCAGCTCGTTTCATTTTCTCAGTCTATTACTATCATGTAAGTGTAACTGAACTAAAACGTAATCCTCATCTCACAACTTTAGCGAACCGCCGAAAAATTTCCAGACCGTGTCTGTTACATAAGTTCTTTCATCATCCATCTCTGAACTCCATTATCAGCGCCGCACATCGCATTTCCAATTGCACAAACCACGGGAAGGCCGTCTACCCTCTCCCCGCCCGCACTTCTGCGCATCTGTCATCAGTTTTCGTCCATACAGCAAGGGACTAAAATGACCTGCCAAACGCCATCGTTGATCAGATCGACTCATCGTCATTCAGATCGTCCATAGAAGCAATGTATGGCTGAAATTACACCCCCTCATGTAATACCCCTTCAATGGCGCCTTTGAGGTACCAATAAAAAAAAATATGTGGTAAACTCAGCAAGGCACCATGAGCCTCTAGGCGAAATCAAAAATTTGTACCTGTGAGATTAAATTTCTAGGCTGAAAAGTATTATTTCTACCCTATTTTGAATGCGCTAGAATACTATGGGATAAAGACAGACTAACTCGCAGGACCAACACAGATGGAAATCAAAGACTTGTTTTACGGTTTATGTACAAGTACACTAGTTGTTACGCAAGTTCAGTGTTGTGTAAGCTTGCTGCATTTCTTTCGCTAGAGTCTAGAACTCCTGGTGAAAGATTGATGTTTGTATTTTTCCATATTATAGATAGGCAAATTGGAATTGACTACACAAATTAGGAATAATGATAATTACGGTCACCGCCATAACATATTTATTCCTGTCCCGCTAGCACGTAATTATTACCTTAAGTTTAGTGTTTTTCCCCAGCGTTACAGCCAAATAGAACGCGTTGCCTGATGTCGTGGTACACTAACCCTCTGTGGACATATTTCTGGACAGAATCAACGATTTTATTTTGTCTGACTCTATACCTTGACTGCTATAGTTTCTGTCTTAACTTTTATGCCTATGTTGGGCCCCTTTCATGCTATGCTATTGATCTTACTTTATTTGGAAATTGTAGATTTTTGTTACTGTACTTGATAACGATTGAGTGTGTAGCTGTACATGAACATTGAGTGTATTTAAATATAATTGTAGCACCCCCGCAATATTTCTACGCGGCGTTGACAGTATCAATGAATGAATGAATGCCGAAGCAGATTCTTTCGCAAAGTATTTGCCAACGTTGATTCTCTGTCGACCACGAAGTGGTGGCTTTATCAACCAACGATTCTTACGAGCTTAGCTGGCCCCTTCGTGACAGTCTAGGAAGCCGATTTCAACATAAATCTTTGCGACAGACCTTTCCTCTTCGCACTTTGAAGGCCTTCGCAGTGTTTTATCACCCTACCGAGACATGTGCAACTTGGAAGATCGCCTCTTACAGCAGACGCTCGTTCTCAAGCATCGCATTCATGCTGTCTATGCAACGGCTTTTCACCGCTGACGATATCAAGTAGAGACGTCGCAACGGCAAGTAATTCAAAATGAATTGAACAAGGTTATCCTTAAAAACCTGATTGAGCGTTCTAGGGTCCCTGGGCTTCGCCGGTGGTCTTGGTGAAGAAGAACGATGGCACTTGGCGCTTTTGTGTAGACTACTGCCACCTGAAAAAAAAAAAAAGCTAAAAACATGGCTGCCAGCTATCACGTGTAGACGATGCCCTCGACTGCCTCCACGGTTGTTCCAGCTACTCCTGTTGATTCTCGTTCTGGATAATGCTAGACTGCTATTTACTTCTTTATTTACGTCATGTTGCAGGCCTTGCGGCCCAAGCAGGAGGCGCAAAACACACTGGTAAATATGCTCACAAAAGGCTAGGACGCTAATATAATATTGCAACGGCAAAAAAATAAAAGTGTAATTAAAAAATAAACAGCACAAAACAGCAATTGTACCTACAATGAACAGAAAAGAAGATGAATTCCAAGTGGTTCTGTAGAGCTAACATAACGAGAAAGTGTGATATTTCATTCTTCAATAGTTCTGGGAAAAATGTAATAGCGAATAATTTTTTAGTAGCAAGGTAAGGAGAGAGAGTATGAGCGTGGGTATGGTAGGTTTTTCTGGGTACAACGGGTGCGAGATGTGGGCTAGGATCTAAAGGAAATTTCGGCCTTAAAAATAACTACAGAAATTTCAGTCGCGGTATTTCTTTCCTCGTTTCAAGGCTGTGAAATGTGTTAGTGCGCCATAACTCGGCTGCAGAATCTTGAGTGCTATATTTGGAAAAAATACGGCCAGAGGAAAGACCGCGTCTATAACACCCGATAGACTATACGAATTTAAGGTAATGCTTTTTTTTATTATGCAATGCTCCCGCGATCTTTGAGCATATGATGGGTTCCTTGCTGAAGGTTTTAAATGGTCCACATGTCCATCCAAACCTACACGACGTCATCGGCTTGTCGCAAAGGTATGACACACACCTTGTGCCATTTGGTTGAGCCAGTCATACTTCATGATTTTTTTCGTAAGGCGAAGCTGCAAGTCAATTGGTCAAAATCTCGTTTTAGCCTCCGCCAGATTACTGTCCTGGACCACGTCGTCATGCTATCAAAGTCGTGCTATCCGAGAGTTTCCGGTTCCGAAAATTGCCGCAGACATTCGAAGTATTGTAGTGCTCTGCTCGTGCTTACGCTGATTTGCTGAAGTTTTCACCGAACTTGTTGGGCCCCTCAATAAACATTTGAATGAAAACGTACAATTCCCGTGGCGTACCCCAGAAGTCACCGCCTTCTCGCGTCTCGTCATCGTTCTTAATTCGCCGCCGATCCTTGCCTACGTTGGATATGATGGCCCTGCAGAATTGCGTACAGATGCCAGCGGTCATGACGTAGATGCAGTCCTAGCCCAGTGTCAGTGCGGCAAGGATTGCGTTATTGCGTATGCAAGCCGCCTTTTATCACCATTGGAGCGCAACTATTCAATTACGAAACCCAAAGGCCTTGCAAAGTTCTGGGTAGTTGAGAAGTTCCAACCCTACTTCTACGGTTGTCCTTTCTCCATAGTCACTGATCATCATGGTTTCTGTTGGGTTTCATCCCTAAAGGACCCTATGGGCCGATTTGGTCGATAGGCTTTGAGGCTCCAAGAGTTTTTGTTCTCCATGGTTTACAAGTCTGCCGCCAGCACGAACACGCTGATAGTTTGTCGCGTCACCCCACTGATGACTGACCGAATATTCATAGTGCTGCTTGCATTTTCTCATTATCAGAGCTCCTCCATATCGCCGACAAGGAACGTCGTGACGCGTCCATCATGCACTCATCGACCGTTCTGAATACTCTCCAGTCAATGCTACCCTACGCCTCCTCGTAATCCGTGACGGTATTCCGTACCATCGTAATCTACAGCTGGACAGCTCTGATCTTCTATATAGCATTCCTATACAACTCCCATTAACCGCTCTAAAAGAGGCTCACGAAGCACCAGCCGCGGGACACCTCGGTCTATCTCGAGCCTACGCACGAGCGCGCCAATATTCTTTTATTTTTCGGAGGGGGGAGGCTTCCCTGTTGTTGTTTTTTTCGAGGTTACGTTGCCGCTTGCGACTGATGCCAACGTCCGGAGAAGACATCCCTGCTCTGCGCTGGTTACCTGCAGCTGCTCGACATTCCGTCCAAGCCTTTCCATCGTGTCGCCTTAGACCTGGGCAGCTCTACAAAATTTACAACGGGGAAGAAATGGGTTTCTGTCGCTCCGGGCTACACGACAACGAAAGCTATAGCACGCGCTATTCCGACGAGTTGCGCATTTGGCGTTGAGGACTTCCTCTTACCCGATACAATTTTGGTGCAAAGTGCTCCACGTCAAATACTCACAAACAATGGCCTTACGTTTTTGTCCAAACTTATAGACGACATCATGTGTGTCTGCTATATACAGCGTAAGCTTACCACTTCCAACCATCCTCAAGCGAACGGCTTGACTGAGAGATCGAACCCAAGGTATAGGAAAATGCTATCCAAACACGTTTCAGCCGACCACCATGACCGGGACCTTGTTCTACCTTACATTACCATTGCTTAAGGCTCTGCTAGTGTCAGAACTGCTGGCTATTACTCGCTGTACCTCTTGTATTGGATATAATTGATGCTCCCTATAGACACTGTGCTTCCGCCCACCACAGCTTCAACCAGCGATTATACCCGTGATGCCGCTTCCAACGCTGACCATGCTCGCCAACTTGCACGCGCTCGTCTGCAAATGTCTGGATGGATGGATGTTATGAGCGTCCGTTTTGGAACGGGGTGGTGGGTTGCGCCACCAAGCTCTTGCTATTATAGTGCCTAATGCCCTACCTAGGTTAAACAAGAAAAAAGAAAGACTATGTACTCCCACAACGAAATTTTCTGATCTGCTATTGGGAAAAGAACCAGAAGCGCCGCTACAACCCCCGTCATCGTGACATCCATTTGTTGCCCGGTGCCTGGTGTTGTTTTGGTCACCATCTCGTAAAGTTGGCCTTTGTGAAAAACTACTGTTCTGTTAGGCAGGTCCATATCGCGTGCTGCGTCAAGTGACTGATGTTACCTATGAAATAATCCTAGCAAGGTCTTCCCCCACTACGTCCTACACCGTGACAACCAGTGGCATTGTTCACGTCACCAGGCTCAAGCCCTACAACTCCCCACGCGCCAGATTTAACCTCACCGGGACGGCGCTTTGGCAAGCTGAGGTAGTGTTACAATACCATCGAAAGATACTTGAGAGATGCGCCACCCCGATAAAGTTCATGAAGTGTATGTGATCTTGCGCCCTTGCTGCGCTGCATATACAGTGCAAACACTTTCTGCTGGTAATTGAAATGTTTTGCTTTTGTCTGTTTCTTTCCACACCTGAAAATATATACAGATACCCAAGCTGTCATTATAAATATGTAGAAAGCATGAAAAAAACTTACAATGGACTTAGTCCGTCTGCCATCCGAGAATGCGTATAGCATGCATTGGGAGGCGGTTAGTCGTGGGACTGTGTTAAACTATATCTGAAGGGTGGCGCTCCTCTTATCGCCGTGTCACTCTTGCGCTACCACAGTGAGGTTTTTCCCGCTGGCTAAGACTGCACTTCCTTCGTGATCACGCCACGAAAAGGGTGCGACACGAAAACTCTGAGGTTAGTTCCCAAAGAAAGGTTAACGCTTTAATATCTCTCGTGCATAAGTTTATGGAATAATGCATGGTGTTTACACAGTTATTCTTCTTTTCCTGCTTCGGAATCTTGCTCCTGGAGGAGCTATGTAGGCTCTTCTGAATGCGCTTCTATTTTTGCTCGCGCAACCCATTATTCAAAGGTTACGCGCAAGCATTCCGTCTATCCCGGTCATAGCAAAACTTACCGCTGCTGGTCAAGGCTAAACCGGCGTTCGCGTTCCATAGCAACAGGCTCAAACTTTTCCTCGAGGGAGACTTGCATGAAAATAAGCGAAAATGCAATAAACCTGCCACTGTACCCAAACCAGCAGTAAGTACCACTCACTTCCACTTGGAAAGATGCATACATTGGCAGATTTCTTTCTTCCTTCTATTTCTGAATAAGGAGCTATCGAAGCCCCTCTCATAATCCGTACTCACAAACGCTCCTTTCCTTACGCGTAAAGGCGGCCTTTCGTTTGGAGAACTTAATGTAACGTATGAGAAAATGTAAAGCGGGATTTCTGAAATCCACCTTACGATAGTTTAATGGCACCTTATAAAAGGCACTATTTATTGAATAACTGTGCGACTCAGGAAAGTCTACGCACGTTTTCACGCTTAAATTTTCCATGGCCGTGCTTATAATTTATTCCTACAATAAATAGTGAACAAAACTGTGCACCAGCACACCTGCATGCTAGCATCACCGATGGTAGACAGGCCGTTCGCCTGTTGTTGCCTCAACCTAATTCTTGGCTCGGCAAGATTCAGTGTGGCCGTTGGAATAACACGCTTCCTAAAATTTCCCGTCGTCCCTCTTGTGTAGGTTTGCTTTTGACATCCATTCACGCTTCTTACCCGCCGTGGTTGCTCCGTGGCTATGGTGTTAGGCTGCTGAGCACGAGGTCGCGGGATCGAATCTCGGCCATGGCGGCCGCATTTCGATGGGGGCGAAATGCGAGAACACCCGTGGACTTAGATTTAGGTGCACGTTAAAGAACCCCAGGTGGTCTGAATTTCCGGAGTCCTCCACTACGGCGTGCCTCATAATCAGAAAGTGGTTTTGGCACGTAAAACCCCATAATTTAATTTAATTTAATTCACGCTCCCTCTTCTTCGGATCTTGTCATTTCATTTTTTTCGTGTGGTGTTACGCACTGGTTGACAATATTAATTTTTTGAAAGCAGACAAACGTGCAATTTAGGGAGAAAAAGGTAAATCTTAGTAAAGAGGGGCGCAACATGTCCATCGATTTGGTAAGAAAGTACCAAGCCATCGTGGAAAGCAAGCTGACAGGCGGAGTTTTCTTGGTGAAGGAAAAGAACACGGAGAGCTGATCATCGAGAGAGACAGAGACAGAGAGAGAATAAACTATATGCAAAAGAGAACAAAAGCCTAAGACGTCCTCCGCTCTGCAGTGGGTAGGGCCCTCAATCCGGTAGTCAAGCGCCCTTAGGACGTTCTCGCTCGGTTGACGAGGTTGATCTGGTTCATCGAGTTGGAGCTAGACAGCGCTGCCTCCCATTGCAGTGTGATGGAGTGTGATATGGGCTTGAGTTTTCGGGTGCTTCCGCAAGTACATACCACGTGATAATGCCCACACAGCTCATCATTGACAAGTAGAACGGGCCGCCGAGCGTTCGATTTCGAACGGAAGTCCAACTTCGTGAATTCGGGGACAATTCAAAAGGGGAATGGGGAAAAGAGAACGCTGACGGCATGAAGGAAGCGTAAACCAAAGGTGAGCTCTTCTCTCTTCTCTGTTTTCGCTACTGGCTACTTTCGCTCGATTCCAGTTTCAGTAAATCTACATTTTGCTGATAGCGAGGCTCCATGATATACACAAAGATTTCGGCACAGCCGGTTCAGCAACGTTACCGTGAAAAGTTGCTTAATTGAGATATCACACATGTAGTTGCTCACACATTTCATTGATGCTTTTTTTTTTCTTTCCTTATGTTGCGGATGTCAAGCTCTCCAACCCAAGCATGCACTTCTATGGCTTTCCAGCGGAGCCGTAGCTTGACCTATGCCAAGTCACGGCCGACCTCGACGTAAGCGGGCGTTTACTGTAAATACGAGCTGGGATCCAGTGCTGCCGTCGCCGAATTTATTGCTGCTCGTAAATCGGCCTCGTCATCCGCCCAAAATACCGCAAAGGTATTTGCGGTATTGCGGTATTTGCGAGTCGTTTGTATATATGTATGATCTGTGCATTGCAAGGGCAGCTTGTTCGGCAATTGGTTGATCGCAATGCGCTCGCAAGCGTAGATGCGCAGCAGCGTTGCACCAAAATCGCCCATCCAGAGAGGAAGCCATGTGAACAATTTTAACAGCATGTATAAGGCATTGAATTGAAAGAGGTGTTGACAACTCCTGGAAGACCTTTTTTGAATAAAATGTTAGGCGGGTGATGGACCTCACGTAAATCTGCTCCCGTGTATTTGCTTTACGCGTAGATAAGACGCTCAGCTTCTATCTGCGCGCACGATGAGAGCATTGACAAGGATCTGGAAGGCAACAAATACTTTGCTGCAATAACGTGAAATAAGTACAAGGTGGCTCTGCGCGTGGGTGGTGCTGCGTGGGCCTCACTCCGTCGTAATGTTCACAATTCCAATAGTTTAGTGCTACTTAGTTGTTGTAACCTCTTGTTTTGTGCTCATGCAAGTAGCATATGTGCTTGCTCATTATCTAAGTTGTCTCACAACATTTCGTCGAATCTGTTTGCACTAGACACAATAAATTTGCAGCTTTACTGCGTATATTTAGCCGAACAAGTGGCTTCACGACTCTTGTATGCACGCTGTGCGAGCATTTCCTGTGTGGACACTCATCACTCCCTACTGGTAGCTTCTCTTCATCAGTACAATTGCAAAATTATTTGCCCTGCACTTGAAGTTTATATACGCCTTCCACTAATATATTTCATGCATGACCTGCTCCGCCCTCTGCAAGTCTTTGTAAAAAACAAGGCTGTGACTAGCTGCAAGGCTTCATACATCCGGGCAAGGGACTTGAATCGACATTTGCTGTTTTGCGCTGTTTTCGGTGACCGTGACCTAAATAGGGCAATCTAAATGCCACCAGCCAGCCGTACCTATTACGTTGCTAGCAAAAGTGGCATCTTAAGGAAATGTCAGGTATATACCTCCATTTCTGCTTTGTGCTTTAAGAATTTCAACAGGGGTAGCCAGTCTACCGCTCCCTATTGGATTGCCTTTGTACAAGTGAAGAATACAAAAGGAGAAAAGCCAGCTAAAGAAGGTGGGCTGTGGCGTTAATAGTTTGAGGCATTTGATTAAAGCTCGTACGTAATCACCAATGCCGCACAGTCCTTGACATCGCGTACTAGACGCGATACAGATCTCAGGCCATCTCAGATGGCAAGTGCAAGGAAACTTTGTGTTCACAGAAAGTGAGCCTTTATTCCTAAAGTGATCACAAGTTGCGTTCTAATATGCAAAAGATTTGCATATTAGCGGGGTCAGTGGGAATTCTCGGGGATAAATAATGATGAAATCAGCCAGTTAGTGCATCTAAGACGCACAAACTTGAGCAGCCGCAGCTGAGGCAGAACTGTCTGCTGAACAAAGACTAACTGATCCACAGCCGGCGGCCCCGGTACCGTCTACCCCGTTACAGGCTTCCACGTAACACTCAGCTTCTGTGTAACGCAGAACCTCCACAACTAATGCACCTGTTAGAGAAGATCTCGGCGCTCCCCACCTTAAAACTGTCCAAGAAGAAAACAAGTGCAAGCGCAGGGCACACCTACTCAAGATGAAGGTCATGAGAACGGTGCATGTGCTTCATATGAAGCCGGTAAAGCAAATGCATAAGTTTGAATGCGGAAACAAGAATGTTAAGCGCAAGCTTCTCAATCTGAAAACAGACATTGATATTTCTTCTTGTAGCCTGATATCAAACATAAGAACTTTCTTTTCCATTTGCCGAATGACCTTTTGACAGTCTTCGTGGTCCTGATGAGGGGTTGTTGTACCCGAATAAAGAGATGTTCTGTACTTTCCTGTAGTTGCTCTACAATATTTTGGCCAGTCATGCTCACCTGTACTCAGGGCTCTTTGTCTCCACGGTCATATAGTGGTGCCATACGGTATGACCGGCAAGCATACCGCACGTCTACAAAGTGTATGCTGGGCACAGTTCCTTCTTCATAATGAACTCTTGTATTGCTATTGTAATAGATGATGCTGTCGTCTGCCGAGCATAACCAGCTCGCAAATACATAAAAAAATTTTGAGTTGAAATCCTGTGATAGCCTGCATACCGAAAAAAAAAAACCCATAAATGAATCTGTTGAACCTTCCGTTTTTATCTGCAGGTGATATTTCAAGTCGTTTATATGCAGACTAAGCAGCAATGTCCCTAATACAACAGCGGTCAAGTGCCTTTTCAATGTTCTGTTGTTCTTAAATCTTGTTTCTATTCCAAGACAAAATTAAGCGAGGCTCAAAGGGAAGCAAAGAATGAGCTGTATGAAGCTTGCAACCTAATGTACCTACGAACTTAAGCACATTCCTTTTATTTCGTGGTACGTTTATTACCATTATAATTAGATGCCGATGTACGGTAAATGTGCAGAACTATGGCGACCGCTGCCGTACGAGAAATTTCGGCTTCCCAACCGCGGCAGCGGTAAAAAAGGTCACGCGTTACCGTATGGCGTTACGGCTGTCCGGCAGGATCTATTCTTGTTTTGAGCGCGAGGCTGGTTGAGCGTATAGAAAAAAAACAACAACAGAGACAAAGACATTATTCAGCCTGTTTTCTTTTTTACTTTTTTTAAACCAGAGATGAACTAAGAACAAGATAAGATCATGCCATGCAAATTCGACCAATCCGCTGCGCTTTAGCCCGGCAGCTAAGCTATGGCGAAGAACTGCCGCTTTCTGCGGCATACGTGTGTTTTTTTTCCTGTAAAGGTTATGTACAGTTTACCGATACTATAACTGTTCTGCGCAAGTGCCGACTGACCGGCAGGTCAGCACCTTATAACCGCGCGAAGCGATGAGATCAGCAAGAGTAGCGTGAGAAACGGCACCTAGCTGGGAACTCCGAATTTTAGCGCACCTCTATGGAATTCTAGCTATCCCTCAGGTTCCGCTGCAATGGCTGCGCAAAAGTGTACGCCTCGTTGTCCGTGACTTCATCCTCATTGTTGACAAAATCGGTGAACTTGCTGAAGTTGTCACCGTGGCACGCCGCCATGTTGTATTGGATAAAGAACCCTTAAAACTAATTCAACTGCTGCCTTGAGGAGGCTTCTTTTTGTGAGTTTCAGTTGGGCTAAAGGGGACAGCTGAGGGTAAGCTCTATTTTGAAACGTGCTAAGGAGCCGTAAAAGTAAGGAAGACTCAAGCTAAGGCCGAGGTTTGTTTGTGATAAGGAGAGTAAATTCCTCAACTGTCACGATACCTCGAGCTTTACCCGCTACAATCAATCAAGTCTTGCGCAGAACTACCAGAGTGCCAACACTAGTCTCTGACAGCCTCGCTCTCGCGTCTAAAGAAAGCGAGACGAGCCTTCTGGAGAAAAAAAGCAGAGGCCTCGTCTTCCAGAGCATCTTCTTCCGGCCGTCCAGCGGTTCATAAAACCGGAGACGGTTTGATCCAGTCGCTATACATGGTGTCGCTTCTTTCTAGCCGACTTTTGCCATCACAATATCCAAAACTATAGCCACGAAAGTCGCCTGTGTTTCGATATTGCACTATACCGAAAGCGTCTTTGTTCGATCGCTTCGTGGCGAAGCTGTGCAGTGCACGACAGGACGTCTGTGAGCAGCATGCTTTTGTGACCTTACAGGAGGAACGCTGCTTGCCGGAACCAGCTTATTTCGCCCTTGACGGCGAGTACGCGTGGTGTCGCCTGAAATGACTTCGTCTACGCTGGCCCTCGTTGACGATGGCAGTGGCGTGTGGCTGCCGACACGCGACCACCGGACCGTAGGTTGGCCGCTGACTGGCAATCCACTCCCAGTAGTAGTGATCACGGCTGCGTACTTGTACTTCGTTAAGGTGGCCGGTCCCCGTTGGATGTCCAGCCGTAAGCCCTTTGATCTTAAGGCCTTCATCTTCGTCTACAACCTGTCAGCCGCCCTCTTCAGTGCCTATTTTGTGTGCCGCTTCGTGAAGCTCGCGTACTGGGACCTTGGCTACACCTTCCTACAGGACCTCGACATCTCCGACTCTCCGGCGACCCTCGAGATCGTGCATTTGTCGTGGTGGTTCTACATGTTCAAGGTATGCGAGCTCGCCGACACCGTGTTCTTTGTGCTGCGAAAGAATAACCACCAGGTCAGCACGCTGCACGTCGTACACCACCTGATGGTCACCTGGAACATGTGGCTGAATTTGACCTACGGCGCCCAGTCGCATGAAATGTTCATCATGTGCATGAACACGTTTGTGCACGTGTTCATGTACACGTACTACTTCCTCGCGGCGCTTGGTCCAGCCTACAGGCACCTGCTCTGGTGGAAGAAGTACATGACCATGATACAGATCTCGCAGTTCGTCCTCCTGTTGGCGCACGCCGTCGGCATGGTGTTCGCTAAAGGAAATTACGTGCGCCTCTTCGCGTGGCTTGAGCTGGCGGAGGCAATCCTGTTCTTAGTGTGGTTTGTGGTCTTTTACATTCAAGCTTACTCAAAAAAGAAGCCCTAGATCTACGCACCGTTCCGTCTGTGAACTAATGCGTTGTCCTTTTTCTTTTACGTTGTATGGACAACTGTTATTTCGATTACTTTGAAAGTAAAGAGTGTCTGAGACTGTACGCAAGTGTGCGAAGTATAACTATATGTGCTTATAAGGAAGAGATTATTGTTTCTGTACCTATAGTTGCTTTGTGGTACAATGCTCTCTATTGAAAAAAAGAAGAGTTTTGTGTTTTAGGTGTTTGTTTGTTCGAAATTAGTTGAATTGATACGTTTCTTTTTTGAAGAAATACTTGCTTCATGGGAGATAACATACTTTCTACCCCTCGAGGTTGTTGTGTTGTCATGACGTTAGTGCATATTTCGAACAATTTGATCTATATTAGCATTCGTTCACCAGTGCCAATGGTAAGTTGTCCATTTCGCTGCATTCATATTCCGTGCGCGTTCAGTTACACATGGTGCTTCTCCGGCGGCTATACGTTGATTCTTTTTTTTACGTATGATACTTTTTGTCTACGAAAGCCTAGAAATTTTACCCGAATTACATCACTATCGGCAGGTTATCTGCAGAGGCAAACATAGTATCCAATAAAACTAAGATCATCAATTTACAAATTAAATTAGAAATCATCATATTTTTTGAACACAATTTACGGTACATGCTTATATTAGAAGGGTAAAGAAAATCGGCGTTAAGGTCTCATTCCGTGTATCTAAATTTAAAATTGCCCTGCAGATGCAAACTGCTTGTGGCAAATTATTCATTCAATTCACCCAAATAGGCACGTGGAACCGGTAGGCGTAGCTCGCAAAGTATCCCTTCTGCGACGTAATGATGCCTTGTGAAATATCGCTGAGAATACCGCGCATTGTACCGTGTATCTAGCCGCGTTCACGGCCGCATGCATACGGGTGACTCCGAAACCACGATGTTAGAACAATTTAGGAATACTATGTCGTTTCACCTGCTGGGATCAGCAAAGCCCCTAAGCCGCAGAAAACTTCAAGCATATTTTCAAGCATTCGATATATGCGAAATTGACTTTGAGTGACTCAAAGCGAAGGCATCGTGCACTATATTATTATTTTTAACGGTAGTCGGAGTCGGCTGTATAGTTTTCGCCTAGCCGAATTCACGACCGCCTGCGTATGTGAGGGCGTCGGTACGCCTGTAGGGTTTACCTAGCCGAGTTCACGGCCGCCATGCACACGTGCGATTTCGCAACTACGAGGCCACAGCCGTTTAGAAATCGTTCTATATCACGAAACACTTCTATCGCGGATAAATCAAATATGTATTTAGGCATGTAGCGCTTTCGGGGCTGTACTTGTCGTCGATAAGCTAGCCTCGCCGCCTGTGGCATTATCTGACTGGGCTATGTCGAATGTTCGGTTGCCATAGTCAGAAGTTTCAATCCCGCTATAATATTTTCTTTCTTCTTTTTTTACGATGGTGAGCTTGAAATTGTCCTCCTCCAGAGCACAACATCTGCAGGCTGGGAGTGACGTCTGTCACCGACAAAATATGCCGAGAGTAAGTGGGGCTATACTAATCCAGGTACAACCAAATTAGGAAGGCCCAGAAAGCTTCAACGAGACACTCCCTCACCAGAACAGGAATTGGCCTCCCTGGTGCAGTATTAGGCCACCCCCTCCCAAATGTCTCGGTTACCCAATGGCCATCCGTCCCCAGCAGCTGAGCACCTTACGATGGCGTAGGTCAGACCTGTAACGCAGCAGAGGGTGCTAACAGTCTCTGGGTCCGGACAGGCCGCTAATGGAAACTGACGCTTGCAACATTTCACAACCGAACCCTCTCGAGTGAGGCTAGCTTAGCAGGACTCTTTGAATAACTATCAGACATAGTTTGGGACGTCAGCGGCTTTAGTGAGATTAGAACTTCTGAGGCTTATACATTGCTCAATAACGGACATGTCCTGTGCTATACAGGTCTCCTAGATAAGAAGCAATACGGGGTAGGATTCCTAATTCATAAGGACATAGCGGGCAACATTGACGAATTCTACAGAATTAATGAGAGGATAGCTGTCATCCTAATCAAACTTAATAACATGTATAGATTAAAGGTAGTACAAGCCTACTCTCTAACATCCAGTCACGATGATGAGGAAGTAGATAAGTTTAACGAAGATGTTGAATTAGCGATGAGAAAAGTGCAAACTCAGTATACTGTAGTAATGGGCGACTTCAATGCAAAAGTGGGTAAAAACCAGGCTGGTAAACAAGCAATTGGGCACTATGGCGTCGATTCTAGGAACGCTAGAGTAGAGATGCTGGTAGAATTCGCAGAAAGGAATAAGCTTCCAATAATGAATACCTTTTTCAGGAAGAGTAGCAACAGAAAGTGGACTTGGAAAAGCCCCAATGGTGAAACAAGAAATGAAATTGACTTCATACTTTCTGCTGATCCCAGCATAGTGGAGGATGTAGAAGTGGTAGGTAAGGTAAAGTGCAGTGATCATAGGTTAGTGTGGGCTAGGATTCAACTGAATTTGAAGAGAGAAATAGCAAAGTTGGTCAGGAAGAAACAGGTCAACCTAGAGGCAGTAAGGGCAAAAGCAGACAAATTCACACGGGTACTTGCAAACAAATATGCAGCCTTAGCACAGAGAGATGATGATGACGTTGAGTTAATGAATGAAACTGCAGGTAGGTTGGTTTCAGAGGCAGAAATTGAAGAGGGAGACAAGGTACCAAGACAACTAGTATGCAAGCGCTCCCATATAACAAAGGACCTAATAAAGACATGACAAAAAAATAATGACGAAATATGAAAGTCTCCAACTCAAGAGATAAGATAGAATTCGCGGAACTGTCAAAACTCATCAACAAGGCGAAAATAAGGGATATTCGAAATTATAACGTGAGTAAGACTGAAGAAGCCGTAAGAAAAATGAACGCAACCTGAAATCAGTGAGAAAGAAACTTGGCATAGGACGAACTAAGATGTATGCACTGAAAAATAAGCAGGGTAATATGATCAGCAATCTAGAAGATGTAGTAAAGCAGCGGAAGAGTTCTATACTGGCCTGTACAGTACCCAGAGGAGTCAGGATACCTCAATTAGACACAGTAATGAACAGTATACAAAAACTCATCCTATAACTAGCGATGAGATCAGAAAGGCCTTGCAAGACTTGAAACGAGGAAGAGTGGCAGGAGAAGATAGAATAACAGTCGATTTAGTCAAAGATGGAGGAGACATATTGTTTGAAAAACGGGCGACTCTTTATACGAAGTATCTATCGACTGCAAAGGTCCCAGAAAACTGGAAGAATGAAAACAATATACTAACGCACAAAAAGGGAGACGTTAAAGAATTGAAAAATTATAGGCCCATTAGCTGACTCCCAGTATTCTATAAAATATTTACCAAAATAATCTCCAGTAGAATAAGGACAACACTGGAATTTAGTCAACCAAGGAAGCAGGCTGGCTTCAGGAAAGGTTACTCTTTAATGGATCACATCCATGTCATTAACCAGGTCATCGAGAAATGCGCAGAGTACAATAAAGCGCTGTATATAGCTTTCATAGATTACGAAAAAGCATTTATTTCAGTAGAGATACCAGCAGTCATAAAGGCATTGCGTAATCAAGGAGTACAGACCGCTTACGTAAATAGCCTAGAAAATATCTACAGAGATTCCACAGCCACCCTAATTCTGCACAAGAAAAGTGGGAAGATACCTATAAAGGAAGGAGTCAGACAATGAGACACAATTTCTCCAATGCTATTCATTGCGGGCTTAGAAGAAGTATTCAAGCTATTAAACTGGGAAGGCTTAGGAGTAAAGATCGACAGCGAATACTTCAACAAACTTCGGTTTGCCGATGACATTGTTCTATTCAGCAACAATGCAGACGAGCTACAACAAATGATTGACGATCTTAACAGAGAGAGCGTAAGAGTGGGGTTGAAGAGTAACATGCAGAAGACAAAGATAATGATAAATAGCCGGACAAAGCAACAAGAGTTCAGTATCGAAAGTCGGCCTCTGGGGTCTGTGAAGGAGTACGTTTAAGTTGGTCAATTAATCATAGGTAACCCTGATCGTGAGACGGACACTCACAGAAGAATAAAAATGGGTTGGATCACATACGGCAGGCATTACCAGCTCCTAACTAGAAGCTTACTATTATCATTGAAAAAGAAAGTGTAAAATTAGTGCATTTTACCAGTGCTGGCATGTGGGGCAGAGTCTTGGAGAATAACAAAGAAGCTTAAGAACAAGTTAATCACCACGCAAAGGGCTATGGAACGAAGATTGCTAGGTATAAAGTTAAGTGACAGAAAGAGAGCGGTTTGGATCAGAGAGCAAACGGGTATAGACGATATTCTAACTGACATCAAGAGCAAAAGAAGGGAGGTGGGTAGGTCACGTAATGCGCCGGTTGGATAACCGTTGGACCATTAGGTTTACAGAATGGGTACCAAGGGAAGGGAAACGCAATGGAGGACCACAGAAGACTAGGTGGAGCGATGAAATAAGGAAATTCGCGGGCGCCAGCTGGAATCGGTTGGCTCAGGACAGGGGTAATTGGAGATCGCTGGGAGAGGCCTTCACCCTGCAGTGGACATAAAAGAGGCTGATGATGACGATGATGAGAGCGCGATGATAAGTCGTGTCTTGCACTTGCTGCTGAAGTGACTTTGCGTTAAATTGGGAGCTGCGCAAAGCTCCAATTAGCCTAAGATCGAGGGAAGAGGCAAGTGTGCTGCGGAAGTTTCATTTTGCAGCGTAAGCGTTTATGGGATCATTGCGATTCCCGTTTCGGTTAGCGATGTTGTCCACCGCCGTCGGTGTTCGTTGCACCCGTTGCCCTGAATGAGAAGAAACAAGTTGCCCTCGGTATCGAATTCTGGCCAGATGCGTTGCAGTCAGCTACAGCTACAATTGAGCCACGCCGGCGCTTTTGTTTTTTATTAAACTGGAGCACAATTTTCTGCAAAACAAGCAAATGAAAGCACTTCCGAAATTTAAAGCGATTGAAAACACATTCAAAAGTCGGGCAAGCACGTGCAAGCGTCCAATAAAAGCATAGATGCAGTCCGGCGCTGTTTCTTGTTCAGCTAGCATGTACACACTTGCTAGCTTGCAGCAGAGACGTGCCCAATAAAGGCGTCCCAACGCGCGAGCACAGACGCGATGCGACATGCGTGCCGCATAGCGTCGACACTTGCATAATCTACATTGCAGTTGTACATTACTACATCAGGTGGCACGCCATGTAGGAGCTGCAAAAGTAGGGGTACAAGCTACAGAGAGAAATAAGGTTTGGGGAAGAAAAAGAAGATTAAGGATATGTATACGAGAATGCTAGAAAGGAAAACATGTATAGCATACCTGAAATAATCAAGTAGGCAGGTGACTATCCCAGTCCCATTTCAAAGGGAGTGTCATGAAGTTATCTTCATCATCATTACTATTGTATCGTGCCATTTTTCAAGCGACGTTACATGCGCGCCGCGTAGCTCTGATACGTGCAAATTTTGCACTGCAGTTCCGTTGTATTCCACCAGGTGTCCCGACATGTAGCAGTTGCTTGCTGCATGTAGCCAAACCTGGTTTAACTCAAGCAGGCTAGGTGGCTATTTGTCATCACCCCGTTTCAAAGTAGATGCCAATAAATCATCATCATCAACTGCATGGTATGGTGCCACGGATAAGGAATGTGACATGTGCGACGTGCAGTCTGGATACCTGTGCTTACCATTCGGGTCACGTTATCGCGCCTCCTGGCACGGTTCGAACCATTGCTAAAGAACTGAATCCTAGCCCTACGCGCGGCTGCAACCAGGCAACGACGGGCTCGAAGGCCGCTGTGCAGAGAGCAGCACAAGCCGCAGCTCGAAGTGAACGCCGGGCGGACAGTTCAGATAATTCGCGTGAAAGCGGCCCGAAGAGACTTCGCTACGAAGACCCTCTGGTGCGGGGTGCCGCAAATGAAGGTCCTATGGAGCCGCTCCTCTAGCTTGCGCTGTGACTATGCTGCTTGTGCCGTGCAGGCCCGTGACCTTTATTACGGCAACCTCCTACATTACATAGGGGTTGCACCTCGAGCCGCGTTTCGCGGCGGCGCGTGCGTAATCGGGTAAATTGAACAAACAATCTGACGCGAGCTATTCCGGCCTAAGTTATCTTAACTTTTCAAATGTGGAGCTAGACTTTTCTGACGATTCTCTTCAATATTTTAATATAAACATGTGCCGTAGCATTTATTACTAGAAAGTAAATTAATTTAATCAGTTTATTTAGTGAGCAGACTCGTTGCTCATTTTCTTGCGAGTGATGTCCATATGGGCTGGTAATTCATCTTTAGAGAGCTAATCTGAGTACATTTCGTAGGCTCTTTTTGCTACTGTTAGAAGTAAATTGCACATACGTTGTACCGCTTGTAAAATTACAGCTGTACTTGGTTAACGATGGTGGAAGGGGATGGTGTGCATTTAACAAGTTAATATTTCTGCTAGTAGAAGCAAGGCCACTAAAATCATTCACGCAAAATCTCCTCTGGGAGTTACCTAATGGTGAATGCCTATTGGAGATTAGGAGTACTTCGTGTAGTAGTTTTTATGCTCCTTGAGGGGCAAATCTATTCTCTTCGGAGATTCAGAGTGACTCCCGTATCGTTCATTGGTGGATCGGCAGCAACTCAGCCGCTAGATGCACTCCACGCAGCAGAGCTCTACTCCGCAAAAATTGACGGAGCCGAACGGAAGACTCCGGTGTCCGGCCGCCCACATCCAACGTAACGCTAGGATGCGCGCGCCCGTGAACCCGAATCGCAGTCTCTCGGAAGAAATTAGTGGTGCTTCTGTGCTTTTACTCCTTGCGGACAGCAATGATTCATCTAACTCAAATTCCGAATCGAGCAGCGGGGACTCAAGCGAGGAAGAAGCTTCGGAAGCTAGTGTATCCAAGCAAGCTTTCGACACCACGTTTCGGCCGCCGATCAAGAGACGGAAAGTTGCGCGTTTCTTCGGCGACGTTGCTCACGAGTATTCGTATGAAGAGGTAACAACAGCGCCGTTTCTTAAGTTGGCATTTTACCAGCCTTTGCTTGTGTTGATAAAATTTAGCTCCGAAGGCACTTCACGCTGTCTCTATGTGTTGCCACCGAACTGATCGCGCGCTTCGCTGCGTGTCCGCTGTTTCCGACACACAATCATGGCGGACAAAGAAGCAGACTTACATGCGGTGTGACTTCCAGGGCAGGAGGCTAAAGAGAAACCGGAAACACCTAAACACAACGCGCGCGAGGTCCAGCCGTAAAGGCCAAAAACGACGAAAAATGCATGGAATGCTAGGCGCCTTCGCAAGCGGATGCGCGCTAGCGCCCCCTACCAATTGCTATGGCAGGATTGCCTGCGTTTCAATCGCAGATTTCGTTCTCTTGTCCTCCGGCGTAGCGGAGTGCTCGGGCGCAGAGTTTGTTGGCCACTCCTAATCTGCCATTGGAATTCACTATAGGTACGCGTAAGCATCATGCCGCTTCGTCTCCACGGAGGCCGCTGTCATTATCAATGTTATGAAATTTTATCCAGCCAGTTTAAACCCTTATGAACCGTTATCGGTCGTTATTAATTTTGTCGGACTAGATCTGACTAGTACCAACTTTATCGGTTGTTTTCAACTTTAGCACACACTACCCGGGCCTGATCGACACTTATCCGTTGTTACAAATCTTATTGCGATCGATCCCACCCTTATCAAACCTTATCACATATGATCCGCCCCTTATCAACTCTTATGCGTCCTTATCAACCCTTATTGGTGCTTATTAACCTTATCAGAATTGATAGGATCATTATAAGCCCTTATCGTTCTTTAGCACTTTATTGATCTGCGTCGAACCTTTATAAACCGTGATTAGACCCGTATAGCCCCTAATCACTCCTTCTAATTCTGATCAACTCATTTCTTATTTGTATCTATTGCGCGATGTGAGGCGCATGCACTCTCAGAGATCGGTGTGCACTGGTTAAGGAACGCCCAACCGGAAGGATGACCCCGCGACCACTAAAACGCCTCGGGGATTTCGTGTGTTTCGCATAAAACTTGCCTGATACCTACAATGCTCCAAATCCAATGCTGCCTCCAATGCTCCAAGAAATTTGCCTGATACCTACAATGCTCCAAGTCGGCCCTACATGTAGTCCTCGAAAGGGCTTTTATATCACCAAATATTTCAATAAAGCCTTCATAGAAATCGTTCTCCTTGGACATTTGCTTTGTAGCACCGGTACAGCACAGTCATATCATTCAGATATATTCACCTTCTGCAAGTGTGGTTGTTTGCCCTTACAACGTTGAAAGTGCATAAGTGTATGCAATAGCCTTACGCACGCTTGCAGATGTTTTGTTATATATGGCAGTAAAGAAAAAAAAGGAGTTGTTTAGCCCAGTATGTAAGGCATTCGGCTTCTCAATGTGGGGTCCTTGGTTCGAAACTCACCCCCCGTCTTTATTACAAAAGTTTTTTTTTATGCGATAATTTCTTTACGGCAATTCGTCTTACGCGCGGGTTTCCTCCTTGGGTCGGCATAAAAAAAGTCATGAGCCATCGCCCACTGTGAAGATGCATGATCAGTGAAGCTGTTTAGCACCCCATACAAAGGTGGCAGAACTTTGAACAAAGGTACTAACATGTTTGTTGTCCTAATCGGTGGTCATCGTGAGGATAATAGGTATGCAAACACATTCTCGTATCGTATGCAGACACCCTATTAAGCAATTGTTCATAGCACCCTAAATAAAAAAAAACATTTAATGCGACCTCCCCATTACAGAAGACAGAAGAGGAATGAATTTCTACGCTGGAATTACGATCGGCAATTAAGCCAGCTTTGTAAGAACACGTCAGTGTTCGAGCCACTGCTGATGAGGATAGTTGATGATGAAAATGACAATACTGTCCTTTTGCCAATGAGTAGCGTATACCCCTTGAAGGGGAAGCGGAAGACGACGAAGACAAAAGACAGGAAACACACAGGACAGCGCTGCGCATCCAAGATGTTCAACCAGTAGCAACTCGCCCAAATGGCGATTCTTCTACGGCGTATATCCCCTTCAGCAGTGAGTGGCAACGAAGCCAGCTCTGAAAGGAGACGACCACTAACCCGTGAGCAGTGGCACGAGGGCGTTCGCGCGGTTGCGCGGAGGGGCGCCAGCGAATCATATGCTGGTTCGCTGTAAGAAAGACTGACTCCAGCCACTATATTGCGCCAGCTTTGTACACATAGGGAGCCGGACCTCGACCATGCCTGGGTAGGTAAAAAGTACGAACTCCATTTGCTCAATTGTGTCCCTTTCTGACACCGTTTACGACCGGCCTAGGCAGAACGCTACTCGGTCCACGTAAAGCCTCTCAATGCTTTAGGTCTACCGACGAAGCACAAAAAATTGGAGGACGCTTAAGCTTCGCCTTCAAGAGTGGAACGCGACAGCGTTCCCGTCGACCCGCCAAGGGGTGTAAGACAATGGGCTACGGCGCAGCGACTACTTGCCCCGCATCGGACGCGGTGAGCGTGGAGCAACGCAGCGTTCGGCGCGGCAACGAAATGTGCGCCTGAGCAAGCGACGCAAGCCTGAGCCTTAGAAACAGCTCCTTTCTAAGGCAACACCGCATTCACTAGAGGCGCTTTTGTACCGCTTTGAAGCATCGAACTCGTGGCTGAGTGGTAGCGTCTCCGTCTCACACTCCGGAGACCCTGGTTCGATTCCCACCCAGCCCAGCTTGCAAGTTGTTTTTCATTCATGAAGTGCCTGCTGGGATTTATCGCTCACAACCAACGCCGCCGACACCGACGCCGACGACACCGGCTTTTCTGCGACACGAGCTCCTTAACGCTGTCGCGTTAAAACGCGCAAAGAGATGGCATTGGAACAGCAGCAAATTAATCCTGTCTCATTTAAAAAAAATAATCATAATAAAACAGCCCCAGAATAGAGCGAATGGTGCCCCTGATGGACGAGCAGTTGAGGAGGGAAGGAGGAAACGTTGAAAGGGCGCCTGCCAGTGAGCCAAAGAGAAGGTGAGGGGAGCCTTGAGTGGGGGAACGCGCCGATGAAGGTGAGAGAAGACGAAATGCGGTTGAGTGAGCCGAGCGGCTGGGCGGCGCATGCTTTGCAGTGAGGCGCGTGACGACGAGAAATACCGTGGCGGCGCTGCGATTGAAGTGGATTTGGCCGCGTCAAGGTCGCGCCGTTGGAAACTACTGGCGATGTTTTTCGGAAGGGTCGTTCGTACTAGTTCGCGCGCTGCCATATGCGTTTAGAGGGCTCAAACGGTCTCTATAATTGCATATGACATGTATTTATGCCTCGGAATAGATGCCTTTCTTTATTTCATTTTTTTAATGATGCCCGCAAACGCGCGCGCATTGCAGCCACAGAGTCGGCTTTCATTCTACTATGTTACTGTACGGTTCTCTTTAGGGAACAAATATTTTTCTTGTTCTTTAAGCAGCATGTATCTCTCGTGTGTATATTTGCGCATATAGTTTTTCATCAGTAGGTCTTCTGAAACGCAGACGAAAAACCGTACGTAAACTTCCTGCTTGCCGCTTCAAAGAAATAAAACATATCTGTCCCTTACGGCGCTATGTATTGCTATTTACGGCAAGTATTCTTATCGAAAAAAAATAATCTGCAGTGCAACATTTCATTCATGTTTCTGTTCTTCGCGTCACACAATGCGGAATAATTGGTACGGGCTGTTACGATCGGCCAGCGTGGGAAGTTACTTTCTAGCCTCTCCTGCACCACTGCGACGAATCGCTTCGTGAAGCTAGCAATGCGTTCTCCTCGGACAGAACTACGGCGACATTAACGCGAGTCACACTTCGCGGATCGAGTGTTTGTTGGTTCCAAGGAGATTAAAGAAAAACTGCTGCAGTGGAAACGATGTCCCAAAAGTGAAGCCGCACAGGAGGGACACAATAAAAGTGTGAATCAACGATAAAAATTGGTGAGAAAGCGCTTTTCGAACACTTCACGCGAGTTAATAAACCTCCTTGGTTAATCATGGCTGATTTTACCAGACAGATACTGATCTATGTGTAAATTGCTAGATTTTAGTGTGAACTCTCAATGTCATGGCATATTGTGTTGGGAAGAACGTCATCAATATTCAGGAATAGTCGTTATTTGCATTAAGAACATCCAGCTTTTATTTTCTAATTATCCTAACACTACAATGACAGAGTCAAATCACTTAATGTGTAAGCGGAGATCACCCGACACTGCTCTATTTCAGGTGAAGAAGGGGCAAACATTGGATTCACCTTTCGTTGTAAGCACTATCGTCACGGACGACGGGAGCAACAAACTGCCGGAAAAGGATTTTCTACGGCGTTTCCTCACTGACTCCGGTAACCGCCACGGTTGATTGACAAACGCTCCAGCTAACTGCTTGGTCATCCCAAGAACCAAGACGCGCCAGCTTGAGTCAAGCGTGACAATCCCTGTCTGCGAAGCTCCGCTCCTTTGTGTGTTTTCAGTGATCAAAGGTGGGGGAGCGATTGTGTGAACCCTCGCCCTAGATGCGGGTCCTTCAATGAATTTGGACGCTCCCATTGGACGCCGGAGGAACGGCATATTTCCCTGGCCTAGGGATCTAGGGAGGACAGAGAGGGTGTATGCGGACTTTTTCAGCCCTCAGGGTGTTCCACTCGGTCATGCTACACTGATGAGACGCAACATTCTCCACTCCTCATGTAGATATTGTAAATAAACCCAGTATTCCTCGTTCTCGATGAGAACATGGTCCTCCCTTCAACAACGTCCTTAGCGTGGATTAGTCGGACGATGGCATGGCCCAGCAACCCCTTTTTACATGACCGATCCCAACCCTTACAGGGTTCTTTTATTGCGGTCGGATCTCGGACGCCGAAAGCAGTTTCAGGTAGCCATTTAAAAAATAAGCATATAACAAGCTCCGCAAACATGTACTCTCAGCAAGATAAACTCGAGCTGCAATGTCGCATTGTTTTAATAACACATTGGCGAGAGGCACGAAGTGTCGGGAAAAAGACAACGTTACGCTACATTTTACATCACACATTGTGTGCTCTTGATATTTATGATGCCCATTTAGTGTCCAGGTGTGGCAGTAATGGCTTCGACACAAGTGGAGCACGTTGTGGAGACAACAGTGCTTAAGGACCTCTGCAAATAATATGCGAATAAAGAAGGACACCAAATAACACTATAAGTAAGGCCAATTAATGCTCACGGATCCTTGGGAAACGCAGTTTAAGGGTTCATGTCGAAAGAACATCTCGGTTCGTTTTTTCAAAGAAGTGAAATAGGTTGCAAAGAGATTAACATTTAACTTGAGTAATAGAGCTCAAGGGAAGCCTCAGCCTGGAGCCAACGTTTCAACAAGCAAACATATTTGTATGATCTGTGACGAAGACCAGTTCATCATCAGTTTGTCATCTGCTCTTTCAAAAGAAAGAAAAATTGTTTATAGTGATTTGTCATGTTTTAAAAGTGCGGAGTAGGCCGGTTGAGTGCATTTGCCTTTTCTAGCTATCTCTTAAGGTGCAGCGCTAGCTTAGTTAATGATTTTATGCAAACTGTACATGAGACCTTTGTAGTTCACAAATTTAAAATAATGGGCGTATCCAGATTTAATTCTAATCCTAGCACGAGCATCTTAACAGCATTCTCTTGCATTTCTTAATGTCGTATAAATATCTAGGTGTACACATGACAAATATCTTAAATTGGGCCATTATTATAATGTACATCATAAACAATTCTAATCACTTGCTCGGGTATTTATGGCGCAACTTTTCCAAAGAACCGTCTATTTTAAAACTGCAGCTGTACAAGACTCTAATGCGCTAGGAACTTAAATATGTATCTGCAATATGGGATTCACTTGAACTAGTACAAGATAACTCGATCCCCTTCATTCTGTTTTAATATAATGGTTCCGCGAGTATAACCTCTTTGAAAACTAACCTAGCACTTATTTCACTAGCCAACCACCGCAAAGTCGCCCGTCCCCTTTCACTATTTCACAAAAGTTTCCATCGCACCCCACTTCACGCTGCTTCATACGGCAGCCTCAGTACATTTCAAAGCACGTTGATCATCGCAGTAATTTTTCATCCACGGCACATGTCAGGAATAGAACCACCTTCCCTCAAGTATGGTCGCCATCGCCAATAACAAACTTTTTTTGCAAAACATTAGGTAATATTGTATACTCAGGATAATCCTTACGTTACCAGACCTCACTGCACTTGTTTGTGTGCGTGCTCTACTCTAATACGTTCTAACCACTCCCCTATTTAATGCCGTATGGTTCTGAGGGTATATTCAGTAAAAAATAGAATAATAAACCTAAGTTAGTGCCAGGGTTTCAGTCAACATAAAGTATGATTTCCTCAAAATTGCAGTGAGTATTTTTTAAGGTTTTTAAATTATTTGCATTTTCACATAACAAATTAATGTTGTGAGGGAGCATGTTATACTTGGTGGTAATGCCCATCAAGCTGATTCGCAAAGAGCTGATGACAGAGCTTGTGCATTAGTAAGTAGAAGTTTGCTACAATGTTTCTGTTCTGGTCTTCGTAGCTATAACGACCCGAAAAGAAACAAGTTGGCATCATCATCATCATCATCATCATCATCATCATCAGCCTGGTTATGCCCACTGCAGGGCAAAGGCCTCTCCCATACTTCTCCAACAACCCCGGTCATGTACTAATTGTGGCCATGTTGTCCCTGCAAACTTCTTAATCTCATCCGCCCACCTAACTTTCTGCCGCCCTCTGCTACGCTTTCCTTCCCTTGGAATCCATTCCGTAACTCTTAATGACCATCGGTTATCTTCCCTCCTCATTACGTGTCCTGCCCATGCCCATTTCTTTTTCTTGATTTCAACTAAGATATCAAGAACTCGCATTTGTTCCCTCACCCAATCTGCTCTTTTCTTATCCCTTAACGTTACACCTATCAATCTTATTTCCATAGCTCGTTGCGTCATCCTCAATTTAAGTAGAACTCTTTTCGTAATCCTCCAGGTTTCTGCCCCGTACGTGAGTACTGGTAAGACACAGCTGTTATAAACTTTTCTCTTGAGGGATAATGCCAACCTGCTGTTCATGATCTGAGAATGCCTGCCAAACGCACCCCAGCCCATTCTTATTCTTCTGATTATTTCAGTCTCATGATCCGGATCCGCAGTCACTACCTGTCCTAAGTAGATGTATTCCCTTACCACTTTCAGTGCCTCACTTCCTATTGTAAACTGCTGTTCCCTTCCGAGACTGTTAAACATTACTTTAATTTTTTGCAGATTAATTTTTAAACCCACCCTTCGGCTTTGCCTCTCCAGGTCAGTGAGAATGCATTGCAGTTGGTCCCCTGAGTTACTAAGCAAGGCAATATCATCAGCGAATCGCAAGTTACTAAGGTATTCTCCATTAACTCTTATCCCCAATTCTTCCCAATCCAGGTCTCTGAATACCTCCTGCAAACACGCTGTGAATAGCATCGGAGAGATCGTATCACTCTGCCTGACGCCTTTCTTTATAGGGATTTTGTTGCTTTCTTTATGGAGGACTACGGTGGCTGTGGAGCCGCTATAGATATCTTTCAGTATTTTTACATACGGCTCGTCTACACCCTGATTCCGCAATGCCTCCATGACTGCTGAGGTTTCGACTGAATCAAACGCTTTCTCGTAATCAATGAAAGCTATATATAAAGGTTGGTTATATTCCGCACATTTTTCTATTACCTGATTGATGGTGTGAATATGGTCTATTATTGAGTAGCCTTTACGGAATCCTGCCTGGTTCTTTGGTTGACGGAAGTCTAAGGTGTTCCTGATTCTATTTGCAATTACCTTATTAAATACTTTGTAGGCAACGGACAGTAAACTGATCGGTCTATAATTTTCAAGTCTTTGGCGTCCCCTTTCTTATGGATTAGGATTATTTTAGCGTTTTTCCAAGATTCCGGTACGCTCGAAGTCCTGAGGCATTGCGTATACAGGGTGGCCAGTTTCTCTAGAACAATCTGCCCACCATCCTTCAACAAATCTGCTGTTACCTGATCCTCCCCAACTGCCTTCCCCCTTTGCACAGCTCCCAAGGCTTTCTTTACTTCTTCCGGTGTTACCTGTGGGATTTCGAATTCCTCTAGACTATTCTCTCTTCCATTATCGTCGTGGGTGCCACTGGTACTGTATAAATCTCTATAGAACTCCTCAGCCACTTGAACTATCTCATCCATATTAGTAATGATATCGCCGGCTTTGTCTCTTAACGCATACGTCTGATTCTTGCCAATTCCTAGTTTCGTCTTCACTGCTTTTAGGCTTCCTCCGTTCCTGAGAGCATGTTCAATTCTATCCATATTATACTTCCTTATGTCAGCTGTCTTACGCTTGTTGATTAACTTCGAAAGTTCTGCCAGTTATATTCTAGCTGTAGGGTTTGAGGCTTTCATACATTGGCGTTTCTTGATCAGCTCTTTCGTCTCCTGCGATAGCTTACTGGTATCCTGTCTAACGGAGTTACCACCGACTTCTATTGCACACTCCTTAATGATGCCCACAAGATTGTCGTTCATTGCTTCAACACTAAGGTCCTCTTCCTGAGTCAAAGCCGAATACCTGTTCTGTAGCTTGATCTGGAATTCCTCTATTTTCCCTCTTACCGCTAACTGATTGATCGACTTCTTATGTGCCAGTTGCTTCCGTTCCCTCCTCAGGTCTAGGCAAATTCGAGTTCTTACCATCCTATGGTCACTGCAGCGCCCCTTGCTGAGCACGTCCACATCTTGTATGATGCCAGGGTTAGCGAGAGTATGAAGTCTATTTCATCTCTAGTCTCGCCGTTCGGGCTCTTCCAAGTTGGCAATCAACATGTTACTCTTCCGGCTGTCATAAAACTCCCTTAAATGCAAGTAAGCTTGTATGTAAATGTTTAGCATTCTCGCTCGGTGCAATAAAAAACTGTCGAGTGCTGCTTTCCTGATAGGACTCACACCACTCTATCTGGTGAACTTGCAAACATTTCATGGCGATGACCTGCCGTCACTATGGTGACCGTTGAGCTTCTTGTGGCTCGGCATGGGCAGCTTGCACACTAATAATCTCTGTTTTGTCCGTCTTCCTAAAAAGAGAAATGATAAAGCTTTGACAACATGCAACTAAAAAATGCTGAACAAATCGCGGTTCTAGTGAAGTGTTCAGAAACGCACCTTGTGAGGATTCTGGCCCAGTGGTGACACATTCACTGTTGACTTGTACGCACAGAGACAACAGAGTCCAAAGGAGTGAACAAATATAAGCAGGGTCTTGGAGGCTGGAGTCGACGGAAAAAAGGGCCTTAATTACAATGGTGGAAGTATGGGTGAGTTTGTGATTCATGTATGACTAAGAACAGTGCACAAAACGCACCATGACAGAAAAGCACACACACGACACTGTTTTGAGCGTGGATTTCTTTCAATGGTGTCATTGTGTGGCTGTGCTTAGTCAAGCATCGATTAGATGAAATATTTTGCCAGATACTAGGTAATAAACACAGTAACTTTGTTACATATCAAATGCATGTTAATCCAACTGTATCACTAGAGGAACATTTGCACTAATTTATCGCAGTGTATCATTTGTGTAGAAACAGCCTAAACTATTTATTTATGCTGTGCTCCGTGTTGGAAATTTTTGCAACGTGGCGAAATAACAAGGGCCTTGTTTGAATTGCCTTATAAGAGTAACAACTGTATAAATATTACTTTCCACTTTTAAGAAATGACAACAGAAATCTGTTTTATCCTCCTCGCACTCAGAGAAATTCAGTTGAAAATGCAAAGCAGTGCTTTTTTACTCAGCGATGCCAGTGAAACGCCGCCGCTGATAAAACCTACCGTGTTTATACTCCATTCCATACATAGCAGTTAACGTTTGATTTGATTTATTGATTTCCATTTACACACACACACACACACACACACACATGTACAGAGGAGTGGTAAATGGAGGTGGATGAGGGAAAAAAGCCACACAGACGCGCCTTGAGGTAACCTCACCCCCACGTTGTGGAGGCTGGAGAGACTTCTTGCAGTGGCTTCGTTCTGATGGAATCGTACCGCTGGCACGAGTTGTTGGGGACTCGGTGTTGACGCCCGTTATTGCCAATGGGTCGCAAGCCCCAAGGGTAGCGTTGGCCTGGCGGCCTGGGGCACTGGAAGCATCCGAAGGTCCCGGCAAAGCATGAGAAGACTGGTAACAGAACAACTTGTTTATTCTAACATAGCAAAAGAGCGGCCGGTCAGGTCGACCGAAGTGGAGAGACGGGAGAGCACGTAACTCAACAGTACAAATCGGAGCCTCTCCTCTGGCGTCCGGGGGCAGCTGCTCTTATACTCCCGGCGTCGCGGTCCAAAAGGGAAGGAGGGAAGGTCACGGGATGAAGGTCACGGGACGGCGCAGCAGGAGCCCACGACGGCGCGAACTGTCGGGCCGAGAGACCTGCTGAACCGAGTGTAGTGACGTATTGCCAACCCTCACCCACACGACGGCGCGAACAGTTGAGCCGAGAGACCTCCAGGCTCCTCATTCGGGGAACTCCGCTCCCCGGCTGCCGCGCTTTGACAAGCGAGGGCACACACACACACACGCACACACGAAGACACGTGGCACTGAAACACGCCTGGACACGCTTGGCGGGTAGGCGTTGCGGCGGCGTCGGACGGGCCAAAATGTCCGCCGCTTTGAACAAAGCCCCGGCGTCCGTTGCATCCGCGCCGGCATTACCGCGCGTTGTAGGCGAAACGTAACAGACCGCCCCGCCGGGGGAAGGAGATCCCGATGGTCAGGGGACTGCATCCGCTGTCCGGAGGGATGTCGCTCGATGATGCTCATAACCGAAGTTGGGCGTCCTTGGGCGTTTCTTGAGCGCAGCGCACAGAGAAGGCCTCGTTCTCACGTTCAGGTGCACACAGGACACTGCAAAGTGACTTCGGGAGAGTTGACATTTTTGTTCTCGTTTCTGGCAAGCGTTAGAACTACGCCGAAAGTCAACCGCTCAGTCAGCAAGCACGGCACAACCCTCACTAAGCCCTGCCAGGCTCTTTCCCCTTTTTTACTGCTGCCTAGTTCCTTACAGTAGTTTAGCAGCACTCAGAACGCGTCCACAAATCGAAAAATTGCACTAGAAAGCACATCATCACTTTGAAACACTACACAAAAGCAATAGGTTAAAAATCCTGCCTCAGGAAGAAAAACATCAGTAACAAGCAATTTTGAGGCTGATCCCCACGTTAGGGGCTTCGACTTAAGCCATCGGCGTTACCGTTGAGACTCCCCTTTTTGTAACGCACCTCAAAGGAATATTGTTGCAAAGCGAGGCTCCAGCGCAGGAGGCGGCCATTTTTGGGAGAGATGGTCTGCAGCCATTGGAGAGGGCAGTGATCCGTTTCAATGATAAACCTCGAGCCGGCTAGGTAACATGACAATTTCTGAACGGCCCACACGATACACGCACACTCTTTCTCGGTGGCGCTATACGCCTGCTCACGACTGGTCAGCTTACGACTAGCATACAGGACGGGGTGTTCTACTTCTCCATTTTCCCGTTGGCACAGTACAACGCCCATGCCTCGCTCACTAGCATCACACTGAACAACGAACCCTTTTGTGTAGTCGGGCGATCGTAGCACAGGCTGGCTTGTTAGGGCGCTCTTTAGGGCGCTAAAAGCTCTTTCCTTCGTCTCATCCCAGACGACTGTTTGCGGCTCTGTCTTTCTTAGAGCATCCGTCAAGGGAGCCGCGATATCAGAGTACCTGGGGATGTACCTCTGATAGTAGCCGGCGACACCTAAGAACGACCGAATATCGGTCTTCGTGCGCGGTTGCGGGAAGTCTCGCACAGCGGCCACTTTTATTTCAGAGGGGCGGCGACGACCCCGACCAATCACGTGTCCGAGGTAGACAACCTCGGCCTGTGCTAACTGGCACTTGGGAGCCTTGACTGTCAAGCCCGCATCGCGCAGGCGGGTTAGCACTGCCCGCAAGTGCGCCATATGTTCCGGCCAGGATGCGGAGAATATCGCTACGTCGTCTAGATACGGTAAAGCGAATTCTTGCTGTCCCCGCAACACTTTATCCATGAGGCTTGAAAAGCAGTATGGCGCGTTCTTCAAACCAAAACTCAAAACTTTAGGACGGAATGTCCCCATGGGTGAAATGAACGCCGCATACCTACTAGCCTCTTCTGTAAGTGGAACCTGCCAATAACCCCTGACAAGATCTAGGGTGGAAATAAACTGAGCGCTACTCACTCTCTCAAGGCGCTCCTCGATGTTAGGGATCGGATAAATTTGATCCTTAGTGATGGAATTAAGCCTGCGGTAGTCGACGCAAGGACGAGGTTCCTTGCCCGGTACCTCAACCAAAATCAAAGGGGAGGTATAATCACTCTCACCCGCTTCAATAACACCGAGCTGTAGCATTTTCTTTACCTCAGCCTCCATAATATCGCTCTGGCGGGGTGACACTCGGTACGCCTTGGATCGTACTGGCTCTGGGGAGGTAAGTTCTATGTCATGAGTAAGGACAGAAGTCCTACCAGGCCTCTCAGAGAACAGACCTTGAAACTCTTGTAAGAGCTGGTGTAGTTCGGTTTTCTGCTCAGGCGACAGCGATGCTTTACTTATTAAGTCACTAATGACTTGATCGGTGTCTTTCCTGTTCGTCACTGAGCCTAGTCCCGGAAGCTCGACCGGAAGCTCTTCTAACTTTCCCGCATCGGGAATTTCCTCTCCAGTATCTGGTGCCCTTAACGCTACAGGCTCAATTTTATCCCGTTCGGGCGTGCTCTGAATACCAGCTTGCTGCGCCTCTGACCCTTTCTCATCGTTCAACAACGTCGGCCCCGTAACTACCGCCTTTGCAGCGAGCTCCCGAACCTTCGATCTGGTTAAGGCCTGAACGCTAGCCTCACCAAACAAAAGCCCCTTCTCGCGCAGGAGGTGATCGGACCTGTTCGAAAATAGGTACGGGTACTGGGGGGGCAGCATAGATGACACTGCGGCCTCCGTCTCAAGTGCTCCGAAAGGTCCTTCAATAAGCACTTTTGCTACCGGCAGACACACGCTATGAGCTTCCACTGCTTGCTTGATCCATGCGCACTCGCCCGTGAACATATCGGGTTCTACGTAAGAGGGGTGAACTACATCCATTGTAGCTGCGGAATCGCGAAGCACTCGGCACTCTTTCCCGTTCACGAGGAGGTCTCGCATGTAAGGCTCGAGAAGCTTGATGTTCTCGTCAGTGCTGCCTAATGAAAAAAACACGACTTTTGGTTTTGTTTCTGGGCACTGCGCCGAAAAGTGACCCGGCTTCTGGCACGTATAACACAGGCGCGCTTGCCTCGCCTCGAACCGCTTTCTGCGTTCGGCTTCGGCTGCCGCCGTCTCCTTACGTTCGGTCGGACACTGCGCCGAAAAGTGACCCGGCTTCTGGCACGTATAACAAACGCGCGCTTGCCTCATCTCGAACCGCTTTCTGCGTTCGGCTTCGGTTGCCGCCGTCTCCTTACGTTCGGTCGGACTGCTTTCACTCGCATCCGCACTACGTGTATCCCCCTTTGCTCTCATGGGCGTGAACTTTGGCCTCTCAAACTTGGAGCCAAATTCACCCTTTTGACCGTCCTTAGCTCCGCGAGCCCGACGCGTCACAAACTCCTCGGCTAACTCAGCGGCTCTAGCCACCGTACTAACGTCTGGCCTATCCAAGACCCAGTACCGCACGTTCTCAGGTAACCGACTATAAAACTGTTCTAGCCCGAAACACTGCAGAACTTTCTCGTGGTCACCAAACGCTTTCTCTTCTTTGAGCCACTCCTGCATGTTTGACATAAGCCTGTACGCAAACTCTGTATATGACTCACTTCTGCCTTTCTCATTTTCCCGAAACTTCCGACGGAACGCCTCCGCTGACAGCCGGTACTTTTTTAGCAGACTCGATTTCACTTTGTCGAAATCCTCTGCCTCCTCTCTCTCCAAGCGAGCGACTACGTCGGCCGCCTCGCCGGGTAGCAAAGTGAGCAAGCGTTGTGGCCACGTTTCCCGAGAGAACCCCTGCTTCTCGCACGTTCGCTCAAAGTTAACCAGAAACAAACCAATGTCCTCTCCAAGCTTAAACGGCCGCATCAGGTCAGTCATTTTGAACAATACTCGTTCTCCTGCACCGTGTGCCTGACTTCCATTACGAGCGCGTTCCATCTCTACCTCGAGACGCTTCATTTCCAAAGCGTGTTCGCGCTCTTCTTTTTCTTTCTGTTCTTTTCGTTCACGCTCATCTTTCTCTTTCTGTTCTTTAAGTTCAAGCTCCCTCTCCTCAATGGTCTCAAGGCATTCCGACAGCTCGTCATCCTCAGCTTCTAACTCAAGAATAGCCCTTAGCAGTTCTGGTTTTCTGAGTTTGTCTGAGACATCCAGACCCAACTCTCTCGCAAGCTCCAACAATTTCGGTTTGCGCAACGACTTCAAATCCATGGCTGCTCTGAATGCTGCTTTCTCTACTGCCTACTATTGTCTTGCCGCAAACTAACCCGGTAGCAACGACAACCACAATTACCAGCTCTGTTTCTAACACTAACAAAAGCCTGGCAAAACTCAGAAGAAGAAAGTCCCGCACTCACCAAACCTCGCAGCCAAGACTTCAGCGCAGTCGTTCCGCTGCAGGCAACCAGTCATCACACAGGGCTCGTTGCGCTGCTCCCGGATGGTCGTTGTGCTGCTCAGCATACAGTCAACCGCATCTCTTCGCTGCTGGCCTCCGTTGTCGCGATCTCACCGCTGGCAACCAGATGTTGTAATCGTACCGCTGGCACGAGTTGTTGGGGACTCGGTGTTGACGCCCGTTATTGCCAATGGGTCGCAAGCCCCAAGGGTAGCGTTGGCCTGGCGGCCTGGGGCACTGGAAGCATCCGAAGGTCCCGGCAAAGCATGAGAAGACTGGTAACAGAACAACTTGTTTATTCTAACATAGCAAAAGAGCGGCCGGTCAGGTCGACCGAAGTGGAGAGACGGGAGAGCACGTAACTCAACAGTACAAATCGGAGCCTCTCCTCTGGCGTCCGGGGGCAGCTGCTCTTATACTCCCGGCGTCGCGGTCCAAAAGGGAAGGAGGGAAGGTCACGGGATGAAGGTCACGGGACGGCGCAGCAGGAGCCCACGACGGCGCGAACTGTCGGGCCGAGAGACCTGCTGAACCGAGTGTAGTGACGTATTGCCAACCCTCACCCACACGACGGCGCGAACAGTTGAGCCGAGAGACCTCCAGGCTCCTCATTCGGGGAACTCCGCTCCCCGGCTGCCGCGCTTGTACAAGCGAGGGCACACACACACACACGCACACACGAAGACACGTGGCACTGAAACACGCCTGGACACGCTTGGCGGGTAGGCGTTGCGGCGGCGTCGGACGGGCCAAAATGTCCGCCGCTTTGAACAAAGCCCCGGCGTCCGTTGCATCCGCGCCGGCATTACCGCGCGTTGTAGGCGAAACGTAACAGTTCGCACTTGGATATACCTCGATGTTTTTGGACCGTAATTGTGCGCGACTGGTTTCTATATAGGCTCAGCATAGAATGAAATAAGTTTTGACCGCCAGAAACAAACACACCGTGTTATACGGCTGCTAACGCGTTGTTTTAGATCATTTTTATTTTTGATCTTTTCCGGTTTTATATTTGCCACCCGTCGCGCGGAGCCTCACGTGCATGCTATCATGGGCCAACGCTGTTGTCGCGCAGCGTGGCACACATGGAACGCGCGGAGTGATAACTTTTCCGAACTTCTTGCGAGCTTCCGCAGCGTATACAGCTATGTATGGAACGGAGTATATACACCTTCGCTTGGTGCCGCTTATCGAATGTTGGATGCACAAACTGGCTGAGATATTCATCATCATCATCATCAGCCTGGTTATGCCCACTGCAGGGCAAAGGCCTCTCCCATACTTGTCCAACTACCCCGGTCATGTACTAATTGTGGCCATGTTGTCCCTGCAAACGTCTTAATATCATCCGCCCACCTAACTTTCTGCCGCCCCCTACTACGCTTCCCTTCCCTTGGAATCCAGTCCGTAACCCTTAATGACCATCGGTTATCTTCCCTCCTCATTACGTGTCCGGCCCATGCCCATTTCTTTTTCTTGATTTCAACAAAGATATCATGAACTCGCGTTTGTTCCCTCACCCAATCTGCTCTTTTCTTATCCCTTACCGTTACACCTATCATTCTTCTTTCCATAGCTCGTTGCGTCGTCCTCAATTTAAGTAGAACCCTTTTCGTAAGCCTCCAGGTTTCCGCCCCGTACGTGAGTACTGGTAAGACACAGCTGTTATAAACTTTTCTCTTGAGGGATAATGGCAACCTGCTGTTCATGATCCGAGAATGCCTGCCAAACGCACCCCAGCCCATTCTTATTCTTCTGATTATTTCAGTCTCATGATCCGGATCCGCAGTCACTACCTGTCCTAAGTAGATGTATTCCCTTACCACTTTCAGTGCCTCACTACCTATTGTAAACTGCTGTTCCCTTCCGAGACTGTTAAACATTACTTTAGTTTTCTGCAGATTAATTTTTAGACCCACCCTTCGGCTTTGCCACTCCAGATCAGTGAGTATGCATTGCAGTTGGTCCCCTGAGAAACTAAGCAAGGCAATATCATCAGCGAATCGCAAGTTACTAAGGTATTCTCCATTAACTCTTATCCGCAATTCTTCCCAAACCAGGTCTCTGAATATCTCCTGTAAATACGCTGTGAATAGCATAGGAGAGATCGTATCTCCCTGCCTGACGCCTTTCTTTATTGGGATTTTGTTGCTTTCTTTATGGAGGACTACGGTGGCTGTGGAGCCGCTATAGATATCTTTCAGTATTTTTACATACGGCTCGTCTACACCCCGATTCCGCAATGCCTCCATGACTGCTGAGGTTTCGACTGAATCAAACGCTTTCTCGCAATCAATGAAAGCTATATATAAAGGTTGGTTATATTCCGCACATTATTCTGTCACCTGATTGATAGTGTGAATATGGTCTATTGCTGAGTAGCCTTTACGGAATCCTGCCTGCTCCTTTGGTTGACGGAAGTCTAAGGTTTTCCTGATTCTATTTGCAATTGCCTTAGTAAATACTTTGTAAGCAATGGACAGTAAACTGATGGGTCTATAATTTTTCAAGTCTTTGGCGTCCCCTTTCTTATGGATTAGGATTATGTTAGCGTTTTTCCAAGATTCCGGTACGCTCGAAGTCATGAGGCATTGCGTATACAGGGTGGCCAGTTTCTCTAGAACAATCTGCCCACCATCCTTCAACAAATCTGCTGTTACCTGAGCCTGCCCAGCTGCCTTCCCCCTTTGCATAGCTCCCAAGGCTTTCTTTACTTCTTCCGGAGTTACCTGTGGGATTTCGAATTCCTCTAGACTATTCTCCCTTCTATTATCGTCGTGGGAGCCACTGGTACTGTATAAATCTCTATAGAACTCCTCAGTCACTTGAACTATCTCATCCATATTAGTAATGATATTGCCGGCTTTGCCTCTTAACGCATACATCTGATTCTTGCCAATTCCTAGTTTCTTCTTCACTGCTTTTAGGCTTCCTCCGTTCCTGAGAGATATTATTGTGATCTAATTAAAATGAACCTGCGTGATGGTGTTCAAAGAAAACGACCACCCCATTCTCAAGCACTAGTGCCCTACAATTTGAATCGGTAACCGGCACGTGCTGCAATCGGTACCAGTGGGCTGCTGGCTATCACACGTCACTGAGGTCTCTAGACCTTTGTTCAAGTAATAAAGCACATACTTTACTTAGATGTGTCCAACAAAAACAGTTATAATAAAAAAGGGAACTACAAGGGAACTTAGGCCATCACGCGAAATAGCCGACCACACGTTTACTGACGTGCGTCCGCTTCCGGCTAGCTCCTTGATGTTCCACTGGGACCAGTAGAAAAGGGGGTGGCGCATGGTGTTCTCCATGCGCCACCCCCTTTTCTGCTGGTCTCAGTGGCTCGAGAAAGTAGATTCGTCGGAGAGGATGACGTATTTCCACTCCGCCACTGTTCAGCTGCGGTGATCTACAGCGAATTCAGGCGAGCAGTTTTGTTGGCAGCTGTGAGAATGGGTTTCTGAGCGGCGATGCGACTTCGGAGTGACGCTTTTTCTAAGCTTCGCCATACCGTGCTGGCACTTATATTTGTCAAGTCGAGAGTACTGCACACGGCCTTCGCATTTTGAAATGGCTTCTCATTGACTTGAGCAACAAATTGTAAGCCTTGGTCCAACGGCGTGGTGCGGGGTCACCTCTTGTGCAGCGCATCCTTAATGCGTCCTTCATCTCGTTATGGTTGGACTATTCTGTTGATGGTCTTCAACTGGCAGTCTGTCGAGGCAGCAATGTTGCGCTGCGTGTAACTTTTCTTTGACAATTCGACGACTGCTTACCGCTTATGCAAAAGCACTTGCGACATCGTTAGGCGCTTAAACACAGATGACCTCTATGCAGGGACAGCTGTGGTCTACTTCATGAGCATATTCTACGAAAAAAAGAACACGTGTATCAATTCTCAGCCAACAGCACCTAGATATAAGCAAATCCTGTGTATCAGGGCAGGCTACGTGACGGCTGATCCCTCAGTAGTTACGTAGCCTGATGGATCATTGGATGTGGCTACGCGCGTTGATATGAAATCGTTATCGCTAGCAGCCGGTGACACGCAATCAGCTGCCGTTTGGTAGCAACGCTATCGAGGCGGCAGTGCAAACAGTTAGCGGTACGGTGGCACCCTTTCCACTTTGTTTACGACAGCAGCCACCGCGTATCGCCCCACGCCGGGTTCGAGGCTATTTTCCACGCGTTCGCATGTTCTCGATTATGTTGAAGACGATAGCACATATTTCACTTAGCTGCACATTAAATTAGAAATATCGCTTCTTGTTTGGGAACACTTCGGCACCTGTTCGGCCTGGACTTTTGATGCGCACGTAATCAATGCCACCAGTCACCCTGGGAAACATCCCCTTGGTAAAAAATTGGAGGACGCTTAAGCTTCGCCTTCAAGAGTGGAACGTGATAGCCTTATCGCACCGCGTTCGTACCGCCCACTCATTCGCTGGGCATGCTCTTGAGTCACACAAAGACATAGTTTTCATACACAACACTTCTAAGTGCACAGTACAACTTTTTCTAATTATTTGTTCTAACAAGTGCTTCTCACAATCTATATTACCCCAATGTGTTGTGCACACTACAACGTTTCTTGCTCCCCTGTTCCTTTAGCGTTCCACACACTGAGTATCTCGGTCACTCAGCACACACATACACACACAGCACACTGGGATTTTCACTCATCGTAGTGTAAGTCATTGTGGACTCCTTCAAATCGCTCTTCTGGCATGACACACCTGGATGAATGTCGTCCCCTGTCATCAAGAGCACTGTCATTACGCTATGATTGCGATAGTGTCGGCAGCACTCGTATCAGCATCATCCCCGTTGACATCCCCTCAGAAGTCGTCAATTGATACATCCTATGGTCACCGTTCTATTCCTTATTCTTGCTTCCCTTCGACTTGTTGCTCTTCTGTTGGCTTCTTCCGCGCGACGGCAAGAAGCGTCGCCTTATGGTCTGTGAAATGGCAGCTGCAGTACTTGACCTCTTTAACCGTGCCCTGATTATGGAACGCGAGATCTATACACGTATTGCGGTTGGTCGAAATTACGTTCATAGGAGTAGCCATCTGCAAACCAGCCCGCACGTGTACCTTGTCCGGAAATGTTCTAGATATCCGACCGTTCTGATTGAAATATCCGACAACCAACAACGTCTCCTTCCCAATCCAGGGCTCCAGCTGTCTCACGATAAGGTCTGCCGCTGCTGTCTCACCGGTTCCGGGTGCGATGTATATACACGCAACTATCACACTGCCAAGTCGCACAGCACAAACTTCACCGTACTCGCAGACCTGTTGAACCAGGAAAACGTCCTCCGCCTGCACCTCTCGTTTGACATAAATGGCCACACCGGCAGTGCGGTTGTCGGAGCGCTTCGCCGCACTGATGCAGCGATACCCAGCGATTTCGTAGGGAGATTTCCGGTCCATCCAGGTCTCGGTGAAACACAGTACGGTAGTGCTTGCTAGAACAAAATCCTTGGCGACGTCCAGAAAGTGTGCACCCAGGTGGCGCACGTTGACACAGCCCGCGGTGACAAAGTACTCTGCCAGCATCTTGTTGCACTCGGCAGTGATGGTCTGGAGACGATAGTTGCCGAGTCTCCTGAACTCGTCGGCAAGAGCGCGATCCGTGTTGTCCTTGAAATGGTGGAACCGATGGTCGTTGTCCTTGTTCGTCAGGTACAACCCGTCGACGGTGGTAACCCTGCTGAGAGCGACGCACACGGTCTTCTGATTGTGCGACTTTGAGTAATCGACCACAACCTCATCGTAGGTGCCACCCTGAGATTTGTGAATGGTTATTGCGCTCGCCTGGACCATGGGGAGTTGCTTGCGCCTGACGGTTATGTGGCCCAGACCATGCCCATTTAAGTGGCACCCGATGGTGATGAGCTCAATGGGAACCCGAAGACCGCAAATGTCAGGATCGTTGGCTCGGTAGCGTTGTCTCTTTAGCAGGGCCGCTGCACCCACCCCAGTGGGAAACTCTATCCATAAGCGCAGGGGGATGTTGTCTGTGTCCCTTTGCACATGCCTGAGGATTACCACACTACCATTGACGAGGCTGCCCGATACGTCGATGTTCCGTATGACCATGTAGGGCTTCTCAAGGCATAGCAGGATGCTAGGGGCCAAGTTGGCCATCTCAACTTTGGATATGGTGGCGACTCTGACTTTGGCATGCGTGTACTCCTCGTCGGACCTGTGCCCACAAATGGTGTCTGTAGCGGGGCAGTGTATCGCGTATACTGTACAGGCCTCGGCGGTCGCGATGTTAAAGGCGTCAGCATCTTTGTTTGTGTAGAAGAGGCGCACTCCGTATGGGCACTTGTTGGCGGCTTCTTCGGTGATCACAAAGCGGCTTTCCAAGAGAGACACCTCGTCCACAGTGAGCCTTATCCCTTCCCCGATCTTGGTCAGTATGGTGGCAAACCTCTTGTCGCTCTGGTGCACGACATGCATGACGACGGCATGCTTTCCGTATCAAAGACACTCAGGTGCAATTTAGACTTCCTCTACACCTCAGCTGCTCTGACCGGCGGAAGCTGCCTCAAGTCGCCGCATAGAATGACATCGAATTCACCAAAGGGTTCCGTGTACTTGAGGGAGATTGTGCGAAGTCTCCGATCGATCAGCACGAGCGTGTCCGCCGACATCATACTGATTTCGTCGATTATGATACACTTCACGTTTTTGAAGATGCAATGGAAGGAATGAGCGTCGCTCGAGCTGGAGACCCCTGTCCGGATTCTTGCCAGATACGACGAGTTTGAAGGCGGCATGCACTGTAACCCCACCGATTGCCACGGCTGCTTTGCCGGTGGTCGCACAGGCAACGAAAGAGTTGATGCTCACATCCCGGTTTCCATTTCTGAAATAGCGGTTGTAAACGCCCATTATGGTCCGTAGCACGAACGTCTTGCCACAACCGGCTGATCCGGTAAAGAAGACTTACAAGGGCTCCGAGTCAGGCGTGGTCAGGCGATGAATGACTTCGCGCACGATCTCAAATTGGCCCGCATTCATCACCCTCATTCGATGCAAGTAGACTTTGGTGGGCATGATGTCGGTGCACATCTGGACGCCTGGACATCTTGCGGCTGCCGCTTGAGCACTCTCGCGCTGAGCCTGTTGCACGGCCGTTCCTTGGCCAACCTCACCGAGGATGTCGGAGTCGTCATTTACTTCCACGAGTAGATCGGTCATCCTGCACTCCACCTCTGTGTGTGTGTCGAAAGCCTCTCGCTGAGCAACTTCTTCGTGGATTATGTTTTTAGAAAGCTCTTCCATATCTGCGAGATCAATGTGAGGACTGCTGAAGCGAGCTTTGACAGCCAGGATTTCCGACACGCAGTTGTAAATTTCGACGAACTTGTTATTGTCTAAGATATCCACCTCGCGCCGAAACAGGTGGAAGAGAAACACGTGCTCGCGCTTAAAGTTGAGCACGTCGGACACTGGTCTTCGCTCGGCGTTCAGCTCCTGAAATTGAGCAAAAATGTTGCGCTCCCGGATTCGCCGCTGTTGCAGCAATACCTGCTGAGCCACGAAAAAAGCCCAGAATGTTTCATCGTCGTCACTCTCATTGACTGTCACATCAAGTGCAGGCTTGCGCTGGGCCATCGCCGCAAGACTCGAAGCGCTCAAGCGCACCTCGGTGTACAAGCGACATTAGATGCAATGAAAAACTCTGGGCCGTCGCCCCAAAGACTCGAAGCGGGCAAGAGAACCTCGGTGCGCAAGGGATATTAGATGCACAAAGTGAAAAACACTCATCTGCTGCTACGACGCATCACTAAAGCACGAGAAGAGCAATGATGGAAGATGTTTTTGCGTCCCGTCCAAATTCGCGCACTCCAGAACTAGTTCATGTTGCAAACTATTCTGGACAATTGTGTTGCGACTAAAACACGTATAGTTTGGCACGAAATTATGTTTTAGAAGAATGTTTTTGTAATAACTTACATATCTGCATACGGCGCTTTATTCCGCCGATTGACGCGTTAGTTTGTTGCATTCCAGGGGGCGTTAGTTGTCTTAACCGAGAACGCTGGCGACCTGTCTAACAGCGGCGAACCGCGGTTAGCGATAACCGCCGTAACGTTTGGTAACCGCGGTTTAGCGTAACTACGGTGTTAAGGCCCAACCACACGCAGCCCGGGATACGCGTCTCGCTACGCGTACACGTAAGCGTACGCGTCTGCGTGCGCGTACGCGGGTGATGAAGGGAAGGGCATCTAGCCACACGATACGCGCACACGTGCGCGCTTCGCTGCGCGTAGCACAGGGCTGACAGACCAGCGGCCCAGCGATGGCGGAAACGGTCGTCTTTGGCTTTGAGAAAAGTTTATCTTTAATTTCATTATGGCTAGCCATTTTTATTTAATTTATCAATGTTAGAGCTAGTACATTGTCTTTAAGTTGAGGAATGCACGCTGTTCGTATCTATACATCCTTATGGCAAGAAAAGCTACATCAATTATCAACATCACGCGCGATAGCGTCCGCTTGCTCACAACTGCAGCTGACATCTGCGCGCGACCACGCACGACGTTGCTGCCGAGCTCTTGCTTAGCCGCTTGCTTCGCCGGCATCAGCGTTCTCTCCCCGCAATGTACCACATGAGAAAGAAGCTTTTGCTGCTGCTGCTCTTGCAAAGGCGGCGGGAGCGCAGAAAGCGTCTGCGGCCTCTGCGGCGACGTTGGAGGGTCCGGCCAGTCTTTCAACTGCGTAAAGAAGAAGGACTTTACGGCTGTGAGTAACTTCTTTCCTTTCGATGATCTACAGTGGTAGAACTAGGAGCCAGTGTTTGGACTTGGGGACTTATCTTCGTTAGGACAGCAATTACTTATCAGCGTTTTTAAGTGCGCGCATAAGTGAAAGGGTTAAAGTAGTAATGCGGGGATCGTACTCGCAGCGCGCGAACGCCCAATTCGCAGAACAGCATCGCGTCGTCGGTGCAAGGTTCGTCCAGGTTGACAGCACCGATCGAAACGATAACGTGACGTACGCGAACAGGGGGAACGACAAGAGCAGGGTGTAGTTCGGAAAGCGCGAAAGCATAGGCGAAGATCGGGCTGATTAGCCGCCGGAATCATACAGATAGTATATTGGATACGTGGTGACGACACCTCACGACGTTTCAACCGCTGTCAGTCTAACCCGTGTATGCCGTACGACATACGGTCATTAACTGTTCAGCTTCAGAGGGGAAGAAGCGCTTGATTCTATTTAACAGACAATCTGTAATACTAATTTGGAGCTCCCTTCATTATTAACATTAGACCATACTGTTTACAGAGCTTTTGTAGCACCCTCTTTTCTTGCACAAAATTTGTAAGGATTAAGTTTTGTAATACATTTTCTGCTATTCGATATTTTATTTGATATCCAGATTATTTTTCTTCATTTGATTCGATTCTAAACCTACTTTTCGGTATTAGCACACCTGTACAAAAAGCTAAGGACTGCTAGTTATATTTGTGCCATTAGTATAGCACATAGATTCAAGAACACCTTTTTACACGTGTTGGCTGTCTTATATGAAGCTTGTGGACGAGATACGATTTCCTATATTTTCTGTCTCTCAGAAGTGTGACTGTAGAATATGAAGTGTAATGTAATTAAATTGTGACCTGGGGGGCAGGTTAAAATTGTGTGCGACTAATTTCGGAAGTTTCTTGGCAGTGGCCGCACTATTTTAATATACCGTTGACTGGCTCTCCTGTTTTTCCGAACCACTGTTTGTATTCAAGCACATAAACAAAGCAGGGGGTAAAATTAATGATGGCTAGTGGCTATACGTGTGTGTCAGTGAAAAGTGTACAGCTCCTGATACCTGCGCGTGTATGTAGTCAGGGCATGGTCTTGCTGCCAGGCAATAATGCACCATTTTTTACAGATGCAACGGATACGTCAGGATGACCACGGATTTTTCAACAAGTTCTTTCGCAAGGCGCCGCAGCACTTGGACAAGCTATTGAGCTTTTTAGCAGAGGACCTCACACGGCAGCACCACATTCGAGAAACCCCTGGAGCCTGGAGAACGACTTGCTGTAGCATTGAGGTTGGTAAAGGACAGTTGCCCCTAGAGTAATAATGTGCGATTGGTGGAATACAAAACACCGTTTCTTTGTCATTTAATGTATCATTTATTTTATTTTATTTACATATTACTGCCCGCCGCCTTTTGGAAGCCAAATCAGGAAGGAGTCACAAAACATTGAAGCAAAACAAAAGAAAGAAGGAAACGACTGACAATGAGCGTGCATAAAAAATACTAATACATAAAAATAATAATATATTAATAATCACAGAAAACAGAATTATACACAACTAACTATTTATTAACTCATTAACAAATAAAAAAAAATGGGACACGAAATGCTGATACAAAACGAGAAATAGTAATGATGGTACTGACAATGCGCGTGAAAAGAAATACAAGAAAAAAATGATCGCATGATCACAGAGACTGAAGGTTTCCACTTACTGCATCACCAGTGTAACAATTACGGCTAACTCTAAAAAAAACTGCCATCGACTGGCATCGCACAAAAACTACCTCAGTGCTTTTGACCTTGCGCAACCTGTAAAACATGCACTGAGGTATGCTTGCACATGTAGTATTAAACAAAGGTGGTAGCTAACCTACACAAATGAATTTTGATCGTATGTCGCCCGAAAAGGGCCCCCACAGCCATGTAGATCATTGTCAAGAAAAATCATGTCATCATAATTAGTACTCAAACAATTGAGACATGCGTACAATTTTTTTTTTAACTTGCATTCAAGCTACTTGTCATCCCGGTAAAACATAAAAGACGTTGCCTTGACTTACTGTGTGGGGATTGAGGCGGCTAGACTCTGCAGTGGTGTGTAAGTCATATAGTGGCGATCGTGCCTGCAAAGTATTAAACTGCAGAACAGCACGACAGCCGCAGAAATTTCTTACATTTTTTTCAGCTTAAGAAATTTTTAAAGCTCACATGCTGTTCACGGCTCCCGTCAGGTAGCCCTGCTTCCTGCCAGAGAAGCAGGGTCATACGTATAAATGTCTCATTTACACACTGCCTTCAATGTCACTGATTACGTACAAAGACTTTGGCCAAACATCCAATGCAGAACATGCAAAACCAACTCTGGAACTGAGCCACGGAACACAAAGAAAAAAAATGCAAGGAATGTGGCTTGTGGATGATAGTTGTGGGAGAGGTAGAGGTTGTCTATGTTGGCAGTGAACCTTGCCTCCTGGCTATGTGGTGGCAAGACTTTTCCCTTTCTGCTACCTCTTCTAATAACAATAAAACAATTTGAAAAATGCTTGCGCTGCTAGAACGCCCCGACAGGCTTTACAACTTGCAGCATATAACCGAAATTTTCAATGGGGTCTGGTTGATAGTTCATTACATTTCTTTTTATTTACAGGCATGTACAGGCATCTCTAGATGCATGCACAAACTCTACATGCACATGTGGTGAACTCAAAAAGGTTCATTGCTGCAAGACAGGCTGAATGAGTAAACACAGATGAAAGCGATAAACATCTGTCTTGCAACAACAAACCTTTAGTTGCAAGTCAGTGCTTCTTTATCGTAGGTGTGTTGCTAAAACATGTTCACACATCTCTACAGCAGCAATGGCCAGCCAACCAGGCCCACAGATATCAACTTTATGAAATTCTTGAATACCGCACAAAAATATGGATACAACACAATGTAAAATGAACAAAAAAGAAGAGCTGAGGGGCTTTGACATGACAACAACAGACAAGGAAACGTATGTAAAGCATAAAGGAAAATAACTGTCATCTTATTTGTAATGTCAACATCACAAGGAGAAGGGAAATGAAAGTGGACAAAATATAACTTGCCACTGGTGGGAGCTAAAACCAAAACCAATTGAGCTGGAGGCTATTCCACCATCAATTTCATAGAATGTTTATGTGTACTAGATTAGGCTCTTGGAGTGTTTTTGCACGAGTAGCACTGGCTAACACTACCAGGGTGAGATCTAGCACATGCACATACAGGCCCAAGAAAGTTTGCAGAGGGATAGCCATTGCTGCAGCTCTACTGGTAAAGCAATGCAAGCATAATTCAAAGGTTGTGGATTCGTCTCCCATTAGTGGGAAGCTACCTTTTCATATACTTTCATTTTCCTCCTTATTTTTCCATTTCGATATAAAGTAATTAAATTCATCAATGATTTCCTTTTATTTCATTGTCTCTTGGCTTTATTATACAAAAAGTATACATTAAAAAACATTAATCTTTGAATTACTCTCCTACTTGCATCAATTTAATTTTCAAGTCTAGATGCGTATCCTCACTGACCTCTCTAATGTGTTTGAGCAGAGAGACGGCAAAAGTTCGAGGTCGTCCTGTGGTTTGCATCTTTTGATTGCACTTGAAACATTGCCTAATTCCTCCAATATTAACTGACTCTAATCTTTCTTTTTTCCTTTTCCTCCCCCTTGACTTTGCTTCAGAAGCAGTGCTTCCTAACGTATCCAGCCTACGACTGCCTGCTGAAGCCAGCGATGCTTCTGACTGCGGACTGCTGTGGTGTGCCTCAGAATCCTCAGGAACCAGAACTTCTTGAAACATCGGTGATTCCAGAGATTCCAAAATGTCCTGAGACTCCACAGACTCATGCGACGCCGAAGACAGAGTCGATGCTGGCGCTTGTGACTCTTCACTTGACGGTGATGGCACTTCAAGTGTTGCCAGATCGGAAAACTGGCACATTTTTTGTTAAGATGTCTGCAGCACTTCCCTCCTCACTCGATGGGGGCACTGGTGGAAGGTTGGCGGACATCCTGCATGTGAGCGTAATAAGGTTTGCACATACTGTCAATGTGTAAATAAAGTGCCAGTCTGGATGCAAAAATATATGAAGGCTCAAATCCGTCCACATTTGTTTTAGTGTGTGATTTTATTAGAGTACACTGAAGCTCTGAATCAGTTTTGTAGGGACAAAGTGGCTTGCCTACACAACCAGAATGAACAGTTTCTGCATGCGCGTAAGTGTAGCTTTTGTATCTTTTTCCGTTTTTGCTTGTGATGCATTTAAGCAGTTCTTACAAGATCTGCATGCCTAAAGCCTAGTGATTACTTCTACTCAAAACAGTGCATGATATTTGGAATGTTTCAGTTTTGAAATAATTAGCAGGAAGCATTTCACTACATTTACTCAGTAAAACCACTTAATAAATTTCATGTTGAAAGACCTATGCTTGCACTTTCTAAACATAGAGTAGTAGTATTGTTAGGTCTTGCTTTAGCATAAGGCTCTCTCCTGTTCTAGTTTTTCTACTTGAAACATTCTTGGCTTGTAACTTTGTTTTCCTTTCACTTGTTTGTAAACTTAATCTCATTCTAAACTGTTTTTCTTAACTGAATGTACGTCTAAACACAGTGTGAAGCTGTGTACGTAGTAGTCAGTGCATTTGTTGTTTGTATTTAGGAAGTTACGTCTAATAATGTTTGTCTTCTTGCCATCTGCCTTGTAAAGGGTGTTTTGGCCCAGCAAAGCTGATTTTAGCGAGCAAACCCTTCCAGAAGGTTTCTTACAGCCAAGCTTTTTTTTGCCTCTTCTCTGGACTTTCCTACCGCTGCTCCTACTGTCTTGCCAAATAGCTCTTACTGAATGCCTCATATTGATATTAATGTAGTCGTTGAACCATTGTCATCCCAGCTGACTACTGGCTACTGTCTTGCATGAGTGACCAGTACCGCCGGACGTAATGCAAATACCAATTAAAATAATGTAGCTAGATCGTGGTTTTGCCATGTAAAATTTCAATAATAATTTTTTGCACAGTGCGAATGTGTTTAACTGGATCATCTAGTCTTTCCTTGGAAATTTTGCTAAGCAGGAACAGCGTTCTCCACAAACATCGTGAAAGCTTCGCTTAAACCAGTAACCACAGCACCTGGGATCTGCAGAATAACCCCAGGCTGATAATTAGGTAAGGACACTGCTGAGCAGACACAAAAAGAATTATCAATTACACAGCTGACAATGTCGTCAGTACTATGGTGCATTTATTCCTACAGCATGATGACACTGAATGAATTACTAAGCAAGCTAGGTAATATTTGAGGGTCTGTGATGAAGCACCGATATTTGCACAGCAACAAAATGCAAAATTAGAACTGTGCATTGCAGTGCCCAAGGTACACGTGAATATAGCAACATTCAATACTCAGTTAAATACTGGCCATTGACTTGCACGCTGCCTTCTAGCATCAGTGCACAGAATAAAAAAAAAAAACTACTTATGTTTTGTGTTTTGTTTTTGTGTGTGCATCATGCAAGCCCTCTTCTTTTTATTCATCCTGCTAATTTGTATGTGATATTCTCTGTACTTCTGTCTTATGCTTTATTGTTAGGTTTTTAAGTGCTATTTTACTTGTTATTTTGTACCTGTATTTCAGCTTTCTCTGCTCCCCACTGCAAAGCCAAACTGGCTTTGTGGGTACCTAAATAAATAAATATACAAAGCTATCTTTGTACTGCTTGTATGTCCCCTTACCGGATCACATTTAACGAAATATGCGATCATCGGAGCGGCGATGCAGCACAAATATTTTATCGCCAATTAGACAAAGCTGAATATAATAATGCATACTGTGCGTCGACTTGTGTAAGCACAATTTTGAGTCGATTCCCATAAGTGCGGTGCATTGCCAGCTATAATACAAACATACGGCATCGCCGGTCGACGTGGTAAAAGGAAAGCACTAGAATGCCGTGTTTCATATTAACACGCCAGCTAAGATGGAAACTTCAAGATCACTTACGGTCTACACTCCATTGTGTAGCGCAGAAACATCATCTGGTCAAAAAACAGCCAGATGACGTCGTCGTGAACGTCGACTGGCGCGGCTCTTTTCTTTCTGAAACGTCTTCCCAGGCGCCGAAATTTATTCCCCAGGGACTTCCATCACTTCTGCAGCGCTGTGATAACGTCATCTGCACAGATGAAACGCGTTTTCGACATCTGCGAGTCGGCTGATGAGAGAGGCAGCTTACACCAGTGTCACACAGCTAGGCTTTCGATGGTGATCGAGCGCGATCAAACTTCTCGATCACGATCGGTTCTACGCCGATTGCGCGGTACAGGCAATCGTGATCACAAAATCCGACTCCGATCGGGCTCGATCGCGATTGAAACTGCTCCGGTATGACGCCCGTATAAAATTCCGAGCACTCACCTGTTCGCTAGCGTTGGGCATGACGATCCATGACCACCTCGTCAACTGCTTGTTCTAGTGGCGCTTGTGTTTCGCCTGCTACCAAAGCGCAGGTCGAGCCTCAACGCAGGCGATCAGCGCTTCGTTGTTGATCGCCTCCATAGCCTCTGTGCTCTATCGACACGAAACCAGCAGCGACTCCCGGCGTCTTCGCACGATTCTGAAACTTCAACAACCTTTCCGAACCGCCGGAAGTATACATGCGGCCCACGTGACGTCGGTGCACAAGCTGCCACTTCGTTCGCGTACGCTCAAAATGACGCCGAAGATCAAGACCTCCTTGACGCGCGCGTTTCCTGCGCGTCTGCCCTCTCTAGACGCGTAGGACAGGCGCGTACGGCCTCGCAGACGCGTGACGCGCAGCCAGGCGCGCACGATTCACCGCGTGTGGTTGGGCCTTTACGTTTCGCCTACGACGCGCGGTATAGCCGGCGCGGATGCAACGGACGCCGGGGCTTCGTTCAAAGCGGCGGACATTTTGGCCCGTTCGGAGCTGCCGCAAAGCCTCCCCGCCAAGCGCGTCCAGGCGTGTTTCAGTGCCACGTGTCTTCGTGTGTGCGTGTGGGTGTGTGTGCCCACGCTTGTCAAAGCGCGGCAGCCAGGGAGAGGAGCTCCCCAAGTGTGAAGCGAGGACGTCTGACCGGCGCCGCCTTGGCGGATGCGTCACTACACTCGTCTCAACGTGTCTCTCAGCCTGTCCGTGCCCCGCCGTCACGTGGTCTCGTCACGAGGCCTTCCTCTTGCCCTCGACTCCGAGATTATAAGAGCAGCCCCCCCCGGACGCCAAGAGAGAGGCTCCGATTTCTTCTGTTGAGTAACGTGCTCTCCCGTCTCTCCACTTCGGTCGACCTGACCGGCCGCTCTTTTGCGATGCTAGAATAAACAAGTTGTTCTGTTACCAGTCGACTCATGCTTTGCCGGGACCTTCGGATGCTTCCAGTTGTGCCCCAGGCCGCCAGGCCAACGCTACCCTTGGGGCTTGCGACCCATTTGCAACAACTCGTGCCAGCGGTGCGATTGCAACAACGGGCGTCAGCACTGAGATTCCAACAACTGGCTGGTAGTGGTGAGATCGCTACAACGGAGGCCAGCAGCGAAGATATGCGGTTGACTGTATGCTGAGCAGCACAACGACCATCCGGGAGCAGTGCAACGAGCCCTGTGTGATGACTGGTTGCCTGCAGCGGAACGACTGCGCTGAATTCTTGGCTGCGAGGTTTGGTGAGTGCGGGACTTTCTTCTTCTGAGTTTTGCCAGGCTTTTGTTAGTGTCAGAAACAGAGCTGGTATTTGTGGTTGTCGTTGCTGCCGGGTTAGTTTGCGGCAAGACAATAGAAAGCAGTAGAGAAAGCAGCATTCATAGCAGCCATGGATTTGAAGTCGTTGCGCAAACCGAAATTGCTGGAGCTTGCAAGAGAGTTGGGTCTGGATGTCTCAGACAAACTCAGAAAACCAGAACTGCTAAGGGCTATTCTTGAGTTAGAAGCTGAGGATGACGAGCTGTCGGATGCCTTGAGACCATTGAGGAGAGGGAGACGGCAAAAAGACAGGAGCGCGAACTTAAAGAGCAAAAAGAGAAACAGGAGCGCGAACTTCAAGAGCAAAAAGAGAAACAAGAGCGCGAACTTAAAGAACAGAAAGAGAAAGATGAGCGCGAACGAAAAGAACAGAAAGAAAAAGAAGAGCGTGAACGTAACGAACAGATAGAACGAGAGCAACAACAGAAAGAAAGAGAGCGCGACCGTCAACACTCTTTGGAAATGAAGCGTCTCGAGTTAGAGATGGAACGCGCTCGTAATGGAAGTCAGGCACACGGTGCAGGAGAACGAGTATTGTTCAAAATGACTGACCTGATGCGGCCGTTTAAGCTTGGAGAGGACATTGGTTTGTTCCTGGTTAACTTTGAGCGAACGTGCGAGAAGCAGGGGTTCTCTCGGGAAACGTGGCCACAGCGCTTGCTCACTTTGTTACCCGGCGAGGCGGCCGACGTAGTCGCTCGCTTGAATAGAGAGGAGGCAGAGGATTTCGACAAAGTGAAATCGAGTCTGCTAAAAAAGTACAGGCTGTCAGCGGAGGCGTTCCGTCGGAAGTTTCGGGAAAATGAGAAAGGCAGAAGTGAGTCATATACAGAGTTTGCCTACAGGCTTATGTCAAACATGCAGGAGTGCCTCAAAGAAGAGAAAGCGTTTGATGACCACGAGAAAGTTCTGCAGTGTTTCGGGCTAGAACAGTTTTATAGTCGGTTACCTGAGAACGTGCGGTACTGGGTCTTGGATAGGCCAGACGTTAGTACAGTGACTAAAGCCGCTGAGCTAGCCGAGGAGTTTGTGACGCGTCGGGCTCGCGGAGCTAAGGACGGTCAAAAGGGTGAATTTGGCTCGAAGTTTGAGAGGCCGAAGTTCACGCCCATGAGAAAGCGGTTCGAGACGAGGCAAGCGCGCGTGTGTTATACGTGCCAGAAGCCGGGTCACTTTTCGGCGCAGTGTCCGACCGAACGTAAGGAGACGGTGGCAGCCGAAGCCGAACGTAGAAAGCGGTTCGAGGCGAGCCAAGCGCGCGTTTGTTATACGTGCCAGAAGCCGGGTCACTTTTCGGCGCAGTGTCCAGAAACAAAAACAAAAGTCGTGTTTTTGTCATTATGCAGCACTGACGAGAACATGAAGCTTCTCGAGCCTTACATGCGAGACCTCCTCGTGAACGGGAAAGAGTGCCGAGTGCTTCGCGATTCCCCAGCTACGATGGATGTAGTTCACCCCTCTTACGTGGAACCCGATATGTTCACGGGCGAGTGCGCATGGATCAAGCAAGCCGTGGAAGCTCATAGCGTGTGTCTGCCCGTAGCAAAAGTGCTTATTGAAGGACCTTTCGGAGCGCTTGAGACGGAGGCCGCAGTGTCATCTATGCTGCCCCCCCAGTACCCGTACCTATTTTCGAACAGGTCCGATCACCTCCTGCGCGAGAAGGCGCTTTTGTTTGGTGAGGCTAGCGTTCAGGCCTTAACCAGATCGAAGGTTCGGGAGCTCGCTGCAAAGGCGGTAGTTGCGGGGCCGACGTTGTCGAACAATGAGAAAGGGTCAGAGGCGCAGCAAGCTGATATTCAGAGCACGCCCGAACTGAATAAAATTGAGCCTGTAGCGTTAAAGGCACCAGATAATGGAGAGGAAATTCCCGATGCGGGAAAGTTAGAAGAGCTATCTGCAGACTTGCTCATCGCGCTTACGTCAGACGGACTTAATAGGTTGTTAAAGTCAGCCGGTCGGCTTTGATAGCCGAGCAAAAGAAGGATGGCAGCCTAGAAAACATACGCTGCATTGTCAAGGAAGGTATCGCCAAGAAAAATGCTCGGTTTGTGGAAAGAGGTGGGATCCTGTACCGGAAGTATCTAGACCGCAGGGGAGTGGAGTTCGATCAGCTGATCGTGCCTCAATGCTATCGTCAGGATCTGTTGCGCTTGTCGCATGGGGGTTCGTGGTCCGGACACCTAGGAGTTAAGAAAACTAAGGACCGTCTCTTGCAAGAGTACTATTGGCCAGGGTGTTTTCGGGACGCAGACCACTTTGTGAAGACATGTGACACCTGTCAGCGGGTGGGCAAACCAGGGGACAAATCGAGGGCGCCGTTGAAGTTGGTACCTATCATTACGGAGCCTTTTAGACGGCTCGTTATTGATACAGTGGGACCTCTGCCGGTAACAGCCACGGGGTACAGACACATTTTGACTGTGACCTGCCCAGCGACAAAGTTCCCTGAAGCAGTGCCGCTTAAAGAACTCAGCTCAGTTGAGATAGTCAATGCACTACTGTCCATATTTGCGCGAGTTGGTTTTCCTGCGGAAATCCAGTCAGATCAGGGCACAGTGTTTACTAGCGCTTTGACGACAGCCTTTCTCGAAAGGTGCGGGGTAAAGCTGTTACACAGCTCAGTGTACCACCCGCAGTCGAATTCCGTTGAGAAGCTCCACTCCGTCATGAAGCGCGTGTTGAGAGCATTGTGGTTTGAACAACAAACTGACTGGGAGCTGTGTCTGCCTGGGGTGACGTTGGCATTAAAGACCGCGCCGCATGCGGCTACGGGGTTTTCGCCAGCTGAGCTAGTGTACGGTCGCTCCCTGCGTTCTCCGCTTCGCATGCTTCGATACGGATCACTGCCCTCTCCAATGGCTGCAGACCGTCTCTTCCACAAATGGACGCCTCCTGCGCTGGAGCCTCGCTTTGCAACAATATTCCTTTGAGGTGCGTTACAAAAAGGGGAGTCTCAACAATAACGCCGATGGCTTAAGTCGAAGCCTCTAACGTGGGAATCAGCCTCAAAATTGTTTGTTACTGATGTTTTTCTTCCTGAGGCAGGATTTTTAACATATTGCTTTTGTGTAGTGTTTCAAAGTGATGATGTGCTTTCTAGTGCAATTTTCCGATTTGTGGACGCGTTCTGAGTGCTGCTAAACTACTGTAAGGAACTAGGCAGTAGTATAAAAGGGGAAAGAGCCTGGCAGGGCTTAGTGAGGGTTGTGCCGTGCTTGCTGACTGAGCGGTTGAGTTTCGGCGTAGTTCTAACGCTTGCCGGGAACGAGAACAAAAATGTCAACTCTCCCGAAGTCACTTTGCAGTGTCCTGTGTGAACCTGAACGAGAGAACGAGGCCTTCTCTGTGCGCTGCGCTCAAGAAACGCCGAAGGGCGACCGACTTCGGTTATGAGCATCATCAAGCGACATCCCTCCGGACAGCGGATGCAGTCCCCTGACCATCGGGATCTCCTTTCCCTTACGTTTCGCCTACGACGCGCGGTATAGCCGGCGCGGATGCAACGGACGCCGGGGCTTCGTTCAAAGCGGCGGACATTTTGGCCCGTTCGGAGCTGCCGCAAAGCCTCCCCGCCAAGCGCGTCCAGGCGTGTTTCAGTGCCACGTGTCTTCGTGTGTGCGTGTGTGTGTGTGTGCCCACGCTTGTCAAAGCGCGGCAGCCAGGGAGAGGAGCTCCCCAAGTGTGAAGCGAGGAGGTCTGACCGGCGCCGCCTTGGCGGATGCGTCACTACACTCGTCTCAACGTGTCTCTCAGCCTGTCCGTGCCCCGCCGTCACGTGGTCTCGTCACGAGGCCTTCCTCTTGCCCTCGACTCCGAGAGTATAAGAGCAGCCCCCCCGGACGCCAAGAGAGAGGCTCCGATTTCTTCTGTTGAGTAACGTGCTCTCCCGTCTCTCCACTTCGGTCGACCTGACCGGCCGCTCTTTTGCGATGCTAGAATAAACAAGTTGTTCTGTTACCAGTCGACTCATGCTTTGCCGGGACCTTCGGATGCTTCCAGTTGTGCCCCAGGCCGCCAGGCCAACGCTACCCTTGGGGCTTGCGACCCATTTGCAACAACTCGTGCCAGCGGTGCGATTGCAATAACGGGAGTCAGCGCAGAGGTTCCAACAACGGTTAAGTCAGCCGTGTAACTAGTGTAGAAGGCACTGACCAGCCGGCCAGCCTACACTCGCGCGCTCGTGTTAAATCATCGGTAGACTGTACATATTTCACTAACGTGCACACTGAATGAAAAATATCGCTTCCTGTTTCGGTATAGCGCCGAGTCGGCTCCGTCTGGACTTGTGATGCACACGTAATCAATGCAACCAGACACCATGGGAAACATCACCTTGGTATAAAAGTGGTGGATGACTTCATGCATATTGTCCTCGTCGGCGAACTTGACACGCACAGGGAACAACGTTGCGGCAGTCATAGTAGACACCTGTGAGACAGCACGGGAAACAGTTGGCTGTGAAACAAGAACCATGTCTCCTGAAAGAACTTGAAGTGTTCCTGTGCCGTAAAACCGGGAGTGTCACTAGTAACAACAGCGGCGGCACAGGGCAACCACGTCCATGCGTCTTCTGGTGCACAGGCAGCATGTAGTTCGAGCACTGTAACCGTTGAGGAATGGTACTTCGCAAGGTACCGTCATAGGTTAGTGAGGTCTAGGATTCACCTCAATTTGAAGAGAGAAAGAGGAAAATTGGCCAACAAGAAACAGGTCAACCTAGAGGCAGTAAACGTAAGAGCAGAGAAATTCAGGCTGGTACTTGCAAACAAATAAGCAGCCTTAGAACAGAGCGATGATGATGACATAGAGCTGATGAATGAAACCGTAACTAGGATGGCTTCAGAGGCAGCAGTTGAAGTGGGAGGCAAGGCACCAAGAAAACCAGTAGGCAAGCTCTCCCAAATAACAAAGGACCTAATAAAGAAACGACAAAAAATGAAAGTGTCCAACTCAAGAGAAAAGATAGAATTTGCGGAACCTCCAAAACTGATAAACAAGGCGAAACCAAGTGATATTTTTGTAATTTCTTTATTCACATGTTTACCAGTTTGCTTACAGAAAACTAGAAGGGTCAGGACTAAAGGCACTAGCATGCGCCTGAATGAAACTATAGGGTGAGAAAGACTCAAGAAACCGTAAAAAATGGACACAGCCTGAAATCGTTGAGAAAAAACCTTGGCATATGACAAACCAAGATGTATACATTGAAAGATAAGCAGGGTAATGCCACCAGCAATCTTGAAGATATAGAAAAGGAGTAGAAGAGTTCTATACTGACCTGAAGTCAGGATACCTCATTAAGAAAGTGATGAACAGGATACAGAAACTCTTCCTATAACTAACGATGAGGTCAGAAGGGCCTTGCAAGACATGAAACGAGGAAGAGCGGCAGGAGAAGATGGAATAAGAGTCGATTTAATCAAACATGGAGGAGACATAATGCTTGGAAAACTGGCGGCTTTTTATACGAAGTGTCTATCGACTGCAAGGTTCCCAGAAAACTGGAAGAATGCAAATATACTAATTCACAAAAAGGGAGACGTTAAAGAATTGAAAAATTATAGGACCATTAGCTTACTCCCAGTATTATATAAGATATATACCAAAATAATCTCAAATAGAATAAAGGCAGCACTGGACTTAAGTCAGCCAAGGGAGCAGGCTGGCTTCAGGAAGAAATACTCTATAATGGATCACATCCATGTGATTGATCAGGTTATTAAAGAGCGCAGAGTCGATTTACTTCGTTTACAGGGACTTCCCTGAGAAGTTCCCGATGACTTTTGCCTTGGCGTTACTCTGCGCCGTCGACAATTTTTGGTAGCATCACTCGGTGGCCACGCCGATGACGTCAAGTTTTCGCGTAGTGGGGCTTATAATGCTTATGCATTAATAAATTGCCGATAACACAATAGCGGCATAATGAATGCGTTCAACTTAAGAGGAACCTTTAGCACGGCTGCCCCTATCTAAATACATGTAAAAGAAGAATCCGTTTTTCTCCGCAACCACTGCACCAAATTTCACGAGGTTTGTTGCATTTAAAAGGAAGCCTAAAATCTAGTGACTGTCGATTTAGAGTTTTCTATTTAGGTCATAATTCTTTTGTTAAAAATTGGCAAAAATAGAAAATTTGCAAGAAGAAACTATAAAGTTTACAACTCTAACTCAACAACGAAAAATTAGAATACAATTGTGTGAATTCCATCTAAAAGTACATCTAAAGCGGAGAGAATTGATGTGTTACACATAAATATAAAAAAATTGTATTCTGGACTCAGACAGACAGACAATGAACTTTTATTGAGGTCCTGAGGGACTAGCCGGCGGAGACCCGTTGGGGCCCCCGGCTCGCCGCTGGCTGCTCCCATGTCGGAATCGGGAGGCCATGCCTCTCCGCTCTTTCACGGGCCCTCTGGACGGCCATGGACTGGAGCTTGAGTTCCGTACTAGATATGGCCTCATCCCAGTCCCGTTCGCTGGTGAGGAACGTATCCTGTAACGCAGGACACTGCCAGAGCATATCCTCCTGAGACCCCGCTATGGGGATTTGTCCAATATATTGGACATTCAGAAGTGAGACAGTACTCCTGTGACAAGGCTTTCATCCTCCTAAAACCGCGCTGTCCAACTAATTGGACGCCTGCTTGCGCCATCTATGCAGCATTTATGAAAATACATCGTTCAAATTCCCACCGAAACAGTTCCACAATGGCGGCATTCAGCAGCGCGGCGTTTTACGGCAGCTGCCGGAGAAGTAAGCACTATTTCTCGTATTTCTACCCGCTTTCAGGGCATATCTTTGATTTTATAATAAAGTTAATACAACAGCGTACGCGCAGAATACGAAATTTAAACTGTTCGCGCGCTTACTTTTTTTTACGCTTCCTTTGATTTCGCATGTCCATTACGTTGGACGCTAGGACTCAACCCGGTTATTTTGACCGCGTGTTTGCGATGGCCTTGTTATGAACAGCAGGCGAGTACTGTTGGCATTTAGCGGCTTGTCCATGAAATCGCGTCTCTTTCTTTCTTTGGGGGACCGGCCTCGCGTGTCTGATGAATTAAGCCGATAACTTTTCTTTTTTAAGTCTACGGCTAGGACCCGCAAGGCAGCTGTGGCAGGCGGTCTCGTAAGAGAAAAAAAACATAACAATATCCCTCAATCAAATATTGTGCTCATGTACAACGTCAAGATGGGTGGTGTCGACAAGGCAGACCGAATGATAAGTTACTACACGATAAAGCACGCGTTAACAAGTGGACAATCAGAGCCATCTTTCACCTCTTCGACATTGCCCTCAGCAACTCCTGGGTGCAATACACGCGGGAAATACGCTCCCTAAAGAAATAGCGGAAAGAAATACTCTGTTCTCAGTTCCGCCAATCTGTTACTGAGACTCTCGTGGCTCAAAGGAAGCAGGATGAAACGGAGAGTGAGAACGAAGCCGAGTGGCATCCGCCATCAAAGCAGGCTCGACTGTCTCCTCGAGAACCCCAAGAAAAGAGCACTACCCACTGCTCAATGCAGGCAGACACTGCAAACGCTGCCCGTTGCAGACTACAGGGCTGCGACATGAAAACAAAGTTCTTTTGCACCAAATGGCGGTTCTTAGTCGGCATCACCAAGGAAAAAAAGGTGTTTGAAATTACCCACAGGAAGTGAACACAAGAGAAAAATTTTTCTTGAGCAGAGGAATGCTCTTTTTAATGTAGTTCATTCACTACTTTCTCTTTCCAGTTATTAAAATATTTTTGCACGCGACTTTGAGCGCACTATCTGCGGTACGTCATTACGTGCGCGCTGGGTGAAAAAAGACCGGGTAGCATCCCGGTGTCCAATATATTGGACATCGCGCTATGCTGAAACTATCAGGGCTATTGAAAAAACATTTAACACTTTTCACCTTCAAAACCCTGCTGACTTATTCTGAAAGTTTGGGAAAAATCTGTGCACCTAAATACATCCCGGGTCTCAGGAGGATATATGTATTCTGGAAATATAGTTTTTGCAGAACCCTTGTAACCAACGTAACGATTTCACATAAGATTTAAAATGACATATCGAACTTGTCCGCTTTAAATGATCTAATGTATGCCGTTTACGGAACCGCGATATCTGTTCGTGATGCAGAGCTATGAATTTATAAACTTCGTGCTTCTATTTTTTTCAAACGGTCGAATATTTGAAAATCATTTTAACAAAATTCAAGCCCTAAATGGAAATTCCGCTTCCCACAGTCAGTATAATTTAACTGTCTTTCAAATGCAGTATATTTCATTAAAATCGGTCCAGGGCTTATCTCAGAAAAACGCTTTTGCGTTTTACATGTATTCCGAGTTCGGCTCGAGCTAAAGCTTTCTCTTAAGAGTGGCATACGATACTGTACAACGCATTACTGGCATACCAAGTTGTGAAAGGAAAGTGCAGTATAGCTCAGGAAATGCTTACGGAGCATATAAAAGGCAATGATGAAACCGGCGAGCGAAGAGATTAAAATGGCGGGGCTATGCTAGAGCGTAGCACGCCGCGTGCAATAATATGGACTATAATATTCGTTCTACTATATAAATATATTCCGCATACCTAAATGGAACGGCATTGCTCATAAAAATTCGGAGGACGCTTATGCTTTGCCTTTAAGAGCGAAACGCGATAGCTTTCACTGATCTCTTGACTGCTTCTCACGCTTGCCGGAAACAGCAGTTTAGGTAGCCTTAGTGTTTACCGGGAAACGCTGGCGGGGAACGCTATGCGCGAAGGAGAGCTTTCTGGTAGAAACGCGGCCCTTTGCGTGGGACAATACTGGAGGTTGTGCACAGCCGCGCCAAGAAAATTGTATCATTTTCAGGTTTGTGTCATTGTGTCGCACTTTGAATATTTCCGTGTGAGGAGATTTAACATGAAAGGCGTGCGCGGTCGCTGTTTTGTTTCATGACATTTATTTCTGGCCTGTCACTCTCAAGACCCCGTGCAATAACTTTGTCAAGCATATAAGACGAGATATGAGAAAGTTTAGCGATAGAATGGTGTGGCAATATAACCCGCACATAACGCATGTCATGTAGCAAGGCGTGATATATACATATACCTAAATATATGCGGGAATTTGCACTCAAACGGGACGCCGACACTGTACTTTCTGCAACACGGGGCCCTCAACGCCTTCGCGTGTAAATCGCGAAATATTTACAACGGTGTTCCACGTACTGGAGCTTATATTTATATAATACGCACAAGAAATATGTGTAACTGTGTTTTAATGAAACACACTACTCTTATCCGGAACCCCGTCCTACATAGCAGCAACCTTTATCCGCAGCATTGTTTAACATTCCTTCTCCTCAAACAATGCATAAGTATGTGGGAATGTTCCATTTCGCTAGATTAGATTGGATTCCACGGTTTTTTAGGTGCCCAAACCGCCATCTGATTATGGGGCACGCCGTAGTGGGGGACTGCGGAATAATTTTGACCACCTGGGGTTGTTTAACGTGCCTCGAATGCACGGGACAAGAGTGTCCTATCATTCCGCCCCCAATCTAAGTGCAGCAATCACGACCAGGATTTGATCCCGCGACATCCAGCTTTGCAACGCGACACCACAGCCCATGATTTACCAGGGCGAGTTTCCATTTGGGTAAGTGCAATATATGTTCAAATGTTTTCCACTTCTAGGTGGCCATCACAGTGCAGTCAGAATAAGAGTGTAGGGCGACAGACGAGTATAAGATAGCGCTAAAGCTAAGAGCGACAGAAACATAGACACGTTCAGCTGACCAGAACAATAATCTAAGACCAGAGCGATGTGGCGTTCAACTACGTCTGTGTCTCTGCAAGACGTCTCGCATCTTGCATCATCGGCCGAGTCTAGGTTTCCTGCATTCTAATCACGTCTTGTCTGCGTGCAACGCACGCCTATAGGAATACTTATTTTCCGCGTTCTTGCGTATTTTGCTTGCGCTTGCCGTCATTAACGACGCAAGTGGCTGATAGTTGTCGTCCTGAGAGCCACACTCTCTCTCTCTAACCTACCAATGACCCGCGTCAATAAGGCGCCTTCTAAATTAGGCGGCTTGTATTTTTAAAAATGTTTTCCCTGAATGGCACTGTTGATGCCTTTGACGTTATGTATGTAGCGATGTGTCTTAGTATGAGGCTGTGCACACCGTGCTTTTTATTGTTTTATGTTGTCCATATGTTGCCGATCTCACGCTCTTACTACGTGCGAATTTTAAAAGGTTATGCATGAGTTACGGAATGTTTTGTTTCTTTGATATGTTTTGCCTGCACATTAGTTTTTTTGTTAGCTTTTTTTTTTCTTACATATCTTAGTTGTTGGTGTTTTCACTTGGCGTTTGACGTAGCTGTTACTTTTACGGCCTACTTTCCAATTGTCTCATCACCTAATAAACAACATGATTAATTTCATTTTAGAGGAACGGCGCGTGGTACCAACTAATATTTTATATCTGTATTTGTTTTGCGAGTATTGCTTGCGTTGGGCGTCAATAGGGATGCAAGTAAACGACAGAAATCTCACATTTCGAGAGCCGCGGTATCTCTTCCGCCGGTCCTTTTTCCAAAACGTACTATTACCCTAAATATGAGTTGCAACACGCGATCCGCGGCTGCAGCTATCCTGTCGAGAAAGAACCGGATGGTGTCACCACTTGGAACAATGCGCGTAGCACCCGCTTCCCGTTGACTGCTTTCTTTGCGAAGTGATTATAGACGGTTTCACTCGCGCGATAAGAGCAGTGAGAGCGCGGCTCCAAGAAACTTCCGGTCACGGGCTTCATCAGTGTCCTGCGCCGGAACAAAAAGTGTGTTATTAAGTTGTTTCATTTTGCGGAAAGTATACCTTTAAGTATTGAGATAGAATGGGTGTATATTTCGCCTGAAGATTAACAGATAAAATTTTTCGTATAACTTATGGCAACCTTAACTTGCAAAATTATCGTTATGTACAGAGGGAAAGGGTTGAAAGGCTGCGGGCTGAGATTTTCACGCACCCTTGAAATCCGGTATCGCCGGCAATGCATTTCTTGCTCGTTACGTTTAGCGGCCTGCATCAATGAGCAAAACCGCAATTCATCCAGCGCCTATGTTTGTAAACAGTGAAAGCGTCTATACACTGGCCCCCCGAGCAGCTATTGCTCCATCGCTGATAAAAAAGAAACACAAGACAGAACGCTGCGCTAAGGGCTAAGGAGTTACAGGCTACTCTGCGGGCCACTGTATTAGCACTCCGCGTAGAAAGCAGACAGCGCAAAGCACGGGGGGCGGGGCATCCATATTTCTGAAATGACAAAAGCCTTTACGTTTTTAGAGAGACGCTTTCTTTGCATCTTCCTTCGACTTTTCCATTCCCGCTGCTGCTGCTGGTGTGCTGTTTTGCAGGCCATGTCAAGAAGTGGTTGGGTCGTTGACAGCGCATGGCAGGAGTGGACGAGAAGGCATAGATGCCCAGAGACATGCCTGATTTGGGGGGAGCATGACCACAATATATTCTGAAGTGCCCTGCGTGTTGTCGCAGTGTTCTGTCCCCGCAGAAGCATTACAGAAGTGGCAGTGCTTCTCTTCGTGCGGACGTGCAGCATTCACGAGAGGGAACCAGAGAGGCCGTAGGTGCAGGTACAGGTAGGGCCGCAGGTGCAACCGGGTGCCCTACCCGGTTGACATCCACCGATGCCGTCGAGAAACAAGTGAACAATTTCACCACTCTTCGCTAGTGGCAGCTCGCAAACACGGCTGCAGGAGAGGGGCAGGCGACGTTAGAAAGCACGCGTCATGTTTACACGTGAAAAACAGTCAACGTAAATTGAAGTCACTTTACTGCACATTATTGTTATTTCTGAAAAATAAGCATCATTTACCTGACCTAGGATGAGCACCAGAGCACATGACAGCACTACGCAAGCGGCCATCCCATAAATCAGCATTTCAGGAACCGACGCGGCATCTCAGTGGCTAGGGCGTTGCTGGAGGTCGCGGCTTCGTTCACGACCACGGCGGTCGGATTTATACGGCGGTGAAATGCAAAAAAATAGTGTACTTAGATTTAGGGTGCACGTTAAAAAAGCATAGGTGGCCAATATAAACCCCGAGTGCCCCACTACGGCGTGCCTGATAATCAGATTATATGTGCGTGCGTGCGTGCGTGCGTGTGTGTGTGTGTGTGTGCGTGTGTGTGTGTGTGTGTGTGCGTGTGTGTGTGTGTGCGTGTGTGTGTGTGTGTGTGTGTGCGTGTGTGTGTGTGTGTGTGTGTGTGCTTGCGTTCGACACATTTGTCCTGATGCGATGTGCCGTGTGAGGCATTGAGAGTGCAGTGCTAACCTTGGGTCCTATAACGTAAAACTATTCCTATATATTTTTATTCCAATCTCCTGACGTCACATCTACGTAACCGCCGACGCAAGCATAGGGCGGTGACCCGTAGGGTTGTCTAAACAGACCAATCAGGCACTCTCCTCGTTGATAGGAAGTCACTTTTGTTTGCTTTAAAAACGAATAACATTGCCTGCATTGGGCGGCTTGTCTTATCTAATTGGCTAAGAAGCGAAGAGCACGCTAAGTGGAGATGGATTCGATGGGGCAGAGCTAGTGCACTGAAAATTGATAACCGAATGAAGAGGGTAGGGCCGGCACCTGCGATTGGTCCGCTTTCCCTTACTTAGCTTGAGGTTCCTTGTCGAAAATCGTGACGGCATGCTAAGGAAGTTGAAGAAAGTCGCTAAAACGGATCCTCAGCAAAGAAGAGTTGGCAGACCGAGGTCGTAAACATGCCGAAAGTGCTCGACCATGCTACACGGCCACGTAAAAGGTTTGATTGGACGCAAATAAACCTATGCTCTCCGGCAGGTGCAAGTGGCCAGTGCCTGAACGTTCAGCGGCAGCCATCTTTTATTCCTTTCAAACGGGGCAGCCTGCGGCTATTCCAAAAAAAAATCTGTTTTGTTGGGCATATTGATGCATCTTTAACGCATTCACGTCACTTTGACGCCGTGAGTTGTCGCGGTTTTGTGACGTCGTGTGACAGCTAGATGAAGTAGCTGCAGTCCGAAAACTTTTATCCAATATCGGAGGGCTAATGGCGCAAGGGGATCTAATCAGAAATCACTATTTTTCTTTTGTTCGGTCCAGTCATGTATAATCAGTTTGTACACGTCATATTAGATGGGGAGCTATCGCGGTTTTCGTGACGTCGCGTGACAGACAGGGGAATTGGGGGTGATACAAAAATGTTTTCTACCCATCGGGCAGGGCTCCCTGCAAAATTGGAACAAAAGAGTTTGGAATAGGTTTATGTTATAGCGCCCCATTTAGCAGTCATGAGCAATGCCCCACCAGAACTAAATTCTGGGGTATTGCATACCAATACCACGATTTGATCATGAGGCCCGTCGTAATAGCGGAAACCGGGTTTATTTTGACCACCAGAGGATCTTTAATATGACTACAACGCACAGGACACGGGCCTTGTTTGCATTGAGCCCGAATTGGGGGTGATACAAAAATGTTTTCTACCCATCAGGCAGGGCTGCCTGCAAAATTGGAACAAAAAGGTTTGGAATAGCTTTACGTTATAGCGCCCCATTCAGCAGGCCCACCAGAACTCAATTCTGGGGTATTGCATACCAATACCACGATTTGATCATGAGGCCCGTCGTAGTGGCGGAAACCGGGTTTATTTTAACCACCAGCCGATCTTTAATGTGACTCCAACGCACAGGACACGGGCCTTGTTTGCATTGAGCCCCCATTGAAATGAGCTTGTATCGCAGCCTGCTCGTACCTGGAGGCCCGGGTTCGACTCCTACCCAAATTTAGATGTTCCCCACAACAACGCCAGAAGGAAACACGTCTCGGTTTGTGTTGTCTGTATTACGTGGATAAACTCAAGTGGTGCACGCAGGGGAAACATCAGCTCTCCAATCTCGTATTGCCCCAAGCGCTGAGTAATTACTTAAACGTTCTCCGTGACTATCACTGCCAATTACCGTCAACTAACGCAAAGACTACAGAAAATTCGCTTGCACAGATTGCCACGGTGCATGTATCTGCATAATTGTTCTTTCGGAAGCGTAGCTGCGCCCAGGGCTCGCGTGTTGCAGCTAATATTGAGCGCGATAGTACCTTCTAGCTTTCTCCCTTTTTTCACTTCGCATGTATCACAGAAAAGATTGCGAATGAGACATTCTTGTTATTGTGAATCTTATCTGATTGTCTACTGCAGTCGCGTTTGCACATCGCATTTATGTAAAAATACACTGACCTGTAGATTCAGTATAACAAAGTCAAGCTTTGTTTGCGCCTTAGTATTCTTGTGATTCTGCAAGGCCAAGCTGTTCGAGAAAAGTGAAAAACCATCCAGAGCACTTGCACTTTGGTTTTATTCGACAAGATTCTTTTACATTGCAACACAAGCACTGATATAGGATTACACCATACGGTAAAGACGTGACATGGCTTAGAGATGGTAAGGAGACAAATTAATTTCATTTGTGTGCTGCACGCAGCCGCTTTAGGTGGCGATTTCAGGCACTCCTTGTGCTGCATGGAATGTTATTGTACAGATGCAAATATCATGAGCAGTTTGACTCGCAGAGTTAAGATACCAGCAGCGATTCTTAGTGCACTTCTTGAGGTGGTTAAACTGCTGCTGGAGGAGACTTGCTGCACGTGTCCACCGGTCTCAGGATTACTTCCTGGCAGTGATGGTTGACGAGAAGAAACTCTTGAACGGGAACCAACCATCAGGTAAGTAGGCCTATGAGATGCAGTAGACTAAAGAGACAATTTCAGGGGCGAATGGGACGCTATGCAGCGCCAGGAAACGTGCGCGGTGTGTTTGAGTGAGCGTTAACGTTCGATGATTTTATGTAGACGTACAACTTCGTTGAAGTATGAAACGGCCATCGAGAAAGTACCGAGAAGATATGTTGGCCTGACTGCAAATTTGTTGAAATGAACCTATGGGTCAAAGCATCTGAATCAGAAGGACGAGCGCCTGTTCTATGTGTTATACAGCTTTTCATATTATACACTTTTTATGGTTCCTTCCATTGTGATTTGCTAGCTCAGTGAGTAAGGTTGCTGCTTAAAATAGGCAGTTAATAGGAATAACGAGGATGATCCCGGAAGGCCGCCCTAACTTCTATAACAATAAACACATCTCGGGATGCGTCATACGCATGAACAGAATAATAAATGCTGTCCAAGGTTACCGAGCGTTGAATACTAATTTACTGGGATAAAAACAGCGCAAGTTCATTGAGCGCGTTACGCTTTCCAGTATGCTCAAGCAAATCGGCCAAGTGCATGTGTCAATGAAAACAAAGAAAGCTTACATGATTCGGGTCTCCAAAACCGTAATGATCTGGCTTATTTTGCATTGGTGCTGGAATAGCATAATTTACATAACTAGTCCATTTTGTCATGTAAGCTGCACTCAGGTAACTGTAGCCGTTCATTTTTTTCGCACAGATCTTTGTCGTAGACGATGTACTTTTCGGGCCCACATAGCAAGTGGAACAGGAAGAAGCAGCTCGACTTGACCTTGTCGACTTCACCTGCTTTCGCCCAGAGTTCGCAGCCTGTCAAAATAAAACAGAGAGGAACCGTGTCCAATGATGCTATTATACACCATGCAGAGCGCACGATCAAGTGGTGTTGATTTTGCAGGTAGTGTGCATTAGTCTCGACTCGCACCTCACGTGCGCCAACACTTACCGTTTCTGCGGTGCGGGATCCTCAGGATGTCGCAGTTATCGTATTCAGAAAAGGCCACCGCGTACTGCACGACGAAATCTCTTTCTAACGGGACAAAGAAAGGTAATACATCGTGAGTGGCACACCAGTATCTTCTAAAACGACACATCCCATGAATTTCATGGGACACATCCCATGACACATTCATGGGACACGCTCGTTCATGGGACACATCTTATGAACGAGCGTGCTCGTTCGTAGTGCTTCCTGCGGCATCTTTCATTATCTTGGAAATTGGGAAGCTGATGCGGGATGCTTAATGCTACGCAGGTTAACGAACACATGCTCGCGCCTAATACAGGCCTGTGAGCATGAAACACTCTAGTATCCGCTTGGCACCCCGTCAGTACGCTACGCATGGATGGCACCTTTGGTACGTTCATACAAGTGTATCGACTACACCTGGAGGTGATCTGTACGTTTGACATCGTGTGTAAGATCAAGAAGACGTCGTGCGTCGCTTGCACCCACTGTAACACCCCGCATTCGTCTGGTGAAGTTGTACTAATCGAGTGCCCGCAAAACTTGCATCAATTTCTTTCTGCCTGATTTGGTGGAAGTACTCTCAATGCCTCAGGCTGACTATTTGTAGTGATGTGCTTTGGCGTTCTATGAGCGCAACGTTATTTTAGTTTATTTTTCGGCTAGGAACTGCAGGTAGTGGCTGTTCTCATAACACACGCTGTGACTAAACATTTATGTTGTGCCGATAAACCGTGCTTTGCAATATGTGCCGGAATGATGTGGTGTTCTTATTTTTCATTTCTGCCTGTGTTTTCTTTCTTTAGATAGCCACTGCAATGGATATTTTAGGGCAGCCGCTCACCGTTTAGTTAGCAGTAACATCATTTTCTCGAGTAGTTTGGGCTTACTAGACACGCGGTGGCTAATAATATGGCGTGGATAATGGCATGTGGTTATTAAGGCGAAAGCCTTACGGTGACTCGTTGCAGCAGCTCCTACCCGAAAAAAAGCGATGTCTCGTCCAGTGATAAAAAAAAAATCACATGAGTGGTACAGAAATATCAGCAGCAGCAATGGGTCGTAGCCGAAAAAAACAAACAAGAAACATGATCTGGTATGGCTCATGGTCCCGCAAGCAAGCAATGATGCAGTGCCTTAATATGAAAGAAGTGAAGAAAATATACAAAAAATGAAAGGAAGAAAGAACGAAAAAAAAGAATGAAAGACGGAACGTAGAAAACACGTAAAAGAAAGACAACGAAACAAAGAACGTAGAACATAAGAACCTTTAGATATTGCATTAGGTGCTCGCATGTGTCGTTGAGGAGATCGACCTACAGCACAACACATTTACTTCACACTGCAGCTCGCTATGCCTTGCAAGAAGTGTGAGCCCTCCGATCGGATAACTTAATGCGTTACAACGTTGTGTTATTCATGTGTTACAGGAGTGTCACACGCTGCCGTTTTCGCTTCACTGTTTTCGGCGTCAACTTGTATATAAGGCGCATGCGGATAGCGGGAAACATAATATTGTTCAGGAGGAAATTCGATGCGCCTATCAAGAAATTTTTTTGAAAGAAACCTGCTGAAGCAATGAGGCAAGAAGCGTATCATTCGAGCGATTCCTGGAGCAGTGCAGCAGGTCTGATTCTCACATCGGCACGCTGTGCAATTTCGTCGCTGATAGTGAGGTTGGCGCTAGCACAGAGCGCGCCTCCCGTACAAAAAAAATTATTGAGAAGGCATTGAAATATTGTTGGTCAATGTTGAGTTTTTTATTGAGGAATTATTGAGAGTATGTTGGAGAATTGTTGGGTTGAGTGTTGAGCACTCTTGAATATTGGCCACTGAAATCGAATTGAAACACCATTGGGTACCTCAATGTTGAATAATTGTTAAGTTACCATTGAAAGTCCATTGTGCTTAGACGGCCCGTTGTGTTCGTTTTGTTGAATGGTTGTTGAGTTACCATTGATTCTGCGTTGAACTAACGTTGTGGTAGTTCTGTTGACCTGTTGTTGAGTTATTATTGCCACAGCATTGAAAGCATATTGTGGCACAGTTGAGATGCCATTGAGATTTCAGAAGTCGCCATTGAAATATGATTGACGTTTCGTTGGGCTAGTGTATTTTTATTCATATATTGAAATTGCTTCGCTGTTCACACTTGCATGCCCCGGTGCCTGCTCGTAACTTTCCCAAACAAAAACAAAATCAAAGGAGAGACTGATCAACTTGAAGTACCTTTATTTAGACTAAAGATGCGTGCACGTGAAACATTATTACAGTACATAAGGCACCACTACATCGAACCTGGAGACATAGGCTAGTACATACAGCACTCTAGCAGTGTAAATACATCTGAAAAAACCTATACATATGAATCCAATCAAAACGATCATTGTGCTCTTCACTTTCGACTTAGTTTATGACTAGAAGGCAAAGCGACTCAAAAGGCAGGGCTTAAGCATACCCTTGTAACAACCAACTTTGAACACATGAACACTTGGAGCTGCTTGCATGTGAATACACAAAAGACATCTGAATATGTTACATTAAAATGTTGCGCACACTAACACATCACAGGAAGAGCTACGGCTGACTGTGAGAAGGTAAAATAACCAACTTGAAACAAATGACTTCACGTAAATATATACAACCTTTAGCACACGTCTTTCACCACGATTAAAATTTAATGAAGTGCCAAAGTAGACTAGCCTGAGCTTTGCCTTCGAGATATATATATTTTCATGTTGCCCAATTATTTTATAAAATAACATCATTCAACTTAGCTATTATTTGACGAGACATTATTTAGAAAGTTGTCGGGCATGATGAACACCTGAATCGTGTTTCTGACAAGCCAGGATTGTTTTCTTCAGAAATGAACTTGTAAAGCTTTTGTGTAATGAAAGCAGCTTATCTCCCTGGCACAAGTCAAGAACAAACAGTACACCATTTGATTATGTTAATTTGGGGTACAGAAGAGTTCGTTAGTGGCATTTCCTCAATTTAGTGAGCTCATTTTCAGGTAATCTTTCTGGACTTGCACAAAGCTAATTAAAGCACCTTTTGGGGCCTTTTTTCCTATACCCAGCAACTAAGTGCTACCTCAGTCAATAAAGAGATAAGGAAAGGCTAATACCTTGAACGATAAGAGAAAAAATAATTATTTAGCACAGAAAATTGGTAGTAACACATGGCTAACACAATTCCAAACAGCCAAATAAATGGTCACCTGCACTTTGAGTATCAAGCACCCCAGAAATAGTCATAAAGTATGAGGCAAGGTTCCAATGACTCGACAGCCAGATAGCTGCGACAATGAAAAACGCCAATAAATGCATATACGAAACACCAATTACCTCAATTTCGCAGATAAAATGTTAATAAAATAGCACCCGAATTTTGCTGCATAAAATACATAAAGGTTGCATAAAAATTGGGACAAAGCAGTAACTGAAAGACAGAGGGAGCTACAGCACCCATGTTGAAAAAGATTACAAGGAAAATGATATATATGCATATTTAAGTTTACAATTTTCGCTCCAACATATAGAAAAAGAACGCATGCACTTAGAGCATAAGAAGGTTCATGCGCTTGGAGAATGCAGCGCAGTACAAAGAAGCGTCATGAGAACCGAAACGTAGATCTTACTACGAATGCTTGCAACCTACAATCAGGCATGTGCCATGTCATGCCTTGAATGGATGAAATTCATAAATCTTACACACAAAGGAAGTTACCATCACTCTTATTGGCTTCACTCTTTATGGCCTTGAAATTGAACTAGAAAAATGTACTCAGTGTCAAAAACAAAGAGAAGATAAGACCCTATAGCGTTCTTCCTGAAATAAACAGCGCAAAAAACTTCATGTATCAATTCTATGGACACTTCGCCAATTCGGTGTACATTTATATTTCACAACCACCCAAACAGAGACGAGAAGGATGAATTAAGGTAGGAACACACATGAACGCTGACTCAAGTAGAAGTTTATTCGTGAAGACGAAGATTTTAAACACACTGGCCAACTTCACAAAGAAAAAGCCATGGATGCGCAGCATACACAGCCCGGCACAACAAAAAAAGGACCGAAATACGTCCTGTAGAATAAACATGTGCGTCAAAAACTAACAAAAACATGAAAGCTGAAAGGTTTCTCCTGTAAGTGATATTAACGAGAAGTACTGCAGCAACTCTTTCCCACTAAGGGTCACAGAAATCTTGCTTATGAATATTTCTTCGTGATCAATAAATAATGCTTCCATAAATCCTCTTGTGATGAAACAATCGTTCTTTCTGCTCTATACCGCAACACCAGATGAGTTCCAGAAGCAATATTTATTGATCACAAATGAAACAATTGCATAACCAAGTTATCTGTTGCCCTTAGTGGGAAAAAGTTGCTCTCAAAAGAGTATTTCCCGTTGGGTAGTATCACTTATCGGACAAATCTTTCGCTTTTTCAATAGATTTGACCGATAGTTCTCGTTTTTCACGCAAGTTTATTCTACATGACATGGCTTCATATTTTTTTCTTGTCGCACGTGGCTGTTTCTGCCACGCATGCACGGATTTTTACCTTTGCCAAGTTGACCAGTGTGTTTAATACCTTTGTCATCAAAAGCAAACTTTTAGTAGAGCTTGCGCTCGTGTGTGCTCCTACCTATTTCGTCGTCCGCCTCTGTTCGTGCTGCTGTTTACAGTACCCACGTATCACTTGGTTAGGCTGGTAAACATTCTCACAAACAAAAGTAAATGCCTCCCCTCAAAAGGTAGCCCATCCTTTACTACTAAACGCCAGTGCAAATCGAAAGTAAGCCTTCACAGCGTCCATGCGGCGGCTAGTACACCACAGAGCAACACAAAACATAGTTGAAAATCCCACTTGATGGAGAGTGGCAACAGAGATGCGAGCTTGCTAGTGAATCAGCCACATATCAACGGGTGTCTCTTGCACGACGCCAAGGTGCTTTTGGCGTAGAACACTTTAGCATCTGGGAATTTGCTGCATACGTAACCTGTGAGAAGGGAATGTGGACAGAAAATGAGATTGCGCAGATTAAGAATTTGCCACACACTGCACATAACTACGCACGAAATAGAAGTACACACTATACTGGCAAGTAAAAATTTGCGACTCTTTACGAGTGCCGTCGAGAAAAGGAAGGAATGGGTTGCTACGGTAAATGTTAGCTAAAACACGCACAGGGATGTTTCACAGTGGGGAAAATATTCCCGGCTCTCTCGCAGAACCAAAGACCACGCGACAGTGCATAGCCCATACCAAACAGATATCGAATCTTTGGGCAGAAGTCCAGTAGAAGGAATGACCTAAACATACACCGAGAGCGATGCGAGCGTGAGCGTGCCAGTGCTTACTGCGGTAGTTTTGGCGGTGATAGACGATAAGGTGAGCCCGTCGGCGGCTGTGTTCTTTGACCAAGTCACCACACCTCTGTTCATTTGCGCTGTGTATCCGTGTACAGTCACCGCGCGGAAGCTGTGACTAATCGGTTGGCCGTTCTCCGCAAATCCCAGAGAGGCGAAATATATTTCGCGGTGCGCCGCATCATTAGCCGCAACCTAAATCGAGGCGCGCTTAACCGCTACGGCACAAAAGGTGATCACACTAACCGTATGGTATACGATGAGCCACTACGGAAAAAAAAATAATTCTGATGTTCCACGTGCCAAACCAACGATCTGATTATGAGGCACGTCGTAGTTGGGGACTCCGTATTAATTTTGACTTCCTGGAAATTTTTACGTGCATACAATGCACAATGCACGAGCGTTTTTGCATTTCGCTCCTTTGGAATGCGGCCGCTGCAGGGATCGTATCCACGACCTCGAGCCCCAAATTGCCACGGAGGCCGCCATAGTTACGAAATGCGTAAGCGTGAAGTGCAACACTGCCTTCCGGTACGAGTGTGGTACAAGCGTAGCACAGCTGCACACCTGCTGCACGATTATTTGTCGCGGTTCTCCTAAACTCGTAGTGCCTGCCTAAATACCTTGAAAGGCAGCGCGCCTCTCACGTAACGGAACGCGATAACAAGCGCTTAGACGGCATACGTGAGCCCCCATGAAAGATGACGTGGCCACTGTAGAAAATTATCACTGCGCAGAGAAGCCGATCCTTATGTTCCAATTGTGTTCTCTCATACAAATGAAGGAAACGTTATTAGACAGGAACAAATGAAGCAATGCAATTTTACGCACATGGGGCGCTGCTGCCTCTTCGCCTACCATTGTTTCAAACGAAGAGACGGCGGCAGCGAGAGTTAGTATCGCGCGCATTTGCTCCGGGGCATGCGGTTTGCTTCAAGAAAGTGAACGGTGTGCTTAACATGTCACGCTCGTCAATGTCAAAATAGAAAAGAAGGCTACGTGCCCAAGAAAACGAGATTACTTACCTATCTTCAGAAGTGCGGCTGCGACTGTTTCGGGCTGCCTTCTCTCCAACAGGCATCATGGCCTCTGCCGCGCAACTCATCAAAATCGTCAGGCTCGCACATCAGTAGAAGACTAGTTGTTGGGTGAGCCAACCACTTCACCGGATAAACGTCCCACTTATCGTCGTTAAAGCATTTCACTAAAATGTGCGTCATGATGTCCGTAAAGAAAATATTTTCATCAAGAAGCACGAGGCGTGAACCACCGCACAACCATAGAATAAAGAACAACTTTAGAGAAGGGAAACTGTACCTTCCACAGTGGTTCGAAAATAAGAAGCGGCAGCGCATGGAACTTAGCGGGGGGCCCGACAGATGGCGCTACTTAAACAGGAAGCGGAAATGTCTTTTTTTTTTTAGTATAATATTCAATATGGCCGCTTTATACCGGTGCCGTACGCTGGGCACGCGCCGTGCTCGCCTCGCTGTTTTTGCGGCATGCCTCAGCTGCCGCGTTTTAATGGCCAGGAGACTAAAAGAGCCTCTACTGACGCCCATACAAACAAGCCACAAGTGAGTGAACAGGACGTGCGACTTTATTGGCAGAAGAAAAAGCAGTGCACCTTCTCATACAAGATCAGAAATAAAATTTGCATGTCGAGATGCGCTGAAACCATTAACGCGAGCTCGTAAACTGCTCACTTTCGTCGCCGCACATGGCGATCTGGTAACGAGCGACAATCAGTAGCGCAAGCAAATTGGGCAGTGCACCACCTGTTTTCATTAACAGTCGCCGTAACTTACATTGGGAAGCAATCGGGTGACGCAAGGCATCTGCTGCCGCAACCAACACAGCGACATGGACTAAACGGCATTTTAGCGTTCCCGCCTTTCCAACCTGCACGTTTCTTTTTGTTCTTTCGGGGGCCGCTAATGTGTAACTCATAGTTGGTGCCCCACATTCTCAATGTGGGCATCACCATTTTGCAGCCACTTTTGCAGGCCTTTCCACCTATGTGGCTATCAACTTTGGACCATGTAATAACGTGTGCTGTCTCCGCTCACGCCACATCACGGCCGATGAAGGCCCACAAGCATAATTTGCCGGCGGCTGCAGCAATAATGTCGAATGGGGAGAGCACCAATTACGGTGCATGTAAATTGGGAGTCTGTCGCTGTGTGGACGGCAGGAGCAGATGGTTACCTCGGGAGACTGTTGCCCATGCAGCTAACCAGGTCGCCACACCGAAGAAACATAACACGGCGATCATTATCAAATTAGACTCTGCATTCAATCACCGCATAAGGTTCAGACAATACACTGTACATTGGCTAAGATCCATATGACAACAGTGGGCATTCACGCACTACAAATTGCATACAGCTTATTCAGCTATCCGACTTCAGGCACAGTGCTTGCCTACGTCGCACATAGTGGTCTAGTAACGAGTGACAACCAGCAGCACAAGCAGATTGGTCAGTGCCCCACCTGTTTACACTGACAGTCACCGTAACTTGTACTGCGAATCAATCGGGTGACGCAGGCACCTGCTGCCATAGCCAACACAGCAACATGAACTACCCGGCATCCTAGTGTTACCTCCTTTCCTGCATGCGCGTTTCTTTTTGTTCTTTCGGTGGCCACTAATGTGTTGCTCACACTTGGTGCCCCACCTGCTCTCAATATGGATGTGGTCTGTTTTGTGGGAATCGCCATTTCGCAGCCACTTTTACAGGCCTTTCCACCCATGTGGATATCAACTTCATACACTTCAAACCATGTAATCATGTATGATAGTCTCTGTTCACGCCAAAACATGGCCAAAGAAGGCCACAAGCACGCTTTACCCACGGCTGCAGCAGGAAAGGACAAACAGGGAGCGCCAATCACACTACATGTAAACAGGGAGTTTGTGTCACTGTGTGGACTGCAGGAGCAGGTACTTTACCTCGAGAGGCCATTGGCCAATACAACTGAACAGGCTGCCACATCCCAGAAATGTAACACGGCAACCATGACCAAGTGGGACAACATTGAAACAAGATTATGCAATCAAGCATACTCTAACATAATGCTCAAGCTATACATTGGCACTATGCATTGGCTACGATCTACATGACAACAGTGAGCATACACGCACACAGGTTGCTTGCGGCACATTCAACCGTCCGACTGTAGGCATAGTGCTTGCCTTCGTCGCACACTGCAGTCTGGTAACAAGCAACAACCAGCAGCGCAAGCAGATTGGACAGTGTGTCCCACATGTCTGCACCGACAGTTGGCGTTGAATATGAGCAGCTTGCATTGCGAAGCAATCGGGTGACGCAAGCATCTGCTGCCACAGCCAACAGCGACATGGAGTGCCCGGCATTTTAGCGTTACCGCCTTTCCAACCTGCATGTTTCTTTTTGTTCTTTTGCATGCCACTAATGTGTAACTCACACTTGGTGCCCCACATTCTCTATATATGGGCATGCTTGGTTTTGTGAACATCACTATTTTGCAGTCACTTTTGCAGGCCTTTCCACACATGTGGATATCAACTTCATACACTTAGAACCATGTAATTATGTATGAGAGTCTCCGTTGACGCCAAATCATGGCCGAGGAAGACCACAAGCAAAATTTGCACACGGCAGCAGCAGGAAAGGACGGAACGGGGAGCACCAACCACGGTGTGCGTGTAAATTCGCAGTCTATGTCACTGTACGGACTGTAGGAGCAGGTGCTTGCCTCGAGAGACTGTTTCCCAATGCAACTGACCAGGCTCCCACATATGAGAAACGTAACACGGTGACAAGTACCAAGTCGGACAGCGCCGAAACCAAATTCTGCAATCAATCACTTCAATGTAGCTTGCACAAAAACACAGGCTGTCGAGCAAGCATAGCAATCCTGAATGAGACTAGGAATTCAATATGGGAATGAGAAAGCTTGCATTCAAGAAAGAAGCCACTCTACCTTGCAAGCACTGAAAGCCAAAAACATTAACAAAAGTTAAATGCTACATAGCACACAGTGTAAAGGTTAATGCAAGACACACGCCAATGCTGCATCAGCTATTTCAGGAGAGGAATTGCACATGGCAACATACACTAGAAAGAACTGCTACACATATGTTATGCTACTAGACAGTGACTGGCATTAAGTGTGAGCAAAGAATCGGTTGACCTTTATTGTTTGTATGAGGAATAGGAATGATCTCTAACAAAAGTGTGGAATGAAAAAGCTTGCATTCATTGAAACAAAATTATACTTGGCAAGAACTGGCAAGGCCAGGAAGCTCACTAAGGAAGGGCAAGCTGACAGAACACTCTTAGCCAGCGTCATCTGTGCTTGTTCAGAGGTTGCAGGTACATCTGAAGACAAATAATTTTTGTTGTTGAGGTACCTGGATGACTCGGCCAATATCCGTGCTGGTGGAATGATGGCGTAGGCTCTTTTCACTCTTGAAACAGTCGTCCGTAGACTTGATATCTCATACAAATAATTCTGCAATGGCTTCTTTGTTTGTGGTCTTGCGAATTCAGCTCCAGCTCCTTCCTGTTGGTGTAGATGGGGGCTCCCGTGATGACCAAGATGTACTTGGCACAGACTCTGTTGGGGCAGAACAATGGCACATGAGATACAGCAGAGATTATCCAAACTCATGTAGTGTTTTCTTTTATGTTCGAACTAATTATGCTGAACTGTAAACATGAACAAATGTTCATATCATCTGCTACAAACAACTGACATGTCTCTCAAGACTAGCAAGCCAATACAGCATATATCAAGCATATTTATTTCTGAACCAGGTGTTGTTTACCTTGTAGTAGCAGCCAAAGTCCACACAATGACCTTGTTGTAGCAGGCAGCAGCTTCTGTTTAGTGCATGGAGTGTGTTGCTTTATACTGGTGCCATCCTCATTACTGCATGTCTGGAACAGAAATATTGACTGCATCAGAAATTGAATAGGCACAATTTTGCAATATAAAATGCGTAAAGGTGCGACATATACATTGCAATGGTTTGTGACTACAGAACACATGCAAATGTACTGTTTGTTCTAGGGTGCTTAAGCAGCATGGTAAATAAATATGGTTACTCTCCGTAAAAGTGATGTCTGCGTAACTACAATGCATATCAACAGCTTAAGTATTATTAAGATCAAAAATAAGTTCATTTGTGCGCTCGTTTATACACTAGAAGAGATCACACTGCTGATTTCAAAAGCAAGCCAACACGCCCAACAAATGGCAATGCTGATTTCACAAGCAAATAGATGAAAGACATGAAGCTATTAGAAATGATGCATTCTTTTTGTGCATGAACGTGATGCACCGCTTCACTACTGCAAAAATAGATGTCCTGAGGTAAGCCAAACTGAACAGCAAGAACATTTGGAACCAACAGGTACGAAATATTGGTGAATTATCATGTGTGCAACTGTTTAATACATTAAATTCAGTACTTTAGCTTCAGTTTATCAAAAGGTTATTCGGTTCTGTGAACGAAAGATGTTGCCGGCGGACTCGAAAAAAAAAAATATATTGATAAGGCAACTCAGTCACTTATGGCTACGGCTACAACGAGATGAAAAATGTGACGCGCGTTCCGATATCCTTTCTCTTTCGTGAATGTGTGTATAATGATGGCCTCGCAACTGAAAGTTTATTTCGGAAACAGCAACGGGGGGTCCTGACTGCCCTTATGTAATGCAGCATCTAGTTCGTTAAGTTAACGAGACGAATAAATTACATAGCGATTGAAGCAGTGATGTTAAACGACTCACCGGTATTGCTGTCCCCAGTTGCAGCAGGACCCGGCTCCCATTTCGATGCAGACGTTCCATATGGCTCACGACTGAAACCTAGCTTTCAGGCTTACACCCCAAATTAAACAACGCGAGACATCGAAGCGCAGTAAACTGGTGTTAGCACAAAATAACCAACCAATGTACGAACCAAGGAATCCGTACCTGCCGCGCACGCGAACATACCAGTAAAAATTTTAAATCCAGGCCACAGGTCACGTGGGAGGTCGATGATGCTGAACGCTATTTTGCGTTTAAAATGACAAAAAACAACAAAGTTGGTAATGAAAAGTACAATGTAAAATTAGGAATTATAATTTTGTAGTCTTTATTATGCAATAACAACGCTTCGTTTACTGTTGAAGAAAGTTTGTAGGTTAAAATTGCGCTTACTACGGCGCCTCTAGCGGGAGATAATGTGCTCAACGGGGAACCTTTTTAATTGGTGTACTATGCCTGTTTCTTTAGCAGCGCCGCGCGGTCGATTTTTTCGCCCTCTGTGGCCATTTGTTGAACTTGAGAGTGTGCGGGCCCTGGCACAACTGCAACCGAATAACTGAGTCCGAAAGCCGTTCACAGCTTCACATGGCTTCACTATCGTATTCAGTTATAAAAACCTTTAAAACACAAAATAACGGCACTTAAGAACCACTAATTGATTAGCAATAATTTTTCATCAACTAACCTTCATCAATTTTTAAGAACTACCTAATTTATAGCGTAAACAATAAATACTACGACCAAAAAATGCGACTACGAAACTAGCGGTAACCATGTGTACTGTTCCAAAAGTGTGCGCAAAACGAAGCTCGGTTGCGCCCGTTTGCGCGCACACATACACACCCGAACGCTGCTTTAGCGTTTGTCGCGCCACCTAGAAATAAAAATTACTACTAGTTTTAGAACTTTTACAAAAATAAAACTTCTAAAATAGTTTGCAGCATCTTTGCAGATGACGAGGTGACAAGTAAGCTACAATAAGAGTCCGTTACCTGTATTTCTTTCATTTCCCTTTGGTGTTAACTGAACATACGAGACCTGCAGGCTTGGAACGTGAGAAGACGACAGTTCGGCGAGGCTCAAATAAATCGCGTGCTTCTTGCAAGGCGAGAAACGGGAGCAGCCGCAGTTACAGCGATTAGCTGTGATACTGTTGCGGCTGTTGCTGAATCTGAAGCTCTTTGAAGTGAATGGTTATAGCGGCTGCGCGCTGCGATCTCAAAGCGCGTTCATTCTTTGATCTCTAGTACCACGGACATTGGACAAAAAACTCTTTGCTTTACGGACAGAGGGTCCGTCGCAGGAAATTCGAAGACCTCACCCGTGTATGTTTGTAGCGTGTGCGTTCTTGCATCCTACGGTTCCCACAGTGCGTCCGATGCTCGAAGGTAGCGTCGTCGCCTGTCGGCACCTGTCTTATCGCCGGCCGCGCTGCCGCCGTGTCTACTTTTGGGGAACTCCACAGGCGCGTAGTCACCGTGTTTGCAAGTGAATTTCGCATTCTTCTGCTCCCCGAAACGTGCTCATTTCGGATCGTACCAATGGTTATGTCATCTAGTGTATGTTAAAACGACGATGGCATTTGTACACCGGCGAAGAAATAAATCGTTATGAACTTGGGCGGTCATGAATCTAGTCCAAAGTTGCAGTTTTTACGTAGCGAAAATGGCTACGGAAGTGGGGTGGTCCCGGAGATAGGCGCTTCAAAGCGCCAGCTGTAGCGACAGCACCAGGAAGTGGCACGTGGCGCACACGCCAAGCATTTCAGAGCTTACTGGCTTTCGAATGAGAGGAGTATGCGCGCGCTCGTGGCCTATTGGTTAGAGTACCGGGCTCGACGGCCGACGTTCGATTCCACCCCATCGGTCACACATAATTTTCTATTAATGAAAGCGAGGCGAAAGAAGAACCTACCTGCCGCAAAGTGACAGGAATTAGGTTGTAACGCATCGCAAAACATGTTTGGAATGTCTTCATAAGCGATTTCTAATTATTGTATACTGGACTCAACTGCTACACAACAAAAGAACAACTGGAAAAATCAACACAAATTACCCAATAAATTGTTTATTGAGAATACTCAACGGTAATATTGTTGCGCAAGGGTTGAGTGAACTCAATCGCTCTTGAAAATTTGTTGAAGTCCGTTGTTTCAACAATTCCCCAACAATATATCAATGGTTAATCAACACTCATTTTTGTACGGGCTTCGTGGCGTCTGTGCAGGACAGTGACGGCAGTGCTACGTGAGGTTTTATTTAAACTAAGAAATGGGCTCTCAGGGAAGCCTACATTTCTTCGTTACACAGGCGAATTCGTTGCAGTGGTGTTCGGTGTAGAGTAGCTCACATTACATGTGAAACACAGGAATTGGGCCAGGACCCAACCAGCCGTTCGTTATACATGTAATTTCGCTGTAGAGGCGTTCGTTGTACAGGCGTTCGACTGCATTTGAGGTAGCGGTAATGCAATTGTACTTATGCGGGCCGTGAAGTTAATTTGGCTTGAACGTAACCGGCCGTTGCAATAAGGCCTCTAATGGGGCCCTATTGGGGCGGCACCGCTTTCCTATTATAGACCCTATTTTTCCTTTTTTTTTTCCTCGAGCTTACATGAAGCTCAGGAGAGATAATCAGGCTTAAAGAGATCTCTGCACACATATTTTATGCAGAACACAAACCATGCACATGTGAGTGTGGCTTACCGAGAGAAGTGGATGATTCAATCACGTTTGGAGTGTCATAGCCGTCCGTAGCACGTGCCCATGCGTACGCAGTTGCATTCTTCCTAAAGAGGGGAACAATCGTGAATTATTCACCAATCCATCGCGCTGATTATCTTGTTCATTGATGTAAATTAGATGCCCAAGAATCAGTTAACAGGAGCGATATTAAAATTCGGGAGGTTCATACTGTGCAAGCCTTCTTGGGTCAAGTATATTGCTCATACAGTAGTTCGCTATGAAGAATGCTACGATGAACAGTGTGATGAGTATTCAGATTCAACAGCACCACATGCGACAGGAACAAGCAGGGAGAATGCGAGCTCATGTCTGGTTTTATATGTGCCAGACCGTCTCGTAAGCGGCGCTGCTGAACGCAAATCATTACCGACTGGCTCAAATTTGCAGTCCTAATATTCTCTACTCACTTTTTACATGCACTCGTTAGCCATGACTGTTCTGGCTCAATAGGGGCATATTACGTATAATATTGTCCGCCGTGGTAACTGCTACGCACGATGCTGTAGGTTCGATTGCGACTGAGGAGCCAGCTTACCGTTAGGAGCGTAATGCGTAAGACGCTTCTGTACCAAGCTTTGGGTGCCTGTTATGTAACCCCGGCTTGTCGAAATCAATCAGGAACCCTCCACTTACAGCGTCCCCCATAACCCACTGTCCAGTTTCGGTAAGGCAAACGCAGCCGTTCACTTGTATTTATAGTAATTATATTATTCCTTCTATTGGTGATGTACTTATGCTCCTAGGCGTACCGCCACGACCGTACCATGTTCTGTTTGAATCCGATGGCGTGTAAGAGGGAAGGGCATCACAGGCATCGGTGGTCGTCGCCATGGCTTCCACCGCACAACAACTTCCACCGCACGACAGAAAGGAGGGAAAGGACAGCCCTAACTCGGAGGAATAAGTGTGCCAGTTCGACGGCAAATATTCACGCTGGAGTGTAACTGAAAGTGCAAACACAGTGAATGTTTCAGCTAAGGTGCAAGCTTTAAGAAAGGTTTCATTGCGGATTAAAGAAAAACCGCGTTTTCTGCTCTGTTTTGCGCGCCATCGCCCGCTGCGTTGCCGCAGTTTCAATGCTGGATGCAGCAAGATATTGCTCGCGAAGCGCCAAATGATAGATTATGCAATTATTTACTCGTTTATTAGTACATTATAGCTGCCGTCCAAGCAGGCAATGTTATAATATTGAACAGTATGATTGAAATGTTAATTACACCGAGCACAAAAATCCGCCTATCTCATCCGTGCGTTTGCTTACAGGATGTTTAGTTTATTATTTTAGGGAAAATAGAGCTATTTATGAATACCTTACCGTCCTCCAGGAAGGCGTCGGGTAAGGGAAGAACTACGCTTACATCAACGTAAAACGAGCGTTATGCAAAAATGCCAAAAAAGAGAACATCAGGTAAGGTAACAAAAATTTCGAGGACGCTTAAGCTTCGCCTTTAAGAGTGGAAGGCTATAGCATTCAAAGACCCCTGGCTGCTTTTCATGCTTCGCGGCAAGTGCAGCCTATGTAACCGTAACGTTTACCGAGAAGCGCTGGCGGCGAACGCTATGCACGAAGGCGAGCTTTGTGGCATAGCGTGGCCGCTCGCGTGGGTCGATCTCCTGTTACTGTTTCGCACTTTTAATATTTCAGTCTGAGAAGAGCTAACATAAAAGATATTTTCGCTGTCGGCGTTTTTCTCCCATAACATTTGTTTGTGGGCTGCCGTTTCCAAAATTCCTAGAAATAACTTTTGAAGAATGAAAGACAAGGCATGCGTGGTTCGGAACCTGGTTCGAAATTCTCTTTGTCGAAGTGATGTCCGACGTCGGGCGCGGGACGCCGGATGCCAGCGCTGGATTTTCCGCGACACGGGGCCCTTGACGCTTTATTCGCACAGTGTAGTAGCATGCAAGATCTATACAGTCAATTCAAAAAGTACAATTGCAATAAAATTACGAAAAATAAGCACGGTACCGTACTAGTAAATGTTACACGAAAATCATCGCTATACCAGACTAGGCATACAACGTGGCAATTGCCGTATCACTTGCTGCATAATCACCATGCAAATAGCAAACGGGATACAAAGAAGAGAATAAACAAACTAAGACGAGAAATAACTCTGCCATCGGGCCCGCGACGCTGCAGTGACGCTCGGCCTTTCTGTACCAACGTGGCAGCGGCCCTCTGAATGCTGACGCGCGTTCCCAAGGACCTAAATAGGCTTACCATACCATCTACGATAAGCAACATGTTCAGACACAATGAATTGTGGGTGGCCCCACAAATGATTAGCGTAGAATAATAAATTATTAAATCCACGTACTACAGAATCAATGCATAAGAATCTAGAAATATGCTCCAAAGAAATTGCGTCCGAACCCATCTCGCGATGACTGTTGGCGGTAATACGTAATAACTGAATCAATATAGCTACACAACGTAGTGACAACGTCAAAACGCGATATGTATTACGTGTGTACTGCAGCGGGAGTCTTCTTTAACGCTTCTGTAAGAACACTCGGCGTCATCTAGAGCCATTGCCGTGAATTCTGTGCATGGCATGAAGTATGCGCAAGGTTGGTTGAAGAGCGGCACGTATGTGCACTCTTGTGAACCCAAGTTGGTCTGATGATTGATTTCGAACCCTGCTACCTCTTTACAGCAGGCGATGCGCTTCTTATTTCACCACTGACTACACAGTGACCCAGGTAGGTGAGAAAGCGGTTACATACAAACGTAGATTGATAGCCCTTGGAATGTGCGTGAACTGCCATAAAGAATGCTAAAGCATTATTATAGACGCTAGAGAACAAGATGACTTAGACCTTTCAAACAGATGTTAACCTCTCGTGTCCTAAGCTGCTTGCCTGAATCACTCCAGCAGCCGCAAGTAGAAACATACCTGATAGAAATTGTGCTTCTCACTGACGGATGAGACCAGCCAGCGGTTTCCTGCAAATAGTTTCAGGCACTCGCAGCAGCTGTCCGTGATTGGCAACCGATATATTGGTACATGACTGAAGGCTGGCGCTCTGTCGTAGGTGACAGCGAAGTAATGAAGGAATACCGCAAAACGCGACACGAGTCCGCGGGGAAAGGGTTGCTCTTTGGGGACATCGTGTAGTGATACCAAGGGCGGTGCAAAATAGACTGTTCAAGCTGCTGCATGATTCTCATCAGGGTGCGTCTACAATGAAGACAAGGGCGAAGTTTAGATTCGGATGACCCGTTCTATACCAAGCCATTAATCAATTGCTACAGACTGTTGACGCCTGCACGGTATCCCTTCAGTTGGCCGGTTTCGCGGGAGAGGTGTTCACGGTTGGAAACAGATTACGCAGGGCCTATTGAAGACAAGATGCTCTTAGTTTTTGTCGAGACATACAACAATTGAATATAAGCTACCACGCGCGGCAGCCACTGCTAGTATGGATTCCATACTCGAACCTTGTTCTACCGGCACGGTTTAACCTGCACCGTAGTTACAGACAACGGGACATCGTTTACCATGTCAGACTTTGGTCAGTTTGTGCAAAAAATAGCATCGAACAGATTGGTACCCCACCACACCACCCTCCAAGCAATGTGCTAGCAGAACACGCCATGAGAACTATAATGTATTGAAGAGAATGCCTGAAGTAGAGTTAGCAATTGCTCTGGCCAGAATTGTTCCACTACGGAAATTCGCCACAGGCTTCAGCGTGCGTACTAGACTGCATACGTGCTTTCCTCCCATGAACCACGAAATCTTGAAGGATCCAGGTGCTGATTCCGCCAGTTGGTACTTCATCCCTGGAGACGCCGTCTACGTGTGCAACTACGGCAGAGGAGACAAGTGGACGCAAGGCAAAGTAAGAGCAACCAGTGGTGCCCGTCTCTTGAATGCAGCTACTGAGGATGGCGTCCTTCGACGTCTTGTTGACCATATCCGGAAACGTTCACCAGTGACAGGCGCAGGTAAAGAAGTGTCTACCACTGAAGTGCCAACTAGTACGACCAACGAGGCGCCGCATTACGGGGCTGAAGACCTCTCCGAAACTTCTATTCGCGAGCTGCGTCGGTCCACAAGAACCCGAAAGCCAGTGAAACGCTACGTCTTCTAGGACGGAGGGACGCTTCACATTAAAAAAAAAAAAAAAAAAAGGTCTGGGACAAATACGCCTCAAGAGCATGCGTCGGTTGTCCCTCTTTCTTTGTTTCTCTCCCTTTTCTTTTCGATATATTTCTGGGGCGGAAATAAACTGCTGTCTGCTAATAAATAAGCTGCTGCGACATCGGCCATGTTTTCACCTGGTAGCTGCCGGCCTGTGAGCGACAAAACGTTACAAGAGGCAATGCGCACGCTGAGATCTCGCGCGGTCTGCCTGCTACCGCCGCAATCCGCGTGCGGAGACCTCGGCTAACGGCGCCATCCAGGTTCCTCAGGCGCGCGCCCCCATTAGTTCATCACTGTTTTCCTAGAGAGTGCGCCGAATGCGACCGCCGAAGCAAAACTTTCGAGCGCGCGCAACAGAGGCCATCAGCATAGCCTTTTATCGGCCCACTATTGTCGGCGAGACACCGACTGAGCACATGCACCAAATCCTGTGCCTTCAGCTTAAATGAAGGCAATAATGCACTTGCACTACGATGATGGATGCACTAAGATTATGGATGCGGAAGCATCAAATGGTTCATTCAGCGAAAAAACCGCCGTCTGTCGCATACAAACGGCACCTAAAAGGGTACCGGCTGCACCTGTGGTGGCGCCACTGCCCGGTGCGGCAGGTTTTCTAAACAAACCTTCGCTTTGAAACTTGGGAGCGCTTGTCACTTATTCATATTGCTAGGTTCTCTCAGATTTAGTGCAGACATTCACTAAGTGTGTGCATTCGCACCGCTGCTTCTACTGCCTGCTGAATAATGGTTGGGCTGCCAATGTTAGCATAAAGTGCTCACAAGCAAACGTTTCATGAGAGTATAATAAGTGTAATGAAGCTATTAGGCTTACGGCCTACACCTAGTTTTCAAAACGTGCTCATAGTTCAATAAATGTTTCTTTAGGCTCGTCTCGTTGATAACCACTGCGAGAAAAAAAAAACGCTTTAATATGTTTGGATGTTGAGAATGATATTTTATGCTGTACTTTAATTTTTCTAACTTTGATATGCTTCGCTTGTTCTCTACCCTAAAGTAGAGTTTGCCATATTTACATTAGGAGGTTATAAAGATTACTTGTCTCTATTTTTTTGTTTTTTTTTTGCATCGTTTTGTGCTCTGAGTGCTTCAGTTTATGAATCCTTAACATTTGCTTCTTACAGCTAAAGGATGTCCTGGCATATTTCGACTTTGGCATGCTTCGTAGTTTAGCGTAATGACAGGCTGCACGTAATGCTATACGTCACTGTCAGCGTGATCACGGAAATTTCTACAGTTGCAGGTCACAAAAAGCCAGGCGAACGTGGTGCGGCCAAACTTCACTGTAATGTTCGGAATTCCTGGTCACGACACGTAAACCAATTTCTCTCGAAGCCTTGCTAGGCATAATTTTAGTTGGCAACGCACAAGCATGCTAAATCTTAAATAGTTTGGAAGAATCCCTGCAGATAAAAATTACGTTGGCATTAGCACGTAAAAGTACGAATGCAATAAGTGTGACGTTTCGCGTTCGCAATGGTGCGTCAACCAAAGAGCTTGTCAGAATGAAATGGTACTCACACTGAGCCATCCTTTGGATCCGTACTTCCAAATATGTTTGTTGTGTACTTTTCCTTGTCGTTAACAGAAATTAGGTCGTTGAAGACGCACTTGCGGTTCAATCCGTAAAATGGCTCGTCCTCATAGGACCTCATATACAGGTAATACCTTCCCGGCGCTGTTAGTGCCTGCAACAGGAATATTATAATAAGTGCGCCTTCATGAAATCAGGCGCGAATGATGTGCATTGCACTACTAGAAAATCTCGGTCTGATTGCCAGTGTGAGGGCTTGTCTAACTGCCTTCGTAGCTGGAAATTGTTCATTGGCATTTTGCTGCAGCGATTACAATTTAACGTGTTGCTAGTATAGGCATTGCTGATACGACACTAAGTGAAAATAAGTATAGAGATATAAGAATGTATATGGCATCAAAAGAACACAGGTGGCAGTATTCCTGCAGAAATTAGGCAACAAAGAAGGCCGAGTAATTGCAGTAACACCTGCAAAAGAGCACGAGTTAAGGAATAAATATCGCAGAAAATATTTAAACCGGAGGGAGACATAACTGAGGCTGGGAATAATCAAATAATAGCGGCGTTTTTAAAGGAAAGATCAGCTTGTCAATCAAAGAAAAATGAACACAGATGAAGTTTGAGTTCAACAATGAGAAACACAACAAAAACAACAAGACGCGTCAGTTACTTCCAAGCATCTGCATTAACAAATTGAGGCCGTATTAACAAATTTCGCCAGACGCTGGTGTCACTGGCAGTTCGTGACACTGCAAGATCAGTGTCAAGGACCTCAAAATGAATAACAATTCGCACGAAGCAGAGCGGTTCTGTAGTGAGCGGATTGCAGGGTTGTAATTACAGAGCGATGAGAAGTAAGGAATCAGAAATTTTGATCGGGCGACGAAAGAAGTCGCACCAAAAACTACCGGTGCTACGTGACGATAATCAGTTCGTGCACTAGGCAGTTTTACTCGTAGATGTGATAGACTTTAGTTCACAGCTACTAGGGATTAAATGCTAGACGCGTCAACGACTAGATGACTCGTTGTGCTAAAAGAGGTTAGAGCTTCGATAAATTCAACGACAGATGCCGCCGAAAAGTGGACGTATAGCACTCGCAAACTCTTCAGCTTTCTTCTAAACTACTCAATTTTTTTGAAAACTTCAATTGTGTACTATACTCTGAGGGATAAACCAGCGCGTCCACCCCTCCTGCACGCTCCGCATTATTGGACGGGCAAATCTATGATTGTTCTTAAGAGCAAATTCCAGCCACTACCGACATTATTAGCGAAGGCGGCCCGCTAGTGGTAAAGAGCATTTACAAATGAAAAGCTTCGTTAAATTCGGCCCCACGGCTTTACCTTCTGCGAAAGCAGGCACGCTCAACTCCAGTTGACGTCTACGCATTCTTGGTGTGTGTGTGTGTGTGTGTGTGTGTGTGTGTGTGTGTGTGTGTGTGTGTGTGTGTGCGTGTGTGTGTGTGTGTGTGTGTGTGTGTGTGTGTGTGTGTGTGTGTGTGTGTGTGTGTGTGTGTGTGTGTGTGTGTGTGTGTGTGTATGTGGATTCTGAGTTACAAAAGTCCACGAGTCAGTATTATTAGCTGCACGTGACAGGAACAAATTATTTTTATTCCAGTGAATTATATAGCAAGGCTGGATACATCGTAGACATAGTTACATGCAGTACACCATATACTGTGTTTCCCAACTAACGTTAGCCAAGCTGTTCAACGAAACAAATGATTTAAAGGAGATAGCGCAAGATACACATATAAATCCTACGGTGTTTGGTCGTCCGAAGTGCGACTTCCGAACGCTGGAGGCGTTAAAACCTAATTACTGCACCGTTCTTTTAATTTTTTTTGTTTTTCAACTGCTTGGCTAACGTTACCTAGGACACCACATATGTATTATTTCTTTCAATTTTAATTGCTGATCCATAGGGTGTTGTGTTGAGCTCGTTGGTGTTTCTGGTGCATCGATCTCCTCTAGTGTGACTGCCGATATTAACGTACCAAGCGTTTTAACGCGGTGGCTCTGCCCGCGGGAAAGGGTGTCGCCGCATGCGTGTGTGTCGCGGTGCTTCCAATATCAGGCGTGTGCGCTAGAGGTCCTGTGCTCAAATCCAGCCAATAGTTAACTTTATTAATGGTCACTTTAGTATTTACAATGCCATACTTGTTTGAAATGACGATTATGCAAAGTCACGAAGCCATTTGAAGCCATAATGACGAAGTTTAGACAAATCCAAGCACTAACCATCCTTCCCCATGATGGCTGAAACTTCCAACTCTCGTAGGCACTAGCACCACGGTTCCCTCTAGTAACCATTGTATGAAATTGTGTTTTGGAAATCGTAAACTACTTCTTCGCTGCGCCGTTCTACGTGGCGCCACCATCCCTTCAGTGGAGAGATACGTAGGAAAAATTGCCTCGAAGTCGGACAGAAAGCTTCGCTTTAGTAACTCAGCCCTGTACTACAACTCAAGCTGGTAGTAATTCACCCTAAAAAGACATTTCCGCAAATTAATGGCGAAGAAAAGAAGTCCATCTCAGATGTAAACCTATAAAACGCATTAAGAAGGATAACCAAGCTGTACAAGCGACATCTTGAGTCTTCGGAAGCACTGTATTTCGTTTCATACACAGCGTGTAGCGCTGTAGAGGCTAAAAAGACTTCTTGCAGTAGCTGCGTTCGCACGAAGACATTGTTAAGTTTTCTTTTTTTGCCGAAATTACGTGATCCTTTTTTGTTATTTAGGCTCAGTAATAAATGAAGTTACATACCTTAAAAATGAAGAAACTATCTTACGCCCTAGCCATTTCATTGTTTTAGATCATTTAACCTTTTGTGGTTTCCCTTTTCGGAGTTCATTTGAAGATCGTCGCTGCGCCTCCCGTGCGGGCACGCATAGAGCTTGCACGAATATCAGCGACCGTGTAGTTTACTATGGGACGCGCGGAGGTATACATCTTGATAACCGAACTTCTTGCGCAGATTTCGCAGCGTTGCACGCGAACTACAAAGCGGAGCATAAGCGTCTGCTTGCTGCGAGTTCTTATGATGACTCATCATCAAGGCTGCCTGCACGTTCTCACTGATGCTGTAGTTGTACGACCGCTTGTGAACTCTACCGCAGGCCCTGGGCAACGCCGTCATCTTTCGTCGCCACAGCCGTGCAGGCTAACAGCTGGCCTAAAATGTGCTGAAAATCATGGCTTGCTGGTCATAAAAGACCACGCAAAGAAATTGTTTTATCACGCTACATCGAACGCCATGCAGTTGTCGCACGCAATGACCTATCGTTTTTTTCACGTCAATTAAGGATGAATTAATTGTTCATTACGCACTGACATCACACAAGCATAGTTCGTATGGAGAAACCATTCCTAATTTAAGCAAGCGAAGAAGTGCGATTGGCGAAGCGTCCTGCCAATAGCTTTCCTCAAAGCCTGCGGCAATAAATCAACGCAGGAATATTTTTTTTTTCATCGACAGCGGCGACGCGCCAGTGTAGACTGATATGCTTTATAAAGTGTTTCCTTATTCTTCATCGGGGAACTTTAAATATAGGGAGCGCCGCGCGTACTGGGGGCGAGGACTTACGGAGTCGCCATCTGTCGGAAGCACCTCCCTTGCGTAGTGTAAGGGATCACGTGGCGCGCTCCTCATAGGTTTGGCTTACGGCGCTTAATAAGAACACCACGCGGTAGCCCTCCTGTAGATTTCTGTAAGTACTCTCAAAACGAGGGAACTTTATTACTGTCGAAATATTCTTGGGCAAACTGAAAGCACAGAATCGTTTACAGACGCCATATCTTTACCGAATACGTACAGTGAAAGCCACTGCGCGCGGTCGCCGCGATGGAGTCTCCCGGACCTAATTTCGTGAAATGTCGGCAATCGCTAAGTGCAAACTATGTGAAATATGTTCTTATAGTTAGCGGTCTGTATAACCAAATGGCGCATAACAAAACGAAGTATCAATGCATGCAGCGATCGCACGCGTTCGCGGTGGCCGACTGCGCGTCTGCATGCATGTCCGTGCACAATGTTTCGCTTTCACTGGAAGCGTTTTCGCACCGTGCTGTGAGCTTTAGGTCGCAGAATATGAGCATTTGACACTCCACAAGCAACCATTGTTGCGTGGACGTTATCAGACAGCTGTTCAAAAACAATTTCTTTAGCCGCCGCCGGCTTCGCTGGATCCCGTAGGGGGCTGCTGGGACTGCCACACCAGAAGTCTTGTACGACCTGCTGGTGTGGCACCTTGTCCTGAATGTTCTTGATGGGAGTGATGGTGCCATCTCTGAACGGTACTGGGAACAAGTACCTCTCGCGACGATATTGGACGCGCCGCTGCTGTTGGACTCGACGGTGCGAAAGCCCGCGTGAATGAGCAGTAAAAGAGCTTAAAACAACTTTCGCGATCTCAAAGAAATAAGAGAGTGTCTTTTCGACATGTCAACTTCAGTCGTCTTTTTTTGCTGTTGCTAGCTCAAAATAACTAGACTGCTGCCGCCTTCTGATGAACTTATGGTGGGTGCGCCACATTCCGCGTTGTCACACACAAAAAAAGGGACGCCTTGACATCTTCGGGACACAATATCGTCACGCTCGCTTGATGGGAGGGCCATCGCCGACTCCGGTGGACCGCCAAACTATCCATCTGGCCCAGCGCCTCGGACGACCACTGGTTCTGCTCGAGTAAATGACTGCCGAGCGAATTCCGTCGTCTTGTCGGGCAGGAATACAAACCAACGACTTCGGAAGATGACACTCCACACGTGACTGCAGCGCTGCTTACCGAAGCTCTCTTCCCGCGGTGTGGATCAGGCCGCGTGACACTGCCTCGCGGGTGAGATTCGGACGGCGGGCCGCCAGTTGCCAAATCCTACTCTAAGGTCCAGTCTCTAATGCAAAACTCGTTTTTTTTCTACTTTCTTAGTTAGCCCAATGGTTATAAACGGCAGCCTAAGAGGCAACAAATTTTCACATATGTACACGCTCCTTAAAGTAAGCAACCACTCTTTTTCACCAGCGAAAGTGGGAGTAACTTTTTCATGAGCCTTAAGACCGCCCACACCAAGTCGTGTTTGGACAAGATGAGCATCACCTTGTGTATACAGGTTACGCGCCTCGGAAGCAACTTTTCCTCATGGTGCCGTAGCCACTGTTTCGAAGCAGGCGAAAAAGTACACAATGTTTTGTCTCGCACATGACTGCAAAAAGCATTGATAGAGAGGAGCAACTCTTGCGCTATTCCTTACATTCATTCTCTGTCACATTGACTTAAGAAAGTAAGAGGTCGATACGTGGTCAACGTTTTGTCTACGGCTGACAATAAGTTAGATGAGATATACGTCGCCCTGCAGAGAAAGAAAAGCTACTTGAACTGCAAGAAAGAGTTCACAAATGTTATGTAAAGCACACCAGGAAGTTCGCAGAATTCTGTGCGGGTGCACTTTATGAAGCTCTTTTTAGCTGCGGTCACTTTTACGTTGTGCAGAGACGGTGTTGTATTAGTCAGCAATTAACTGAGCATAAAAGTCCATTGAACGGTGATACGCCGTCGAAATTTTCTTACACTGTCGCGATTGCAAGCGTACTCCTGGATTTGTGGATAGTTTAGTTCTGCTCAGGCATAAGAACGAAAAAGTGCGCCTTATGGCTGACGCTAGGCTTATTACTAACAGAGGTAGCGCGTGTGTAAGTCACCGATCGATCATCTTGCACAAAGAGTTATTGTCCTGCTAAACGGTTGTGTTTCGCGAGCGCCGACACTTGACCAAGATTGGCGGGTTACCGGTGCGCCTTCCCTTGAGTATGCGTAGATAAGTTTCGTATCTTCCTTTTATTCCGCCATTGTGCAACCTTTCGGTTGAAGCGAGGTGTTTATCTGGTTCAGACTGTTCGCACTTCTATCCATGTTTGTACGCCTGCCGTCGGTGATATTAAAAAGAAAAGGTTTTGGCCATTCCTCCTTAGCAAACCAAGGCTGAGAAAAAGAATGATTCTTAGCTTTTACGTGCCAAATGCACGATCCTATTATGAGGCACGCCGTAGTGGGGCTCCAGAATATTTTTGACCAGCTGGTGTTTGCTAACGTTAATCCAATCCAAAAAAAGAAGAACACGGGCGTTTTTGCATTTTTCTCCCGTCGTCATGCGGCCGCCGCGGCCCGTATTCGATCCTGCGCTGTCTGGCTTAGCAGCGCAACGAACATGACACTACGCCACCACGGCGGGTCAAAGCTAAGGCGGAGGGGAGTGAATATATATTTCACTTGGAATGTCAGTCCAATGCTTCTGTTTTAAAGCCTTGGAATGCATTCGATGACTTGATGTTCACTTTCATAGAATGTTCTCTATGGTCGGTTATAACCGATTACAAAGGTAATGGAAGCCTGCCTACCACATAAAACAGGTCCATGGCGATGGAAGTATCCATTGGAAGCCAGCAAGAAAGCGGAATGAGGCTGGTATATTTTTGATATATTGCGCGCTGACTAAATGGACTTCCAGATTTTGTTAAATGTGTTCAAATAGATCAACGAAGTTATGTTTTCAACAACTGTTCTGTTTTCTAGTTTTAGAAGCCAAAAAGTGAAGATGTTCGACTTTGAATTAAATAAGAAAATAAATCATTTTGGATATCGACCCGACCTGTATAGACATCGGGCGAGGAGCAAAGAGCGCGCCGCGAGCACTTCCTCCTTTCTATATTATGCGGACCGGCGCGGCCACGCTTGAGTGTCTTGCCGTCGCGCTCTGGGTCGATTTGGGGACGTTTTAGCTCGATTACCGGACAATTAACGTGATATCAGTTCATACAATGGTCATGACTGTATTGCACTGACGGAAGGACTATAGAATGAACGTAACAGAACAGAAAGTGGGCTTACGAGGCGCAACGTACGCGTGCGCAACGTACGCGTGCGCCACGTACGTCCACTTTCTGTTCGTTTAAGGTCCTTCGTACTTTTTCTACCCGCGTAACACTAAGCTCAATACACTCGCGAAAGCCACCATCTAGTGCCGTTCATGGCTTCAATAAACCTCATACAAGGTCGCCGAAGAACCACTGTGTAGCCTTTCGGTGCAGCGGTGACTACACGGTGCGAAAATTTCTCTTCGCTGCGCTAACACTCTACGTGCATCATCAATGGCGGTGCATGACCATGACGCGCACTATTTGGGCTGTATTGGTTTTTCGCTCGACGAAAACAAGCTGCACTTGTGAATAGCCAGCGTAAATTGGAAAATACGCTTCCTATCTGGTCGCTTGGGTGTGGGATCAGAAATGTAAGAATGCTCGTGTACGGCTAACTCACTGCAGCGCAAAAACATCGCAGAGCGCATCGTCATAGAAGTTTTGCGTCAGCCACTGGAGTCGTATTCCGGCATTTCAAGTCGACTATGCAAAGTGCACGTTAGGCTTCCGTGTGAGGCCGATGGCGTGGCTTAACACAGCGATCACTGAGGTTTGTAAACCAGCGTCGTACATATAGGCTTTGTGCGTCAGTATTGCCTTTTTGTCCTGTAATTCTGTCATTTTTAATGAAGATCACATAAAAACAATGCGACGGCAATCTCCTTAAGATAGTTGAGTTCGTCGGAGAGATTGAACCGAACAAGACCGAACAAAAAAAATTGGTTTTGATCCTCATGGGGTTTGAAAATATGTCAGTGCTGCTTGTCTAGAACGGTGAATAGCCCGGTCTAGTCACCATCTATGGCAAAAAAAAATCGAAGAAAACGAAACACGACCTAACGCCGCAAGACCACATATGGTCAAGGCGCATGCTCGGCTCATGCGCTATACTGAAAAAACCAATTCATAAGAAGGCAGTGCTCGTTCGGAATCTAGGTCATTCAGCAGCCGGCCGCTCGGTCACTCGACAAGTGTGACTCACACTACGATATGCTTTTATTACAAACGAAACTACTACATTCATGGGACGAAGCCGTGCCGAGGAAACATGGTAGTGGCGCAATGTATAATGACAAAACATTTTGAATGCTTGTGAAATAAACGGCAGATCTTGCTCCGTAGCAGAAACGGTGCACGCGTTGTTACGATCGTCGCGTATGCTTATTAACTACTAATTGCTGCCAAACCAAAGCGTAGAAGTACATGAAGAATATTGCAGTAAGGCCACGTTCGCAAAGCCAATTATTAGAAACATAGAACTGATTTCCCAGGCTGATTGTAAGCTCAAACACGCGCGCACATATCGCGCTGTGTGCTTCGTCCACCTCAGCGCCAACAAAACTTCTGGCCATGTCATTTCAAATCACTTTACTGTGCCTCACAAGATCCTTTCCCACCTTGCAGACGCTGCATAATGTTAAATAAACCGCGTTTACGCGAGAAAAACCACCGCAACTGTCACCAAGGGCATATCTAGTGTATAACGAGTATAGAAAACGGAGCGCTTGCCCAAGCCAGCATGCCGACTGCTGATAGATGGCGGCATTGCCTATGCAACATGGTGGTGCCCATGAAAAATTTAAGAAAAACAAAAACAAGAAAATCTATGCTCTTCAATTTTACTATGCTGATGTACATACTCAAAAATGCGCCGAGCATTCTACAGCATTTCGCTTACCTTCCAAGCATCTTGGTGGGGCGATAAATCCGGTCTGCGCTCGGGAAGCTCTGCTCGGCTCAGGGCAAAAGCAATCGTTATGAACAGCGCTCGTGATATGCTGTTCCCAACGGTCTTCGGTAACGACGTCATGTTAGGAACAGGTCTGCGTCATACAGAATAATAAAAAGAACGTGTACATGACATCAAGTGGTCTCCAAAATCAAAGATAATCTTTCACACGATTACAACATCCCCTCGCCGCTTTACTTCAACACAATCTTCGCCGTTTGATTTTTGCAACATGCAAGAACTCAAGTACTTGAACACTTGAAAGCTTTAACGACTTCTAAGGGGCAACGATAAACCAGTAGCCGTGCAGTACAGCCTAAGTCATAGCCAAGGTCTTCCTTTAGAATCCTAAATCTAGAAACACTCCCCTTCCTTTCCCTTATCCTACATATCTGTCGATTTGGACTTCCTGAACGCGAAAGCAAATATGAAAACACACTGAATGCTAGACTCCGCTGCTTCTATTTAAAAAAATTGTTCGACAGTTCTAAATTGTTTTTGTGTGCCGACACGCTGTTCACACAAGTTATCTCTGCCCATTACAAAATCGTCCAGCCGCTTTACTGGTTACATGGAGATACAATTCAATTTAAAGGGGCCATCACTTCCAGGTTTCAATATTTATTTCTGCATTACATGTTAAACGGTACTCGTTCCACAGCAAGCTGGCACAGTTTGAGGGCATTTGGCAGGCGTAGAAAGCTTTTATTTCATTTCCATTGCATCGCAGTCGAACCGTACAGAAGTGTGGCAAGACTAACGGGTCACCAAAATAAAATAGACAAGGATGTAGGATTTGCCCCCCCCCCCCCCCCCTTGTATGTAAATCATTCTTTAAAGTTCCGATTAACAGCTCAAGGACACCACAGGTGACAGAAATACAACAATTTTTTTTAGAAAGCACACACACACACACACACACACACATATATATATATATATATATATATATATATATATATATATATATATATATATATATATATATATATATATATATGTATATATATGTAGTGTTTAAATGCGTACAAGATCGAAGGGTTTCACTCCAGACCTGAAGGTATAAGATTAAAAAAGACAGACGAACGTGCTGGCCTATGTTTTCACTGACGATTGACGAAGGCGGGGCCTCCGGCCGAAACATTGAAAACATAAGCTATAACATAAGTCTGTTCTTTCTTTTGAATATGCTATATATATATATATATATATATATATATATATATATATATATGTAGTCGCAGAAGCACTACAGCCATGCGCTGAACGCATACGAAAAATACACACAGAACTATTCAACGTTGTGATGGCAGCTCGAGGAAACTCTTGTCCTTGAGAGCGACAGAGGGGGTACGACGCACTCTTCCTACGAACATGCAATTTTCCGCTTCAATTATATAGAGCGTGGCACGATCTCGGTGTTTTGCGGTTATACTACGCTCTGTGAATCTTGGGCTGCATCCATGCGTGCTGCAGTTGGCAGAAAGCCATCCCTGTTTTGCGCGGTCTAAATTCTACCTGCGTTCGGTCACATGTTTGAGGAAGAGATGAGATATTTCGAGCTATCACGGCGTTGAACATTTTTTGTAGTTTTTTGTTCGTTGCGTTCTGCGCATGGCTGTTGGGCTTCTGTGTGATTGTATATACCGTGTGTGTTTCTTTTGGAGCACCCAAAGCTTTTAAAAATTACCTGTGCCAGATAGCACAGTTCTAATTCGTGTTCTAAATTACTCGCTGATGCGGCCATTACTTCTTCGAGAAATAAAAATGTTTAAATAACGAATAAGCGTAATTATAACTCTTCACTGAATTATTTTACGGCCCATATTTAAATTTACGAATTATAGCTCGTGAGTTGACAAGGTGTATATACTTGGAACCAAATTTCTGGACACCACCAGTATCTAGATATTGTGTCCGACGAAATGAATTGCTGTTCCAGTTACCTCTATTAAGAAAACGCTGTTTTATGCACTGCTGCACAAAAGTAACTGGAACACTAATGCGCTTCGTTGGACACTTTGAAAATTAATCTCTGAACTAGTGCAGTCCACATGATTCTTTCCAAGGAGATACGCCTTGCGAACTCGCCTTCTATAATTCACAGATTTCAATATAGGCCATATTACAGCTAACTTAAAGTGAATTAGCGTACTTACGTTAATCATGCAATGAAGCGCTCATCGAGTCATCAGATGAAAAAGCCCTCGTCGAGTCATCAAGATGAAGGGTTAAAATTGTTCTATCGGACACAGGCAACTTGCATACATTTTTGACATAAAAAAAGGACACCCAGTATAGCAATGCTTTTTAAGAATGAAATAAATTGACGGGATTCAGCGTTCTGTCCTCTTTTATTTTCCTCTCTGGTGCCCTTGCGTTAATAATCAAACCTTAAAAAAATAAAGTGACACATTCAGGAACGGGTCCCTCAGAAAAAAACGGAAGCCGATCTCGATGTCAGTGCGTTTGTGTCCTGCCGATTCTGGAAGCAACTGAGCGAACCGGAACGACACCATGATCGCCAGGCGTTATCGGCGGCCATCTTGGGATGCTGAACTCAGACGTTCTCTGGTTTGTGCATGCTTTTGTCGCGGTGGCAAACGGAATTGTGGGCACAAGTTTTGTCGGCACCGCCCTTGGTGCATTGTTGAGATGAAAGAGTGTGAAGGAAGATGTCGAATGCAGTTTTAGACTTCTTTAGCAGGGGCTTGAAGACAGCGATTGCAAATGGAAAGTGTGAGGTAAAATGGGTGCTAAGTTGCAGTTTTTTTTTTTTCGTTTGCATGTGTATAATCACGTTGGCTACTCGCAGTTACGGTGGTCAGCGGAGAACAGTTCCCGGTCCCTCTCATATGGTCCATTATTCGTTTTATTTCATGTTCCAACGGCTGATGTTGTGAGAGAAAACAGCTTCTTTCGAGCAGCAGCGCCAGGGGCACATTCACACAGCGATTATTGTGACCATTTTTGCAGATAATAAATACGCTAACACGTGTTCTTGTAGAAAAGATATTATAACGCATATTCAAATGTCAATGCGCACTATCACTATACATTTACAACACATCAACTATAACACATTTGCAGTTCTTTAGGCATACATATATGTAAATCATAATCAGCCTATCTATACGTCCATTGCAAGACAAAGGCCTCCGCCAGCGACCTCCAATTACGCATGTCCTGCGCTAGCTGATTCCAAGTTGCGCCTTCAAATTTCCTAATGTCATCACACCACCTAATTTGCTGCAGTCTTCGCCTGCGCTTCCCTTCCCCGAGAATCCATTCTTCCACTGAAATAATCCACCTGTTATCTTACCTACGCATTACATGGCGTGTCTAGCTTATATATATATGTATAGCTCAACATAAGCCTGGGGTAAGGTATATTATAACATGCTGTAGAAAGCTCCAACGTTTCTAATATTCTGGTGTCACGGCATCATCAAATAAATGTCGACATTTCCACACGTGTTCTCACATACGAAAAGAAAAATGCGCCAACAAAGAGCATCAGACGCAATTTCTCAGCCGAGTTGTAACAGCTGCCCAGGAATTAGCTATATTTATTTATAAAAACAACACAACCACGCGTAAACGGTGCTTGGATGTGGGAAATACGTAAATGGAAGGACAATACCAGCCACGAATCCTGACAACGCATTCATCTCCTAGCTAGCCATGAGAGTTGCACGAGGTATGACTATACCTGCAAGGTAGTTCACTCGAATATGTTGATGGGCGAGTTGGTTCTAGTCCAGGGGGTAAATATTAGCTTGAGGTGGCGATAGAGACTTAATAGGCGGGAATATCAAAGAACAGAGCGAGCGCTGCTTCCCATTCGCTCTAACATGTACTCCCTAAACGGCAAGGTATCTTGTTTTCGCGGAATCTTTTAAAGGGAAAGAAAAATCTGGCCTGAAGTTTGAGCACCGGGAACAATTTGAATGTTCTCTGAGTATGTTTACTGTCATATTGGGCATAAACATTCATAAATTAGTGAGGTAATTGTGACTACTAGCTCGCTCAAAGCACCAGATAATACGGACTTTTTAATGTTGTTTACGACGACACAGAGTTAATTTCATCTGCATTGCTTCAATTTAAAAGAAAAAGGAAAGTGTCTGTTGATTGAGATACTCCCTAATGCGATGTTTCAGCGCAGCTAAGATACGCGTTTTCATTTCGCGATATATTGACGCATAGACTTTTAGACAGAAATCACTGCATCGACTGGCAGTGGACCAGTGCAGTCAGCGCCTTCGCTGAGACAGGGGCAGTATGGGAACGCTGGCATGACTAGGGGCATCTGAGCGAGCTGTGGAAGAGGACGAACGCGCGAGCAGTGGCATGAGCGCGGTTACGCCGAGGGACGCCGACGCTCAACCCAGGAACGGGCGCCTGAGGGCTGCGCTCTCAAGAAGAACCCTGGTGCCTATAATTGAGCTTAATTAAATGTATTTTGGATCATGTTTTATTGTTTTGCACACGCGTTACCATTCTAGCCTTTTCTTGAATTGTTGGTGCATTCTTGTTTGTTCTTTCGAAAGCGAACGTTTCTCATTTTGTTTTATTTTAATTAAGCTCGCTGCTCGTGCTTTCACGTTAGATTTGAATATGTTTCTTTTTTTTGTAGGGACACCTCTACAATAGCAACTCCAAGGCGACATAAGAAAGACTGAATGAAAAAATGATAAAGTAAATAAATAAATAAGAGATGGCAAACAACCTGCGCGATACCCTCCACTTCATTGTATAAGGTGTTGTTCGCTCAGGGCGTTGAGGATAATTAATTCACTTGTCGTTCAACGCTTCTGGCGAATTTTTAGAGAGACGTTCGAGGAAATCGGTATGGGGATGCCTTAAGCTATCTTCAAGTAATTTTTCTACGATTAACCGCGAGCTACCCCTTTTATTTAGTCGTTTAGTCTGGTACGTGACAGTTTCTAGAAGTTGTTAAAATAAAAACAGTGTCGCTTCGTGTCAGCCTAATGCAAGGAAAATCAATCAATCAATCAATTATAGGTAAGCCAGTTTCGCTTGTTCCGTTGGCTATTTGCACGCATCTATGTGCGACCGAATATGCAATCTCACTTTCCCCATGATTTATTGCACAGTGCTCAAGTTTGCAGAGAATATTGATGTTGGGGTAAATGAAAACCTTTCTCTCTTGTTTCTGGACCACTCTCGACCGTATCGTAGAATTTCGGTTACCGAAACGATTCTCCCACTGCCTTGCAACTTTATCGTTCAAGTGTGCACTGGTTGGTGCCACGTTATTATGCGCCACTTGCAGGTGTTACGGCTCGATCAAACATATCCCCACCTGCCCTAGCTACAACGACCAGCGCCTTCGATTCTGCAGGACTTTAGATTTCCTTGATTGACGATATCTTGGTGACATAAAGTTGGACCCTGGCCGCACGCGTCGTAATCCCCAAAGGCGATATGTGCACACAGCTGTGCCTGAAGTCGACCGACCTCAGTGAGCGACTATAGCTTCGATGTGCATAACCGGACGAAGTGACACCCCTTTCTTTGCTCTCCTTTCTTCCTTTTCATCCGCTAACCCTCTTTGCCCTGCGTAGGGTAGCAAACCAGACGTGCGGTCTAGTTGACCTCTCTGTCTTTCATCATCATCATCATCAGCCTGGTTATGCCCACTGCAGGGCAAAGGCCTCTCCCATACTTCTCCAACTACCCCGGTCATGTACTAATTGTGGCCATGTTGTCCCTGCCAACTTCTTAATCTCATCCGCCCACCTAACTTTCTGCCGCCCTCTACTACGCTTTCCTTCCCTTGGAATCCATTCCGTAACTCTTAATTACCATCGGTCTCTGTCATCTCTTTTCTTTTTCACCCATAGCACACTTTCAACGGTCAACAAAGTGACCATGCACCTAGCAGTTAATCAAGCTGGTCTACACAAATGAGCTTCACTAAACAAAGGCGGCTGACCCTGGGTGTCAAAGGATGAAGGAGAGTTTATATCATGAATCAGGACACCGGGAAAAAACAGAACAAAACTGAAGACCTCTAGTAGTCTAATGGAAGGCCGCGGAGATATGCAGAATGTACAAAATGCGCTTATTTCGAAATGGAATTATTCCATGTTGTGCATGATTTTAAGACAGTTGTTTAATTCCGAGTAAAAATGAAAAACGTTTTTTATGTGCAACATTTCATGTGCAGCAAAGGTGACGCCCTAGTCAGCTTCCTTCATAAATCGTTTTTCACTCACCGATGGAGATCCCGGCTGCCACTGATGATGCACGTGTTCTCTGAAGAGCGGTCGTCCAAACGGGCTCCTACTTATAAAAGGCGGGCAAGTAGAAAATCGGAAGGCGAGACAAAAATAAAAGAAAAGCGACATTCAGGTGCGGAGCAAAATTTGTCCTACTTATATATATATATATAGGCGAAGGTGGCTTCTCTTTCTTTTTCCCGTAACAGGTCAAGTGGGCACGCTGGCTCATCGTGGTAACGAAAGCTGTTCGGCAAATGTTATGCTTTCAAGCTTCTCGTCGCTTCAAAGCACGTGTAGCCGTACGTAAGCCTCACTCTTTTTCAGTACTTCAAGGGCGAATTATTTGCACGCTGCAACCTAGTCACTCGCCTATCTCGGGTATTCGCGCAGATCAGGGGCAAGGCATTTACTCGGAAACGTGCCGCAGGATTAATAACGGGTTTTTTTTAGAAGAAAGTACACGTTCTTTTGTAGATGTTACACTTTCTTTCTTTGCTTCGCTTTTTTTTTCTTTCGGGGGTGAGGGGGCGCGCTTTACGTGGCATGCGGCGGTTCAGTGGCCGTGGTGTTTTGCTACTGAGCGCGAGCTTGCAGATTCGACCTGACAGCGCAGGGCCTCCTCCTAAGAAAAAAGATATAAACAAGCGCTCGTTGGGTTGGCGTGAGTGTGTGAACTGAACGCGATGACGAAATGCAGTCAGTAGAACCAGAGTCCTTCCATGTTTTTTTCTGGTCACGAAACTGCCGCCTGAGCTTCGTATAGAGCCAGCGCCCGCGCCTGGAGGCGCAAATGTGTATGAGGGGGCATGAGAACGCCGCTGCGCTTGTGGTTGTGTGTCTGTGTGCGCGCTTTCCAAGTTTCCGCTACCGTCGCTTTACATTCGCGTAACTGCTTTTAAAATTCTGCATGCATTGATAAATGCCTGAGCGCGTCTTCTGCAACAAAATGAGCGCCCGGGTAAAAAAAAAAAATAGCCGCTCCTAAAATGCAGCTTGCGGCGGTCTCGATCAAAAAGGGAAAAATAAATTCAGGGATCTCACGTGCCAAAACCACGCTATGTATACGAGGCACGCCGTAATGGGGCATTGCGGCTTCAGTTTAACCACTTGAGGTCCTTTAACGTGCACCTAAACCTAAATGAACGAATCTTTTTTTGCATTTCGCCCTCATCGAAATGTGGCCGCCGTAGCCGGGCGGTCTCAGTACGGTTTGCCTTCTCAGCGCCGTTCGTCTCAAAGCTTCGCTAGGTTCCGCATTTTAATAATTACCTGAAATTAATCACCGCGCATTCGCAAAAAAGCGCCAGTGGTGGTACTTGTTAAAATGAGACAAAAATCTGGGCTGTTGCGTACCCACTCACTCGTAAGTGCAAACTCTTGGTTGCGCATAGCGCCAGGCTGTCTGCCGAGCGCCAGCCGTTCATTTTCTGCTAAACTGTGAGCCGTATCTTATCAGGAGATTAAAACAATGAAGCCGTTACTGCAAGGACCGATTGCTTAGAATGACTTGCTTGGCAAAAAAGAAGGATGGCAATAAAAGAAGGAGCTAAAATGGGCGCTAAGAGGGTAGTTCTTTTTTTTCGTTTTCGTATGTATGATCACGTTGCCTAGTCGCAGTTACGGTGGTAAGCGGAGAAGACTTCCCTGTCCCTCTCATATGGTCCATTATTCGTTTTATATAATGTTCCAACGGCTGACGTTGTGAGAGAAAAGAGATTCTTTTGAGCAACAGTACCAGGGGCACATTCACACAGCGCATATTGTGGTCACTTATGCAGAAAAGAAATGTGCTAACGCATGTTCTTGTAGAAAAGAAATTATAACGCATATTGAAATGTGTCATTGCGCACTATCACTGTACATTTGCAACACATCAACTATAACACATTTGCAGTTCTTTAGGCATACATATATGCAAATCATCATCAGCCTATCTATGTGTCCATTTTAGGACGACGGCCTCCCTCAGCGATCTCCAATTACCGCTGTCCTGCGCTAGCTGATGCCAAGTTGCGCCTGCGAATTTTCTAATTTCATCGCACCACCTAATTTTCTGCCGTCTTCGACTGCGCTTTCCTTCCCCGAGAACCCATTCTGTGACTGAAATAATGTACCTTTTATCTGACCTACGCATTACATGGGCTGTCTAGCATATATATACGCACAGACACACACACACACACAAACACACACACACACACACACACACACACACACACACGCACGCACGCACGCACGCACGCGCACACACACACACACACACATATATATATAGATACATATATATATATATATATATATATATATATATATATATGTAATGACGCGAAATAGGTTTCCACGTGTTGACACGGGACCCTTAAGGCAGGAACGACGAAGTTCGTGGTTGCGCGCGTGCTCTGCGAGGACCAGCCATCGCTAAAGGCAGACGTTTTTTCTCAATGTGTCGGTGCTAAACTGTTTTAGTTGTCATAGCTGGGTGACATTTCTGGTGGAGGTGCTGGGTACGGTCGATGTTAAGATCTCCGGAGCATACCCCAGACCTAAGCCCGGCGAGTAGTTCAACCGAGCTTACCCCTGTGCACGTACGTACCAGCCGACGCCTCCAGGGATTCCAGCCACAGCACGGTCTGCTACCTGAACGAACTAGAATGACGACCCAACCACCTCCTGCCACTCCTGCAGTATCGCACGTTGTCGTCAATCACATCCGGACGCCGAATCTGTTCCACGGAAGTGCTTCAGAGGACGCCGATGACTGGCTTGACCATTTTGACCGGGTTGCCAACCTCAACGACTGGAACCACGAGCGTAAGCTACGTTACGTGTATTTCGCTCTTGAAGATTCCGCGAAAACATGGTTTGAGAACCACGAGGCGACACTGACGTCATGGGAAGAATTTCGTAGGCAGTTCCTCAATGCCTTCGCCAGGGCGGACAGGAAGGAGAGAGCGGAGTTAGCGTTGGAGGCAAGAATTCAAGGCCCGAATGAGCGAGTGACTGCGTACGTAGAAGACATGAATCGGCTTTTCAGACGTACGGACCCTTTGATGACTGAAACAAAGAAGGTGCGCCATCTCATGCGCGGCGTCAAAGAGGAAATCTTTGCTGGCCTAATTCGAAATCCGCCGACGACACTTGCAGAGTTCCATGACGCAGCCAGTACTATGGAAAAGGCCCTTCAACAGCGGGCCAGGCAAAACAACCGCGACGCCGTGATTTCAAGGGAGGTCTCTGCCGTTATCCTCGGTAACGACGTTGGCGCCTTGCGAGAACTCATCAGGGCTGTCGTCAAGGAGGAACTGCAGAAGATGCAGACGACCACTGCGCCTGTGGGACAACTTTCCATTGCGGAAATGGTGCGCGCCGAGGTCCGACAGGCCGTCCATGTTCCTGGACAGTACGAGGCACCACAGCAGGTACCGCACGCCGAAATGAGTTACACTGAAGCAGTACGCCGTCCACCACCCTCAAGTGCGTGCAGCATGGTACACCCCACTCAACAAATGGACGTAAAATTCAGGCCGCCTCGCGGCCCACCGCACATCGCAGGACAAGGAAGCGCGACGTCTGGCGTACCACAGACTACAAACCCCTATATATATATATATATATATATATATATATATATATATATATATATATATATATATATATATATATATATATATATATATATATAGCTGAATATCTGTGAAAGAACGTAAGCGTGGGGTCAAGTATATTATAACTTCGCCGCATAGGAATCTCCAACGTTTCTAACGTTCTGCTGTCACTGTGTCATCAAATAAATGTCGACATTTCCAAGCGTGTTCTCACATACAAAAATAAACATGTGCCGAAAAAGGGCATTACACTCGATTTCTCAGCCGAGTTACAACAGCTGCCCAGGAATTAGCTATCTTTATTAAAGAAAAACACAACCAAGCGTAAACGGTGCTTGGACGTGGGAAAGCACGTAAATAGAAGGACAATACCAGCCACTAATCCTGACAACGAATTCATCTCCTCGCTTGCCATGAGAGTTGCACGAGGTATGACTATAACTGCAAGGTAGTTCACAAGAATATGTTGATGGGCGAGTTGGTTCTAGTCCAGGGGGTAAATATTAGGCGGGAATATGAAAGAACAGAGCGAGCGCTGCTTCCCATTCGCTCTGACATGTACTCCCTAAACGGCAGGGTATCTTGTTATCGTGGAATCTTTTAAAGGGAAAGAAATATCTGGCCTGAACTTTGCGCAACGGGAGCAATTTAAATGTTCTCTAAATATTTTACTGCCATATTGGGTTAAGCCTATTCATTCAGAACCTAATGAGGTAATTGTGACTACTAGCTCATTCAAACCACCAAATAAAGCGGACTTCTTAACGCTGTTCCCAACGACACAGTTAATTTCATCCGCATTGCTTCAATTTAAAAGAAAAAGGTAAGTGTCTGTTGATTGAGATACTCCCTAATGCGATGTTTCAGCGCAGCTAAGATAGGCATTTTCATTTCGCGATATATTGAAGCATAGACTTTGAGAACGACATCACTGCATCGACTGGCAGTGGGCCAATGCAGTCAGCGCCTTCGCAGAGAGAGCGGCATTATGGGAACGCTCCCATGATGGGCGGCATCGGAGCCAGCTGTCGAAGACGACGAACGCGCGAGCAGTGGCATGCGCGCGGTTACGCCGAGGGACGCCGACGCTCAACCCAGGAACGGGCGCCTGAGGGCTGCGCTCTCAAGAAGAACCCTGGTGCCTATAATTGAGCTTATGCTCCTGCAAAATCTTGTATCACTGAACAGCCATATACGGCGCCAAAATCATCGTTGGACCGGCGCTTACAACTACCAAGCTTTACTAAGTAACAATCTTTACAAAAATTTTGCATATTGTTTGCTTTATTTCGATTTTATTTTGTTTTATTTTAGATTATGTTTTATTATTTTGCACACGTGTTAGTATTCTAGCCTTATCTTGAACTTTTCGTGCATTCTTATTTGTTCTTTGGCTTGTAAGATTTCTCACTTTGTTCTATTTTAATTGAGCTCGCTGTCCGTGCTGTTACTTTAGATTTAAGTATGTTTTTTTTTTGTCGGGACACCTCTACAATAACAACGCCAGGGCGATTGTAGAAAGACTGAATGAAAAAGCGATGAAGTAAATAAATAAATAAAAGATGGCAAACAACCTGCGTGATACCGTCCAGTTCGTTGTATAAGGTATTCTTTGTTCAGGGCGTTGAGGATATTGAATTTGCTTCTCCGTAAACGCGCTTGGCGAATGTTCATAGGGATGTTCGCGGTGATCGGTATGGGGAAGCCTTTACAAGAGCTATACTCAAGTCATTCTTCTACGATTAACCGCGAGCGACCCCCTTTATATTGTCGTTTAGTCTGATACGTGACAGGTTCTAGAACGTATTGTGAAAATAAAGGCAGTATCGCTCAGTGTCAGCCTAATGCCAGGAAAATATATCAATCAATCAATTATATGTAAGCCAATTTTGCCTGTTCCGTGGGGTATTTGCACGGATTTATGTAGGACCGACCATGCAATCTCACTTTTCCTGATGATTTAGTGCACAGTGCTCAGGTTGCCAGAGAATATTGATGTTGCGCTAAAGGAAAGCGTTTCTCTGCTGTTTCTCGACCACTCTCGACCACACCATACAGTTTCGTATACCAAAAGGATTTTCGCACTGCCTTGCAACTTTATCGGTCAAGTGTGCATTGGTTGGTGCCACGCCATTATGCGCCACTTGCAGGTGTGACGCCTCGATCAAACATGTCCTCAGCTGCCCTCGCTACAACGACCAGCGCCTTCGATTCTGCAGCACTTTAGATTTCATTGATTGACGACGTCTTGATGACATCATATAAATTGGTAGCGTGGCCGCACGCGTCGTAATCCCCAAAGGCGATATGTGCACACGGCCGTGCGTGAAGCCGACAGGCCTCAGTGAGCGACTATAGCTTCGATGTGCATCTACAGACGAAGTGACACCCCCTTCCTTTCCTCTCCTGTCTTGCTTTTCATCCGCTAACCCTCTTTGCCCTGCGTAGGGTAGCAAACCAGACGTGCGGTCTAGTTGATCTCTCTGTCTTTCATTGCTTTCTTTTCACCCATAGCACAGTTTCAATGGTCAACTAAGTCACCATGCGCCTACCACTTAATCAAGCTGGTCTATACATATGAGCTTCACTTAACAAAGGCCGTTGACCCTGAGTTTAAAAGGCTGAAGGAGAGTTTATATCATGAATCAGGACACCGGGAAACCTTTAGTAGTCTAATGGAAGTCCACGGAGCTATGCAGAATGTACAAAAGGCGCTAATTTCGAAAAGGGATTATTTCATGTCGTCCATGATTTTAAGACAGTTGTTTAACTTCGAGAGAAAATGGAAAACGTTTTTCATGTGCAACATTTCATGTGCAGGAAAGGTAACGCCTTGGTCAGCTTCTTTCATGAATCATTTTCAACTCACCGATGGAGATCCCGGCCGCCACTGCAGATGCACGTTTTCTCTGACGAGTGGTCTCCAATCGGGCTCCTACTTATAAAAGGCAGGCAAATATAAACTCGGAAGGCGAGACAAAAATAAAAATAAAAACCACATTCAGGTGCGGAGCCGATTCTGTCATAGGCGAAGGTGGCTTCTCTTCTTTTTCCTACAACAGGTCAAGTGGACACGGTGACTCATTGTGGCAAGGAAAACCGTTTCGCAAATGTTATGTTGTCAAGCTTCTGGTCGCCTAAAAACACGTGTAGCCGTACGTAAGTCTCACTGTTTATGAGTACTTCAAGGGCGAATCAGTTGCAAGCTGCAATCTACTAACTCGCCTCTCTCGGGTATTTGTACAGATGAGGGCCAAGGTATTTACTCGGAATCGTGCTTCAGGATTATTAGCGAGTTTTTTTTTTAGCGCACAGTACACGTTCTTCCGTGGAAGCTACACTTTCTTTCTTTGCTTCGCTTTCTTTTTGTTTTGTGGGTGAGGGGGCGCGGTTTACGTCGCATGCGGCGGTTCAGTGGCCGTGGTGTTTTGCTGCTAATTGTGAGCTTGCAGATTTGACCTGACCAGCGCAAGGTCTGCTCCTAAGAAAAAAAAAATGAAAAAGCTCTGATGACCAAATGTAGTCTTGACGTCTTAGGAGGGAGCTTTGACACGTGAGCGCCTATCTATGAGTACATTAGAACGGAGAAATAGTTTTTCTCGGGAAACATTGTGCCAAATGTGATGACCTTTGTTGCAGCGAACATTCCATTAAGCCGTCCAATGTACATTGCTGTAACTTGAAGATTTCAACAACCAAAGAAAAAAAAAAGAAACTATGCTACCAAGTTTAGAACTCTATAATTCAGCCATGAAAAAAGATATTACAATTCTGTAAACGGCACCGAAAGAGTTTGTGATCTGGAAACTTCATGCTTATATTTTTCTTGAAACCTACTAAACATTGCAGTTTGCGTAAAAACAGTTTGTCATAAGTCAAAATTCAGCTCCGGCAGTCAGTAGAACCAGAGTCTTTCCATCTTTTTCTGCTCACGAAAGTGCCGCCTAAGTTTCGTATAGAGCCAGCGCCCGCTCCTGGAGGCGCAAGTGTACATGAAGGGGCATGAGAACGCCGCTGCGCGTGTGGTTGTGTGTCTGTGTGCGCGCTTTCCAAATTTGCGCTACCGTCGCTTTACTTCCTCGTAACTACTTTTAAAATCCTGCATGCATTGATAACTGCCTGAGCGCGTCTTCTGCAATAAAATGAGCACCCGGGTAAAAAGTAAAAAAAAAAAAGAACGCCGCTCATAAAATGCAGCTTGCGGCGATCTCGATCAAAAAGGGAAAAATAAATTCAGAGACCTTACGTGCCAAAACCGCGCTATGTATACGAGGCACGCCGTAATGGGAGATTCCGGATTAAGTTTAACCACTTGCGGTCCCTTAACGTGCACCTAAACCTAAGTGAAGAAATGTTTTTGCATTTCGCCCTCATCGAAATGCGGCCGCCGTGGCCGGGTGGTCTCAGTCCAGTTTGCGTTCTCAGCGCAGTTCGTCTCAACGCTTCGATAGGTTCCGCTTTTTATTATTTGCCTGAAATTAAACACCGCGCATTCGCAACAAAGCGCCAGTGGTGGTACTTGTTAAAATGAGACAAACATCTGGGCTGTTGCAGCCCCGCTTACTCGTAAGTAGGCGCAAACTCTCGGTTGCATTAGCGCCAGACTGTTCGCCGAGTGCAGCCGTTCATTTTCTGCTAAACTGTGAGCGGTTTCTTATCAGGAGATTAAAACACTGAAGCCGTTACTGCAAGGGCCAATTCCGTAGAATGACTTCCTATAATGCAAAAAAAATCCCGGCCACGGCGGCCGCATTTCTATGGGGACGAAAGGCGAAAACACCAGTGTACTTAGATTTAGGTGCACGTTAACGAGCCCCAGGTGGTCGGAATTTCCGGAGTCCCCCACTACGGCGTGCCTCATAATCAGGAAGTGGTTTTGGCAAGTAAAACTCCACAATTTTTTTTAATGCAAAAAAGAAGGAAACTGAGCTGCTGCATACGCTTCAGATTTCTAGGTAAAACGATGTTATTTCTTGACGAGATTTCGGTAGGTAAGACAAACGTCACAACTCAATATCTTCCACGCTGTTTTTAGCATAGGATTAAGGCGAGCGTGAAGTCAGTTGAAAGTATTATTAATTAGGTAATTGTCTTAGCAAGCAGTCGTTTCGAAGCGTATGTAAGTCGAACATTTATGCACGCTTTTCCTGGTCTCGGCTCAGAAATGACGAGACTAAGTGTTCTTAATGCGCAGCTATTTACGAGAGGTTACAAAATTCGAATCACCGGTCCTGATATTCTGATTATGGCTGAAACATTGAAAAAAAAAATCTCTTTGATAACTAAATCAGAAAAGTTAATAAAACGCGTTGCGGCAACGACAACATACAAGCACGGTCTCTTATTTATTGTGTAAAATAAGCGACATACAGAGAGCACAATGAGGCGTCCGGTCACGAATGTTCTACCATTCACAATGCATGAAGTTTTTAAAATTATGGCACTGATACACAAAGCGCCAAGAAAGAACATCAAAACATGGGAGATATGCATTGGGGAGGCAGTCAACACTACCAAACGAATGGCAGTAAATACATAATGCGTAACCGATTGTTTCTACACACAAGAAAGTGCAAAGCTTCGATTCAAATTATAAAATCGCCGCTTTCCTGCCGCGGTATGGCCCGCTTCCGTCTCTCGCACTGCTCCTTGTCACGCGTTAAATAGAGCAGCTTTTCATTCATTCCCTTGAGCCGGAACGGCCTCCCGGCACGCAATACGTGCTCGGCATCGTCTTGCCAGCCAACCACTTCAGCCAAACAGTCCATATTTCGAAAAATGGCGCAGCACGCTCTCGCAACGCACAGCGTCAATCAGCTCGCCTCGCACCGCGCGAGTTTTCCAGGACGCGAACGATGCCCTCTGTGGCACAGTGGCGCCGCGTGGCGGCAGCTTTGAGCAGCGCCTGAACCTCTCCCCTAAAGTGATGTCGGGGTTATTCGTGATCAGAAAAACATGGAAGGACTCTGCGAGAAGTAAGATTTCTCTCGCTTTTTTATTGCGAAAGCAATACTGCTCGCACTTTCGGCCCATCGGTGGTCGTGGCGCCTCCTTACACAGCTGCGCGTCACGTGACCGTGTGACGTCACGCCAGACCGAGAGACGGGGCCCCAGCTCGCGGCATCGATGGTGGAGGCCACGGAGGAAGGAAACTAAGGAGAGGCCCTGACGTCACTCTTTGTGAAGCAAAAGTGAAGCCGGAATTTGGCGTTGCTCATGGCGATGCTCCGCCTTTTGGGCCACCCTCCTCTCTTGTTTACATCTTTCGCGAAACCACGCCGCGCTGCGCGAGGTGTCGCGCGCGGAGCGCGCGCGCTCGCGCAACATCTGGCAGAGCACGGTGCAGGTAACACAGCGCAACAAGACACGGTGACTAACGCAAACCCGCCCACTCAGCGCCTTTGCCACGGCCCGAAACCTACCAGAGCAACACGTGTGAGCGCTCAAAACCATAACAACGCCGCCATTGTGGCCCAAAAGGCGTGGCCATACAACAAAAAAAATAAAAAAGCAGCGAAAAAATGAGAACCTACTACGTCATTTCCGCCACACTTTTGACCCAGCGCGCGGAGGGGGTAGGGCCTCTCCTTAGTTTCCTTCCTCCGTGGTGGAGGCGAAGCCTTGCGCGCCGCTGCTGCGGCGCTACCGAGAGAGGGCGCTCGCTGGTGTGACGTCACGCTAAGAGGATAAATGGGGCTACAGCTCGGCTCCTCGCAGTGGTCGGCGCGCTGCCTTGCGCTATGTCGGATGATGTATAGCCATAAGTTTAACAAAGGGAAACCATGTCCACACCATCAGCCGAACCAAGGTGCAGCCAAGGGTATTGCTTTCGCAATCTTCTAGGCTTTAACGAAGCTAAGCCTTCAGGCATTTTTTTTTTCAAATTCCCATTTCATTCATGACGCTGCAGCGGTTGCCTTATGAAAGCATTTCTGCGTTTAGAAATTAGATTTACGCCGTCAGCCACAAGCTTTTCTCGAAATTTTGCATTGTCGGAAAGAGCACACCTGGTACTTGGAGATTCTCATGGTATCGTATAAACCCACTGGTACTGCTCGAAAACATGAGCGGACTCTAGGGCCCTAAAGAGTCAAGAAATGGCTCTGCAAAAAGCTCTCCCTTAAGCACGAAAGTCAAGCAGATTCTGTGTAGTAGCCTATGCAACGCAGACTGTTCGATGCAGCGTTCATTCCCAAGCAGGACATGCAAGGCACGCGCGATTTGCGACACTTGTGCGACTGGATCTTTACCATTTCTTCACAGAGAAGGTGTTAGTAGGACAAGAAGCGCTTGGAGACAAGGAAGGGGATTAACCGAAGGGCTCGATTTTTTTATTAGTCATATCAAAAGAAGCCAACAAATACTGACACCAAGGACAACATAGGGGAATTACTCGTGCTTAATAAATGCAAATAAAGAAACGATAAATTAATGGAAATGAAACTGGATGAAAAAACAACTTGACGCAGGTGGGGACCGAACCCACAAACTTCGCATTTCGCGCTTGAGAAGAGCTTGAGTATATATGTGCGTGTTTACACGCTGTCTTGAGAGAACAAGAGAATTCACGGAATTTGTATTTTGTGCGTATATGGACCACGTAGAAGGTAATGTGTACAGACAGTATTGTATAGTCAGCGCTGACATAGCCTACATTCCCATGCTTGTACATCGCAATAACAGAAAAGATCAACTGCGTTGGGTAATTGCGGACTAAATACAAGCTACCGAACCCTCATTTTGGCTTACTTATAGATGTGGTATGAAACGCTTACAAAGATTCCACGCTGCGTTGGGAGAACCAGAGGTGGTGGCAATTCTGTATTCAGAGAGAATATTGACCATATTATTGGTGACGGGCACGGTGTGTTTCATGCGTTGAAGTTTGCTAAATCATATTAGAAAGAGTATTTGCAAGCGCATCTTAAGAACCAAGCAGGAAACTAGTACACTGCTTCGCATAACCCCGACTCGACAAGGGAATGCGATTGCCACAATTTGCATGTCGTGATATTTATTACATAATTAGTCAAAATTGAAGTCGATAACGCCATTTTGACGAGAGACTATGACCTCCAGGCACGAAGAAAAAATATTGAAAAAATATGCAATAGAAGTAAAAAAAGCTCATTCACGAAGAACACTCACTCACGAATAAAAACAAACTAAAACAAGGGGAACAAGAATGTGGTGGCAGTGTTCAATAAAAAGTACCACTAAACAAAATAAATTCCGTAGGACGCTATTAGAGAGTACTAGCCTGTCTGAAAAACCGGAGCCCTGGATGGTGGTAGGACCGTTGGTAACGACATGTTGCGACGCTTTGTCCAACTACAATACGTTTCTAGCGTGACTAGCGTGACTGTTCACGTTGAAGGTAAATAATAGAAGGGCTGTAGGATACCCATTCCTCTGGACGTCCCGATTAGATCCGAACGTCCAGTCCCGGTTAGGACGTCCAGTGGATAACATGACAAAATTAATTTTGGGATGTCCTATTTAAGACATCCCTCGCACATCCACACAATTGACCTTCTGGATTCTAAAGAAATCGCCAAACCTTTATTCTATGGATGCCCGAAGGATGTTTTTAACGGGATGTCCCATACCGGGAATATATGTGGGACCAGCACACACAATCCAACACGTAGTACATGATCATATCGCGGAATGTTAAGTCTCTTCTACGGCTGCGTTCAGCGCACGCTCTTCGAAAAAGACACCTCATCCAGCAACGTGAGGCTGCTGCAATCAGGATCAAAGTTCCGAAGCAGACGATAAATGGAGAAGTTGCAATGAACGACTGAAACTGCAAAAGCATAGCTGAAGGAAACGTTACAAAACGGTAGGCAGAGCACCGGAAAAGCTGCGCATTACCACACATTACCACTTACCGCAAAGCGTAACGGAATCAATCGTGTCCTACGCTCTTACGCTCTCGCAACATGTCGAGAAAGGCGAGTACTGCAACTTCTGCAACAGCAGCAACCGCTGTGGTTGGACACAGCAGCGACTGCCTTTACTCAGTCGAATCGCCACTGTCTCTTGCATGAACGCTTTGCGCTGATTTGCGCGCAGCTGGTAACATGACTTAGCGCCGCCATTTTAGTGGATCTCTATGCCCTTCCCTGTAGGCTCGAAATGCGTGAAGGTTGATGCACCCCGCGCTCAGTCTGCACGTTTTCTCTGGACGGGGTGGTCATGTCATGGGCTCATGAGTTCCAGCGTGAACGTTTATCCATTCCAGGTGAACGTTTTCGTCGTGCGCTTTGGAGCTACATCTCTGCGGCGCCTGTACGTCTTACGCCTATCAAGAGGTAAATACAGTTAATGAAGGCAGTGCTTTCCTATTAGGAGCCCAGTAATCTTGATTTAGACAAAGTGTCGTCGTGCCTGCGCGTAATTGAATGGTGGGCATTGTACATCCCTATGGTTTGCGGCGACGATAACATCTATCGATGATTGACCTCCTTTGTTCCGCTTTTCGTCGCATCGTACTGCTTTTCTGCAAACTTTCAAGCTTACTCTGTCCTATATTATTTCTGCACAGTGCTGAGGTCCGCCCGCAAAAAATTTCTGAATTCGAAAATTTAGGCCCGTTAACTCCCATGTAGCCCACAGGATGGGCCCGCGAGCATTATCGTTGTCGCTTTCCTGAACAGCGGCGAATAATAACAAAATTAATATAACTGATAATAACTATTCTCGACATGCACTTTTCGGAATAGCCCTTGCTTGAGCTTCGTTAGCTTTTTGTTTGCGTAACCATGATTGAGAGAAATCGCACAGCTCTGTAAGGCTGGAATAGCTGAAATTTTGTACGCATGTGTATCTCGGTCGGGACACTTGTTGCACATTACGGCCGGTCGGTCTGCTGAATTTAACACGCATATTTTTAGGGCTGCTATATTGTTCTTGCCAAACAGTGCCATGCACGTTTCTTCGAATAACGAAACTTTTACTTGTTAGACTTCTGCTTACTTACACGTAATGGGATTGTAGTATGGTGGTAACATCAAATGAAGTTTACTCCTCAGCTTTCTGTGGCAAACGAAACTTTTGCGCCGGCCTAATTGCTCGTTCTCACGTGGTCGTATATTTTAGTACGTAGCCGTGAAACCTTTTCTCAGTTGTCTGTTTCTTTCACGCGCTCGTAGTAGTAACCGTGTCGCTTAAACTTTGGTACGTGTGCAGTTGGCGTATTCTTTGTGTAACCGCGATTGCCAAAGGAATCGTAAAAGTGCGTACATTCGGAATAAGAGAACTTTTGTTGGCGTTTGTATAGCGATCTGAGAATTTGCCGCCCGTGATGGCCGGTCGCGCTGCTGAATTTAACCACGTGTGTATTTAAGCTTGGTATTGTTTTTGGCTAACAGTGCCGGGCAGCGTGTCATCATGACAAAAACTTTGGGCTATTTGTTAGACTTCTGCTTATCTACACGTGAACGGATGCATGCTAGTATGGTGTTGAAGTCAATTTCACGTCTAAGCTGTGTAACGATGAAACGTGTGTGCTGAATAGCTCGTTCGCACATGGTCGCATTTTTTTTTTGTATTATGAAAGTTTATCAGAGTTAACTCGTAGTGATTAACTGTGTCTCTTAAGCTTCGTCTGCCATTGGCGTTTCGTTTTCGTAACGATCGCAATAACAATCGTGAAAAACTGCGTAAGGACAGATTAACTGAATTTTCTTTGTTTATTTGAATGCTCTGAATGTCACGTGGGGCATTACAAAGAGTAATGGGACTCTACACAGTAAGCGTGAATCTTGGTTTTGAAGCATGATGGAACAGTTTGTCGCTGTCCTTGGAATAGATGAATAAGCGGTCACGTTTCTACGTGAACTTGGGACGTGGAATACAGGTGTAGGCATCTGTATCGCGATCGGAGCGCTCGTTGCACGTGATGGTTAATTGGCTGGCCGCACTGTTGAAGTTTGCCACGCTTGTCTTTACGGCTGGTATATTCGTGCCAAACAATGGCATGGACATTTTTCGAAATAGCAAAACTTTTGGGCGACTTGTTGGGCTGCTGCCTACTTGCACGTGGGCAGATGCATGCTATTTTAATGGTAATAAGATTAAGCTTAGGTCTCAGCTTCCTGTAATTCTCTAAATATTTGCGCTACTTAGACTATAGCTTGTTCGCACGTGGTCGTGTTGTTTAGTATTAGTAATGGGGAACTTTTGTCGATCTGTGTTGACTGCGAAATTTGTGCCACGTGCCCGCCCTACTGATTAACCGTCTCTCGAGCTTCGTCTGCAGTTTGAGTTTGCGTAACCGCCATTGCGAGAGCGATTGTAAAACGGCGTACGGTTCAAATAATTAAGCTTTTTGGGGCATTTGCATCGCGATCGCAGCAATTGTTGCAGGTGATGGTTGGCCGGCGGTGCTACTGAATTTCACCACGCGTTTCTGTACAACAACGTCGTACATGTTTGTTTCTGGGAATAACGAAACTCTAGGGCTGCGTGTAGACTGCTGCTTATTTACACGTTGTCGGGCGCATGCTAGTATGATTGTGAGGTCAAGCTTTTACGTCTCAGCTGTCTGTTACGATCGAAACGTTTACGCTACTTATTAGACTATTGCTCGTTCGCACGCTGTCCTATATTTATTAATAGGGAACGGTTGTCTCTGTTAACTGTCACGCTACTTCGCTAGTTCAGCGTGTCGCATAAGCTTCGTCTGCTGTTTGAGTTTCCTTTGCTTGACCGCGCGATTGCCAAGAGCAGTCGTAAAACAACGTAAGGTTGGTATAACTAAACTTTTAAGTACTTGTATCACGATCCGAGCGCTTTCTGCTCGTGATGATTGGGCGGCCAAGCTGCCGAATTCTCGCGTTAGTTCGAGGCCGGTATATTGCTCGTGCCAAAGAATGCCGTACACTTTCGTTTCTGGAGATAACGACATTCTTGGGCGATGGTGAAAATGCTGCTTATTTACACGTTCTCGGGTGCATGCTAGTATGATGGTGAGGTCAAGCTTACGTCTCAGCTGTCTGTAACGGTCGAAACGTTTACGCTCCTTATTATACTGTTGCTCCTTCGCAGTTCTCGTATCTTTAGTAATGGACTTCCGGCCACGGCGCCCGCATTTCAATGGGGGCGACATGCGAAAACGCGGGTGTACTTAGATTTAGTTGCATCTTAAGAACCCCAGGTGGTCCAAATTATTTAGGAGTCCCCCACTATGCTGTTGTCATAATCATATCGTGTTTTTGGCACGTCAAACCCAATAAATTAATATATAGTTATGGAGAACGTTTGTCTGTGTTGACTGTTAATTAAATTTCTGTCAGGTGATTTACCGTGTTGCTTAAACTTCGTCTACTTTTTGAGCTTTCTCTGCATAACCGTGATTGCATGAGCAAGCGTAAAACCGCACAAAGGCCAAATAACGTAACTATTGCACGCATTTCTATTTCATTGGCAGCAGCTCTCCAACAGGGCGGCTGACTCACCGTGCTGCTCAGTTCTCTTTCCTCTTGCATTTTCTGTCATTTGGGCCAGCGTCTGTGCTTACATGTGTGCGTAACGCGCTGGACAACATTGCGAGACTGTTGCGTCCCCATATTGTCATTGTACTCTTAGTGAAACTGTACGTCGACATTCGCCAGATTTTTTTTATTATTCCGATGCAAATAGAAACATCCCTGGCGAATTTCCGCTGATGTGAACGTGCACCCTGGTGGGTTGTGGATTCCTGAGCGGCTGTTCCCGCGCAGCTGTAGTGTCGAAGGCCGCGTAAACATGGCTCTGGAATCGCACTGTGGCTGGAAGCAGCAAGAAGCGATCGCTTGTCGCTGCTGTTTCGCTTCATCACGCCAGCGTTCCTATAGCGAGTTTACGGTCAGTGAAATGTGTTCATTTTCGGCTTTGCGCACGACACCAAGTTTGTTAGCTTAACAAGGAAGCGAAGGTTTCCTGTAATGTACATTGGTGATGGCACGTACAGCCGCTTAACTATAGTTGTCTGGTAATTTGCCGTCGCAATCACTGCTTCGCTTTTCGGGCGAAATTGCGACATTTTCTACTGTTATCACTCGTTTGACAAAGATGTGCTGATGTAGAGACTAGGAGAATTCCTTTTATCTTTGTGCATTGTTGAAATTATTACACGTTCTTTTCTGCTGATTGTAGCTCAGCAAGTTTGTATAAAGCCACAAGGAAGCAAGTTGCTGTTAAAAGTGAAGGTTTTTAACATAAACATTGTGGGTATTATTTTCGTACATATTTTTAACACGTCTTTCTTGCGTACTTTAGAGCCATGCTGTGTTCTTGCCATCAGCCTTGGGTCACTTTGCGTTTACATCATTCTTCGTTGATGATCAGTACAAAAACAAGCCCACAGAAATAAGCTAACTTTCTTAGTACCGCTGATCTTAACAGTGCATTTTCGTCTTTGCGGCCACTGGAACTGATCCTGCAGCATGACTAGTAAATTGTGTAGCGTACCCATGATCTCTTCCGTTTTGCATCTGCAATCATGGATGAAAGGCTACACCCAGCGAGTGGTAATTTCCTTATAGGTCGACGTACCTGTAAACTCTGGGTTAAGCTTTGTCTCTGTGACTCTTGAAGGAAGTCCACAGAAATTCCCCACAAAATCTCTTAGTACATGTGAGCTGCAATGTAATTGTCTGCGACCGCTGAAGCCAGCCTACAGCAAGACTTAGTAAAATGTTTAGTCGCCAACATACCTGTGATCTTTTCAGAGTATTTGTATCTGCTGACATGGAAGAAGAGCCTTACTCTGCCTCTGGTAACTTCCATCGAGGCTGTCTAAGACCCCTGAATTTTTATAACGAACTTGTGTTTGTGTGTGACCGCTGAAGCAAGGGCACACAAATCCTGTGTTACCTTTTGGTACAGCTGAACTCGTGCAATGCATTTTTGTGTCTATGACTGCTGAATCAAGCATGCTGCAATTCTTTAGTTCATTCTGTATTCGCCAAGGTACCTGTGACGGCTTCAGCAATATTTGTCTGTGAGCACGGAAAGGTCGCATTCAGCTTCTGTTTAGTTGCTTAGAGGCCCTCGAGCCTGTGAACACTTACGGTGAATTTGTATCTGTGACCACTCAAGAGTAACAACTATCTTGAAACTAGTACCTATGAAATCAGCTTGGCTTTGTGCTGAAGCAAGTGTCTGGTAACTGCTTCTGTACCTGTGAACACTCCCGTAATGTTTGTGTCTGCAACTACTTAAGTGATCCTTTAGTAATTTAATTATTGCCCAGTGTATGTATCAAATATTTAGTACTTTTACTGTGTGCGACCACTGAATCAGGCCTGCAGAAAGACTGGAGTAGCTTCTTTCATGGCAAATACACCTGTGAACTTTCCAGGCTAAGTTGCATTTATGTGCCGGCAACCGCTTAAGTAAGCCAGCCAGCAGCAGGCCTCCTAGTATCTTCCTTTGCACCCCCCATCCTTGTAGAGGGCTTTCAAAGTTCTATTACTGGCCGAATTGCATCTGCAAAATATTAGCTCAACTGAAGTGGTCTTGTCACTACACGAACGTGCCAATGTTTGTTCTGGTGACCTTTCCCAGAATTTCTTATGGAAACAGAGCGCATTTGCTATTTAAGTGGATGATCATACAGCAGCTGTTTGGGTCCATATATGACGACTGAACTAGTCTCAAGTAATTTCGTTAATGCCAAATGTAATTGATATCACTTTAGCATAAATCGTGTTAATTTGTGTTACTACTAAGTATGGCCTAGAGAAGGGCTCTCGTAACTTAAGGTGGCTAGCATATCTTCTGTTCAGCAAAATTGCCTGCGACCACGAAATTGAGCCCACAGTAAGCCTCATAGCAACTTCCGCAGCGGCCCCACTGCGAATACTTAAATTTCCTTGCTACGCATAGTGCATTTGTAAACAGTTTAATTCATCGACACTTTTACAAACCATGGTGCATCATAACTCCTAATGGCTGAGCTTGTATAATGAAATTATTGAATTTTATTTGTTTGCATTGATGCGGTTTACTGAAAACTGCTGAGTACATTTGAGAGTCCAAATTATGATCTTCCTGCAACTGTTTTATTGAAATAAATGCTGTATCTTTAATGAGATTGTCAAATGATTCAGTAGCTTGCAGAACTTAGTTCTGCAGCTTCGTTCCTGTTAGCCCAAAAAAGTAGAGCTTGCATGTCTATATGTTTTGATTTAATGCAGTTTTATCAAGTTGTATGTAATGTATAAGCTTACCGTAGCAGGGAATTATGTGCATAATGCTTAACTGTACTGCAGGCTTCTTTAGCATGCTTTGAGATGCGGTGGGCTGTATTCCGGGCCTTTCTCGTGGCACTTAAGGTTTTACATGAAAGAAATGTTTGGTCGCCTTATTGGACGGCTGGGATGGATCTTCAAGAGTCATGCAATTCCTTTTCATCATTGCCCCACAGGCCAACACAAAACCAGGCCAAGCTTTGTTAACGGTATGTAAAATGCAGCAAGCTTGCTGCACACTAGGGTACTTTATGAGAAACGTCCCTATTATGCTAATTTATAATCAGTATGCACGTCCTGTGGATATCCTAAATCCACAGCCAAATGCCCCACAAACGTCCTTTGGACGATAGGTAACACAAAATGGCCCAGAAGCGTCTTACATGCTTAGATAAATGTTTTTAGGACGTACTCTGGATTATGCAATAAGAATGTTCCATATTTACACATCTCTTGGACGCCCGAATATCCCATTATGACGATCGTTGTACGTTTCTATGAACGTCAGTTCACGTGCATGGGACGACCCCATGGACATCCAAGAATTATCCATAGGCTCCTTACATATGTCCTAGCCCCGATAGCCAGACACATCCATTAGATGTGCATATTATGGTACACCTTGGAGATTCAGTGCGTCCATTAGATATCCAGATTTATCCAGAAAATGTTGCAGGGGTTTACTATGGATCATTGCAAATGCATCCGGAACTTGTAAGTAGTACGTTGTGGGAATGCCAGCGCTGGACATATGTAACATCTAATAGACGTCCACAACGTCCTGTAGATGTATTTATTACACCTAATAGATAAGCGCAACATACAATAGATATTTAATACATCTAATGGATATCCATATTAACTATACTTACGTCCATAGGACATCCATTGTACTATTTTTGGCTGTTTCCTTTATTCGTCATGCATGCATGCACTGGGCCTCTTCAATCTGTTGTCCCAGACTGCTTGAGACCGGTTGAAACGCTATTACAGCCAGGGATTATTGGCATACGCAGATTCTCAGACAGTCATGGGCTGTTTGGGACAACAAATCGAAGTGCCACTATTACTAAGAGAAGAGAAACTCAAGTTGTCAGCAACAGCCTTTTTATTGTGAAGCCTCTTATTGGTATCAAGCGCTTGACAAGTACGTAATAATGTACACAATATTTGTAGTAAAATACAATGGCAGACTGTAGCTGTCTCATGAAAATAAATTGAACGCTAAAAATAGAAAATAATGCCATTTCTTCGTTTCTGAAAGGCACAATGAGCTCTTAACACACGAACCAATACAAAACTATCACTTTTGCGTAACAGCTAAGCATAAACATACTAGAGGATAAATAAAATAAGACAGTAAAAGCAATGCTTGAAAAGGAAAACTTCTCTCATAAAAAAGTTACTTCTTAGGTGAGCAACAGCGCAGTGTTAGCTGAATTCTCTCCAGTCAAATAAAATACAGAGGCCCAATATGAGACTTCATTCTCATGAATAAAAAGAAAAGCAGACTTCACATATGTAAACATCAAATCACTATTTGACTAGCCTTGCATTCAGCAAAAAAAGAAAAGAAATAGAAACATTGTAGTGAAGCATAAAGGAGAGCAACAGCTGAAGGCCCAAAACAGCAATAGGAAAAACAATCTGAAAACCATCAATATGTTAGCACTATAATAAATTATGTAACAGCAAACCCCTGCACCAAAAGGGGGCCAAATTAGCTTCTTCATAAAGGAGAAATATTTGGAATACAGCTGCTGCATAAAAAATTGCTTTAATATACTGTTCTCTCTTAGAAATGAAGACTTATCACGAGGAAGTATCTTAATTCTTGCCTCATTTTCCTCGAATAAATAAGCATCCAGTCAAAGTACAGCCAGCGTATACTCTATAAAATATTCGAGAAGAGTAACTATATCATATTTCCATGAAGTGAGACTACAGCTAATTCGTGTGTAGATTCATGGATCATAAGGAATGTCAATGTAATTGCAGTTAGTGGTTACCTGGTACCACAGCACACTTGGCATGCACTAAGGCCATACCATCCTGCTCAGAGTGCTGAGTCACTTGTAGCAGTATCAGATCAGCCTTTTTCTTTTAAACTGTCTCAATGATTTCCGTACACTCAGTCTGACACCAGGTAACAGTATCCTACATTTGTCAGGTGTTTGAAAACACACTGCCCTACTTATAAAGCAATCAGGTGCCACGAAAGGCCAAAGCATTGATTCAGCCTATGCTGGAGATTAGCTGCTACATCTGCATCTCCTAATGTTATCAGGTTGGTGTTCACACACCGGCCTCAACATAGCAACAGTGGTTAATTACATTGGCCGCCAGATTAGTACTACCCAGGAAACATGTTGCAGTGAGTGCTCATCTTAAGGTTGCCACTTCAAAGGGAACATTATTTTTGCAATATGAAGATAGGTTTATCCTTGTAATTATTGCCGTGATTAGAAGTTGACCACTACCAGTTTCAAAAGACGAAGAATATTTGTCAGCACTCCCAAAGGCACACGATACGATGCTATGCGGGGCTGGAGTGCGAATCGTACTTGAAAAACCACTCTCTTGCTGGCTGGCTAGAGCCTCCTAAACATGAAAAAGGACAGAATCTTTACAACTATACAAACACATCGCTTATTACTTACCCTGCAACCAGATATTCACCCTTACTTGAAGCCCATGCTTGACTTTGTCACTATAACGACATGCGTGAAAGTGTCCAAGACACTCATTGCCTTTCCTTGGGCGCGTTCGCATCAGGCTTTATCTTGACCAAATCAAGCATGGGCTTCCAGTTAAGGCAAATTTCTTAATTGGGGAGGGGGGTAAGATATAAAAAGTAGCTCGAGACGCTTAAAGTAACCGGTTTTCAGCTTCTCTAAATTCAGTGGTTAGGTTAAAATCCCAGAGTAGAAATCTTCAGCTCTAGCATCTCCTTTATCATGGAAGCTGATCTGAGGCATCTGGTTAAACAGTACCACTCAATGAAATTTGTCCTTGCAAGCAGTAGAGCACAGCGAAGCTTTATATAATGTGCAAAAAGATTGATTATTCACGAAGACGTGAAAGTTCATACCTTGTGCCAATAAACTGTGCAAGCACGTAATACTGCGCGCTATACACAGGAACTTTCTAAACGCACAGAGGTGCAACAAAGGGCGCAAAAGATCAATTAACTCTACAGAGAGCCCTTACTACAAAAGAGCTCCACCGGCAGACAGAACAAAATCAATGCGTGAACGGTGACTACCTCACAACATCGAGCACCACTGCAGAAAACATGTACCAGAACCACAGAAACGATTGTGCCGTTCTGTACAAAACCTGCAGACCGCAAGAAGCACAGTACAAGAAAGGCCAAGACGAGTATGAGAAGCAGAACTGAAGCACCGGACAAAAGGAGACAGACATGAACAACGCTTATCTATCGCCGTTTGTTTCGGGTTGCAGTTCAGCTGTTTCAAACTGGTCTTAGCGATGCACCAATTGGCTCAGTTCAATACTATTTCGACAAGAAACGCCGCCAACATCCCTTGAAGGGTGCTGCCGAAACTGTTGTGCATCTGTGTTGTTCATCAGTTCTTCGGCCCATGCTAAGCACTCATTACCGGCATAAAAGAGAAGAAAGCAAAAACAAACTGCCGATATACCTTGAAAAACATGTGCCTCCTGACGACCGGACACCACTGCAGACATGACCAGAATAAGAAATGAAGTGTCACAGCATCGGCACCGCAACCTAAGAGTGGTTCGTTGTGAGAACGGAAAGGCTGGCGCTATCTTGCAATCTTCTGCAGCCCTTCAGCGAGTAGCAGAGCCACGGCTCAGCGCCGGCACCGACACTGTACCGCAACACAAGCTGGCACATGCCCACATACGCTTGCTTGATGGCGGTGCTTATCATCACGTATGACGGGCACGCAACTGTGAGAATAATTGATAATTGAAAAATAGTGCTACGTAATATCTCTTTAAATTACTTCACTTTTCTAACGTCTTTAAGCATCGCATTTCATTTAGTGCGACATTTATGGTTTGCTTCCGCCTCCTTGCGTTCGACACCCATGTCCTCCGAGACTGAGTGTCAAGTATCGGAGGCCACGCAATAGCTTGCGCGCGTGAGGGTTGTCGCCGTTTTAAACCGTTTGGTGTTGCTTAATAAAAGTATAGTCCCTTCATATAATTTCTATGTGCATTTTTCTGCTATATGTCAGTTAATTGCTGAATCTACTGTACCTTCGTTTTGGATTACTTTTCCAAAGTTGGAAACAAAGAAGTCTACACAAACTCAGTATCTTCAACACGATAGTTTTGGGCACATGTACATTCTTCTTTCGCTTCACCCGCCGTTTGTGTATCTGGTTCTACTGAAGAAATGTACATTTCATGCACAAACGTTGATATTATGAAGTAGAACCGATAGCGATCGATGTCCAGCAAACGAATGGGACGTCATATGGACATCCATTACATGTGAACTTATGATAGAGCGATATAGTCGCACCAACTACATCGTCCACTTCAAAATAATAGAAGGGCGTATACAATGCGAAAGGTTTGGGGGGCCTACAATGCACGCTTAAACTACAAACTTTATGGAGGTGAAACGTACGTCTGAAGTACTGTTTTTAGAGACATTCTATGGACATCCAACATTTTGTCCGCTGTACATCTGATGAATGAACTAAATGGATGATCAATGAACATCCAAAACTTTGATGCCTTTGTACGTCCCTTAGATTTATGTGCATTTAAAAGGTGTCCATAGGACACCTCATTTTTCGCTGGATCTATTCGGCACATGTATTGGATGTTTGTGGCTATCTGGGAGGGACGTTCAAATGTCGCACTTCGGATCTCTGCTGGACATCTGCAGACATCGGTGGTCCAATGGGTAGAGATTACGTCGCAGCAGACGCTTTACAACAGCAGTTGAGTGAAATATGGTAGGTCGCTGCTACCTTTCTGCGCTTTCTCGTTAAAATGTGCTTCACAAGATGCTGCTACCGTCATTGCTGCTGGCATCCGCCTAGGTATCAGTGGAAGTACGTGTACAATTTCGGCGCGTACCGTAGGGTATCGCCGTGAGCTCTCTAACGAAAATTTTTTCATTGTGCGCAATCTCACAACTGCTCCGAAGCCGTAAGTTTTTCGAACACCCCAGTGAAGACAGAAACGAAACGATTTCAATTTCATACGCCCGCATTATATGAAGGAAAAGGTCTATCGGATGATTCGACGTTAAAATTTGCCACACTGGTATCTTCAAGCGCACACTAAAACGTTGTTACATATGTCTTTCAGTAATGTCGCCTAGCCTCCCTCCGTTCAGAGTTTCGGAGAATCTGTTGTACGGAGTAGCAGGACGCCATGGCCGCTACAACACTGTGGGCATTGCAAAAAAAAAAAACTTTGATAAGTAAATCAGAAAAAAGAAAGCATTGTATTTTTATAAATTTTCTCTTTTTCTGTAGGCGGGAGATTTTCTAACGAACATTTGCGGATTGCTCTACACGAGCTTACGTCCTGAAAAATGCGCAACGTAACAAGGCGCTCACAGGCAGACAAGTTGTCGGGTGCGTAGTGATGCCACTTCATCAGTCGGCTTATTCAAAGTGAACTTGCCGTCGACTTTTCGAACCATTTTGGGACACATGGGGGCTAAAAATACATAGAATGTAATTAACACGGATATAAGAACAACGACAATTGCGAGCTGTCTTCCTGTTGGCGTTGAAGCAGCAGAAGCTTACATTCGACGCACGAGCAGCAATAAAAAAAATTGCAGGACATCTAAGTACATGTTATCAAGTGTGAATGGGAAACCATTAAGATGAGCGGTACTTCGAGTTACGAGCTCCTTGTGGACTAGGGTGCGCGTTGAGACGCTTGGCCAGCGCCTCTTTGATAGCACAACACCAGTGCACTTCCATCCGTGACGTCATGCTTCCTGCCCCGCTGCCATAGAATCTGGTGGGGACGCTCCCCACCGCTTTCGTCACGCCTGGTTTGGTAATGGAAATTTCCTTACAGTTTCATACAATAATTACTCGAGGGAACTAAGGCGCTGAAATCGTTCAGTCACCATGCGAATGATGCGAAGTGCGTGGATTTGTCTGATCTTCGTGCTTGTGCATTCAGACCTTCTTGTGGATTTGTTTATTACGCTTTTATGTCTTCATTATCGTAAATTTCAGAGCAATGGATGCTTTTGTAAGTGCAGAAGGCACTGTTAACGTGCACAATCACTATTAATTGCAACGGTTTATCTTGTCCAGGTGGCCAAATCGAAACATGCCAAGCGCCTCCAGGCACTGGCTTTCCCTTGATAAATCCATAAATGCGTTTAAGTCGCTTGGCGATCCATGCATTCTCTGTGTAATGGTTTCAAAAATGAACGTCTGTGCTAGATATCTTGTGCTCGAATCCTGCCGTCGGACAATTTTAATTATGTTAATGTAATTACTTATTATGTAAGACTGTTGAAAATAGTGAGTTTACAAAGACACGAAGCCGTTTGAAGCAAGAAGGACGACGTGTAGGCAAATCCATGTACTTCCCGAAATTCCCGTGCTGGCTGAAGCGCCCTCATGGCAGCTCCCTTAGAAACAAGTGCCAGAGTTCCCTTTAGAAATTACTGTATGAAACTGAATGGAAATTTTGGTCCAGGTAGCGCGATATCATAAAGCAGAGTGCACAGGCCTACTATCTGGGAGGCTCTGGTTTAGCCAAGTGGATAAGACACTCGTCTTCTGAGTGTGGGGTCGTAGGTTCGAAACTCGCTACCAGCAAAGTATCTCCTTTCCAGGGTATTCTGTCTTGCTTGCATCACTTTCATTTAGCGATCACCGAGGCGGATTTTGAACGCAGGCGAGAGCTTGCGCGGACTTGAAACGCGTGGGTGACGTGGCGTCGCGGCGATGCCCTCTCCCTTCACGCAACGTCTGGCGCGTCGTCGCGGCAGCGGTTGTTCCTCTTCCCCGACTCCGCGCTGGGTCAAGGCGCGCCCGCGACGTGGTGCCGCAGCCAATGGGAATCTTGCTGCCGTTTCGCTGCTACAGACCCAGGCCTTTCGCTCAATGTGCCAGGTGACCTTAATGGTAAGCGTACAGTGCCGAAAACCATACCACAACAGTACAGTGCGTGAAACGGTACCGACGACGATAGGCTTTTTAGCCGCACAGGAACAAGGTAATGTTGTTGGCCGTCACTTGGAGATACTGAGACTGTCTTTTGCGATCCGCCTAACTGCACAATTAGTAATAAATAATTGTTCAGTTTCTGAAATAATATAGTTATACGAAAAGTGTGTACGGGAAAATCGTAAAGCAAAACGAAGAATTCCCGATCCAGATTTGTGTTGCTCAATGCATGATGCAAGTTTTTCCAAGCAGGAGAGAAGTCCGTGAATGCGCGCAAAGTGCGATGAGCTCCCAGTCGCGCGGCAATTTTTTCGTGCGTTAGAGGGCGTTAATGCTTGTAAAAACAATCTTCAGCAATCTATCGGGAGTTTTTCATGTTACTCTACAACATTCTCATTGACGCCTTTCAACTAGTTATATTATTTCAAAAATTCAATAATTATTTGATAGCAGTTCTGTCGTTAGGTCCAGTCATTATGAAGACATTCTTTCAAAACAAATTTTGTATTGTCAGCAAGGATTCACGGCAGCCTCAATGGACAGCGGGGGGGGGGGGGGGGGGGGGGTGCTGCACGATCAACTTTGTAGCAGCGGAAGTTGCCGCCCTGCTTCGGAAAACAGGAGGGGATAGTCACATTGATACGGCATTTGAAATGCCTTACCCTAATCAGCACGAATCGTGCTCCCTAATTGGAGCGCATAGAAGCTGATTATTCATAGATATCATACGCACCTATTGAAGCGCGCACGTGCATACGCAAGGTCAAAACTGGCGCCACATCGATGGCATGCCGTGACTTGCGTCCCGCAAAGGGAGTGCCCAATTGCAACTGTACGCGAGAGGAAGTTAAAAATAAAATATATGCTCTTAGAAAAACGTAGCTCTGCATAAAAGTTGTTTTGAAGAGAAAATATACCGGGTGTCCCAGTTAACTTGGGCCAACGTTTTTAAGGAAAACCCAGGAGCTCCAGAGAAATCGTGCCGACTGCATAGTAGCGGCAGTCGTGTGTACTCACAGCCAATATTTTCTTCATCACGAAGTATTAATTGCTTGCTTTTAATTAGCGGAGCGTTTAATTATTGCTTGAGTCGCAAACACGTCAATTTATAAAGTTATAGGGCACTTCAAATAACCTCCGAATCAAGCCTTTATTTCGTAACCCGCCGTGGTTGCTCAGTGGCTATGGTGTTAGGCTGCTGAGCACGAGGTCGCGGGATCGAATCGCGGCCACGGCGGCCGCATTTCTATGGGGGCGAAATGCGAAAACACCCGTGTACTTAGATTTAGGTGCACGTTAAGGAACCCCAGGGGGTCCCAATTTCCGGAGTCCACCACTACGGCGTGCCTCATAATCAGCAAGTGGTTTTGGCACGTAAAACCCCGTAATTTTTTTAAAGCCTTTATTTCGTGCTGAAGTTTCGTGCCAAGTTTGTTTTTTCCAAGAAAAACAAAAACAGCCCGCGAGATATGCAAAGTATGAAATAGATGCGCGTTCGCGCGCCGCTACTCAAGCGCCTCCAAGCAGCCTTTGAAAGATATCCGGCTGCATTCGTTTATCGCCGCATCGTATAAGGATTCGCCATGTAGGATGGCTCGAGAGATTTGGCGACCTAACTAGCGTGGTGCGATAAGCGCCAACATCTGCGGAGGCAAGAATCTTGTGTTCAATCATGAAGCACTCGGGATAGCTTTAACCTTCGCGTATCATGAAACAAAGCTACAAAAGAAATTCAACGAAGGAAAAAAAAACTGCCCAAAAGAGCACGAAAAAAGAAAAAAAGGTAGCTGTCTAAAGAACAGAAAACAGCTATTCAGGAGTTTATTTCAATGAAAAATCAAACAAAAGCACGTAAGGCGCCTCAGCCGCCCCGAAGGGACATCCAAAGGTGCAACTGGTTCAACCATTCACCCTTTCTCTCTCTTGAACTCCCGAAGAGAGGCAATACAGAGCATTTTTTTTACCTACTTCTATCTTGTCGCAAGCTTTCTTTTTATCTAAGGTTAAGGTGACATCATGAAGCTGCGTTAAACAGTCAGGTTTTACAGCAGTGTTGAACGGGTATTTTCCCCTGCCACTTAAAGCACGTGCTGAAACAGGTCACTGTCTGAAGCAATACAGTACTTGCTTCTTTCCAACACTGGCACAGTTGCAGCTTTGAGCAACGACGTTGGAATCTCGTGGCATACTCTGCTTATTTTTGCCTTTAGGGCGTCCGGTGCGGTAGTTTCGCTTCTATACACGCGATCTTTCACGTAGCCCCACAAGAAGAAGCCCAGCGGTGTCATGTCCAGCGTCCTTACAGGCCGGGGTACAAGTCTGTGCCGGCCAAGTCACTGTCAAGGAAAACGCCTGTCGAGTCACGCTCGAGGATGACTACTGCTATGCGCAGGAGCACCATCGTGTTGAAACCAGATGTTCTGAGGGTGTGCAAGTGGAACGTTGCAACAGACGTCCTTCACGGGGCCCTCGAGGATGTCGTTGACGTAGCGGTGCGTCGTTAGTGTGTTGTCAAAAAAGATAGGTCCGATGATGCTGCCATTAAATGTTCCGCACCACTCATTAAACGACCAGTCGTATTGGTGTCGTGTTTGTGCCAGCCAGTGGGGATTCCTATCACTCCAGTAGTGCGCGTTGTGGAGATTAACTTGTGCATTTCTGGAAAAATTAGCCTCATTCGTCCAAAGTACGCGAGTGAGAAAGTTAATTACGCTGTTTTAAAGATAGTCAGAGGGGAGTAAATGAATATCCTCAGCAGCTCAGGATGTACTTCGACATAGGATACGTATGCAATATTTCGTGAAAATTGAAGCTTTAAAGCACCAGTTCAAAAATCAACCTTGTACTGCTATTCTACGTGCAAAAAATTACACCATTTACACGTGAACTAAGTGAAACTTGAGTGCAGCGTTAAGAACTTTAGCACTCTCTAAATATTTGATTGTTCTATTCTGAAAGGTAGAAAGCCTATCGGCAAATCATAGTAACCTTTAATAACTTTCACATGCATTAATTGCCTCAGTTGATGACATAATTTATTTTGAAAATTTTTTGACCTAAGACGCCTTAGCCTTCAGTTGGCCTTCACTTTATTTTTACTTAATGTTTACTGTGCTGCAGTGACCCGTGTCACTGTCAACATAGATGTTTCACTTGCAGTGTTATGTCACAGAGGAGTGTGAAATCAATGTTGTCTGCATCGTTATCCATTTTTGTTGTTCTGAGGACAAGAATAATTTTTATTCAGAGCAGCTGGCTTAATTTGCTGGTTGCATTTATAATTCTCTGTAAACTATCATTTTTCATATAAGTTTCTGTGCTCGTAATAAGTATATTCTATGCCGATGTTAGAGTGGAGTCCGGTGCTATTTCTCACTGCAAGAGGAAAACATTGGAGGAAGTGGCTCATAACTCTAATTGTATGTGGCGTTGAAGCTATGTAAGGTTCATTTGGCTGCACAGGAAAGCAATGACAATAAATTTGCGATACGAACAAGAATAACGCAAGGTGCATTTTGTTTGTTCAATCACGAGCTGTCACATTTGCAATGTTTCCTTGACATAAGCCAGTGCAGCTTGACGCTGTTAATAGCTAATGTGCATCTATTTTGCTCTTCTACTTTTGTGCTACCTGCATCAGCTGATCAGTTTTTTTTTTAATTAGAAGGCTGCAAGAAAAGAAATGACGAACGTGAGCTAATATTGTAATGTAGATTGAAGACGGAGTCCTAAAAAATAGACGCTTCTGTTTAGTGGCGGGCCAGGTGAAGAACGTGCAGCTCACGCGCTTCATCGTCTTTCATGGTGCCGACCTTTGCGCGCGCCGTCTCGCGGTGCCGGAGCCCCACGTCATTGTGTCAATTGCACCCCGATGCGAAAAGCGACCGTCTCGGTCGCGTCAAAAAGTTCTTTCGGCGACAAGAAATGGAGCTCTTCAGGTGCATCTCGGCGTTCACGTACGCGCATAGTAGGGTTTCATGCGCACTACATGAACAACTTCCGCGCAAGGCCGACGACGGAGCGAATCGGGGTCAGAACTGCAAGGGACGACTTCGTAGGTCACGTCACTGAGGCGGCGTGTAACTTTGTAGGGACCAAAATACCGGCGGAGCAACTTTTCTTGGAGTCCCCGGCGACGGATGGGCGTCCAGACCCACAGGAAGGCGCCAGTATTGTAATGGACGTCGCGTCGACCCTGGTTGTAGCGAAGGGTGTCGGTATGCTGTTGGCTCCGGATACGACGCGGAGCAAGCTGGCGTGCTTCTTCAGCTCTTTGTGCGAATTCTTCCGCGTGTTCGCTGGGCGGGCTATTATCAAGCAGAGGTAGCATGGCGTCATGTGTTGACGAGACGTGGCGCCCGTATACAACTTCGAACGGCGCAAACTGTGTAGTCTCCTGTACAGCAGTGTTATACGCGAAGGTTACATAGGGTAAAATCTCATCCCACGTCTTGAGCTCTACGTCGATATACATGGAGAGCATATCAGCCAGCGTTCTGTTCAGACGTTCAGCTAATCCGTTGGTTTGAGGGTGATACGCAGTGCTCTTGCGGTGAGAGCAATGCGTCAGCTGGAGAACGTCCTCCATAAGTTCGGCTGTAAATGCTGCACCGCGGTCGGTGATGAGAACAGACGGTGCACCATGTCGTAGGATGATGTGTCGTACAAAGAACTTGGCCACTTCATACGAGTTTGCTTGCGGAATAGCTTCGGTTTCGGCGTACCGGGTAAAGTAGTCGGTAGCGACGACTATCCATTTATTGCGCGAAGAGGTCACTGGGAATGGCCCAAGTATATCCATTCCTATTTGTTGGAACGGTGCTCGAGGAGGGTCCACAGGGTGGAGAAAGCCAGCTGGTTACTCTGGTGGTTTCTTGCGGCGCTGACAATCACGGCACGTCTTGACGTACCGTTGCACACAAGAAAAAAGCCGGGGCCAGTAATACTTCTGGCCTATCCTTGCTAATGTCTTAGCGAATCCCAGGTGTCCCGCAATGCCTCATCATGGCAGGCTTGCGAAATGTCTTGGCGCAGCGCCGACGGCACGACAAGGAGGTACGTATTTGGACCGCTTCCGCAGTTTTTCTTGTAAAGGACGTTGTTGTGCAAAGAGTGCGACGATAAGCCGCGCACGAGCGACGGAGGTAAGACACCATCAGCTCCTTGAAGGTGCTCGATCAGCGGCAGCAGCTCAGGGTCAGCACACTGGTGCGCAGCCATCTTCATGGCGTCGATAACGCCGACAAATGGCAAGTCATGGTCAGGGTCCGAGGCCGTCGTAGGGAGTGGAGCGCGTGACATACAGTCGGCGTCACTGTGCTTCCTTCCAGATCGGTAGACAAGTGTAATGTCGTACTCTTGTAAGCGCAGGCTCCAACGGGCTAGTCTGCATGAAGGATCTTTGAGGTTGGCAAGCCAGCACAGGGCATGGTGATCGCTGACAGCCTTAAAGGGTCTACCGTACAAGTAGGGTCGGAATTTACCAATTGCCCACACAACCGCTAAGCTTTCTTTTTCAGTAGTTGAGCAGTTTTTCTCAGCCTTGGTTAAACTGCGGCTGGCATAAGCAACGGGGCGTTCCGCACCAGCTTGCCACTGCACAAGAACTACGCCGAGACCCGTATTGTTGGCGTCAGTATGAATTTCAGTGTCAGCGTCTTCGTCGAAATGAGCAAGTATTGGGGCCGCTTGCAAGCGCTTGCGCAATTCATTGAACGACTGCTGCTGCTCGTCCGACCAAATGAAAGGCACATCGTCGCGTGTGAGCCGTGTCAGAGGCTCAGCAATTCTCGGGAATCCCTCGACGAAGCGCCTATAATATGCGCACAAACCAAGGAAGCGTTGGACAGCCTTATTGTGTGTGGGTTGCGAAAACTCGGCTACGGCAGCTAATTTGTCGGGGTCTGGTCGGGGTCTGGCAAAAAGTTTGAGCTCTTGGAACCCGAAGTAGCATTTTTCAGGCTGGATGGGAGGCCGGCAGTACGGATCGCCGCGAAGACACTCTCGAGTCGTGCGAGGTGTTCGTCAAACGTGCTCGAGAACACGACGACGTCCTCCAAGTATACGAGGCAGGTTTGCCATTTGAGTTCAGCAAGCACGGTATCCATTATCCGCTGAAAGGTGGCAGGTGCTGAACAGAGACCGAAGGGGAGAACTTTGAACTCATAAAGACCGTCAGGTGTCACAAACGCTGTTTTTTCACGATCCTGTTCATCGACTTCGATTTGCCAATACTCTGATTTAAGATCCAACGAAGAAAAGAAATTGGCATGTTGTAGACGATCCAATGCGTCGTCGATGCGTGGCAATGGATAAACATCGCGCTTGGTGACACGGTTCAACTTTCTATAATCTACACAGAAGCGTAGTCTGTTGTCTTTCTTTCTGTCTAACGCTACAGGAAGGCCCACGGCCTTGTGGACGGCTGGATAACGTCGTCTTGGAGCATCTCTTTCACCTGATGCTGGATCGTTTCCTTTTCCACTGGAGACACTCTGTAAGGATGCTGACGAACAGGACGTGCGGACTCGTCCGTTATAATGCGGTGCTTTGTGATGGACGTGCGCTGTACTTTGGACGACGTTGAAAAACAGTCCGCAAATTCATTCACGAGACTCAGTAGGCGGTCTTTCTGATGGTCTGGCAGAGCAGTGTTAACGTGAATCCGTTCTTTTAGGCTGGGTAATTCAGATTGCTGAGACGATGCGATTTCCAATGTGGCAATGTAAGTAACTTCAATGATTTCGCGAAGAAATGGGATTGTCGTTCCTCGCGGTACATGCCGATATTCTTTGCTAAAGTTTGTTAGAAAGACGACTGAACATTTGTTGCGCACCTGAAGAAGCCCTCTGGCTATGCAAATGTGGCGCTCAAGAAGCAGAGGGATGTTTGCCTCCGCAATTCCATCGGCGTCGTCATCCATGTCGCATCGGACAAGGGTAAGCACGCTGCTCTGGGGTGGCAACGTGACGTGATCGTCAGCTACGCGAAGCGCGATGTCACGGTGGTTGTTGTTCGCTATGGCTTGGTGTAGTAGCGAAGCTGACTCTAGACTCTTATAAGTTGATGATGGCACCGTTCGCCTGAAGGAAATCCATAACGAGTATAAGGTCCTTCGAGCATTCAGGAAGAATGACGAAGTCGCCGATGTACGTGAAGCCCCGAATGTTGACTCGTGCCGTGCACCGGCCCAGAGGAGTTATGAGGTGCCCTCCTGCATTACGAATCTGAGTCCCGGTCCATTGCGTCGAAACTTTGTTCAGGATACGCGCGAGATTCTGGGTCATAACAGACGTGTCCGCACCCGTGTCGATTAACGCCATGACTTCGTGGTCATCTATGGTAACTGGTACGTCGCAAGATACTGACACCGAACTACACTGCTTTCTCTGCGTCTCAATTACGTCATCTCGCGGTCGTCTTAGTGGAGGATCGTCAGAGTCCGCGACGTCAGCGACCTCACCTCCGCAGGTCGCTGGACTCAGTTTTCCCGGGAGGCAGGGCTGGGTGAGCGACGCCTTGTTGCGCTCGGCGTGAAGAAGGGGCTGGAACACCTGTTTCGGGCGGGTGACGATGCCCGGGGGACACGGAATTGTGGGGCAGACGAGGTCCTGGCATCCGCGAGGTAGTCTTCAATCTCCAGGGGGCGTTCACCATTGCGCGGACACGGCGCATTCAGTGAAAATCCACGGAGCCCAGCGCGACGGTAAGGACACGCCCTGTAGAGGTGATCGGCTTCACCGGTGAAAACGCAAGGGCCTCCGATCTGCAGTACGCCATACGTCGCTCTTGCGGGGTGGTCGTGTTTCAGACATGAATGGCGTGCGGCGAGTCCTGAAGTCGCCAGTTGCTTGTTCAACGGCGCGCACACCATGGAAGTCCGGGACGTCGCGCATCTCGTAAAAATTCGGGGTCAACGAACTTCTCGCCGCTTCCGCATACGACATGCGAGGCTGTGGCTGCCGTACCTCGTGCTGTGGTGTCTCGCTAAGCTCCGGGACTTGTACTGCCTGCCTGATTTCCTCCCGGACGACCTCGGCCAGAGCGAGTCGCGGTACCTATACTGGAGCCACCTGAAGTTTTTGAAGCTGTTCTCGGACAACAAGCCTAATGAGCTCCAGCAGGGCGTCGGTATTGTCCAAGGGTATAGCGAGAGAGTCACAGAATAGGGTCGACACGTCGCGGTTCTACTGCCTTGTTCGCTGCTGCAATGCCTTTTCCATGGATATAGCTTCCGCGAGAAACTCTGCAACGGTCTTTGGTGGTTTGCGTATTAGTCCACCGAATAACTCTTGCTTGACGTCGCGCATCAAGTTCCTGAGCTTCTTCCGGCATGGATGGATCCGCGCGTCGGAAAGGTCGGCACATATCTTCCACAAACATTGCGACGCTTTCGTTCGGCCGCTGCACTCTCGCCTAAATTGCAGATTCAGCTCGCTCCTTACGATCGAGGCTGGCGTATGTGCTGATTAGCTGCCGTAGGAATTCGTCCCATGTCGATAGGGCCGCCTCACGGTTCTCAAACCATGTCCGCGCATAGTCCTCGAGGGCAAAGTAGGCGTTGCGTAGCTTGCGCTCTGGAGTCCAGCAGTTGAATTGAGCGACACGCTCAAAGTGATCGAGCCAGTCCTCAACATATTCGAAGGTGTCCCCATGGAAAGATGTGGGAATTCGCGGCTGGTTAAGGACGACCTCGGTCGTTGCGGTTGAGGAAGAAGACGGAACTGAGGTACTCGTCCTTATGATTCGGTTGGGTAGAGGCTGGTGCTCAGGTGGCAGTCCTCGGAGTCGACGGCTTGTCATTAATTGAACTGGAGTCAGCTCAACCGGACTTCGTACTGGGCTTGCAGGCGGTGTTCGATGTGGGAGTGGTAGCATGTACCCAGCACCTCCACCAGAAAAATGTAACGTAGATTGAAGACGGAGTCTTAAAATACAGAGGCTTCTGTTTAGTGGCAGGCGAGGAGAAGAACGTGCAGCTCACGCGCTTCATCCTCTTTCATGGCGCCGACCTTTGCGTGCGCCGTTCCGCGGTGCGGGAGCCCCACATCATTGTGTCCGTATGCTCTCACACTCTCAAAACAGCGGTGAAGCAGCTGACAAAACTGCTGCTTGAGAGTCATCTGCCACTCAAAGGTAAATCTGATGCATTTTATCACGTTAATTACGCATAATTCTTACAGGGTTTTCTCACCATATATGAAAGTGCGCTATACTCTATTTACTTGTAGAAAATCTTGTAGATTTTTCACTTAGTTAGAAATGTGTCTCAACTCTACCTTACCAAAGTGTGATGTTGAAATGCTGTCAGCTTCAAGAAAGGGAGCTTTGTGTTGTGGTGCGTGTCAGTAAGGAAAATAGGCTTTCCCTTCTGAAATTTACCGCGTCTAATGTGAATTTGATATCAAATGAATGACAAGGTGGTTTCTTGCGATTGTGTCTGCTGACAAGAAAGTACTTAGTTCTTCTTTTAGGAGCATATCACGAAGGTTTTGTCTGATTTTTACACTTGTAATTGATAGCAGTCAACCCAATATTTGTGCTATGGAGCATCGTTCTTTTGTTTCATAATTCAGAATCAATAATATATCATATATTACCTTTTACTGTGAGAGCTCAGAACATGCACCTAGTGTGGCTTCGTAAGGGAAGTAGGAGCCTATAGCTGTCACCAACACTACATGTGGCTGTCTTTTGTTCCCAGACAACTGACACAAATACACACACTATGACGAAACTGCGAAAGCTGAGATCATGCAACACTCGACAGAATATCAGGAGAGAGAGTCTTCCTTCACTTCAAAGAGAAGGGCGAAATTGGAAGGGTCAATTAGACAGCGTTTAGCGACACGGTAATTGTTTCACTGTCTACTACTGCATTGAAACAACTGGCTTGTGCTATTCTTGTTCGTGACGCCTCATGAATGACGCAGATGGCTTCGGTAATTTGACTAATCTCCTGCTTCACCTTTAAAGTAGTGCTGCAGTTGGTGCACATTTTAAACTAAGTACATCAAATGTGATCGAATAATTATTTCTGGTGTTCAAGGAATTGACACCCCATGTAGTACTTTCGGGGACCGCCGCTACATAAAAAAGCACAAAATTGAGGCCCAGACTATTTGTGTCAGTACTCATTTAATGACTTGCTTCTAGGTTCACTGCTTGCTTTTAAAACAGCAATAATTATGGTGCGCAATTTCTTTTACATTGTCGATGCTTTGTTTTAACTCGCGCAGAATGCCCGAAACCACTGAGCCTGCCAATCCCCGTGTAAGCAGCTTCATCTATCTGTAAGAAGGCACGGACAAAAAAGTTCCAACTTTCTGCATGACAGTTCCGGTTGTCAGTAGAAGGTTGCAACCATGTATTCCAGTTAGAAAATCAAGCCTCTGAAGTTGTAGAAATTGTGGGCCTCCTATTCAACACATGCTTCAGGGCTTCCAACGTAGTAGTAGGCCAGCCACAGGCCAGGTGTAACTCCAGTCAGTAGGCTTTGAAAGCACGAAAAATCAGTTTTGTGTCTGTCTGTTGTAAAAATTGTATACTTTTCGAAGCAATGATTAAAGCATGATAAGTCTTCACAAGTACATTATGTGTGTGGAACAGCCCAACTGAGTCTTACAGACTGTACGCTGATTAAAGTTCTATTTAGTTAGTCATGTACAATGCATTAGTGTTATAGTTTCATTTTGTTGCATCTCATGATTGTGTTGCAATATTTTTACTATTGTGTTTCAACTGTGTTATAGAGTTTACAATCTTCACAATAGTGTTTTATGCTTACTCGCTATGTGTTACGCGCGCCTGCCCTGCTTGGACCACATTGAGTTCTGTAGTATGTGTTCAATAAACAAAAAGGAAATTCGTCACTGGAAAGATTCATTAAAGAGAGCATTGAGAATACACCTTTGCTCCCTCTTAAGCTTACAATTTCGTCCAAATCATAGCCTATTCTTTCTCTGCGCTCTTCGCTTTACTTGAAAATCAAGTTAGCTACATTCACTGATCCTCACAGAAAAAGAAAAGAATCGGTCCCTGTGCCATTTTTAGAAGAATTCTAATTACCATTTTAACTAAGACTATTTTATTTTTGTTTTATTGATATGTAAACGATGTTCTCTGTAAACATGTTGCATATACAAGGACCCATTGTATTAGTCGTGTTCATGGCATCCATTCTGAATCATTCTATTATTTATGAAATAATCTGCATTTTTACTACTCCCTTAATATCTATGAGGCATTATTGAATGTTCTCTGTGTAGAGACAGGAAACAGCCTTTGCACATGCTTTGTATGGCTTGGTATACACTATCCACAGAGTTGCACACAGTTGTGCTGCCGTTAGTACTTGATGCACCCGTTTATACTGCAGTTTATTAAGTCGATAATCGTATTAATTAGTTGTATTTGACTGCGCAAGTTGTATATGTTTCTTTTGCATATGAATCAATGCATTTTAATACCAGTAAGTCTACTGGCACGTAAGATGCACATGCAGTGCACTCAATTCATGGCGTCTTGAACAAAGGAAATATAATTTTATATTTGTTGCAATATTTGAGATCGACATGATCATTATGTGCACTGCTACAGCCAGCATGAATGGTTTAGTGTACTAATACTGATCTACTAGTGACAAAAAAGTAATGGTCCTTCAGACTGGGAAAATGTAGAACAAGTTACAGGCAATGGCGTTCTAACGTTGAGAATGGCTGAACAAAATGAATGTACTGCAATATGCTATCTGCACTGAGTATGTGCTTAGCCTGAACCACAAAACCTTTTTCAACAGTCTTCAGTTCTTAAATATCGGGAGAACCTTACACTGCTGTAACACGTTAAGGCGAAAGGCTGCTACGCGCGTGGTAATGCATTAAATTAAGGGTAAAGCGTACGCCGAACAACAAAAATATTAAAAGAAAAGAAACCAAGACGTTTCGGCTTCCATGCGGGGGCGTTGTTCAGACTCTAATAGTGAACAAGGCCCCTACATGGGAGCCGAACGTCTTGGTCTCTTTTATTTTAATGTTTTTGGTCGGCGTCAATGATTATGAGCAGTTCTCAGTAGACGAATTTTCGTCGAACTCTTGATTTCAATGCATTAGGTTGTCCGATCGGAGGTGTCAGACTTCTTGCAAGACGTAACGAGCTGCAATGTGAAGTTAACGTACTGCCCTGTAGGTCGATATCCTCAAGGACACATGCACGCATCTAATGCACTATCTAAAGGTTATGTCATTCTTTTTTTCTCTAACTTTTCCTTTCCGTCTTTTCGCTTTCATTATTTCTTTCGTTCTTCCTTTGCTCTCTCTTTCATTTTTCTGTCTTTCTTTCGCTGCTTCTTTCGTTTCTTCTTTCATATTCAGCCATTGCATCATTGCTTGTTTGCGGAGGTATGAGCCATTGCTGATGTTATGTTCTTTCTTTCTTCTGTTCCTTTCTTTCGTGAGTGAGTGAGTGAGAAAACTTTATTTCGAATCAAAACGATTCGCGTCCGGCGAGTTAGTGGGCTAGGGCACCCGCCGAGGTTACGGCCAAGAGTTCTTGCCTCTCGGCGGCTTCCTTGCCCCGCTGGACTGCCCAGAGTAGGTCTTCCAGGTTCGAGCTGAGCAGCGCGGCCTACCATCGCGCGCGGAGGCTGTCGATGGAGGCTTCGCTCGCATTGTCCTGTATTATTTCCTGGCATTCCAATAGCATGTGTTCTAGAGTGGCTCAGGTGCCACACACTTTTACATCTATCTGTTTGTATATAATCTGGATAAATATTGTGCATTAGTACCGGGCTCTTGTAGGATTTGGTTTGTAGTGGTCGCCACTGGACGGCTTGCAGTCTCGTGACTTGTGTGTGGGGTGGTGGATAAGTGCATCTTTGCATCCTGTAATGATTGGTGATGTCATTAAACCCGGTCATTCTGTCTTCCCATTCCCATACTTCGGAGGGCCCTGTCGAGGGGTCTACGTTTGTCGCAGCTCGGAAAGTCAGTCCTCGAGCTCCATTGTGTGCCGCCGCGTTAGGGTTGTCCTCTCCCGTTGAGTCGGTGGTGTGAGCTGGTATCCATAGGATTTGGACGCATCTGTCTTCCCTTGTTGCTTTGCCTTTTCTGGGTATGTTTAGCGCCTCAGCGGAGATCCGGCCGTTCGCGAAGTTGCGTACTGCCGTCCGGGAATCGCTGATTATAGAGTATGCGTTGGTTTGTGCTATGGCTAACGCTAGAGCGGCTTCCTCCGCCCTTTCGATGCGTGTCGTGTTTATAGTCAAGCTTGTGCAGCATTGTCTGTTGTGGTTAAGTACTGCTGCGACAAAGCTGCGTTTGTGTTTATAACGTGCAGCGCCTACAAAGTCCGCGTCCTTGTTCCTTCCGTAGTTGTTTGCCAAGTTCTTTGCCCTGCTTTTTCTCCTGCCCTCGTGGTGTACAGGATGCATATTCTTTGGTAAGCGGGGGACCGTGAGTTTGGCCCTTATTTCCTTGGGTATGTTCCGTTTGTCTCCGTGTTGTCTTTCGTATGGTATGGTATGAATAACTTTATTTAGGTCCTGAGGGATCAGTCTGGGACTGATGCGGGCCGCTCCCACGTCGGTACAGAGAGGCCGAGCCCCTCTGCCGTCACACGGGCCCTCTGGACAGCCCTGAGTTGGTCCGCCAGCATTTCACTGTGCAGCATCCGCTGCCACCACTGTTCACCTCGAGAACCATCACCGGCCAACGTCAAGCAGCGCCAAAGCATGTGTTCTAAATCGAGCAAACCCCCACACTTACTACAATAGAGTGAAACCCCGCAGTCCGGATTAATTTTGTTCATGATGACCGGATTAGGGTACGTACGCGTCTGCAGAAGCCTTAACGTAACCGCCTGTGGCCTATTTAATTTAGAATGTGGCAGGGGGAATGCCCTGCGCCCTAGGTAATAGTGCTTGGTGATTTCGTTGTAGGTTAACAGCTGGTCCCTGTACTCAGGAGCGGGAGATCCAGCCCCTTCAGGGAGTACACGGCACACTAATCCTCGTGCCTTCCTGTGCGCCACCTCGTTGAGGTTACGCGGGGCTCCCTCCACTGTCCCCATGTGCGCCGGGAACCAAGTAACTGTATGCGCAGTGATATCCCTACCCTGCAGCAGTCTGTTAGCTGGTTCCGCAACAAGTCCTCTCGAGAAGGCTTTAATCGCAGATCGCGAGTCACTAAACACCATAACTCTTCTTGAATCAATTAGTGCTAGAGCAATAGCCACCTATTCGGCAACCCCCGGATCTTTGGTATAAATGGAAGCAGCATTTCTAACGCTCCCCTTGCCATCTACCACCACCACCGAATAAGCATTTTTACCATTAATCCATGCGGCGTCAACAAAAGCAGGCTCCTTCTCCTGATCCTTTGCCTCTCGCAATAAAGCCCTAGCTCTCGCGACCCACCTCCCTACATTGTGCACGGGGTGCACATTCCGCGGAAACGGACGAACCATGATATTTGCCCTAAGGTTCACGTTCAACTCGTGTAGGGGCGCCCTATCGTGCGACACAGCCACCGATTCTTCAATTGACTCTAAAATATACCTACCCGCTGGTGTACCTAGCAACCGCTCCCTCTGTGCAGTACGCTGAGCCTCGGCAATTTCATCTAAAGTATTATGCAAACCGAGTCGCAACAACATATCGTTTGACGTAGTCATAGGCAGACCAAGCGCAGCCTTGACGGATTTTCTGATTAATGCTTCCAATTTATTTTTCTCCCCCCTATTCCAATTTAGCATATCTGCCACATACGAGAAATGACACATAATTGTTATGTACGGGGAATTACTTTATTCCGCACATAGAACACACAAGGAACGTAGCCATGTCGGAGAGGTGGCGAGCACACTACCTCACTCGGCCCATCCTTTTAACCAGAGTTCCTTCTGCCCAGTCTGGCCCCTTGCCGAATTGTTTTACCCATACGGCTTCTCCTTGCATGAGTTGACGACTCTTGGGTAGGTCAGGTTGTGCAGCCTCCTGTCTTTCCGATGCAATGATGAGGTCCAACTGGTTCTGTACTTGAAGCGAACGGATCGAACATTAGAACCATTCAGCGTATTACCAAGAAGACGGAGGACGCGATAAGGCTTATAAGAAGGATCTCTAATAGGCATAGGGGTTTAGAAGAAGAAAGTGCGATGCGCTTAGTTCAAGCATTTATTATTGTTGTGTCCGTGATTAGTTCTGGATTAGCTAACACCAGCTAAAGCCATGTTCGGGCGGGAGCTGCCAAACCAGTTGGACCTCATCATTGCATCGGAAGGACAGGAGGCTGCACAACCTGACCTACCCAAGAGTCGTCAACTCATGCAAGGAGAAGCCGTATGGGTAAAACAATTCGGCAAGGGGCCAGAACCAGACCGAAACCAGAACTAATCATGGACACAACAATAATAAATGCTTGAACTAAGCGCATCGAACCTTCTTCTTCTAAACCCCTATGCCTATTAGAGATCCTTCTTATAAGCCTTATCGCGTCGTCCGTCTTCTTGGTAATACGCTGAATGGTTCTAATGTTCGATCCGTTCGCTTCAAGTACAAAAGCCAGAACCCTGATTGCTTCAACTTTGGGTATCACCGACCCTCCCCTAGTATGAATTCTAATGCAAGGCTCAACTTCCGGTACCCAACCCTTCGGCCTACGACCTAGCTTCTTAGATTTTAAGATCAACAACTCCGACTTTTTAGTGGAGCACTTGAGCCCCATGAGACCCAGATACTCCTCTGCAAGCGTTACCATCTTCTGCAGCCTAGCCTCAAGCTCTCCATCACTACCACCGACACTCCATATAGTAATGTCATCCGCGTATATAGAATAGCCAATATCCTGGACAGTATCTAGTGTATTAGCCAACTTCGACATCGCCAGATTGAATAACATAGGCGAGAGTACGGATCCTTGCGGAGTACCACAGCAACCCAATTTAAAGACTTCCGACGTTATCTCCCCAAACTTGAGAAATGTCCTTCTATCCATGAGGAAAGCCTTGACAAAATGGAAAAGCCGCTGCCCCATATTCAAGACCGATACCGCCTGTAGAAGGAAAGAATGACGGATTTTATCGAAAGCTTTTTCCACATCAAGTCCAATTAGCGCCTTAGTATCCTTAGTCCGCCGGTCAAGGAGCTGATGCTTAATCCTGATCATAGCATCCTGAGTCGAGAGGCCGGGCCGAAATCCTATGATCGAGTGCGGAAAGACCCCATTGCCCTCAACATAACGCGTTAGCCTATTTAATATGACATGCTCAGCGACTTTCCCCAAACACGATGTCAGGGAAATGGGTCTAAGATTTTCAAGCCCTATGGCCTTCCCCGGTTTGGGTATCAGAACAGTAGTTGCAAGTTTCCACTCTTCCGGGAAAGAGCCTTCCTTCCATCGGTAATTGATCTCCCGCGTAAGGAACTCAACTGACCCGTCGTCTAAATTCCGTAACATTTTATTCGTAATGCCATCCGGCCCTGATGCCGATCGACCATTAAGATTCTGCAGCGCCATCCTGATATCACTTTCAGTAAATTCCGCATCCATACCTGCATTTTCGTCCCCACCATGTTCCAAAATCACGTCAGGTGTATCGTGCCAGGTCTCCAACGGAAGGTATCTCTCAGCCAAATCCTTCAGCAACTCCTGCTCCGTGGAGTCCCGACACGCCTGATGGACCAGCTTACCTATCACAGTCCTCTGATTAGATTTAGTGTTTGTCTCATCTAGTAAATGTCTGAGCAGACTCCAGGCGCCTCCCCTCTTAATGCGACCATCAATAGAATTGCATACTTCATCCCATTGCTGCTTGCACAGTACCCGACAATGGTCTTCAATTTCCTGATTAACCACTGCTATACGCTTTCTAAGCCTTCTATTCAATCTCTGACCCTTCCATCTCGCTAACATCGACTGCTTCGCTTCCAACAAATGCGCCAAGCGACTATCCATGTGTTCCGTGTCAATATCGGTCTGAACCTCTCTAGTGGACGCCTCAACGTCACTTTTAAGCTGACTAGTCCACTGTTCCAAGGTCAACTCATTTCCCTCATCTTCGATCCTCTGCGCTCTTCGTTTCATAAATGCATCCCAGTCAACCATCCTGAATGTGTGCTCCTTTTTATTAGCCACTACCAAAGTAATCATAAGTATGTAATGATCGCGACCAAAATCTATATTAGAATTGGACCAGGACGAATCCACCACCCCCCGAACAAAAGTGAGATCAGGTGTCGAATCTCTACATGTCGACGTGCCACATCTGGTGGGATACGAAGGGTCTGTAATCAGAGTTAAATTCAAGTCTAGTGCCTGCTGCCATAGTCTCTCCCCCTTAATAGTGCTATAAACAAACTTCCACACATGATATGGTGCATTGAAGTCCCCTCCAATAAGCGACGGTGCATCCTTAGCCAGATTGGTTACCTTGGTCAAGAGAGATTTGAAACTCTGCTTCATGTCCCGGGGGCTACTGTACAGGTTAAGCAGGTAAACGCTCCTCTGACATGACCTTTGCCGACCTAATATTACCTCCACCATAATATATTCAATCTTGCAATCCGCCATGTGAAGATCATGTCTAATATACGCCAACCTCCTATTAATGAGAGTAGCGAGTCCTCTGCCCGGCTCATTATCCTTAACTTCCGCTTTGAAATCCGTTAAGGTCACGTTAGACGTCAGTGTTTCCTGTAACATGATAACTTGAGGATTCACACCATGCGTTCTAACAAACTGCTGCAGAGACGCCTTCTTATGATTGAACCCCCTACAATTCCACTGTCAAATACTAAAGGAACTATTTAATAGAGCCATATTGACCACGGAAATTTGGTGAACTACTTTTGAGCTCAAGTCCACTCGGCGACTTACCCTGCTGGGCTAGCGGCCGAGTGCACTCCCGCTCCATAACAGGGACCACCGTCTCGTTTAGATATATTTCAATTTTGCCTAATCTTTGATCCGCGATATTTTCCCGTTCTTCTATCCGCTCCAGTCTACTAATGATCTGATATACCCTTTCTTGCAATGTCGCCATCATTGCTTTAAGCTCGGAACCGACTTTGCCCTGAATCCGCACGGTCGAGGATAGGGCCCTCTTTTTCGGAGCAGGCGTCTCCTCGTCCGCCATGGTTTCTTCTGCGACCTCCACAGACATTGGTACCTCAACCGAGTCATCATGTTTCCTAGCCTGTCCTATGCTACCGCTTTTACCGGAAGGCAAGCCGTTCCTAATTTCAGCTATCTCTTTGATAAGCCCGTCAATGGCTGCTTTTAAGCTATGATTCTCTCTCTCCAATTGCGCAATCCTATCCCTATCCCTATTACCATTCACATGCTCCTGGCGCTGCTCGCGCGCTTGGCCGGCGCTGATGCCACCCTTGACCTTGTCAGCCCAGGTGGTCTGGCTTCCAGCTGCGCCGCCGTCTCCACCAGCTGCAGGAAAGCGCACCCGCGCCTCCCTAGAAACCGATCGGCTCCTGGTCGTTGGAGTCCCAGTCTATGGCCGCTGCCTCGACCTGGAGCGGATCCTAGAGCGCGAGCGTCCCTTAGAGCTTTGGCGGGCGCTCACCAGCTGCACCATCTCGGCTGCCTCCTGTACCGCCGTTAGCTCCGCCCTGGCTCTCTCCTGACGTCGAACACGCACGACGTAGGGAAGCTGATATCGTTGTCTGCATTGTTTATCCGCGGTCAGGTGTCGTCCGCCACAAAGCTTGCAACAAGGCACACAGTTGTGATCCTCTTCAGGGTTCCGAGCCCCGCTTCCTCGGCATTCAAAACAATCGGGCGCCGGGCAGACATCCGCCCGATGTCCAAGCTTGCCACACACATAACACACATCCAACTGCTTTCGATACAGGAAGCACCGGATCAGAGTTGGCCCATATCTGACGAAATAGGGCACTTTTAACCCGCCGAAAACAATGATGACTGACCCTGTGTTTTTTATTCGTTTGACCGCCATAGCCAGCGGGTTGCGATCGTTAACAATGTTCCGATCAAGTGTCGTGGGGCCATCCATAACGTCTACATTGCGAATGACCCCCTTACACGTAGTGTGTGGGACCGTCTCGTACGCACTGACTTCAAAACCCTTGTCTGCCACTCTGATTGACCTGAGTCTCACATATCGTTCAGCGTTGCTCCTTTCTGGCGTACTAGCCACCAAGATATTTTGCATAAAGTTAGGGCAAATAACATCTTCCCTAATCTGCTCAATACTGAGGCCTGCCGCCTCTACGATTGCCTTGCCTACCGCTGTTAAGCTAACTTTCACCGAATTCAGTCCACCCCGTGGGCGAATGACTATTTTGATGTGTTCTTGTGGCATCGGTGGCATGCGCGACGCCTTCACAATGCGATTCTTGATTGCCGAGCCTCCGCGCCGTTCACCTGCGCCCCGTCGTTCAGGCATCTCGCTTGGCGAACCGCCGTCACCCAATCCAGGCCTCGTCGTAGCTCTAGATTTTCGGCTGGACACTGTCCGCCATCCCAGGTCTTCAGTAAAGTCATCCGCCGGGAGCACTTCCCATTCAACGTGCATTGCTGCCATGCCGCGCTAGGTCTACCAGACGCTATCTCTCGGCCAGCGTGGCGTGAGCACAAAAGTTCCAATAAAGTCCAAAAAAGGGGTGGCCCAACTCAAGATCAGGTATCCGCTGACTCTTCTCGTCTTCACGGATCCGATGATATCAAGTTTGCACCACTAGATGACCAAAAAAGGCTCGAAAGCTTCGAAAAGGACGGACCCATAAAAACCCGCAAGCCTCCTTCGAACTTCGTCGTCTTCCTGTTGTTTTTCGTGTCTTCATCATATGCAACCATTGCATCTTTGCTTGCTTGCGGGGGTATGAGCCATACCAGATCATGTTATTTCTTTCGGTTATGAGTCATTCCTGTTGATGACATTTTTTTGTAGTACTCGTTAACTTTTTTTGCATCACTCTACCAGACGCCGCTTTTTTCGGGTGTGAGTCATTGCATTGAGCCACTTAAGGAGTTGGCCTTAGAGTAATGCGCCATAATGAAAACACATGCGTGGTGGCGGACGTCAGGCTTTCCATGAAAACCTCCAATAATGCTTCATTACCAACTTTTGTACACATTAAAGTTGGTGAGGTCTGACTCCATGTGATCACTAGAAATCCTTATAATAGCACGAGCTTAGGCAAACTTCTTGACCAGATCTGCCACGCGGTAGATTGCTGTTTCACAAACTGTTGGCTTGCAGTTTAAAGTAAGGTATGGGAAAACAATATATAAAGCACAAATGTATTTCTTGATAGTTGGGATAACTTTTTCGGTACTGCTGCTGCGTTTTGACAAAAAATATTCTGTTGCATTGTGTTTATTGCGTCTTCAAATGATGATCTGGGACATTTGCTAATTTTCCATATAGCAGTGGCATGAAATGAAGGGCGTGACAAGAAGCTCACCTCTTAGGGAATGCACTTGGAACTAGAACTACTCTGATCACAGTCAAAGGGAAAATTTTACTGTGGTCGTTGCCTTTTTTGTGCGTTTTTAGTTACGTGTTACATAAGTATTCAACCTTCCGGGATTGTAAACATGGCAAGTAGAGCGAATAGCACCTGTGAAGCCGAAAGAAGCCTGAATGTTCAATGTCTATATTGCAACTACAGCACCGCTTCCCAAGGTGGCTACTACCATAAGTGGAGGGAGCATTAGCTGCGTGACCAGCTGGCTTGTAGTTGTCTAGGGCTAGAGTACAGCTTACGAGAGATGGCTACTCGCCCTGCCCTTAGCCTGATCAAGCCAGAAGGTAGATTTCTACTAACTAGTTACCTGTTTCTTGGGCATTGTTGCTGCCGATGCTTTTGACGTTATTTTCCATCAACTATAGTTTATTCTCCGCGCATGCTTTATTGTACGTATGTGCAATGTTTGAGGCTTAGTGTCATAATTGTCACGTACGGCTCCTTGGAGCCGCCGGCACTTTTCATAAGCATGAAAAGGCATAATAGCATACAAACGCGCCCCCGTCTTGTCTAGAATTTCTATAAAAAGAAAATAATTTATTCCGCATTCACTATATCGATGCAACGTGCGAAGTCCAAAATACATGCATAGATGCCACTGCTCTCAGAGTACCTGTGGAGCGCAAAACCTTGCACTAAATTCCCAGGACTGCTGTTGCGCCACAGCTCCGCGGTTAGCGTGCTCGACTCCCAAATGCCCATTGTTTATCACTGGAACCGCGGGTTCATATCCTACTGAAGGCGGTTGTGGAGAAATGTTATTTTTGTTCATGCTGTACCAATGGCGAAGCTGGGTATGTACGACGAGGAATCGTGACGAAAAAAGAAATGCGCAGAGCCAATCTCCCGATGAATGTGGTCGTTAATGCAATTACCATTGAAACAATACAGCAACAGACCGCATCGCCACCACCAAATAGGCTTTCTGTACGAGGAGAGTATGCGGCCGCGTTCGTCCCTGGCGCATCCTGCTTGGAATGCCAGCATAAGCTCCCTTCGTGGAGCCAGAGTTACGTGTCTCTTCCTCACGCCGCTCTCGACCGTGTGTTCAAACAGGTTCATATGCGCTGCCCAGAAGCCAACACAAAACCTCGCAGGCGACGCCAAGGCACCGTATCCTCCGGTTGTGCTCTAGCGAATTTGACATCGGCACTGTTTTCTGCTGGATTAGCAGGTGCTCGCAAGCGTTGGACCTGTTTTATCACGCAGCCCTCAATTAATTTCTGCGATTACTGTCGCACGGCGCAGTAAGGGCTCTGGGAGTATGACGCGGTGTAGAGTGCCAAGTTTTCACAACAATAGCGAAGGAGGAAAAAGCCCCTTACCCAATGCCACGCGGGAGGTCGGCATCGGTCGTGCGGCGGCGACATTAGTCTGCTCACGTCAGACGAATTTGAAGGTATATGATCCATCTTAACAACAGGAAGAAAAGTAAGGCTGAGTTTTACTTATGCGGGCGTGGCGCCGCTAATCGAAACAGGACCTGGAGTGGTCGAAGGCGCTTGTGCTTATCCGGCACTTCGACTTCACTCTGCACGGTAGCGATACAAAGAGGACAAAAATTCGGCCGACCATTGAGGTTTGTGCTCGCGAATGTACAGCAACTGTTTAATGCACGCGTCCTAACGCGGGTAAATTCTGTACGCGACATACCAAATCGGCCAACATGGTGGTGGAGGGCAACGCCGTGAATCAGCGAGTACATTTTCTCGCAGCGCGGGCACGAGTTAAATTGAGTTCCTGCTGTTACGGTTGGCGTCTGGTACCACGTGCAGAAAGGGATTTCACCCGACCTTCTCTCGCCATGCCTCGTCGAAATGAGGCGTGACTGCTCCTGCTACGGTTGGCGTCCCGCACCACGCGCAGAAAGGAATTTCTCTTACCCGACCTTTTTCATCGAAATGAAGCGTGACTTCCTAATTCGCCATGAACGTGTTGGGTGTCTGCCGGTCTGGCGGAAGCCCCGCAGTGTTTACAGGCCTCTTTTGTTTGTGTGTGTGTGTGTGTGTGTGTGTGCGACTTTAGAGGCACCCTTTCCTCGAACGGCCAAAGTCTACAGGAGAACTTCCACGAACCAGCAACGCGCAAAAGAGAGGGACAAGCGTCTACAATTCCAGGAGCAGGACGGCCTCCTTCTTGCAGCAGGCTTTCTGTGCCGGTCACGTGGCGTCAACGGAAGCAAGATCTCTCCCACGATTGTAGAGTGCCTAATTAAAGGGCTCCGAAATGTACTTTTGATCACTTCATTCTCTTCTCTTCATTTTTCATCAACCCTTGAATAAACCGCGCAAGTGTCGCACTAGAAATCGTCTCGCCCTTGCTTGGTCGCCATGGTCAACCGGATGCCTGCAGCCCGCCGACAATGCCGCAACCCAATTGTAACGTCGGTTGAGCTTCAATAGGCAGGCGTCGCTTCAAGTCGAGAGCAGTACGATACGCAACCCTGGAGTATGCAACAAACTGAATGGCAGCGATTGGGATACGCAACCCTGGAGACACCAACTTGGACGACAACTACGATATCGTAGCCTCTTCGTCCTGGTGACAACTTTCGGAATGAAGGTATCTGGATTCATGACTGAATACGGTGAGTGCACGGCTTTTCTTCACGAAGATATCACTTGATAGTACGTATTTTTTTGGAAAGTAGAGTGCAGTGATTTTTCTTTAACCGTTGACGGAAGTTTTGACTACGTCAAGGTTGTTATAGAGCGAACAGTTAGCACCACTAAGGGCAGCCATGGACTTGAAGGCACTAAAGAAGCCGGAATTGTTCAGCTTCGCCAAAGAGTTGGGCCTCCAAATTGCCGAATCAAAGAGAAAGCCGGAGATCATAGAGGCGATTGAAGCGATCGGGGCAGACGACGGCTCACTTTTAGGCCCTTTACTTTTCCTGGTGTACATTAATGATCTTCCTCACTGTTTAACCAGTACTTCATCTATTCTATATGCTGACGACACGACTATATTTACTAATAGCAAATGCATAAATACTGTAATAAAACGACTAAATTCTAACCTAAGCAACTTATCTGCGTGGTGCACAAGTAACAAACTTCACATCAACCCTTCGAAAACTCAGTTTATGCTTTTTCATACACATAAACGCGTCATCGCTCCGGCGCCACCGCTCGTCTTACAAACTCATGTTCTCTCACCTGCACATGAAGTTGTCTTCCTTGGCGTCAAACTTGACCCCCAACTTAAATTTAACTTGCATGCTGACATGGTCTCAAAAAAAATTGCCTTTGGAATAAGAGTACTAATCCTAACGCGCTCGTATTTTCCACAAAACGTTAGAACTTCACTTTATTACGCATTTATTCACTGTCACTTACAATACTGCATCTCAGTTTGGGGAAACACATATTGCTCGCACATAATACATCTACAACATTTACAAAATCAAGCCTTGAGGATCATTAATTTCTCTAGTTACGTGTCACATGCAGTACCAATTTTCAGTTGCTTAAAAATACTACCATTACGTTACATGCTCCAGCTCAAATTGGTTTTACTAATATACCGCACACTAAATCATGAAATAATTTTAGATGCATTTAATAACTCTGCTCTTACCAACACTAACAATACGAGATTTTCCTCTAACAACAATTTTTTACTTCCTCGAATAAACACTAATTATGGAATGTTTACTTCCCTTTTTACGGCCATTAAATACTGGAACATACTACCACCCCATATTAAAGCCTGCCGCACAACATTAACATTCAGGAGAGAGACGAAGAAATATTTACTAACGACACTACTGGCTACTGATTCATTACTATAAGTATATATTGTGTACAAATCTATTTCCCAGTTTTCAATGGTTCTGTACTTACCTATTGTATCGACAGCCTTTATTTATTGGTTATTCTATATCTTCCTTTGTCTTCTTTTTTCTCCTTTCTTAGGCATTTCAAATTTTTTTTCGCATAGTCTATATAAAATTTGTACTTTGCGTATTGTAAGCATATATTTATTTCTAAATATCTGTTACATTAACCCCGTGTTCTTTGACATGTGTCATTCCTATGTTCCATAACGTGTCAATTACTACATATTTATTTATTCATACGCTGTATCGGTTTCATTTGCTTGTGTTTTGAACTTGAATTATTGTAAGCAACTTTTTCTATTTGTTTATTTTTTCATTAACTTCGCGTTTTCTGATGTCTCTCGCTGCTATGTTGCCTAAATGTATTAATTCATGCAATGTTACATTACTAATAGGAGGTCCCCCTGACAGTTCTTGTAACTCCGGGACCTCCTTCTGTATTAATGATGAATGACGAAATAAATAAATAAAAACTGAAGGAATGCCTAGAGAGCATTCCAGAGGAAGAGCGTAAGGGCTTAGAGAAAGAGGAAAAAGAAGAGCGTAAGCGTCTAGAGGAAAAAGGTGAGCGTAAGCGCCTAGAGGAAAAAGCAGAGCGCGAGCGGGCAGCACGTGAGGCGAAGGAAGAGCGGGGAGCACTTGAGGCCAACGAAGAGCGCGACCTCGAAATAAATCGCCTAGAGATTGAGCTCCTAAAAGCTCAAAATACTGAAAGACCTAGTACAGAAGCACGTGAAAGCGAGCGCAAAATGACAGACTTGGTGCCACCCTACGCAGTGGGAAGGGACATAGGTCGTTTTCTGATACAGTTTGAGCGAACCAGTGAGAAGGTAAAATTCGCGAGAAACACGTGGCCGCAAGGCTTGCTTACGTTAACGCCACGTGAGGTAGCTGATATCGTTGCCCGCATGGGGAAAGAAGCAGAGGACTTCGATGAAGTCAAAGCAAATCTGCTTAAAAAGTACAGATTACCAGTAGATTATCAGAAAAAGTAGATTATCAGTGGGTGCAGCGGTGGCGTAGAGGTAGAACACCAGCCTCGTGTGCAAGAGGTCCGTGGTTCGAATCCCGGTGCAGCGCAATTTTCCACCGGATTAAAAAAAATCCGCCCGTTGATAAAGTTGCATAAACAGGCCTGGAGTGTGGCCTGATCCCGGTGACCAGACCCGGTAACGCACTCCCTCACCAGAGCAGGATTGGCCACCCTGGTGCAGTACTTGGCCACAACCTCCTATATGAACACAACAATGAAACCCCGGCCTTCAGTCCCCAGCAGCTGCGACGCAACTTACCACGGCGGCGCTCAGTGGCTTCGCTAAGAATCCTGGCTCCAGACAGGCCGCCATTGGAATATGAACCTGGCAACGTTTAACGCTAGAACATTATCTAGTGAGGCGAGTCTAGCAGTGCTATTGGAGGACTTAGAGGGCAGTAAATGGGATATAATAGGGCTCAGTGAAGTTAGGAGGCCAAAGGAAGCATATACAGTGCTCAGAAGCGGGCACGTCCTGTGCTACCGGGGCTTAGCGGAGAGACGAGAACTAGGAGTCGGATTCCTGATTAATAAGAATATAGCTGATAACATACAGGAATTCTATAGCATTAACGAGAGGGTGGCATGTATTGTTCTGAAACTTAATAAGAGGTACAAAATGAAGGTTGTACAGGTCTACGCCCCTACATCCAGTCACGATGACCAGGAAGTCGAAAGCTTCTATGAAGACGTGGAATCGGCGATGGGTAGAGGGAAAACAAAATACACTATACTGATGGGCGATTTCAATGCCAAGGTAGGCAAGAAGCAGGCTGGAGACAAGGCATTGGGGGAATATGGCATAGGCACTAGGAATAGCAGGGGGAGTTATTAGTGGAGTTTGTGGAACAGAATAATATGCGGATAATGAATACCTTCTTCTGCAAGCGGGATAGCCAAAGTGGACGTGGAGGAGCCCGAACGGTGACACTAGAAAGGAAATAGACCTCATACTCTGCGCTAACCCTGGCATCATACAAGATGTGGACATGCTCGGTAAGGTGAGCTGCAGTGACCACAGGATGGTAAGAACTCGAATTAGCCTAGACTTGAGGAGGGAACGGAAGAAACTGGTACATAAGAAGCCGATGAATGAGTTAGCGGCAAGAGGGAAAAATAGAGGAATTCGAGATCGAGGTACAGAACAGGTATTTGGCTTTAACTCAGGAAGAGGACCTTAGTGTAGAAGCAATGAACGACAATCTTGTGGGGATCATTAAGGAGTGTGCAATAGAAGTCGGCGGTAACTCTGTTAGACAGGATACCAGTAAGCTATCGCAGGAGACGAAAGATCTGATCAAGAAACGCCAAAGTATGAAAGCCTCTAACCCTACAGCTAGAATAGAACTGGCGGAACTTTCGACGTTAATCAACAAGCGTAAGGCAGCTGACATAAGGAAGTATAATATGGATAGAATTGAACAAGCTCTCAGGAACGGAGGAAGCCTAAAAGCAGAGAAGCAGAAACTAGGAACTGGCAGGAATCAGATGTATGCGTTAAGAGACAAAGCCGGCAACATCATTACTCATATGGATGAGATAGTTCAAGTGGCTGAGGAGTTCTGTAGAGATTTATACAGTACGAGTGGAACCCACGATGATAATGGAAGAGAGAATAGTCTAGAGGAATGCGAAATCCCACAAATAACGCCGGAAGAAGTAAGGAAAGCCTTGGGAGCTATGCAAAGGGGGAAGGCAGCTGGGGATGATCAGGGAACAGCAGATTTGTTGAAGGACGATGGGCAGATTGTTCTAGAAAAACTGGCCACCCTGTATACACAATGCCTCATGACCTCGAGCGTACCGGAATCTTGGAAGAACTCTAACATAATCCTAATCCATAAGAAAGGGGACGCCAAAGACTTGAAAAATTATAGACCGATCAGCTTACTGTCCGTTGCCTACAAAGTATTTACTAAGGTAATTGCAAATAGAACCGGGAACACCTTAGACTTCCGTCAACCAAAGGACCAGGCAGGATTCCGTGAAGGCTACTCAACAATAGATCATATTCACACTATCAATCAGGTGATAGAGAAATGTGCGGAATATAACCAACCGTTATATATAGCTTTCATTGATTATTCGAAAGCGTTTGATTCAGTCGAAACCTCAGCAGTCATGGAGGCACTGCGGAATCCGGGTGTAGACGAACCGTACGTAAAAATACTGAAAGATATCTATAGCGGCTCCACAGCCACTGTAGTCCTCCATAAAGAAAGCAACAAAATCCCTAAGAAGAAATGCGTCAGGCAGGGAGATACGATCTCTCCAATGCTATTCACAGCATTGGGGATAAGAGTAAATGGAGAATACCTTAGTAACTTGCGCTTCGCTGATGATATTGCCTTGCTTAGTAACTCAGGGGATCAACTGCAATGCATGCTCACTAACCTGGAGAGGCAGAGCAGAAGGGTGGGACTAAAAATTTATCTGCAGAAAACTAAAGTAATGTTTAACAGTCTCGGAAGGGAACAGCAGTTTACGATAGGTAGCGAGGCACTGGAAGTGGTAAGGGAATACATCTACTTAGGACAGGTAGTGACTGCTGATCCGGATCATGAGAGTGAAATAATCAGAAGAATAAGAATGGGCTGGGGTGCGTTTGGCAGGCATTCGCAGATCATGAAGAGCAGGTTGCCATTATCGCTCAAGAGAAAAGTATATAACAGCTCTGTGTTACCAGTACTCACGTACGGGGCAGAAGCCTGGAGGCTTACGAAAAGGGTTCTACTTAAATTGAGGACGACGCAACGAGCTATGGAAAGAAGAATGATAGGTGTGACATTAAGGGATAAGAAAAGAGCAGATTGGGTGAGGGAACAAACGCGCGTTAATGACATCTTAGTTGAAATCAAGAAAAAGAAATGGGCATGGGCAGGACATGTAATGAGGAGGGAAGATAACCGATGGTCATTAAGGGTTACGGACTGGATTCCGAAGGAAGGGAAGCGTAACAGGGGGCGACAGAAAGTTAGGTGGGCAGATGAGATTAGGAAGTTTGGAGGGTCAACATGGCCACAATTATTACATGACCGGGGCAGTTGGAGAAGTATGGGAGAGGCCTTTGCCCTGCAGTGGGCGTACCCATGCTGATGATGATGATGATGATGATCAGTGGAAGCATTCAGGTGAAAATTCAGGGAAGTCGAGAACACCAAAAGTGAGTCACACTCAGATTTTGCATACACCTTGTAGGCAAACCTGAATGAATGGCTCAGAGAAGAGGGTGCACTCGGCGATGCCGAAAAGACAATGCAGTGCGTTGCTTTAGAACAGTTCTACGGCCAGCTGCCAGTAAACATCAAGCATTGGGTTCAGGATAGGCCAGGCGTAGACACTATCACGAGAGCGGCCGATCTCGCTGAGGAGTACGTAAATCGCCGTGCGGGCGAAGGCAACGAAGCTCCTAAGAAGGAGATAAATAAATACAGTCCCGAAAGCCAAAGCGATAGTCAAAGTCGAGTCGGTAGAAAGCACTAGAAAGGTCAGATTCGGTAAAAACTAGTGACGAGAAAAGCGAGGCAGAAAACGAACCACCCGAACGGAGTGCAGAAAGGCAGAAGGAAAAAATTTTTGAGGCAATGAAAGCAGTAGTAGCTACAACTGCCAGCAAACGGGGCATATCTCCGTGGGGTGCAGAAATCCCAAACTAGTACTGATGTCACTAAGTAGTAACATAGAAAATCTGAACTTCCTAGAACCATACATTCGAGACCACGTGGTAAACGGCAAACCATGTAGAGTGTTTCGCGACTCGGCAGCCACAATGGACGTGGTGCATCCGTCGTACGGGAGAATTTGCTTCGATAAGGCAAGCATAGAGCTCTCCAGTGTTGGTCTCCCTGTGGACAAGAGTCGTATCGAAGGCCCTTTTGGAGTACAGCACACTGAAGCCACCGTCTCGGCACATCTCCCGCCGCAGTATCCATATTTGTTTTCTAACAAATCTGAGGACTTGCTGCGACGCAGGAGAATCGGGTTTAGTGAAGGCATAGTGCAAGCCTTAACCTGCCGTGGTTGCTCAGTGGCTATGGTGTTAGGCTGCTGAGCACAAGGTCGCGGGATCGAATCCCGGCCACGGCGGCCGTATTTCGATGGGGGCGAAATGCGAAAACAACCGTGTACTTAGATTTAGGTGCACGTTAGAGAACCCCTGGTGGTCGAACTACGGAAGTCCCCCACTACGGCGTGCATCATAATCAGAAAGTGGTTTGCCACGTAAAACCCCACAATTTAATTTTTTTTTAGTGCAAGCCTTAACTCATTCCAAGGCAAGGGAGCTCGCGGCCAAGGCAGTGTACGAACGTCCAGTGGTGGAGGAAACAGGTTTGACGGAGGATTCGTCAAACAGCACCAAACAGGACAGCCCAATAAGGGATAATGCGGAAAGTGCACCATCTAAGGAATAGGTCAGGCAAGCGCCGGAGCCTGAAATGTCTCGAGAGGCGGAATGCGGGAGAAAGTTATCGAACGTAAGCCCTGCCACAATAATTTCTGAGCAGGAAATGCCTAAGGCACACAGCAATGCTGAACATTACTTTGACAGGACGGCTCGCACGCGATGCTTCGAAGTTGGGGAAAAGGTTATGATCCTGAAACCCTTATTGAAAAACAAGCTAGATTTTCAATGGGAAGGACCGGTTGACATAATTCAGAAATTATCTGAAACAAACTGCGTAATCATGGTACCGGGAAAACGGAGGACACCACAAGTGTACCATAGCAATCTACTTAAACTCTACCGGCAGAGGGAGGCCATTGTGAACATGTCCCTTAACCAACCTGTGGAGATGCCTGTCGACTTTCTGGAGTTGACTGCAGTGACGGAGGCAAAAGACATTCAAGAGACCATTGACAAGTTAGTAGAACATGAGGAGTTGAATCCCAATCAAAGGGCCGAACTGAGGGAACTCGTGTTTGAATTTAAAGACATATTTTCAGACACACCGGGCAAGACCACTGCGATCGTTCACGATATTGAGTTAACCTCGTCGGACCCAGTTCGTACGAAAGCTTATCGCGTTTCCCCTTGTCAACGTGAAGTCATTGCCACTGAAATAAACAAGATGTTAGAGCTAGGTGTAATCGAGCCAGGAGAGAGTGATTATGCCTCGCCTCTTATCTTAGTTGAGGTCCCAGGAAAGGAGCCGCGGCCATGTATCGACTACCGCAGGCTCAATTTAATCACGAAGGACCAGGCTTATCCAATACCGCATATCGAGGAAAGGCTTGAGAAAGTGAGCAGTGCTAATTTCATCTCTACGCTCGATTTAGTCAGAGGGTACTGGCAGGTTCCGTTGACCGAGAGGGCAAGCAGGCTTGCGGCGCTTGTTTCCCCGATGGGAACCTTTCGTCCGAAAGTCCTGAGCTTTGGATTGAAGAATGCGCCATATTGCTTCTCTAGCCTTATGGACCAGGTGCTACGAAGAATGGAGGACTTTGCATTTCCGTATCTCGATGACATAGCAATCTTTTCTTCATCATGGGCGGACCATATGCAACACCTGCGAACCGTGCTGTGTCGTCTACGAGAGGACAACTGTTAAGGCTCGCAAATGCCAATTAGGGCGCGCCGAGGTATCTTATCTAGGTCATGTAATAGGGCAAGGTCATCGTCGTTAAACTGACCGCAATAGACAACTTCCCGCAACCACGGACCAAGCGGGACATCAGATCATGCCTTGGCTTGGCGGGTTATTACCAAAGATATATCCCGCGGTATTCCGAGATTGCGAGTTCTTTAACCGATGCTCTCAGAAAAACAGAACCACAAAGGATAAAGTGGCATGACGCAAAAGAAAATACTTTTAGTATGCCGAAGAAAGGACTGACGAATAGCCAGTGTTGAACGCGCCCGACTACTCTAAGCCATTCATTCTTCAGTGTGATCCCAGCGACAGGGGTATGGAGGTGGTGCTCTGTCAAAAGATAGATGACGAGAACGAACACCCTGTACTGGACGCCAGTAGAAAGCTTTCAGTTCGTGAAGAAACACACGGTGCATCAGAAAAGGAATGCGCCTACGTGGTATGGGCGGTGCAGAAGCAAGCTCGCTATATCGCTGGTTCAAAGTTCACCATAGAGACCGACCACTGTCCCCTCACATGGCTGCAGTCCATGTCTAGGAAAAACGGTTGTCTTTTGCGCTGTAGCTTGGCTCTCCAACAGTACAGCTTGGATATTCGCTACAAGAAGGGTAAGCTTAACGGCAATGCCGACGGTTTGAGTCGTTGCCCCTAGAGTAACGAAAGCCTCATGCTCATCCGGGTTTCCGTGGCATTTTTACGTTCGTTCTTACGTTCTTTTCCGAAGTGTAGTCGATTGTTGGCTGATTTTAACAACTACGTTTTAACGCTTTCAAGAAATGGCTGTTTTAGCGTTCAGGGGGGGGGGGGGGGGGGGGAGGATGTGCGTAAGGAATGGGAAAGGTGTAGCGGGTTTTCTTGTTTTAAAAGCCTGGTGCATCATTGAGGAATGTGGCCTTGTGCTCGCTGCTTTGTGGTTGTGGGGCCGGCACTGTTCTGGGGTGATTGCTTGCCCACGCTGGAGACGAAAAGGTGCGAGACCTGGTTGCAAGACCAATTTCACCGGACCGGACCAGGGAGAAAAGTCACAAGAGCGCCACGAGGACTGATAACAACTCCCGGGAATTTACCAGCTACGAATTAAGGGTTCGTCACCTCTAAGGGGAATTCTGCTACTCAAACGCCGATCCTTCGCACAGCGGCTGCTGGCCCCTACGCGTCGGGATCTTCCTCCCCCGCCGGAGATGCTGTTACGGTTGGCGTCTGGTACTACGTGCAGAAAGGGATATCACCCGACCTTCTCTCACCATGCCTCGTCGAAGTGAGGCGTGACTGCTCCTGCTACGGTTGGCGTCCCGCACCACGTGCAGAAAGGAATTTCTCTCACCCGACCTTCTTCGTCGAAATGAAGCGTGACTTCTTAATTCGCCATGACCATTTCGAATGTCTGGCGGTCTGGCGGAAACTACGCAGTGTTTACAGGACTCTTTTGTGTGTGTGTGCGATTTTGGGGGACCCTTTCCTCGAACGGCCGAAGTCTTCAGAACTTCCACAAACCAGCAACGCGCAAACGAGAAGGACAAGCGTTTACAATTCCAGGAGGCGGGACGGCCTCCTCCTTGCAGCAGGCTTTCAGTGCTGGTCACGTGACGTTGACGGAATCAAGATCCCGCCCACGATTGTAGAGAGCCTTTTAAGGGGCTCCGAAATGTAGTTTTGATCACTTCATTCTCCTCTTCATTTTTCATCAACCTTTGAACAAACCGTGCAAGTTTCGCAATAGAAATCGTCTCACCCTTGCTTGGTCCCCATGGTCTACCGGATGCCTGCAGCCCGCCGACAACGCCACGTTACCCAATTGTAACGTCGGTTGAGCTTCAATAGGCAGGCGTCGCTTCAACTCGGGAGCAGTACGATACGCTACCCTAGAGTACGCAACACTGCACAAACCACCCAGTGATCGATGCGACCGTGCACGCCATGTTTACGCGGGAAATTCGCATCCTTCGGGTGCTGCGAGCCGTAGTCGCACGGCTGCGTGATCAAAATTTCAGCTAATCATTGCAAGCTTGATGTTTTCCTCGGCACCTAGCAAACTAATTTGAAAGGTTCATCGACGTGGCCACCTGCGTCGGCATACGCGGTGCGCAGCGTTTTTACTAATCGTCAGTACACATTCGGGCGCGCTAACTGCAACATCTGACAGGTAAATATGAAGTGATAAATCTAAAGCGCAAGCGTGAGGGGGGGGGAGGGTATAATCATCAGGCCGCGGCGGAAGCGCTCCATTTTCAGTGGAAAGTAAGTAACTGATTGTTATGTTGATGACAACGATAGCGGTGACTTGCTTGATTGTTTTTTTTCTTTTTAGGCTTTTAGTTGTACCTAGGCGCGTTGCTAATGACATTTGTGTGTGTGTTTGTGTGTGTGTGTGGCTATGGTGTTGGGCTGCTAAGCACCAGGTGGCGGGATCGAATCCCAGCTACGGCCGTCGCCTTTAGATGGGGGCGAAACGTAAAAACACCCGTGTACTTAGATTTAGGTGCACGTTAAAGAAACCCAGGCGGTCCAAATTATTACGGAATCTCTCACTACGGCATGCCTCGTAATCAGAGAGTGGTTCTGGCACGAGAAACCACATACTTTATTTTTTATGTTTTTTTTAAGCTACAGCTGTAAGTAGCATCATGAGCTGGCCACTAAACAGTGGGAACGCGATAAGAAAAGGTAACCACAGATCGTTTGAAACAGAATCCGCTCTGAACATGGCGCTTTGCCTGAAAAGCAGCTTTGATGCCACTCGGATGACTCAATAATAAGCTATTCAGTATGTCTTTAGAAGTAGCGACAAATAAAGGCAAATGATATCACCCTTTGAACAAAATGGACAGGAGAAATTCATGTGACCAATGTTTTTTGGAGAATTTTACCACATCAAATTACTGACTATTTACGTCCTTAACAGTAACATCTAAGACTGTACTGTGAAGTCGCTGTGTCATCATCATCATCAGCCTGATTAGGCCCACTGCCGGGCAAAGGCCTCTCCCATACTTCTCCAACTACCCCAGTCATGTACTAATTGTGGCCATGTAGTCCCTGTAAACTTCTTAATCTCATCCGCCCACCTAACTTTCTGCCGCCCCCTGCTACGCTTCCGTTCCCTTGGAATCCAGTCCGTAACCCTTAATGACCATCGGTTGTCTTCCCTCCTCATTACATGTCCTGCCCATGCCCATTTCTTTTTCTTGATTTCAACTAAGATGTCATGAACTCGCGCTTGTTCCCTCACCCAATCTGCTCCTTTCTTATCCCTTAACGTTAGACCCACCATTATTCTTTCCATAGCTCGTTGCGTCGTGCTCAATTTAAGTGTAACCCTTTTCGTAAGCCTCCAGGTTTCTGCCCCGTAAATGAGTACTGGTAAGACATAGCTGTTATACAGTTTTCTCGCTGTGTAAGATCTGGCAAAATTTAACGACTTTTCACTTTTAGGCACGCTGCTTGGACCAGAAAATTTAGTGCGATAACGTTGTACAGGACTATCAGCTGTCTCCGTTCGTGATGTCGAACAATGCGGAGCTGTTTCTCTAATAAGATTTTTCTCAAGCGATACCTCATGGCCATGTGTTTAAATATACATTTAAATACCATAAAGACGAAAAGCCAAATGCAATGCTTCATTTGCGAAGTATTGCATTACCGCTTGTCGTAGCATCTGTTTTCTTTCCTTGCACGCCTGCTTACAAGCTAAGGTATTCTGAGTACACTTTCTAACCTTCTGTTTGTCGGTAAACCAATATTTCTTTATCATTTCTGTAAGCGTTTGTTTTATTTGTGTTGGTGCTGCACTGACTTCTTCAATGCCTCCAGAGTCTCAGTGGGTTCAACCTTCAGTGCTGCTTTAATCATTTCTTTCCCTCCCATCAATTATATGCCCCACAGCGGAGGATGTACAGTCAAGGACATTATTACTCTTTAAGAATACTTTTTTTAAAAACATAATAAAGACGTTTACAAACAAACTTCTCTTCGGAAGGTTTCTTCTCTGGAATTGATCGCTGGCTCGTATCAGCGCTTTGGGACTCTACGACTGTATTCTTGCAGTGCAGGCAAGTTGCTGACACTTCTTTACATTTACGGCTACCCCAAAGACAACGAGGCTGATTTGCTAAGAATGCCATCATTTATTCAAGAATGACAGCAACATGTAATGCTACCAACGCTATGGTTGCTGGTATTGGTACCACTACTGCTCCTAAAACTATCGGTGTTAATACTACTGTATATATTATTATTGTTATTATTATTATTATTATTTCTTCTTATAACAGCTCATGAGCAGCTGCTTAATTTTTGAGAGTAAAGATGGAGCAGAGCAGCAATTACTACCGGAGAAAAACCGCAAGAAGGAAAAGTAAGAAGAAGAGGAACCAGAAGAAGAATAAACCGATTGGCGAAGAGCAGCTTTACAAGGCTCATCCAGAGACCGTCGAAGGCTTGTAATTTCTCCTGCAGTGCTGAAAATGATGCACGAAGATGTGCACCGGGAGAAGGAGGCGCACCATCCACCCGACGCTGAACAAGAGCACCACAGCGGCGATGAACGTGCAGAGGCCGGAGGCCAAGCGTCGCCCACCGGAGGACCAGGGTCGCCCATCGGGGGACTAGGGTCGCCCACCGAGGGCCAGGGTTCACCCACCGGCGGCCTAGAGCCGCCCAACGTGGGCCAGGGGCCACCCACCGGCGGCCTAGGGTTTCCCACTAGCGGTCAGATGTCGCCCACCGACGGCAACGGATCGCCCACCAACGGTCAGATGTCGCCCACTGACGGCATCGTATCGCCCACCGGCGACAAGCCCGCAGACAAAAACGGTCAAATCTGGCACCAGGATGGCGAACCCGTACACCACGGCGAAGGCGGTAGCGGAAAACAACGCTCGCCCGAGGAACCCAAGAAGCCAGGTGAGCCCGGAGACGCAGCCGCCGTGATCGCACGGGAAGCTCTTGAAGACACCATACTGCTCGACGTCAATCCCATGGTAAGTTGACGCATAAACCATACAAGGTAGCTTAGAATAACTTGTTGATGGGTGAGTTACTGCACATTAGCGAACAGCTTTATAACTGCGCGAAGAAACGACCACATAGGGACTGCGCCTGTCTTTGTGTGCTCTCTCTGTGGTCGTTTGCTCGCGCAGTTATAAAACTGTTAACCGTACAACGATCGCATACATGAACACATCGTAGATAACTGTATGTTTATCTAGGAGGTGTGGCTGTAGTGGCCCAAAGAAGCTGAGGCGTCTCAGAAGGTAACGGATTTGATCGCATACCGTGGCGTTTCTTTCTCAAACGGCAGTTTACGTGCAGCCACAATGGCAGTAAAGCCCATTGTAGTGCATGAAAAATATTTTCACACATTTTGGAGTTTGTTCTGTCTCGCAACAATAATCATCACTCTTTCGTACGCTTCCTTTATGTACCGCGCTGCACTAGCTATGCATTCCTGTCAGGAACCCTCAGTCTTGAACGCAGATACCCGCATACAGTTAGGGACCTGAATATAGAAAAAAAATTATTCAGGATAAAGTATTTGTTTAGGAAGGCTAAGAGAGAGTTGTGCGTTGAAGTAATATTAATCGCATACATAATTTTAAATAAGGCGACACAGGCAAGACGGAAGACTATCAAGCGCCGACTAACAACTTCCTTTCTTGCACTCCTTTATCTTACTTTATGTACAAGATTTTGATAGCCTCGTAGCGCGAGTGTAAGCCACGCCGCTACCCTCGAAGCCAGGTGCTGCCACCTGGTGAGAGCTGCGGGAGGCTGTGGCAGACGGGAGAGAGTGGCTGCACGTGCCGTGCGTTTCCGCATGTTGTATTTTTAGAGGTGTTCTTGCCACATCTGCTGAGTGGGATTTAGAAATGTTATTCGTGTGGGCGACACTGGGTCGTCGTTGGCTGGACTAACAACTAGCGACAGAGCACGGGGCTAATTAAGAGCCTTGCGACGTACGCGGATACACGAGGAGCGTGTGTTTGTGTGGTGTGTATTCACTGCATAAGGTTCCCGCAGCGATTGAGAAACACCTCTTAAAAAAAGAAAATACGCCGTGCCCAGCAAATTTGTGCGGGTAGGTATTTGTTTTGCAGCGTTCTACCTTCCTACCCGGCGGGCCGGCGATAACAGCGCCGTTTACGGCTTTTTCGGCGTCTTTACTTTTGGGCCTGCTCGGTTAACTTTCGGGACGGAACGCCCACAGATGTCAACCGTGCCCGAAACTGCGTTTTGGATACGAAAGGCTTCGCCAACTTCGTAACTTGCACAAATAAAGCGACTGCAGGGAAGCGTACGGTTTTTATGTCCTCTGTTTTTCGTGCACATGAATAAACTGCCGTCAAGCACTCCTGATCGCGAAAAGGGGGGCTGCAGGCTTACCCACTCTACGAGCTAGCAGGAAAGTGTGGAGGACGTCACGCGACATTGTTTTGCTGTAGCGTCCATGTTGTCAGGGCACAATCACGGTTTTCGTACGGTGGCGTGAGCTCATGTGTGTGCTGGTTCGTTGATGTGCACTGGTAAAGGCGTCGTAGGTGTTGGTTTTGGGTATAGTCTCCGGGTTCTGTGCCGAGGTGTAGGTAGGCCGTGCTCTTCCGGCTGTTGGGGCCAGGTTGCACTCGAAGGTTGCACACCGCGTTCCGCAATCACGGCCGACATGGGAGTTCTGTTGGGATCTTCGGTGGATTCATGCTATGGTGTCGTCAGAGACTGAAAGCGCTGTGCTTCAGAATGTGCGATAAACACTTGGAAGTGAGTGACAATTGCGCAGTGGTCCTTCTCTTGACGACGGCTGATGCACTTCCGGCACGCAAAACAGCCATGCAGGTGGATGAGAAGAAGCGGCAGCCTAGAGTAATAAAGAGGCACAAATGACCGCAGACATCTTGTCTGTGCGCCCTTGGGGCGCAAGGAAGTGAAAGTTCGCGGATGCGGCGCGAGAAGAACGTACGCCTGAGCGCACATCAAACGGTTGATGGCCGCACGAAGGCTCGGTCAACGCACTAACTGCATGCATATGCGCTTACGGTTCGGCACCGCGGAACTTCGTTTCCGTGACGTTTCACTTCCCGTGAGGACAATATGCTTCACGCTGCAGTAGGGGTGTAACGCAACAGCGTTAAGGACCTGGTATCGCAGAAAATCAGGCGTCGGACGCGACGCCGGACGAATTTTACACGAAATTCCGTACCACGCACACCCAACCAGTCTTCGACCAACAAAGTTGCCCATACCTTGTCTTTCATTCTTTACAATTTATTCCTAGGAATTTGACAGTGTCAGACCACAAACAAATGTAATGAAAAAGAAAGAAAGAACACCGCCAACGCATATCTGTTATCTTAGCTCTTCTCAGATTGAAATATTAAAATTGCGAAACAATAACAGGAGATTCGACCCACGAAAGAGGCCGCGTTTCTACCAGAAAGCTTGCCTTCGTGCTTACAGTTCGCCGCCAGGGTTTGCCGGTAAACGTTACGGTTAAATAAGCTGCAGTTGTTGGGAAGCATGAAAAACAGGTAGGGGTCTTTGAATGCTATGGCGCTTTTAAACGCCTAATGGCGCTTTCCTTTGCTGCCCTATTATCGCGGCAGCGTTAAGGGCCCCTTGTCGCAAAAAATCCGCTTTCGTCGTGGGGCTCCGTTTGGCGAAAAATCATTCCCAACAACAACAACGCTGGTCTTGTGAGTGGCGCAGACTGCTTACTGAATTGAAATCCTCCAACTAATATACGTCAGGAAAATCGTAAAGTGCGACCCAAACATAACCTACAGAGGTGATATCCTCGGAGTGTATTTTGTATTTGCCAAGAAACATAATTCTGTTGCGCGGAAACTCAAACAAAAACCCCTTTTCCGAGCAGCGCAGCTCCTTGTAACAACACCATCGCGCTCGCGCCTCCGCGCAACCGCAAGAAAGCTGCGGTTGCCGGGAAGCGTGACAAGCAGTCGGGGATCTTTGAAATCTATCGCGTTCCACTCTGAGGGGCGAAGCTTTAAGCGCTCTCCAGATTTTTCGCCGGCGCGCTGTGCCATGGTCACGTCTCAGCGGCACGCGCCCGCTCGAAACTTGTTATTTAAGTTATGCGGTTTGACGGGCCAAAACCACGATTTCTCTATGAGGCACATCGAAGTGGGACACTCCGCATTAAATTTGACCACCTGACTTTTCTTTCACATGCGCCAAAATCGAAGTACATGGGTGTTCTTGCACTTCGCCCCCATCGAAATATTATATATATATATATATATTTTATTTCGAGCTGTGGCGCTAGCTGACACTCGCAGGGTTAGTTCTTGTAGGAACACATAAATACCCCGGAAGGTGAATGGGAAAACGGCGCCGCGGTAGCAAAATTGGTAGAGCATCACACGTGCAATGCGAAGTCGTCGTCGTTCCCCACCAGCGGCAAGTTGTTTTTTCATCCACTTGCAATTCCATTAATTTATTATGTCTTTATTTCAATTAGTAAGTAGAAGTAATCTCCCCTGTGTAGTCCTTGGTGTCTTCATTGGCTTCTCATATATATATATATATATATGTATATATATTATTACGATATTATCGGTAGATACCCGAGAGACGATATATATATATATATATGAACGACACCAAGGCAAGCCTTCGGTGAATTATTCGTTTTAGTTGAAATGTCGAAATCAGAAAGGGAAATGGAGGTGGAGGAATACACTGATGCGATAAAAACTCACGCCTAGCACTACGCCTGCGATGCGCGAGCATCGCCGGACGCTATAGCGCATAGCGCCTAACGCTATGACAAGGAAGGCGTTGAAGATGTACATCCTGCACAAAAGACACAACTTTAATCACACGCAAATTTTATGTTTACGCACTACACAACTCACAAGATATGCCGAAGTGCATACTTCAAATCAGGCAGGTTGAGAGCGTGAGACGTCTACGAAGCGATGTCACGTAGACGAAAGCGACTCGTGATGCTTGTCGAGTGATAGGACAGCGACGACAGTGTGTGGGAGAAAAGTACGACACGTATCAAGCAACAATTAGGTGTTCTGCACCTCTTGTGTCACAGTGGCACATATCCGTTCTGGAAGATTGGCAAAGAATGATCGCCCACCCGTGCGAACGAACTAAATGGCGAGATAAAAGAAAATTAAGTATACGAAATAGCCGCCTGGATATATTGCGCCATTCCATTAAGACGCATGTGCGTTTTAGAGATACCTTTGAGCCTACACAATACGTTCAGGTTCTGTCTAGCAATTTACTTTTTATTCAGCAGAACAGAAAGGGTCTTGCTGGTACAACTTTTTCGGTGAGCGTACAAGGCTTGTACAAGCCCGTTTGCTAGTTAGTATAGCATACGGCGCAGATATAGCCTTCGTAAATGTTTCCACAAATATTTCTGCCAACATACGGAAGACCCACAGTATCCAGCGCAGACAACAAACCCAGGAGGATTTGCAAGGAATGCTCTCCTTAAGAAATTCATCCCAAAAAGGGTTAAAATAAACCATGTGCCCCACCCCCCCTGAATGGCTTTTGACTGAGGCCTAGGAAAGGGCTTTATTGTCGGAGAACACTCATCCGATCCCACCTTCTAGCACGTTTAAATTTTTGTTGTTGTTGAAGACACCCAGAATGAGGCAAGACAGAAACCAGCATACGTATCACAAAGTACCTGGTATGACGCAAGGAAGACTTTGCAATGATACAAATGGGCAGGTATAGAAAACCTTGGGCCCTTTGACGTAAAGCTGTTCCGATATGTTTTTAGTCCAATCTGCTGTCGTCAAATTTACGTAACCGCCTACGCAAACAACCGGCGGTGACTCGTAGCGTTGCCTCAACAACTCAATCAAACGCTCTCCTCGTTCTTAAGCGGGCACTTCATTTGCTTCGAAAACGAAAAACATTGCCTACATTGAGCGCTGGCCAGAGGCGAGGAGCATGTTCAAGTGGAGATGGTTTCGATGGTGCCCAGCCAGCGCGCTTAAAATAGATAACAGGATGAGAAGAGGGTGGTGCCGGCGTCTGCGATTGGTCCGCTTTTCCTTAGTTGCGGTGGCTGGTTGAAAACCGCGACGGCGTGCAAGGGAAGGTTGAGAATACCTCAAAAGTGGATCGTCAGCAAAGAAGAGTTTCCAGAGCGATATTGTAAACGTGCCTAAAGTGCCCGATAACGTTATATGGCCGCGCAAACAGTTTTATTATAGGCAATAAACCCATGCTCTCCAGCAGGTGCCCCTAGCTAATGCCTGAGCGATCGGCGGCAGGGGCGCTCTCCTGCTGTTCAGAAAAAAAAATTAATTTTGTTCGGCATAGTAATGCATTTTTAACGCGTACACGTCAATTTGGCGCGGTGATTTCTCGCAGTTTTGTGACGTAGCGTGACAAATAGGTGGGTGCAGCCCGAATGTTTTATACCAGTAGAAGTGGGCTAATGGTGAAAAGGCGTCAAATGAGAAATTATGTTTCTTTTGTTCGGTCTCATCATGCATAATCAATGTGCACAGGGCATATCAGATGGGGAGCTATTGCGGTTTTCCTGACATCGCGTGACAGACAGGCGAAATGTAGTTGGTCCCAAAAAATTTTTGACCAATGGTGGAGGGCTGATTGCGGAACGGAATAGAAAACTCTGGAATAGCTTTAGGCTGTAGGGTCCCTTGTTATACGAAAATTTGAAGTATTGCGTTCGCAAGATTTATGCGTAGTTTTTTGACGAAGATGTTTTTCTAACAAAAGCGCTGTGTAGCTGCGGTATTACGGCCAGTGCACAATTAGCTCATATGATTTCACCGTGTCGCTACGATTTGAAATGTACGTAAAGAACGGTGTACGTGCCAAGTCGAAGTATGTTAATAGTTCGTTGATAATGTTTCGTGAAAGAACCTAACTCGGAACGGAAGCTGCATTTATTAAAATAAAATTGTCAAGCAGGGTCTACTTTTCAGGTCGGCAAGAAGTTATTGCTTCAAATGAAGCTTGCTTTGCTACAGTCACATTTTATTCTGGCGTCTTGCAAGTTGCCTTCTAAAACTGCCGTTTTTGTTGGTAGATTTATTTATTCATGGGGCCTGACATCTCAAGGCAACACTCGGTCTATGAGTGGCCGAGCTGCGACCCGGTCCACCCGATCGCTCACCACCAGTGCTATGACCAATCAGACCAGATAGTTACCCTTGCAGGTGCGTTACCCGTTGCTGGTGTTCAACTTGTTCCTGTGGTTCCTGGGAGCCATGCTTATCGCCACCTCCACGTTCCTCTACCTGACCGCGATGAACACGGCCGAAGATGCGGCCTTGCTCTCACGCCTGGACCTGATGGGCGTGCTCATCAGTCGCCTCGAGACCGTCGTGTTTTTCGGGGGCATGTCGCTCTTCACCGTCTCCTTCTGCGGCTGCGTGGGCGCGCTGCGCGAGAACAGCTTCCTGCTCAAGCTCTACTCGTACGCCCTCACCGTGCTCATCATAATCAACATGCTGGTCGGCCTCGTCGTACTGTTCATGCCCGGTGCGTGGCTCGACTCGTTTTCAGCGAATAGCTCTTTCGGTCTATACCGCGTCGGGTTTCCTGGTGACCGGCGGCCTTTCAGCGCGCACAGGCTGAGAGAAGAGCGCCAGTTCCAGAGAGCGAGCACTCGCCGGGCACGGGGCAGCCCTCCTCCTCTGCTGCTGCCCTATCCCGCTTTGGTGGCTGCGGGAAAAGAGGAGGGCGGTCGCAAACCGTGCTGCCGGTCGCGCCCCTGGAGCCAGTGCGCGTGTAACGAATTGTCTTAGATAAGATGTCCCAGTTGACGTTAGCCAAGCTGTTTAACGAAAAAATAAATTAAACAACACCGTGCACGCTGCAATTTTAACATCTACGGTGTTCGGTCGTCGAAGGACTGGTAGCGGAACGCCGTAAGTCTTAGAATGGTAACTTGTACATTGCTCCTCCAACCTTACTTTTTTTTCGTTGAACAGCTTCGCCATAGTTAGCTGGAACACACGGTATATCGCCACCTATACAACCGCTACCAATGTGTTGATATCCGACTAGGTTCATTGCGGAATACGCATAGAAGCAATAAGGGCCACCTAGATGCCCCCACTTGATTCCTTTGATAAAGTGAATAGCTTCCTAGAAGCTTGGCCTTTCGTCTTGCCATTGGCTTAATCGTTGATTACGCCAGCCCTCTGAAGCTTATAAGCAATACCGCGATAGAAAGACGCCTATGCAAAGGGTGCGTGCTCTGACGCAAGCAAGTCGTGGGGCACGTTTGTCGCCGAACGTCAACTATTACAACTATATATTAACTATTACAACTCTATAGAGCCATGGCGAGTCTGAAGGTTTGCAAGAAGCTTCGTTCGTGCTCTCGCGAAATAGTACCCTCCTCTTCTCTTACCCCCACCCGTGGCGGCTCTCGACGCCGCAGAGAGCACACACGTGAAAAATCGGCCTATTTGCATATACCTTACCTGCTACTGTTACAGATGTGCTAGTGAACAGCTTTCTTGGCTGTGGAATTACGTATTAAAACAAGAAATGCTAATAAAATACTCATTTCATCAAATATAAGCCTCCAAGCGGATTTCTTTAATAAAGTTAATAGCGTTTGAGAAGCGTTCGGCTATTCGCTTTCGTTGACAATCGTCGTTGATTGCGGATGCACAGTTATTTTTGAATGAGAGCCAATTCTTAGCTCATCCAAGGCCGCACGAGAGGTTAAATTTAGTTTGGTTGCGTCATGCGTGGTTCGACAGCGGCGCCATCTGCTCACGCGACACAAGTATGATTGAGCAATAACTTCCTTGCTTTATGCAGCAATGCCAATGTATGGCGCACATCATTCGTTTGCGCATTACAAAACCTACATTCTTCATTCTGATACAGCTAGGGAGCGGGGTGGGTGGGTGGAGAAGGATGTCATGCGACCGAATCTTGCAATTGTGCTCGCTTCCCATTCGTAGTGGGCCCGCCGTAGTCAAAGGTGGTATGTGCAAACTGGTATTCTTCTGTCTTGCTGTCCGAATCCCTTCACGCCATTTCTGTGTCCTACGGGCAAACGCAAGGGCGCCATAGCTTAGAAAGGGTGAAATTTCTGCAAAACATAGCACACCTTTTAGCCTTTTTAGCTCCCGATGAGCGTATCGTAATGTTCACGCGTGCCCTCGTCAGTTTACAATTAGCACACGTTTAACATTAATCAAAGATGCCTACTATGGCTGAGTGAGCTTTGTGAAATCAGACCACTCCTGCTAGGATCAAAAGACGTGCTTCCGAGCTGTGCCTCTCTGGACGTGGAGGGAGAAGGTAACCTTAGCCGCGATCGTGTCACGCGTGGTGCAACAACGGCACCATCTGTGCAGACGACCGATGTATGCTCAAGTAGCGGCATGTGTCCTCTGTAAAATGACACCAAGGTCGCTTGCAAAGGTATAGGTGATAATAGCATGGGACATGTTATTGTTACGTGCCCGTTTAGGAAGCGACCTCCTATGCTGACCTAACCGAAAGACGTCTCACCTCAAAAAGAGAGTAGAAATTAACTGTTGGAACACGGCGGAGAGAATCAGTTCGACTACACTGTGCAAACATTGACGTTTACTATGTTCAACAAGCAAAACAAATGCCAAATAGGAGGAAAAATTCAGGAACCTCATACGATGTCAAACAGCACTTACATATGTATAGACATCAGGATTAGAATTACAAAAGTATGCTGTAGGTTGCCTCTAGCAAAAAATAAATATAAATAAATAAATAAATAAATAAAGTTCTGCAAGGTATAACACGAGTTTCAAATAAGTTAAGACCTAATATTTATATTCCCATTAGGAAAAGAACTATACGAATTTTCAATAAGTTATTAAAACGATAAATTTTGCAAGAGAAGCGTCGACTACCTGCAGCAGAACGGTGCAACATAAGCTTCTCAATAAAGAATAAAAATTCAATACAAAGCTGTTGCTTAAAAGAAAGTACTGTGTTTAATATGTGGCTCTCTTTCTCTCTTAGGAACGAGCAGTCTCGCAAAACGCACAGCGAGGTTGTTCCCAAAAAGTATCTGTGAGAATTGTCGTCCCATTTTTTTTTTTGAATAAGTAGCAGGCTGCGCAAGCGTAATCATGGTATGCTCTTTAAAGTGTTCTAATGTGATAAATATACCATATTTTCATATGAGTCAGAGTACAACCTATTGCTGTGTGAATTCAGGGACAGTAAATAACGTTATTGTAATCGCACTCAGTGGTTACCTGATACTATAGCACACTTTAATTGCACCAGACAGCGAAGTGTAGATCATCAGCTCATACCATGCTGTTGAGTTGAATTGCTGGTTAGGCGAGTTGGTTATGCATTGCGAAATGATTGTTGTGGTACAAGACGCAAACGAAGAAGGGGATGCACAGGACACACGAAGTATTCCTTACAACTCATTTATTTCGAAACACAACATGCGCTAATGTATAGGACACGGTATAGTAAGGGAACATTCAACGCGCACTAGTATCCAGGTAAAGAATTTCTTTGTTTCAAAGAGGGGGAAGGCATGCTTACACAATTGTTACCGACCTGTCTTATCGCCATGGATTCGATGATTTCCCTGTTGCATTTGTCCTCGCTCCGGCCTACTATTGAATGCGCGATTAAACAAGGCTTGCAAAGGCAACCCCTGCAGTGAATAATAAAGATAACCGTCGTTTTTTTTTGTTGTTGTTGAAATGTATGGTTGTGCACTTTCAGACGATTATTAGGGCACCACACTATTTTACCAACGCAACTTTGACCACACGAGAGTAGGATGTGGTAGATCACTACCTGTTTGCAATGGATATATTTGTCTTTATGTTTTGTAGTGCCATCTGAGGGATTCTCTTTGCAGGAGCACAAGCGTGAATGTTTCAGGGGCGCCGAAAACAGCACTTTTACTGAGGCTTGTTGCCCGACCCTTTTTAGGCTGTGTGACTGGCGATGAATACAAGGTGGAAAAAACACCTTCTGCCTTTCTCTGTTTTAATGGTTGTATATAATTCGGAATGCCAGAGCGCATGTTCCTGATTCGTTTCAGCAACCATTCGGCTATAGACACGAACACGAGTTCTGGAAAACATGCGTGCTTGAGACTCTGTCTGCTTCGAAAAGAGAACCTCAGGTATGCGACAATGTGACTAATTCAGAGCGTTCGTATAGTACACATTTGAAATGCTGCACTTCGCCAATTTTGAATGCGCTTTCTTATAATGTAGACATGTATAATCGACTTGGTACGCTTGTACGTCTATGGATAACACGACGTTTCGCTAAGAAATTAACTGGAATGTCAGTGGTTTTCTCCGCAATGTTCGGGAATTAATATCTCGAAAGTGGTGCCAACCTGAGAATTGGTTCCAAGTGGATCCGCCTTGCGAAATGAATGGCTAGAATTTGTAAATTGAAATATGGGCCATCAGGTAAATAATTATAAAATTAATTCGTGATTTTTTGTAAGTTAGATGATAACATATTGTCACGTGGTGGTGACGTTGAAGAACACAGTAGCAAATACTGTGAAAGACAAAACTAACTTTTATTGGGCGAACCTGTGCCCACAAAAACAGGCTACACTTATAGCACAACGAAAGCGGCGAACACGGTCGGCGATCGTCGAAAATCTGATCAGCGGGTCAAGTGCGTCGGCTTTTATACAGCATTCATCGAAGGTTCCAGACTAATCGTTGGGACCCGCATGCCTTCCACAAAGTTCTACAACATTCGAGTCACGCGGTGAAATCAGATAACACAAGGTTCGGCGACAACAGACAGCGGATCGAAGCATCGATAACTTTCCACAAACTTCGGATACATGCAGACGCGTCCCGCGGTGTGCGATAACATTTGTTAGGCGGCGAAACGTGGTCGCCCGTTAAATATAAGTACACGTGTCAATACCCCCCTCTTAAATAGCATCGACCCGATGCTGCAAACAAACGAAAGTAATAAAAGAAAAGCACTCCTAACAAAGAAAACAATAAAATAAGGAAGTTCGTCAGCGTCCGTAAAAGGGTTTAAGACGCACCACGTGGACCACTTCAGATCGTGCGCGGCGTCGCTGTGAATGCGAAATGCCGTCTGGCACGACCTCATAGTCCAGTGCGCCAATACGTCGGATGACCTTGTAGGGTCCGAAATATCGTCGCAGTAGTTTTTCACTGAGTCCTCGTCGGCGTATCGGGGTCCACACCCAAACACGGTCGCCGGGCTGGCGGCGGCGGCGGCGGACGACGGAATTGCGTCGTTGCAGGGCCCTGGCGTGGTCGCGGAGGGGGACCTTGACGGCGTGCGACGGCGGCGTATGTCGTCGCTTCTGGCTGGGGCTGCGGTAATTGAGGTTGCAGCTCGGGAACTCTAAGCGATCGGTGCACCTCTTCTTTCACGATGGCGGCGATCGAAGCCACTTGGGGCTGCGACGAAGGCAGGACCTTGCGCAGTTCTTCGCGCACAATGGCCCTGATGGTCTCCTGAAGGTCGCTGGAATCCAGTCATTGGATGGCGTACTGCGGCGTGAGCCCCTGGCCGGTATATTGCCGTGTGCGCATATCCAGAGTTTTCTCGATCGTCGATGCCTCTGCAGAAAACTCAGCTACAGTCTTCAGCGGGTTACGAATAAGTCCTGCGAAAAGTTCTTGCTTGACGCCCCGCATCAGGAAGCGGACTTTTTTCTCCTCTGACATTTCCGGGTCGGCGTGCCGGAAAAGACGGGCCATCTCCTCCGTGAATATCGCGATCATCTCATTTGGCAGCTGCACTCTGGTTTCTAGTAGTGCTTGGGCTCGCTCTTTTCGCACGACGCTCGTAGACGTTTGCAAGAAGCCGCTTCGGAACAGGTCCCATGTCGTTAAGGTGGCTTCTCGATTCTCGAACCAGGTCCTGGCGGCGTCTTCCAGTGCGAAATAGACATGCCGAAGCTTGTCGTCGCTGTCCCAACTGTTAAACGTAGCTACCCTCTCATACGTCTCGAGCCAGGTTTCCGGGTCCTCGAATGTTGATCCGCGGAACGTCGGAGGCTCCCTGGGCTGCTGCAGCACGATGGGGGAGGCTGGGGCTGCCATTGGGGTTGCGTTGTCCACAATATTCTTGGTCTTCTCAGGTAGAAGTCCGTGCTCCGGGGGCAGCCGTTGAAGACGGCGGCTTGCTCGATGCTCCGGGACTACGTTGGTGTTCTCTTTGCGGTCCGGGCTTGGATCACGGCTTGTCGGGGGCGTCCGGTACATGAACGAAAAGCACCTCCACCAGATGTCACGTGGTGGTGACGTTGAAGAACACAGCAGCAAATACTGTGAAAGACAAAACTAACTTTTATTGGGCGAACCTGTGCCCACAAAAACAGGCTACACTTATAGCACAACGATAGCGGCGAACACGGTCGGGGATCGTCGAAAATCTGATCAGCGGGTGAAGTGCGTCGGCTTTCATACAGCATTCATCGAATGTTCCAGACTAATCGTGGGGCCCGCATGCCTTCCACAATGTTCTACAACATTCGAGTCACGCGATGAAATCAGATAACACAAGGTTCGGCGACAACAGACAGCGGATCGAAGCATCGATAACTTTCCAGAAACTTCGGATACATGCAGACGCGTCCCGCGCTGTGCGATAACATTTGTTAGGCGGCGAAACGTGGTCGCCCGTTAAATATAAGTACACGTGTCAATAGTTGAAATGTTTGTGCAAGGAATGTCCGCCTCTTCCTGTAGACCAGCTCATGAACTAGAATTGTGATATCTGCCACAAGCAACCTTTAAATACAAATACAAATACAAAAGCCTTTAAATGCTTTTGAATGTGTTCACTGAAACACCCTGAATATTGTCCGTATTCAACATTAATTGGCTGGTATTGCGCGGCGCGGTCAGATGCACCCGTCATTTTTGCGAACGCGTTTCTCCGAATGTTCTGTTTTTAAGTTTTGTCCGTTTGCCAACTGCGCTCTGAAGCCCTCGCTCTTACACAATGTTGATAGAAGCTACGCTGACCCCTTTACAAACGTTAGGTCGCCCTGGGGGTTACTCGCTGTTTACGCTCTACCTAGGAGCTCAATTAAGTAAAATGCACAAGGCCTTCTAATACAGTAAAATTCTGCACATCCTCAGAAGTCCTTTGCGGTTGCGGTATATCGTCGAATTTTTCCAGCCATAACCCGTCAAACTGATGAACAACCATATGCAATGAAGGTAGGTAATCGAAAAAACCCCAGGGGAAGACGTGTTCAAGTAAACAGGAACACGTCGCGCTCGGTGACCGCGGAAACTGGCGTTCAAAACTGTAGTTAAGAAGCGCGGAAGCAGGAGCGAGTGAATTGACCTTAGTGTGGTCTCTCGCTTCAACGCGAACTAACGTCGAAAGCACAGCGCATGCGAAGCTACCTGCACTCGGTGCCTGTACTTTGTCCCGCGCGGGTGCACACTTAGTCCACAGCGCAGATCGCTTGCAAGATACGGCGGGCGCGCCAAAACCAGCAGTAGCCGGAGCAGAACGCCCCCCCCGCACTCTTCCTCGCCTCCTTGGCCCCCTTGCTTCGCACACAAAAAACGGTGCGCTTCTGCCACTAAGCCTTCCTCCTTAACTAGCGCGAGATTGAGTCGCGATCCTCGGCTCACACTCGCAAGTTTTCACTCGCTCGTACGGCGCACGGCGACGATGTTATCGTGTTTGTAATTTATACGGAACATCACGGCAAAGACGACGGCAACAGCAGAACTGCGCTTGGAGTGTCCATACAACTGCTATCTCAATAAAACCCTAGAGGGCAGGGGCACCCTTAGTCTATAGAGGGGTGATGCTGTCAAGGCCGAATCTACCAATACACGGTGGGAAGGGCACAAGTCGGAGAGGACAGGTTGCACCGGGTGGACAAGGAGATTAGTGTAGGAGGAGAGTAGCATTGCTGCAGCTGCCTAGAGATGTATGTTGAAGTACGGACGAGGAGCGTGCTGCCAATACAATCGAGCAAAGCGCCACGCGTTTGGAAGCGCGTAGGTTGGCGTAGCGTTAACGCAAATGAAATGGTGTCAAGCTCAGAAAGCTAAGCGGCAAGGTTGGAACCCGAGTCAGTACCCATGGGCTACTCATATATCCTAAATTATTATAAAGGGGTCAGACTGAAGTACCCACCCCCAGATAAGGATCTAAGCAGAGAGGATGCTGTTGCATGGCGACAACTGCAGACGGGTACTTTCCCAAATCTAAACCTTCTCAATAAAATTTTCCCTACACAGTATGAGGCTAAGTGCCCATGGTGCGCAAAGAAACCAGATCTATACCACATATCATGGGCCTGTTAAAATATTGAGTCCCCAACTGTCTATAAAATTAAAAACCCGAGTGCGGAACAGTGGGAGAGTATGCTTTCCAGCGTAAGCTTGAACGGCCAAAAGCGCCTTGGACTAGGGCACCAACCCTGTGATTGCAAACAGAAGAATCCATCAGAAGATGGAAGAGGCCGTCTGAAGCCGCGAAGATCTCTTTTCTAGAGCCCAATAAATGTTTTCCGATCCGATCCTAAGGTTGGTTCAAGGAGCATATAATTACGAATAGCAGCGTGAAACTCAAGAGAGGGCCGAACCCACGCATGCCAGGCAAGCAAACTTAGGCAGCTGAAGGTTTAACGCGAGCAACGACCCAAATTTTCACGTATTCTATGTTACATCAATCATTAGACTGCTTGGTTGCGATCTGGTTGCATGTGCGGCACAGTAGAGGGGATACTGGTGAGACAGCGACGTAAAAACCTTTAGTGCGCTCAGTACGAGAGTACATACTGCGGGTACACGAACCGCGTCAAGGGAGAACCTGCCCCGTCCACCACCCCCAAGCTAGTAAACCACGCTCAAAACATTTTCAAGAGCAAAATTCCTCATTTGTATGTCCTTTTTTTGAAAAACCACGGTTGCTAAACACTTTGCATGTGTGCAATCAGTTCGCAACAGTTGCCTTCAAATGATGGTCAACTGTTGTCGAACGTCGTCAGATCGCATCCACATTGCAGCTACGTCTGCATTCAAGCCAGTCTTTTTCGTGTGCGCCAAGAGTGCGAACAATAGCCTTGTTCTACTTTGTCGATTTCGTCGTCTTCTCCACGTGCATTTAACACCGATTGCCACGAGATGCGTTAGTCCTTTCATATCGCCGAACGAAAAGCAACTTATAGAAATAAGTGAATATATGTGCTGTAAGTCTTCTAGAACAACTAACACTTTCATTGCGACTTCTCCTGCCTGTTTCTTGTCAACAGTTTGGAAGAGCTTCGCAAAGGAACTTAGGCAGTTCTGTTCAAAAAACCGCGTTGCCAAACTTGTGACTTATGGTGGGACTTCGAGCATCGCTACCAATCGCGACGCGTTGTTTTACATACGTACTTTGTGCAGGGACTCCGATGGTCATGATGGTCGAGTTCCCGTACGGAGGCTGGTGTTTCGCTGGCTGAAGTACGTCGCTTCCCCAAATTGGGGTAGTCGAGGCACTGAATTTTTGGTAGTGGGGCATGGCGCGTGCGCCTGCCCCCCTACCCTGACAACCAAAAACAAGAAATGTTTGTCTTGTCCGCTTGCGACCTGCCGCTGCGGCTGTAAGCGATGTGTGCTTGAACGTGCGCATCTCTGAGAAGCTTTCTTTTCGGAAGCTCCTACCATATCGGAATAATAAAATTACATTGGGAGAATTAAGTTCGCGTATCCAACTAACTTGTTGGAATTTATCAGCATGAAAAATCTTAGTTTTCACTTAAAGTGTGCTCGAACAACTGGACACGTCTGTGTCTTACATAACTTAAAGCAAGGCAACGTCGAAGGCCATATTTACGTCTTTCAAGCCTCTAGCGCATCAAATGAACTCAAATGAATTCCGTTGTGACCTTTCAGTGCAAGATACACTTGTTACACGTTTTCAGATCTTCTGTGAGCCTACGCATAGGGTCCGCCTTCATGTGCCATTTCATGCGTCTTCTTGAGACGCCCGGCGTCATGTTGATAGAAGGGAGCCGCGCGCATGACGTGTAAACCAGCCTTACGGGGCCCCATGCGCTGTCGTTCGTCAAACGACACCCTCCACATTCCAAACAACCAGCATAAAAATTACTGGCTCGTGTTTCTCTCAGCCAACTCCTCTCCACAACCAAAGCATTGATTTCACCTGACACGGTGCGCGTCATAAAGAACTGGCAGGGTTTTCCCGCCTTGCGACCTTGAATCGTACCTTTGCATATTGTGGGCGCGCTTCTGTGTTCTGTAATTTGGCGAAAAACCCAACAGCGACCGGAAAGCGTCGGGGGTACGCTAAGCAAGCATCGCTTTAGGAGTTATATACTCTATTGCAATAAAGAGATTGTTACTGCAGAATTTGTAATTCATTAATTAGTTTCCAACAGACTTCCGGTATCATGATGAAGCAGCGTTGACACCATGACCCTGGTGCGCAGAGAAACGCCTTAGTGCCCACTTCAAGCCACGCGTGTGGATATTTTTGCCACGCCTGGAGCAATTTCTGCCAAAACGCAATAAAAGATTGTATGAAATCTCGTCTAGCCGTGAAGTAATTTCTTATGTTAGGAACAAAAAAGGAGAAGGCCGACCAAGAGTAGCACTGTATTTCTCACTCCCCTTCCACGAACTCTTTCTGTGTAGACGCCGCAACGCGAAAGCTTTTGACGACACCATTTGGGTCAGCGTTTTGTTTTTCTACTCTTAGTATCTATTTCTGCTCGTTCGGCCTGCTTCTCGGGAACAAGGCTGTCCTCGGCTCGCGTTTTCTCTCCCCGAGAGCAAAGTTCGGGCTTTACCTCAACGCTTTTCTGGGGAATGATACTTGATATCGAGTGCCGAAGCCTTAGACACCAACGTGGACCGGTTCCTTTCGTGACGCGTCTCACCACGTAAGTGGCTTCGAATGGCGTCGCTTCAAGCAGAATTTGCTCCCTTTCACTCTTCGTAGCTCGCCGTTTGAAATAATTGCAATTGGGCAGATCAACTATGAAAAGAATGCTTGCTATCGAAACTGGAACGTTTTTAGCCGCCTGAAGTATCTTTCACATGATTCGATTTTCATCGCACTGGCAGTGCGATTTCCGTCGCCTGCCACGAAAATAGCAGTCGCAGTGGTGACCCCTCGCCCACCCCCTTTTCGACTTTGAACGGCCGCTTGGTCGCATGTCGCACCGATCGCTGCTACTAGTCGTCAAAATTGTGCCGAGAGTTATTTCGCGGTTTGTTTTGGGAAATGGCGTCTCGCTCAACATGTGCAATGCGCGGAGACGTGGATTGCCGAATCCGGTACGTAGGGCCGACACGCGACGAGAGAATAAAGAACTCGTACCGCAGGGTCCATTCTCCCATTTCTGTGCGTTCTTTCGCAGGCTACGTAGCAAATGAGGCGCATTTTCGCGTTTGCTTCGCATGCTATGGATGTAGTACTTACTACACAACTTTGCGAATTTCGACGTCTTCGGTCCCCACGAGACGAAATGGTCTTTTGGGGCTGTCACAATTTTCTTAATTGTTGAGTAGCGTACAAAATTCCCGCGTTTAGATAATTTAAGTAATTGCCACCTCGGCAACGGCATATGGCGACAGAGGAAAGTACTCGAAATTTCTACATTGCGTTGAACGCGCCACCGTTTAGTCGCATTCTTTTCCTGTCAGTTTTCGCGTCGCACGTCACTTTCCTCATGCATCTTGAAAGGTTATCCTAACTCACCTGCTTATTAAATTTGACATGCCAAATGTGCAGTCTACTGTAATGAATTTTCTACGATAGCATATTTCACTCCGTGGCTTCAAAAAACAGTGTCGCCACTTTGTTTTCGAATATTTCATGCAATTTCTTTTCTTATAATTATTTTTGCTTTCCCTGCCCCGAAAGCAATAAGCCTTGAATATGTAGATGACTTTGTATCCTTACTGCACCTGTATTAACCATTGCTTTGTACGGTAATTAACTATACTACACAACATTACTGCTTGCTTTAGTGGCACAGTGACAAGATGCCCTCCCGAAACGCCATGTAAAACTCATAACGATGCGAAAAGCAGGCAGATAACCTATTCTTATGTAGGTGAAGTAGTAGAAGACAATACGTTGAAGAAAGTCAAATAAAAACTGTGCAATGAAGTCAGTCAGTTGCATCCCTCCTTGTGCATGAGTATCCTTCAAGTAAGAACGGTTCTTCCACGTTCACAGCTATTCAGTTGTGCATAAATATCGTTTCTAATAAGTGTGTGACCACATTTATCAGCGTGTAAACCCATGTAACCATATCGCTGTCTTTATATGTGGTAAAGTGCCATGCTAATTGCAAGTATATTTCTCCCTGTGATTTTAAAAGAATCTTCTGCATTTATAGTACACACAGTATGCAGTTTATTCAACAAATGGCCACAAACAGCTCATTTGCAATGACTCATTTATTCCAAGGCTTACTTACAGACAAGCACGAAAACAAACGTATCTGTCGACACCAAAATCGTTCTTCAATTTATTCACCTGTCCATTGTGGCTATGACATTCTGCTGCTAGCACAAGATGAGGAGTTGAATTGTCAGCCGTGTCAGTCGCACTTGGATGTGATTCGCAGGTAAAAAAGAGCTCTTGCACTTGCACATCATATATATGAGCATATGCAAAATCTAAGCAGCAATACTAACACCAACGGAAAGCAAAGGAAAAATTGTAAAAATTGCATCGTTCCGATATATCACATGTGGAACGCATTCATTGCGTCAATATGTATTGTTCAACAGCGCTGCACAAATAAGTACCATCAGGTGGCTGGTTCTACAGATGTATAAATGTCACAAGACGTGCTCATACTATATTCTGCAGACGGCAGAAAGAAAACCTTTTTCAAGAGTTGTCCCTTCTGGCAGATATGAGTGGGCGGTAAGCAGCAGAAAGTACATTGGAGGACATTATGTGATACCGCTTACCAAAGAATAAAGAGTGTACCTATCAGCAACGCTTTGTAGAGAGCGCCTCCTTCACAGCAGTGACTGCTTTGCCCGAGTTAAAAGGATAGAATGAAATGGTACCAGTCGTTGAGGCTTAGTGGACATAGCATTGCGCTGCTAAACACCAAGTCGCGGGATGTAATCCCTGCCGCCGCAGCCACATTTTAATGGGTGAAAACTGCAAAAAAAAAAAGAAAATGGTGCACTCTCCATTGAGTGCACAGCATAGAAACCCCGGTTGTCAAAATTCATCTAGAATCTCTTGGTATCGCAGGCCTCGTATCATATCGTGGTTCTGGCCCGTAATACCCCACGATTTCAATAAGCTTTCATTGAAGAATAAAATGAGCGTTTTTTGTTTTGTAAACATCCCAAGCGATTTGTAAGGGTAATTGAATGATAATTTCTGTTATGGATGCACATTCAAGCTCTGAGCTAATTGAAATTTTGTAAGCCACTCATTTACTGTCACTGTTAAAAGGGAATGCACAGAACGGCGAAGGGAAACCAATGTAGAGATCGCAGGCTGTTAAGTGTCGCATGACAAACAAATGAGGTGAACACCCAAATATTTTAAAAGGAACAGTATTCAGACACTAGCTCTGGAGCAGTTTTCCTCGTAGAAAACGAGTTGTGTGGTTGTCAGTGGAATTATTCATAGTGATAAGCCGTATAGTTGGTCAGGAACTTAGTCTGTCCAGGTTACGCGGTGAGGTATAAAAAAAATGGGAAAAATGTGTGTGTTGCATGATATTCCATTGCACCATTAACTTTGTATGTATCACACAATGGTCGATAAAGTGACGCATACTAGATGAAATGCCATCGGGGAGCTCATTCATTTAAAGGCAAAACAATAGGTGCCATTGCCCGGGGAGATCCTTAATGCACTGAAACGTGAGAGGATGCTCTGCTGCTGCTTACAATGAATTGAAAGTTACTGAAGGGAAACGCTGTTGTCCAGGTGATCACAGATGAATCAAGGGTCATTACTTTCATTTCAAATACGAAGCGTTTCTGCTAATATGGATCGTATAGACAAGAACGTAAGTCAGTGAAAAGATTGAATTTCACAGCACAAATTACATTGCACGTTCAGTAATCGTACACATATTATTCGCGGCATTCTTCAGGGGAGACGTGTGCTTTAGTGCAGGTGTTTTCTGCTGCGTTTGGTGCAAGAATATGGCTAGGAGCAGGCAGAGCTTATGGGCAATCACGAGCAATATACACACACCATACCTACACACACACACACACACACACACACACACACACACACACACACATATATATATATATATATATATATATATATATATATATATATATATATATATATATATATATATATATATATATATATATATATATATATATATATATATATATTATCACAACTGCCCGGATGTATAAACGGGACTATCGCTAAGCTTGGATTTCACGACGCAAATTACATTCCATGTTTAGTAATCACATGATCGTGTGTTGTAGCGCGAAGTGAACACGGACAGACAGGGAGCAGACAGGACGAGCGCTAACTATCAACTAAATTTTTATTAAGACGAAGAACATATACATGTAGGTGATTGCAAAAACCACAACATAACAACATGACAAGGTAAAAACATCAGTTAAACATATCCTGAGGTATGGAAGTCAAAGAAGGAAACACACACAGAAATATGATTACTTCAGATTAGTACACGTATTGTGAAGGTACTGAAATTCGCAATCTAACAGAGACAACGATGCATGGCTAACGCAAGTGTCTCCTAATCTTTTGATGTGGAATGCCTCGATAATTTCCCGTGTGGTTTGGCATTTGTGTCTGGAAAGAATATTTGTGTCTTCAAGGAAAATTTACAACGACAATTGGAACAATGTGACGCTAAATGTGATGCATTAAGGCTGTTTAGTGAATGTTTGTGTTCTTTTAGTCTAATATTAAGGCACCGACCGCACCTCCAGTAATCAAACACAGCTCATTTGCGGCTTCATTGAGGTATTTAATGGTTGCAGCTGCGTTTGGAGCAAGAATATGGCTAGGCGCACGTAACGCTTATGCGCAATCACGAGCAATATAACAAACATCATTTCTTCAGAAGTTTACTTTCAATACGGCTAGCGCGAGGATCTCGTCGGGCTGACAGAAGTACCTTGCTGCAGCCAAATAGCGCGTATGTGGTGAGGGTATGGGCTTTTTGGTTTGTCATGCTGTAGTTCGTCGTAGCGCAGGCAGAACGACACGGATGTAGAAGGCACACAAGACAACAGACAGCGCTAAACAACCAGCTGCGAGCAGCTGTTTAGGTACGCTGTGTCGCTTCTTAGTGAACTCGCGAACCGCTCCTTGCGCACTGCAAAACAGAATGAAACTTTTAAACGTATTATTTGCTCCTAATAAAAACAGGTCAATAGTATTATAAGGGCCAGGGTTTCTTTTTTTATTAGATTAAAAGAATTATGCGTCGTGTGTTACAAAACCTGGCAGCAAGCAACCCTAGGCGTCGCAGGAGTCGCATTCTCGAAATCGCGATTGTGTGAAATGAGCCCTTTAAAATTGCATTGAAATTGCGTGATTGCACCGATATTTATCGCTCCAGTCTCAGCATGTGAAGTAGCCTTTCGTTTACGCTTCAAGATGAGTGGCCACTTTATTGAGATGTTACGCAACGTGTGGCAGTTGCTCCCGACGGGCGAAGCACTGAAAGCGAAAAGAAAGCTTAGCGTTACGCTTGCACCTTTCGGACGCTGTTCTAGCTATACGCGGATGCACAGGCTGGAGATACGCAGCGCGCAAGGCGACTTTTGGCTGGCAGAAGTAGCAGCGCCCTGGCCCGCTACGTCTCACAACGCTGCCCTGATGAACGCCGCCGGAGGCCTTGCATGCGCAGCACTTCGATAATACGCGAGATGAGACTCGCGAGATACCGTGCGCGTTAGTTACCGCACGGCGAAATATTAGGTAACGTTAGACTAGCGTTTACTGCTGCGACTAGAGCGCTGCAGCTCCTCGGCAGGAACGCTACGGTGCGTACGCACACTGCTTACGGATGCACCGGGAGGCGATTGGGCGTAGCTTTGGACACTTCGTTGTTTTTGCGGGAAACCCACTTCTTGCCCACTTCGCTTCTCTGTAGAACCTTTAACCTCATGGGTCGTGAGAAGCACCCTGCAGTACTATTAATAATTGCACGCTTTTGACTGAACTGAACTGAACGCAATTCGTTGCAAGGACTGAGATAGACTATATATATTCTTGCTTGCTTGTAGTTTTAGGATAAATTTACTCACATCCTTGTTGCCACTGGGACCGCAAGAAATAGAACAAAAATATAGTACACACTAGTTGCGTTTGTTCTATCATTTCATACTAATAATTGCTTATTTGTTATTTTATATAAAATAGCTTTCAAACTGAAGCATGATTAGGGTTTACTTTCCCATTGTTATTGTCATCCTAATAATCATCGTCGTAAGTTTGAGTTCAACTGCAGAAAACAACAACTCGTCGTCACTGCTGAGATGCACAGCATGAAATGTGCAGCACAGCGGTGTCAGTCTTCTTGAGCCCCAGATTTACGGAATATAGCAGCGATCTTCATTTGATCTTTCATGGGCAAATGTAGACCCGCCGTGGTTGCTCAGTGGGTATGGTGTTCGCTGTTGAACACGAGGTTGCAGGATCGAATCCCGGCCACGGCGGCCGCATTTCGATGGGACCGAAATGCGAAAACAGCCGTGTACTTATATTAGGTGTACGTTAAAGAACCCCAGGTGGTCAAAATTTCCGGAGTCCTCCACTACGGCGTGCCTCATAATCAGAAGGTGGTTCTGGCATGTAAAACCCCATAATTTATATATATATATATATATATATATATATATATATATATATATATATATATATATATATATATATATATATATATATATATATATATATATATATATATATGGGCAAATGTAGGTCTTTAGATAGAACGCCATTATTTGTAATGGGGGATCTCTGAAGCGTCACCATTATCCCAATCTGTGTCTTCCTCTAGCAGGGAACTGAGCAGCCAATCAGCTATGCGAGCCAAAATCAAATTCAGCCACGCGAATGCAAGCATAGGCACCAAAATCAACTTCAGAGACAATACTCTTGAGTCGCCTATCAGACTCCAGTCAGTGCAGGGGAACGTTTATTCAAGTCAATTACTCATAAGGGACCCTCATCACGTGAAGGAACATTACAGAAAAATAAAAGTAGGTTACAAGGCATACGCCAGGCATTACTAAATCTTGACTGGAAGCTTACCACTGTCGCTGAAGAGAAAAATGCACAATTTTTATTGCGTTCTACCGTTGCTAACATATGGAGCAGAAAGATTGACGCTGACAAAGGAGTTCGAGACGAGCTAAGGACCGCGCAAAGAGAGATAGATCGGCAAATGTTAGGCGTAACGTTAACAGACAGGAAGACAGGAAGAGTAAACGGGGATAGCCAATATTGTAGTTGATATTTTGAGGATAAAATGGAGCTGGGCAGGTAGGTAGATAGAATGCGTAGGTGAGATAACCAGTGGACCAATAAATAGCGTTACAGAATGGTCGCCAAGGGAAAGAAAGCGCAGTCGAGTACGGCAGAAAATTAGGTAGGGTGCTGAATTTAGGAAATTTTCAGGCGCAAGTTGGTGTCAGCTGGCGCAAAACATGAGTATTTGGAGATCGCTGACAGAGGCCTTCGTCCTGCAGAGGAATACCTCAGGCTGATAGTGATGATGGGGACGTCGCAGTCTTTGTAAATAATTTATCGCCATGGGGCTAGCAGAGTTTAGTTATGTGTTTCAGCTGTGTCAGGAGACCCACACAAAGAAGCTATAACATACAGGGGGCTCAATTACGGCAAATAAGACTGACAACTGCAGCAATAACTACGTGACGAACAGCTCAGAGGCATGAAAACTCATTGCAAAAGCGACTGAAACTCTAACTCTAGAAGAAAAAACGTAAGCTTTAGGTGAAAGGCAATCAAGACAATGAAGGTTTGGTAAATACAAAAAAAAAGACAAGCACCGTAAATATTCCGCGTGTTGATGATCACGCCTACAGAGTATTACACAGAGGCCGTTTACGTGAACCGGAGAAAAAGGGCTGAGTTTGTTTCACAAGCTGAGATTTGTCTGCCGCGCCCACGTAAACACTAGCTGGTCGGGCGGAGCTGTGGACGATTAGGACTGAGCCAGTCTGCAGTGCACGCGGTAGGTTCACCCAGCGACGCATTTGAAGCGCTTATGTAAACGCGGACGTGTCGGGTCGGTGGTTCGCAGCCAGCAGCAATTGTCTTATTGGTACCCTTAACACAGGTTTTCGCAACCATTTCGACCCGTCATCTCGATTCGGCAGTGCCCTGGTACTGCGCAGTCGGGTTGTTTGAGCCCTTCTTTTAATTCGACCAGGTTCAACAGATTAATAAATACTTAGCAATTCGTTGCGCCGCGAAAAAACGTTAAAATTCGGAGAACGCAGACATCTCGGGCGCTATAACGTAAATCTATTCCAAACTTTTCTATTCCAATTCTGCTATCAGCGCTCCGCGATTGGTCAAAAACTTTTTTGGACCACCCCCACTTCACCTGTCTGTCACGCGACGTCACGAAAACCGTCATACCTCCCTATGTGATATGATGTGTACACACTGATTATGCAGGATTTGACCGAATAAAGAAAAACAGTTATTTCTGATTAGACGCCTTTTTGCCATTAGCCCCCGGCTATTGGTCAAAAGTTTTCGGGCTGCACCCACTTCACCTGCCTGTCACGAGACGTCACAAAACCGCCAGAGCTCACCTCGTCAAAATGGCGTGTACGCATTAAAGATGCATAAATATGCCGAACAAAACTGAATTTTCTTCTGAATAGCCGCAGGCTGCCCCGTTCCGAAAGGAACAAAAGATCTACCGCCGGTCGCTCAGGCGCTGGCTACTCGTACCTACCGGAGAGCATGGGTTTATTTGCGTATAATAAAGCTTCTTGCGTGGCCGTGCAACGTTTCCGAGCACTTTCGGCACCTTTACGACCTCATTCTGGCAACTCTTCTTTGATGAGGATCCGTTTTAGTGTCATTCTTAAGCTTCCGTTGCATGCCGCCGCAATTTTCGACCAGCCACCGCAAGCTAAGTAAGGGAAAACGGACCAATCGCTGACGCCGGCACCACCCTCTTCATCTGGTTATCGATTTTCACTGCACTGGCTCTGCCCCATAGAATCCCTCTCCACTTTAGCGTTCTCCTCGCTTCTTGTCAGCCAATTAGATACGACAAGCCGCTCAGTGTAGGCAATGTTATTCGCTTTTCAAGCAAACAAAAGTGACCTCCTATCAAAGAGGAGCGCGCTTCATTGGTCTGTTCAGACAACCCTGCGGGTGACCGCCCGGTGCTTGCGTCGGTGGTTACGCACATTTGACGTCAGGAGATTGAAATAAAAACATATTGGAACAGTTTTACGTTGTAGGGCCGCTCAATTGTCGAAGAGCCGCATGCTCCGCCAATGCGATGACGTCAAAGGCAGGGTGCTGCCGCTTCGTGCGCAGATCGCCTGGAGCGCGCGAATGGCCAGCGGTAGTGCAAACAAATGATGGGCTTCCGTCAAAGTAAAAATTGGCAGAACTCTCTGTGCGTCTGGGAGCAGAAACACAAAATAATTTAAAAAAAAATTGTCGCACTCGTAGTGCGGCGTCAATCTCGTGAAAATATCTACAAAAATTGCTAGATGGAACTTGGCGCTATATGTATACGTTACCTAGCCTAACGGCACAACCTAACCTCAAAAATGGTGCTTCAGAAGCATTCAAACGAGCACAAGTACGTGAATTTCTATTAAATTCTTCCTTTTCACTTCAACCGACTTTGTTAACAAAGTCGGTTGATGGACTTCCAATGCAAATTATCGACTTCCAATGTGTTTGCTCTGTTTATTGTTTGATTGCGTGCATGTGATCAGATTGTTGCTACTAACCTCCGGAGATATAGAGCTAAACCCTGATCCATCTGATTCTGAGTCCGAGACGCACATAAACAGTGAATTACTCAGAAAATATTTTGAAATAGTAAACCAAGACAAATAAGACTCTTGTCGCACTGACTACAAACTTGAAACAAGTTGAATCAACGGTCGAAGGTATTCAAGCTAAGATTACAACTATTGAGCAAGAACTTTCCCGAATCGAGAAAAGCGAGCAAAGGTTGGAGAAGTGTGATGAAGCTTACAGAAACACTACCATACTAGTTCTTGAGTTAAATGCAAAGGTCAAAGACCTGGAAAATAGAAGTCGGCGTAACAACATTTTGGTTTATGGCGTAAAAGAAAAAGAGGGAGAAGACTCAAAAGAACTGGAGCGGAAATTAAACGAAGAAATTTTCAAAAACGTCCTTTGTGTTGAAATAGAGCGCGTTCATAGAGCGCGTTCATAGAATTGGCACCAAGAACGCACAGCGCCCTCGCCCTATCATTTTGAGGTTTTATAACTACACCGACAAAACTAAGGTTCTGTCTTCCTGCTTCAAAGTAAAAGGGCCGGAAATAGCCATTTCGGAGGACTTTTCTAAATAAATTCGCGATATACGTGCGAAATTATGGCGGTCTGCCGCTAAAGCAAAGGACAGAGGTTCTAAAGTTTCCCTCGTTTTTGATAAGCTGAACGTCGATGGCAAGCTGTATGTATGGGACACACTTAGAAATTGCAGAGTAGAGTTGTCCCAATCCGCTGCGTCAGCGAAATCCCAACGGTTGCCTTCTCAGTCCACTCGTACGACCACGCGTCAGTGCGCTGAGAAATGACAAGTATCTAGCAAGACGCTACCGCTTGTTTCGCTCAATGCACGCAGTGTTCTTAATAAGTTACAGTTACTTGAAGATGTAATTTTGACTCACAAGCCACATGTTTTAGTGATAACAGAAACCTGGCTACATTCAGATGCGCAAAATACGGAAATAGTTCCATCTTCCTACACGCTAATCCGTAGAGACAGAGGATCACGTGGTGGCAGAGTTGCAATTGCGATAAAAAACAACATTAAATTTACTCGCTCAGATGGCATCAACAATCACGAAAGCATATGGTGCAAATTGAAATTTTTCGATAAGAATACAACTTTGGGCGGTGTCTATGGTCCTCCGAATGCTCCGCCTGAGTATATAGAAGCACTATATGAAAACTTGCTGTGAAATACCAATTCACGTTCAAACGTCCTTATCACTGGCGATTTCAACTTACCCGGCATTAACTGGTCCAGTCTTTCCCATGACGGCAAGGATTCTAAATATGCTGAGCCTCTACTACTAACTGCGTTTACCTTTTCCTTAAACCAACTCGTTTCCGAAGCTACCAGGATTTCCAATTCTTCTTCTGTTCTTGACCTTGCGTTTGCAAGCAGTTCACTCCCAAACTGCTCTGTTAGTATCAGAGATGGGATATCTTATAAGTTGCTCGTGTTAACATTACCTATTTCTGGCTCACGATCACCGCTCAAGCCTTCTGTCATTTTGATCAGGGACTACACGCATGCGAATGACAATGCAGTGGTCAGCTATGTGGAATCTATGTTCCCATATTTTAATGAAATAAGAGATGTTAAGGAGTTATGGTCATGCTTTAAAGAAATGATATTTCATTGTGAACGCAGTTATGCGTCTCTAAAAAGGAAACCATCGTCAACAGGACTACCCATGGATGAATCGTGATTTGATTCATCTAAAACGCAAGATTAAACGCTGTCGTAAACGTGGTAACCAACAGCAGCTTCCAAGTCTTGTACAAACATTTCAGGAAAAAGTGCACGCAGCAAGAAACCATTTTTTCCCCAGCACTCTGTCCTATTTCATGTCAAAACAACCAAAATATTCTGGTGTTATTTGCCTGAAGATAAAAGCGGTATCACACAAATAAAAGCATCGGGCGTAATCATCGATGATCCTTCCATAATTTCTGAAAAATGCAACGCATTCTTCCAGTGCGTTTTCACACTGACGGCGTCACACACATTCTCCATCTTATGCACTTCTAGAACCGATGCCTGAAGTAAGCTTAAGCAAAGAGGGGATTCTTCACCTTTTGCGTACACTTGACATAAAAAAATCACCCGGTCCTGACGAAATATCAAACGTTTTTCTTAACAGATATGCGACCTGAGTAGCAGAGTATTTGTATAAAATATATACAGCCTCGTTAGAATCTTGTGCGATGCCCGATGACTCGCGCTCCGCACGGATAGTCCCAATTCACAAGACTGGATTGGATCACCATTAGAATTAAACAACTACAGACCAGTTTCCCTAACATCCACAATTTGTAAGATACTAGAACAGATTATAGTTAAGGCGATTATGATGCATCTAGAAAATAACCAACTGCTTAATGACAACATGGCTTTAGGTCCGGTCTGTCCACTGCAACTCAGCTAGCCGAGATAACCGATGATTTCGTAAATTCACTAAATATGAAGGGTCAGATTGACGCAGTGTTTTTAGACTTTTCAAAAGCGTTCGACGTTGTTCCACATGATGATTTATTAACTAAACTGCATGCTTTGTTATTGAAGACAACACTGTTCGCTGGATAGCATGTTACTTAGCTTCAAGGAAACAATACGTGGCTGTTAATCCCTGATACACTAGATGTACACTCACGAGTACCACAAGGGTCGGTGCTCGGTCCATTGTTGTTTCTAGTTTATATCAACGATATCTATTTTTCAGTGCAACCTCCTGTAAAGATCCGACTGTTTGCGGACGATTGTGTCCTTTATTCCAGCATAAATCAACACGCTGATGAAGTCAGACTAAATGATGCATTGCATTCAACCAGTGCATGGTGTGATAAATGGGGCTTGAAACTCAATACTTCGAAAACGGCAAGCATAACATTTAGTAACAAAAAAGAACCTTTACAATTTGCTTACACGATTAAAAGTGCTTATATTAAAAATCTAGCCAGGTGAACTATTTGGGTGTTACACTCACAAGTAATTTGAGTTGGGAACCCCATATAAATGATGTTTTCAGTAACGCACTGAAAAAGCTGGCATTTTAAAACGCAAACTACGTCATGCGTCACCTGCTGTAAAGTTAGGAGCGTACAAAGCTCTCACTAGGCCAAAATTAGAATATGTGGACCTAATCTGGGGTCCGTATCAGCAATATTTAATTAAAATAATAGAAAGGGTGGAGAACATGGCCTTGAGGTTCATCTATTCTACCTATTCATGCTTCTCGAGGGTATCAGTTCTTCGCGATAAGGCGAAGGTGAAACAACTCGATCACCGCAGCATGGTATCCAGATTAAAATTTGTCTATCAGCTTTACCATGGCCACTTTAACATACAGCATGAACGTTACATAACCGGGCCGCCTTTACGCTTTGCCCGTACACAACACAACAAAACATTTAGGCAACCATTCAGTCACCTTAGCATGCATCAATATTCCCTGTTTCCTCATGCTATTTCATTATGGAATAAATTACCACAAGAATTAGTTAACGCTAATACCACACAATCGTTCGTTCATCTTGTGAATGGTTTTTCTTTTGATTAATAGCATCATGCACATAGGGAAGGAAATTACTTAATCATCGTCTGTGTTTTGTAATAAAATTTGGTGAAAATGCTAAATTTACTGATCTGTTGTGTGTCCATGGTTTGTAAGTACTTCGTTGCTGAGTTACAAACTACAACTGTTGTTCCTATATCGTATTTATTGTTGATAAGTCTCGATTTCAAAGGCTGATGTACCTGTATAATATATCTTATATATTTTTATTATTGTTCTGTATTCTATTTTTCGATTTCCAGCCTTGTTTATTACTATTGATGTAACCACTCCTGCTTGGGCCCGAATAGGGCCTGCAGTATTTGTAAATAAATAAATTGCATTGGAAGTCGATCATATTTAAACGAGGCACTGCATTATATATGCAACAAGTCGCAATGACTTTCGATTTGCGTAAATACTTAGCGCACACTATTTCAATGGCAGCTCAACGACCTCAGCGCTAACTGTAGTAATTTTTGTAGGAAGCTCTACGATGCAGAGAATGACCTGCTGATAAGCCACTTGTTTTGCGCCGACGTTGGCACGAAAGCCAAAGATATCGATGTTTTCGACATGCTCTCCGCAGGGAGCGTCAAGAAGGTGATCAAGGAAACGCTGTCCGAGTCGCTAGTGGTTCACTACCGCGACACCGTGGACACGGAAAACGTAGTAGACGCCCTGCAACGCCAGTTGCGTTGCTGCGGAATGAGCAGCAAAAGCTTCCGGGACTGGGACAAGAACATGTGCGTACTGATTACCATTAAAGATGCTCAGGACTCCAAAAGAGCCTAACAAGTTTACGTAATTACAAAAGTGCAGATGTGAAGCTGACTTTTAGGCCGTTCCCCAGTTATTACGCTCCCGTCAGAAATATAGTTGGCTAACACAGTAGCCCTCACCTGCCCGCATATGCCCGCCACGTGACTTTCCAGACACAACTATAGTCGGCAACATCATCAATGTACTGTGACAGGCATACCACTGCCGAACTCATAAATTGGATTTCTACGTCAGCAAACTGGTACTTCAATCATTCAGCTGCGATAGGAATGATAGTTAGTACATGCATTTATCTAATCTTTGTACACTTGTGCCTCTAGACGTTCTTGAGGCTTTACTTATTATAAGTTACCTTTCTAAATTTCAAAGCCCTCGCAGTTTTTTTACCACAGCAAGATAATCTGTGCACACATGTGTCATTATGCAATTATGACGAAATGTTTTGGCGAAATCCGTCAGCTCGCAAACCTCCAAAGTTTTTTGATGCGCTAGCGTCAGTTCTCTCTAGAAATGTTTGCAGGAAGCTCTGTGCTTCTCTAAATACCATATTCTTGCGAAAGCCCTTTCGGAGTGTGGTAGAGGCGACACAGGGCAGTTGCGAGGGTGGGGCCCCTACGGATTACTTAGGCTGTCACTGAGTACAGTACACAGCACTTAGAGTTGACGACCATGAACGGACTGCTTTGAATAGCAATAGACTTTCTGCGGACGAGAAACAACTCCTCCCGTTGTGTCATTCATTAGACGGTCAGAAAAAATTGATGAGCACAAGGGGAAATTGGTTTCTCTGGGTGTTTCAAGGTAATGGGTTTACGGCTTCGGTTGTGAGACAGGTGTTCTTACCACTGTAGCAACATCGCGCGAACTACGTGATGCAGTTAGCGCCAAACATGGCGCTTACGTTGGCTTGATCCCAGTTGCAAGTGCTCGTCTACATAAATCCCTTTCAATAATGGCGTCTCTATATAGAGGCGCAAGTTTTTAAAGTTAGGATGAGTGACTACAAAATATAAATGCAAATTTATTCATTTGCAAACCAAAAACAATGCCCCAGGTTTCTTTATTACGGTGCGAAACTCAAAAGAACGATATCGTACGAGGCGCACTACAAGGTTTGACAGAAAGTTTGCCATGTTGCTCTGTTTCACTGCTCTTGGTTTGCATTCGTTCTTGCACCTGAATGTCTTGAACCCAGCGCATTCATTTGTAGCACATATTTTATTTATTTTCATAACATGATGCATCACCAATAAGAACTGAACATCTGTAATCAGCATTTTTTTCTAAATGTCATGACCAAACTCTTGTGAATGAAATCTTCATTCTAGAAACAAATAATTTTCTCAAGCTTTCCGCTTGTCTCGGAAAGAGATGTATAAATTTAGAGATCTTAGAAACAATCGGTCATAAGCCGCGACTAAATATCTATTTCTCAGGCCTGAAGACAGCTGATGGGCACAAGAACAGTTGAGTTTCAATTTGTGCTAATTTGCACAAAAACTGATAGCGACAATGTGCTTTCGCATGTTCCATGCATTTCCCGGTACATAAAAATTTATATTTATGACGAATATCTTATGTAATCGTTATCAAGCTAAATTTTTAAAGTATGCAAGCTAATACTGCCACGTTGTCATGATGGTGAGGGATGAGACCGCTACCCCAGAACGGCCAGTCGCAAAACTAACTCTTTAGTCGTCGAACCTGTGCCTAGAGAAACAAATTACACTTAGGCAGAAAGATACTGACGAGCACATGCGTCGATCGTCGATATGTGATCTGCAGGTCAAGCGCGCCGGCTATTTATACATGACTCCTTGAAGGTTCCAGCGTAATTGCTGTTGCCCGCCTAATTTCAAGAAAATACATCACTATTCGCGTCCCGCCTTAAATCTGATAACGCAAGATTCTGTGTCAACATAGAATATAAAGCTAAATTTACCACTTGAGAAAGTTCCAAAGCATGCAGGCACCTCTTGTGGTGAGCGATGACATTAAAATGATGGCGGGGGATAAACGGTCGCCGCACTACAGAAGTAAGCGTTTCAATGTGCAAAGGCAAGGCACCAAATTGGACACCGAAGGACGGAGGAGGACAAACGATAATCAGCGTTGATTCGGTTCAGCCCACGGAACGTCTCTGCGCTTCTGTTCGCAATCCTAGATTTGTGAAGAATTCAAAGTCGTAAAAGAGAAAACGAAAACCGTGCGTGTCGTCATATATACGCATAAATAAAACAAACGTTTAGACGAGTGAACGCTGGTGTTCCAACGAGCAGCTACTGAAACGTGAAGCGCGCATCCTGCTATGCTCTACCGTATTTTGAGCGGGAGTTCTACTCCTAGAGGTAAAATTCAAAAGGTCAGTCACGGCGCGCGTTTGACCTGCAGCCGCCGGCGCGCAAGTGTGAAGCCGTGACGTCACGTCAAGGGATCCGCTGCGGAGAGGCGTCGTAGCTGCGCTCGCTCGAGCCTCGCCGCTGTGCACCACGTGACTAGGCGAGGGTTTAGCAGCTGCTTAGCCGGCGGTTGGTCGGTCAGTCTCGCCATGGACGAAGCACGCGCCGCTGCGCGCGCGTCAGCTCTTCGCCCTAGGGGCCGATGAAGCATTTCACGTGCAATAACACATTTAAGGAAGCAAAACCGTGTCCCACCATGCCTAACAGGTCTCACGCTCGTATAACTAGCTTCAAGGCACGTTGAAGCCCAGCCACGTTTTTTATGAAGAGCAGATGAAGCAGGCCAACAGGTACAGTCTTGGTAAAAAAAAACTTGAACCCGCTGTGAACGGCCGGGGAGCGGCTGCGCTCCGCTAGCTCGACGCTGCTCACTTGCGCCGAGGGTAAAGAGGGTGAGGGAAGCATGTCTCTTACTCTCAAGCATCCTTTGATAACAGGGCTCGTGAAAAACTAGTGCGTCCTTCTTTCTGCCAGCTGCGAGGTCGTCTTGCGGCCGCTGTGTTACAACGCTTCGTGCGAGTAAATGCGCTCGCCTGGGCAAAACTGTCCGGCTTCCGTGCATCACCTTATACTATAAAAATTGTCCTAATAATAAAAAATTCCTATTACAATTTTATCCTACACATTCAAAGGCGAGAGCCTTCGCATTATGCTTTTACATAAACATTTGGAATGTGTTACTGAGAGCAACGAAAACGAAAGATAAAATATAAGATGACATCTCTCAGAACCGTCTAGCGTTGTTCCAGGTTTTATGGTAATATGCGTGCAATTCATTCATCGTTTGTTTAGCGGAGACGAGACGCAGTAATTTCGACTACAAAGACTCTCTTCGGAAAGGGCCTGTAACCCCCGTTGCAACAATACTTGAAATACGTTGACCGCACTTCCTCACTAAGGAACGACCACACGACTGCGTTTGGCGTCAAAGTTCTTTAAATAAACCCAGAGTGAGATTATGAAAGCTTTTCGGGACTAGAAGATGTTTCCCTGCCTGAGTAGCCGACTTAGTAACGCCCATTACCTCGGCATTTCGGAAAGTGCCTACTACCTCGCCTTTTTGATGTCTTCGTGCATACTGCCTCATTGTCGTTAGGGCCCAGTTTCAAGCACACATGAGGCCAGTGTGAGTTCATCCCGTTTGCATCGGGCTTCACGCGTTAGAATCGCGTAAAGTAGACCACTGCCACGAGATTATCGGATTCTCGAACAGTGAATGCGTAACACCGGCGGTGCTGTCGCTGTCACGGGTTCACTGGAAGCAGTATTATGGATATCGATTACTGAGTTATCGTTAGTCTCTACGACAAAGGGCTTCACAGGTAGTTATAAAAAACGGGTTATGCGTAGCGTCCTTACAACCAAAGGCTTTGGCTAGTTTGCAGTCAAACGCATGGGCAAGCTGAAACTATTCGGGTCAACCACAGACGAAATCACACTCAATGCCTTGAAGGCATGCTTCCCCCTGTGATTTCGTCGAGAGATGCAGGCGCCAACCTGCTGCTTATGCTTTCTTGATGGATCGGCTACTTGTGACATTCATGGTGACAAATACGAGATGCCATTGTGGCACATTATTTAATATAGAATTCAGCTGCTAAATGAGATCTTAGATACGATCCTCGCAATGTGTCCGTGTTCGAGTATGCGCACGACTATTCATAGCGTTGTTCCTTGGTCCCGAAAAACATTAAATTATGATTACGATACTCAGAATTTCGGAATTTGAGCGCATCGCGTTTGACAGCGGTCGCCAGAGATCCCTGCTCGCCCATCCAGCATACGCTGCAAACGGCTTCCGCTTCGCTACAAGTCGCGTTTGCGCCGTACTCGCCGCACTGGTTTTTCACGAGCGCCCTTATCAAACGACGCTGGAGAGTAAGAGACATGCTTCCCTCGCCCTCTTCATCCTCGGCGCAAGGAAGCAACGGCGCGCGCCGGCGGTGGGTGCGCCGGAGCGCAGCTGCTCTCCGGCCGTTCACAGCGTGTTCAAGTTTTTTGACCAAGACTGGACGTGTCCAGGAAAGCGTCTGCAGGGAAAACAAATTTTGTGCTTACGCGTTCCGATCACTAACATTGGCCATAAGTGTGAAGAGTGAAGCACCCCTCGGCTTGTTTAATAAATTTGAGTGCCATCTGTACACAGCTCTTACAAATAACCCGCTGGCTTATTTCTGCTCAAGTTTGCCGGAGATACATGAAGGTATAACTTTGGAAATGTGTTGCCTTCAACGGCCACAATTGCGAGCATAGCCTGCCTGCGTCATTCACATCAAAGCCGAAGTGTGCGTCATCAGCGGCGACGCCGATGGAAATTGGCGAATTTGCTGCAACCTAAACGCGGTGCCATGTGTGACCGCTATGGTGGAATAATGCACTAACATCTGAAGGAACACCGACCATGGCCGTGAGCAGTGATAGCTAAGACGTCCCAGGCTAATTTATTTCACAAAGCTAAATACCGAAGAAAGTTCATGGAATGATGGCCATCGCTGAACTATAAAGCACTGCTCAGGTAATCTCGAAGATTTTGGTTCGGCTACTACCTGCGCAAGTTATTCGTTTACTTTCGTTTTTATTTTGCTTACTATATCTACATCTTAATTGAACTCATATTAAATATTTACCCTACTCTTGCTTGGAATTCGTAGTCTATTTTCTTCACACTCTTGTAACTAACCTCTTCGATACCAGTAAAACCAAGTACTCCTGAGTGCAAAGTTGCGCAGCATTAAAATCGCACCTTTTCAGCCTTGACTATGGTTCACTAAGCTTCCAACAAAAAAAGAAAGCCATATCTCAGCTTAGCCGGCCCTAAAAGAAAGAAACGAAGATAGCTACGAGCATTCTCGCAAATCTTCCTGCTCGTTTGTGGGCACTTTTTCTAAAGCACGCCTCAGCGAACAATTCTACGCATTCAAATCGCGCGCGTTTGTCAGCGTGCATCCTGTATTACCCTGCTTCCAAAGGAGGGCAGCACTTGGCTCAGGAAGGGCTGAGATGGTCGTTAAATGGGGAAGTGGCCGCGAATATAACCCTCAAACTTTCTAGAGCAGCGACACGCTTTGAAGAATGGCGCCTCCGCCTCGCGCGCTCTGGCCGAGGCCGACGCCGCGTTGCTATTGGACTAATGGCATCACGTGGACCTCCGCGCCAGCTTCGTTTGTTCACAGTCGCGCTCCACTGCCATTTTCGCTTGAGAAGCGTCTAGCGACTGGCGACGAATGCACGTTGACGCCCTTACTCTTCTGTGTTGTTTCGGTTTGAGGACACTTTGAACAAAGTTTTATGGGAAGTGCGACGTTGCTTCGTGGCATTTGCCATCACCATGACTTGCTACGCCTTCGTAGGTCAAAATAGTTTCAGCTAAGGCATGAAGCTTTTCTCGATACCGTCCAGTAAGGCCAACGAGTTATGCAAGGCATGTATTCATCGAATTGGGAGGGAGAACTTATTGCACAGTTCACTGAGCATGTTACCATTTGTCTGCACGCTTTAACACGATTCCTACGCGATGTGTACTTTGTTTTATGAACAGTTCGTGGTCGTATTTGGCGCGCTTAATTGTTCTGTGCGCCAAAGGCTTGAATTCGCGGGTCCGGGAGGCTGCGTGCGAAAACGCGATCACGGGACTTTTAGGATTCAGCCCTGTCCTTTTGACATACATTGAAGCTTGAGCATAAAAATTCATATTAGGAAAGCAACTCTGCGTTTTGTGGCTACTTTCTAGCCTTCTTTAGAGCGAATAGCTTTGTTTGCCTCTTTTGTTCGTGTTCGTCGTCGGCGGTAGCCCGCTGGATTTGCGTACGAAAGAAAAGCGTGCGTGCTCACCCAAAACCTAGTTACGGGGCGTGCCAGTAACTGGACGGAAGCATCATTGGTCTTAGAGACGTACACGTGCTAATTCGCGTGAACTTTATAGTGTGTGAAGGTTGAGATGCGGCGGTGGAGCACTCGCAAAGAAAACGTGTGGTCGCCCGTTCGTTCACTGTACCGTTTAGTCGTCGTTTGCTCATTCGTTTAGTTCGCACGCTCATTTAGTCGTTCGCTTGCTCGTTCATTCCACTATTAGTCCATACGGCCACTTTGTCTCTTATACGCACTTGCTGTGAGACACTTAGGCGGCTGCGTTTAATTACGTAATGAGACAATTACAATCAGACAAATGATCCCTTAATATCAACGACTGCATCATTTCACTTAGCGCATTTTCGGCCGCAACACAGCGCAGCCATTCTTTCCGCATTCATCACTATACATATCTCGCAAATAATATTTCGGAGCGAGCGCAACCGCCCTCAATGCATACACCTTAGTGCAACTCGGTTCGCGACAAGTACGTCACTTCGTGAAATGGACGAGCTAACGCAAGCTGAGATAGTATTCGTGATCAGCCACTAACCTGAAAAATGTCTTTACTCAACGTAAGCTCACTATCCTCCTGTTGGAGCCTGTATGAAGCGCTATCACCGCGTTCCGGCTTCGCGAACGAATACTAAAAAAAAAACTGATTTCATTTTCTAAGTACGCAGTGCCCTGGCTCGGTGATCGGCGGCCCGTATTTACGTCGCCATTGAAGCACGGGAAACATAAATGCACCAGCGCCCACTTCTGAGCCTTTGCGCCTGCTTAGAATATTGGCAAGCACGCACGTTGGCGGCACTGTAGCTTTTACCACTTTATTGAACCTTCAGAGCAGCGATCGTCCCCTCTCACAGGCTTTGTGTGTCATAGCTGATACGCCTCGCGAAATCACATGCTAAGGGCGGCGCGATATAGTTAGGTTACTGAGGGCCTGCTGAAGGCCAGGTTGTTGGCACACGATTGCAAACGCGTTATTTACAACCATTCGCAACAAGATCTTACCAAACGCGCTTGACAAGTGTTACGTAGATAATTGTAGCGCACGCGATCATTCAGCGTCGTAATGGTGCACGTTAACGCCCGTTTAGATACTGCGTCTGTAGGTATCAGGTTGTTTATATATATATATATATATATGTATATTTGTGGACGCGTTTTTCGGCGTGTCAGATTGCTTTGTGTGTCACGAAATCTTTCTGTGAGCTCCTCAAATATTGTGAAAGTAATTTGTACGATCAGTTGCTCATTTGCTTGCCTGCCTGTGGTTTCGGTTGTGAAGACGCTAACATAGAGATAGATGGCTTGGTCAGAGACCATGAAGCAAAAGCTACACTGATTGAAATACCTGACAGAGCGATATCTTCCATTATTTTCCTCCGGCCTCTGCTTTGCCGCGGCATTCGTTGGGTTAATCAAATAAAGTCTACACAAAAATAGACGATACTTTGTATCTAAAAAAAGAAACTATTAGAACAACGTCATTTGGCTGGACGTATCGGGCTACAGCACGCGTTGACGCAGGCACGTATCTGTTATCGTTTAAAATGTGTTATTTTCGTGGTCTCTGTACTGGAGGGTGTCCGCATGTTTCAGCTGCAGGATCAAACTTCCTCAACGTCTCCTGGCCAGCTACACTCGCAAAAACAGCCAGCTTTCCCGAACCAGCCAGATGCGCTCGGAAAAATTCTTTAATGTAGCACGTACTGAGGAACAGAAAGCTGTATCTGAAGTTTTTCATGTCGCTCTATAATTTTCTGATTGACATGTTTCATATAATTATAATATTTGAGGCGTTAATTAATTATATTAAACTAAATATTTCATGAGGCGGAAGGAAAAAAGAATAGTTTGAGTATCTCCAAGCGACGGCAAACAACATTACCTTTGTTCTATCCAGCTACGTGGAATTTGCATATATTTAAGCTCTGGCTGAAGTTAGCTGGGACACCGTGCATATTTATTTCTAGTCTGTGGCTTTGGGTCTAATCAGTGTTTGCATACACTCTGCAAGAAAATGCAGCAATAGAAGACAGTCAATCACCTATTCAACCAACGAACATTCGCAGCTATTTCTACTGCAACCTGACGAATCCGAGCCAGGAACGCTGTTCGGTGCCGTACTCGTGCTGCAAGTCCACCAGCCTAGGAGCGGTGAGCCTCAACTGTGGCCGCAATGTGCTCAACATGTCCGACTACGACGCCTGGTTCATCGTCCACATCGGCAACTGCCCAGACGCCGTGCATCGCTACGTCAAGGAGCACGTGATGATCATCGGCGGCAGCTGCCTCATCGCCGTCATCTTGCTTGCTTTTGTCGACATGATCACCAACGCGGTGATCGACGAGATCGACATCATCTGCAGGATATACCAGCACGTCCAGAATGCTGAGCAGGACCAACCTTAGCCACATAGGGTTCCATATACGTAGGATATAGGGGATTGCTGGTCTTGCAATTATCTCGTTTTGTTAGTTCTTCGGCTGCGCGCTGTGTTGTGAACTATATCTGTAATGAACTCTTCATAGAAAACTTTATTCATCCTCTCATCGAGTGCTGATAGTCGTGATCTTTCCTTTGCGGTGAGATTTACATTGATTATATTTTCTCGCAAAATGTTTTGCCGTTGAAGCATAGCGTTGTTTCCTTACGGCACATATAGTTAACCTCAAGCAATAAATTTTGTTTCTTTCGTAAAAGCAAGAAACCGCTGTTTCCTCAATATATTCGAATCATTAAATCATTGGACAAATACGTTGAGGCCTTTAGTCGATGTTACACTAAATAGTTTATTTAGGAACAATTCAAATTACCTAACAACAAGCTAGGGGTATGCGGTTTAAAGCGCCTCCTATGTGAAGCAGGTTTATAGCGTCTTCAGAAATGTAGTGGAGCGAATTGGATTGTAAAACTTTATTTGTCCAACAGATATAGGGAAGGCTTTTTTTACCTTCCCACCTAGACGACGGCCAAAAAAAAATCGGAGCCCTTCCACTATGCGAAAATGAACGAGCAGCGAAGCTGTATTGCTCAATAGCTACATAAAGTTCTATATTGTGTTTATGCTATAATGGTTGAATAGAGGCACGAACGTATTTTTTGTCCTAACCTGTGGTCATCATGGCCACATAGGTAGGCAGACACACGCGTATCACATTTGTTATTCAATGTGTCCATCACGTAAGACAATGAATGGCTCATACCCTCTTAAGCAATGACTCATACCCCCGTAAACGCGGTCTCCCAATTACGACAGAAGTGAAATTCTACGCTGGAATGCTGAGCAGCAACTGAGCCAGTTCTGGAAGACAACGACGCTCGAGCCATTGCTGATGATGGTAATTTTTTGCACAACGGCGCCAGTTGTGGAAGACTACGATGAATGCGCAAGCAGTGGCACTAGCGGGTTTCCGCGGTTGGCGCCGAAATTTTTTCTAACGTTCCTTTTAGAAAACGTTGTAAAAAGCAGCTTACTTCAAACAAAAATATGTTCTTATCCTTCTGCCTGGGAGCTCTTTGGGTCCCACGTGTGACGAGGGTAGTTCAAGGGCACGTTGCAGGTCCCCGAGTCCACAAGGGTATGTGCCATACAGCTTTGACCCTTTCTGCACTGTCACCAGGATCAGGCCACATGATGATTTCTTTTTGTGAACACCTCGGGGGAGGGGGGGGGAGACACACATTTTTTTCCAGATCCCAGCCGTAGACATCTTCGCTGCAAAAACTTACAACGGCATACCATCTTGCATATAACCTGTACAAGATAATCGCGAAGGGCAAAATTATTTTGTACAAGCAATGTAGCGTGTGGTATATGGAAGATCAAACAACATCACCGACGATTACGACACTGCATATTGCGAAATTTGAGCGCAGCAATATATATCTTTTCATTTCGATATATATTGGCTGGCCTGGACAATCTGTCTCTAGCGGCACGTTGCAAAGGGAGCGAAGTGTGGCGAGATTAGATTGGGCAAACTTTAATAAAGGTCCTGCAGGGCGCACGTCAGCGCGCAGTGGGCGTCTCCCACGCAGGGACCCACAGGGAGTACGTGGCGGCCGCTGCGCTAGCCTGCTGGAGGGCCATGCTGGTCTTGTAGGAGCGGGCTTCGTAGGGTCTTCCACATGTCGGAGGTAGAGTCAGGCGGAGCGTTTCTACACTCCCAGACCATTTGTGCTAGTGTCGCCGTGACCCCGCTCGAGGGGCACGCATCGTGGAGGTAGACATCCGGGTAGATGATGCGTAACGCGGCGGGGTTAGGATGAAGCCAACTCCAATTTCTTGGAATCTTGGAAGAACGCTAACATAATCCTAATCCACAAGAAAAGGGATGCCAAAGACTTGAAACATTATAGACCGATCAGCTTACTGTCCGTTGCCTACAAAGTATTTACTAAGGTAATTGCAAATAGAATGAGGAACACCTTAGACTTCCGTCAACCAAAGGACCAGGCAGGATTCCGTAAAGGCTACTCAACAATAGACTATATTCACAATATCAATCAGGTGATAGAGAAATGTGCGGAATATAACCAACTCTTACATATAGCTTTCATTGATTACGAGAAAGCGTTTGAGTCGAAACCTCAGCAGTCCTGGAGGCATTACGGAATCAGGGTGTAGGCGAGCCGTATGTAAATATACTGAAATATATCTATAGTGGCTCTACAGCCACCGTAGTCCTCCATAAGGAAAGCAACAAAATCCCAATAAAGTAAGGCGTCAGGCAGCGATATACGATCTCTCCAATGCTATTCAAAGTGTGTTTACAGGAGGTATTCAGAGACCTGGATTGGGAATAATTGAGGATAAGAGTTAACGGAGAATACCTTAGTAACTTGCGATTCGCTGATGATATTGCCTTGCCTAGTAACTCAGGGGACCAACTGCAACGCATGCTCACCGACCTGGAGAGGCAATGCAGAAGGGTGGGTCTAAAAATTAATCAGCAGAAAACTAAAATAATGTTTAACAGTCTCGGAAGAGAACAGCAGTTTACGATAGGTAGTGAGGCGCAGGAAGTGGTAAGGGAATACATCTACTTAGGACAGGTAGTGACCGCGGATCCGGATGATGAGACTAAAATAATCAGAAGAATAAGAATGGGCTGGGGTGCGTTTGGCAGGCATTCTCAGATCATGAACAGCAGGTTGCCATTATCCCTCAAGAGAGACGTATATAACAGCTGTGTCTTACCAGTACTCACGTACGGGGCAGAAACCTGAAGGCTTACGAATAGGGTTCTACGTAAATTGAGGATGACGCAACGAGCTATGCAAAGAAGAATGATAAGTGTAACGTTAAGGGATAAGAAAAGAGCAGATTTGGTGAGGGAACAAATGCGAGTTAATGACTTCTTAGTTAAAATCAATAAAAAGAAATGGGCATGGGCAGGACATATAATGAGGAGGGAAGATAATCGATGGTCATTAAGGGTTACGGACTGGATTCCTAGGGAAGGGAAGCGTAGCAGGGGGCGGCAGAAAGTTAGGTGGGCGGGTGAGATTAAGATGTTTGCAGGGACAACAAGGGCACAATTAGCACACGACGGGGGTAGTTGGAGAAGTACGGGAGAGGGCGCAACCAGGCTGATGATGATGATCATGAACTCCAACTTCACTATTCAAATAAATTTAATACGCAGAAACGCATTTAGAGATGACAGCTCGGCCGATTTGAGAGAAGTTCTACTCTAGGGAGAAATGTTTTGTTACAGTGACTCAAGCAAGCCCAATTTCGATTTGGAACCGAAACGTTCGTGCAAAAATTTTCGAAAGGTAATTAAAAAAATGAAAGGTGAAGTTTACGAATTCGCAATCGTGCCCTAGAATTAGATATTTTAGTTCTGTAAACTGCACTGGTTAGAGAATGTAAAGCATAGAAATTTTATAGTTGAATTTAAGGCTTAGGTAAAATTCTAACAATGTTTACAAAAGTTTAGCGCAATTCGTACTCGTAAATTAGTGGTGTAATACACAGCGAAGTGTTATACAGCGCTTATTTTTTTGCTTACCTGTAATACTAGGTACAGTTTTACAGAACTGTCATATCGTGTTTATTGCCTAGTTGGAGTTGCAAATTTGATACTTGATTTCTCTTTTAAATGTGCTGGTTACCGGCATTTTTTTATAAAAATGTGACTGCTAACTAAAATGATTTTTTGACAGTCACTAGATTTATCTGCAATCATCATCAAATGAGTTCGGTGTCGCTGTACCCGGTGTACTGCGAAACTTGGTCAATATGTTTACACGAAAAGGAGAAGAAGAAAAAAACGCGGTAGCGCTTACAGAATCTTTTCCGGTGGTGCGTCATGACCGCACGATGGGAGCAACTATACAATCCGTCCTACTACTATTTGTTTACGCCGTACGCCTTGCTTATGCCGCTGCCCACAAACACGCGCTCGGCCTTGATAGCGTCAAGAAGGCATCAGCCACGATGGAAGTTGGCCAATTCCCGGAACGTTAAAAAAGAAATACAAACGAAACAGTTGACGAGGCCTGTGTTTTCAAACTGGCGCACATGGTTTCGTTGTCGCGGCAGTGACGTGCGCGTGATAAGCAAGCTATCTGCTGCCGAACATGCTGCACACACACGTATGCAATCACGCGCGCTCCCTGGCGTCTCCGGCGTCTGTGCGCTATCTGGTGACAAGGGGGCCGGCGTCCGCTCGCATCCTCCTATGTCGCCGTTCTTTCCGCAATGCGCCCGTGGCGGGTCCGCTTGCAAACGCCGTCGGCGCCGTCGTCGTGTTGCCAGATGAATTGCGCGTCGGACACGCCTTTTGCCCGGAAGCTGAGCCCCCGGGACGATGACGAAATAGAGCGATCGGCCGCTAGTGTTCCCGCTCGAGTTATGCGTGCGCTGTGAAGCGTCTTCGCCGCGGTGCTTGGCGTCGACGCGCGGATACAGCGGGTCGCTGAAGACAAACCCGGCTCTCGGCTTCTTGCGCGCTACGGCTTGTTGGCCTTGGAGGTACGTACGTGTAGAATTGACGTTCTCTTTCGCGAACAAAGGAGCGTGTTGAGGAACCCGAGAAGGTGAAAGAAAGTTCGCAGTACCATTGTTGATTTTTAGGTTTTGTTTAGGATTGTTGATTTTTAGGCGATTTTCGCTTCCGGTTTCTTATTTTGCATTTGTGCATTGGTGCTGTTGTGAGCATGTGCACTGTTCGATAAAGGCATGACCAGTTGTTTTGTTGCAGTGGCTTCGAAGTTACTGGACAATTAATAAACTCCCGTGAAATATAATGGTCTATATAATGGAAATATAATGGACATATATATATATATATATATATATATATATATACCATGTGTAGCCACAAACGAATAATAGGGTGACATTAGATTTATCAATCAAATAAAGGTTCAATGGAATTCACAGACAGATTTTAGCCCTTTGTGGAAATTCCCTCCCCCTCGTTGATCACTTGACGGGCAGACGCGCTTGTGAAATATTGGGCATATAGGCATGCTCAAACCTAAATTCACTTTAATATTGATATCGTGAGACTCGACAATGTAGTTATCGGCCCGCAGACTTACCTGTGTGCTTACCTACTTCTCGTGGTACATTCAAAAAAGGAGAAGAGCTTAAGCTCTTGATGGCATATGTAGCAAACGTTGAATTTCGTTTGGCTTGCTGGCGTTTCGTTTCTTGAAACTCTACGTTTGCTTGTTTGCTGTCAAGAAAATAATATGCATCGTTATATCCTAACGCGAAATTACCTTCCGCAAAGCGTGAAAGAAAGGAATAGCACCCAAGAGGAGAAGATGATTGTTGTTTGCATCATGTTATGCGCACTGTACGAATGAATGACAGCTAGGAATTTGTTCAGCAGAACCGATTAGCACCCGTGCCTTAATTCTCCCAGAAACTGGCGAACCTCTGCGCAACAGCCACCATTCTGTGGCAGAACAATCATTCGAAATAACAGTTCTCACTTGCATCGGCCCCTCACCTTCGAGACTTCAGAAGTGGTGTTATGCGTTACATTCGAATGGAAACGTCTGTTTGATAATTTTTAATAGTGAATTATGAAGTCGCATAGATATGAATACCAAATACCATTCAATGAGACTACATGTTTTCAACCCGCCGTGGTTGCTCAGTGGCTATGGTGTTAGGCTGCTGAGCACGAGGTCGCGGGATCGAATCCTGGCCACGGCGGCCGCATTTCGATGGGGGCGAAATGCGAAAACACCCGTGTACATAGATTTAGGTGCACGTTAAAGAACCCCAGGTGGTCAAAATTTCCGGAGTCCCCCACTACGGCGTGCCTCATAATCAGAAAGTGGTTTTGGCACGTAAAACCCCATATATTATTACATGTTTTCACTTCATTTCGCCTGCTGGAACGTTTGAAGGAGGCCGCCAGAATGGCCACGGAGATTACATTGGTAAAGATTTCCCGGTCTCCCCGATTCAGTCTGAGTAAGCGGTGACGTGAAAATCGCCACGGCTTGCAGGGGAGGATTTCCATTACATTCTATTGCAGTCGAGCGAACTAGCATGGCATCACGGATCGAAGTGCACAGGCCTTGTGCAATCTGGGAGGCGTTCTCCAATTGCAAGTCACTCTTTCGGACGATGTGCGACCGTGGTTCGGGTGTTCGTTAAAGGTGCAACCAGCACGCGTACCATGAACGTATGAAAAACAATACACGGTTGTCCTTGCGAATTTGTTTGTTTTGTCATCCTGCTTTGGTATTAAGGTGTTTTCGTAGCGCCTTCAGACGTGTAGCGTCACGCATTAAAAAGTGGAACGATTAAAGATGGCGAACTAATTTATTTATTTACTTTCATTTATTTGCATGCCTATGTTCGAATTGGGACATTTATTGTAGCGGGGGGTTTAGACTGGAAAATGTAAAAAAAAGAAAGCAGAGTCACGATTGAAAGGTCAATCAGTCAAAGCAGCACCCGTTCCGAATTGATTTTTACATGCACATACTGCTCGAAACAAGGCGAAAATGTAAAAAAATATTAGCAGGTTTTATTCAGTTCTCGAATTTCTACACATAATGCGAACATAGGTATCAGGATGTTCCAATTCCAGCTATTATCTAATCACAGTGGGGAGAAGCCACATGACAACCACTAACTATCGCTGAAAGTTTCTCAAACTATCTTCCCTTTGAGACGTCCTACATCAGTCGGCGGTAAAGAATTTGTCAAAATGGGGTTACTTTCTGCATTGACCACACAGTAACAGCACATAAAAACTGAGCTAACCGATACGTTCGCGCAGGATTTCGTCGTCACTACTAGAGATGTAAGCGGCTGAATAAAAAAAAATATTGAAAATTTAGGGAAAGAAATTACTGTCGTTCTTTCTTCAGCCTGGATAAAACTGAAAAAAGAAAAAAATACAGCTTCCCCACGGAACTCTTCTGTTGCGATGCGACTCCTTTCGACGTATGTAAAAGTTTCGTCAAAAGAAGGAGTTCGGGAGTTGGCGAAGCACCTAGGTCCGGCTAAGTGGGGGAAAAGACTTTGTTTCAACCAACCCTTGCATCCCCTCACCTGTCGCGCATTGGAGATTGCCCCTTCTTCTGCAGCATGTGAAAGAAACTGGACAGAGTTTGCAAATTTGCATACCAAGCTACGCGACCGGCTCACAAGGGATCGAGTGCAAGACGTTGTGTACGTGCACTCGAAGCTCATTGTCTGGAAGGCTTCATGCACTGCGCAGCGAAGCGTTGACGCGTCAAACGGAAATGAGTAAGACACAGATTGGTGCAAATCTCGGTCTTGACGCTTTGATGTGAAATCAATGCCTTGACGTGCAATGGTGCCTAGAGTTTTAACCTGGAAGCTCTGCTGGGTCTTTTCTGACGCAATAATGTAACAAATATATTTGTGTGTGTGTGTTCGAGAAATAAATATGTCGCGTTATTTATAGGTCCGTGCACAATCGTTTTCCTTTCCTTCAGTTTTTTTTTATATTTTCAGGTATAAAAAACATGAAAGAAACCAGTCTTTCCCGCGCCCCTCAAAGGTTCATGAGATTTTACATCTCTAGACTTTACTCGTTAAGCTCAGTAAAAAGGTTGATCGCGCTTTACGTATTTTATTCCTGGGAATACACGGGGACAAAGAAAATTGTGAACAAATGGTGTAGCCCAACTAAGACGGCTTCAAGTCCATGCATCATTACATGTGTTTCATTGTCAGCGCGAAGGACTAGTGAGGCATGAATCGAAGGACAATGCTCTTGTGCCAAGCAGGATTGCGCAGAAGCGTAGCCCCCATAAAACACTGTTAGTACTGCTGTTAGCCATGTTAAAGCTCTTAGCACCCATAGACCAAAAATGCGTACTTAATGACAAAATTCGCGAAACATTTGTGTTTACCTGTCATCATTGGCAAATCTAAAAAGTTGGCCCCAACCATAGAAATACATGTGTTCGAACCCCTCAGAGAGGCACATAATCATCATCAGCCTATTTTATGTCTAGTGCAGGACAATCACCCCTCCTTGCGACCTCCAATTACCCCTGCCATGCGCTACATGATTCAAACTAGCGCCTGCACATTGGCTAATAGATCACCCCACCTAAGTATATGCAGTCCTCGACTGCGTGTCCCTTCCTTTGGCTCCCATTCTGTACCTCTGTGTTCTGACTGTAGTTCGCAGTATTCTTATTCAACATTATTGACTTCTTATTTTTTTCGCATATGTATCTTCTTGTTGGTTTGTTTGAGTTTTACACTTCCCTGCACCTAGCCGCACTTGAATAGTACTGCAATACATGATACCTCTGGTTCCAACCTTCAGAACTTATGCAGATCAACTTTGCGGTTGACTCTGTGGCACCTGTGTAACAGTGTTATACGTAAATGAAGCGAGGTATCTGTGTAAATCTGTCTCAATGCATGGCAGTCTCTAATTGTTCACGTGGTCGCCACCGTAGCATTCCTCGTGTTCCTGGAAGGAACGTTCAAATGAACACAGTCCGCTTATGAAGCCGGCAAAAGGTAAACCGTTCAAACATTGCTTGCGCGCTGTCAATGTAAGATGGCGGATCACTTCCTACTGAAAAATGGCGGCCGCTCAGGGCTTTGGCATTGTCCTGCTGAGCACGACGGCGCTGTTTTGATACCGCACTTTGATGGAAGTGAAATGCAAAAGCGCTGGAGTGCCTAAATTGTGGAGCAAGTTACAGAAACTCAGGTGGGATCAAAAGTAACTCGAAGTGCTTTATTGTGAGGCGCCGCTCATATTTGCATGATTTCACTGCGGCGTTAAGCTCTATCAATCAATCATACGACGCTGCATGGAGTAGCCTCACGTGTCCAGGAGAGGCTACATTTTTCACTGCACCGAGCGCGCGCTTACTACGTGGCGGATGCGACAACTTTAAAGCTGTCGATTGGTTGGTCATTTGTTCGTTAGCTCACTGGCTTGTTCGTTCATGCTGTTCGCTTACATTAACAGACATCGCCGACGGTCTATGCGCAATATTGAATTTTCTTTTATTGCGAAAGCAATACAGCTCTCACTTCCGGCCCATCGGTGGTCGTGGCGCCTCCTTACGCAGCTGCGCGTCACGTGACCGTGTGACGTCACGCCAGACCAAGAGACGGGGCCCCAGCTCGCGGCATCGATGGTGGAGGCGAAGCCTTGCGCGCCGCTGCTGCGGCGCTACCGAGAGAGGGCGCTCGCTGGTGTGACGTCACGCTAGGAGGATAAATGGGGCTACAGCTCGGCTCCTCGCAGTGGTCGGCGCGCTGCCTTGTGCTATGTCGGATGATGCATAGCCATAAGTTTAACAAAGGGCAACCATGTCCACACCATCAGCCGAACAAAGGCGCAGCCAAGGGTATTGCTTTCGCAATCTTCCAGGCCTAACCAAGCTAAGCCTTCAGCCAATTTTTTTGCTTCTTTTCTTGCTTACCAGGTCCATTCTTACATATATAGTGGCTTTTTGGTGTCGTAGACGGGTAATTTAGTAATAGATCTCTAATTAGCTTTCTTCCGAGTGTCCGTTTAACTATAGCACGACTATTTCCCTTGTGCCTCCGCTTCGGAGTCTGCAGTTGCTATAAGGGTCCAGTCATTACGCTTCCTAAACAATTTACTACAAGGAGCACTGCGCTGCCAACGTTCAGCTACCAAAGTTAAACGTGTAGCACACGAATTTGTCTCCTGGACTCATTTGGGATGAGTTATTGCTTGAAATTTCAAAGCAGTTGTATTTAAAAAAACGACACTGTAATATCTGCACACATGCACCAACAGTGTGAATTGTTGTATTTGCATCGCAATTCGTTGGTTAAGACGGTCAATCTGCAAAGGCACAAAGCCGTTTCAAACGAGAAGGACAAAACCTGAGTAGATTCATGTATTAGCTATTATTGCCACGCTAGATGAATTATCATGCGTACACTTCTTATAGACACTAGCCCCAGAGTTCACTCTCGTACCGCTTTGCTGGTAACCTCATGCTTCCAGTATGCGAACGAGTTGACTGGATGCTGGTGGCCCACGAGACGTATGTTTAGCGTCAATGGTATGCGAAAAAATCTCGAGCGCATTATTTTGTGCGCAGCACAAGTATTGAACATCCGCAATAATGGCGTTTTTATCTTTCGGCATGGATGTGATTCATGTACTTACTGATTGAACCAGACATCGCATGGGAGGCAGCTGGGCGATAACAGTGTGCTATCGCGGAAAGGGTAATGGCGCGACGACAACACGCATTCGATACGCCAGTGATGTGTCGTGTGTGTGTGTGCGTGCGTGCGTGAGCCTGACCCAGACCTGCGAGACTTGTGATGTCTTCGTATGGCCGCCAAATTTTGCTATCGCAACCCACACATGCCAGACAGAAGTGAAAGCTTAGGGGAGCATCCGGCTAATGCAGCCAGCGCCACTGCCGGTGGCGGCGGCTGCTTATTTTAGGTGTCAAACATGGCAGTAGACAGTTTTAGTTACACGTACGCAGAGACTTCACGCACGCAAACGTGAAAGCTCTACGTACCATACGCGCTCTGCACCTGAAACGCTTTTAGCTACACGTACGCGACGCACGCTAAAAGCGACCATGTATCGCCATTTATCGCCAAGTATAAACACTGCTGTAGCCATTAGCATCCAAGACAAATCAAAGCCAAGCCAGTCGAGTTGGATTCGGGCGCAAAACACGTAAAAGTGTGTTCTTGTGCCTATCGGAGCTTCGGAATGCCTAGAAGTGCTATACCGCATGTTGTCCTCGAAGGGGTCGCACTCCCATACGTCTCGCAACAAATTCATGTCATTTTTAGAAAAACGAAGGCGCGGAGCTACCTTGTCGGCGCGTTTGGCTGCCATCTTGCAAAGATGCTCTCGCTTGTTTGAGATCTCGCAAGACCGCCGCGTGGAGCTCTCTACGTGCGCAAGGAACGCACGCAAACTTTTGAGTCTCACGTACGTCCGTGAGACTCACACAAACCCTCTGCGTTCTGTGCAGGCGCACTGCTCACACGAAAGAGCTCTACGTACGCGAAGCCTTTACGTACGTGAAACTAAAACTGTCTAGTGATGCTGCGTACGTGTAGCGTAATCGTCGTTTCTGTGAACGGAGGGAGAGTCGATTCTCCTTCGCCAACGCAACGTTGGGAACCGGTAGGGTCGCATGACCGGAAATCGACCATATTTCACGGCTGCTATTATGGCGATATTAGGAGCGCCGCTCGGTGCTTTGATTTGGATTTATGTGATCGGAAAAAACCATCCGGATGTAGTTGGTGGACCATCGGAGAGAGATTGGCCTTTCAGACCCAAGAGTGCTCGGAAACGACCTAGCTGAACATGTCGTTCACTTCACACACACACACACACACACACACACACACACACACACATATATATATATATATATATATATATATATATATATATATATATATATATATATATTACTGCAGAACTGGTTAGTGAAGGTGCATTAGCTGATCTGGTTCAGTTGCTAATAGCTTTCAGAAGTTTGAGAGGTGCCCTCTCGTGCGTGACTTCAAATGGAGAATTCCGCCGCTCTACAGAGTTCTTAAACTATGAGAGACCTTTTGTGATACGGCTCTCATTCTAAAGGAAAAAATATATGTTAGCTTTTCCGCATCATAAATACGCTGTTTATCAAGATTTTGGCTAACAATACGGAATTTTGTTAGAGAGAGGCAGAACGTTTAATTCCACAGCACCCTTTGTTTGAGCCCTAATGCTTTGTGTCCTTCACGAAGGATGGTAGGATGAGGAGCGAGATGGAGACAAGTCAGCTGAATCGACCTCATTATCATCTTCTACCATGAAGCTAATGGCTTCCCGGTTACCGCCGAAAGGTTCAGCCATGAGTTCTTCGGCCAACACTCCTCCAAAGCTCGCGGCATTACGATTAGTGTGTTGAGCATCGATGTTAGTGTTTGTGTGCCAGGGCATTAAGAGAGCGTGCCCGATACGTTATGCAAGGCCCCACCATCGCCGCAGTGAAGTGTGCTACAATATCACGTGATGCAACACAGAAAGTAGTAACATTTCATGTTGGGCTCGTTGCTGAAATATACGTTTTTGAAAATGGGGGGCGAGTTGACACACACATACAAAGAGAGAGACAATTGGACAAGCGAAGGTACTCTCTCATGCGTGAGGTGTGCATATTGATGTCAATAACTTAGGGGACACTTAACCTTTGCATTTAAGAGCGGAATGCGATAATATTCAAAGATCCCTGACTGCTTCTCAAGCTTCCTGGCAACTGGCGTTTATGTAACTGTTATGTTTACCGGGAAACGCTGGCAGTGAACGCAGCGCACTAAGGCGAGCCTTCTGGTAAAAACGTGGCCCCCTGCGTGGGCTACGGGTGCGTGGAATCTAGGGTCATCTGGATGGTGTTGCAAACAACCATGCGCGCGGCTGTATGAATGGTAAAAAGGTTGAAAAATGTTTTTTTTTTTTATGAGTCTCCGCGTAACAGGATTATGTTTTCTCCTATATTCAAGTTACAGTGCGACGCTGTCACGTCTGTAGGTTGTGGGTAAGTAATACATTGCGATTCTTCTGACGTAGTTTATTTGAGAAATTCAATTAGCTCAGTAACTTATTTGCGCTACACGGAGGGTCTGCATGGTTGTGTATGCGTGGTCGGTTTTGCATGGTGCGGAATTATTTTTCTCCACGTGGCGGTCGACGCAGGACGCCGATGCCGGATTTTCTGCGACACGAGACCCTTAAGGTGCTTAATAAGCAGTCGCGTTAGTATCTTCCTCTCTTCTAAAATAAACGTTGAAAATGCTGGCTACGTAAGGAAACGGACGCTCTCGAACGCTGCAGGAACAACCGCCGTGGTTGCTCAGTGTCTATGGTGTTGGGCTGCTGAGGACGAGGTCGCGCGATCGAATTCCGGTCACGGCGGTCGCATTTGGATGGGGGCGAAGTGCGAAAACACCCGTGTACTTCCGTGTACTTCCTTCTTACAATTTAGGTGCACGTTAAACAACCCCAGGTGGTCGAAATTTCCGGAGTCCACCACTACGGCGTGCCTCATAATCAGAAAGTGGTTTTGGCAGGTAAAACCCCATAATTTAATGTTTAACGCTGCAGGAATGTTGTGTTCCTACTTTCCACGGCAGCTTAACTATTGCCTAAGGCGTCGCGCTGTTCAGGTGGGGAGGTCGCTGAGCTGGTGCCGGCCGCGGCGGTACTATTTCGGTGGGGACAAAGCGCGAAAACGCTCGTCTGAGTTGATTTGGGTGCAAGTTCAGAAATCAGTGGTAGTGAAAGTTAGCTCGGAGTTCTCTACTACGCCGTGCATGTTAATCCGATCGCGCACTTGGCATGTAAAACTTCAAACTTAATTTATACAACGCTGCGGCTGTTGTAGGCAATGAAAGTGGCCTGGCGCCATGTAAGTCTCTTTCCTTCTTACAATTTTGTTAAGGTGCTGCAAGTGTAATGTGTTTGTTGGGCTCGTTTTGGAGGCTTAATTATTTTTGGAACTTTTTTTTAAGCGTCCCACTTATTCCATCACATCCCTTGACTCTATATGAAGTGCTCAGTTTAGGTCAAGCAGCTTTTTTAAATGCATAAGCACTTCTACGCCTACCCAACGAAAAATTTGTCCATCACGTAAAACAATGAATCGCTCACACCCCCTTAAGCAATGGCTCATACCTCCGTAAGCAAAAGGAAACGCAGTGTTACACACCAACATAGGCAGAGCTACAAGCGCTGAGCAAAGTGAGGCGAACAACGCATACATTCATTTAAATCGCCCATACAACACACATATCAGCATGCGTTTCAAGAAGCAAGCTTAAAACACGCATGCGAACAATCAATGAAGAATTGCATGCCCTGCTCTGCAAATGTAGTGGCGGTGTTGCAACGGCTTCGCTAAATTAACCTTTATTCCCCTTAATTAACACCAAAGGTCGTGAGTTTCACTCCTACCAGAGGTCTGGGGTGTGAACACCTTCATCATCATCATCATCATCAGCCTAGTTACGCCCACTGCAGGGCAAAGGCCTCTCCCATACTTCTCCAACTACCCCGGTCATGTACTAATTGTGGCCATGTTGTCCCTGCAAACGTCTTAATGTCATCTGCCCACCTAACTCTCTGCCGCCCCCTGCTACGCTTCCCTTCTCTTGGAATCCAGTCCGTAGCTCTTAGTGACCATCGGTTATCTTCCCTCCTCATTACATGTCCGGCCCATGCCCATTTCTTTTTCTTGATTTCAACTAAGATGTCGTTTACCCGCGTTTGTTGCCTCACCCAATCTGCTCTTTTCTTATCCCTTAACGTTACACCCATCATTCTTCTTTCCATAGCTCGTTGCGTCGTTCTCAATTTCAGCAGAACCCCTTTCGTAAGCCTCCAGGTTTCTGCCCCATATGTGAGTACTGGTAACACACAGCTGTTGTACACTTTCCTTTTGAGGGATAGTGGCAACCTACTGTTCATGATTTGAGAATGCCTGCCAAACGCACCCCAACCCATTCTTATTCTTCTGGTTATTTCAGTCTCATGATCCGGATCCGTGGTCACTACCTGCCCTAAGTAGATGTATTCCCTTACCACTTCCAGTGTTTCGCTACCTATCGTAAACTGCTGTTCTCTTCCGAGACTGTTAAACAGTACTTTAGTTTTCTGCAGATTAATTTTCAGACCCACCCTTCTGCTTTGCCTCTCCAGGTCAGTGAGCATGCATTGCAATTGGTCTCCTGAGTTACTAAGCAAGGCAATATCATCAGCGAATCGCAAGTTGCTAAGGTATTCTCCATCGACTTTTATCCCCAATTCTTCCCACTCCAGGCCTCTGAATACCTCCTGTAAACATGCTGTGAATAGCATTGGAGATATCGTATCTCCCTGTCTGACGCCTTTCTTTATAGGGATTTTGTTGCTTTCTTTGTGGAGGACTACGGTGGCTGTGGAGCCGCTATAGATATCTTCCAGTATTTTTACATATGGCTCATCTACACCCTGATTCCGTAATGCCTCCATGACTGCTGAGGTTTCGACTGAATCAAACGCTTTCTCGTAATCAATGAAAGCTATATATAAGGGTTGGTTATATTCTGCACATTTCTCTATCACTTGATTGATAGTGTGAATATGGTCTATTGTTGAGTAGCCTTTACGGAATCCTGCCTGGTCCTTTGGCTGACAGAAGTCTAAGGTGTTCCTGATTCTATTTGCGATTACCTTAGTAAATACTTTGTAGGCAACGGACAGTAAGCTGATCGGTCTATAATTTTTCAAGTCTTTGGCGTCCCCTTTCTTATGGATTAGGATTATGTTAGCGTTCTTCCAAGATTCCGGTACGCTCGAGGTTATGAGGCATTGCGTATACAGGGTGGCCAGTTTCTCTAGAACAATCTGACCACCATCCTTCAACAAATCTGCTGTTACCTGATCCTCCCCAGCTGCCTTCCCCTTTTGCATAGCTCCTAAGGCTTTCTTTACTTCTTCTGGCGTTACCTGTGGGATTTCGAATTCCTCTAGGCTATTTTCTCTTCCACTATCGTCGTGGGTGCCACTGGTACTGTATAAATCTCTATAGAACTCCTCAGCCACTTGAACTATCTCGTCCATATTAGTAACGATATTGCCGGCTTTGTCTCTTAACGCACACATCTGATTCTTGCCTATTCCTAGTTTCTTCTTCACTGTTTTTAGGCTTCCTCCGTTCCTGAGAGCCTGTTCAATTCTATCCATATTATAGTTCCTGATGTCCGCTGTCTTACGCTTGTTGATTAACTTAGAAAGTTCTGCCAGTTCTATTCTAGCTGTAGGATTAGAGGCTTTCATACATTGGCGTTTCTTGATCAGATCTTTCGTCTCCTGCGATAGCTTACTGGTTTCCTGTCTAACGGCGTTACCACCGACTTCTATTGCGCACTCCTTAATGATGCCCATGAGATTGTCGTTCATTGCTTCAACACTAAGGTCCTCTTCCTGAGTTAAAGCCGAATACCTGTTCTGTAGTTTGATCCGGAATTCCTCTAGTTTCCCTCTTACCGCTAACTCATTGATTGGCTTCTTGTGTACCAGTTTCTTTCGTTCCCTCCTCAAGTCTAGGCTAATTCGAGTTCTTACCATCCTGTGGTCACTGCAGCGTACCTTGCCGAGCACGTCTACATCTTGAATGATGCCAGGGTTCGCGCAGAGTATGAAGTCGATTTCATTTCTAGTCTCACCATTCGGGCTCCTCCACGTCCACTTTCGGCTAACCCGCTTGCGGAAAAAGGTATTCATTATACGCATATTATTCTGTTCTGCAAACTCTACTAATAATTCTCCTCTGCTATTCCTAGAGCCTATGCCATATTCCCCCACTGACTTGTCTCCAGCCTGCTTCTTGCCTACCCTGGCATTGAAGTCGCCCATCAGTATAGTGTATTTTGTTTTGACTTTACCCATCGCCGATTCTACGTCTTCATAAAAGCTTTCGACTTCCTGGTCATCATGACTAGATGTAGGAGCGTAGACCTGAACAACCTTCATTTTGTACCTCTTATTAAGTTTCACAACAAGACATGCCACCCTCTCGTTAATGCTATAGAATTCCTGTATGTTACCAGCTATTTCCTTATTAATCAGGAATCCGACTCCTAGTTCTCGTCTCTCCGCTAAGCCCCGGTAGCACAGTACATGCCCGCTTTTTAGCACTGTATATGCTTCTTTTGTCCTCCTAACCTCACTGAGCCCTATTATATCCCATTTACTACCCTCTAATTCCTCCAATAACACTGCTAGACTCGCCTCACTAGATAGCGTTCTAACGTTAAATGTTGCCAGGTTCAGATTCCAATGGCGGCCTGTCCGGAGCCAGGTATTCTTAGCACCCTCTGCAGCGTCACAGATCTGACCGCCGCCGTGGTCAGTTGCTTCGCGGCTGCTGGGGACTGAGGGCCGGGGTTTGATTGTTGTATTCATATAGGAGGTTGTGGCCAAGTACTGCACCAGGGTGGCCAATCCTGCTCTGGTGAGAGAGTGCGTTACCGGTTCTGGTCACCGGGATCAGGCCGCACTCCAGGCCTGTTTGTGCAATTTTCTCAACACACGGTTTTTTTTTTTTTTTTTTTCCGGTGGAGACCGGGATTTGAATCACGGTCCTCTTGCACTGGAGACGGATACTCTACCGTCCCCGTAGGAGTTAAATTAAAAATTAATTTATGGGGTTTTACGTGACAAAACCACTTTCTGATTATGCACGCCGTAGTGGAGGACTCCGAAAATTTCGACCACCTGGGGTTCTTTAACGTGCACCTAATTCTAAGTACACGGGTGTTTTCGCATTTCGCCCCCATCGAAATGCGGCCGCCGTGGTCGGGGTCCGATCCCGCGACCTCGTGCTCAGCAGTCTAACACCATAACCACTGAGCAACCACGGCGGGTCCCGCAGGAGTTGTACGCCTCATTTAACCTACAGTGGTGCCCTACTTGGTCAGTCAAGGTGGACCAATCTGAGCTCGGTTATACCGCATGGATGGCACTCGGCTAGAGAACCTGGTATTTATGACCTGCACATGTGAGTGTGAGGCCATAAATATTTGAAGATCTATATAAATATATATATATATATTTTTTTTAGGAGGGTTCCTGTACAGTGATAAAATAAAGGAAAAGACATTAAAAAAAAAAAAAAGAAAGAAAAAGGGGCAGAAAAAAAAAAGGAACATAACAGGTGATTTGAACTCGTGACCCTTCGATGTTGCCCAGAAAGATAGCTCAGTCGGTTGGTTCGTCAGGCCCCAGGCTACTTTCAAGCGCCACAGCTCCTGCTCCGAGCCTCACACTTACGTGGAAAGAGACTCATGTTGTCCGCGATAGTCGAGTAGTTGGAAGGCATGCTTTCTAGGAAAAAATGGCCGCTCGAGGAGAAGAGCGAACTCGAGCGGCTTTAGAGGCTAGGAAAACTGCCTTAAAATATTTAGACTTGAGGGAAAGCTTCGTTAACAAACTATAACACGGCAATCAGCACTCGAATACGACGACAGAAATTACTGAGACGTGGAAAATTCCCTTGAAAAAAAATCTGGCTTGCGAGACAAATGCTTGTATGTATTGAACCTCTTAAAAGATGAGGGGGGAGGGGAATATGCGCTCACCGAGAGGGCATCGTCAGCACGAGACATCCACAAGGCACCTTACAGAGATGTGGAGAGCTTCGCGGCCGGAACGAAGCCTCCCTTCTCCGCCGGCCAAGAGGGGGAAACGCGCTTTCCGATCGCTCAAGGTTGCGCGGACAAAGCATAACTCTAGCGTCTAGGAAAAGCTTAACCAGGTGTGATGGCGGCACGCATAGCGTGGGAAGCTAGCCGCCAGAATAACTATACCAAGGACTGCTGCTGATGAGGGCGAAATACCTTCGTGTAATTATAATAACCCTAATAGGACTACTTTCGAAAAAAAAAGAAAACGGCCCAGAGGGCTATACTACGAGAGCTATGACTGATAGTTTTCTCTCTCTCTCTCTATATATATATATATATATTCATCTCATCTATGGGATCGCATGCGCGCGCTGTTTCTTTGTCTCTGCGTGTAGTACAGTGAAGAGAGCCAGTTTAAGGGCGGAGAAGAAGAAAGAAGAGAAAAGCAAAAACTGCAGCGCCGTGGTTTTAAAGCGCACCCGTGGTAGAGAAACGGAATGCGATATAAGCGTGCGTAGCCATGATACGCACATGACAAACTGCCTTAAAATATTTAGACTTGAGGGAAAGCTTCGTTAGCAAACGATAGCACGGCAATCAGCACTCGAATATAATTATAACCCTAATACTAATTGTAAATATTCATCTCATCTATGGGATCTAATGCGCGCGCTGTTGCTTTGTCTCTGCGTGTAGTAGTTGAGAGAGCCAGTTTAAGGGCGGAGAAGAAGAAAGAAGAGAAAAGCAAAAACTGCAGCGCCGTGGTTTTAAAGCGCACCCGTGGTAGAGAAACGGAATGCGATATAAGCGTGCGTAGCCATGATACGCACACGACAAACTGCCTTAATATATTTAGACTTGAGGGAAAGCTTCGTTAGCAAACGATAGCACGGCAATCAGCACTCGAATATAATTATAACCCTAATACTAATTGTAAATATTTATCTCATCTATGGGATCTAATGCGCGCGCTGTTGCTTTGTCTCTGCGTGTAGTAGTTGAGAGAGCCAGTTTAAGGGCGGAGTAGTTGGAAGGCATACTTTCTAGGAAAAATGGCCGCTCAAGGAGAAGAGCCAACTCGAGCGGCTTTAGAGGCTAGGAAAACTGCCTTAAAATATTTAGACTTGAGGGAAAGCTTCGTTAACAAACTATAACACGGCAATCAGCACTCGAATACGACGAGAGAAATTACTGAGACGTGGAAAATTCCCTTGAAAAAAAAAATCTGGTTTGCTAGGCAAATGCTTGTATGTATTGAACCTCTTAAAAGATGAGGGGTGAAATATGCGCTCACCGAGAGGGCATCTTCGGCACGAGACATCCCCAAGGCACCTTACAGAGATGTGGAGAGCTTCGCGGCCGGAACGAAGCTTCCCTTCTCCGCCGGCCAAGAGGGGGAAACGCGCTTTCCGATCGCTCAAGGTTGCGCGGACAAAGCCTAACTCTAGCGTCTAGGAAAAGCTTAACCAGGTGCGATGGCGGCACGCATAGCGTGGGAAGCTAGCCGCCAGAATAACTATACCAAGGACTGCTGCTGATGAGGGCGAAATACCTTCGTGTAATTATAATAACCCTAATAGGACTACTTTCGAAAAAAAAAGAAAACGGCCCAGAGGGCTATACTACGAGAGCTATGACTGATAGTTTTCTCTCTCTCTCTCTATATATATATATATATTCATCTCATCTATGGGATCGCATGCGCGCGCTGTTTCTTTGTCTCTGCGTGTAGTACAGTGAAGAGAGCCAGTTTAAGGGCGGAGAAGAAGAAAGAAGAGAAAAGCAAAAACTGCAGCGCCGTGGTTTTAAAGCGCACCCGTGGTAGAGAAACGGAATGCGATATAAGCGTGCGTAGCCATGATACGCACATGACAAACTGCCTTAAAATATTTAGACTTGAGGGAAAGCTTCGTTAGCAAACGATAGCACGGCAATCAGCACTCGAATATAATTATAACCCTAATACTAATTGTAAATATTCATCTCATCTATGGGATCTAATGCGCGCGCTGTTGCTTTGTCTCTGCGTGTAGTAGTTGAGAGAGCCAGTTTAAGGGCGGAGAAGAAGAAAGAAGAGAAAAGCAAAAACTGCAGCGCCGTGGTTTTAAAGCGCACCCGTGGTAGAGAAACGGAATGCGATATAAGCGTGCGTAGCCATGATACGCACACGACAAACTGCCTTAATATATTTAGACTTGAGGGAAAGCTTCGTTAGCAAACGATAGCACGGCAATCAGCACTCGAATATAATTATAACCCTAATACTAATTGTAAATATTTATCTCATCTATGGGATCTAATGCGCGCGCTGTTGCTTTGTCTCTGCGTGTAGTAGTTGAGAGAGCCAGTTTAAGGGCGGAGTAGTTGGAAGGCATACTTTCTAGGAAAAATGGCCGCTCAAGGAGAAGAGCCAACTCGAGCGGCTTTAGAGGCTAGGAAAACTGCCTTAAAATATTTAGACTTGAGGGAAAGCTTCGTTAACAAACTATAACACGGCAATCAGCACTCGAATACGACGAGAGAAATTACTGAGACGTGGAAAATTCCCTTGAAAAAAAAAATCTGGTTTGCTAGGCAAATGCTTGTATGTATTGAACCTCTTAAAAGATGAGGGGTGAAATATGCGATCACCGAGAGGGCATCTTCGGCACGAGACATCCCCAAGGCACCTTACAGAGATGTGGAGAGCTTCGCGGCCGGAACGAAGCTTCCCTTCTCCGCCGGCCAAGAGGGGGAAACGCGCTTTCCGATCGCTCAAGGTTGCGCGGACAAAGCCTAACTCTAGCGTCTAGGAAAAGCTTAACCAGGTGCGATGGCGGCACGCATAGCGTGGGAAGCTAGCCGCCAGAATAACTATACCAAGGACTGCTGCTGATGAGGGCGAAATACCTTCGTGTAATTATAATAACCCTAATAGGACTACTTTCGAAAAAAAAAGAAAACGGCCCAGAGGGCTATACTACGAGAGCTATGACTGATAGTTTTCTCTCTCTCTCTCTATATATATATATATATTCATCTCATCTATGGGATCGCATGCGCGCGCTGTTTCTTTGTCTCTGCGTGTAGTACAGTGAAGAGAGCCAGTTTAAGGGCGGAGAAGAAGAAAGAAGAGAAAAGCAAAAACTGCAGCGCCGTGGTTTTAAAGCGCACCCGTGGTAGAGAAACGGAATGCGATATAAGCGTGCGTAGCCATGATACGCACATGACAAACTGCCTTAAAATATTTAGACTTGAGGGAAAGCTTCGTTAGCAAACGATAGCACGGCAATCAGCACTCGAATATAATTATAACCCTAATACTAATTGTAAATATTCATCTCATCTATGGGATCTAATGCGCGCGCTGTTGCTTTGTCTCTGCGTGTAGTAGTTGAGAGAGCCAGTTTAAGGGCGGAGAAGAAGAAAGAAGAGAAAAGCAAAAACTGCAGCGCCGTGGTTTTAAAGCGCACCCGTGGTAGAGAAACGGAATGCGATATAAGCGTGCGTAGCCATGATACGCACACGACAAACTGCCTTAATATATTTAGACATGAGGGAAAGCTTCGTTAGCAAACGATAGCACGGCAATCAGCACTCGAATATAATTATAACCCTAATACTAATTGTAAATATTTATCTCATCTATGGGATCTAATGCGCGCGCTGTTGCTTTGTCTCTGCGTGTAGTAGTTGAGAGAGCCAGTTTAAGGGCGGAGTAGTTGGAAGGCATACTTTCTAGGAAAAATGGCCGCTCAAGGAGAAGAGCCAACTCGAGCGGCTTTAGAGGCTAGGAAAACTGCCTTAAAATATTTAGACTTGAGGGAAAGCTTCGTTAACAAACTTTAACACGGCAATCAGCACTCGAATACGACGAGAGAAATTACTGAGACGTGGAAAATTCCCTTGAAAAAAAAAATCTGGTTTGCTAGGCAAATGCTTGTATGTATTGAACCTCTTAAAAGATGAGGGGTGAAATATGCGCTCACCGAGAGGGCATCTTCGGCACGAGACATCCCCAAGGCACCTTACAGAGATGTGGAGAGCTTCGCGGCCGGAACGAAGCTTCCCTTCTCCGCCGGCCAAGAGGGGGAAACGCGCTTTCCGATCGCTCAAGGTTGCGCGGACAAAGCCTAACTCTAGCGTCTAGGAAAAGCTTAACCAGGTGCGATGGCGGCACGCATAGCGTGGGAAGCTAGCCGCCAGAATAACTATACCAAGGACTGCTGCTGATGAGGGCGAAATACCTTCGTGTAATTATAATAACCCTAATAGGACTACTTTCGAAAAAAAAAGAAAACGGCCCAGAGGGCTATACTACGAGAGCTATGACTGATAGTTTTCTCTCTCTCTATATATATATATATATATATTCATCTCATCTATGGGATCGCATGCGCGCGCTGTTTCTTTGTCTCTGCGTGTAGTACAGTGAAGAGAGCCAGTTTAAGGGCGGAGAAGAAGAAAGAAGAGAAAAGCAAAAACTGCAGCGCCGTGGTTTTAAAGCGCACCCGTGGTAGAGAAACGGAATGCGATATAAGCGTGCGTAGCCATGATACGCACATGACAAACTGCCTTAAAATATTTAGACTTGAGGGAAAGCTTCGTTAGCAAACGATAGCACGGCAATCAGCACTCGAATATAATTATAACCCTAATACTAATTGTAAATATTCATCTCATCTATGGGATCTAATGCGCGCGCTGTTGCTTTGTCTCTGCGTGTAGTAGTTGAGAGAGCCAGTTTAAGGGCGGAGAAGAAGAAAGAAGAGAAAAGCAAAAACTGCAGCGCCGTGGTTTTAAAGCGCACCCGTGGTAGAGAAACGGAATGCGATATAAGCGTGCGTAGCCATGATACGCACACGACAAACTGCCTTAATATATTTAGACTTGAGGGAAAGCTTCGTTAGCAAACGATAGCACGGCAATCAGCACTCGAATATAATTATAACCCTAATACTAATTGTAAATATTTATCTCATCTATGGGATCTAATGCGCGCGCTGTTGCTTTGTCTCTGCGTGTAGTAGTTGAGAGAGCCAGTTTAAGGGCGGAGTAGTTGGAAGGCATACTTTCTAGGAAAAATGGCCGCTCAAGGAGAAGAGCCAACTCGAGCGGCTTTAGAGGCTAGGAAAACTGCCTTAAAATATTTAGACTTGAGGGAAAGCTTCGTTAACAAACTATAACACGGCAATCAGCACTCGAATACGACGAGAGAAATTACTGAGACGTGGAAAATTCCCTTGAAAAAAAAAATCTGGTTTGCTAGGCAAATGCTTGTATGTATTGAACCTCTTAAAAGATGAGGGGTGAAATATGCGCTCACCGAGAGGGCATCTTCGGCACGAGACATCCCCAAGGCACCTTACAGAGATGTGGAGAGCTTCGCGGCCGGAACGAAGCTTCCCTTCTCCGCCGGCCAAGAGGGGGAAACGCGCTTTCCGATCGCTCAAGGTTGCGCGGACAAAGCCTAACTCTAGCGTCTAGGAAAAGCTTAACCAGGTGCGATGGCGGCACGCATAGCGTGGGAAGCTAGCCGCCAGAATAACTATACCAAGGACTGCTGCTGATGAGGGCGAAATACCTTCGTGTAATTATAATAACCCTAATAGGACTACTTTCGAAAAAAAAAGAAAACGGCCCAGAGGGCTATACTACGAGAGCTATGACTGATAGTTTTCTCTCTCTATATATATATATATATATATATATTCATCTCATCTATGGGATCGCATGCGCGCGCTGTTTCTTTGTCTCTGCGTGTAGTACAGTGAAGAGAGCCAGTTTAAGGGCGGAGAAGAAGAAAGAAGAGAAAAGCAAAAACTGCAGCGCCGTGGTTTTAAAGCGCACCCGTGGTAGAGAAACGGAATGCGATATAAGCGTGCGTAGCCATGATACGCACATGACAAACTGCCTTAAAATATTTAGACTTGAGGGAAAGCTTCGTTAGCAAACGATAGCACGGCAATCAGCACTCGAATATAATTATAACCCTAATACTAATTGTAAATATTCATCTCATCTATGGGATCTAATGCGCGCGCTGTTGCTTTGTCTCTGCGTGTAGTAGTTGAGAGAGCCAGTTTAAGGGCGGAGAAGAAGAAAGAAGAGAAAAGCAAAAACTGCAGCGCCGTGGTTTTAAAGCGCACCCGTGGTAGAGAAACGGAATGCGATATAAGCGTGCGTAGCCATGATACGCACACGACAAACTGCCTTAATATATTTAGACTTGAGGGAACGCTTCGTTAGCAAACGATAGCACGGCAATCAGCACTCGAATATAATTATAACCCTAATACTAATTGTAAATATTCATCTCATCTATGGGATCTAATGCGCGCGCTGTTGCTTTGTCTCTGCGTGTAGTAGTTGAGAGAGCCAGTTTAAGGGCGGAGAAGAAGAAAGAAGAGAAAAGCAAAAACTGCAGCGCCGTGGTTTTAAAGCGCACCCGTGGTAGAGAAACGGAATGCGATATAAGCGTGCGTAGCCATGATACGCACACGACAAACTGCCTTAATATATTTAGACTTGAGGGAAAGCTTCGTTAGCAAACGATAGCACGGCAATCAGCACTCGAATATAATTATAACCCTAATACTAATTGTAAATATTTATCTCATCTATGGGATCTAATGCGCGCGCTGTTGCTTTGTCTCTGCGTGTAGTAGTTGAGAGAGCCAGTTTAAGGGCGGAGTAGTTGGAAGGCATACTTTCTAGGAAAAATGGCCGCTCAAGGAGAAGAGCCAACTCGAGCGGCTTTAGAGGCTAGGAAAACTGCCTTAAAATATTTAGACTTGAGGGAAAGCTTCGTTAACAAACTATAACACGGCAATCAGCACTCGAATACGACGAGAGAAATTACTGAGACGTGGAAAATTCCCTTGAAAAAAAAAATCTGGTTTGCTAGGCAAATGCTTGTATGTATTGAACCTCTTAAAAGATGAGGGGTGAAATATGCGCTCACCGAGAGGGCATCTTCGGCACGAGACATCCCCAAGGCACCTTACAGAGATGTGGAGAGCTTCGCGGCCGGAACGAAGCTTCCCTTCTCCGCCGGCCAAGAGGGGGAAACGCGCATTCCGATCGCTCAAGGTTGCGCGGACAAAGCCTAACTCTAGCGTCTAGGAAAAGCTTAACCAGGTGCGATGGCGGCACGCATAGCGTGGGAAGCTAGCCGCCAGAATAACTATACCAAGGACTGCTGCTGATGAGGGCGAAATACCTTCGTGTAATTATAATAACCCTAATAGGACTACTTTCGAAAAAAAAAAGAAAACGGCCCAGAGGGCTATACTACGAGAGCTATGACTGATAGTTTTCTCTCTCTCTCTATATATATATATATATATTCATCTCATCTATGGGATCGCATGCGCGCGCTGTTTCTTTGTCTCTGCGTGTAGTACAGTGAAGAGAGCCAGTTTAAGGGCGGAGAAGAAGAAAGAAGAGAAAAGCAAAAACTGCAGCGCCGTGGTTTTAAAGCGCACCCGTGGTAGAGAAACGGAATGCGATATAAGCGTGCGTAGCCATGATACGCACATGACAAACTGCCTTAAAATATTTAGACTTGAGGGAAAGCTTCGTTAGCAAACGATAGCACGGCAATCAGCACTCGAATATAATTATAACCCTAATACTAATTGTAAATATTCATCTCATCTATGGGATCTAATGCGCGCGCTGTTGCTTTGTCTCTGCGTGTAGTAGTTGAGAGAGCCAGTTTAAGGGCGGAGAAGAAGAAAGAAGAGAAAAGCAAAAACTGCAGCGCCGTGGTTTTAAAGCGCACCCGTGGTAGAGAAACGGAATGCGATATAAGCGTGCGTAGCCATGATACGCACACGACAAACTGCCTTAATATATTTAGACTTGAGGGAAAGCTTCGTTAGCAAACGATAGCACGGCAATCAGCACTCGAATATAATTATAACCCTAATACTAATTGTAAATATTTATCTCATCTATGGGATCTAATGCGCGCGCTGTTGCTTTGTCTCTGCGTGTAGTAGTTGAGAGAGCCAGTTTAAGGGCGGAGTAGTTGGAAGGCATACTTTCTAGGAAAAATGGCCGCTCAAGGAGAAGAGCCAACTCGAGCGGCTTTAGAGGCTAGGAAAACTGCCTTAAAATATTTAGACTTGAGGGAAAGCTTCGTTAACAAACTATAACACGGCAATCAGCACTCGAATACGACGAGAGAAATTACTGAGACGTGGAAAATTCCCTTGAAAAAAAAAAATCTGGTTTGCTAGGCAAATGCTTGTATGTATTGAACCTCTTAAAAGATGAGGGGTGAAATATGCGCTCACCGAGAGGGCATCTTCGGCACGAGACATCCCCAAGGCACCTTACAGAGATGTGGAGAGCTTCGCGGCCGGAACGAAGCTTCCCTTCTCCGCCGGCCAAGAGGGGGAAACGCGCTTTCCGATCGCTCAAGGTTGCGCGGACAAAGCCTAACTCTAGCGTCTAGGAAAAGCTTAACCAGGTGCGATGGCGGCACGCATAGCGTGGGAAGCTAGCCGCCAGAATAACTATACCAAGGACTGCTGCTGATGAGGGCGAAATACCTTCGTGTAATTATAATAACCCTAATAGGACTACTTTCGAAAAAAAAAGAAAACGGCCCAGAGGGCTATACTACGAGAGCTATGACTGATAGTTTTCTCTCTCTCTATATATATATATATATATATATTCATCTCATCTATGGGATCGCATGCGCGCGCTGTTTCTTTGTCTCTGCGTGTAGTACAGTGAAGAGAGCCAGTTTAAGGGCGGAGAAGAAGAAAGAAGAGAAAAGCAAAAACTGCAGCGCCGTGGTTTTAAAGCGCACCCGTGGTAGAGAAACGGAATGCGATATAAGCGTGCGTAGCCATGATACGCACATGACAAACTGCCTTAAAATATTTAGACTTGACGGAAAGCTTCGTTAGCAAACGAAGCAAACACCTTAGTTAAGCCTATATTAATTTACTGTGGCTAATTAGCTTCACCTTAATGAACACCGATGGTCGTGGGTTCGAGGGTCGTTATTACCTAGCTCTATCTTAATTAAACCTGCCTTACCATGTTCGCTAGCGACCATGATAAGTGAACGACTGAAGAGGGTTGATAAGGGCTTATACTGAACTGATGAAGTTCCATAACAGTGATAATAACACCGGGCTACCTGGAAATGACCAAGTAGCACAGTGCTTACACATACTTAGTCAACCAGAGGAGTCTCTGCGCGACTATTGTTTTCTCATTTATTATTCGTCAACATCTAATAAATTGCTTTTTGTGTCGTGAAGTAATTCGCCAAAAACATATGTCGCAATTTTTTAAAATATTTTATGTACTTTGCACGTAATGCCGACCTCTTCGAGCAATTCAATTCAAGGATTGGCGTCGTGCTATCTGACACCGGCATTTTTTGTAAATTCTGCGTACCCTAATTTATATATATATATATATATATATATATGTATATGTATATATATATATATATATATATATATATATATATATATATATATATATATATATATATATATATACCGCACCGGGTACCGCTGCGTCAAAAGTACCGCAGACAAATACACTTTCATTCAAACAGACCATGTGTGCATACAGTTGAGCACGTGAAAAAGCTCGAGGTGGTCAAAATAATTCTGGAGACCCCTCCACTATGGCGTTGATCATAACCAAGTATGGAGCTCTCGGAGCAGTATACCCCGCAATCTAATCAAATCTCCTTCGAGCTGCGTTTGGAAGAGATACAGGCTCTATACGGCGCATTCGGCGCTTCTAAGCTGGGGCGTTGCATTTGGACGTTGCAATGAACAACCTGAAGAATGTGGCAAGAAGGTACGACGTCCCTATTGTGTTTTGTGCGCCATGAAAACTTGCTGGGTTGTGCCCACGCATTTCGGGTGACCTCCGAGGACGCCTGGCTGAGGAAAGAAGCATACCATGTCATATGTCCCATGCGCCGTTGGTGTTGTGTACGAGACCCCGCTGAAGTGCGAAGGTATATATCGGACAAACCGGCGGATGCGTCTTGTTAAGAACGGCCAGCTGCAGTGCAAGTTTGCCAGCCAGTTACGCCAGCGGTTGTAACCTCATCTTGAAATGCCGCCGCCAACCTCTAGCCTCATCGCCGTTGCGAGTGAAGGGGTTCGACGAAGCAGGCTTTGTGCTGAAACCGCCAACCTTTAGCCTCGTCGCCGTTGCAAGTGAAGGAGTTCTGCGAAGCCCCTCTGACGTCGGCTGCGGACCTTTACACCTGTGTCTGTGTGCGGCGCGTGTAAGCCCTCATCCTCCTCCAAGTCGACAGCCCTCATCCTCCAAAAGGGCGGGTCATCTTCAATGACGTCGAACTATGACGTCGAGCAGAGAGCTTATAAGCAGCGATTGTCGGCTGCTGGGTGTGCTCGTTGTCGTGCTCGTCGTAGTGAGCTGAGTGCTCGTTGTCATGCTCGAAATGTACTAGTGAGCTGCGTGCTCGTTGTCATGCTCGAAATGTACTAGTGAGCTGTGTGCTCGTAAGCTGTTTGCTGTATGTTAGTCTTGCGGGCTCCATATGGGAGTCACGCTAGACTGTCGATATATGTCTTGTCTAAGATGTAAATAATGTAAATCAATCCTGTTCACCGAGTTCCTCTCTACGACCTTCAACTCCTTCAAATGGTGGTAGCGGCGAGATCGTCCGACGACTCCTATATCTGGTTGACAGCGGTGGGATCGTCCGACAACTCTTACAGTCTACGATCGGGCGCGGGAACACGACCGCTCTCGAGCTAACAAAGCTTCTTTTCATTTTCCTATGAATTGTAGGTCCTGCCCTGTGAGGCAATTCTTTCCTGTTTTAGAATTCTAGGCAGGAGTGGCAATACTTTAGCCAGAGAAATCATGGTGGCTTATCATATTAGAAAGAAAGTGCCTGTATTAGCGATACATCGGTTGTTTTGCGTAGCAAAGAAGAGGAGTCTTTAGAAATTATGATGTAATCTATACTCTTCTTGATATGATGCATTGCTTGGCTTGATGGGCAGTGGGCTTGCGCGATCCTGGTCTGCTGTGTATTTACCTAGGCGAAGTCTTCAGAATAAAATTTAGTGGCAGTTAGCGCTTGTCCGGCGCTTCTGTGTCTGTCTTCTGTCCCGTCTTAGTACAGCGCTTACCAGTATTCAGTTGTTATACTTTTTTGTTTCAGTGGGTCGCATCTTACTGCGACCCACTTTTAGGCTTCTTTGGAGTAGCGTTAAACTTACAATTTGCAATTCGTTTGGTCATTTCATACACAACACATACACAATTCATTACCATATGTCATGGCGCCCTTCGGCGATAGCGGGTCCTTGCTCCACTAAATGCCACACATCATCATCAACGGTCTTTCTTCTTGTAAATTGACTTTACATTATGTTTTTTTTTTCTCTTTGCCACAATTTCTCCTTTTATGAAGCAGCAAAGATAGACTGCATGTGTCGTTCAGTGAAGGTGAGACGTCAGCGATAATTTGCTTTGCTCTCAAGAAATTTCAGTGCAACCCGTTCAAGAGCAAAGCCAACGACGCGTTGCCTCTTCCCCTTATCTCGCAGGGCACTTCTCGGGCAGCACTGGCTTACCAGGCGAGAAGCGATTCGACGCCTTCGTGTCGTCGCTGGCTCACTGCCAGTAGCCCCGAATGATGTCGCATCTCCTCCACAGAAGCTTCCGAACCCACCGCCGCACGTACAGCACACCTGCGGCAGGCACGGTGACCTCGGTGCCCGACAGGAGTCCGAGGAACACGCTGCCCGCGTCGAGGGCTGCACTGACCGATGTTCCGGAGCACGAGGAACTGCGCAGTGGAGGCAGGAGGCACGGATCGCTCGGCTTCGTGTCTGCAGCGGCTACTCTGCCTGGTTCAGTTCAGGAGGCGAAGGTTTCCCTCACGAAGTACGCGCCGCTGAACGCTTCGGAAGGTGCTCTACCCAAGAACCGTGACTGGCTCCGGTAGGTCTGCGAGAAAGAGTACTTGAAATTCAAAGCTTTGCCAGAACTCGAATTTAAACCACCTCAACGGGGCTGTATGGTGTTCTGATTTTACGTGACGCTGCGCTGGTTGTTCAATTATTCTAGATTAATAGTGCCAGTCAAGACACAGAGGAGACCTGGAAATGTGCCCTTTTTATTCAAGCTTAGCCATTAGACACTCAATACACAAAAAGCCCTATGGTAGAGGAAATATAACAGGAGATTCGCGTGTCGCTTTTATAGTTTTCTTTCATGAGAGCAAAATAAGACAGACAAGAAGAGCAGGACAAGCGCCACTCCTGTCATTCTGGTGGTGACCTTAGGTGGCGCTGGGTGGTGTTTTCGGCTTTTAGAAATAAAGAAAATAACGTCGGCGTACATCGCGGCAGCTCACATTTTTATTAGCTCTACAAAAAGGCGTAAGGTGGCCCAGGGACTTACGATCGTTTTGTAGCTTGTCCATCCTTTATTCGGCATCCGCAATGAAAACTGATATTTCGAGTATAATTCATGTGAACCTGACCGTAAGGCTGAAAACTCGGGATCCTCTCAACATTCGCCTCCTAAACATGTATGCATGCGCTGTTTGTTTTGGCCAGTGCCTAGGGTTCCGTGCATTTCGCGTGTCCGTCAACGAATCTGCGTGAACAAAAACTGTCATAATCAGCAACAACTTGAGCGTCGTCTTCTTCCACAGCGGGCTCCGTTGTCGCTCTTCATTCCAGCGTAGAACGTCACTTCTCTTCGCTCGCCCTTATGGGTAGGTCACGTTCAAATTTTCTGTTTTAATTTACGGGGGTATGAGCCATTTGTTGTCATGACCGACGGACCAATTTCTGGGTAGGCATACAATTGCCTACGCATTTAATAACAGGTGACAGGAGAATACGCGCGCTTACCTATCGTCACCAAGACCGCCGATCAGAACAATAAATATGTTCGCACCTTTGTACAAAATTCTGTGACCTCTGTGTCGTGTACTTAACAACGTCGCCGGTCATCCACTTTCACAGAGTAGAATAGCTCATGATTTTATACTTGAAATTCCTGTTTTATACAGGTTTTCTTCTTTTGTACTATGCGAGTATTGAGTTGTTCATTGTTATAAAAGATTTAAGTTATGGGATTTTACGTGCCACAACCACGATTTGATTATGAGGCACGCCGTAGTGCGGGACTCCGTAAATTCGGACTGCCTGTAGTTCTTTAACGTTCACGTAAATCTAAGTACACGGGTGTTTTCGCATTTCCCCCGCATTGAAATGTGGCTGCCGTGGCCGGGATGCGACACCGCGACCTCGTGCTTAGCAGCCCAACACCACAGCCAGTAAACATGCACGGCGGGTAGTTCATTGTTGTAAGTCGCATGATTTTGGTGGCTTGATGAATGAGAAGAAATTTCTATTGCTGCACAGGCTCGAAGAATTGAAATACTGACAGCCCTCTGGTGAATGCGAATGTAAGCCACTCTTACTTCAGACACGTATTATAGGCTGGTTTCCCGCCCTGTACGCTTGTGAAACCTACGAAGTTCTCACTATGCATTGGCAAGGGGTCGTCATGTGTCAAGCCGCCTACACCTTTCGATGACCGCCAAATACGTTAACTATCTCGGCTACTGAATGACACGACCTGTTTATTTCAGGTATTCTTAAGGTATGTGGAATGTTTTTCTTTCTTGGTTGCTTTATTGTTCTTCTTGCCTTATCTGTCTTCTTGATTTCCCATAATTTCACACTTTGCGCTCATAATGTAAACCCCTCTGTTGGTAGTCATCGCCTTGTCATGCCCACCCTAAACGGCCCGTTTTTCACACTGTTTTTGGAAGTAAAGGGCACTATTGGTTTTGCTGGATACGGTCTGCTGAAATTTTAGTGCGAGAGCTTTTGCTTACCAGCACCGTTGGAGGCGTAGTCTTGCCAGCGCCTCATTAGATGACTTCGTGGGCTTGTCATTTCATTAATTGTTAGCAAGGGATTTATCCATTGAAGAAAACATATTCAGGTCTGGAAACCGAAGTACCAGTCGATGCCCAGTGTGACTTGGCCAAGGGCACATCTCTATAGTTCTAGTGGCGTCAATTGCAACGGTAGAATTATCGGCCACTATATGATACAAGAAGCAGAAAGTGCGTAAGAAAAATATGTAGATCCAACGTACACTTGGAAATCGGTGAAGAGAAGCGTAGGTATGTTTTTTTCCCGATCGCGAATGAAGCCCGCGAGTACACGCAAAGAGCTTCGAGCGGCCAGCCAGCGGCAATATCGCCTGTATTCGCGGACTTCTTCGACGCTCGGACAAGCACGTTTATGTAGCACTTATTGAGCAACAAAAAGCTGTATCGAGAGCTTTCTTTTTTTTTCTCTTGCTCTACAATTATCTCAATGACAGTTTTCATCTAAGTATAATATTTGAGAAGTTGATTAATAAATTAAGGCTCATTCTCTAACTAGGCAGAATGGGAACAAATCACCGCCCAAACACTCCGTGCAGATGCTTAACCAGCGAAGATGAAACATGCGGCCCTTGTGTTTATCACTAGGGTTATCCCGTCGGTTCATTAAACGACGACTTGGTAGGCTGCCGGGTCCTCGGTGCAGGTGATGCCACGTGCACAGGCGACGGCCCCTGTGCACATGCGCTTCTGTGCACTTGCGCTTCTGTGGTTATAACATCACGGCGCGTCGGACGTGCTGGCGCGGCTGCGGCAGATCCATGGAAGGCGCGGTGACCGCGACGGCCGTCACCGCACCTTCCTTGGATCATCTTAGTGTGGTGCCGTATGAAAAAAAAAAGGTATGACTTCATAATGTATGCAACCCACGTATGCAACCCATGTATTGAGCCTAAAAGAGTTTCACTGGTAGTCTGTCCCCATATGAATGTTGCAGCCTCAAGGATTTTTTGGGTAACCATGGCCATATAGAAGTAGCCGGTGGTGAATCCGAAAGATATAGGGGTAAACAGTCGCCTGTGGTTATAACGGAGGTTTAGAAAATAATGAAGTGTAAATGAAAGTGAACGAAAGATATAACTTATCTCCGGTGGGGATGAAACCCGTAAGTTTCGCATTACGCGTGCAATGAATGCCCTGCTAATTCTGGTACAGCGACGGACATCAATGCGAAAACTGGTAACAGGAAACATGTCACGCTTAGTGCTAACATCAGCCTTTAGTTGTTCGCTAGCTTAGGAAAAAGATGATGTGAAATGAAGTTAACTATGTTTTGTTTTTTCTGCCAAATCTAAAAAAAGGATTGCATGTATAAGAAGTTATGCCTTGTGACTTATTTTTCTTGCGTTACCAGCTGCAAGCCAATGAGACGCTAGACGCCGTAGATGCGTGCGCCATTGGCCAGACGCGCCATCGAAGCGAGGGAGCCCGGATGCGCATGCGAGAGTTCGGTTGTTCGGCGGCCTGTTTGTCTTTTACAGCCAACCGTACAAGGAAATTTTCTTGTCGTTGTTGTAATCAAAAACACTCCCCCTACGTGAGCCGATCCCGGAGATAGTCCAATGCCGGGCCGGCCCGCGGCAGAGGTGAAGCAGGCGTTAAGCACTCCCCATACGTGGGCCGATCCCGACGATAGCCCAATGCCGGGCCGACCCGCGGCGGAGCTGCAGTTCGCCGTTAAGGGGCCCAAATACACAGCTTCGCTGCTCAAACTTCTTTACAGAGTAGAAGGGCACTGAGTTTTTTTTTTTTATGTAGATTTGGTGTCTTGGGCTGTCGGAGTATTTTTACGTTCCTGCCGTACTTCGACACCACGCTCCTGCGGTATTTGACATCTGCAAGGTGCGAAATATCGAATTTGCGCGGCACCTTAAGAAATTTAGGCTTCGGGTACGCTGGCAGCATGAGTCGCTGTGACGCAGTTAGTAAAAAAAAAAAAAAAACTAGGCCGCTATGGAGGGGCTTGTTCGGAGTTTACTGAATCTTACCGTTCACATGTTTTGAAGTTTTTTACGACCCTCAACATTATTGGGACTTATTTCGGTACATTTTCGGGGCTCCCCTACTCCGGTGGGCGGTTCGGGCTTCCCATTGTCTTCTCTGTGCCGGAGAAATTGGCGCGATTTTGTCCAGCAGTGAACTTTGCCAGCACTTCACAAAACTGCCCAATAAAGCGCGCTGCACGCTTTGTGCACTGCCAGACGATAGGAGTATGGTAGCGCGATTCAAAGACGGGACAACAAAAGACACAAAGGGACACACACAGCGCTGTGTGTGTCCCTTTGTGTCTTCTCTTGTCCCGTCTTTGAATCGCGCTACCATACTCCCCTTGAAGATGCATTACCAACAAGCCCACATTGCAACCCTCGTGAACCTGCCAGACAAAGGTGGTTTAACATATAGCACTCTCCTGTGGCAAGTGTTAGATCGGCGAAACTGGTAGTTGCTTTAGCCAGCTTTTGAGGGAGCATCGTCCAACTGTGCAGGCTTTTGTAGCGGGGCGTCGATTGGTTGACCATTGCCAAAGGTGTCTGTGAACTCCAGCGTTCACTGATACCTGTATACTTGGAAGTGCTTAGGCTCTGAAAGAGAGAAGATTGTTTTAGGCATTGTACATAAAAGAAGGAAGGAGAAGGCTGCATTAGGACTGCGTCACTTAATTTGTCAGAAAAGAAAAAGGGAGGAGATATGCCTGCACCTAAAGCTTCGAACTTCGCGGGCATGAAGCGCGCAAAGTGTGCTCGTAGCATGTTTTAGAAATGTGTCCTAAACCTGGCGCAGATCAGGCTGCTCCGTAGTGTTGCATGACATGGATCATCGTCTGTTGTGATCTCGCTTATAATATGAGCAGTGTTTCGGGTTTTTTCTTACTTTTTTTTTCGCAGCAACTGCTACCAGGGTATTTTTTTTTGCGCGAGTAAAGCCGAGTTGAAGCAGTTGAAGCTCGGGGATTGTCCTCCGTGCATTCTGTCTTTGTCTCGTCCTTACACTCACCAATTCACCTATTTTTAATCAAGCCAGCAACCTACTAGCCCATCTAAGTTTCTTAACTAAACCGAACTCCAGGACCCGACACGAGCGTCTCGGCGCCTGGATCTCGATCATTTAACCACTCTGAGAAGGCGATAGAGGTCTACTGGAAAACCACGTCGCCAACAAGGTCGAACTTCTTGTAATTGCGCTGAAAAAGGGACAGGTAACCTGAACGGTTAGTGCCCTTCATTCGAATAGTAATTTTTTATTACATGTCCCCTATGTCTTTTAGCTCTCTCACACACAAGTAGACAGTTTTATTTGTTTCACAATGGCTTTCATCATCCATTGAAACTGTAGAGGCCTGATCTATTGTCTAGGTGACAACAACTACATCATAAATAACTTCTCGCTAGTGGCGTTCCTTCTCGGAGAAACAAACCTAGGGCCTAACAACAGTCAAATTGTCAGAGGTATTACCGTGTCCGAAGGGACCGTGAACACTCTAGCCGTTTGTCAGGAGGAGTCGTCATACTGGAGCAGGGCAGCGCTCCAACCCGAAATGTTCAATTGAATACCTGTTTGGAGGCCGTAGCCCTCACCGTTCTATCGGATAAAAACATCGCCATTTGTTCACTGTACATTCGACTCCATGCTCCATCTCATTTTAGTACTAGACACCTGGAAAATCTTAACACACCATTTCCCGGAGCCTTTTGTTTTAGTCGGATATTGTTATGCCTATTGTACTCTTTGGGGTAGCGATATAACCGACCAAAGAGGGCAGGTTAGTGAAGTTTTTATTTTATCTAAGAACATTCGTCTTTTAAATCCGGGAGCGCCAACCTATTCTTTGCCTTCTTCACGCAAATATAGTTGGCTGGATTTAGCCTTTATCTCACCATGGTCTTCTTACTGATTTTAAATGGGATTTCCTGGGCACCTCATATGGCAGCGGTCATTTGCCTGCTACCGTCAAACTCGCATAATCACGACCCGTTGTAAACTTTAAAACGCGTCGCTAAAGAATACATCATGCTGAGTGGCCGCGTTTTATGGAATTTGCAAAACTCGAGCAAGTATTCTAAAGTGAGCTAAGCGTTCCCCAAATTAATTGAAGGTTTATTGCGGTTTTAATTTCAGCGGCAAAAAACCTAATCCCTCAAGCATTCAGCCTTGTGCACACACACAAAAACCACTTAACCTCTAGTGAACACCTGAGTGCACAGATGCTGAAGAACAAAGAAATAGAGCCTGGGGAATCTTGCGAAGATACGCGACCTATACAAACCTCCTAGGTTTCAAACAGGCCAAATACAAACCACGATTTATACAAAAGCGGGCGGAGAAATCTTCATGAAAGAAATACATATCATCAATAAAAAATTCAGTTAAATCTAAACGAATATGGGAACAGGTGAGGAAGTTTAAGGCGATTACTCATCTTACACAATAACTCTAATTACAGGTCCTGGCACACAAACAACGCTAAAAAAACAGTCTGACATACTTGGCGAACACTTTTATGTCTCCTGCTTAGTAAATTATTCAAAGGAATTTTTAAACTACTGTCTGATGAAAAACAGAAGCTGCCTACTACTGGCACGTCAAGTTAACTGTATAATACTCCGCTTACACAGCAGGAATTAAATAGAGTACCTTCAGCAGACAAAAAAAAAAAATCAGCGGCAGGTCAAGACCATATTCACTGCTCCATGCTCGCACATCTATCCCAGAAATTTGTAGAGTCTGTCCTTGAATTTTTCAGCATAAAGTGTGAATCTGGAATAATGCCGGAAGAGTAGAAAAAAGAAATAGTAGTTCTATATCTAAAAGATGGTTAATCCCTAACATTCAAAAGCAGCTACAGAGCCATTGGCCTGACAAGCTGTTTGGCAACATCATATGGAATCACTTTGAATATGAGGCTCTAATTTATTTTAGAATGAAGAAGCCTAACGGAGCCTCACTAGTGCCGGTATAAAAAGAGTTCTTGAACCACTGACTGCCTTGTCCGACTAGACCATGAAATTCGATATGCATTTCTACACAAGCAACACTGTCCTGCAGTTTTCTTTCATTTAGAAAAAGCCTATAGTACCACGTGGGGATGTGGTATCTTAAGAGACTTGGCTGACCTAGGAATCCGTGGTAAAATGCTGAACTACCTAGCTGATTTCATGTCTAATAGAAAATTTCAGACACGACTCGGCACAGTGTTTTCTCATACATATAACGGAATATGGCGTTCCGCAAGGCTGTGTCCAAAGCACTAGACTTTTCATAGTAAAAATGAATTCGCTTAAAGGGAAGCTGAAACGGTTTTCAATTTCCATGAATTGCTGGGATTGGGAAGAACAGACCTAATAATTTACGGTTCCGTAATTTTTTTATAATAATAATCTTTATAATAATAATCTTTATTTCCATCGGGATGATGGAGGAGGTTGTGGGTAAAAGCTGCTCGTAAACGGCAGCTTGACAAAGGCCCACAGCCCCCTTCTACAGGGCAACAACAGCAAAGCAAGGAAAGACACACACAAGTATGCATATAATCTCTTCGCAATTTAGCAGAGCCAAAAATAACAGGATCATTTCATAAATGAAATAGAAACAAAGAAAATAGAACAACAATCAATACAATAAGTGCAGAGGGTATAAAGCTGTACAATAAACACAGGATTAAGTATACACATTATAGGAATACAGGTGAAGTTACTAGGAATGTGTGCAGTGAATCTGTCGTAATTCACGTTTAGATATTTCAAGTAGGTCAGTCCCGGATTTTTTGCAGTTGTTTAATAGAGTTGGAAGTGTGAAGGATAATTTTTCCATTGTGTAATTGGTTCGAGGAGTTGGTACAATCCATTCCTCTTTATGACGGGTAGTGTAAAACACAGTGCTCTTTTTCAGTAATGACAATTCATGCAGATATTTAAGATGATTTTTTAGTTCGCGCTGGAATGCAAGTGCCAGCTTATAATTGTAAAGATTGAATACTGGTATTATGCATGCTTTGGAGAAAAGACCTTGCGAGTGACTGTTGTATGGTAGATTAAAAAGTATTCTGATAAGCTTTTTTTGAAGTATAAAGATCCTTTGCAAATTTGTATACGTGGTTGTGCCCCAGACCAAGAAACAATAATTAAGATGAGAGTAAAATAGGGAATAGGGAATTATAAAGCAGGATCTTTACTTGATACGGGAGATATGATCTGTAATGGGAAATAATGCCGACAGCTCGAGCTAACTTAGTGAGAACTTCGTTTTATTAACATAAGGGGCGGAAATCGCTTTCTAAATCACCCCCGCGGACACGCCCCCATCGCTTCCCGGAGCGCCGGGTGAGGTGGTTGCCAGAGGAGAGAACCGGCGAGAGTGACGTCATTGGCGGGGACCGAGCTCCCGGACCGGCGTGCTGGCATGTGCTGGCATGCCTCTTTCCGTCCTGCGCTTTACTGAACGACGCTATGAGAGATCTGCCGCCGCTGCCGCTCACGTTTGTTTGCTTTTGCGATTTTCGTAAACTGTTCTTTCCTTCTGTGCTGCGTGAGTGCCTACAGCCAAGGGCGCCCAACATGCCCTCGTTCTGTGCAGCATTCGGCTGCGCGAACACAGGTGGGCGAGACGATGTGGTGTTTCACAGGTTCCCGAAGGACAAGAAGCTTTCAGCGCAGTGGGTCCGTGCGGTGAGGAGAGATAAGTTCGTGTCGATGAAATCAACTGTGCTGTGCTCTTCATCTTGCATCAATACGCAGCACATGCAGGTGCACCTAGTTTAATGAAAGCCTGATTAGGCCCACATTGATGCACTCGAGAAATGCGAACATTCGCAGCCATTAACGTCTGGTAACACAGCTTTAGCGTAGCCGGATAGCCTTACGACAAATGCGGAAACGCGTTGTTGCTAGCGTTGCTATACTCCGTTTCATACATCAGGTGGAACGCTGTGGAGGCTTGAGATACTTCTTGCAGTGGCTGCGTTCGCACCTAGAAAAAGTTCGGTGTTTCTTGACCCGATTTTTGAGCAAATTTTCCATATGTGAGCTCAGTTCTGAATGAAAAAAAGAAAGAATTTACCCATAGAAACAATCCGCGCACTTATACGGCTGCTAACACGTTCTTTTAAATCAATTTTCTTTTCGGTATTTTTTAATTGCAGCCCGTCGCGGCAGCTTCACGTGCATGCTCGCGCGAGCAAACGCCGCTGGCACGCTGCGAAGCATAGACGGAAACGCGCGCAGTAATAAATTTTGGTGACCGGACTTCGTGCGTAGCTTCCACAGCGCTGCACCTGAGGTATGAAATGGAGTATAGGCTTGCCTAGTGACATTCGACGTACGGTTGCAGTTATCGTCTTTACTACACGGCGGTGCTAAAACTGCCTAATATCTTTATGTCAACACCAGCATGGAGCACGCATACCGATTCTTGATGGAGCCACAATCGCAAAGTCGTCGAACCATAGCATGAATATTGCACACATAATACCTCTGGCCATCTCTGGATTTGTATGATAAGCAACTTCCATGACTGTACCCCGCAGCACTGCATGTGCGTGCTTTCAAACGCGGCACTTATGTTCGCGATCGTGTATCAACACCTCAAAAAACCACGGGACTACTTTAGACAAGCAGCGGCAAGGTGCTTGAAATCGCGGAATTGCACCCGTGTTTACAATCTAATGAGAAGTTAGTGCTTCGGCATTCTTCCAGCAGCAAGTTCCCAGTGACACTTTAGCGCATTTTTTCTCCCGGCATTGGAACCTGCAGCTACATGAAAAAAAAAAAAGAAACATACGTACCAGCTAAGATTTCCAACGCGCGAGAAGGTGCACACATCGCTCTCGCTGTTGGCACACTCAACATCGTCGTTGCCGCCATCGTTTTCCGTATCGGCTGTTGGTTCGAACATGTACGGCGAAAATACAAGCTGTCCGAGACAGCGAGAACGTTCCATAATGCTTACAACTCAGCTATGAAGCCAGAACAGAACAGCGTGCTACGCTCTGAAACGGCGGTGCCGACCGGAGACTGCCGCGAAAGACGTCACAGCGGCCCCGACCAATCACGGGCAACAGCGGCGTTCGCGCGATGCCCTGAGGCGCTGGTGCGCGTTTTCTTGGAAAAACAGCCGCTTGCGTTTGTTTCCGCCCTTTTTGAACCAGATATTCGTGTTCAGGGGACTCAAAACTGTAGAATGCCGCAGAGAACTCATTTTTTTCGAAAAGTGTTTCAGCTTCCCTTTAATAAGGTTGTACCGTCGTCTGGTATGCACTCTGTATTCGTCGACAATCTTCAAGTGGCTTGCCGTGACTCAAATTTGTCAATCTGTGAGACGCAACTTCAAATCATAATGAATAAACTTACACAATGGGCTAACAAAAATGGCTTCTGCTTGTGCACCCAGAAGACAGTTATTGTTTTATTTTCTCAGGAACGAGGGCTACACAGTGACCCAGTTCTGATATTGAAGGACGTGACACTATTGGTCAAACAAGACGACAAATATTTAGGAGTGACCAATGACGCCTCACTAAGCTTCCTGCTCCACATGACCACACACACAAAACTTGAGGCAAATAAAGCGTTGAATATCCTCTGTGTTGTCTTATAAGCACTGAGGTTCCGACCGAACTTGTCTCTCACGTATTTACCGGTCTGTTGTGCGTACTCTTCTAGTCTACGCCTCCATAGTTTATGGCTCAACCAAACCACCTTACATTCGACAACTTGATCCGGTACATAATCTCGAACTGCGACTGGCAAGTGGTGCTTACAGAACATCCCCTGTCAAAAAGTTTATACGTTGACTGTAATAAGTCTTCCTTACAGCAGCGCAAAGCGTTATTCAATTTTCCCTACATACTCAGGGTCCATTCATCATCGCAGCACATATGCTACATCATCACAAAATGCAACTCACGCTTACACTACAGAAATAAATTGATTATTAAGCCGCTTGTCGTACGATATCAGGAATATTCTCGAGATTATAATGTTCCTGAAGAAGTCCTCCAGGTTGCTAAAAAGCCACTACGATTGTCCCCGTGGTATAATACATAATACAAGATTGCCGCGCTCTTCAGGACAAATATAAAAATTACGCAGAATTTCCTACTGATGGTTCTAAAACACAAGGAAGAGTAGGGGTCATAACGAAAAGTTGGGAAGCAAGTATTCGATTACCAAAGTATGCCTCTGTTTTCAGTGCTGAAGTTGATTCTATATTGGCTGTTGTTAAAGGTAATTATCACGGATCAGCACAAAAACACAGCCATATACACTGATTCTTTAAGCATACTGACGGCTCTACATTTGAAATACCGATGTGAACCACTGTTAGGAACTATTTTACACATGGTTACGTTATACAAATGTGGGAGATCAATTCGCTTCTGTTGTGTCCCAAGCCATGTGGAATATGGCTTAACGAAGCAGAAGATATATGCGCATTCGTGGCATCGTACACACGCATAACAAACGCAGCGCTTCCATACAAAGATAGTACCGGAGCGATTCCGAAGGCCTTAATGACAAAATGGCAACACCAATGAGAATATTCTGCAAGCAACAAGCTGCATCTTGCTAAATCCGTATTTGGCAAGTGGAAGTCACGTAATCACCAGGAACGATCTATTGAAGTAGTTTTATGCCGACTAAGGATTTGACACAAACACCTCGCGCACAATTTTTACTTATAAAATAATATCGCCAACATGCGAGAAATGCCAAGAACCGCTAACAGTTTTTCACATCTAACTGGCATGTACACATATTGAAACACAGACGAAAACTTATGCACAAATTATATAAATGACACATATATCCACACCCTGCTTTAGTTTTAGCAGATTATCTACTGGTGCCATTACCCGACGTGCTTAAATTACTAGGCGGCACCGGCTTTTAACACATGCTATAGGTCAACACAGCTTTTGGTGTTTTTAAACTTGATTTTATGACACCTTGTGTTCGGCACAACATAGCCTTAGGTGCTCTCACGCCACACTAAATCCCCTTTAACTATCTTCAGGAGTTACATCAATTTTATAAGCCGTGAAACGAGGTTATTGTGCGTGGTAAAACAATGTTTATAGACTGCAGCGGGTTGTAATGTACATGTGCGCTGATGGTGGGGCGCCTATCGTTCCGCACACATGTAGCAACACTCAAGGGCCCAGTGATAAGCCACTCATAACTCCTACTCCACGACTGCACTCCAGTTCAAGAGGATATGCTTACGTCATGCGAGTGCTCTCGTGTGCAGACTTATGCAATGTAGACGGTCGATTTCGACTTCCACTGCATGCTCAGAAAAATGGAGCTGCTTTTTTTTCCAAATTTTGACCGATAGCAAGGAATTACTCGGTCGCCTATGAGATACCATTTTTACGGACGCTACACATCTTCATCGTCATCATCATCAGAACGATATTATTTGTCCACGGCAAGATGCAGGTCGATCCTGCCTACGTTCATTTACCCCTTTCTTGTGACGGCCAACTTTACACTACATGCCTGCAAATCTAGAAATTTCACCACACAAACCAAACATCTGCCGTCTCCGACAGTGTTTTCGTTCGTCAAAATTTATCTTATTGCTCGCATAAGTAACCAGTTATCAGACCCGCGCATTACCTGGCCTGCCAAATTCCACGTGTTCCTCTTTATCGCAACTAGAATATCAACTGTAATAGCAACACATGTTTGCTCTATTCATATAGATACTGGCGTTTTCTCTCTTCGGACAACCCACATTATCCGTTATATCGCCTTGTCCGGTGTCTAGCTTATTATGAAGCTTCTTCTTATCCTTCCCTTAGCCTTTTGTTTTCAATATAACTTATGATATTACATGATATGAGTATTTAGTATAGGGCGTTGTAACAGTTACACAAGATAGTTAATCTTCCACCTAAATATGCAACCTGTAAGATTATCGCACAGTTCCTAGGAGGGTGAATGAGAAAGTGTTTGCTTCTATTTTGATAGCCAAAATAATCTACATGCAGGTAATTAGAAATATACGTACTATTCTAGGTACCGTAGCCTATTATTTCACATAGTCCCCACACTGGTTCAGAAATTTTTCCCATCGGAACACTAGATCTGAGATGCCCCTGTGGTAGAATTCGTCCAGCTGACTATGGAGCCACTGTCGGACTGGTGTCTTGGCTTCATCTTCGCACGCGAATCGCCGTTCTGCTAGGGGAGCGTGGGCTGTCTGCACATTTGTGGGCTGCATTTTCCTGTAGATTTCGATCTGCATTCGTGCCTTGCTCCATAGAAAACAAATAACATTCCGTTGCTCGTATGCCATGGACGTACGAAGCACAACCGCGCCACCTTCAACAAATGCCACCAGCGCCGTGCCACGGAGCAGCTGGGAGATAAGGCCAGGCTGGTCCAAGAAAGGTGCACCGCTGCGAATGAATATGTTGACTTCGCATTTACAGCCGTAATTAGGGTAAAGGAATAGGGGCAATGATTTTCTGATTCACCCTCATACAGGCCAGCTGGACACCCTCCCTCAAAAGCTACTTTTGACAGCCTGCCTTAAGGGGTCCTCTTGCTTTTTAGAGCGCAGCTCCTTGGCGCTCGTTTTCGCGTTTTGCGTCGCCGTCGGCCTCGCCATCGTGCCTCGTCACAACCAAGGTCATAATCCGCGTGCTGCTCTAACTGCGTGCGCTCCTGCTACCATCTCTCGCGCGCGGCGCGAGTCTTGCTCTCACCTCGTCATAGAGTTTCCACAATAATTACTAGTGGGAACTCTGGCGCTAGCGTCTACGGGAGCTGCAATGGGAGTGGTTGTACCAGCACGGGAATTATGAGAAGTACATGATTTGCCTAAATTTCGTCCTTGTGGCTTCAAGCGGCTTTGTGACTTTGTAGACTCGTCATTTTCAACAATGTACGGTGTAATAAATAATTAAATAATCATTAATGAAATTGCCTGACGGCAGAATTTGAACACAGGACCTCCAGCACAGAGGCCGGATTTTGAAACCATTAAGGACGCATGTATCGACATGCGATGTGAAACGCCCTTATGAATTTATCGCAGGATTGAGACGCCTTGAGACGATTGGCGCGTTTCAATTTGGCCACCTCGACAAGCTCAGTCGTTGCAATTAGTAGCAATTCTGCGTGTTCACGGCGTCCTCTGAACTTCGAAGAGTATAGATTGCTCTGAAATCTACGACAATAAAATTTATATACCGTTATATAAAAGCTACAAGAACGTCTGAATCCACGAGCAAGAAGATCAAACAAATTCATGTATTTCCCATCATTCCCATGGTAGGACAACCACTGCAGCGCCAGAGTTCTTTCTAGTATATTGTAAGAAACTCTATGTCCATTGTCCTCCAAGCCAGATCACGTGTTCTCGCCTATCCTCTGGCCCCCTTCCTCCGTGCAGCGCCGTTGCAGTGACTCTCGCCGCTACCGTCAACTCCGCCCTCGCCGTCCCTTCTCGCGCTCTCGCGGCACTGCCACGGTGCCGGCGGCGGGTGCTCCTTGCCGCCTCGCGCGTGATCCACGGCTCTCCGCTCCTCCGTCACCCCGTCGCGTGGCTGTACGGCTCTCAGCCGTGCAGCCACGCGACCCCGCTTGCTCCCCCTTTGCGGAGAGCGTTCCTCAATGGCATTTGTCAGCTCTGGCAGTGCTCGCGCCTAGCTGTCCTCCCGCCTCCACTCTTACCCTATACCTCCCCTTACCTAGCGCATTGCCGTTGTGGTGACTCGAAAGACAGTTATAGCATTTCGTCCCCTTACTTCTACTTCCCACCCCAACCCTGTGCAGCCACATTGAGGCCTGTTTGTGAGTGAATGAGTGTGTGACCTCTGCTCAATAGCACTGTTCTCCACCCGTTTCCTCATCCCACCTCAGAAGAAACTTTAAATAATAGTCGATAATCCCCTCCGCCCTCTCCGCGGCGGTGACCGACTTTAAGATGACGCGAGAGCGCGCCTATCGCGCCACCGGAGCGCCGGCTCGATAGCGGCGGATCGTGGTGTGTGCTGCCCAAACCGAAACGCAGAACCGTCCCCGTTGCCACTGCGTGTTCTGTATCCGGCTGCCTGGTATTGAAATAAGGCAGAAGCTATGCTCAAAGATCGCATCATCAAAAAGCGTAATCGTTGGCAAATGTTTACCTTAACCACTCAGCGCGGAGCATTCTCATAGCATCACCGTAGATTACGTTCCCGCTTTTGTGATATTCCCTGTTACCATCAAGGTTAAGTTCCCAGGCAAGTTGCGAACATAACTTAACATGAGTGTTTAAATGGGCTTTTTGCGCTGAAGGATGGATCTTCTCATAATAATAAAACACATGCAGTGAATACATTGAGTGATTTTCCACCTTTTTTGTGACGTTACCCTATAAATACTTTCTGGCTTGTATGCAATGTATACCACTGACTGAGACTGGAAGATAAATGCGGAGCGGTAAGAGTTGCGTTATTTTTTTGTGTGGTGTACAGCGGAAAATCGCCGCTGTCTACTGCGCTGGTAATATGTACTTAGCGAGCGGTCAATGAAAAACTGAATGGACCAAAATACACTTCGAAATATGGCAGCGATTTTGACTGATAGAAACAAAAGCGCAGGGATATTGTAGGACATTGCAGCATTACGTGCTGTCGTGTGAGTGTGACGCACGGAGTTCGGCATCTTCATATTCTACACGCTGCTTTGGCCGAGATTATTTGTGCATAGAATATACAATGTGATATTTCACTAGAGGATACATTTTGCGTGAAATTCTAAATGCTAGACAAGAGTGGAGCTAGTGCTAAAGGGTGCCATCAGCTCCGGGCCATGAACGTAAATTAGCAAGTCGTCCTATCCGTAGATAACTGTACATATAATTTGTTGTTGCATATAGTGACGACAAGATTATGGATGTAGGGATCAGATGTTAGCTGTCTGATCCTAAATAAGGGGCTAAAACGGTTTGATTTCGAACCGATTCAATCTGGCTGTTATGGCTGGGTTACGTCAGTCGTTGAAAGGGTGCAACGTTGCGGCGCGAGGGAGACCAATGAACGAGCGCTGTTCTGCCGTAAGGTCAGGTCGTCATTTTTGTTTGTACTTTGGGGACGATATAGCAATTGAAGGATTTTGCTAGTTTGATGAAAGAAAATATTGATTTTGACGTAATAGTTCTGTGGAAACCCGCAAGGTGGAAAGAAGTAATTAAGTAAGGGAAAATACGACACCCACCAAATCGTAGCAATTGCTACAAAGGAAACCCATACGGGTTCCTCGAAAGAAAAGCCTTGCAGTTGAAGAAAAATTCCCCCTGGTCCGCGACTCGAACCCGGGACCACCGCCTTTCCGGGGCAGCCGCTCTACCATCTGAGCTAACCAGGCGGTTAGGAACCCGTATGGGTTTTCTTTGTAGCAATTGCTACGATTGTGTGGATGCCGCATTTTCTCATAATTAAAATATTGGTTTGTATACAACACTTGCACATCTAATTTCCAGTAATAACTGTAAACGTCGGACGCGGATAGCTGGAGGTTTGTTTTATCTGCATTGTCTTTTTTTTTTTTTTTTGTCGCCAGGTGGTGCGCCATACGATAAGCAATCAAAGCAGTTCCCTATAGGTGTAGGCCGCGGATATAATTTGATGTCGTTTTGCCGGAGCTGAGGTTCTTAGGGCGGACCATTTCGACGAGAGTTCCATCCACACACCCCTCAGCTTCTAGAATCTTGCCGCTGTGAAGGACGCGTTCCTTGACTGCGCGTTTATCCTGCACAGTGGAGAGAATTCTCACACTCCTTTTTCTTTTCTCTCAACCGTAATTGCCCTAGCGACGGCGGTAACGATGCCACTCGCTGACGGTTACAACACAATAGCTTCTGCATTCCAGATGCACTGACGAAAAATAAAAACAAAACCATGGCAAAACCTCAGTGCTCTTCCACTTTGTAAAGAAGGATGACGAGCGAACCTATGTGGGCCCCTTAATGACGAACTGTACCTCCACCGCGGGTGGGCCCGGCATTGCATTAACTTCGGGATCGGCGCACATATGGGGAGTGCTTAACGCCTGCTTCCCCTCCGCCGTACCCGCCAAGGTTGCTTAGTGGCTATGGTGTTGGGCTGCTAAGCACGAGGTCGTGGGATAGAATCCCGGCCATGGCGGTCGCATTTTGATGGGGGCGAAATGCGAAAACACCCGTGTACTTAGATTTAGGTGCACGTTAAAGAACTCCAGGCGCTGCAAATTTCCGAAGTCCCTAACTACGGCGTGCCTCATAATTAGATAGTGGTTTTGGCACGTAAAACCATAATTAAATTTTTTTCACCTCCACCGCGGGTCGGCTTGGTATTGCACTATCTTCGAGATCAACCCACGTATGGGGAGTACTTAATGCCTGCTTCACGTCCGCCGCGGGTCGGCCTGGCATTGCACTAAATTCGTGATGGGCCCACGTAATGACGTTTTATTGTAGTAGGGCTGCGTCAATCAAGGCGCGTACCCGACGGCACGAACGCAGGTGGCGTCTAACGCGGGCGCCGGAAAAGAAGGCTCGAGTTTTTTGTCGACACACGGACGCGATCCTGGGGGAAGTAGCCCTTAACAGCTTCACTGCAGAAAGAACGCAGCGCGCACAGCACTTACGTCGCAGTGTTAACGCTAAGAAATCCTGCGGTCTGAGACATAGTTCGTGAAAAATCCAACGCACATTGTTTTTCTAGTGCCTAAAATGCCTTCAGAACCCTTCATCGCTCATGTCGGACGCGCCGTTGCCTCTCGTCAAGTCGCTGTTTTTCGCCAACGCTCGCCAGCAACACAACCAAAGAAGCCGCCATCGGCGCCTCTCTCGAGATTAGCAGACGGCCACGGTTGCCTTAGCAACCCTCGATATCATGATCGCAGCCACGCGCGACGCTCGAGTGGACCACGTCTCCGCGGTTCCGTTCGCTGACAAGCTGTGTGTCGACAACAAAATCTGTAGTCACTTCCGCCAGGGATGACGACAAGGAAGCGCCGACAAATGGCGTTCGTGTGAGCGAAACGTTACAGAATACGGCCCTAGAGACTTTGTGATGCACTGATGCTGCTACTGCAACACATAATCATGAAATTTGTAGAACACCGTATATCTCATGTGACGGCTTGCGCGCTTGCATGCTCCTCTACAAAATCGCGCGTACCAACTACGGGGTTGAAAAAGAGTTTTGCGATTACGGGTGCTTAGGGGCGGAAGAGGCAGACAGTTACAACGGAAAGCAAGAGAGAGAAAAAGTTGAAATTGTACTACTATATGCTAAAGTTAGATATAGGGAATAAAAGGCGCACGCCTTACAATATAACTACAGATTTGCCGATAATAAATTAATTTCGAATACAATTCGCAATACGGAGAATTCCAATAGTTTTTCAGGAAATTCAGTTGGTATTTGTTCTGTGTCACAATATTAGTTCCGAATAACTGCGTAAGTATGACGGCAGCCTCGTTACCTCGAGTGTTCGCGGTGATCATGTGAACTCTGTTCATCTCTTTCTTTTTACGCGTTACACCATGCTTGTTTAGTTGCTTTTTAAACTCATGACCTCTTAAGAACTCATTTACACATCGTGTATGGTCTTCAACGTGTACAAGGGTAGTTTTCAGAAAAATAGGAGAAGGTAGGCGAATAAAGTTTGCGGTTTGAAACCTAGCACATACAGTGAACCCACAGCGTGGGCAGTGGCTAAGGACACTGTCGACGTGCTAGAAGATTGTCAAGCGGCCTTCGTGCCCATAATTAGCCAAGGAATTTTGGATGGCCTATGCTGATCCTTGAACGCTATTGGAGGTTTGCTGTCTGCTGAAGCTGTTGTTGATGTGCCCCTACTATGAATTTACACCTACTAAAGGTTTCTTTGTGTTGCTGGCCCATCGCTGAGACTGACGCAGCAAGCTGGCACATACGTCCAGGCAGGGCGCTTTGATAGTCTTTCTTTTCTTGGAACAACTTAAGGTTACCTGTTAAATACAGCCACGGCCGACTTTTCTACTCCTGGTGAAGTAAGTATCACTTGCTGCCGCTAGTGAAACGCTTGGAGTATCTCTATATTTCGAGTAAATTGAAAGGTGGAAAAAATGGTGCCACAAGGAAGACGAAAACGTTATTTGGTGTCAGCGTTTCTACGATACACTGTACTGCCGTTTACAACTCTCAGAAAATTAGGCGAACAAAGGCTCTTGACGGAATGCTGACATCTGATTTAAGCAAATGCCTCAGAATTTCTACTGTCCATATGAACTGGGATTCCATTTAAAGCAACATTTTTTTTTCTGTTCTTCAGTAAGTTGAAGTTACAGTTCTCATGTCTCGCGCTTTCATAAAGTTGAAGGGATTTTGTCTGCCGTTCGTTTTTCCACATAAATATGAGTCTGGCGAGTTCATCATGTCATGTCACCATAATTCAGCCACGATTGTTGTCATGTAACGAACATATTGATTCGCGTTGTGTTACAATGAACAACCGCTTTGCGTCATTCATTAAGGCATGGCACAGGTACAAAAATGTTTTGCAGGCTGTCATTTAAAATATTAGGCTTGACAATAATTATTTCCTATATTCCCACGTTATTTCATGTTCAATAAAGAGAGTTTCATTGAGTACGTTTTCAAAAGCAGCGTTATACCTTTGTTTCTATATGCGCCGATGTTTTCAAGTGCTCATGTGAAGAGCTTTCACTCAAACCTGCAACACGTATTACCAAAAAAAAAATCATTACTTAATTCAGTACTTGGGCAGCAGCCCCTTTTCTTTCGTCCTTGGCTACTTAACCATTGTTGTCGGATTGCGGAGGTATTCAGAATTGCTGCAAATTTAGCATGCGCGAAATAATCGTTTCTAACAAAGCCAGCTGATCGATGACTTCGCGATTTCTACTTTTGTTTCCGTATAACATTACAGTGCAGAATTTTTTCCCGAACGTGGTTCATAATATGCAATAGGCCTTGCAGCCGAATTCGTGTTGTACTACTGTGAACGTAAATTTCTTTACAGATTGCAGCACACAATCCGAAGTCTATTCAAAGCCAAGGGCGTTCGCTTGGAAGCCGGAGAGATGGCCATACTCCATGAAAAAATACGGTATGTGCAACTGACCACTCTGGCTGATCAATTTCAAAGACAACGTTATGTTGTGTGCAGTATTTGTGTGTAATAAAAATTACGCAGATCTAGTGCATCGTCGTAATCAAACGTTGCGCTGTGGCATCACAATAGTGACGCTTTTGCAATAGATACCGTCACCGTCGTAGGCGTCTTCATTGTCTTGTCACGCTACCGTAGCCTTCATGTCATCTTCGTTATGTCGCCGCTGTCGCTATTCTCTCGTCTTATGCGCATCATCGGCATCGTGAAGCCGTTTTGGTCATGTTGCCATAGTCGTCATGGAACCGTTATCGTCATGCCGTCTTAGTAGTCACGTCGCCGCTGTTTTTCGCGCAGCCCACGCTGCTCCCCTTTCTTTTCTGCTTCGTACAGACATAGGGCATAACCTGTTGACCCGCCGCGGTGGCTTAGCTGCAATCGTGTTGCGCTGGTAAGCACGAGGTCGCTGGATCAAATCACGGCCGCGGCTCTCGCATGTCGATGTGGGCGAAATTAAAAGACGACCGTGCATTTGAGGCAAGTTAAAGATCCCCTGGCGGTAAAAATTAATTGCGGGTCCCCCACAACGGCGTGCCTCACAATCAGATCGTGATAGAAAATTAGTAGAGAGCTATACAAATTAAGGATAGTAATTTTATCAGCTGTATAAACTTGGAAACATTCGCTTGCTAACTGAATTAACAAGCATGGTGTTAGCGCGCACAGCCAAATATGAACACATCACACTCGCTGACCGTGGACGGTCGCTGTCAAAGCGTTGGCGTGAGCAAACTGCAGCAGCAGCAGGGAGCGAAGTGACCTTGCGGTCTATCGCTTCAACGCAAACTCAGCGGCGAGAACACAGTATGCACATACGTATGAGCCGTTTGAAGATCCCTTTCAAGATGCGGCAGGCACAAAGTACGCAGTTGCTGGCGGAGTAGAAGCGGCCTCCCCTTACTCCCGCGATGCCTCTACGCCATGGAGGAAGGAAACTAAGGAGAGGCCCTACCCCCTCCGCTTGCTAGGAGAAAAGTGTGGAGGAAATGACGTAGTAGGTTCTCCTTTGTTTTGCTGTTTTTTTATTTCTTTGCTGTAGTGGCCCCGCCTTTCGGGCCACAATGGCGGCTTTGTTATTGTTCTATGCGCTCACACGTGTAGCTCCGTAGGTTTCGTACCGTGGCAAAGGCGCCGTGCGGGCAGGTTTGCGTTGGTATCTGTTTTGTTGCGCTGCGTTATCTGGACCGTGCTCCACGGGATGTTGCTGTGGCCAGGTGGGACAGGAGGAACTAAAGTTCGTGAAATGAACGCGCATGCAACGCTGTACGCAATGTACCGCGCCACGGCAATGGCTACGGACGAAGGAATATTCGCGAGAAATGTTGCCCTCCTTCGCGGAATCATGCTAACGTGCTAACGATTGCTTAGTATTGCTGCGCAGCGCACGGGTCCGAGCAGCATGGTTGCGCGCAGCGCGGCGTGGTTCCGCGAGAAATGTAAACAAGAGAGGAAAGCTGGCCCGATAGGCGGAGCAACGCCATGAACAACGCCAACTTCCGGTTTCACTTTAGCTTCACAAAGAGTGACGTCAGGGCCTCTCCTTAGTTTCCTTCCTCCGTGCTCTACGCTTTCCTCCCTTTGAAGCGCTAGATTAGTGTTATTGGGAGCGAGCTCCACCACTGGAAAAGCTGGCGCCAACGTCGGCGTGCATTGGCATGAGGGATCACGTGGATACAGCGGCCGCGTCGGCTTCTTCGGAAGCGCCGAAGTGAGCTGAAAACGATAACTTAAAGTCCCATCTGCGCTGCGTTTTTGATTAAGTGGTGAGGCTTTACCGCTTGACAACATTTGAAAGTACTCTAATAGGTAGTGGCTGCCTTTGGAGGCGTGCAGCATGGTAGGCTACTGCTCGGTTCTGCAGGGCCGGACGTAGGCAACGGCGCCCAGTGCTAGCCTTATTCACACGTAGCCGCAGGACAAGGAGCTGCGTAAAGCTTGGCTCGCGAAACTTAGTACCGGCAGGCAGCCATCGGCTGCAACTCGGGTATGGAGCAAGCACAGATGCGAGGTATATTTCTGCTACAGCGCCGGGACTGCGATGTTCGGTGAGTAGCAGAAAACGCGTATTGAGACGCTCGCCCGCGCCCGCTGCCCGGCTAATGTCATGGCGGTTTCGGTCTATGAACTTGTTGATGCTGGATAACGGCAAGTTCACTGGAACGGAAGGGGAGCGGTAAGACGCACATTAAAAAAAAAAACATGGCATATGGGAAGGTTTGTGTTATGAATTATTGCACCGGATTAAGAAAAAGAAGCAGAGGGAGATTGCACGCTTAGAAGACCGATAAACTTACAGTGCGACGCAACTTAACAATAATATTCAAATGTCCAAAAATTTAGAAGGCCAAAAAAGAATGAATCGTCGCGACAGAACATCACAGCCGTCGAAGTCTCTATAACGAAATTACTTTTGAACAGTTCTGATAGCGTCCACGCAACAATGGTTGCTAGTGTACTGTCAAATTCTCATATGTTGTCATTTAAAGATGACGGCGCGGTGCGAAAACGCGCTCGCAGCGAAAGCAAAACATTGTGCGCGGACATGCAAGTGGACGCGCAGTCATTCGCTGCGAAACCGTGCGATCGCTGTATTAAGGCTTCATTCTGTTATGATCCATTTGGTTATAGAGACAGCCCACGACAGGAACATATTTCAGATAGTTTACTCTCAGCGTTTGACTACCTTTCACGCAAGAAGTCGGTTCGGGAGACTCCATCGCGGCGACCGCGCACAGTGGCGCTCACTGTACATATACGGTAAAGAGATAGCTTCTGTAAACTATTCTGTGCTTTCAGTTTGCCCAAGATTATTATGTCGACAGTCAAAAACTTCCCTCGTTTTGAGAGTAGTTACAGAAATGTCCAGGATAGCTGCCGCCTGGTATTTTTATTGAGCGCCGTGAACGAAACCCATGAGGAGCGCCCCGCGTGATCCCTAATGCTACGCAAGGGATGCGCTTCCGACAGATGGCGACTCCGTAAGTCCTCGCCCCCAATAGCTGAGCGAGTGAGCAGGCCAGTTGGCCCAGCGGGCCAGCGTAGACGTGAGTGCGCATGTGCGATTCCACATGCGCACGCGAGGGAGGTGAGCGGAGAGCAAACGCGCGCTATGTTAAGCGCGTTTGCTCTCCGCTCGCCTCCATCGCGGGCGCCAGATTCAGCCGCGATTGTTGGCTCCCCTCCTCTGCTTTCACTCGCACATGCTGCATACGGCACTCGGCGAACCCAACGGCGGTGGCGACGCCTACGGCAAAAATGCGCCTGGAGTGTCCATATATCTGCTATCGGAATAAAAATCCGGTGCTATTGAAAAAAATACAAAAAATATCTCATTATTACTGAATGGCCGGCTGCGCTGTAACTGTGCGTCATTCGTTAATAATTGTTCCAGTAAGCGCATGAGGTTGGTAGATGTCTAGGTTTACGTTCTTTGCGTTGTTTAGAGCGAACTGCAAAAAAAAAAAAAAGGAAAACGTAATAAACCGAGAAAATGAAGAAGGGACACTTGTGATACGCGACGCTCTTTGCACCTGACGATGTTGTCCTAGAAGATTCACATGTAGGCTGCACTGACCCTACATGTATACTGCCTGAAGGTTTTGGACCATCAGCCAGCCTTCGCCTACGCATGTCCCTTGTGTCCTCGCCCAGCTGCCTTTGCAGATCTCCCGCAAGTCTAGTGGAGCTTCTCCGGACTGCGCTAATCAAGGCGTGATTACATGTTGAATCTTGCATTATGTACAAGTTGCGCGCCTGACTACCACTCGCTGACCAAGTGAAAAAAAAAAGTGTTCACAAAATTAACTGAATTGTACGAAGCTGCCCCGCATCAAATTAACATTTTTGAAGGTGTTCAGGCAAGTTAGTGCGTAAAGGTACAACACTATAATATCAACGAATCGGCAGCCACTTGACCTACCTGAGAATAACCGGCAATTATATTAGTTACATCTGAAACCTATAATCAAATGATAGGCATAAATGTTATGCAAACCAGTGCTCACAAGGCTATCGTGCGTCTTGTAGCATTGGTTTGTTCCCTGAGCTCCTCTAGGCAACAGCGGCAAGAAAAGAAGCGCATTTCTGAGTGGCACGTGACCTTTTCTGTGCATTAGCCTCTTCAATTATTTGAGCACATCTTAAACTTCACAGAAGGTTAAGTGCGGGGCGCCAATGTGTAAATTTTAGGTGGTTGTTTTGAAGAGAATGTGTGTTTCAACGGAAGTTGCATTGCAGAGTGGAAATATTAAACATGCGAATTGCTGTGTTAGCCTTGTTGGTTGGCTAGTTTGTTCTGCTTTATACTGAACAAACATCGCGAAACGACGATGACTAAAAGGTGACACACATATGCCCTGACTCACAACTACTTGTATTTTCTGAAGTGTACGAAGCATATAGCATGCACTTGACACACGAATAAAGGAACTGATGCAACAATCACGAGCCCGTGTTGACCGCGTAATCACAACCGCGTATTCCTCTAAACATACCCACGATCTTGTATCTATTTCTTTGTTTTCGTGGCACGGGTATGTTATATGTTTCGTACACTACCGAAAATAATAGTAGTTATAAGTCAATGCATGTGTGTGTGTCATTTTTCTCGTCCTCCTCATTTCGCGATGTCATTCGTTCAACACGAGATGCTCGTTTCAATCATGATGTTTCTCTGTGCTCATAGATTCCTTTTTTTGCGCTCTAGCTCTCTTGCTGGGTAGAAACTGAGAGCGCAATATACGAGGCACTCCGTATGTTTATGAATACCTCGATAATCATGGTTCGCCTTGGAAATGAGCTGCTGTCGTTATAAAACATTACTATGAGAAGCGTATTCGGAGGCCGCACATGGGAACACTTGAGCCCGGGAGCTCCAATCTAAATTCGTGAGAACAGAGAAATCGTTTTGCTAAAAACCCACTGCGCCGATTTCGGGACAATGTATTGCTCCTAAAAAAAAAAAAAATTAATTGTAGTGCATGTGGCAAGCAAATTTGTGCAATTATGCCGTCAAATAAGATATTATTGAAACTCGCTAATTTTCCAAACTGGCAGTTTGGATCTCTGTAACTCAGCAAAAAAGAAAAACGATACCATCACAATTCTGTAAACTGCTACTAATAATTTATCTAGAGCGGTTAAAATTGGTGTATTGTACATTGATTTAAAATATGTGAATTGAACTTTTCCGAAACTCTCCTAAACAATCTAATGGATTCGCGTGAGCAGTAAGTTCATATGCGAAGTTGTCTGCATTGTATTCCTTCGCGGATGCAGTTTAGAGAACCGCAATATCTGTTTCTCTTGTAGAGTTACGGATTTGTAAGCTTCATGCTTCCATCTTGTATAGAATTCCCGATTTTGGAAAACTTTAATCGAACGTTCCAAGCCATAAATTGAATTATTGCTTCGCAGAGTAACGGCTAATTAATTTTCTCTATGAAACGCGACAATTTTGTTTACATCGGTCTAACTGATCAACTCAGCCTTTCCTCGTTTTACATGTATTTGTATAGGGAAATCGAAGTTGGCACCGAGATAAAGCTTCCATTTAAATAGCAAGGCAACAAGCAAAGTGTAATCAAACTTCTAGATCTAACATAGGAAAAGTCAAAAGCTTTACGAAAGTGAACATGGGGCAGGCATACAAATGCGAGTAGCTAATGAACAAATTTTCCTGAAGCGTCGTTTTTAAAACAAAGTTTCCTATTGAAACACGCGAACACGTACATTTAGGTGCACGTTAAAGAAAAGCAGGTGGTCTAAACTTTTCCGGAGTCAGCCACTACGGTGTGCCTCATAATCAGATCGTGGTTTTGGCCCGTAAAACCCCCATAACTTATGTTCTTTGTTTCTTATTCATTCAGGTGTATGCGACTATTCCATTGCGTTTTCTCGTTTATTTTAGCCGCGAGTTGAAGCGGTCGAGGCGGGGTTTCTCGTCCTCAGTTTGACTTTTGTGTATGCGAAAGCCTCAAATGGCCGATTGAGCGAAAACATCGGCGGCGTCCGTAGCAGCGAAACGGCACCTAATATTGCTTTGGGTGCGATGCCAAGTCACGAGTGCGCCTCGTAATGCTGTCTCGCACTTGCTGGCTCGGGCCTCGTCGTGACATAGTGGGCGAAAGGGTACACCTGCTGGGCCGTTAGCGCGCCAAGTGTTGCGGGAGGGGAGAGGCCATCGCCGTGACGCCACGTCATGCTCGCTCTCGCAAGCCTGTGTTATCCGGGCGTTCATTGGCCGCTTAAATTGTAGCCAGCGTTCGAACTGCGCCTCGGTAAGAACAAATCAAAACGCGCCAAGCGTCCCAGCGCGTTCGCTTGCCCGAGAGGAGTACGTAACTCGAAGCAATTATGTGAACGCTCCAGGCAGATTTCTGCCGTCGCCGTGAGGTTCCGTATGAACGAAAGCGTGTGAGGGTGAGCCGGTGAACGCGGTTCAATCTCGCGTGCGTGGGCGAGGAACCCAGCCCGGATGCGTGCGCTCACCTGTAGCGCGCGAGGCAGGGGCTGAGGCGAGGGAGGAGGGGCGTTCTTTTCTGGCAGCTGTTCGGTGCCTCGATGTCCTCCTTTACCGCCGCTCCGTACAGACTGGACACAACCGCGGCGTCTACAACAGCGATGGCCACTCGAATTGCGGACGCCGTAGTAGACGTGTTTGCCGGACGCAGTAGACTCGTTGCCGGCGCTCCCCCGGCTTGAAAGCGGTCTGCAATGTGGCTAAAGCGCGCGCCCGCGCGGTCGTCATCTTCAAAGCGATCTGCCATGTTTACAGAATGCGCATAGTAACAGTAGCTTCGTATACGCTGTGCTTTCGACGTTTCATAATCATTGAAGCGACATATGCAAGGAGGCCAATTGGCTCGCGGCTCTTGCCGGGATTCCAAACGCCAGCGTTTTCACAGACAGTTATTTCCGCTGTTATCGAGCGATGTGTGTTCATGTTTTCCTATGCGCGCGTGTCACCGCGCTCGTTAATTTAGGTAAAACACGTTCGCGGGCTGGTTGGTTTAAATTCATGATGAATCCAGACGTAGAAAGAAGCAGACACACAAAGACAGCGCTGTCTCCATGTGTCTGTTTCTTTCTACGTCCTCGTTGAGTCATGCTTACGCATTTTATCATTGTTAGTTTAGTTAGCGAATGTTTTGCAAGTTTATGTGGCCGACAAAACTACTATCCTTACTTCGTACAGCTGTCTACTAATTTGCTATCGCAATCGTTGCTTCGCCTTTCTGGCCGAACTGCGAATTCTTTATTGGTCAACATTTCCAACGTTTCTCTCTCGGCAACATATCACAGATCATCTTGTTTTCTCATGTCCTTAGCAGAAAAGAAAGGCTAAGTGTAATTATTCCAGATGTGATTTTTCTTAATCTTTCCATACGGAAGGATACTGGGAAGCTCAAAAGCCGGACCTTTCTTGTTCGACTCGTTCAAGGTACGAAATTCATAGGTCAATATTCCGAAACTGCGTTTCAGTCGCTTACAAAGCTGTTTTCTTTTGCTGTTACAGCGGGAAATTGAACTCTGCTTTACCACTCTTCTACAAAAGCTGCAAGCTGGGCCAAGTAAGATTTCATTTTCACAAAGTTTACCAGCTAGACCGCTCGTAGTAGCTTTGAAAATTGCTGCATTCACTGCAAATTTATAGGGATTTGCGAATATAAATTCTGGAAACCGAATCGAATACGAATTGAAATAGTGCCACAAGCAAATTGAAGCGAGTACGGAGGGCCATTCGTATAGATTTTGAATAAGTACCCATTTTCACAATTGATGTAAAATGCATATACATCCTAGTATTCATAACCTTATCAACTTTCTGCCATTAGAATGGGGCATTATCAAGCATTGTTTTTAAAATGCGCGAATGGATCATCAAGAACAATTCAGTAGTTTAATTGCATGCATAGGACTTTTCGGAAAAAGCGAATGATCGCTGTAACGTAGCCTGTTGCTGTACGCAACCTGTTCCACTGCCTAAGTTCTCAAGCTTTATGCGTATGTTTGTGCGCGGGCCATTAAATTATGGCACTTGTCCTCCGATAGTAGTCATGATTGCGCACAGATGACATGATAAAATATTCAAAAACTCCTTCAAAAAATATTTCTATTTAAATAGTGCCTATTGCATTTCAAGACAGAATTGAATAGGACGCTAGTCGATTCGTTATTCGAAAGTTTCGATTATTCGCTGTTTCGAATATTCGCAGCTAGCAGTACTGCTGCAAATGCACTTTAACAATTGTTGTTGCTGCGGTGCTCTAGGATGCTAGGTCGGGGGACATACCGTCAAAATCTCATACCGTCAATGCATTTCCGTTTGTTTTCGGTGTTCACGATACTGACGCGCGGCCAAAATGTTAGGCGGAGGCCTTTAGGGATCATGCTGTCGAGTAAGAATAATGTTGTCGAGTAACAACTACAGAGCTGTCGTGTGCTTGTGCATGTGTTGCTGTAGTTATACTGTATTCGTAGCTAGCGCTTCCCCGGCCAAATGTGATTATGTCCAGCCCTTCGTCGGCTCTGTAGACTTAGAACGGTTGTCCACACTGAGCAACAATATTTGTGCGATCCGTTTTCCACTAACAAGCCATGCAGTTCTTGACGGTTCGCCGTGCAAGGTTGTGTTTGCCGAACCACAGGGTGCTTTATAGAACTTAGACAGCGGAGAATCCAAGAGGGAAAGCCCCGGCCGTAAGTTGAGTGTCGCGGCGGCGACACTCAACTCCCCTCTCGGTGGCCGCACGCAGCAGAGAGCAAGGCACAGATGAAGTGATTACTAAACCAACCGCGTCGAGCCGAGTTCTGCCGTTGCCAGCAATTTCACCTTCATTTGACCGCACCTGTGCCGTAGCCTGGGCAGCGCATCAGGTGAGTCGCCGCGCCGAGGTCCGCCACCGCCGCCGGCTTGGCGCTCTCCGCAGCTGGGTGGCCGCCTGACCACGTGATTCGCCGCGCCTGGCCAAGAGGAGCGCCGCGCCCGCCTAGTCAGTGCGAAAAAACAAATCAAATTATGGGGTTTTACGTGCCAAAACCCCTTTCTGGTTATGAGGCACGCCGTAGTGGAGGACCCCGAAAATTTCGACCACCTGGGGTCTTTAACCAGCAGCTAAATGTAATTACACGGGTGTTTTGATATTTCACCCCCACCGAAATTCGACCGCCGTGGCCGGGATTCGATCCCGTGACCTCGCAGCAGCCCAACACCATAGCCATTGAGCAACCACGGCGGGTGCTTAGTCAGTGCGAGCTTGGCCATGGATGAGAGCGAGGCCGGGCTGTCTTCTCTGACAGCCCGCGGGTGCGGGGAGCCTTCAGCCGTCGTCGCCAAGAGGCGCCTGGCCACCCCGCGTTTATCGCCCGGCGAGCTTCTTCACTGGCGAGAGTACCGAATGCAACAGGTCTCGCACCGTCGAGATCAATGCAGTGACCGCGTTCTCGGCCTGTCCGTTTCTGCTTCGACGCTGCGTATGTTCGCGGCGTCTCTTTCCGTATCTAGTACTTGCGCTTTCCCTGTGGCAAACAGGCATTGCACAGTCGAACGATACGTGTCTACCCAAGCCTAAGTACAGTCATGTCTAGCCACCTACCTAGGCACAGCCGGCATGCCTGGTTAACGATGACTGTATACCTAAGTAGAATGATTACAGCTAAATAAAAGGTTAACCAAGTGAAACCAAGTTTCGCTTTGCATATAGAGGGTTAGCTGAGCTAAGCCGCAGCCAATTTTTTCCGACTCTTTGAGATCGCAGACATATATATATATATATATATATATATATATATATATATATATATACACACACCTTAGGAGATTGGCCATTATTTCTGACTGCGAATGTTCTCGGGGACATGAAATCTGACAGCAGCGTTGGTGGCTGAACTGCTTCCGATCAGCTTTCGAAGAGGCCATTGCGAATGCGACAGGAAGCATCTGTCACTGCTTTTGACGCAGTATTGTAACTTCCCTGCTGCATGCACTGCGATAATATTTGCGTCACATGTTGACAAGAGCCTCGTTATTTGATCAGCAACGCTTTTTATCAGCTTCAAAAATGTTTCAGTGCTACCATTTTGACTGAACCAAACAGCGCGTGTGTGAATATCACGGTTGTTTGCGTGATTTGTTTGGATATAGAAAATACATTGTCGTTTTGCTTACCAGTGCAGAGTGAAAGACGTAGTAATATGCTCCAGATTTTCAAGCATTACGGAAGCCACCATGCACATTTAGTGGTCCCATCTAATTCTTGGTGATAGTCTTTTTCATTGGTGAAGAACCGTATACACATAAAAAAAACCTTCATTGAGCTGCTGCGTTTTGCGCCGCTGTGTGTTTTGCATTGTCCCGTTCATTCGCTGCAGGGGAGAAACTCCTGCAAGTGCTGTCCTCTGAATGGGAAAACTTGTTCCGACACGTCCTGCCTACCCTTGACATGATCTTGTACGTCGTCAAGGCACGCACCTTCTAATAATCCTCATTGCGCCAGTCGCTTACTATGCGAGAAACCTGATTCATTTGAAAAGCGTAGACTGTTGGGCCAGCTGGTGTATCATGTAGTGTCGTTGAGCGGAAATACGGGCGGGAAGAAACGGAGTGCGCAGCACAGTGTCCCTTCAGTTGCCCTGACGGATAAAGAAATTAGTTATCTCCTTGGGCCAAAGCATTTTTTACAACGTTTGCATGTGATTATGCATGAACTTTGTATCCGCCTTCTGATTGCGCTTGTACGGCCCTACGCTTCCTGGAAAACCTTTCATTGAACTTCAGTTGTAAGTGAGCGTCTGTCCTGTCCACTCTGTTTCTTCCCGTCCGTAATTCCGCCCCGCGACACTACAGGAATCATTTCGAGCGTTCAGCAGGTACCTTGTGGGTATCAGCCATAAAGATAGATACTGTCAATAAGCCATTTCCTCCTTTTCAGAAAACGCGTTATACGAGAGTTTATGATGTATTCAACATCAACTCAAAAGGAACCGCAGGGTGAATGTTTTCCAGTGGTCATCAAAGGAAAAAAATTGAATATAGACAGTTAAAAATTGCAGTAAAATGGACACTTTGATTCCTGCAGAAAAGCTCTTTTTTCAAATAAAGTCGGCTGACTGAGTACAGCTGGTTTCCTTTATGTAACAACTATGCACAGCAGTTTCTTCTGCTCTTAGGTGTACGAGTGGATAGCGAAAGTGTTTCGTTTTTTATCACTAGTTAAGAGACACCACGATGTTTCTTTTTGAATTATTCACAAGAACGTTGATTGCGGAGGTTTTTGGTCTTAGTCTACGTCAATGTGAGAGCGCAAATTTACAGGAAATTTGGGAATATAGGGACGGTCTTAACTAAACGGCACACACTTGTTTGAGCGATGTAATTTTGCTATAAAAAATAACATTGCCGCGGTTGTGAAAATATTTCTACAGGGACCATTTGTTCTCAGGGAGAAATTAATCTACAGGGAGAAATAGTGTACAGGGAGTGTTTGCTCTCCCTGATTGCAGCAGACACCTGATTTGTTTTTTACTACATTCGTTGGACTCCCGAAGCGATGTTTCTCAGCTTACGGAGCATGCAGAACCCTCCTCAAACTTGACAATTGTGTTCGATCAGCTTTTGTATGCAAGCAAGGTTGTCTTATGGGCATTCAACTGGCGCTGGAGCCCCCTCGCCCCCCCCCCCCCTTCCTTTTTTAAGTTCGTTTACAGTACTGCGCAGTCACGCGGAGGGTTGCACGATATCCTACAGTAATGAATAAGTCCCATCATAAGAAGCCAACAAACACTGAAACCGAGAGCAACATAGGGGAAATTACTTGTGCTTAATAAATAAAAAGAAGAAACGATAAATTAATGGAAATTTCATATATCGTTTCTTAATTTCATTTACTAAGCACAAGTAATTTCCCCTATGTTGTCCTTGGTGTCAGTGTTTGTTGGCTTCTTATTGTATGATTAATATAAATCGGGACCCTCGGTTAAACCCCTTTCTTCTCAGTAATGATTAATAACAATTGCACAGGTGCACAGGTGGTGTTCATAGTGTAACAGATTAAACGGCCAGTAAAGCGTCGGGCGGCATGTTGGTGTGAATTCAATTGCTTGCTTTTTTGTGTGAGTGAAAACCTTACACAAGGCTAAGGATTGCTCATAATTTGTACGTACGCTGCCGACGCGCTTATGTGTGGAAGAAGACCACGAGAGGGGGGGGGGAGCAATGAGGTTGCAGTTGATATGAGTCGAACACAGTTACCAAAATAGCACGCACTCATTAGTATTTTTCGCTGTTTGAGACATCATTATAACAGTCATAAGCCGGAACAGAAGATTAGCAACCCGAGAGTTGTTTCTGAGTCTCTGAGTCTCTACTACTGCTCTCTTTTAAAAATCAGGTTGCCGAGTGCAGCAGCAAATTCTGGCCGCCTATCTTTGAAACAGCGGCGCAGACTGAATTGTAGCTTGTTCAATTGGATCGGCCTTAGAGTTTACACCGGATATTTGAGCGCAGTTCTCAGGCGCCCGTTTCTGCGGCGAGCGTCAACGTACCTCGTAGCCGAGCGAACTAGCATAGCGAAGTATGAAAGCGCGAACGCAGAGCGCAGCGCAGTATGAAAGACGGGGATAGTGAAGAGAACACGAGGAGGAAAATGGAGGAGGGCTGTGCAATGGAACCATGATGCGAAAACCGCTTCCTGTTGTCCCTTTCTTCATGTCCCGTGTTTTGCTTGCGGTAACTTCGCAAAATCATGAACCACCAACTGGCCTATACCGACGCTCTGCTATGTCTTGGATTCATTGCCACACCACCATAATGATGCCGTCATGAGCTTTAAATCGTGATCATTGCATCTTCGCTATCTGACTCGGGTCATGTCTCGGGCAGCTGAGGAGGATCAGGTAACAGCAGATTTGTTGAAGGATGGTGGACAGATTGTTCTAGAGAAACTGGCCACCCTGTATACGCAATGTCTCATGACCTCGAGCGTACTGGAATCTTGGTAGAACGCTAACGTAATCCTAATTCATAAGAAAGCGGACGCCAACGACTTGAAAAATTATAGACCGATCAGCTTACTGTCAGTTGCCTACAAACTACTTACTAAGGTAATCGCAAATAGAATCAGGAACACCTTAGACTTCTGTCAAGCAAAGGACCAGGCAGGATTCCGTAAAGGCTACTCAACAATAGACCATATTCACACTATCAATCAGGTGATAGAGAAATGTGCAGAATATAACCAACCCTTATATATAGCTTTCATTAATTACGAGAAAGCGTTTGATTCTGTCGAAACCTCAGCAGTCATGGAGGCATTACGGAACCAGGGTGTAGACGAGCCGTATGTAAAAATACTGGAAGATATCTATAGCGGCTCCACAGCCACCGTAGTCCTCCATAAAGAAAGCAACAAAATCCCAATAAAGAAAGGTGTCAGGCAGGGAGATGCGATCTCTCCAATGCTATTCGCAGCGTCTCTACAGGAGGTATTCAGAGACCTGGATTGGGAAGAATTCGGGATAAAAGTTAATGGGGAATGCCTTAGTAACTTCCGATTCGCTGATGATATTGCCTTGCTTAGTAACTCAGGGGACCAGTTGCAATGCATGCTCACTGACCTGGAGAGGCAAAGCAAAAGCGTAGGTCTAAAAATTAATCTGCAGAAAACTAAAGTAATGTTTAACAGTGTCGGAAGAGAACAGCGATTTACAATAGGTAGCGAGGCACTGAAAGTGGTAAGGGAATACATCTACTTAGGGCAAATAGTGACGGCGGATTCGGATCATGAGACGGAGATAACCAGAAGAATAAGAATGGGCTGGGGTGCGTTTGGCAGGCATTCTCAGATCATGAACAGCAGGTTGCCATTATCCCTCAAGAGAAAAGTGTATAATAGCTGTGTCTTACCAGTACTCACCTACGGGGCAGAAAACTGGAGGCTTACGAAAAGGGTTCTACTCAAATTGAGGGCGACGCAACGAGCTATGGAAAGAAGAATGGTAGGTGTAACGTTAAGGGATAAGAAAAGATCAGATTGGGTGAGGGAACAAACGCGAGTTAATGACATCTTAGCTGAAATGAAGAAATAGAAATGGGCATGGGCAGGACATGTAATGAGGAGGGAAGGTAACCGATGGTCATTAAGGGTTACGGAGTGGATTGCAAGGGAAGGGAAGCGTAGCAGGGGGCGGCAGAAAGTTAGTTGGGTGGATGAGATTAAGAAGTTTGCAGGGACGACATGGCCACAATTAGTACATGAACGGAGTTGTTGGAGGAGTATGGGAGAGGCCTTTGCCCTGCAGTGGGCGTAACGAAGCTTATGATGATGTCGTCATCACGGCTACCCCTCCTATTTTTTCCCTCTCAAAGTCATCTGGAAGTTCCTATACGTATTGAAGAAGAGCTAGTTGCTCGTGCCTGCTGCCTGGAGTGAGTTGAGGCACTGCAAAAAACAAGTGCCGGAAGGTTTTTCTTGAACTGTCAGTGCAATGTGTTCTCAGACATCATTGTTCCGTTAAGCACACGGCCCGCAAGACTTTTGTTTAATGTGCAAGTGCACCTGTTCTGGGAAATAATGATTGCATGGCAATTTTAGGGCTTGCTACTGTGTGTCTCTGCAGGGCAAAGGGTCGACAACCGTGCGACAAGCATTCCTTGTGGTATTCCGAGACGCCGTCGTGACAAAGCTGGATCTTGAAGGTCCGTAACATCATTTGTAACATGGAGTTGAATAAGTAACTTTTATTATTCCCTACATTATACAATGTTTTTTTTTTTCATTTAATGCTATGAACTCTCTTCTAGCCGATCAAAAGTAATTTTCCTTGTAGAGCCACATCAAGTATTGGAAGAGTTTTAAATTGAGATCTAGCATCATATCTTTTGTGAGTAGTGCTGCAGTAGTAAAATATGTAAATACACTGACTGTGACAATCTATTGCAGGAGAATCTCGTTGACTGTCGTAGAACCATTTTGTACAACTTTTTTAATTATGCACAAGAGAAGTCCTTGAAAGAACTAGACAAAAAGCAAGCAAGAGTTACCAAATATGACCCAGTCTTACGGCTGCGAGCTCAGTTAGGCCGTGCCCCACTAGCATAATGATGCGACTAAGGAGCGTTGTTGAATACATCGCAGTAAAAACGAATTAACGGTACTACCCTGTCGGTTGTTAACTCCTATAAATATCTCGGCCTGTGTGTTACCAGCAGCTTTCATGGAATATGCATGTTGCGTATGTCACTAACAATGCTAACCGAACGTTAGGCTATTTGAGACGAAAATTTGCATTAGCAGCCACCTCAATAAAGCTTACTCTATACAAAACACTCGTCCGTCCAAAATTAGAACATGCGTGTGCCATATGGGACCCTGCTCGTTCCAATCTTGCCATTTCCTTTGAAGGCATTCAGAACCGCACCGCCCGTTTCATTCTTTCAAATTATTCTCGTCATTCTAGCGTCACGTCCATGAAAACAACACTAGATCTACCTGACATTTGGTTACGTCGCAAGTACTTTTGTCTCTGTCTTTTTCATAGAATATATTACTCCAACCATTCTCTTAAAGAAAATCTTTTCACCGCACCAAGTTATATCTCATCTCGCATCAACCATCAAGACAAAATTGAAGTGCCATTTTGTCGAACTTGCTCCATTCTTCTTTTTTGCCAACAACAGCCATTGAATGGCACCCCCTTCCCGCCTCCACAGTCTCAATTTGTGACACCACTAACTTCAATATCGCCATTCAATGTGCCTTATAGTTTGATTTCCTATTCTTGCCTTGTACTGCAATTATTGTATACTTTTACCGCTCCTTTTTGTTGTGCCTACTAGGCCCAGAATGTAGTATAATAAATAAATAAATAAATAAATAAATAAATAAATAAATAAATAAATAAATAAATAAATCTAAAACCGCACTCCGTGCACTTCTGTAGAACACAAAGAGTGGCCAGCTGCCCCGATGTTCGCGGTAAAGCTTCCGACACGAACAGGAATCTTTGTGGCCCAATGCTAAACCATTCGCAGAAATGCGAGCTTATACCCTGCATTTAAAGGTGAAAAACACCCGCTTTAGTAAGTGTAAAGACATAACAGGATTACTTTCGATATTGTGGCAATTATCTAGTTTAGTCGATATGGGACAACCTTGCTAGTTCATTATATTAGGATTGTCAACCCTGTCTTGTAAATTTAACAAGCACCGAGAAATATCTCGCCCGTGCAATGTCTTCGCAATCTACACCGACATTCACGTTAAAGCTTCGGACACGAATGGAAAGCTTTGTGGCATAATCTTAACGCTTCTGCAGAAATATCTAGTTGAATGTTTCGTATGATGCGATGTGTATAACCTGTGTTTAAAGGATTAAAAAAAACCGCTTTAGTAAGGTTAAATTAATCAAAGGATTACGTTCAATATTTTGATACTTGTCTAGTCTAGGCTAGCAGGGAAGTCTTCACAAATTGATTATAGTTAGATGGTAAACACTGTCTCGGATATCAAAATTGCGTCGGCAAATATTTTGCGCATGCAATAGTGCACCCATAACGGCACGTACGGTGTACCCATAGACGCGGTGGTGCGTTTGTGTTAATTTTTTATATTATTCCCCCCCCCCCCCCCCCCCCGGGAAAGTATACTCGGACGTACGGTTCATATCAAGTGCATCAGTCGCAGCTGTCTACGAGCGCTGCTGCTGGTGCCATCAATGCTCTGCGAAAGCCACCGGTGTTCTTGTGCATGCTGTGACAACTAACATGACAGCGCTGATGAAGTGGTTAGTAAGCAACTTTCCAAGATACTGCTGCAACGCTTTACCAAGGACTGCCCCATAATGGTTATGTCGAGCTACTACTGTCCAAGTTACTCCATTTTAGTCAAAAATCCATTCTGGTCAGAAACCAAAAACAATTGCCGCCGCATTTTTCACTGAAATACATGGGCGGCGTATTTTCTAAGTATGACTCAACTCATGGAAAATTTTCCATTCTGGAATTAGCTTCATATCACGATTAACATCACGGTATTCAATTAAGGCACTGCTTAAAGTATGTAAATCTAGTGCACATTTTGAAACATCACTTTCCATATGGCTTTCCTATTATATGGCGCAGTATACGTTCGTTTATTTCACTGCAACATTTTGAAGAGGATGATGAAAACACAGGAATTGAACTCTAGATCCCTCCTCACGGGATTCACATCCAGCATACATAAACCTAACCGTCGTAACTGTAGTGCTTGCAGTAAAGTAGTTATTGAAGATTGTCTTCAGATCAGGCAAATTAATTACTTCACTAAATTACTTCGGAAGAAATTCCGTCTATTAGGAATTGTTTCGGCTTAGGTGAATAAATGGTTATATACCATTGGATACTTCTGGAAAATTTGCACATGTTATATATGCACCTGGTACATATAGTTATATTCTGCAGCACCTTTAGCAACCATTTTCGTGTTTTGGTGTTGGCTGCCATTGACATCCATTCAGACGAACGGTCACTCGAGAAGGACCAGTCGACAGGGTTGGTGTTATATTACTGACAGAAATGTGTTCTGCATTGGGCTTTTATTATCGTTGTAGTCGTGTTCTTGTGCTTTGAAATTGATATAACTGTTTGCCAAGTGCTCCAATCGGCTAGTTCAGAGTCCCTAATAACATCTCTGACGTGGTAAGGTTGTTCCAGCAGGCCGCAATCTTCAGTGCAATTTTAATATACGTGTCCATGTCTTTACCCTTCCTCCTGCTGAGCACTTCATACCATAAACAAGCGTCTTGTCTGAGATACACGAGTTGTTACAGATACCGTGCTTGAGTGCACTCAACTACCGGGTAGTGAACGTATGCGGTAGTTGGGCGCTTGAATGGCGCCACATTCACCTGATAACAAACAACGTATATGTACACTCTAAAAAAGTTTACGCCCTTTGGGATGCATATACGCCACACTGCAATAATCGTCATCTGCCTTGCTTGCGTTCCCTTTCTTGAAAACGCCGCGACGGCTGCTTTGCTGTCGGCAATGTTGTCATGCTCATAACGCGCATGATGTTCTTTACTGGGAAGTACCGGGCTCGCGACGTTAAAGAAAGGAAATGCGGACAAGACAGATGACGTTTATTGTTGTGTGGCAAGATACGACTCAAAGGGTGTAAACTTTTCTTAGAGCGTAGCTACAAGCACACACTTGATTGCATATTGGTGGGCATGGCTGTTGCGGAAAAACATTGTCTTCGTTTCTTCATACGTAAACAGCAAATTTGCAGCAGTCAACATGTTCATATGCTAACCGGACAGTGGCGTGCATGCAGTTGCATCTTACTTACATTGTGTCACTTGGCACTGAAATGATGAGGTGATGAACGAATGTGATACTGCTTTTGACCTACACTTTGGGAAAGTCTGATTACCATGCTTGTGTCTGCAGAGCTCATCAACGAGGATACTCGCCATTTCGTTCCCGATGGAATGCGACATATGCTTCTGATCCTCTACGTAAGCCCAAGCCATCTTCGTAGTAAAGTCGCCATTTATTCGAATGAAATAATCGATAACTAGATAAGGCGCATAATCTTATTATTGCGATAGCAACTATATAGACACACCAGGCGCATTTCTGCCGTCGTTGTCGGCGTCGCGACAACATCGTCATCGTGCGCTGTAAGGTGTATGTGCGAGAGAAAGCATGCGAAAGTGAGTCGACGATGGCGGCTCAATTTCGCACGCGCGAGGGAGGAACGTGGGCAGAAAGCGCGCCGTCGTCCGTCGCGCCCATGGCACAGGGCGGATGGGAGGGAGAGGGGGGGGGGGGCAGTTTACACTGGCTACTGCGGCGTATGGCGAGGCCGCGCGGGCCCGATCTTGAAGGCGATCTGCAATGGGTCAGAGTGTGCGCCGAGGGCCCATAGCTTAATGTGCGCTGTGTTTTCGCCGCTTAGTTCGCGGTGAAGCGAGATGCAGCGTGCAGGTTAATTCGCTCGCTTCTGCGGCCGCACTTCCTCACTCAAGCGTTTTGACAGCGAGTTTCCGCAGTCATCGAGTGAGATGTGTTCATGTTTGCTTGTGCGCACTTGACACTATGCTTGGTAATTTAGTTAGTAAGCTCATGTTTACTCGTTATACACCGCCGATAACACAAGTAACTTTGTATAGCTGTAGATAAATTTGCAATCGCGATCGATGCTTCGCCTTTCGGGCGAAACTGCGACGTTTTGGAAATATGCAAGAATATAGTGGGGCGCGATCGTTGTCATTAGGTTGCTGATGTGTTCTGTTGAGTCAACCATAGATAGTGCACCTATGTTTTTCAGGAAATGTGAGTACTGCATTAATGGAAAGGTTATATTACCAAAAATACTTAGTGCCATGTTAAAACTGTAAAATATGTTTTCGCTACGATGTGCTGCCTGCCTTTTCTATAGTCGTCCACTACGCGTTCTGAAAGTAACGCTAATTGGATCCGCCTAAGAATCAGCGTTAAAGCTTCCGCGTTTGCTGTTACATTAGCTGATGCATACTTGCTAAGGGACACCTTCGAATGTCATTGCCACGGATCGTCGTCAAAGAAAGCTTTTGTTAATTGCAGCAACAGTATGCATTGATATTAAAGGGCTTTAGAGTACTCTGGAGCTATAAAAAGGGTTATGGAATATTTTGTATACAGAAATAACAACAAGCCGAGATACATTGCACAGTTGATGCGGCTCGCCACTGAAACGATAAGCGAAGTAGGTGGGCTGTCCAAAAGGCTTTGCTCACAGCCGTCCCGGCGTTGTTTTTACGGACATACATGGCGCGGTCTTCTATAGATAACTAGGATGCAGTAGGATCTCTTTCAGAGAGGCTCTATTAAAGTGAACTTTCTGATAAGCTGAGCAGTTTCGGAATTTTTGTTCCATTAGATTTATTGTACTTATTAACAACTTGTGTCCTCGTAATATTTTTTTGTGAATAACTATATTTCACTGAACCAACAGAGCTCGATGCAGGAACTTTTTGAGATGAAACGGGGATGCAATATCGATAGAATTGGCACCATGGAAGTCTTCGCATTGCCACAACTTGAACTGGGTGGAGTGCCGCAGCAGTTATAACGCTCTTTGCGAGCAAAAACCTACTCCAATAAAGGATAAAAATTGCGATAGCAGTTACATGGACTCTCCAAGCGAATTTAAGTATATGTATGCTATATGCCACGCCTTATTATATGGCATGCGATATATGGCTATTATATTGCCACACCATTCTATTGGTTAAGTTGCGAGTATCAGGTCCGACATTCTTGACAAAATTATTCCTGAGGATCTTGAAAATGATAGCCCACAGACAAATGTCATGAAACAAAACACCGACAGAGCATGCGTTTTATCTTAAATTAATTTCTTAAATTTTTTCAGATTTAAATATCAAAAGTGCTATGCAATAGCAGCTGAAACCTGAAAATTACGTCATTTTATTGGCGCGTCTCTGCACTACTTGCGGGATCGATCCAGAAAAGTGGTTCGAAACATACCCTATACAAAAAAGTGGTAAAGTCGTTAAGGAAGACGTTGGCTTTTGTTATCAACGTGAATGAAATTGTCTGATAGGAGTATTCAAATAGAGGACCCCTAGCACAACAGCTCGTGTTTACTTAGCTTACGTTTACAACTAATACTGCTACTACAGCTACGAGCGCTACACTATGTGTAATAATGTTCTACCATGTTGATATCGCATTCATCGCTTCGCCTTTATTTCGAAACTGCGATATTTTTTTCTCTTTCGTTGCCACTAACTGAAAGTTTTACAAAAGCACGATTATTCTAAAGATCGAAGCATAGGAAACAGTTCAGTGGTGGATGACTGGAAGAAAAAGGCATGGAAGCAAGCGCGTTCACACAGACAAAGCTAGCGCAAGGTATCGTGGAATGTTGAAAGAAATGCAGTCATTTTAGATCGTGTTCACGTTTATCTGCTTTTGCTATTATAAGCGTAGACGACAACAAGCATCATAAACGTTCTTAACGAGCGTCAGTGTAGAAGTAAGTGCTTAATAGTTTCCTGACCTGTTTTTGCGCAGAATGTGAGCGACAGTTACCCACCAACAAAAACGAAGCTGAAGCTCGAAGGACTTCTTGCGCGGCTCGTGGTTCCGTTCTTGGGATTTCAGGGCCTCTACGAAGGCAAGCCAGAACCCACTGTGAAATCTGCTGAGCCTGAGGTCGCCGCACGACGAAAGTCAGCAGGTGAGCGTCGGCTTACGGCTTCCTTGTCATCTTCAGCTGTTTATCCGCGAAGCAGCAATGCAAGACATCTTTATTTGGAACACCACGGAAGAGCTGTAGGCAATCTCGACTCTTCTTTCACGGCCTGTTTAAATCCTAGTGAGTCCTGACAAAAGGAAAACGCATTTCAGTGAATATAAGTAATAGAGGCAGTTTGAAGTGCAACCAGCTAATTTTGTCTCAGCAACTGCGACTATGGATAGTGAAGATGCTTTATTAGATTCATGTGCATAGAGGTGGCATAGTATTTTTTTGTCAGTAATCTACCGTGTGAATACTAAATGGCTTCTCTGCATTAAGCTTGAAGGTTATGTTTATGTTCCTCAACGCCAAATAAAGGATTTTACCATGCGCTGATACTTGCAAAAAATAGCAAACGCAAGGACGCAAGGTGAGTGACGAAGCCACCTTGAAATTTCCCAGCCACCATCTCGTGACGTCACGAATTCCGACGGCTCTTACCCGGATGCACTGCGTTGGTAATAGGCGCAGAGGGATTAGCCTTCCTTTGAAAGTAGAGGAAGAGTTAAGCTGCCATGAAGTACAAAATGGCATATGCCTAATTACTAAAGTAGACTTGTTTTTTTGCATATCACACGTATGAGCGCACAAATCACACAAATCACGCCTAGGACGCTCCCGCTCGCGCAGCGCTTCCCGTGGCGGATCCCGCAGCGCGTCGCGCCATGCCTCACGCCACGCATCACGTTACGCTTCCCGTCATGCCTCGCGCATCGAGCGTGGGGTTATGTGAAGGACACGGCCAAGGGACGAGACTTATTACAGGATACCCTGGACCATAACTGTGTCCTAATCACGGACCCCGCGCATCCTACCCGCATCGGAAACTCCGTAGCACGAGACACCACACCAGGCCTTACATTCATCAAAATGACCACACGGGCAAAGTAACATGGCACAACACGGGCGTCGACCTGGGCAGTGAACACTACATCCTCGAAATTACGATACCCAACCAATTACGGAGCAATACCATTATACACAAGTGGACAGACTGGGATGAATTCCGTAAGGGGCGCCTCACCACAGCACAAGGCATCACAGAGTTCGAAACCTGGACGGCGGAGCTCCGCGATGCAGTGCGCTCAACCACAAAGGCCTTAGAAACAGACGAGGACGTCATCATCATGGACAGTCGCCTGGCCCATCTGATAGAGGACAAACGTTCGATACAGGCGCGCTTTGGAAGCAGCACAGGCTGAATCGCAAATTGAGGAAGAAGGTGGCTGACTTAAACAAAGCCATTGAACAACATTGCATGCTCCTGTGCCGTCAACAGTGGAACGAAATCTGCAACCGAGCTGACAGGAAACTGCATCGCAGTTGTACATGGAATCTATTTCGGCGCATCCTAGACGAAACAAAGACCAAGTCATACCAGTGCGACCGCCTGACCCGCCTCATGCACACCATCACACAACAAGGAAAAGACGCTGTTATCAGGAGCCTGGAAGCCAAATATCTGCCAGACACGCCTACGGAAACCCACCCGCCGTACGGGGGGCTGCCCAATGCGTGGGTCGACCGAGACATTTCCATATCAGAGGTACGGGTAGCGCTGTGCGAGCTCATCACCCGCTCAGCAGCCGGCCCAGATCTAGTTACAAACAAGATTCTACGCAACCTGGACAATGCTTCGATAGAGGCCCTAACCCATTACTTCAATGAATGCTGGCATTCGGGCAAGCTTCCCCGACAGTGCAAAACGGCAAGAACGATCCTGATTCCAAAACCGGGCAAACCACTGGACATCGGTAACCTGCGTCCCATCTCGCTGACATCCTGCGTGGGCAAGGTGCTGGAGCACGTGGTCGCCAACAGGCGGCAGGAATACCTAGAGAAGGAAGGCCTCTATCCTCACACGATGATCGGCTTCCGGCGCAGACTCAGCACACAAGATGCCATGTTACAACTCAAACAAGAAATCATCGACAACAAGACACAAGACAGCAAAGTAATTCTGGGTGTCGATTTACAAAGTGCATTCGACAAAGTCAAACACTGAGCCATATTAGCACAAGTATCAATACTCAACATGGGGGTAACGAACTACAATTATATTCAAGACTTCTTGACGAACCGCACGGTGGAACTGCACGTCTGAGACCTCAAGCTCCCCGAACACAAGCTCCGCAGTGCGGGTACTCCATAGGGTTAGGTCATCTCGCCGTCGCTGTTTAACCTCGCCATGATCGGGGTAGCGAGGGCAGTAGCGGGGACCGGCGTCCGGCATACGATCTACGCCGACGACATTTCCCTGTGGGCGGCAGGCGGCACCGACGCCAGCATCGATCAACAGCTGCAAGCGGCGGTTACCGCCATCGAGCAGCACCTTGACGGAACAGGCCTAATGTGCTCGCCCGCCAAATCCGAGCTGTTCGTCCTCACACCGCTTCGACCGGGACGGAAGCGCGCTCCCCTTCGGGAGTGTGATAACATGAAGATTCATCGGGCAACGCATCCCCGAAGTTCCCAAGATCAGGGTCCTGGGCCTGCTGCTCAACAAGAGCGGCCGCAACGACGAGACCATCAACAAAAAAAAAGCATACGCCGCACCGAAATGATGGATCTCTGAGGTGCGGAGCCGGGTTCCGGCCCTGACCTGATACCACATGCCAACCTGGGTCGTGATACCATCAACAAGCTTACCACCAAGGCAATGGACGCCATCCGGCTCATACACCGAGTCTCTACACGACCGGCGGGCATGCGTGAAGACAGTCTCTTGTGCCTTGTCTAGTCGTTCGTGATCAGTCACATCGCCTACATTGCGGCCTACCTCAACTGCACGTCACTGACAGGACCAAGATCAATACGCTGATCAGGCGGGCTTACAAGACTGCGCTGGGTTTAATGGAGACCACGAGTACGGCTCGGCTTTTGCAGCTCGGCGTCCGTAACACCCTAGAAGAAATAGCCGAGGCGCAGCTCACCGCGCAATTCGAGCGCCTCTCTACCACCAAGACAGGCCGCAGTATACTGACGTCCCTGGGTTACAACCCCCAAGCTATCAGGCGGCAAACGTGTGAGATCACAGATTAGGCGCGGGCCCACATTTACCTGGGCCATTTCGTTAGGCCCACTGAAGAGGCCTTTGCTCTTTAGTGGGCCTAACCAGGCTGATAATGATAATCATGACCTTGCTCTGAAATATATATCATCAGCCTGGTTACGCCCACTGCAGCGCAAAGGCCTCTCCCTTACTTCTCCAACAACCCCGGTCATGTACTAATTGTGGCCATGTCGTCCCTGCAAACTTCGTAATCTCATCCGCCCACCTAACTTTCTGCCGCCCCCTGCTACGCTTCCCTTCCCTTGGAATCCAGCCCGTAACCCTTAATGACTATCGGTTATCTTCACTCCTCATTACATGTCCTGCCCATGCCCATTTCTTTTTGTTGATTTCAACTAAGATGTCATTAAATCGCGTTTGTTCCCTCAACCAATCTGCTCTTTTTTTATCCCTTAACGTTACACCCATCATTCTTCTTTCCATAGCTCGTTGCGTCGTCCTCAATATGTATATATATCAAGGTATTTGATGCTCATGCATCTCAAGCAGAAAGATGTGGCAGTTGCATTCGTGCCAGTTCGGTGGGAGCAGTGTGTTTATTAACTAGAGTTGTGGGACATTTGCCGCAGTAGACACAATCGTCACCGAACCATGGACTGGCGCCGTCATTTTCGCCGTCTCTTTATGTGGACTACGAGCCCTCAACTTCAGCAGTCCCCACTAGGACAGTATGCGAGCACCTTGCGTGACGACATGCAGGACAGGCAGACTAAGACAAAAATAATGTAAATGAGTTGCGCTTGATGGGAGGAATTCTCGGGGACCATAAAACATGCTGATAGCAGGAACTGTTGACGGAAGCAGTCTTGTACCCTTTTAAAACAGTAGGAAAATATGTGTCGCACAACTTCCTTCTAATAACAACCAACCTGAGACAAGCGAGGATGAAATTTAAATAGATGTTTTTATTCCCGTTCCCGAAACATATCTTCGGAAAAGAAATTATCGGTGATAATGCATGAAACAAGGACGACATTCCACCCTGCTTTTCTACTTTTACAGCAGCTACTAGTGGTACACGAAAGTATTTTGTGTGTCTTGATATACACGCATGTCTGGCATAGATTCGGAATAATTGAATATATATCTAAACATGACCACTTCATATTAAGCACGCACGCATAATCAATTTATATTTAGCAAGGACAGTTCGGTACTTTATGTCTTGCGGAGAAGTATTTGATTATATTTTTATTCTTAGCTCGCTTCTTGACAAGGTCCATCTTTTGTTTTGGAACTTCAGCTAGTTCCATCATGCGTCTGTACAGCCTTATTTTAAGGCAGCAGTAAATTACGTTGCTTATTTCGCGTAAATAAATACACCTATATACCTTGTTGAGGATTTTACAGCGGTAACAGCTTGAGAGAGCTGGTGATTCCTGCTGTCGTAGATAGCGCAAATAGAGCGTGCTTTATTGGGCAAAGGTGTCCATGCTGGTGTAGCACTGGCAGGCATAGATGTAGACAGAAAAGACGCCTCTTTCATTCAACTCTCGCTTTCCGGAAAAAAATCTCACCTTCGAGCAGATATACGCGCGAGCTAGCAGCCGGAAGTAATAAAGTATAGGCCAGTAACGTTAAAAAAAGGTTGATGTCACCGCGGAAACACTAGGTGTGGCCGGGGGTACTGAATCTTTAGTCATTATTCATATACTACGATTGTTTGTCCATCAGATGCTCTTAAGTCATGCTGGTGCATGTATTTGTATGTGCGCTGCTTAGTCCGGCCTCTAGAATTTCTCTTTCGCCTATGTAGTGGAGAGGCTTCTTCCAACAATGTTGTGCTAGCCAATAAAGGCATAGCCAGGTTTAATTTATAGGCATCAATGGTCTAGCGCGCAGATAAATTATTGTATTTGTATGTTTTACGTTTCAAAATAAACAATACAAAAGTTATAAAGAATACATTGAGGCAACATTTATGAAAGTGCGTCGGAAAAGGAGTGCCTCCACCTAGGGGCTTCGTAAACGTTGGGCATTGTCAGAGTCGGTCTTTGAGGCCGTGGCCCATCTTGCCTATAAAAACCTGCCAACAGCTGAGTGGTGTTTTGGTTGCCATCTAGGTAGCGCAAGGGAGTAGCATTCTTGTGTGTGAATCTTGACACGCTGTCTTCTAGTTAAGCGCATTTGTGTGCCTGAGAGGGGCTTTGAAGACAACGTCTTCAGCACGTCTTTGCCCCTTGTTATTTAGGCCCATGGTTTTAGGCCTATGGAGCCTCGACGCACTGCTTGGACCTTTCGCTTATTCGTGGTGTAATTGTGAGCATGATCGCCACTTTCTCTTGAAGCGATGCTCTCACAGCAATCAGTAGGCTGGAAAAGAATCCAGGACTTCACAGACCATGGTCGACTTTGTGAGCACGCGACTAAACTAACCGCCGTATTCATAAACCCATCTTAGCTTGAAGCCCATGCTTCACTTGATATAAATGACGCATGTCATGAACGCTCCAAAAGAAATGCATTGAGCGTCTTGGGCAAATACATGCTAGCCGTTGTGTAGGTCAAGTCAAGCATGGGCTTCAAATCAAGATGCATTTTTGAATACAGGGGTAAGGGTGACTTGCTATACGCACAGACTGATTCCACTATGCCATGAATATGCGTCCCGTTCTAATATCTTTCTTTCTTCTTCGGGAAAAGCCATAAGGACGCTAGAGAAGCTATTTTGGATCTTCACTGTTCTATGCAGCCCTTATATTGCAATCCCGTCACCTAGTAGGATGATGAAAAGTGAACTTTCTGTTTGTCAACCACTGATAGGTCTAGCAACGGCGCCTGTAAACTAGCGTAGGTATAGCATAGTTCCTCCATAAGGTAGTCGTTGGCGCTACACTTTGCGACACCTGGTGGTAATATTCAATAGAAAACGTCACAAAATTAGCAAGAAAACTAGAGCAGTTAAAAAATATGACCAAGATGGATCTTTATTAGTGAGTCAACAAATGTTTTTCATATCAGGAATTATATTTTTCTGTGTTGAAGTACAGTAGGTTTCGTGATCGCTCTCCTTTCGTTGTGCTGCTTTAAGCATTGATGAATGGGGCATAGTAGGAACATAAGTAAGGTAGAAGACTCAAAGCACCCTTTCTTGTTATTTTTTTTTTTACTTTCAGATGGTGTACCGCTACCTAGGAAGTTGTCCCGACCAATGAGCTCCCAGCCTCGGCAGATCGAAACATTGCATGAGCTTTTCCTCACAGCTCTCCGAAAGCAGCCTGATATTTAGTCGGTATAAATCCTATGCGTCTACATTGTATATAGCGCATCATCACTGCAGAATACATGGAACCTAATAAACAGCTAAGGTGTTCACTGTTGTTTGTTATACGCTAAGATATGCAGCTGCAGCGCTGTCGCTTCGGTTGACGGGATCATTTCTGTAACACACTACCTTACGTGCGATGCGTCGTAGCTGATGCAGAGGAGTGGAAGATCAAGAAGGTGCGGCATGACAATCTTCTACATTCTGTAGGCCAGCGGAAAACACAGCACGGCGGAGACATCAGGGGGGACTTTCAGGACATTAATTTTACAGCTAAGTTGTTGCTGGAGAATGCGTATCTGTGGCATGCTCTGTGTGAATAAACTTATAAATGGTGTAGCGACGTCTAAGTGGCTGTGATAAGTGGCCGTAGTCCACTTCGCCAACAAAGGCATCTCTCTGCTTCAGATACAGTAGGTGTTGCTTGACCCTCATTTCATCTACAAAGAGCGAGCACGTTTTTGACTGACCATTGGCCTGTGAGGCAATCTCAGCTGACAGCCTCTGTTTAGTCAAGTCAGTGACGCCTACTTTGCGTGACGAACCGAGGAAGCGCCCCAGCGTGCTTCGGCAGGGCAGGAGGAGTAGCCCTGAACTCCTGATGTGCTCTTACGCCCTCGCTGAGAGGTTACAAAGGAACACTGCGTGAGGGACTGTAACTTCGGACCACGTCGGATTTACCTTCTGAAAATTTTTGACCTGCTGCAACAGTATCGAAGAAGCAAACTCATTTTCACTTGCCTGTTCTACAACCTGCAGAAACGCTGAGACATAGCAGTCTTCGCTAAGTTTCTAAAGTTCCTTTTCTTATGTGTGAACAGTTCCTTTGTGCCTGTCAATCTGCGTCCTCAGTTCGCGTTTCTTACGCCTGCACTTCCGTCTTTCGATGGTCGGCAATGAAATGTATGAGGCTACTTGCACTGCTCTATCCACGTGCGCCGTTCTCTGGACGAAGCCTTAGTCCGTGCTGCTGCTGGAGTTGGGCACTTCTTGAACAAGTCGGGCGTTCGAAGTTAGATTGTTAGTGCACGGCTGGTCACCCCGTAAGTCCGGAGACACATGTGGTATGCCACCACCGACTGCTCTTTTTTTTCTTGCTGGTTCGCCGGTTAATACAGCCACAGCACGCTTCCTGAGAGCTGCATCACTTTTTTAGGTTTGCTTCCATGGCTGCAAATATGATGGAAAACACTAAGCACAGCGCCTTTCTTAAGTCTTCGCGTCGCGCATCTTTCTTTATAGTCGGACGGGACGAAGTGTCGGTTACAAACCGTAGTATAACAAGATGGGCCATTTGGGCTCCAGCTGTCTCTCGAGATTACCTTAAGCCAGTTTTCGCGAAGTTCTTGGTCAATGGGAATTTCGTGGAACGATACTCCGGTTTCTTTCCGGCCGCTTCATGATTTTCAGTGCACTACGCAGCAGTACGGAATTGTGCTGTGTTCGGGGCGCAACCAAACCTCTGAACATTGACAGCCACCTTCTTTTCTTCTCGGTAGGGGTGAGAGAACAAAAAATAGCACGTTTAGGCATGATGCATTGAAACAAGGGGATTTTCTTAACGATGTAACACCTTTAACAAAGAACTTACCCGCGTCGACCAAAAGTTGGAAGTAGGCGCACTTGGTACAGGCACGGCTGTATCAGCGAGCGCTGCAGTTAGCAAAGCATTCGGGCGATACGCACCACGCTAAAAAGAACATCAACGGCCAATCAGAGTTTCCAAACGAGGACTGTAAACTAATTTTGCGCGCGGCGGCAAACCCGCACTGTAGCGGTGTGCACCTGCTGTTGCAGCAAGCGCTGCGTGAGCTGGATGGATGTCATGGGCGTCCCCTTTGGAGCGGGGATGGGGGTTGCGCCACCAAGCTCTTCGTGTTATACTGCCTAATGTCGTACCTAGGTTAAAAAAAACACGATGAACTCCCACAACCAAATTTCCTGAGTCCCTATTGTGAGCTTTGCTTTCGTGAGTATCCGTTTTTTGTCGTTTACTACTTCCACCAATCTTCCAATCGCCTCTTACTAATCTCTCTGGCGCACCTGCTTACTTTTCTCCTGCTTTCGTTGAACATACCTCCTAGCTTTACTGCCGCCAGCACATGCTTCTTCCTTCTGATATCTCGCTTTATAGGTGCGTGTTCTAATGCATCCTGATCTCGCTTCGAAAATAATGAGCTACCTATGAGATTATTTCAACCTCCCTGATTTTCCCCTTGACGTTCTCTGTTGCTGTGTTGCTCACCCTACTGGCCGCCTACTTGCTGGTAAGCTGCCTAGTTATTTTCCTCCACTGTTAATTAATGTATTTACTGTACAGATACTTCAACACTCTCTCAGCCCATTCACTTTCTTCCATATTCCTCAGTCGTTCGTCATATTCAATTTTACTGCGAGTTTCCCTCACTTTAAAACTTGTCCATCCCTTATCACCCTGCACAGCTCCATTTGTTGCCTTCCCGTGAGCACCCCATGCGAGGCGTCCCACTGACCTTTGGTTACCATCGAGTCATGATTCTATTACAAGCAAATAACTGCATTTCGAAAAGTAAGTCCTGGAACCATTACACGTTTCCATATAACACGGAGAACCTCGTGCCTATTGTATCCCCACAGCGCTCTGTGCTTCATTATGGCTGCATTTGCATTCCCTTTTGCTGTTATTGTTTCTTCGTGTGTTTCCATATATCTATTGCCTTCGTTTATTCGTATAATAAAGTACATCAAGACCCCGACGTGCTCTCGCGTTGCCGTCCTCCCTCGAGCCACGTACCGGTCGCCGCCTGGGCGCGGCTACCCCTACAACGATGGACTCTTCCAACCCTGGCACCTCCACCCCTTTATAAGACCGAGACAGACGAAGCTGTCAAGCCCTTTTTTTATTCCGAAACGCCCCAGCTCATGCGCGAAGAAGTAGAAGAACAGGGAAGATGATGATGGCTATGTACAAATGAAAACGACGATGTACGTTAATATTGCTTACATTATTTATATTGTTTTACCCGAGGTATTTCCTGGCCCTGTATTGTGACTGTCTGTACACTGTTTTCATTGAATACCATAACGCCTGATTTTTAACACTAAATTACAAACCTACATTCTCGCCTTCCTGTCCACGGATATTAGCCAGACGTTGCAACTCACTTTGCTTGTTAGCTAGCAATACAATGTCGTCCGCATAAAATAAACCTGGAAGCTGCTGTTCTACTACTGTGCCCGCCTGTTTGTACGAAAGACAAAACCCGATATTACTTCCTTCTTGCGCCCTCTCCATGCTCTCCATGTACATCATAAACAGCAGTGGGGATAAAGGGCATCCCTGCCTCAGTCCTTTGTTGATATCAACTTTCTCCTATCTCCTCATCCCTTACCATACAAAGCAAACGGTATCTGATAGGCAAATCTCTCTCAAAAGCTGTAGGCAATCGTCACATAAGCCTTCCCCTACTAGAATATCCCACAAAACGTTGCAGTTTACGTTGTCATACGCTCCTGTAATGTCCAAAACGGCCACATATAACGGTCTGCATTCTAGGCTTGATATTTCAATAAACTGAGTAAGAACAAATAAGTTATGATCCAAACGCCCATCTCCTCTGAACTCATTCTGATATGCTCCCAAAATGCCATTATTTTCTGCCCATGCTTGCAGCTTTCCCTCACTTTAAAAACTTGTCCATCCCTTATCACTCTGCACAGCTCACAGATCACCCTGCAATATACGTACCCGGGAATTCCTATTCTCATGGGTGGAGAGTTCAATGCCCCACATACAGAATGGGGGTACACGTACAACTCCCGAAGAGGATACCAAGTTAAAAACATCATGAGGGATGCCACTTTTACACTGTTGAACCATCACGCTGTGGCTACCTGTGCTGTACCCGCCGTATCTAGAACAAACGCTCCAGACCTCATGTGGTGGTTGGGTCCTGGAATGCCGCAGTGGCGGGTGGAATCAGATACATGGGGCAGTGATCATATGCCAATAATGATTGGTTTGCACAGAACGTGCATAAAGAAAATTCGACGACTGGTAACAGTCACGCATTGGGATAAGTTTCGGGAATCATCGATTGATAAAGTACCCTCAGAGCCCTCAGAAATTATTCCCGCTTTGCAAGAACTGCTACGGAGGAACACCACTGTAACCACAGTTGACGAGGAACAACCTCAACCGGACCTCGCCCTTTTGCAACTTTGGGCAAAGCGACGTCAGGCAGAAGTGTATGCGTCGAGGAATCCCGATGCATCAGGTAGCCGTGCACGTGCTAACCATATAGCGGCGAAGGCGCGTCGGCACGAAAAGCAACTTTCTCGATGACGATGGTATGAGTGGTGCGAGAATCTTGGATCGGGCATTGGAAACAGAGCACTTTGGCGTACGTTTCGGTCAACGGAACGCGGTCATAAGCAACCTGACCCTGCATCGAGGGTTAGGTTAGCGATGCAGAGTTCGCCACATCAATTTGCAGAACACGCTGCTAGAGCGTTTTTCCCGAAATACGATCACGTGTCACCCATAAACTGCCACGAAATTGATGAGTCTGACACAACTTCCAAATCCGAAATATCCAGCCCTTTCAGCATGACGGAACTAATAGCGGCGATTGAACCTTCGAAGCAACGAACAACACCTGGTCCCGATGGTATTCCTTATGAGGTTATCAAGAACATGGGAGGAGCAGCTCTCGACGCACTTCTTCAGGCTATTAATAAAGTATGGGAGACTGGAAACGTTCCACCTGATTGGAGGCATTCAATTGTTGTCGCGATTCCGAAACCAGGAAAGTCTCCAAATAGCCTGCAGTCTTTACGCCCAATTTCGCTAACCTCAACTGTCTGCAAGCTCGCTGAAAAGATGCTGGCCACACGTGTTTCCTGGTGGATTGAACGCCACGATAAATATCATCCTGCTCGAATTGGATTCCGTTCTTACTTGGGAACTGAAGACGGACTTTCTATCTTATCAGACGATGTTTTACAGGTTTCGCCACACAGTCACGCTGTGCGTGCGGTGGTAGCAACAGACATAACGAAAGCGTATGACAATATATACCATGAAATCATTATAGCCAACCTCATCGACCTGGGACTTCCACCGCTGCTGATAAGATTCATCTGCGCATTTCTTCAGAATCGCACATTTGCGATTAGAGTAGATGGAAGGCAAGAGAGATACTTCACATCGAACAGAGGAGTCCCACAAGGTTCGGTTTTGGCTCCTCTTCTCTTCAACGTTGCTCTAATACCTCTAGCCTGGCAACTACATCGGATTCCAGACGTGAGGTTCTTAATCTATGCGGATGACGTCACTTTGTAGTCCGTTCATGAAGATATATCTAGACAAACTCAACAGCTTCAAGAAGCCCTTGATATTCTGAACAACTACGCTTGGAAAGCAGGGTTGGACATTTCTGCCCAAAAATCAAGCTATGTTGTGGTGGCCAACAAGAAAGGACGCACAAGAATCACGCAGCACCCCTTTACATGTAGACTCGGCGCAGTGACAATCCCTGAGGCTTCCGAGGTCCGCATACTGGGTCTCGATATTCACCACTCCGGCAGTGGTGCACACTGGCTCCGTAAAACCAGACAGAGTTCGGCAAAAACACTTCACCTTAATCGTCGCATTGCAGCAAAAGCAGCTGGAGCTCGTACGGACGTAGCTCGACGGTTGATGCGTGCAGTCTTGCAGCCACGAATTTTATATCAAGCACAATTTCAACGGTTGACTTTGGCACAGCTGGCGCAGTTGCAGACGATTAATCGCGATGCTATGCGCACAATCACAGCACTGCCGCGCATCACTCCGATACCAACCTTACAGGAACATGCCCAGCTCAACACAATTGCAGAGCTAATTTTGCAACGTGAAAAAGCACGTGAAATAAAAAAGCAACTTATTTCGGCTGTCGCTGCGTTGCATGCTCATTTTCAACGTGGCTCTCGGATTGACAATCATCCCTATCCAATGCCTCCCTGGGAATTCACCAGCATCACAACTAATAAGCCAACGAAGTTACGACGCAGCGACACAACAGGTATTATTCACGAGCACAATATCGTCGATGCATCATGCACTAACACCTGCAAAGTCTATACGGATGCTGCCATTCTCCCAGATGGCCGAAGGACATCATTCCTGAGTACTACGCATAATTTCATCAGCGGCCACCAGCGCTATTTATCTACGGAAGCCAGCGCTGTAGTAATGGAAATTCAAGCCATCCACGACGCTGTGCAAGCTGCGACATCTAAGCTGCCTACCATCAAGCAACTAGATATCTTCACTGATTCTTTAGCGACTATTCAGGAACTCAAGAAGGTTGATAAGACGATGGAAATCTGCGAGACAATACACACTATGAATAGTAAAATAGCTACTTGCGTCAACGTACACTGGATTCAAGGCCATTCAGCGAACCCTCACAACATTGCTGCTGACCAGCAGGCAGCTGTCCTCCTAATCCTGATCTTCCGCCTATTCCCCTCCCACTTCAACCCCTTAACTCGCTCCGAGCCCGTAAAAATTTTCTCCGGCAGGACACACATGCTCTTATCCCACCGTGTGTCTTCTCCCTCCCCCTTCACCTTACTAGGGCGGAGGAAGTTGTGCTTAGGAGGCTTCGGGCCGGGGTGGCCTTTACACCGGCTGTTACCTCAAGGTGGAACTGGTCGCATTTACCACTGAGTGCTACGTGTCCATACTGCTCCGTTCCTGTGATGGAGGCAGATGCATACCACCTAATATGGACATGTACTTGTTTAAAATCGGAACGCTCGCGTCTCCTACTGCAATCCGGCCTCCGCTACAGTGTGACAACCAGCTATGACCGCTGGATACATGACAGCAGATTCCACAAAACACTGCTTCAATTCATACACAACACAGGCCTCACAGCACACACATAATATATATACGCACCACGAATTATGCATTAAGGGCAAGTATCTATCGCAATAAAAAAAATCTACTTGAGAACTGCGACATCTTTCTTGATGCGAGGGCAGTCCCTAGACGAGGCAGCATGACAACCATTACAGTTGCTGCACATTAGGACAGTAGGCGGGCAAGTGTCCTCCGCGTGAGGGTCAGCACCGCGGGGACACAGTAACGAGTTTGGACAGACCCCCTTGACATGTCCAAGCCTAAATCAGAGATGGCATTGAAGAGGCTTTTGAGCGAGTGGTCGAACAGGGTGTCGGAAGTGACCGACTTTGGCGCGAGATAGTATACAATCTCCTTTGAAAATCAGTTTGATGCAGCGCGACGTTCCAAGGCGGCTCACATGCGTGATGACGACACCCTCACTTGCTGGTTTGACGAGGACAGGCAAGTCCGCGTTAGGAATGGTGACATCAATGTCATAAATTACACCTGCTGTGGATGCATCATCCATCGGGATATAGGAACGCACTTTGATGTGTCCAAGCTCCGAGGTTTGCTTCAGTTTTTCGAGCGCACTCCCGCTGGAAACATCCGATTCCGAGGACATTTTTGCGCGTATTTATCCGAATGTCTTTAGTTTAATTCTGCATGGCTTCTTTCAAGAAAAGAGATACTTCTTGCCTGTTCAGCAATCGGAAGTTGCTTGAGGGTTCCTCGGGCACGAACACGATGGCGTGAGGCCAGCGTTCAGGTCTTCACTTCAGAGTGGCCATGCTCGCTTGCGTTGATGTATTCGCGTTGACAATCCTCCTTTTGGCCCTCGTTCTGCAGACGGAGGCGAAGCTGCCATCCGATCAGTCTTAACCCGACACGGAGTATAGCTCAGTGAGCACGCTTCCTTTCTTCCTCGTGAACGACGGCCGTGATGACCTCTGGCCAGGAGGTCCATGGCCACAATACCGGGAGCCATGGCACCAGGAAATTCCGAAGATCTTACCAGAAACCAGAGAACACAGATAGAATAGTTCTACCAAGAAGACACTTCGTCGTCGCCTGCAACTCTATAGATGGCCGAATGAGAAAAAAAGGAACCTGGAATCAACTGAAGCACATACTAGATGAAACCAAGATCAAATCTAATCAACGCAACACGTTAAATAAAAGCCTGCACGTGGCAAAGAATGACTCATCCAAGTCGGAAGTTGTTGCACAGCTAGTGAATAGGTACCTATCCGTCGAGGACACGCAGCAGCCACCCCCTCCTCGATTGGAAAGTACGGGAACAAGCAACCCAACCTTAGATGCTGATTTCACAGTAGGAGTAGTCAATGCGGCTTTACACGACCTGAGCGGAAGATCTGCCGCTGGTCCGGACAGCATAACGAACGAGATGCTTCGCAGTTTTGATGGCGACTCCATAGATTACATGACACAACTACTTAATGAGATGTGGAAGAGTCGTGACGTTCCTGGCGTATGGAAGACGGCCCATACGATTTTAATTCCAAAACAGGGCAAGCCCCTGGCCTCGATAATCTACGACCGATCTCACTAACATGGTGCGTGGGAATGGTTGCTGGACACTCAATACTAAACTATTATCGCGGTACCTGGAAGAGCATGATGTTTACCATCACACGATGATCGGCTTCAGACCTGATCCATCTACCCAAGAAGAGGTGCTCCTATTCAAGAATAAAATAATTAGCCACAGGACTTGGGACACGAGAGCAATACTGGGACAAGACATGGAGGAAGCCTTTGATTTATCCTACATACGTTTATACTCAAAAGCATTTGGAATCGCGGTCTGGGTAGTCGCTTTCATCAATATGTCGAACCCTTTCTGAGTGGAACCATGGCCCCGCTCAAGGATGGGGACTTACATAATGTACAGTGAAGCTAAGTAACCGAGGCACACCCTAAGGAGCGGTGATCTCGCCCACTCTTTTCAATTTCTCCATGATAGTTTTCGCCAGGAGACTCGAAGACATCAAAGACACAATTCACGCTGATCACGCCACGATATAGTGTACTAGAGGCCACGAGGGAGAAATAGAACAAAAATTGCAAGACGCCGTAAAGGTCATTCAAGAGAGCCTCATTCCAATGGGACTCCTATGCCCACCTAAGCAATCGGAGCTCTTACCATACCAACCTAAGAGACGAGGCCGCAAACTCAGATGATGGCTTCCTCCTGAGGAGAACTACATAACGCTCTACACCACGAGCGGAAGCGTCATCCCAAGGGTGGACTCCATCCGGGTCGTATGCTTGGTGATATAAGCCAGCGGGACCAATAATCAAACGATTCTGAGTATGGCTACGAAAGTGGACAAGGCAATGAGGCTGATCAAAAAAGTAACTAAGCGCCGGCCTGGGCTTGGAGAAGACAACGTAGTCAGACTAGTTCACGCCTTTGTGCTATGTCACTTCGCCTACGTAGCAGCCATGCACGACTGGCAGAGATCCGAAAGAGACAAACTCAATGCATTGTTAAGGAAGGTAAACAAGGTAGCTCTTGGGCTAGCTATATACACGGAAAGTGAAAGACTCCAGTGTACTGTGCACCTCGGGCTGCACAGTAGACTGGAGGAAATAGCAGAGGCAACAAGGAATAACCCAGTCCATTAGACTTAGTGATTAGACTTAGTTCATTAGACTTAGTATACCAATTACAACACTAAATTATAACTATAGAGAAATTCCCAAATATCTGCGGAAGAATATCACAGGCCTGTTCCAAGGAATGTTCACCCCATTCATACTTTAGGCAGAAGGCAAGCCAGAAGCAAAGCCCTACTAGAGGAGGCTAAAAATCAGGCTAAAAATGTTTGTTTGTCGACGCGGCTTTCATGTGAAATAGACCAGCCTTCACAGTAGTGCTTCTGAACGGCAAAGTTGAAGTCGTCTGCTCGGCTTCCATGTACAACACACAACCAGAAATTCCAGAACAGGTAGTCATCGCATCGACACTTTTAGACCCAAAGAGATCCAGGATCTATAGCTATTCTAAGGCAGCCGTCCGAGCGTTTGCCAAAACAGTCATCTCTAGACAGCCCCTGGCAATTCTCGACGGAAAGGTCTTCAATCCCCACACGATCATCTGTTTTCTTGCTGATATGGGAGAAAACACCGGTGATCCCGCCAACCACAACGAATGTGCCCACCATGCTGCACGAGGACTTGCCAACCGAGCACCCACAAGGCAAAAAGACGCCGAGGTTCCAGATTGTAGGGCCCACCTCCTCACGTAAAACGAGCTAACCAGGCACTTCTGCCTCGGACTCACGGTCTTCCCCCTACCGCGCAGTAAACTAAATAGAGCTCAGACCATTACGCTAAAGCTCTTGGAAACAATAACCTATCCGAACTCGCTTCTAATCAACAAGATCTATCCGGAGTTCTCTACACCTATAACATGCGAACAATGTAACGACACCATAGATTTTTGTCATATGCTCTTCCGTTGCTCCGCGTTACGCAGCGACTAGGACAACACTGAAGAGTGGTGGGACGCAGCCCTACGCAGTCGCACTTGCGAAGAACAGCTATGGGCAATCCAACGAGCCCGCGAAGCGGCCGTAAGAATTGGCCTTTCGGTCCCAAAGTGGGAGCGGCCCGCTTCGGGTTAGGCAACTAGCGGGACCTAATGGAGCACAATAAAGTTTTTCCACCCATCCATCCATGAAGAATCTAACCAATGCACCAAGATAGGTTGTTTGTTGCGCTGTATATATGGTACGTTTTCTTATAATCCTCTAGCACTTCGACAAACGTAGCTAACGTGGCTGAGAATAAGGTGTGTGATTTGTTCATCGATAACAAACAGACCATGTATTTTGCATTCGCGTTTACACACTATGTCTACTGCGATGAAGAATAGCACATCAAGAGGGCTTATAGCGCAGGCGTGGGAACAACGCTAGGAAGAGTGTAAAATAAAATAATCAGAGCCCTTAATAAAGACCTGCGTATATGCTAGAGCAGTTTATAAAGACATGTAGTCAACATAACATTATCTACACATTCAGCTTGACTTGCGCCTAGAAAAATTTGCTACCTGGGGCCTATTAGGGCTTTTCACCTGAGTGATAAAGACTTGGTTATTCAGACAGCACAGTGTAGCTTAAATTCCGCACGTAAACATATGATTAGCCTCGCATTCAATGAAAACTGTTCTTTTATACCGCGAATGTGTGCGCGTTATGTTTAAACTCTTTGACATACAGAAACCAGGAAATGCGTAAAGATTAGGTGCCTCCTTATTGACATTAAGTGAGTGAATGGACGGTTTGCAAAATAGTGAGCGCCATCGGGCGCACAAAAGGCAAAGCTACAGCGCTCTGCGTGCGAGAGTATGTGGCTAGAAAGCGAGTTTAGTTTCTCGGCCTCTGCCTGGCCTCTGCCTGGCCTCTGCCGCGGCAACCGCGTATGTTCAATGCGGCAAAAATTATTGAAGACGCCGTCACTCCGTTCCAGTTTTCGTACCTGACATGGACCTCCCACTTCTCGAAGCGTACCATTCAAACTGATCGCATGTGGCAGTGTCTGCTTTCTATAAGTGCCACTATTCGTCAGGCTCATCGAGGCTCGGGACTGAAGGAAGATTGCGTTAAAAATATATATTCAGAGGCTGCTGCTGCCAGCACGGGACTGATGCGAGCGACATGCACTCCTTCAGTGAAGAGCAGAATGCACTTCGCCGAGAAACACTGCCGATGTGTCGCCCTATGTCCACACTTGATTTCTCAGACTGGTCAAGCACAGCGACCACCATGCAAGGCAGCTCGGGTTATTTGCTCTGTGCTGCCGACATAGTACAGAGAGAACTAACTCTGTGTTCATTTAACCCTAACATAATTGTCTAGACGCTAGAATGCTCACGAAAATAAATGCTTTATGACTCGCGGCGTTTTCACTACAAGCGCCATCGGCTGCTGCTTCGACAACCGGGAGCTAGGCCTACCGGCTCGAGCGATCGGCGGCTGCCGACAAAGTCAGCGCGCCGAGCGGGATGCACCACTTAGGAGAGCTCACCGTACTAATATGGCCAATCTGCAACAAAGCAAAGTTTAGCGGAGCTGTTTGCCTTATTACGACTGTCCATTTTCAAGTACGGTAAATACGGGAAAACCTCAAACGGCGCGCCATTATCTTGAATGCATGCACTAACGCCCACCGATGAAGACGTTAGTCTTACTTGCTGGCCGTGGGTGTCGCCGGTTATGAAGAAGCTTCTGCTAGCAATTGAACGCATAGTTTTTTGCGATCTCTTCAATGTGCGCATGAAGAGGCTAAATGAAAAATACATTTTGATATCTGTGCACCGTCGGCAGGAAAGAGCAAACCCGGCAACACCGTCGCACGGTGGTGACTCCGCGCTGCCCGTCGGCGGCACCAGCTGCCCTTGGATGGTGTGTTTCGGTAACTTCAGTGGCGTAATACTGGGCTCTGATTGTGATATGAGGCGCACTTTCGACATCGTGTTATAATATTTATTATAAGTACGTGTCAGCTACAACTGAGCGACACCACTGCGCTTTCGCAAGCGCTCTTCATCCTCGTTCATCTTGAGTTTTCCTCATTCCGGCGAAATGCAGCTGCATTTAATGGCGTCTCGAAGCTTGCCGGCTGAAATAAGCGCGCGGCACTGGCATACGACAATTCAGTAGCCGTAGGTAGCGCGATGAGAACCGGCTCTGCGAGGAGCGAGCAAGTCGCATGCTATGATGGCATTCCCAGCCGTCGCTTATCCATGCGGCTTTCCTCTCCGAATAGCTCTTCTCGGACAGAAACCGAAATAAACTCGTGCATGCTCAATTTGTCAGTGAAGCAATTTGTGCACAATACGCAACACAACTAGCGGGTTTTTCACGAAAATACCGCTATCGAAACCACCACAAACCGGCGTCTCAAGGCGTGCTAAGGATGCGTTGGTTGTTCATCTGCTCCTCGTACCTAACCATGTAGAGGGCGCTCGTGACAACCGTGTCCGCGCATGCGCAACAGTATTTTCGGAAACCGCCATTACGCGAAATACACTTGTGAGATAGGACGTGCCCGCTTTTTAGCACTGTATCTGCTTCTTTTGGCCTCCTAACTTCACTGAGCCCTATTATATCCCATTTACTGCCCTCTAATTCCTCCAATAGCACTGCTAGACTCGCCTCACTAGATAGCGTTCTATCATTAAACGTTTCCAGGTTCATATTCCGATGGCGGCCTGTCCGGACTATAGGCACTAAATACCTCGAAATGTTTTATCAGTTTAAGAACGCACAAAGTAATGTAATAAGGTTGAAAATGACATTGATGACAGCCTTTTGAAAGTATCGGAATAAATCTGGTTTATTGTTTCAATCTGGAATAAATTATGGTTTCCGAGCAGTTTAAATAGTAAACTTAGAGGCTGTCACCTTTCAAAGCATACCGATCTTGACGAAACGCTGCGAATTCGAGTTAACTCGAGAACTTCGTCGTAGGTTTTCGACGCTCAATTCACGCACAATTGAAACCGAGCGCACCGGTAGCACAAGATAGGCGGCCCTGCTATCAAATCAAACGCAAAGACCACGCGGCGAAGCATGCGGCGAACTTTAAAACTGAATGCCACAGCCAGTCACGGTAAGCACTGACATGTTGCGTCTTGCCACGAATACATCTGCCTTGACGTATGGCATTAGTATCTGCCGTGACTTGGCACCATCCGAATTGCGCCACATACTTCGTCACTAAGCGTTTGCGTCTCATATAGCAAAGGGTTACGCTCTTATTATTACATATATATATATATTAGCAGGCGAGCACCAACGGAGCTGCCCAGCACGTTTTGTGCCCAAAAAGTGGCGGAATAAGACTGTGGGCGGTAAGGAGTTTAGTACTGACTCAATATAGCGACACAACGTTTTGCCACTGTCGAAACACGTTATGCATGAAGCGTGTACTGTAGCAGGATTCACTTTTGCGCTCCCCTATAACACTCGGCGCGATGCAGCACCGGCGGCCGCCGCTCAGCCTGCGCGTGGCGTCTGAAATACATGGTGCGCAAGCAAATGTGGAGAAGCGCCTCCATGCGGAAGCCAGAGTCCTCTCTGGCGCTTCTTTCTGGACATGCTGCGTGATCTAAGGGCACAGCTGAACAGTCCGAGCTTGGCCACGTAGGTTGAGAGGCGCGGCGCGCCAGTGCCTACGAACGATAGGAATTGCACCCCTAGCTTGCTGCACACTCAGTGGCATATACTCAATGACCGAAGTCGGTGAGAGATTCCTTGGACAGCGGCCCCAGACCCAGTGTATTCATGGCGCAGCTCGCTAATGCGTTGGCCAGAAAGGCGTTCACTCAAAGCGGCACATACACTGTGCATTTGTCGCGCAGCTTTGAATGCGTCAGCTTGCTGTCCTTCACGATGCCTTGAGACGTCGACTCCATTCAGCTCCAGGCATGGAAAAATCTTAGGGCAGTTTTTAGTCATTGAACAGCGGCAAATTTCCAGTGGCTCATACCTAGTTGCCCATGTCGGTGTCGAAGACATTCACTGAAGAACCGCACACGCCTCATGGCACATACCCGGTGAGCCAAGTTTGGATAAAATAGATCCATTGATGAACAGCACAGATCTCGTGACGCATACCCAGTGCTCCAAGTCGACGTCAAAGAGTTGCTTCGAACAGCGGTGCTTATACAATCCTGTACAGTGGCCCATGTCAGCGTGAAATATGCTCGTTCAAGGGCGGCACTTATGCGGACGATCGCATATACTCAGTGACTCATGTTGGCCTGATGGCTAGTTTCGAACGCTGTTGCCGCGACACAGCAGCCCGATGCGCTAACCCTGTCACGACGGACTACCCACTGACACTTGATAAGGGAAGAAACATATATAGAGGCAAGTTTACTTGGTTATCATTCTCAGCTCAAAGCGTTTCACCGGCTAACATATGTTAAACGATCGCTCTGAGCAGGACGAACCTGCATGTACCGGAGAGGGAGAGAGAGTGAAATATCTTTATTATGAATATTTGAACGGAGAGAGGAGCATGCGAAGTTTCTCGTATGGTATAGATGGTTCTATCCGTGGTCTATTGTTATCGAACCTTGTGTAATCTGATTGTAGGCACAGCGCAAAATTGTGTAGTACTTACTGGAAAACACGTGAGCACCAACGATTACGCTGGTATTGATTAGATTACGATTATCTGCGCTCGCGTAGAGGTTGCGTATCCTTATTTACTTCCTCTTCATCACTGCTTCCAACCACATTAATAAACCCTGAGTAAGAAAAGGCAGTACTGCTAGGCTAGCTGGCAAGCCCATTGCAGGCGATGGATGACGCGCAGAAGAAGCATTCGCCGAAAACACCACGCCAGCAGCGTTGGTGGGTTCGTCCTTTGTAAGAGCACGAGAAGCTTGGTCACGCTTGTCAGGTCACTCTGTCCTTGTGCTTCACGTGGTAATTGTCGAAAAGGGCGGGGTGGTTACGCACCATTTCGATGAGCGCATCAGATGTCGCGACGCATTCGAAGACTCCGATATGCGGAGCGCGTCAGGCTTGGCCGTCATTTTTCGAAATTCTGAGTCGCGCGCCGATTAGTCCGCGGTGAGGGAATCCGGCGGCAGCTACCGTAAAAATCAGTCAGGAAGCGATCGGCGCGGCAAGGTCTTCCCGGCGGATCTCGTCGCCGCTGAACCGTGTTCCGCGCTGCTCCAGACGCCGAATCTCTCAGTGTGAACCGGCGAGCGGCTCCGGCGTGCGATAGGTCATTTTCTATTACCGCGTCAGCCACCCTAGAGAGCAGAGCTTTCATTTTACGCCAACGTAGCGCCAAGCTGTGCCACGCGCGCATCGCGTCCGCGTTAAGCTGCACTATATCTGCGCCTTTAGCTTGGCCATACCAATGAGCTCTTTTGCGAGTGCGGGCAGAACCCATCGAGTCTTTGCTTGTGGAACACAGCAACAATATAAAGAAAAGCAGCTTGACTTGTGAATACTTCGCATCAGGAGAACATTGCGGGCGCGTAACGGCATTGGCACAGTCCACGAAGCAGCTTGCAAAGTGTACTAACTCTGTGGATAAGAAACGTGCAGGACTGGTTCGCTGGTACACGGGAATGATATACGTGCAACGGAAGCAGACGACAAGCGCTCTTGTGCTCTAGAGTTCTCAAATTACGTCACTTCCAGCAACTGGTAATGGCGTAGATTCTTTTTTCAGTTTCTGTATAAAAACGTCCATTTTAGCGAGAGTTTTCTGAAGCGCCCACTCGCATTTCAAGCCCAAAATTTCCCAGATAGACTGCTATACGTCTGAATTACCTGAAACGGGGCTTTTTACGCGGTTCAATGTTTACCGAGAAATTTGGGCTCCAAATTAAAAGATCTGAAAGAAACGGCGTTGGATCTTTTGGAGGAAGGGAGACTGAACTCGACATGAAATTCGTCCAAGTGAAAATAAAAGAGCACCCTACGTCTGAACGAAACACTTTTTAATTTAAGTAGGGGGTTTAACGTGGCAAAACCACTTTCTGATTATGAGGCACGTCGTAGTGGAAAACTCCGGAAATTTTGACCACCTGGGGTTCTTTAACGTGCACATAATTGTAAGCACACGGGTGTTCTCGAATTACGCCCCCATCGAAATGCGGCCGCCGTGGCCGGGATTTGATCCCGCGACATCGTGCTGAGCAGCCCAACACCATAGCCACTGAGCAACCACGGCGGGTGTGAACGAAGCGCTATTGAGGCGCTCGATATAAAAATATCCTGCGACGTCCTACCGTCGCTAACGTTGGTAATACAAGAAAGCAAGATTTCTACGTTTTCTTCGGTTTATGACATTCCGAAGGTGGGAAAAGCAACGTACCTCTCGAGGAATCAATAATTATTGGAGTCGAAAATTACTGGACACTAGTCGCTGGTAGTATTCACAAGATTCAACCAATACTAAAGGCAATAGAAACGATTTTGGGATCGATGATTCAAGACCCTACAGAGATTCGTTCTACGCCACTGATATCTTCGACGGTTATGGTCCTCAAGGTCGCTGCCATCGCTCAACACGATCACCGATGAACTGCAGAAGTTAGGGGATTTGAAAAGCACTACAATCACTGAGAAACCGATAACAAAACCAAGTGATGACCATTTGCTACAATATGGTACAGAATCTATGGTGTTTAATGCATGAAAGTACAAAGTGCGGCTACCATGGAAGGATAACGTAACACTGGCTAACAAGCCAACTACAGAGAAGAGGATTATGGAGGTGACTAAGAAATTAGGAACATGATAACATGCAGGGCTACGACAAGTCTATCCGTGAGTATTTCTAGTAAGAAGTACCAGGAAACGTCGAAGAAAGTGCAGGATTAGAGATAAAGAACAAAGTTGTCTATTTTGTGCAGCACCAGGCAGTGCTGAAGAGAAGGAGAGCCACGACAAAAATACATATCGCTTTTGACGCATCGTCAAGCCATAACTAAGAAACATCCCTCAATGACGACTTGCAATATGTAGCCACCTGAATTCCGAAATCACAAGTTCGCAGATTAACTTTCGACAGCACTGGATTGCGATGTCGGTGGACGTGGAAAAAGCATTCTTGGAGATCATCATCATCAGCCTGGGGACGCACACTGCAGGGCAAAGGGCTCTCCCATACTTCTCCAAATAACCCGGTCATGTACTAATTGTGGCCGTGTTGTCCCTGCAAACTTCTTAATCTCATCCGCCCACCTAACTTTCTGCTGCCCCTGCTACGCTTTCCTTCCCTTGGAATCCACTCCGTAACCCTTAATGACCATCGGTTATCTTCCCTCCTCATTACATGTCCTGCCCATGCCCATTACTTTTTCTTGATTTCAACTAAGATTTCATTAACTCGCGTTTGTTCCCTCACCGAATCTGCTCTTTTCTTATCACTTAACGTTACACCTATCATTATTCTTTCCATAGCTCGTTGCGTCGTCCTCAATTTAAGTAGAACCGTTTTCGTAAGCCCCGTACGTGAGTACTGAGATAGCGATGAAGATAGCGATGCACGAACATAGCAGAACCCGCCGTGGTTTCTCAGTGATTATGGTGTTGGGCTGCTGAGCACGAGGTCACGGGACTGAATCCCGCCCACGGCGACCGCATTTCCATGGGGGCGAAATGCGAAAACACACGTGTGCCTAGATTTAAGCGCAGCTTAAAGAACCCCTAGTGTGCGAAATTTCCGGAGTCTTCCGTTACGGTGTCCCTCATTATGAGAAAGTAGTTTTGGCGCGTAAAACCCCATAAATTTTTTTAACATGGCACAGAGGCACTGCGCTTTCTGTGGCTGGAAGAAGTACCAAGCGAAGCTACTCCACACCCGGAGATAAAGACATGGTGGATGATGAGGGTAGCTTTCCGCACCACACCAAGTAGCTTTATTGTCGCAGTCACAATTCATAGACATCTGGATGAGATTGAAGAGCACCAACCTGTAGTTGTTGAGCAGTTGTGATAAGGAAGCTGTGTTGACGCCATCTTGTTCGGAGCAGATGAATGTTTACAAGCTGTTGAACTGTGCACAGAAGCAAGAGCTATTTTTCTGAAAGCAGGGATTAATTTTAGAAAACGGACTTCGAACGATGCCAATCTAGGAATGCATTTTGATGAACGGGAAGATTTATGTCGAAGAATCAGAAAACAAAGACAAATCAAGTTGTTGGGACTGAAATGGAAGTTCGGAAAACGTGTTCTGAGTTTTTCACGCACTATAGGGCGATATTCCTTTGATATGAAACAACTTTCGAAACGGCAGGTTCTGCAAGCTGCAGTGAGGCCGTACGGCCCTTTAGGTATTTTGACACCATTTTCATCTAGAGCCAAGTTATGGCTACAGAAGATTTGAATGAAACAACTAAGATTGGACGACCCACTACCATGTCCGCACGGATGTCCGCAAGGAGGGGGTGGAAGAGCTTCAGAACATGTACAAATTCACTACAGGCAAGTGAAGGCATCAACTATAGATGCTTTCTCAGATGCAAGTCCAATGGCGTACGGAGGAGCATTGCACATAATAACAGAATACTCATATGGACGTACAAAAGTCACTTTACTGAACGCCAAATGTAGAGTTCTCCAATCAAAGAAGATACACTGGAAAGACCCCAGTTATTGGCTGCCACAGTATACGTCAGGTTGGCTAGTTATATAACTGGGAATTTCATCAGGAAGGATCCTTAGCACCGTGAATTCAGGTCAACCAACCGAAAGAACTATTTGTTTGTAATCGCACAGTAGAAATGAAGGACTTCGGGTATGTTAAAAATGCGGAAATTCCTGCAGATTTGACGATAAGGGGAATTAAAATGAAGCATAGCTGAGCTGTGTTATATTGTGGAAGGGCCCCGCGTCGATCGTGAGCGAAAAAACAAAGGCCTGATTATGAAATGAAATTATAATCGCACGATAAAGACAAAGAATACATTATCGCAAGCATGGCAGCCACGACGACGACAGGAAAAGGGAATCGACCGTAACAGTTTCAGATCGTACAGAAAGGCACTGCGAGTTGCAGCGTGTGTGATTCATTACGGCGGAAATCTCAGAAGAGAAGCAAGAACAGGTTCGCTAACCAAATAAGAGTTGGAAGTGGCAGTGTTGGTGCTAATAAAATAACAGCAGAAGGCGTTGGAACAGCAAGTAACAAAATAAATGACAAGATGAACCTGTATGGCACGGACATCTTCAGAGACGATGAAGGCGTCCCCAGATGGCAGGGAAGCTTCAGTGAACAGATTTCAGCAGTGACGCGAGGCATCCTATGTATTGGCGAGAAAGGGTCGCTTGTCAGAACTGTAGTGCTTCATGCGCATCAAATAACCATGCACGGTGGAGTTTCTTTAACACTGACACATCTAAGGACAACTTTTTGATTGTGGGTGGCCGACAGTTAGTGGAAACAGAACAGCGCGGTTTTCACGGGGACAAGCAAGGAAAACGACACGGACGAGCGCTGACTGGCAACTTGCGCTTACCTCGCTGTTCCGCGCTGTTCCCGCGCTGTCCTGTTTCAAGTATGTCTTACCAACTCGCCCAAACGTCCGTTTTAACGAGAGTTAGTGACATGCACTATAAAGAAGTATTTCACGCCCAGAAAAATCGATTCCCGACCAATGGCACGAGCAGTGGCATCATTCCCGCAACGACAAGGCCATTTCACACCACTGATATAGACTTCGCTGGACCGCTGAATGCTCTAGGAGAGAAGGAGAGGAAAGCTACGAAGTTTTCTGTTTTAGGTAAGACGTTCTTCATTTAATTTAATTAGTAAATAAGAGTAATTTGGCTATGTTCTGATTAGTGTCTTTGTTGGCTTTTTGTGATACGAAGGTTTAAGTAGTTGTATTTATGGTGTCTTACAAGAAGTACAAGAGCTGTCCACCTGCAGTTACTCAGCAGCGTGTCACTGGGGCATTCATACACGCCTTCCGAATATTCGTAGCCAGAAGAGACAATGTATAATGACAACGCAAGAGCATTCCAGAAGTCGGAAAAGATAAGGAAAATCCTAAGGATCGAAGACGGACGGGTGCAAGAATACACCAGCAACATGAAAGTCTAACGGAAGGTTTTGCCCTGCTTAGCTCCATGTTGGGGAGGATCTTATGAAAGGCTCTCCAGAAGCTTTAAGACGTCAATGAGCAAAGCTATAGGAGCTAGATTCATAAATGAAGAACTACGAACTGTGGTTATTAAGGCAGAAGGAGCGATTAACGACTGGCCTCTTACGTGTGTGACAATCGTACAAGCCACAGCCTATAGTAGCTACTGACGTTACAGGACGCAAGCAATTATTTAACATAAACGAAGACAGCAAACTGATCATGTGGTGTATGGCCTAGCGCCGCAGTTTGTCACCAGGTCCATAATGTGCAGGCGCGTGAAACCAATAAAAGGCCGTGCGCCGCAACCTACCCGCCTACTCATTTCGACCAGCCACGCACCAACTAACTCGTAGCAATAAACTTCGCTAGCCCACTATAAACTTCTCTGCTCTGCTCCTTCGCATGAACCACGCAATACAAGAATGGGCGACGAAGATGGGATTTCAAGGCGTCGTTCTTCAGTTTGGAAGGCAACTGTTTACAAAATTCGCTCGGAGAAGAAGACCGCCTTTTTGCGGTGTGCGAAGCCAGTGACTGTCGTCATGACTGGGGCCGAGGCAGTAGTGACGCACTTCGCCGGGTGACTGGGCCAGCTGAAACACTTCGATCGTTGGGCTTCTGCGAGGAGCGGCTTACGTCGTTCCTGATTCTCAACCGAGTGCCCGCTAGCGACGAGGTACACGCCTTCTTCAGCATTATCGGTCCCAAGACCTACGGATTGTTGAATCATTAATCATTAATGCAATCATTAAGCGCTTCAGAACTGCCTTCTACAAAGAGTTTCGAAGTCCTCAAGAAATGTTTGAGCGACCACTTGTCCACGAAGCCATCCGTCATTGGAGAGCGGGCCAAGTTTCACCGGAGGTCTCCGCGGCAGGACAAGTCCTACTCTAGTTATGTTGCCGAGATTCGTGAACTGTCGTGAACGTGCGAGCTTGAAAGCGCCCTTGACGAGACCCTTCGGAACGGCTTGGTGTCCGGCCTCCTAAGAGAAGACATTCCGCCAGCACTTTTCACGGAAGATGGCAAGCTTACGTTCCAGAAAGCGGTGGAGCGTGCTCTTGCAATGGCTCCGAAGAGTGCTTCTGAGGCACACGGCAGCGGCGCTGCTGTTAGCGATGTGCAGAAGGTGCAAGCTGAGTTGCAGAAAACATACAAAAGCAGTTTTGGCTGTGGTTCAACAGGAGTGCAGCGTGCGCACACTTGGGCGCAGCCTGTTTCAATTGCAAAAAGAGGGCATATCCAGACAGCCTGCCCAAGACTTTTTCTAAGAAAAAGCAAGTGAAAGAGAATGTGAAGATGCTGAGGACTGTGTCGCAGAAAGCTTTGACCCTCAGGCTAAACGGCGTGTCGGCAGCTCAGCTCGACCCTGTCACCGTACAGATGACTATCGACGGTGTCTTGATGAACATGGGAGGGGCTGTTTCCGTCATGTCAACGACGCAGCTCCGTCGGCTGTTTCCTTCAGCTGTACTGGAGCCTACTGCAGTTAAACTTCATACCTACACAGGAGCACTGGTACGACTCCCGAGGTATCTTACTTCAATGTGCAGCACGATGACTATTCTGCAAGTCTTCCGCTCTACATCGTGGACCACAAGGGACCACTTCTACTGGGCCGGGAGTTGCTCTACGCCGTCCGGCTGGATTGGGCGGCGCTATGGAACGTGAACATTACAAGGTCAGGCAATACCCATATGGGCGTTAGAAAGAGGCTTGACGCATTGCTGGCGAAGTATCAACCCCTTTTCCAAGTCTAGTTAGGCAGAGCTAAAATTAGACAACGGGAGAGTGCGCCAGACATTTTCTTAAACCTGATATGAAGTCCTTCCTAAAAGTAAGGATTGCGTTCGCATTGGTAAAAGGTTTCCACGCTGAATTGGTCAAAATGGAAAAACTGGGAACTACATCGCCGGTTACGACATCGGAACACGTTACGTCGGCGGTACCCGTAATCAACCAAGATCGTAGCATACGGATTTGCAGCGAATACAAGACGACAGTTAACCTGTGCCTTGATGCCGACCGCTACCCTTTACCGAAGGTGGACGACCTGTTCGCAGCCCAGTTGGGAGGTAGGCATTTCTCAAAGATTGAGTTGAACCGGTCCTCTCGCCAAGTGGTCACGTCGGAGTCGTCGGAACAATGCCTCATGTTGAATAGACAGAAAGGATTGCATGATGTGATTCGACTCGCGTTTGGAATTTCGTCCGCACCTGGGATTCTCCAAATAATATTTGATACCATGCTGAAGGGCTTACACGGGGTTTGCTGCAACCTAGACGACATTCTGGTGACTGGTAAAAATAACGAAGAGCATTTCATCAATCTGGAAGCTGTGTTAAAACACCTTCTTCAAAGAGGCGTCCCCGTCAAGAAAGAGAAGTCTTCGTTTTTCCAACAGGAACTTCGCTACCTCGGACACAACCGGCACACAGGGCATCTCGGCAACGACAAAGAAGGCTGATGCACTCCTCAAGGCTCCAGCCCCTAAAGACGGGCAGCAGTTGCAGTCGTTCCTAGTAGTCGTCGATATGTACGGCAAGTTGTTTGCTAACGTAGTTACGGTGGCGCAACCCTTTTTTGGGTTTCTACGTAGAAACGCTCCTTGAGGCTGGGATGAGTGTTGCCAGGAAGCGTTCACCATGAGCTTGCTAGCCTCTCCTCCGCTGACTTGGCACGCTACGACTCGTACAAACCGTTGTAGCGATCATGCGACGCTTCGCAGTGTGAATTAGGCGCGGTCCTTCTGTTTCGGATGATGCCAGCACAAAGACAATCGCTTGCGCATCGCGTACGCTCACCGAAGCGGAAAAGAAATAACTTTAGAAATAGGCCCTTGCAATAATATTTAGTTTAGTTTCCCTTCTACGTTTACGGGCGTTCGTTCACATTAGTCACAGAAAATAAACCGCTTCGAACAATCTTGGGCGCGACAACCGGTACTTCGATCATCGCAGCAGCGCGTTTGCAGCGTTGGGCTGCCGCATTGTCAGATTACCGGTATTCGTTTATCTTCAGATCAAGCGAGAACGCTGAAGCCGATTTCTCTTCGCGACTCCCGTTATGAATTGAGAAAGAGGGAACAAGAAAGAAAGGAATCTTTTTATTCATTGCGGTTGCAATCAATGCCAGTTTCAAGTCAGGACATTGCCCGAACAACATCTTGAGACCCCTGGCTTTGTAAAGTGATAGATTTCGTAAGCGTGGCGTGCCGTGGCCGTCATCTGTGACTCAAAGATTTGAAACCTTTTATTTCTGAGAGACAGCGAGCTCACAGTTCACCAAGGCTCCATCAAGTTCGGGATGCGAGTGATCGTGGCGGCAAAGTTGTGAAACTTGCTGCTGGACGAATTCCACTAAGGGCATCCAGGCATCGTGCACAGCAAGCAACTGACACGCAGCTACGTGTGGTAGTCGTCCATCGAGGCGCACCTTGAGCATCGTGTCAAGATATCGGTAAGTTGTCAACAACGTTGCCAGCCGGGCAAAGCGCCCGTGCATCGTTGGCCTTGGCCAACAGCACCGTGGCAGTGCGTACATATGGATCTTGCTGGCCGCTTTTTGCACGATATGTTTCTTGTCGTGGACGCGCACTCCAAGTGGCCTAAAGTGTTATTTACTCGACTACGGCGGATGCTACAGTTGGCAGATTGAGAGCTGTGTGCGCGGTTTGATTTTCTAGAACCCATTGTCACTGATAACGGCCGTCAGCTCACTTCTGAAGAGTTCAAGCTTTTTGTGAAAGAATTGCGTTGCCATCATGTGCTTACAGCACCGCATCATCCCAGCCCAAACGCGCTTTCAAAGCGTTTGATTCACACTTAAAAATGCTCTCAAATCTAGCGGAGCGGACACATTACATCTGAGGGTTCAAACGTTTTTGCTTACCTATGACAATGTGCCCCATGCGACAACAAATGAGTCACTGGCATACATGTTCATAGCGCGTCTGCTGCGAAATCGACTCGTTCTCAAGCCAGAGGTGGGAGGAAGGGTTACGTATAATAAGCTCAAGCAAGCCGTGACTCGCCCTCATCGTGATCGTTATGTAACAGTCGGTGATTGAGTGATGACTCGCAATTATCGAGGAAGACCAAATTCTTTTCCTGCTGTTTCGCTGCAGTCCGGCCCTTTGTCTTTTACTGTTCCTCCTACCTCACCCAGACACAATTTCACCTGGCGGCGTCTGAAGGACCAGCTGCTCGCGCGGATTACGGATCGAGACCGCGAGACATCTGAGCAGGAAGTATAGGAGTTCGTGGCGCTTCAACCAGACGTCGACCCAGCGACCTCCTCCGCTCCTACCGCCAGTGGTCCGGCCGCTTCGCAAGAAATCCAGACAGTGGGTACAAGATGCTACCAATCTTGAGACCGTCGACCACCGGACAGATATCAAGCAGGACTGTTGCTTGTTAAATTAGCCAGTTTAAAAGGGTACTGATGGAGTAACTGGTCTAGCGCCGCAGTTTGTCGTCAGCTCGATAGTGCGCAGGCGCGCAAAACGATTAAAAGGCATACGTCGCAACATGTCCGTCTGCTTATCTCGACAAGCCACGCACCAACGAACTCGTAATAAAGTTCGCTAGCCCACTGGAAACTTGTCGGCTCCTTCGCATGAACCACGCAATACAGCGGTACGAACAGTGTGCTTAATTACTCGAGAAAAAAAAAGAGGGAATGATGACATGGTAGACAAGATGGAAACAAGAGTACCTAAAGGAACTCAAATGTTGTAGTACAAGAAGGCTAGTACCGAAAACATACAAGGAGATGTGCTTCTGCTTGGAGAAGCACGTAAAAGAATGCAGTGGAAGTGCTGTAACAAAAATTTTACAAGCAAGGATGGCTGCGTAAGAGCATGTGCTTCGTACAACTAAATGAAAATTGTTCAGGAGGCCGATACAGCTGTTGCACTCGCTCGAAGGCTGCTTCGGTTGACTCTCGCCGCCTGGAAGCTATAGAAAACAGACTGAAGACAGGGTTTGAAGGCGAGCAAAGAAGAGGAGCTTGGAAAGGCACGCTCTATGTTTTTTTTTTGCTCTTGTGCCAAATAAACCGAATACGCATGTGTTCTGCAGTCTCTCTGGTTCTTCTGAAACACTGGGTATATGCCACTAGATCTTTGCTGGCTTTCAACGAACCTCTTTGATGCCATCTTGGGTAACTAGGTACGTGTCACTGGGAATGTGCCGCTCTACAATGACAAAAAATTGTTATGAGCAACCTGCCCAACGGATGGAGAAGACATTGCATAGCAGACGAGAAACATGATGAGCTGTGCCCTGGCCCGCCATCTTTGTTGTTGTTTTGGCACTCCCTCGCACTGAGTAAATATTTTACATAAACCATTTTTGACTTATCCCGGTAAAATATTTGGTGGAAGTGCGGGGCACAGCCGCGCCTCTTTCTCGTCTGCAGGACAGGTGTCTCATAACAATATGCCTTAATTTTATCGAAGGCTGGGTAAAATCTGACCCACTTAAGAAAGTTGCCTCAAGCACAGCAAACCGACGCTTTAGGAGGCTGCAGAGCAAGTGCCCTCGGTATGTGCCACTTTTCAATGAACGTGTATCGCCCCAAGGCTTTGTTCAGCTGCACCATGAATGCAATGTGTATGTGCCACTTTTGAACGAACTCGGTACGTGCCAGGGGGTGTGCAGCCAGCGAGGGAACGATTCTCAGCGTTCGCAGGCACCGGCGCGCCACGCTTTTCGTCTCGAAGGCCACGCGCTGTATTCAGTAGTTCCTTGCAGCACTGGGGTAGTTGCAGGCCTCCTATGCCGATGGCGAAGCTGAGTTCCCCTCAAGATATGTTCATCGGTACGCGTGGTCTGCTCATCTTTTGCTTGCCATCCTGTTCCCCGATTGATGGAGTGACGCAACAAATGTTGTTGTGCTGTAAGCATACGCTGCGCTTCCATAAATGCCACAGCGGGGCTTCGCGACATGCGCCGCATCGTCTTCTCGGCATTTATTTGGTGTTTGATCTACGCTGTCATCATCTATGACACTAAAGCAGAGTACTCAATTAATGATGCAGTGATGAAGCCTTCGTAACGTTCCACATCGTCAACCAGGGCTAATGCTCTGATACAATCTGCTAAATGGAAATCAAAGCACTTTGACCGCTCGATGATGCATGTGTAGTAGTCCTAGCAGAGCTAGCAACGTCAAAGCAAACATCTCATCTCAATAATGACGAAAAGACGAACCTAATCCATTGTCTGAGATTAAGCGATGATGGATTTTATTATGTATTTGTTACTCTCAGGGCGGACAGCCAGTAAAAAGCGCGAAGTGGGATTGAAGCAGGCGGTCTGGGCTGCATGGGGAGCTGCCATCTTGCTGCGTAATCGCGGGAAGGACGTCTATAATGTTACTGCGGGCAACTACCGCAGTAATTGGCATTATAAGACGAGCATGCGCAAACGGCCTAATTTACGTATCGCTGAACGTAACATGTGTTAGGAAGAATAAAACCCTCTATAACCTCCAGTAATCAGAAAGTTACGTCCCTAAATACAGGGTGTTTCAGCGAACACATTTAAAACTTTTAAAGGTTGTCTCTGACATATACTACAATTCTAGTTCATGAGCTGGGCTACTCGAAGAGGCGGATATTACTTGCAATAAAATGTAACTGCATAATTGAGTAATTAAGAAAAATCAGTAATTAACTTTTTCACAAATAACCTTATGGCAAATTTGCAATTTACAAATTCTAGCCGGGCAGTTGGCAAGGCGGATCTACCTGGAACAAGTTCTCGGGAAGGCACCAGTTTCCATTTATTATTTCCAGAACTTTGTGGAGAAATGCATTAGCGTTACGGTTACATTGATAATAAAACGTCGCTTTATGCATTGAAGCACAAAGTAACAGCGGAAAAATTCACGACGGAGCATTGGGAGACCTGGCTCGCCAGCAAGGAAAAGGAGCCCTAAATTGCAATGCTCCACCAAGAAAGGCGGGCTGCTAAGGCCAGTGGAGCCTTGGCTAGGTGTGCCACCTTCCCTCTTACAATATACGTTTTTTTTTTCTTTCAATTCAATTCAATGCTGGGCCCACAGGCTTTACAAAGCAACGTCAAATCCACTACGCCACCGCGGTGGCTTAAACGCAAGTCGTGATATTTGTAAACCTGTAACTAAATAAAGGTCAACTGCGTTTTCAATATATATTATTTAGCGCTTGCAGAAAGGCAGCCACTGCGAGAACAGGCAATGGACTCCACCAGCCGCTTTTTCTCTACTTTCGCGAGCAGTGCTACGCGATGGACCGAGGTCTCGGGTACGAGCGTGTAACTTCAATAGAGGGCAATTCAATTAGCCGCAGTGATGCAGGTACCAAGTACACTAAAACGAGGTGGGCAGACATATTACTTTGTTGCACGTAGGCAAATACTATGCAGGTGCGCATGGTTGCTCTCAGAATATACGCTGATTGCCGCTTGACTTTTCGTTTCGAACATGCCTTTATTTCTATGCAAATGTGTTTGGAAAGACAGGCAGCGGTGAAATCAAAGTATCATCTCGGTTTATTGCCCAAACATGTAGCAGGAAAATAATTAAATCATCACAAAATAGTGTCGTACATATCACGACACAAAAATATTGTTTTACGGCACTTTAGTGCGTAACGTTCCATACTTACATCCAATGAACGATATTACGTGCGGCCCTCTATATGCAAAGATTCCCCACTTATTGCATTAGTGTGTATGCCTTCGAATCAAGTTAGTTGCGAGTTCAGCGCTGTCCTGTGTGTTCCTGCATTCTGTCTTCATCGTCTTGCGCTGCTCCTTCAATATGTTGGACTCCTACCAACTCGCCCAAATGTCGATCCTTCTATAGTATTATTATCATTTCTACACTTCATAGCCATGACACTTCACCATATGACGTGACAGACTGATGTGGCACTTTGCAGAAGTGTGTTACTTCAGAAATATGCTCGGTGCATTATAGCCTGCACTGCTGCCGCGCCAGTGAAATCCCGAATCATCATCAATGTATAGCGCTTTGGTAACTCGTATTGTCCGGCCAAACCATATTACTACAATCACCACGCATCCGAAGTTACTGATGACCGTATGTGCGTGCTCGATAAGGGGTAAATACGTATGCGCGTACGCACGCTTTTGCACACTTATAGAAGGCCGAGCATGGTCACTGGTCTTACGGCTTACCAGCGTGACGCGCACAACACAATCCACTCCACAAATCAACGGCTATCGTGTGAAGATCTCGCAAAATTTGGCGAATCTGGCCTAGCAATTGAACGAGTAAAGCAGCAAGAGTGTCACGAAGCATCATTTGTTCTCTCATGGGGTTACCGCACAATTGCTCGGCAGCAATTTTCCATCATTTTCGTAGCGCTGGAGCATCATCCTGTTAAAGATATATTACGACAAAAGCCTGATATGCCGCACGAAACGAAAAATCCACCATCGCGTATCATAATCCCATGGTGTCAAAACCCACGTGATGAAGTGCTGACGTAGCGTTGCCGGTGCTGCACCTGCTGCGGCTCGCACTGCAAAATACCACGATGAGCAGCCACGGCTTCCAACATGGCCCCCTCCGAAAATTGTATTAGTGTGGATTAAAGCCGACTAAGGTGAATTAAAGTCGATAATTGTTTATTAGGGTGGATTAAGTTTGGCACAAATTACAGCAAGGTGGACTGGAGTGGTGCTTTAATTTAAGATAGTAACATAATAATAAAGATAAGACTTTAAGCTTTTCCCTTCTCTAGGCGTAATATTGCCTGAATAACGCCCATACGTTTCTTCGACGTGGTGTTCTTTCGCAGTTTTGTGGCGTCGCGTTACAGACAAGCAAAGTGGGCACGGCCCGAGAATTTCGACTGATAGCAGGCTTTTGGCGACAAATGCCTAACCTCGGCAAGATTTTTTTCTATTCTGCAGCATCATTATACAGAATCAATGTGTACAAGTCATCTTGAGATGTGAAGTTGTCCTGACTATGTAATGTCACGTGGAATTACAGGTCTCGTTTCATGCTTTTGCAGTATTTGCACAAAAGGGCCCTCCTTGTATTTGTTTTATTCTAAATATTTGCCGCGACGTAATCCAAGCGAAAAAAATGTAATCCATGTGAAATGTGTAGCGCAAAAAAAAAAAAAAACATTTGTATAATCACGGAAGGCTCATGGCAGAGATGAACACAATCACAATCACAATGAAAATGCTTTGCATTATCGTGCCCCTAGTGCCACTGCTTTAAGTAGTGTGCTTTCAAAAAAATGTTAGATACGCCGAGTGAACAATCGCCATCTACAAACAACAGCTTCTGCTTCATCAGACGCTTCCATCATGCCCATCACTTTGTCCCGGCAGCCTCTACTGGCGTTCTATGCATGGTGCCAAACACTGCTCAATAACTATGGGGGTTTAGTCATAGCAGCCTGTAACCGCGAATTGCTCAGAATTAAATATTGTGCAATAGTTTCATTTTAATATGTCTAAATTGTAACGCATACAATCAGGATATTTGGCGCCTAAATGCTTACTGCGCACAAGACGAACACGATGTTGCTTGTATTGATCTGGTAATACAAAAACAGGGTAAATAATATAATGAATTTTATTCCACTTAACCTACAATTTGCTCATAGCTGCTACAATACGAATATTTACTTTGGTAAACGTATGTCGATAAATGAAATCAACTTACGGAGCTGCCGCTGTCAGATTGTACCACCTTGTCCTGTACTCCGCTTCATGTGTACTACTGTTCATTGATATCCGTGTCGCCATTATACAGGACGAGTTAGTGGTGTTGAAGTTCCGATACTGAACATACATATTCGTCCCAATTCCTGCAATGAACTGCAGTGGTTTCCAAGCTACATTAACCCACACCATTATTAATTTCATGTGACTGTCTTAAGCTGCCTAAAGAACTTCACCAAAACAGAGAAGTATGGGGCACCATTACGGATAACAGCAGTAAGATTTCTTAAAATATTTAAAGTGTTTGAGAGTTAAACATCCCAGTATGATAATATATGGTGGGAATAAAGCTGTTTGTAGTGACAACAAGGCATGCATTTGCACCATGCGATCGTAGAAGCTTGTGCCTGGGTCCTATAAACGACATTGTTTAACTTTACCACATACCCCTTTAAGATCATTGCATCATGGCACTTTATGCGCATTGCCGGCACTTAATGCTTCTGTCCCGTGACAGACCACCTTTACCTTATAAAATTACCAATGCGTTGTGAGCGCTTCCTAAATTACATGCAAAAAGCGACTCGGTTCGCTATATCGCGCGTCATATGCACACTATTTTTTTTTTCATGCCGCCGACCACTACTTGACTATGAGTGCTAACCATATTGTAATTACTGTAACGCCCCATCCATCCTAGCGAAGAAAAAGCGCGCGGCGGACCGCGGAAGCTGCTTCGCGGTTCAGATTTCTTGTGTCGCGGGAGCCAACCACCCTGGGCGGATCTTTAGCAGCTTTCCACCACTCCAGGCGAGCCGCGAACGCCCGTGACCAATACGAGTACTCGTACTTGTATTGGGTTTCAGTCGTGCCGCTGGTTTCGTACTATATTATGCTCATATCAGCTCTTGCTCGCACTTGTTGCGATTTACACGGTTTACAGTTGTTTTATTCCGATAGAAATTATATAAATATTCCAAGGCCTGTTTTACCGTCACTGCTGGCGTCGCCATGAGGTTCCGTATAAAGTGCAAGGGCGTTAAAATCTTCGCCACGCGCCGTGTGCGGTATATGCGAGTGAAAGCGCGCGAGGATGAGCCGGCTATCGCGGTTCAATCTCGCGCGCGGAAGGAAGCAATGTAAGCATAAAGTGCGACGTTGTCTGTAGCGTGCAAGGCTCCAGGAGGGGTAGGAAGCGGGGAGGGGCACGCTCTACTCGGGGCTTCATCTTGAAAACCATCTGCGACGGCGTCAAGGTCCACTGTGCGAAGAGCTTTTTGGGTAGGGAGGAGGGCGGGGGGTCCGGTTTTACTCTGCGCGGCGCGGGCGGCCGCGTACGCCCGGGCCTCTGTATCTGGAAAGCCATATGTGACGGTCACGGACCGCCACGCGCCGTGTTTTCGCGGCTTAGTGCGCGTTGATGCGAGACACACCAAGGCCAGTGCGCTCGCTGCTGGTGACGGGCTTCCTCACTGCGACGTTCTCACAGCGAGTTTCTGCCGTCATCGAGTGAGATGTGTCTATGTTTGCATGTACGCGCGTGACACCATGCTTGTTAATTTAGTTAGAGTGTCCATGTGTACAAGTTCATACGGCCGATAAAACTACTGTCCTTACTTCCTGTAGCTGTCCAGTAATTTTCGATTGTAATCCATGATTCGCCTTTAGGGTGCAACTGCGTCTTTTTTTTTTTTTTTGACAGTGATGAGTTTAAGCAGAGAAGTCCCAATGGAAAGCTTTTCGGAGACAGTGTGTCGTATCTGAATCTGTACGACAAGACGGACCTTGAATACAAGGACGCGGGGACGACATCCAGTACCTCATTCTCCTTGTCTTTTGAACGTGGCCTCGCCGCAACAGAAGAGAGCACACCAATATGATTATGATAAGTGGCAACGACGTCATTATCTTCATAAAACATAACTCGTGCGAAGCACGAAGAAAGTAAACAAAGCGACGATCTGTCAGCAGATGAAAAAAGAACACGCAACATCTTGCTCCTATAGGAAGAGTAAAAGAGAGGAGGCAGATTTTCATGCTGTCATGTGACTACCGCAGTGGCCGCTCTGCCGCCGCTGCTATTAACGCCACGCGCGTTTCACCACGAGTGCAGATGGGGCTTAAGCATCAACACTGGCTGCGACCTATGAACTTTCCCCATTGGCTCAGGCAAGTTTTGTTTTATTTAGTATTGGTAAACACATTTAGTAATTGAACAATGCCTTCTGACGCTCTAATGAGCTTTGCATGTCTGCGTGCGTGAAGTAAGTCCCGTGTGGCAGGCGCTAAAATTATTCTGCATCTAGCAAATAGCAAGTGCACATAGCAGTGCAAATAGCAAGCATCAACACTACACTAAGAATTTCTCCCCTTTCGCGCTGTCTTAAATTGCATGTGTGTCATACCAACTCGCCCAAGACTTCGGAGGCACGCAGCGCCATCCGAAGTCTTGGTAGAGAGGGCGTTGTTGGCGAGCGGAAAGAAGGGTGTCTGGTAGACATAGCAACTCGTAGACATAGCAGTCTCGTAGACATATCAATTCCTCCCCTCTTTGTTTTGCGCTTGGTAGCGGCCCGGAAGGCTTCGCTGTCGCGTCGAATTTCGTCGGGCGGGCGCCGTGCTGACATGTGGCTGTGTTCACCTGTGGTTGGTTTTGTCCGCCGGATCCGCTGCCTGCGACCGGAGTATCGGTTCAAGAGCGTCGCGTTCCTTTCTTAATAGCCAAGCTATGTTAAAAGGCGTCAAGCAAAAATTATTCCGAATCATGCAGACCCAACTACGCTTACCTAACCAAGCAGACCTTCCGTGTAGCGCAAAGAAGTTAATGAACTAATTGAATTTCGGAAAATAAAATACGCCAAAATATATTTCAATACGACTTTCACACAACCCACAGACAGCATAGCGTCGAATTGTAATTTGAATATACGAGAAAACCATTCTGTTACGCAGAAACGCAAACACATACCCCTTTTTTCAGCATTTCTACCATCCACAGACCGGCCGCAGTATTCCAAGTATTCCAGGTTTGCCTGCGCCGGCGCGCGTGAATCTCGGAGACCAGGGAGCGGCGCGCCTGGTTCCTTGCAACACGTCCAGATGGCCCTCACCTCCGAGTGAGCGATGCTCTCTAAAAGAAAATCACACCGTGTGGGTTGTACCTTGCAACACGGTAATAAACGTCATTTGTCTTTTCCGCATTTCCTTTCTATAACGCTGCGAGCCCGGTACTTCCCAGTAACAAACGACATGCGCGTTATCAGTATGACATAGCATTCGCAGCAGGAAAGTAGCGGGCGCGGCGTTTTCAAGGAAGAAAACGTAAGCAAGGCATATTACGATTGTCGTTGTGTGGCAGATATGCGCCCCAAAGGGTGTACCTTTGTCTAACAGTGTGATGTTTGTAGGCTCCGTGGCGGCGACAAAAACGAGATTTTTATGCATGCTTTGAGCTTGCTTCTGTTTTTCATGAGCTCATTTTTTAGCCTTTAAGTAATAATTGGGTAGCTTTCTTTTTTTCTTTTTTTTCATGTGCGGCTTGTTGTTTCGTGCATATTTGATTTTGCAAGATGGTTGGAGCGTCGTTCCCCGCCACGTGCTTCAGCACGTGCGACCGTGTGAGACGTTAAATTTTTATAGCCTTTAAATATTAGTTTGGAAATGGCAGGACTAAGAGATGCTAGTGGTTTTACTGTGTCTGCATTGGTATCGGGAATACTGCTTTAGTCGGACAGTGAGAGCCTGGCCGCCTGGTGGTACACTTGGGGACACGTGTCGTACCTTAAGTCTGTGCGGCGTTTATTGCTTCAAAAACATTAAAAAAGTTATTATGGGGTTTTACGTGCCAAAACCACTTTCTGATTATGAGGCACGCCGCAGTGGAGGACTCCGGAAATTTGGCCACCTGGGGTTCTTTAACGTGCACCTAAATCTAAGTACAGGGGTGTTTTCGCCTTTCGCCCCCATCGAAATGCGGCTCCCGTGGCCGGGATTCGAACCCCCGACCTCGTGCTCAGCAGCCCAAGACCATAGCCATTCTAAAACATTGGTGACAAATACTTTGCCGCGTATTAAGGATTCTGATACTCTGCGTATTGGCTTTTGCTAGAAGGAACGTGCTCCGAAAGATTCGGTGTTTGCATTAGAAAAAGATAAGTGCAACCCATGGGAAGGAACACGGCAAAGCGTGGATTGTAGGGGGCGTCCCTTAAGGTAGACGAGGGGAAGGATGAGAATAGAGAAATCGAGTCAATCAGCAGACACTGTGATGTCGATTCTAGGCTAAATATAATGGAGGATTTCCAGAATGAGCTTACGAAGCAGGTCGAAAAGCTAAAAAAATGAGGTAACTATAGAGCGTGATGCACGGAAGGCGTTGGAAAAAAGACTTCAAGCAGCCGAGAAAAACCTTAACAGCGCCGCCATCGTGAACGAGAATGGTCGTGACAATGGAACGGGGTCTCCTGACGTGACAGTGTCAGCAAAGCACGTGGAATGCGTGCAACGTGGGGAGGGGGTAGCTGGTAAGAGCTGCACCTACCTACCTCGAGGCTACCACAGAGGAAAAGCAAGAACCCAGGTGTCAATGCCCCTTGTCAAGTCCGAATCGCACGGAAAAGGATAACAAAGGAATCAGGGAGAGTGGTCGGCAGTAGGAGAAAGATGGGGTGATTATACCCGGCGACCGAAACCTAGTCAGGTGCTCAGAAGCAATTGTCGAGTGGGTGAAAGGCAATAAAAGAGTGATGGTAGGTACATTTCCAGCTGGGACACTGGCTTCTGTCCTGGAGCGGGTGAACGCAAAGCTCGCCCACGGACGCAACCTTGTCGTAGTAGGAGGTGGGCTAAATGGCGTCCTAAACAAAAAGAAAAGGCACATGATTAGCCCAGCGCATGGAAAAGGGGGTAGATGAGTTGCACGACCTGTACCCTCTGGTGCAGATCGGGGTCTGCACGGTGCCGGAGGCGCCTGTACCTCACAGTAATGTACAAAATGCCGTAATGGCTGCTAATGAGGCCATATGGACAATGAGCCTATAGAAAGGTTTCGAGGTTGTCGAAGTAAACAGGGAAGTTAGAAGGTGTGGTGGTTTGGAACGAGACGGAATCCACTTAAATTAAAGGCTTGGACGAGAAGTGGGCTGGCGACTTGCTGTCCGTGGGATTGTTTTTCAGGGGGCCCACGGGCGTTCAGGAGGCGGGCGTTGGTAATAATGAACAAAATCCCCTAGGGCAACATCAGAACAGCATCGCCGTCAATAACAGAAAAAGGAGGAAAACAAGAAAGAGAGCTCACGATGCAGGGCTCAACACCCAAGAACACCGGACTGAGCGCATCACTAGTTATCCCCAACGACTTCGCAATATTATCTAATATAGTTATCCAAAATACTGCCTTTATGGCAGTTTTATACTAATGACGACAAGCACGGATAAAACTGCAAATGTCATTCTCATGATAGTGACTCATGATCACTAGTGACGCAATGCCAGCGTCTATGAATGATCCTAATTGAATCGTCGTGTAAATGACTTTTTATTTGATATCAAGCACATTATGCTGCGTGAAAGTGGAAGGGTAATACACCGAGCTCATCACTAGTGATCAGTAATGATTCTGAATTCTCTGTTGCAACGATAACAAACATTGCTCATTTTATGCCACTTTCATTGATACCAATGACAACATGCGGGAATGAACGCTGCCATTTTGGCAAAGTAGGTGGTTTATAATCACCAATAGGCTTGGTTGAATCTCTCGTTATATAACATTACATTACATTACATTACATTACGTTATATAACATTACGTTAGCAGGAGTTAATTCTGAACTGAGCATAGCAACTTGTGCTCACAAGTAACTAGGCTCCATCAGTTAGGCGTCCCATGCGGTAACATGCACTTTTACGAGAATTTGTATGGTGTGATTGCCTACGCATTTGATTGAAGGCTAGTGAGAGCGGCAGTAGAAAAAACTGATTCATATTCACTAGTGGCCAATGCTTACCCCTGCCTAGTGATCACCGTTAAGTCATTAACTGGTGTTTCAGTTTAAGCACATGATGACATCGTATCTGCGTCACTAGCCATTCAACCACGAATATCTTCTGGACATCCCGATTAGATCCGAATGTCCAAGTCCCGGTGAGGACGTCCGGTGGATAACACGGGGATAATAATTTTGGGATGTGCAATTAAGACATGCTTTGGACATCCACACGATTGAAATTCTGGGATCTAAACGAATCCCGAAACTCTAATCCTATGGATGTCCGAAGGATGTTTTCAACGGGATGTCCCCTACCGGGCGCATGTGGTACCAACACGCACAATCCAACACGTAGTACGTGATCATATCGCGGAATATTAAGTCGCTTCCACGGCTGGCCTCAGCACACGCTCTTCCGAAAAGCCATGTCATCCAGCAACATGAGGCTGCTACTCTCAGTATCAAACTTCCGATGCAGACGATAAATGGAGAGGCAGCAATGAACGACTGAAACTGCACACATATATCTAGAAGAACCGTCACAAAGCGGTAGACAGAGTGCCGGAAAAGCTGCGTATTACCACCAACAAAGCGTAACCAAATCAATCGTGTCCTACGCTCCTACACTCGCCGAACATGTCGAGAAACCGAACTACTACAAACTCTGCAACGGTTGCAGCCACTGCTGTAGAACGGAGCAGTGGCTGTCTTTACCCAGTCGAATCTTCATTGTATGTTGCGTGCGGGCTTTGGGCTGATTTGTACGTAGTCGGTCACATGACTTAACGCCGCCATTTTATTGGATCTGTTCGCCCTTCTCCGTAGGCTCGGAATGCCCGGAGGTTGATGCACCCCGCGCTGAGTCTGCGCATTTTTTTCTGAACGTGGTGCTCGTGTGATGTGCTCGTGCATTCCAGAGTGAACGTTTATGGATTCCAGGTGAACGTTTTCGTCGTGCGCTTTGGAGTTCCATCTCCACGGGGCCTGTACGTCTTACGCCTACCAAAGATAAGTACAGTTCATGAAGTCACTGTTTTTATATTAGCAGCCCTGAAATCTTTTTCGACTAATGTTCACCTAGATGGTTTGCGGCGACGATAACATCAATAGGCGATTGACCACCCGGTCTACGTGTGGTCGCATCGTACTGCTATTCTCCAAGCTTCCGAGCTCACCCTGACCGATACTTCTTTCTGGACAGCGCTGCGGTCCGCTAAAAAGAAATTTCTGAATTCCAAACTGAAGAACGATTAGGTCCCATGTAGCCCACAGGCTCGGTCCGCGAGAGTTATCGTTGTGCCTTTCCTGAACTGCGGCAAGTAATAACAAAATTATTATTAATAATAATAACTATTCTCGATACGCGCTGTCCGGAATAGCATTCCTTGAGCTTCGTTCGCCTTTTGATTGCGTAACCGCGATTGCGAGAGCAATCGTACAATTGTGTAAGGTTGGAATAGCTGAAATTTGTACGCCTTTGTATTGCGATCAGGGCACTTGCGGCACGTTATGGTCGGCAGCACTGCAGAATTTTAACACGACTTTCTTTAGCGCTGCTATATTGCTCTTGCCAAACAGTGTCATGCACGTTTCTTCGAATAACGAAACTTTTAGGCCGCTTCTTAGACTTCTGCATACTTGCACGTGATCGGATGCTAGTATGGCGGTGACATCATGTGAAGCTTACTGCTCAGCTGCCTGTGACAAAAGTAGTTTCGCCGACTTAATTGTTGTTCTCCCGTGGTCATATTTTTTTAGTACGTAACAGTGAAACCTTTTCTCAGTTGTCTGTTTCACGCGCTCGTACTGATAACCGTGACGCGTAAACTTTGGTGCGTGGGCTGTCGGCGCATTGTTTGCATAACCGTGACTGCCAAAGTAACCGTAAAACTGGGTACGTTCGGAATAACAGAACTTTTGTTGGCGTTTGTATTGCGGTCTCAGAATTTGCTGCCCGTGATGGCTGGCGCGCTGCTGAATTTAACCGTGCCTGTATTTAGGGCTGGTATTTTTTTTCGCTAACAGCGTCGGGCAGAGCGCCGTAATGACGAAAACTTTAGACGACTTGTTAGACTTTTACTTACTTGCATGTGAACGCATGCAAATATGTCGTTAAGTTTAACTTCAATTGTCAGCTGTGGAATGATGAAACGTGTGCGCTGATTAGCTAGTTCGCACGTGGTCGCATTTTTTTCTATTATGAAAGTTTGTCAGAGTTGGCTCTGTCGCGCGCTCGTAGTGATTAATCGTGCTGCTTAAGGTTCCTCTGCAAATGGCGTTTTCTTTGCACAACGATCGCGGTAGCAATAGTAAAAACTGCGCAAGAATGGATTAACTGAATTTAGTTCATTTATTTATTTCAATACTCTGAATGTCACTTGAGGCGTCACAAAGAAGAGGGGGACTCGATAAAATAAGCGTAAATCGTGATTTTGAAGCACAGTGGAACAACTTGTCGCTGTTCTCGGAATGAAGGAATAAGCGCGCACGTTTGTACGCTAACTCTGGAAGTGGGATACAGATGTAGGCATCTGCATCACGATCAGAGCACTAAACATTACTCACTAGCATAACTAGCACTAAATCGCTAAACATTTGTGGGTATTTGTATCGCGATCCCAGCTGGCTGGCCGCACTGCTGAACTTTACCACGCTTTTATTTACGGATATTATATTCGCGCCAAACAGTGCCATGCACATAAAAAGAAAGGAAACTTTTGGGCAACTTGTTGGGCTACTGCCTATTTGCATGTGGCCAGATGCATGCTATTATGATGGTAATTATATCAAGCTTGCATCTCGGCTTTCGATAAAGATCGAAATATTTACTCTACATAGACTGCAGCTCGTTCGCACGTGGTCGTATTGTTTAGTATTATAATGGGGCAGCCTGTCGATCTTTATTGACTGCTAAACTTGTGTCACACGCCCACCCTCACTAATTACCCGTGTCTCTGGAGCTTCGTCTGCCGTTTCATTTTCCTTTGCGCATTCACAACTGCGACAGCGATTGCAAAACGGCGTAGGGTTGAAATCACTAAACATTTGTGGGCATCTGTATCGCGATCGCAGCACTTGTTGCACGTGATGGTTGGCCGGCTGAATTATCCGATGCCGTTTCTATGAAACAATTCCGTACACGTTCGTTTCTGGGAATAACGAAACTGTTGGGCTACTCGTAGACTGCTCGTTATTTAGACGTTATCGTGTGCATGCTAGTATGACTGCGAGGTCAAGCTTTTACGTCTCAGCTGTCTGTTACGATCGAAACGTTTACGCTAGACTATTGCACGTTCGCATGCTGTCATACATTTATTAATGGGGATCGTCTGTCCCTGTTGACTGTCACGTCAATTGACTGTCAATTTCTGTCACGTGACTTCGCTAGATAAGCGCGTCGCTTCTGCTTCGTTGGCTGTTTCCGTTTCATTTGGGCGACCGCGCAATTGCGAAAGCAATTGTAAACAACATTAACTTGGTATAACTAAACTTTTGTAGGTATCTTTATCACGATCTGAGCGATTTCTGCACGTGATGGTTGGGCGGCCAAGCTGCTGAATTGTCACGTTAATTGTGGGCCGGTATATTGCTCGCCCCAAAGAATGCCGTACACTTGCGTTTCTGGAGATAACGAAACTTTCGGGTGATTGAGAAAATGCTGCTTATTTGCACGTTTTCGGGTGAATGCTAATATAATGGCGAGGTCAAGCTTACGTCTCAGCTGTCTATAACGATCGAAATGTTTACGCTCAAAAAAAATTATGGGGTTTTACGGGCCAAAACCACCTTCTGATTATGAGGCACGCCCAGTGGTTTAGCAACAGAGGGGCCGGGGGGCCGTGGGGCCGTGGGCCCCGGGTGCAAGGGGGCCAGTGTGGGGGGGCGCTGTCATGTACGTCTGAAGACACCCCTCTTTTCGCCGGCTGCACCCGTGTGGGGGAGGGGGGAGGGGTGACAAAGAAGACCCATGGGCCCCAGGTGCCAGACGACCTAGCTAGTGGAGGACTCCGAAAACTTGAACCACCTCGGGTTCTTTACCGTGCACCTAAATCTAAGTACCACGGGTGTTTTCACATTTCGCCTCCATCGAAATGCGGCCGCCGTGGCCGGGATTCGATCCCGCGACCACGTGCTCAGCAGCCCAATACCATAGGCACTGAGCAACCACGGCGGGTGTTTTTTACGCTCATTAGACTGTTGCTATTTCGCAGTTGTCGTATCTTCAGTAATGGAGTCGCGGCCAAGGTGCCTGCATTTCTATGGGGGCGAAATGCGAAAACGCCCATGAACTTAGATTTAGGTGCACGTTAAGAACCCTAGGTGGTCCAAATTATTCCGGAGCCCCCCACTATGGTATGTCTCATAATTGGATCGTGTTTCGGGCATGTAAAACTCAATAATATAATTTTTTTTAATTCAGAGCGCTTGTCTCCGTTGACTGTTAATTAAATGTCTGCCAGGTGGCTTACCGTGTCGCTTAAAGGGAGACTAAAGTGAAAAGTGATTTCTTCTGCATCTGTAAATTACCGTTCTACAACACCAAAAACGGCGCTCTTACAACGATAAGACGTTTGGTAAGCCAGAAAAAGCGCAAGAACGAAATAGGGGTGGCGACGCCTACTTAAGTTCCCGCACCTGGGGGCTGTGAGGTATTGGATCTTGATGGCAGCTTCTGGGGCCTATTAATTATATATAGCCGTACAGATTGATTCCATTGTGTTCTAAAGGAACCAAATATCAAACATGGGATGTTTCGGGAACCTTTATTCTGCCAATGCGGCCCAAATGCGAAAACATACTTTGGAATCCCTGACGTCACGCTGTCGTACCGGCGCTGGGGTTTCGGCGCGAAATTCAAATACCGATACTTAGACCTTCATTTTCTCATCTAATAATCAAGCTATTTTTTTTAAATGACTGCCTGCAGGGTTCTCAAACAATGCTTCATTAGTCTAAACTGACTTGTTCTTTCGCTTTAGGGTCCCTTTAAGCTTTGTGTCCTGTTTGAGTTTTCTTTGCGTAACCGTGATTGCAAGAGCAAACGCAAAACCGTGGAAGGGCCCAATAACGGCACTATTGAAGGCATTTTTCTTTCTTTGGCAGCACTTCTAACACAGGGCGGTTCACCAACCGTACTGCTTGTTTTCTTTCCTCTCACATATTCTATAATTTGGGCCAGCGTATGTGCTGACATGTGTGCGCAAGGCACTGGAACAGATAACGAGACTATTGCATCCCTGTGTTGTCATGGTATTCTTAGTGAAGCTGTACGTCGATATTCACCTGATGGTTTATAATTATTGCCATAGAAATTGTAGGGACACTTCTGACGAAATTCCGCTGCCACGGTTGGTTGTGGCTTCGTGAACGGCTGTTACCGCGTAGCTGAAGTGTCGAAGGTCGAGTAAACTTGGCTCTGGAAACGCATCGTGGCTCGAAGCAAAAAGAAGCGATCGCTTGTCGCTGCTGCTACTCTTCATCAAGCCAGGATTCCTACAGCGGCTTTACCGTCAATGAGATGTGTTCACGCTTGGCTTTCCGCACTACAGCAAGTTTGTTAATTTAGCGAGGAAGGGAAAACTTACTATACACTGGTGATGACACGTACAGCTGGCTAATTATAACCGTCTGATAATTTGCCGTCACGATGGCTGCTTTGCTTTTCGAGCGAAATCGCGACATTTTCTAATGTTATCAGCTCGTTTGACGAAGATATGCTGACGTAGAGACTAGGAGAATTCCTTTTATTTTTGCAGAGTTGAAATTATTACAGCTTCTTTTCCGATGACTGGCTAAGCAAGTTTGAATAAAGCTACAAGGACAAGAAGTTGCTGTCAGAAATAGCAGATTGGTGTTAAAAGTCAAGGTTTTTAACATGCACATGGGGGATAGTAAATTTCCTACTTATTGCTAAAACGTTTTTCTTGCATACTTTGCAGTCATGCTGTGTTGCTGCCATCAGCCTGGTATTACGCTGGGTCGACATCATTCTTTGTTGATGATCAGCACAAAAACATGCCCACAGGAACCTGCTAACTTTCTTAGTGCCTCTGATATGAACAGTGCATTTTCGTGTCTACGACAACTTGAACTGATCCTGCAGGATGACTAGTAAATTGTGTAGTGTACTCGTCATCTGATCTGTTCTGTATCTGAAATCATGGATGAAAGGGTGCGCCCAGCGAATGGTAACTTTCTTATGGGCCGGCGTACCTGCAAACTCTCGGTTAAGTTTTGTCTCTGTGACTGTTGAAACAAGTCCTCGGAAATGCTCCACTAAATTTATTGCTACATGTGAACTGCGATGTATAGTCTGCGACCGCTGAGCCGGCCTGCAGCGAACCTTAGTAAAATTGCTAGTCGCCGGAATACCTGTGATCTTTTCAGAAGTATTTGTATCTGCTGCCATGGAAGAACAGCCACGCTCTGCTTCGGGTAACTTCCTTCGAGGCTGTCTGATACCGGTGAATATTCAGGATGGACTTGGGTTTGTGTGTGACCGCTCAAGCAAGCTCACACAAATCCGTTTAGCTTTTGGCGCGGGTGAACTCATACAACGCATGTTTGTGCATATGACAGCTGAAAAGAGCATGCTGCAACCCTTTAGTTAATTGTGTAGTAGGCAAGGTAGCTGTGATGGCTTGAGTAATGTTTGGCTGCGACCGCGGAAAGGTCGCATTCAGCTTCTGTTTACTTGCTTAGAGGCCTTCGATCCTGTGAACACTTAAGGTGAATTTGCATCTGTAACCACTCAAGTACCGCAAGTAACTTGTAGCGTCTAGTACCTGTAAATTCAGCTTGGTTTTGTGCTGAAGCAAGTGTCTTATAACTGTTTTGTGCCTGTGAACATAGTAACTTTATTATAGCCCAGTGTATCTATGAAATATTTGGTAATTTTACTGCGTTCAACCACTGGAACAGACCAGAAGAAAGTCTGGAGTAGGCTTCCTTCATGGTTAGATCACCTGTGAATTTTCCAGCATATATTGCATTTGTGTCTGCGACCGCTGAAGTGAGCTAGCCTCCAGTAGGCCTCCTACTAACTTCCTTTTTACCCCCATCCTTGCAGAGCGCTTTTAAAGTTATTTTAGTGGCCTAGATGCTTCTGCAAAATATTAGCTCAACTGAAGTGGTCTCCTCACTACACGAAAGTGTTAATGGTTGCTGTGGTGACCTATCCCAGAATTTAATATGGATACAGGGCGCAGTTGCTATATAAATGGATGAACATACAGCAGCTGTTTGTTTCTATATTTGACCACCTAAGTAGTCTCAGGTAATTTCGTTAATGCCTAGTGTAGTTGTGACGCCTTTAGGATAACTCGTGTTAGTCTGTGTAACTACTAAATATGGCCTAGAGAAATGCTCGTGTAACTTAAAGTGGCTAACATATCTGAATTGTTCAGCAAATTTTGCATTGATGCGCCTGCGACCACAAAAAAAAGAAAGCCGACAGCAAGTCTCAAGGTAACTTCCCTGTTTGACCCAATGCGAATTCAAATTTTCTTACTACCCAAATTGCATTTGGAAACAGTTCATTTCATGCGCACTTTTACTAACCATGTTGCATAATAAATCGCTCCTAATGGCTGAGCTTGTATCATGCAATTATTGACTTTTATTTGTTTTCATTGATGCGCTTTGCTTTTCGAAACTGCTGAACGCATTTGAGAGTTGAACTTGTGATCTTCATGCAATTATTGACTTTTATTTGTTTGCATTGATGCGCTTTGCTTTTAGAAACGCTGAACGCGTTTGAGAGTTGAACTTGTGATCTTCCTGCAACTATTTAATGAAATAAATGCTGTATTTTGAATGATATTGTCAAATAATTCAGCACCCGCAGAACTTAATTCTGTAGCTTCGTTCCTGTTAGCCCAAATATGCAGAGCTTGCATGTCTATGTTTTGATTTTTTGCTCTTTTATCAAGTTGTACGTAATGTATTAGCTTAACGTAGCAAGGAATTATGTGCACAATGCTTAGCAGCACTGCAGCATTCTTTGGCATGCTTTGAATGGCGGTGGCCCGTATTCCTGGCCTGTCTCATAGTACTTAACCTTTTACATGACAAAATCTTTTGTCGCCTTATTTGACTGCTGCGTTGGATCTTGAAGATCCATGCAGTTCCTTTTCATCATTGCCCCACAGGCCAACGCTAAACCAGGCCATGCATTAATAATGGTACATAAAGGAAGCAAGCCTGCTGCACTGCTAGGGCACATTATCAGGAACACCCCTATTATGCTAACTTATAATCAGTGTGCGCGTCAAGTGTACACCCTAAATCCTCAACGAAGTGTCGCACAAACGTCTTTTGGACGATAGTCATATCATAAGAAGCCGATAAACACTGACACCAAGGACAACATAGGGGAAATTACTTGTGGTTAATAAATGAAATAAAGAAACGATAAACTAATGGAAATTAAAGTGGACGAAAAAACAACTTGCCGCAGGTGGGAACCGAACCCACAACCTTCGCATTTCGCGTGCGATGCTATACCAATTGAGCTACCGTGGCGGTGTTTCCCCATCCACTTTCTTGGGTATTTATGCGTACTAGTAGAACCCTGGGAGTGTCAGCCAGCGCCACCACTCACAGACCTTGGCGGCGGACGTGGAACATCATTTTTGCCGCAGGCGTCACCAGAACGTGATCTTTTTGGGTGAAGGCAACTGGTCAATAAACCCACACATGCTACCTGAAGGCATCAATGTTGCCGGATTCGAGACCCTCGTTATGTAATAAACGAGAAGAGAGGGGGTTAACCGAGGTTCCCAGCTAACACTCCCAGGGTTCTACTAGTGCACATAAATACCCACGAAAGTGGATCGGGAAACAGCGCCGCGGTAGCTCAATTGATAGAGCATCGCACGCGAAATGCGAAGGTAGTGGGTTCGGTTCCCACCTGCGGCAAGTTGTTTTTCTCATCCACTTTAATTTCCAGTAATTTATAGTTTCTTTATTTCATTTATTAACTACAAGTAATTTCCCCTATGTTGTCCTTGGTATCAGTGTTTGTTGGCTTCTTATGATATGACTAATAAAAATCGGGACCCTCGGTTAACCCCTTCCCCTCTCTTCTCGTTTTGGACGATAGGTAACACAAGATCTCAAAAGCGTCCTACATCCTGACAAAAGTGACCTTAAGACGTACTCGGGATTTTGGAATAAGAATAATCCTTATTTAGACATCCCTTCGACGTCCGAATATCCCAATATCACGTTCGTGGGACGTTTATATGAACGGAAATTCGCCTGCATGGGACGATCCCATGGACATCCAAGAATAATCCACAGGCTCCTTACATATATCCTAGGGACGCACGAATGTGCCGCTTCAGATCCCTACTGGATATCTTTTGGACGCTTGTGGTCCAATGGGAAAATCTCATAACCATTCAGTTCTGAGATTTCCGCACACTTGTGTGGCGGACTTTCTGTTTTCTCAGTTGCTCCTAAAACATAAAAAAATATCCATATGTTGGCATTAGCCATGTGCAACACTATTGGTCCCGCACTTTGCCTTTTTATTTGGAATCAAAATGTAAACCCCTTAACATTCTAACAAAAATTTAGTTGCCTTGCAATTCAAAGTCGACATGTTTTCACAGTGCAATGACGAGGACTGAAGGAAGAACACAACAGAGGCACTGTGCTCTTCCTGAAGTCCTCGTCTCTTGCGCTGTACAAACACGTCGATATTGAATCACCAACTTGCCCAAGATTCCACCCTAGCAATTCAAAGGTTCTTTGAGTGCGTTATGATTGGATTAGGTTAAATGGCGTTTGCAATAAATTCAAGTCTGCTTGCATTAAGTTTAGTGGCGCTTGCAATAAAATGTCTGGCAGTTGGATTAATTTCAGTGGCGCCTAGAATAAATTGAACGGCGGGAAAACCTGCAATCCTCGCCGCTTTTAAAATGGCGTCTCAGTGTCACAGAGTGTATTGGATACAGTACTTGCAAATCGTCCACCTTCATCGAGATATTAGCAGACGGCCTGCGTTGAGAAATTGACTATTATGAAACTTGCATTGGATCTCATCACTGAAGACGGCGTTCAGGGTACGTAAGATTCATTTCTGGCTACGAAGATTATGAAAAATACAACTCTGGCTTACCTGCCATGTACTGCCCGTGTCGGCTTCCGCATGTTTCTGTAAAAGAAACAGAATGAGAAAATAAAGATATGACATCGGTAATGATTACTGCTGAGACGGAGCGCGGAGAAGTAGCTAGCAGGCCTTTATTTAAGCGGCGTAGTTTTTGTTAGCGTGGTTTTGTTCATCGAAACTGAAAGAAGGGGTTGAGTTCTGCATACATTTCCCTCCGCATTTGTTGTCGTCAATGAAGCTTCGCCTGAATTATGACGTCGAGTGTAGGCACTTCGGTATTACAAAAAAAAAATAATTACAGCGTTTTCGACATCAATTGCGAAGTCTTTTACGTGACAAACCGGCATATGACGTGCTTGTAGTGCCCTTTGGGGAGAAGTATGCAAGATGGAAGAAAAATATGTGCAATGAAAGTTCGCAGCTGAGCACATCAGAGTTCTCTTCTCACAGCCACGTCTGCGCAGCAGAGCACGACTTCGGGGAGTGCAGACCTGGTTGGAGCTATCGCTCCTTTCTGAAAGCAGTTACGGATGTGGGTGGCGGGCCACAGCGGTCACGCCCCCTGCTGCGCGTCGAAATCCTTGGGCACGTAGGTGACAGAAAAGAAAAAAAAATGATTGTCGACAACGAAGTTGGCAGCTCGTAGTAGCGAGTCTGCTTGGGTCTAAATAAAGCTGAACGCTATGGTCATGGCAATGCTCGAGTGACGAGGTAATTTGAATAGCGCTGCGAGTATCTGAAATATACCGAAAGAGGAAAAGACCTGTCGCTTACCCCCATAGGTGAACACTTGATGACGGAAAAAAGTGCAACTTTTGCACAGGATGGCTTAAAATCTGACTGGCTCAACTTGACTAAATATGCCACAACACCAACAAATACTTCTCTTTGGCTAACCGACGACTTCCGTTTTGTCTCTTTACACTGCGTGCCCATTGGAGGTCTCGTGTAAGTTATAACAGTGGCAGCCGGTTGGATTATGCGGATTAACGTGCCAAAATGGTGATTTGGTTATGAGGCGCGCTCTAGTGGGGCACTCCGAATTAATTTTGACCAACAGGGGATCTCTAACGTGCCACAAATGCACGGGACACGGCTGTTTTTGCATTTCGCCCCTGTCAGAATCCGACCACCATGGCCGCGATTTCATACCGCCACCTTATGCTTATCCGCGCAATACCGTAGCCGCTAAGCCACCGCGGGGGCGTGTTGGAAGCCGGAACCCAACGCGATCGCAGCGGCAATATTTCTGCTGATTCGGCAAGTACGAGGAATTGCGGCCCCTTGCAACCATATCAGGATATGGATCGCAGCAGGCACCTGTTGATTGAAATACAGCGTTTCATTTGGGACGCATGAATCCGGGGCATAGTGCAGATGAGAAAGCATGGTGTAGGAGCTTGGAACAAAGGCGCAGTTTTTTCCGAGGCAGTCAGAATAAGGGTATAGCGCACGTGCCTAAGGAAAATCGGTTAATTTTATTGGTTGAAACCTTCCTATCAATGCAAGTATTTCCTCGCCTGCAGGTTAGACGCCACGTTTTATTGAACAATGCAAAGGTAAATACCATGAGAAACCCTAATACATTCCAGCAGTCAAGAAGGGCCCACATGGATACATAAAACAGGGAATCGTCGTCAAGTGTCCCTGTAATACAGCAAGAATTCAGGTGGAGGATGGGCGTGGCTATTTGCTTTTTGATGTCGGCGCGAAGTATCTAAATGACGGGCCTGTCAGAGCATGGGACAAATATATTTAAAAGGCGCGAACGGTGAATGGGCTATGATTCACTTTATAGATTGATGGAATCGCAGTCACACTAGTTAGCCCTACTTTAAGTATAGATAATCATTGCCACGTGTGTGGAATGTATCCTTCAAAGATAACGGAAAGACAGCAGTCATTGGCAAATTACTACTGAGGAAAAACTGCAAGCTGGAGGACATATTATAAAAGGAAAAAGTGTTTCTTGCGAGCGTGAAAGAAGAACGCCAATGCACGCAAAATTGCCGCGCGACTGGCCGCTCGAGGCACTGCGTGGATTCTCGGGCTTCTTTCACCCTCGGAAAAACAGTTATGTAGCACGTATTGAGCAATAGAAAGCTGCATCGGGAGTTTTTGGCGTTGTCCTACAGATAACTATAATATTTAACAACATGATTAACACATAAAGTTAAATTATATAACTAGGTGCAATGCAAAAAAGAAATCTGAATATCGACAAGCGACAGCAAACAACCTTGTCTTGGTTCTGTAAAGCTACGTCGTATTTGCATATTTGTAAATATGGGTGTATGATCGTTGCCACGCCACGTATAAGAAATGCGCGAAAGGGTGGAATGCGTCTCCGTGGCTGTGACGTCACACCCGTCAGAGATGCCTGCGCGGCTGCAGGAACGCTTGCTGCAGATGCGTCGGAGGTGCGTGACCGCGGGTGCACTTGTGTAGGCGTAGCGCGGTCCGGCATGAAAGAAAAATGTCTGATTTCATAATGTATGCACGTCATGCCTGCAGCCCACGTATGCAGCCTCAACAGCTTCGCCGGTAATCCGTCGCCAAATGAATGTTGCCGCATCTGGAATTTTTGTAACGAACCGCTGTTTACTGTTTCAAAGCACAAGAATAAGCGAAACAGCAATGTATATCGCCCGCTTTGAGAATGAAGAGCCCGAAGCGGGTGTCAGCTCGAGAATTCGTTCCAAGAAGGTGCACCTTTCGAACTTGCTGCCTGCAATTCGTAAAATGCAATTTGTACCGCGATGTGAATAGCTAGCAGCTTCGTTAGTACAGTTCTATTAATTTCTTGATTATGCATTTGAATTTCTCGCAAACTGAATATTTTGATTTGCGAATAATATCGCTTGAGGGCTGGTGTTCTATTCGTAAGTCCTGATTTCGTAAAACATTAGGTGGTCTCTAAAAATATCCCGTATTTCATTGAAATAAGAGTCACCTTATGGGCAGTGCGCACCAAATGTTTAAAGCGTGTTAGTTTACTGGTTGCTCATTCATGAGTACAGTATTTAAAAACGGGCTGGAGTGTGCCTTTAATGTGCTTAACGAATTGTGGATTTAGCCTGCTGTCATGAAACAACTATGAGTGTTGCGAGATGATTTTTTTTCTAATCTAATGAAATTTAGCACTGACAGCTAAGTTACTTCGAACTTAGACACATAAAATATTTGGAACAGATAATTAAAAAGGTAATGAAAAAACCGTTTAAGAACGGTAGAACTGCGGCCTTTCTCTCCTGTCTCTCTTTCATGGTATTTTATTTTTCCCAAAGCGCTGTACACGTTTCAGAAATCTTATGAAAAGCATGTGCGTGAATACTCGCGAACAACTTTCTTTGGCAATCAAGGGAAAGCTACGGGCCCTTAAGGAAATATGAGATCAGTTTCACATGAAAGTCTGACGAGTTTTGACATCACAGCCATTAGACTTTCTGATGAGTTCCTTTGGATTTTTCTGATGTATTCCTAATGTGATTCTAAAACATATCGGCCACAGTCTTTCTGTTGAATTCTCGATGAGTGTTTTTCTTGTGAGCATGAAATGTCTTCATAATGTGCGCTCCAAAGCAGTTTTCTTGCGATTTTCTCATGTCTTCCTAATGAAGCCCTAATGAGTTTATACATTCGACTGCTGGTGCTCATAGCACTCCTATAACAGAATTGGCCACCACGCGTGTTCAAATTTTCTCATGTGTGCCAATGGTGTTCATGTGTAACTGTCTTTGGTGGTTGACATATGCAGCCTGTATGCATGCATGTTCAGCGAAGATGCAGCACTTTTGACATGTATATGGGCCCGTATATATGCTGCATGTTAGACGTTACTCGACGAAAGAAATTTAACAAAAATATTTATTGGACATATCAATGCTTCCTTAAATGCAGAAGGAGGTTAAACGAAAGGAAAACACAGTATCAGTCTGGTTACGGATGTGATTTTTTTCCTTTCATCTAATCTCGCTACTTATCATTGAGGCGAGGCTGTTCTTGGGTGGAGGGTCACGTCTTGAAGTGAGTGCACCTGTACCCTGCATGGTAGAAAGGACAGAAAAGTAACAAAACTTTGCAATCAACCACAGAAATACACGCTGTATCACTTGCTACAGAACGATCTGGAGATGATATGGATAGCTAGTTCTGCGAAAAATTTATGTGGTGTCGATTCACACAAAGTGTTTCAGCAACCACTGTGTGGACTGTGGGTACAGCAGGAACTACAGTAAGCAGAAACTGCTCTTGGCTTTACAAATGTGCAATGTGGATCAACTGTGGCGTGTGTACATCTGGACTACTTCAGCTATATCAGTTTTCTCTTGACAAAGGACAGCAGTGTCTGTGGATTGTTAGCGTGAATGAGAAAATCTCACTAATTACTTGCCATGGAAATGAGCATAGGAGTGTGTGTACGGGCAACCCAATGCATCCCCGAGTCATCCAAGTGTCAGTCGTTATAGAATATTTGCATAAGCTACCAGCACAGTTCTCATACATTCCAAGCCTACTATGTCATGCTTGTGTTGGCCACCCGTATGATGGCATATATCCCAATCAAGAAATACACCACACCATCTCTTAGGTTTTTTATCGTTTTTACCCGAGCGCTGCTTTCAGAGGGAGGGCACAAGCTGAAAAACGAATGTGTAGAAGCATGATAAACAAGCTTGCATAAAAACAATTTAATAAATAAGCATGGCGATTTATATCCCACGTCATTAGTGAGTATTCCTCTTTGTCATTCAATCATAGTGAGCGCGGACTCACACACGTGCCATTTTTGGATGTGGTATTCCTCACTGATTTTGTTATATCAATCGGTTGCCATAGGCGAACAAAACAGATGAACAATCTAAATCCAGTGCACCGCTTGTCGTGTCAATGCATGGTCAAATGGGACGAGCACACTGGTCCTTTGAGTGAATTATGGTGCTCTCCTAGGCGCTGAGGCACCGGCTAGTCTGCATGCCCGATGTACATTGGACCAAATATGCACGTGATCAAAAGAATAGCCTACACTACCCCTCACAGACACGAGACGAATTTTGGGTATCTTTAACTAATCAAGCCTCCAATGGCTGGGTGCCTTTGTCAATTCACTTGTGGTCTGCCATGCACATATATTTCCAGCAAAAATAAATTAGGCAGCATATGCAAAACAGTTCACAACTGAAATGAGAAAGGCAACGAGGCAAGCGAGGCTTGCTTGGTTAAAGGTAGCACCAAATTTGTCCAGTACGTGTCAGAGGCACTGTACTGTATTCCTTTCACATGTGGTCAAATGTAGTACATAGGGCGGACTGGCTGGTGCCTAAATATGTACTATGAGATCAGCATATTTCACTCAAAAGACCAGTATGCTCGTCCGACTTGGCCACACATATCCGCAATGGGGCTTCAGGCCGGATTAGGATTGTTTATCTGTTTTCACCCATGGCTGAAAATTGGCAAGAGTCAGGCACACCACATAAATAACAATAAGTGCGAGCCAGCCCCCATTATCAATGTATGAAGAAAGGCGTCCTTTGTAGATTACAAGCGATAGAAATTAGTCTGTGCCTATTTACTTACTTCTTTTTATGCAAACACCGTTTATCATGATTTTATGCCTTTGTATTACAACTTCTGCCATCCCTCTCAAATTAACTAGTGCACAACACAAGCGCACATCCAGTGTTATTTTTTGTTAATCCTTCCATCAAGTTAAACAGTCAGTTGTTAGCCAAGGTCATGTTGCATGGTCTCCCTTCCCTCGCTGCGTAAATTTTGTCCTGAAAAGTTACATGAACTTTTCAAATGGACACTACAAGTTTCGCCGAGTGGACACGGCTGGTTCTCAGAAATGCACAAAAACAGTGATGGTATCTGTTGGCATCCTGTAGTGTGTGCAAACTAGCTGCGTCATTGCGGCAGTATACACACAACAGCTACAATGCCTACCAGCATGAATAGGGTCAGCTTGCAAAGAAAAGAATATGAAGAAAGTGAGAGAAAATACAGCCAGCTTACAAGAGAACACCACACTACTTAAATAACTGCAGCAAAATTTCTATTTCATTTCAACTAATTCTAGTTCTTCAAATGTGTATTTGCCAGTGGCAGGTATTCTGAAAACAAGACAGACATAAATATAAATATCAATGTTAAACAATGGTATGGACACGGCGTGCTTACACCTGTGACATATATGGCACACTACACTTCAAATTTTTACAGGGACAAATACAGCACATGTGTGTAGCATAAACAGAAAGGAAAATATGGAAATATATGCTACAGCATGGGAAACAGTTCCAAACCAATAAAACCAAAATAAAAAAGGAACATTGTGTGTAACAGGCAAAAATAAGATGGACTTGTAGTCACGCGATTGATGCGAGAAAAAATACGAAACGTCAGGACATGCGAAGTGTAGTTTTAACAGAATACGATAATGTGTGCATAATGCCTACGAACACGAAAGAGCAGCAAGTTGAATAAAGTCGTGTAAATATTTAGCCTATTTAGCAAGCTGCATTAAGTAATATGTCGATAAACTTAGCCAGAATCGATGCCGAGATCCTACTTTTTGGAACACGTGCACTTAATACATACCTGGCGTGACCATCCAGATTACACTCCGTTCTGCTGCAGTCATGGCCACTGGTTATGTGGACACTGCTGTGGGTCACGACTTCACCACTACAAAGAGAATTCTTTGTTAACTTATAGCTGTGGCACAATAAGACTATCACATCGTGAACACATGAAAGGAGCATGTAAAAATAGTCAGGAAAAGAATGCCTGCACTGGTGCAGGGTGGCAACAGAGCACAAAGTCGAAGACACGGACCAATGTCACGATAACAGGGACCACTTCAACAAAGAAAATTTCACACGCAGCAACAGCAGCGCATAACGTGAATGTTTGTTTACATAACAGTTCTAGAGTTTCTTTCATGACTTCAAGTAACTCTGCCTTGTAATGTTCAGTTACGTCAAAGTGATAGCTACACCCCTTATAAACAAACCTGTACCAGTAGCACGCTGTGATTGCTTACATTTTCCCCCCTAATACTGCTTGTAAACCGAAAGCCTTGTAAGCAGAGATTATGTACAACGTGGAATCATTTATAAGCGAGGAAACGGCATTGCAGTAACAATCTGTCAAGAGGTAGATGGGTCGTTATCATGCGACTTAAGCAGAAATGCGGGAGCTCACGCACAAGCACGCATGATGAACACAATTATTTCCGAACGTAATCTTTCTCATCAGAAGAAAACGCTTATCAAGATTTTCAATTCCGCATTATGGCAATAATTTCGCGCAACTAAACTCTGACACCCAGCAAGCATCGGCATAGGTTTCACTGTGGTCGTGGGAGTTCTCTTTCCTACGTTCGCAAGACAGCCTATGCCCACACGAGAAGTACGCACAACAGGTGTGTAATTAGCAAGCACGGTTACTCACCTTTTGAATGGCACGATGCGGTCGAAAAGCGCCCTCCAAGTTGCCAGTGTTCGATGTTACTCCCAGCATACACGCCGGTGCATAGTGGACGAGCAGTGGCACGCTAACAATACGCATTATTTCTTTGTGACGTCCACCCAACTTTCCACGGCAACCAGAGACAAATGGAACGCACCCCACGGCATGAACATCGTTGGTCCACATTTGGCTGGCGCGCCATGCATACGGCCAGTTTGCAGCGAGACACAAGCTGTCTGTAGCACTTATGCGCACGCGAACTAAGCCACATTTCGTTACAGCCAACACAAAAGTCACGATCAAACAAGCATATCGTTGCAGCTCGCATGCCCGACCGACTCGTATACAGAGCGACAGGCTGATTGGATGGATGCTATGAGCGTCCCTTTGGAACGGGGCGGTAGGTGGCGCCACCAACAGGTCGCTTGGGGCCAGCCGACGCCTCAGCCAGCGTCATCTGAGGATTTGTGCAGCTGCCTAACTGCGCATAGATGTTGTAAGACAAATAGAACCACAGATAAGTCTATCTTGTAAGCTATAGCTTGGCATAGAAAGAAATTCTATACCGCATTTTCAATTTAAATCGCTTCTGCTATCTGCAGCCAGCAAAAGCATGGCCTTTGAGATCTGAAAATGTTATCTCTATAGAAAGCCGTTGCTGTGACGTTATTCGAACGATTTGCACCTCGGTCACGCCTATTAAAACCCGTGAATTACGCATTTCGCTCCTCCCCCTGCTACCTCCGCCGTCACTTCATTTTAAGTAACTTCCAGCTGTCGTTCACATCAACTGTATAGCCTCAGACATCATTGACGTGATCTCCGAGGGACACATATGCAGTGGGCGATGTTTCAGTGCCCGTTGCAACAGTGTCAGACGGAAAGCATCAAATCTGCTCGTGTGGCGCAGCTTACACCCCATTCGTCCATATCTTGCTTTCGTGTTAGTATGTTTATTGTGCGCGGGTTGCACTCCTGTCACTCCTGCCTTCTGTGTTGATCGCGCTACCCACAAAGATTCCTCGACAAACCCACATGTCTCGGCAGCATGCATTTGTCCTATGTGGTATATACCAGGAATGTGCGCGGGCGTACTATGTGCTTGCAACCGAGTACTACAGTGCGTTCCAGCGAATACACGCTGCCGCTTACGCGCAGTTTTCCTTGTCATGATCATGTCAATCTGCACAATTGTCGCTTTGCCACTTAAAGAGAAGTAACACAGCCGAGAAATCAAACTGTGCAAAACGAGGCATACGCTATATGTTTGCACTGTTTACCAAATGTGATAACGGGGTAAAACGAACTCCAGTGCTCTTTAAAAACAAAAGAAATTGACGTCTCTGTTTTGTGCCTCGCCCTGATAAATGGGAATCGTTTCCAGAGTACTCGGCGCTCACGCTACCCCCAAGGATAAATATGAACCACTCCCACCAAAGGCCAAGGGTCCGAGTGCCTTAACTATATCCTAATTAACAGTACCTTAATTACCATCGTCTTCATTAACACCAATGGTCATGGGTTCAACTCCCACCAAGTCATGGGTCCGAGTGCTTTCATTAACTATATCTTAATTACTGTACATTAATTAACATCGCCTTTATTAACGCCAAAGTTCGTGGGCACGACTCCCACACAAGATCATGGGTTCGAGCGCTTTCATTAACTATATATTAATTAAATATACCTTAATTAATATAACATTTAACAACAAAGGCTGTGGATTCGAGTGCCCTAGCTATATGTTAATTAACAGTACTTTAATTAACATCGCCTTGATTAACAACAAAGGTCGTGGGTGCGACTCCCACCCAAGGTAATGGGTTGTAGTGACCTAACTATTAGATCTTAATTAAATTTGCAATAATTCATACCCCCTTCATTACCAAAGGTCGTGGGTTCGAGTGCCGTAATGAAGTATATAATAATTAACTGAGCGTTAATTAACATGTTATTTACCTGCTTCAACTTCCACTAAGGGTCGTGGGTTCGAGTGCATTAATTAAGTATATCTTAAATAGCAGTGTTAATTAACGGTGCCCTAATCAATACCAAAGTCGTGTGTTCGTAGCCTTAATTACCGCGAATCGTAGGGTGTTCGACTCCCATGAAAGGTTGAGAGTTTGTAACTTCTTTGTACATCGAGTGCTCACCCCCGACAATGCCGGATTTTCCGCCTCATGAGCCATTTAATGCTATCGCATTACACAGAATTTTTCACGACTTTGCATCCTACGCATTCATATATGATGTACTTTGACATTAGCAATAACAAAAACCTGTATACTCCTCTCATCAGAAATCATAAGGTGCATTGTCATTTGTGTCTCTGATGTACTTGTGATGCAAAAATACGTTAGACGATGCATTTCTTATGAATGTCTTATGTCACATTAGGAACACATAACCTTCTCTACAGAAACTCATTGTTCGTTTTCATAAGGGGGGGGGGGGAGCTTCCGCACATGTGTTACCGCGCCAAGTAGTCCGCCAGCGTTTCACAGTGCTTTTGGTAGCTCGGGACAGAGGAAGCGGCACGTGCCAGGTCGAAGAGTGCAGCAGCACCTGCTTCGAGCTCCGCAATATCCATGTTTTTCGTTGGTTATAGTTTCAGTAAGCGACCGAATTTGTGTATCATCAGAACTGCGAACGGCTGCGGAACCCAGTGACACCATCCTCTTGGACCTAGACCTGAGCTAGCATGCAGCAGAGCTAAGGCGCCGCGGCGGCCGCCGCATTACGTCGGTGCAGCGTCTGGCACACGACGCCGACGCATATGGCATCTCAAGAAATCGCTTCTGGTGCGGTGGGTGCCTCAAATAGCGCGCCGTCCCAACCAAAACCCGTTACGGAGGAAGACGGCAGGGATTTTTCGGAAGCCTTAACTCCTCGTAAAGATGAAACTACTGCAACGCTTCTCATGGACGCTGAGGACCAGCGGCTCTTTACGAGTGCACCCGACGAAGAGGGATGGCAGACGGTCCTAACGCTCCGTCAAAAAACGGCAACAAGCAAAGGAACGCCTGCAGGCGAAACGGAACGAGCCTTCGCAGTAGGAATAGAGCTCACCCCACCCCATCAGCCGACGTGGGGTGCGACGGAACAACCTAGCACCACTGCGCCGGGATAACTTCAAGATCATTCTCCGCCCCCACCAGGGACTTCCGTCGAAAACTCTAACCAGCCCGATGCTCACAGAAGCAGTGATAGCGGCCGGTCACAGCAAAGTAAAGGGTGAACATTTTATACTGCGCATAAAACAGGGCTCAAACTTCGCAATAGTCTCAACGTCTGAGGAAGAGACAGCTAAGCTCCTACGCAAGATCACAGCTCTCACAGTCGATGGCAAGACGCACGCGTTCGATACGTACGCTGCCCCAGGAGAAGGCGCCGTCAGAGGTGTCATTCATGGACTCGCGCCACACACAGCCGGAGAGACAATCAAGGCAAACCTCCGAGTCCTTACCTAGGGCATCGAGATAATCGATGCAAGAATGCTAGGGGACTCAAAGAGCGCAGTCATCACTTTACTCGGCAGGGTCCTACCGCGGTTCGTCTACTATTGCAGTGGGGAAATGGCGTGCCATCCATACCGCAACTCGGTGCACGTTTGCAAGATTTGTCACAGCGTCGGCAACCGAACGGACGTTTGCCCGCAACCGGGCACTAAAATGTGTGGAATCTGTGGGGCGCTAAAGCCCGAAGACGGAGACGGACACGAGTGCTCGCCGCGATGTACTGCTTGCGGGGGCCAGCACCTCACGGACGACCGAAGCTGCAAAAAACGCCTGAAGCAAACACGACCACAAGGCCGAACGTGTAACGGAGTGCACAAAGCTGCTCAACAACACCGACCCCGGTGGTTTGCAACAGAAGACGAAGAATTGGAGCTCAGCGACTTTCCGGAGCTCCCTCAACGGCAAGAGGGGACCCCCTTCAAACCCAGGCAAGCAGAAAGATCGAGATCCAGATCGAGATCGCGTACCAGACGGCGGTGTCGTCAGAGATATAGTTCAACATCCTGGGCACGCAATGTTAAGCCTCTATCCCCCAAACAGGAGAGGGCTCCGCAGGCTGAACATCAGACGGCGGCCACCGCCACACAATGGGTAAGCTGGGCGCGAATACTGTCTGCCACTGCCGATCCAGTAACTAAGAGTCCAGCCTATCAAAAGGTTTTAGAGGAGAACAGAATCCTAAAAGGACATTATTGCAGAAATTCAAAGGGAGCTAGCTGATTTCAAACAAAGGAATGAGCCCCACATGAACAAAACCAAGCCAGGAGAAACCAATAAGGCGAACTGACAGGTGACATGAAAAGACGATAAACTGGATACCATAGCCCGACAAATGCAACTTCTTTTCGCAGAGCTGTACAAGCTCAAACGACAGATAGAGGATTCCACTTCTCACGCCACGGAAAAGGGACCGAACACACGAAAATGTGCCAGCCCAATAACTTCTGCACGCAGGCTTAAAGAAGAGAGAGAGCTGACCGACAACAAAAGTACTATAGATGGCTAATCGCCACACGAGAGTAGCCGAAAACATCGAGGTCTGACAGTGGAACTGCAATATTCTTGGAAGTAAACACGCAAAACTATTGAGTTTTACAGATTTGACGCCTGTTACCCCGGATATCATATGCATACAAGAACCAGGCAAGAAGATACCGAACCTCAGAGGAAATCAAGATGCACACGCACCCTGACCATCCTCAGATAGCAGCACTGACACAGGCGGACATAGCGGTGAGCGTGGACTACGTCCCTAACTGCGGTGTCCAGCAACAGCTTCTCACGGTTTGGCCATGTAGACGCAGGAAACCGAAAGCAGTTATTGTCAACCTCTACTGCCCACATAGAGACAGGAAGGCAAAGTTTGACGTGCTGGTGACGGCCGCATGGCGCAAAGTGAAGAGTAACGACTGGGCAATTATCCTAGAATACTTTAACGCTCCGCACTCTGATTGGGGCTATGATCGAGGCACGCCTAAGGGCCAAAGGCCAGCCGACCTCACGGAGGAGCATGAGCTGGTCCTGCTGACGCGACCGGGTGAACCAACCAGAACGGGAAACTGTGTAGTCAAAGACACCACGCCGGACCTTTAAGCAAAAATGACAGAGCTGTTACCTGAACCAACCTAGGCGAAGACCTTGGCAGTGATCACTGTATTGTTAGTGTCTCAGTTAACACGATGCGGGTTCGTCATAGATTAGGAAAAGCAACCATAACGGATTGGACAGCTTATACACAGAAGCAAAGGCATACCACACCGTGCGATAGTGCTACAGAATGTACGGGATTCCTCAGGAGAATACACAGAAGCACTACACGAGAAATCTCGACAACAGTCGAAACACCGGCAGTAGACAGGCACCTACTACACCTTTTGGAAGCGAGGAGAAGTCTGACCAAACGTTGCAAGAGACAGAGACACACCAGAAAACTCAGGATCAGGATAGCCAGGCTTGCGCAGGAAGCCAGTGAGTACGCGCAGCAGCTGCAAGACACCAATTTCCTTCAGTTTTGTAATGCACTCAAAGGAATGCTTAGCACAAAGCGAACATGGGCTATTCTGCGCAATATGATAGATCCGACAGGAACACAGACAACCACAAATAGAACACTAAAATTAATTGAAAATGAATACGATGACACGCCTGATGCCCTCCTTGAGGACCTTAAGAGCGTCTACATAGGATTACCGGACACAACATCAGTGCAATACAACTATGAGGGACCAGACAACGTGGACCTGGACGCACCCATAACAACGGCAGAGCTCTATGCTGCCACACCATCTTTCCGGAAGACCGCACAGGGTCCGGACCACATTATAAGTCCTCCGATGCTGCGCAACCGGAGTCAGGAATCACTGAGGCAGCGTACGACCTATTTCAACGATAATGTATGTCCGACGACGGGGCACTACGAGAAGAATGGAAAGAGGGTACTATCATACTCATACCGAAACCGGCTAGACCCAGAGATCTGCAAAACTTGAGACCATTATCGCTCACGTCGTGCGCAGGGAAGCTTTTGAGAAGGTGATCTCGACTCGACTGTGCAACTACATTGAGCGGAATGAACTTTTTCCCGACTCTATGCCGGCTTCAGGCCACGTCTCAGCACAGGACGCTTTTCTTATGCTTCGTGACGAAGTTTTGGACCCGCCACGAAACAAAGAAGCCAGGATAGTTGCGGAGCTCGATGTCAAAAAAGCGTTTGACACGATCTCTTACAAAGCAATCCTCGAAGGTCTGGAAGACATAGGTTGCGGAAGAATGGTGCTTCGATACGTCCTTACCTTCCTTCGCGATAGGAAGGCAACGAATGGGTGGGACAGTACGTGCTCTGACGTCTTTGCGATGCCCAACCAAGGAACTCCAGATTACTCAGTCTTGTCATCGCTTCTTTTCAACGTCGGGATTAGGCGACTGGCCCTAGAACTCGAGCAAGCACGGGACTTCAGATGTACAATCTACGCCGATGATCTAACGTTGTGAGCACACCCGGGTTCCTACGGAGAAAAGACCTATTCCAGGAGGCCATAGACAAGGTAGTAAACATCACAAAGCACGCGGGTATGACGTGCGCACCCGAAAACTCAGAGTTCATGCGCGTACGCAGCAAGCGTCATAGGAAAGCTACCACACCAACGATAGACTTACATCTCGACGGCCAGGCCATTCGTGAAGTCGCCCACATGAGAGTGCTTGGCCTACTTATCCAAGAGACCGGCAACGTCGGTGCCACAATTCGGTGCCACAAACCGTTAAGAGTGTGGCACGTATGATATGACGAGTTGGACGCAGCCGCAACGGACTCGCGGAAAAAGAAACTATTAGTCTGCTGCAAGCATTTGCGATTAGCCGCATCACTTACAGCCTGCCGTTCCAAAAACTTCACCAAACTCAAATGAAGAAGGTGGACACCCATATCAGAATGGCATACAAATCTACTCTGGGACTCCCGAACACAGTCAGCATGGAGCGCCTGGAACGGTTGGGTATTTACTACAAATATGAACAACATGCCGCTGCAGTTCTGATATCGCAAAGAGAAAGGCAGAGCTCTACGCCCCAGGGCCGCTATATTATCCAATGACTGGGATACAACGCTCGACCCCTGTTCTGCGGAGACGAAGCAGACTTGTCACGAGATTTGAGGGAGCGCATCTATGTCTCACCCATGCCAAGAAATATGAGTGCCAGGTAGCACGCAGGCCGCAGACAGGCCAGGACGGGGACACTGCGAAGCGATTCGGGAAGGATCGGGTCGCCTACTACACGGACGCGAGTGCAACCACTCGCAGGGACTTCTACGCGATCGCCGCAGCCAACAGAGTCCCCACAATAACCGCTACGGTTAAGACTACCTCGGTATGCACAGCAGAGGCAGCGACAATAGCGCTGGCCATACGAGTCGCCAACTTCTAGGGTCAGCCAGCCCATGTGCTTACCAATTCGCAGGCAGCGTGTCGACTCTTCATGTGCAGCGCCCGAAGAATACTCGGCTCACGACTGGACTTGGGCCACGGCATTACGTGGTGTCCCGCACACAACGGACTCGAAGGGAACGAAAAGGCAGACCGCATAGCTCGAGGAAGCAACAACCGAGCAGTGGCCAGAACCCTTGAGGAACCACTGTCCACAGTGCGCGACATATTAGAGAATCAGACATATTAGAAAATCAGAGAGGTTGGAGTGCGACCCTCCGCACTTCAAACTAAATAGAACACAAGCCCAAGACTGGCGTCGCGTACAAACCAATTCATACCTCCCCCTAAACCTCTTACACAAGAAGAACCCGACATATTACACTGACACGTGTACGTGGTGCGGCGGAAACCCACGCTGGCCCACATAACGTGAGAATGTACGGCTCGGCCAAGCAACGTCAACTCACCTTTTCTAAGCGTCACGGACTTCCTACGGCAGTGAGAGGCACTACTCGCAAGCGAGGATCAGTGGAGCCAATTGGCCCTCCTAGACCAAGCTCAGTGAGCCGCAAGAGCCAGTGGACACCTTGACTGAGAGCCCCACCCAGACCTGCCATAACTTCGATTAACTGGTGAATAAAGTTTTTCTCTCTCTCTCTCTCTCTCGGAACATACGCTGAATCGACGCAGCTGCAACGTGAGACGGTTTCGTCTTTGCCCAGACGCGGAAGGGAAAATCAGCAAAGTAAGTAAACAGTTTCATTGAGTGGTGTGTTTTACCTTATTTAACTGTTCGTAATAAGGTGTTTATGTTTTCGCTTCACCAGTTTCAAACTAACGTGGAAGAAAACACGGGAGTGCTTTCAGAAGCGCTCTCACTTGCGCGCGCTTTGCCACCGTAGCCTTCCCTTTATTGCCACAGAAGAATTTCCGCGAGTATAAGGGTAACAATACAATACTACTAGTGCACACACGGTGTTAAATGTTCGTATGCACACTGCGTCATTTGCAAAGCTACGGCATGTAAATTCAGAGTGCCCTATCTGGCTGTTAATCGGTACGCATGTGAATGTCTTCAGAGAGCTATACGTGACACTCAGATCACTAGCTGCAGCAAAGGGTGACTTCTGAGGTAATATACTTAAAAAATTTATTATATGAAGCTTAATAAAGAGTTTGCAAAGAGTTACACGATGTTCGTTTCTCTCTTTTATCAGCGTTCTATGAAGGCTATAGGGTGAGAGAAGGCTATATGATAATCTTCCTGCGATAATTACCTGCAGCACTGATTTCGTATTTGAAGAAAATGAGATATAAGATTAAACGAGCCAAGCCTTTTCCCCACTTAAAGAGGGGATGGTGCCCGTTTTGCCTTGCATGCGTATAAAGCTAATAGTGCATTTCTGTGTTACGACGCCGCTATATGACCGTTATGCCCATATTTTATTGGTATCCTCAGGAAATGCAATGTGCCCTTTACTTGCCCTTGCTTAAAATGACGACCGTGTGCTGTATCATAAGCGGTCAGCATTTTAAACTTTGTGCCGTACAAGCAGGTCCTTTGAATTTTTACATTAACTTCTCTAAACAGGCCGCTTTAATGCGTATCTGGCTGTGAATCTGCAAGGTCATAGAGGTCTGCTGTTGTTGTTTTACTATTCTCCTGCTGGCCCTCTGCTTGCTTACTGGCACTAACCTCAAAAGTATCCGTGTTTTTTTTTGTTTTTGCAAGAACAATGTCAGATAAAAAAATTTCCTGGGAAATCATCTAATCATAACTGAATGCCCACGTTAATCCGATCAAGATCTAATCAATGTAGCGACACAGGATATTGATTAAGAAACCTAGGTTTACAATTTGTAGTGATCATTCTGAATTTCCCAGTGCTTCAGTTCTATGCGCCATGCACTGTCTGCAGAAGTGTGCTGGTATATTGATACGGGTTTGACGCGTGGGTAGAAGAAAAGCAGGAGGTTACTTACGCATAATTTTTTAAAATTTAAACCTACATCACCGGCTCCCATCGGAGCATCGAGTGTTGGGGGATTATACAGCAAAATACGTCATGAGCACGAACAAGAACAAAAAAAAGTAACAGAAAGCAGGACAAAAGAATGCATCATTTATAGTTTCAGTTCGTAAAATGTGCACACAAGCGCTAGCGGAAAAGTTGTCGGTGACTGATTGAAACAATGGTATCTAGAAGATCGTCCGAAAGTGCAATGGCTTGTGGCAAAGCGGAAGAATTGAAAGCCTTAGTTTTACCAATATTCATTTCACGCGGAGGTAACTATGAAGGCGCCTGGATGTGCGATGTGCGTAATGGTTTTTCCAGTGGCAGTGGGGATGGCGTTACGCTGTGAATATATTTGCGTATTAAGCATAAAAGAGCAATAGAAGCACGATGACCTTACGTCTGGAGTGGGATGTTTAGATTAATTTTTGTTATACTGCAGCGGCGGTTATAGTTACATGAAAATAGATGAGCGCCTCTGTTTTGTACGGCTTTCAGCATTGAAATTAAGTACTTTTGCTGAGGGGACCAGATGGACGAAGCGCATTCAAGCTTTGGACAGACTATGGTTAAATATTCCAGTTGGCGTGTATGAGCTGAGCAATGACGAAATTTTCGACGTAAGTAACCCAGCGTTTGTGATGTTTTGGCACATAGGCTGGTCATATGAAATTTCAATGAAAAGTCCGATGTAAGTTGCAAGCCCAAGTAGATATATGACGCCGCACGGGGCAGTGAAATGGTGGTTTTAGAATACATGAAGTTATAAACTGAATGGTTATGAGTAAAAGAAATTGTTTTGCACTTCATAGTTCAACGTTATAGGCGAGTTTTCACACAAGGAATAAACAAGGTTAAGGTCCTTTTGGAGGATCAGATGCTCATCATGACTTTCAATAGTGCGGTATACAATGCAGTCATCACCATATAGTCGCATGCAAGTGGAAATGTTAGAAGATAGGTTATTAATATAAATTTAAAGAGCAAAGGGCCTAGCATGGTGCCCTGCGGAACACCGGATGTGACATCAGAAAGAGAAGAAGCAAAATTATTGACGACTGTGAACTGCTTGCAAAAACACAGAAAGTTACATAGCCAAGATAGCCTTAGTGAGTCTATTATAAGAGAAGATAGCCCAACGATAAGGCGGCATTGAGCAACGTGATCAAATGCTTTTGAGTAATCAAGAAAGATGCAATCAGTTTGAAGGTTATTATCCATGGTAAAGTACAAGTCAGTAGTGAATTCCAATAACTGCGTATCACACGACAATTATTTTCGGAACCCTTGCTGATTATTAAAAGCGAAGTTAAACTCTAGGTGGTTTTAAATAGTTGACGCAATAATATTTTGAAACATTTTGCAACATATGCAAGTGAGCGAGATATGGCGATAGTTCTCGGCGATATTTCTGTTACCTTAACACTGGAATTTCTTTTCCAACTTCCCAACCAAGTGGAATATGTCCTGTTGAGAAAGATTGTGTGAAAATGTGATATCATATTTTACTAGAGATAGACCATGTATACTTCAATATACCCGCCGTGGTTGCTCAGTAGCTCTGGTGCTGGGCTGCTGAGCACGAGGTCGCGGGATCGAATCCCGGCCACGCCGGCCGCATATCGATGGGGGCGAAATGCGAAAACACAAGTGTACTTAGATTTAGTTGCACGTTAAAGTCCTGCACTACGGCGTGCCTCATAATCATAAAATGATTTTGGCACATAAAGCCCCATAGTGTTTTTTATTCTTCAAGATTATAGAACATATGTTATCTGGATCAGGAGTGGAAGCTAATTTAACGTTGTGTGCGATTCCTGGAATTGTAATGTCAATGGGCTCCCTGAAGCGAAATTCATGATCAGGAATAATGGACACTTTGGAATGATCTTCAGCAGTAAATACAGATAAAAAGAACCTATTGAATTCATATGCGCTCTCCCAATCTGACAGCTCGATTTGGTCATCATTTTGCAGCGATATGTGATGGATAATGCTGTCTGGAGCAATCGTTCGCGAAAGCTTTGTAGGAGCAGAAGCTTGTAATGAAGGTAGGTCACGAGATTAATACATGTCCTTAGCCGAGGTTACTTCAGCGCAGTACTTCTTAAAACGCTTTTTAAAATCATCGCATAATATAGAATTACGCAATTTCTTTGGACGATTATATAAGTGTTTTTTTTCGGTTACGTAGAGTACCAATGTAGTTACTAAACCAAGGCTTAGATTTATCATGCGTTATTGTGACTAGAGGAAGATACTTGACAGTTAAAGCCGGAATGGCGTTTTTAAAGAGTATCCAGTTATCGTCAATATCACGACTTGGAAAGGACTGCAAGGAGCTTTCACTAAAGAATGCATGCTGGTCAGTATTCAGTTTAGTATAGTTAGCCTTTTTATAATCGCGAATCTGTTTAATCGTGACTCCCATAAATATTAAAGCACCTTAATTTGTAACTGAAGCTGTTTATGGTCATTAAAACCATCTTGAAAAGACAGTCGACCCACTGTTTCAGGAGCAGTAGTCAATATCAGGTCTAGAACATTAGTTCCTCGAGTGGGCTCTCTGGCAACTTGAAATCAGTTGAAATATAAGGTTAAGTTGATGAATTCAGCCGACTTGTGACAAGGGGATGATAGCTGCGGCCTATCAATGTTCGGAAAGTAAAAGTCGCCGAGTACGTAGATATTATCAGCAGAATATTTTTGTCGCATTGTCAATAGCGTAACGTAATTGTTCTACAAGTTATTGGTCATAATCAGAAGGACGACAGCAAGAACCAATTAATAATTTGACAGATGAGGATGAGCATGCAACCCAGAGAATTTCAAGTGCTGAGTTAGCGTCTATGGTATGCGATGAAATATTTCGATTACCAGCTACTAAGACGCCACCTCCTCATGTTTCGGTGCCGTCATGCCTATATACGTTGTACACAGGGCAATCATGAAAAATTTCGTTGTTTGTTATTTCGGGTCGCAGCCAAGTCTATGTCAAAACGACGATATCGGAATCATTTACCTCGATAACAGAACTCACCAGATCGCGCTTTGGTAGTAGGCTTCGAATGTTAGTGAAAGATAAGGATATCGACTGCACTGACGGAATTGATTGAGTTAATTGTGGCATTTGTCTGCAAGTACCGTTTTCTAGCTATCTTTTAGATGAAGTGACCTCGTCAGTTGCGTGATCATTCATGTCAGTATTATTGCCAATACGTAGCTTGTCTGTTCACAGCTTGAATGCTTTGTTTCGAGTTTTGGCAAATTCAACCAACTTCCTCCTAGCGAGCCTCGTCGTTGGCGAAAAACCTTGTCGAATCGAGAATGCAGGCCCCTTAAGTTTGAGCGTAGACGCTAGCACGACCTGTTTATTTTTAAAGCTTAGATTTGCTATTATTGGTCTGCGTTTGTCCTCGGTGAGCTTACCCTACCTATGCACAAGTTCGAATTGTGTGCTGGTTGTTTGTACGCCAAGTTTATACGAACAAGCTTAATTATTTTTGACTCTGAAGCTGCCCAGTCTTCCTTATACGCTTCATCAAGTTCAAAAAACAGAAGGTTGCACCGACGCATTCTATTTTCTGTGCCGTCTCATCTTGAGACAATGGTTTGCATTTGCTCCCTGATCTTGCGCGGTGGACTGACAACTTTGCTTATCTCGGTCATATCGATTGAAGAAAGAGTGGTTTCAAGGGTTGCAAGTTTGCTACTGCTGTTGTTCGTCGTTGAGCCAGTTCGTCTTTGAGTCATGTTCTTCTTTGAGTTATTTGACCTCCCCAGCGGTTAATTTCTGTTCTTTTATCAGCTTAATTTGTCTATCAGTGGAGTCTTGTTTGTACGTTATGCCTCGTATTTCTCTTAATATCGCCTCCTGCCCAGCGTCTCGTTTTCGAACGGTTTCCAACACAGATGCAAGCGTTTTTTCCAGCGTGTAAAGGTCGCCTCCCGGGTTCGGTTCAACGTCAGCCGCGAGTAACAAAACCATATTCGTCAGGGCAGAACACAATCGTGAAATGACAGACAAGGCTCGCCTAACACTCTCGAGCGGCTCCATTGGGCACGACACTGCTACAAGGCATCTATTGTCACTTGTAAAACTATATACAAGAATATATACAAGCTTTCCATCATACGCCCAGCACATGTGGCTTTCCCTGAACTTCAGCGTCAACCTAAAAGCTGCAGCCTTCCTTCTTCTCGAAGCTTATATGTAAAGGTCAGCCCCTTGCCGAGAGTTTCAATGAGCGTGCATAAAAGAATGTTCTCGATGATATTAAAACTCTTGGCAAATAGGTGACCTCTCCATATGAGCGTCTAGAAGAAGTATTCCTTCACGTAAATGGTGATTTTTTCCATTTCTGTTCTCGTCTTGGTATAAGTCGTCAAATTCGTGTTCCATGAATTGGCGCCGTCTTCTCTTGTCCGCATCTCGCCAGCAGCTTTACAGTTAGCAGCAGCTGAAGATAGAAAAAAAAGGATTATAACTTTCTCTTCAATGAGCAGCATTCTGTCATAAATAGGATTTAATTTTTAGGTGGAACAAAATATCGCTTTTGCTAAATTTCTTATGACCGAGTCGTAAAGACCACTAAAGCCACCCTGGCAGAGCCGCAGGGCTGCTAACTCCATGGTATTGTTATCAGACTTGAAACATTTTTCCGCACCCCATTCAAATTGGAAAACTAGGCGGTCTTGCACAAAGATTGGGCTGTAGTTGGTTGCCAGGCCTAGGAGCTTGTTAAAAGATAACCTACACTCCTCTTTGAAACAAATAGGTGCACGCAAAGACAAAAATTATTTTCTTTTAGTTTCCTTTTGAAGAAAAACTTTCTGTATCGTCAGCAACAATCATCAGCAATATTCATAGTTGCTTTCCTAACATTACCATGAGAAAATTGCTGCAAAGTGCAATTGAACCTAAATCTTTGCATAGAACACATACCTACTTGTCCATGTGCACGCAGAGCTTTGCGTAGATTTAAATGTATTAAGTAGAAGAATTTCTATGTACAAGTAGAAAAAATAGCAAAATTAGGAAAAAGAAGTAAAAGAAATAGAAAGATTCTAACCATTCTTGTTACTATTGTATTTTGTAAATATGCACGAAATTTGGTTAGAAGACAGAGCAATGCTGACGGAGGAAGGTTAAACCATTAAAGTTATCTTGCGGCATATTAGGTTGTACTCCAATAAGCCTTGTCTACTTCCTCCTCCAGACGTTCTTTCCTTGCTACACTGCAATGACGAGATTTCGGTTAAATTGTCTGTTTTACAGCGATATGTTTTATACTTCTCTGTTTACCGATCTTCTGTTATACTTCTCTGTATACCGATCTGTTTTATATCAGAGCCATTAACTCTCGATCTGAAAGGGCGACGAGGGCTGTAGAACCGCGGCACAACCTTTGTGGCTTTTGTAGAACCAAAGTATGGCTGTAGAAGTGGTCATCTCCACAACAATGTGTAAAACAAATTTCAGTTTGGGGCTTACCTCAAATGAAGCGAAACAAAATAATTTGCTTGTCACCCTCCCACATGTAGTAAGCGAAGCCTTCGCTAAAGCACATGTAATAAAATGCAGAACGAGATTGTACAAACTATGTAAGGACTATTTCTCGTGCGCGCTAAACACGCAAAGCTGGATATCTGGGTGAACCTGTGATTGTGAGCCTCATCACTACAGCATGAATGGAGAAAAGAGGACACATGTTCCACGCCTTGATTAAAATTATGTTGATAAGTCTTTTCGTTGAAGAAACGACTTCATTTTATGCACCTCAAAATACATCGATAAAGCATAATTTAGCAAATAAAGCTTAATAAATTTATTTGTTTCATTATCTGTCTTCAATATACCAGGAACATTGTTTACAGGAACTAAAATAACTTTCGACGAAGCAGTGGCACAGGTTAGTAAGCAAAAGCTCGTTAACCGGTAGGAAATAATGGAGAACACGTACTTGACACGACAAGGGAAACAATATGAACTGACGTAATAGAGACAGGCAAATCGGATCCTTTGTAACAATTTGCTACGCTCGGGTGGATGTCGCATATTCTTTTATTAATCTAATCTCTCCACCTTGCAAGATTCTGCATAACTATGACGTCAAACTCTTGTGTTTGCTTGGAGTTAATAAATTCCACTTCGTCCTACCATCTGCTAGCCGCCTGGTTAGTTTAGATGGTAGAGCGGCGGCCCCAGAAAGGCGGTAGTCCCGGGTTTCTGTCCCGGACCAAGACGAATTTTTCTTCGACTGCGAGGCTTTTCTTTGGAGGAGCCCGTATAGGTTTCCTTTGTAGCACTCTGCTATGTTTGGGTTTATATGTCATTTTCCCTTTATGATCTACTGCACTCCACTTTACGGCTTCCTGCAGAACTATTACGTCAAGCCAAATACACAGTGAAATTAAGGGATTGTCGAAAAAAGAACGGCTCTGAAAAGCCGCTGTCAAGTTCGAAAGTTGCAGTCAGCAAATGAATGGTGAATGAACTACATAGTTGATAATGATTTGTAGGTTTTTCTGGAGCAAGCGCCAAGTTTCAGCAATGAACGCCATGACTAATCTAAATACTTTGTAGCGTTAACCCATTAGCGCGCAGCGTACTTTTAAACGTGCAGTACCATTTTCATCTGTAAATAATTAAACACAAAACACACAGTGTTCGCTGGTACGCCATTTTGCTAAGTATGGTCCTGCGAAGACGGCCGTATCCTAGGGCCACCAAGATTGGTGAACTAGACATAGACACCCCCTCTTGAAATGACAGAAATCTCTAAAGAAAATGACACCTAGGAATCAAACAGAATTGTAATGCAGGAACCAACTGTCATTGGTGATGTCACCAGTCTCTTGAACGTTTCAATAACCTCTGAACCAAATGCTGATTGCTTTAGTTTTGAATGCCTGCATTGATCGGCAATTGTCGCATCTTCATCTGCGTGAATAATATATTGGCCTTGCGCGCGCCTCTGAAAGCAACAGTAGAGCCCTTTCTTGTTGCTCGATGAAGTCATGTTACAGAATTGATAAGTGAACACAAACATATCAAACATAACAAATAATATCTCCCAAGAAATGCTAATTTTGCTACCAGAAGGTTACGCGGGCTTGCCCAAAATTTCGTTTCGCTTTTCGCTGCAAGCGTTTTCGTTCTCGGAAGTTCCAAGATACGGCATATACATTTCGTGACCTACATCAACTTTCGCTCCCATAAAGGCCCAACGTACTTAATAAAATACACTTATGTAGCGTTTTAAAGAGTAAAGGGCTATTCACAAAACTTGGACAATGCATTCCCAGGGTGAAGAGGACGTCTGAGACAAAAAACAAAAAATCAACAAAATGTAACAGGTAGATTTTTCTTGGGCCTTAATGCGTTAAAAATAAAGTGTAGTGTAAGATTATTTTCCAAATACTCGATAAAGACATACGTACATAACCTCTACTAAAATGCTGCGAATGATCATGGTAGCCATGCAGGTGTTATTAGTCCATTGTGGTTATAAGAAAGAGTTTATTAAAGACAATGTTGTATAGTGTCGTTCTAAAGACAGGTAGATAAAGTTCAGTTGAAGGTGCGACTGTGACAAGGTGGTCATGGTTAGAAATGTAATGCTGTCTTGCAACCTTAGTGCATAGATCCTGCTTCAGCATGGGCTGAGAGATCGCCGACATTCCAAGTGACCCATTCGCAACGTCAACACTCAACACGAAGTGTGGACATGCAGGGTGGCCCTTTTATATAGTATATTCTTTCCGGTAAACCACACCTGTGAAGCTAATATTTCTCAGAAATTGAATAGGTGTGCCTACGCTAACGAAAAAGTGGATAATTACCAAGAAACAGGGATGGGTGCATCGGTAAGGAGTATATACATATTCCCTTAAAATGATTCATTCTTTCACATTCCATTTGTTTACAATCTATGAGTGCATGAAGTACCGCGTACATCTCGCCGCACCCCTCACAGAAAGGGGTATGAACCCCCTTGATGATGTAGGTGTGGGTTGCGTATGTGTGCCTTATTCTCAGTCTGTATAGTAATATATTTCTCCATCGTATTTTGCTGTCAGCAAATGAATTACTTATTTGCGGCCGAATCGCATGAAGCTTGTTAGATATTTCTGAGTCCCATTACTGCTGCAGTGTATTCTAAATTTTATTTGTGACGTAGATTTTAGGTCAGTATACGAGATAATTGATAAGTGATAGCAGAAGCAGCGCTTTTGTCAGCTAGTTCATCGCCTTCAATGACTCTATGGCCGGGCATCTATCCTATGGTAACATGCTGACCGGATGCTTAAGTAGGACATAACAATGAGTATACATTTCTAAAAACATTGCTTTTGTGATTCTGAAGAGATTTCACGGAGTTCACAAAACCTAAATAGTCAGTAAAGACTTATTGCCTTGTTGAGGTTTAGCTCTCTAATGCGCGTGACTCCTAATGTAATTACGTGCGCTTCCGCTGTAAAAATTCTCGTGTCCCGGCTTAACACTCCTGACATCGAACAGGATGGGCCTAAGGGTGCGTAGGATGCACCGGCTACTGACTTTGATGCATCTGTATAGTAGCCCGCGCAAGAGTACTTTGCTTGTAGTTCAAAGTGGCTGTGTGCAAGTGGTTTTGGGCTTCGTCTAGTGACATGCATGGACAATATATCACAGTCAATGCATCGCCACTACCACTGTGGCGGTACACTATTCGGCAGGTATAGTGTGGTGCTCTACGAGGGGATATCCATATCTTTGGACAGTTGCCTTATTCGCAAAGAAAATGCGTTTTGGACTGCTGGCTTATGTGCAAATAAGGTTTCACTTGGCATGTCCTTTATTGCTCGGCCAGAAGGGTGTTCCGAATCAGCTTGTGACTTTCAGAAGTAGATAAAGCTAATCGATGACCTCTGCAGGTGTCCTGACCATTCACTCGCCTAGGCGTGAACGCTCTCCAATGGCCTGGTCCTAAATGCGTGTTTCCAGGAGGATGCACAAGTGGTGTACCGAGACGAGGGTTCTGAGCACGCGGTGTGTATCGAGGAGGTGTATGGAAGCGAAGTAATACATCCGAGATCTTCTGAGACTTCTGCAAAAATTCACATTCCCTTTCTGTTGCTTCCCTAGTGGTGGAGATAAAATGTTTAATATCGTAATTGTTTTGATGCACATTCCTTTAGCACAGTTCAAATGTGGGATGAATTTAATTTTCGTATCAAGTATAATGCGTAAAAAATTGTGTTCCGTACTAAGACCTAGTAGTGGCCCATTTAGATACATATCTGGATAAACAACTATGCCTCTGTTCTGAAGAACAGCACGTATGTATTCACTTGTGAATTAAATTTAAATTGATTGTAATTGGCCCATGCACACAGTTGGCTCAGTGTAAGCTTAGCCTTCATCTCGCAGATATCTTAGCTACAACATTTGTAGTCAGTCTGTGCATTATCTACATATCCTAAATGGAATATCACCGGTGGTATGGATGCGCCCAAGGAGTAGGTTCTTATGACGAAGAGGGTGCATCTTAGTAAATCTGCTAGAGGCACGCCCGTCTCTTCACTGAATTCCTTAGATATTGCATTGCCGAGAGAGAGGAAGAGTAAGGACAAGAAAGGCAGGCAGGTCAACCAGACGAGCACCCGGTTTGCTATCCTACACTGGGGGTGGGAGAAAGGGGAATAGAAAGAGGAAAGCAGGAAGAGAGCGAGCTCTGAGTGCGTGTGGGAGGATGCACAGGGACACTATAAACGGTCTCCTAAGCCGGTGCACTTCAAGTAGTGTACTAGTGCACGAATCACTTTTCGTGCCAGTGACGCACGCGTATGGCCACAGTCCAAGTATCATTGACTCGGAAAACGGTCTTGAGTCCAATCTGTTTAAAGTTGCACTCAGAGAGAGGCGTTGTACGTCGTAGCGAGGGCAGATACATTGTAGGTTTTCGATGGTTTCCTTACACCTACAGGAATCGCACATCGGGCTCTCGGCCATTCCGATACAATAGAAGGCGCTTGAGAACGCCACTCCCAACCACAAGCGGCACAGCAAGGTTGTTTCGCCACTGGGAAGACTAGATGGCAGTTGTAGCCGTAGCATGGGGTCTAGTTTATGCAATCGGCATCCTAAGGCTCTTGAGCTCGATAAATTTTGCGACATTTTGCGTGCAAGCATTACTGGCTCTCACACAAAAGTCGCGGTGTGGTAGGCAGTTTCCAATGACATTGAGAACGTTGAACCTCGTGCCCACTGCCGACAGATCTCGTAAAATGCTCTAGTAGGATGTCGTGTGGGGTGTTTTTCCATATCCAAGAACATCAAATAAAAAAAAACTGCTTGTGTATGAATGTATCTTTTATTATGGCTTCAATGCGCACAAGGTAGCCAGTTGTCGATCATCCGTCCTTGAAGCCGCGCTGCTATGGATAGAGGAGCTGACTGCTCTCTAATGAGCTAAAGACGTCGATTTACTGTTTTACAGCGAAGATGTTAGCCTACAGTTGGCCGAGATTTTTGAGTCTGCGCATACCGACAAATAGGTACCGCCACCACGGCAGCTCAAAAACGGCTTTGTGTTTGAGTTTCCGCGTAAGAGAATTGTTTTCTCGTATACTCGATTTCAATAGGATACTATGATGTCTGCAGGTTGTGTGTGAGCCGAACTTTTCGAATTTCCTGGCGCATATAATTTGAGAAATTAAATCAGTTCAATAACACTCAATAACGCACAAAATGGGGAAGTGTGCAGCGCTTCCACACACGTGCGCGCGCGCGTCGCGGACGTGTACACACAATCTAGCTCTCTTGATGCGTGGGCGTTCAGCCTCCTCTGTCGTGGGTGCTGTGCACTTTCTCGAGAGAAGGGCACTCATGGTCTTTCCTCCATGTTTATATTTTGTTTATCTGTAGTGAGCCTGTCAAGTCTGCTTGTCCACTTTTCTAGTAGCACCTTCCTTTGCCTGCTAAACATACTACCCCACTGGCCCAGCCATGCTTTCAGTATCAGCGGCGTCACCACCGTGAATGAATGCTTGTCGGAGCACTGTTATAGACATAAACATAAACAATTGGCAGGATGCCGCAGCATAACATCTTTCGATTCGGCCCTCATTGCGCAATAAGGTCCTGAAGAAAAGAAACATTTTTAGAGCGCAGCTCTATTATGGCCCGTTCCTGCGGCGAGCGGCGGTGGCGTAACCCAGCGAACGAGCACAAAATCGAAAGATGAAAGAGCGAATGTGCAGCGGCAGATGAAAGACGCAAACCGCGAAGGGCGGATACCCATGAGAGCGGCCCCTTCAGTGACGTGCGCGCGCGCAACGTTTCATTCGGACCCATTCGGACGGGAGCTGTGCCTCTGGTGATGTAATTATGGACACCATGTTAGCTTTAAACCTTAACCAAATTGTGCGTGACTGTACCCGTAAAAATGCTGTGTTAGATTTGTTCTTTACCAGTGAATTGTTCTCTAATGGTGAACTCAGAGTTGAGCCTGGTATTTCTGATCACCATTTGCTTTTTTTCTCTTGTCGTACGAATTGCGTTGGTAGTACTCGAAATTTGTCTGTTGCCTACGTCCATGATTTTGACCGCGCTGACGACGCTTCTATTATTGATTATTTGGATGATGTACTGCTGCGTACTAATGAGGGCGATGTACACAGCTTATGGGAACGCCTTAAGGAAGGCATATTACATTCCAGCACAAGTTTTGTACCTCAACGGAGAGTGAGAAATAAGCGTCGAAACCCTTGGGTGAGTCGTGATATTATTCATTTGAAGCGGAGACTTCAACGTCTTAGGCGACATCATTCTACATCTCCTCAGTATTTGCAGAATTTAAAACATGAATTAGCACAGAAACTGTCCACTTCGAAATCCAATTATTTTAGGGTCACTCTTCCTTCATTCATAAAAACAGATCCCTGCAAGTTTTAGACTTACCTGGGCCATCAAAAAGAGGTCATAAAAGAAAATAAAAGAGATGATAGGAGACTAGTTACCAACGGGAAGGAAATAGCTCAGCTCTTCAATGTATACTTTCAAAATGTTTTTGGGGGCCTTTCAGACATGGTTTTTGATGCACCGAAACGATCCATCGATCCTAGCGAGGTTCCTGTCATTACCACAGAAGGGGTTTTGTCGTTGCTTCGTAAAATAAATATTCGGAAAGGTCATGGTCTTGACGGCATTCCAAATGCTTTTTTAAACCGTTATGCCGACCAGATCTCGGAGCATCTTGCTAAAATTTTCACGTTATCTCTGCAAACCAGTGAGTTGCCTAAGGATTGGAGCAAGGCTCGTGTTGTACCGATCTATAAAAAAGGGGATAAGCTACTCGTGACTAATTACCGACCGGTATCAATTATTTTTACATCCTGCAAACTCCTAGAGCACATCGTGGCCCGCTTTATAAATGACTTTTTAAAGGAAAACGACATCCTATCACCTTTTCAGCATGGTTTAAGGAAGGGCATGTCAACCACTACTCAACTAATTACGACGGTTCATGACTTTCTCAGCGTACTGGATAACTCGGGACAGATCGATGTTCTTTTTCTTGATATGGCGAAAGCTTTTGACAAGGTACCGCACTCAAAGCTTCTTTATAGATTGCAGTTGATTGGTCTTCCGCTGTATCTTGTAGAATGGGTCAGAGCATACTTAAGTGGTAGAACGCAGTCTGTTGATGTGAATGGCACCCTTTCTGAATCGCTTGCTGTTACTTCTGGTGTTCCGCAAGGTAGTGTGTTGGGACCCTTGCTGTATTTAATATATATAAATGATTTAGTAAATGTAATTCCGCGGTCAGTGTCAGTAAAATTGTTCGCAGATGACTGCGTTGTATATAAAGAAATAACATCAATAGAAGACCATAAATTGCTCCAAGAATCTTTGCTTAAGATATGTTACTGGCGTGAAGAATGGAATATGGATTTAAACATTGATAAAAGCGTACTTCCCCGAGTTACGCGAAAAAGAAATATTAGCTGTTACCAACATTGCCTCCACAACAGTCACATCAGCGAGGTCTCACAATATAAATACCTAGCAATAAGTCTTAACAACCGATTAACCTGGGGCACTCATATTTCTGAGATCTGTTCAACTGCATTCTCGAAGCTCTGTTTCTTGAGACGAAAATTAAAGTATAGTCTTAGCCATATTAAGCTCTTGGCTTATAAAACTTTCATCAGGTCCAAACTTGAATGCTCGTCTGTAATTTGGGACCCCCACACTAAGAAAGACATCTATCAATGAGAGCTCATTCAGAGAAAGGCAGTACGTTTCGTTTTTCATAAATACAGAAGGTCAGACTCCCCAACAAAACTTATGAAGGACAATAACATCCCGTTGCTTAGTACACGTAGAAAACTGAGCCGCATTTCTTTCCTTCATAAAATTTTGGCAGGAAAGCTTAGCATTGCTCCCCCCTCATTCCTCAGGCACTCCACTATTCGAAGGACCCAACATTATAGCGAACACTCATTACAGCCTATATTTGCTAAAACAAACTCATTTAAGCGCAGTTTTTTCCCTCAAACAAAAGCTGATTGGAACGCGCTTCCTGAATCGATTTTTCGCTCTCCTGACGTGGAACAGGTCCTTGAAACTTTGTTTCTTCAGTAGAAAGTAAGCAAATTCAATGTTCATTGTTTTAGTTTCTGCTCTGTCATGTTTAATTTTTGATTCTCTTGTATGTTACATGCAATGTAATCTTTTTTCTTTTTTTTACATTTGCGTGCTGCTATGATTTGTGTTTTCGTTCCCCTCCTGCTTGGGCCAATCTGGCCTGCAGTACTGTGAAATAAATAAATAAATGTGCCCCCTCGACGCGTAGTATCGTCTGCTCGCGTCAGCTCTCGCTAGCGCTTGTTTGGTTTGCCTGGTTTGGACTCGTTCACGCTTGTTTCAGTTGTCATGGTTTGCGATGGTTTTGTAATCTAATTGTATGCGAGGCGCGAATTCTGTAGTACTTGCTGGAAGTCAAACGGCGCCAGCGATTACACTGGAACCTTCGACGAGTCATGTATCAAAAGCCGACGCGCTGGACCTGCAAATCAGACTTTCGACGACTGCCGACTCTGCTACATGTCTCTCTCAAATTCTTTCCCAGAATGCATCGTGAAATGAAAGCACGTATAGAGCTTCCCTCAAATTTGGCACTAGGAAGTACAGTAATGGCCAGCGGAATTTTGTACCCCAGTGGCAAATACATTATTTTTCCACCACATTTGATGCAAGTAAGCGGATTGTTTAGCGTACTAATTTTCAAGCATTTTCATCGGATGCTTATAGCTTGGCACTGTGCCCGTACCGCGTGTTTTTTTTTTTGTTTCATGTATGCACGCTGGCGCACTACATGAAAACGAGCTGGGATGCACTCGTATGCTTGAAATCTCGCATCACGGTAGGTCTCTGCTTTCTCAAGCGAGGAGCCCAAATAATGACTGTCATATGTATGGACATAGGAAGTAGCCTCTAAACTTTACATTTTCTTACTGGAGTTAACTATTGGTATTTGTTTATCATCCACATCTGTTCAACTACATGTATGTTGATGCGATATACTTTGTGCAGAGAACATTACCAAAAACTGCGCCTGTGGGGCATTGAAAACGGCCGGAAGTTTCTTAGGGCAAACAGTTTGATAACATGCGCGTAATTTCAGAAGTGCATGGGATGCCCTCGGCCCGCTGACAAAAACTGAGTACAATGACGGACAGCAAGCTGCAATGCGAACCCGCAGGCTGCCCTAGTCCTAGACGCGGGCGATCTTCAGCGTACTTAATAGAGGTTTGCTTTTGTTCGACAGGAGGTTAAATGCTGACATTCCTGGCGGTTACAAGGAGATGTTGTTGCGTGGTTGCTTCTGCAGCCCAACCGCAGATTTGCCCACGAATGCTCCGACCGGCAGTGCTAACGCAAAGCGAGAAGTTGGTTGCGAGCTCTGAAATTCAGGAGCAAGGCTGAACCACTCAAGGCCATCGAAACGGTTGAGGACGCTAGGTCACTGTGTTACACAGAAATCCATAGGGCCTGGACAAGGGTACTGTTGGTGGCGTTTCGAAGCATGCGCGAGCAAGAGGCTCCTAGTTGGCCAGCAAAACCAATTAACGAGGCCCGACTAACAGGTAATGTCCTAACTTTAAAAAAGGACCCTTAGAATACTGGTTCAGTATGGAGTCCAGTGACGGCACAGCAACTTCCGCAATGTCATTTCGAGGCCCGTTTGAGCAGTGAGAGAAAACGCTCTTAACCAATTGATTTTCCCCTGGCACATTGTCGGAGAAAATAAGCCTAACAGAATAAAAGCTAAAATGAATCAGGCAGCAAGAGAAACAAAGTAGGCAATTAAGATACGTAAATGGCTTTTCACAGCCCTTCTGTAAAGCAAAAAACCGGGACGAGCCTATCTGGTGTGATCGTCCTCGGAAGCTTTGAGCTTTTCATCATATTCTTTTCTTCAAGCAACGATGGCATCTTGCAGTACCCCCTTTGTTCTTTTTCTTGTACAGGTCGCATTCTCTAGGTGTTCACAAGAGCATGATGTCATAGTTTTATGTCTCAGTTACCATTTATTTTATTGTTTGCTCACATCTGTTGAATAAGAAACCTGGCTAGAATTTTTCGTTATTTTGATTTAGTATTTGTTATCTTCATCTACTCATATACTCATGCTTCTTTTCACAATAATAAATGTCGGCTGAATGCTTAGGAGATCTGGCCCAGCACTCGAACATCGGGGTGTGCTACACAAGCGAGATTTAATGAAACAAGTAAATCGACATGAAGCGACACTCGCATTTCAAACTTTACACAAAGGATGCCTTCCTCCTACAACTACAGTAGGTACGACAACATGGAAACTATCTTGTTCTTGAAAATATTTATTGCGTTGTGATTTCTGTGTTTTTCTTGTCTTCAAAGTGATCGATTATCGCATCGCAGTGCTTCTTGTCGTAGAGTGTGATCTTTCTCTTTCCGCAATTTTCTTCATATTGCTTGTCACATAACTCGCTCCAGGTGTTTACACTGCTCTCCCTTACCCACATCTCGCAAGCAGCTTCACAGTTCACAGCAGCTAAAAAGAGGATGAAGAAAAACATTTTTAAAATGTGGCATATAATACTATAAATAGGAGCTAACCCGAAAGCAACGAGTTGCCCGTCACGAACTTTATTACAACAAACATAGAATGCAGTCCAAATTAGCAAACTGAAATATAGCAAAGCCAAATGTGAATATTTGGAACGCAAGACCATAACCTTCAAAGGAACTTTTTATTGATTTCGCGAGTCATTACTAACATGCCTTAAAGTGCAGTATTTAAAAGAAATCCTCAGGTGCATGCTCGCGCACGCTAACAGCGTTCCCTCTCGCGAGCATGCACGCGAGGCTCCTCGCTACGTGTTGCAAAAATTAAAAGCACAACCAAAATAAAGTTATCTAAAACAACGCATTAGCAGCTGTATACCACAGTGTGTTTGTCTCAAAGGATTAAATCTTCTTTCATTCAGTACTGAACCTAAATAAAAAACAAACAGTTACCCATATTCGCGGCCAAAAAACGTCGAACTAAATCCAAGTGCGAACGAAGCCACAGTAAGAAGTCTCTCTAGCCTCCACAGCGTTGACTGCTCTGTATGAAACAGAGTTTAGACGCCGTGGATGCCTACAACCTGTATGAAGTGGCGGGCGAGGAGGACATCAAGGCACCCTAGCAGCATAGAGTTTCTCACTAGAAGACCTAGAGGGAAATCTGGCGCCACTGTCTATGGGAGTTTCTGAAGGGGCGCCGTGCTGTCATGGGAATGACAGTATATGTGTCTGCGAGGCTTGTGGTGGCTGGTGTTGTAAGAGGCTTCGTCTAAAACGTGGATATGGCTACACAAATAACGCGTTCTTAAAGTAAAATCTTCAAAAAATGATTCCATTCACGCAAATTACACTTTACTCACCTACAATGCATGACCAAGCGAAGAAATGCAAGAACAGATGACAAACTGTTTCAAAGCGAGCGCGAATCTTGTCGGCTGTACTGCAACTTTAGCGGCCCGCTGATACTTTTTATGTTTCATGTAATTGTACATGCTACAACAAGTTCTCATAGTTAAACAAAACATAATTTGTGTAATAATAAAGCTAGAACAACTTTTTACGTGCAGTTTTAGTGGAACATGCGTCCTTGTAACAGACGGAACGGTGCTTGCCTGGCTCTCCGAGAACGATGACAATCCGAAGTCACAATATACCGGCATTCCCATGCACACCACAGCGTAGCAGCGCCAGATTTCTCTCTAGGTAATATAGTGAGAAACTCTATGCCTAGCAGCCGCCAGATAAGAACGCCCTCCCTCCCTCGCCTGACTCCCGTGCCGCGCGCGCGACAGGAGACGGCACGCGTCCGGCCCGCGTTCCTCTAGTGCCTGCGAGATAGAACCGCGTTCTCTGGCTCACCGTCACACGCTTTCACTCACACATACAGCATACGACGCGCGGAGACGGTCTTATCGCCCTTGGACTTTATACATAACATCACGGCTACGGCGACAGCAGAAATGTGCCTGGAGTTTCCATATAATTGCTATCTCAATAAACATCCAGCAATTTAGGCCGGGCTATGCATAGGGTAGTTAACCGATGGCCTAATAATGTAACAGAATGGGTGTCACATGTAGGGAGCTGCCGTCTAGAACTGCGGTCAAATAGGTCGGATGATCTAATTCGGGAAGTGGCAAGCACAAGATAAGGGCAGCTGGAGCAAGAGAGGGCTAATTTGCGAGTGCTGGGAGAAGCATTTGTGCTGTAGTGGACATATAGGCTGATTGTTATCGTAGTGATGATGATATATCAATCCTACTATGAGATGCGGAAATATGACGCCCACATTTACCGATTTATTTTGCAGCGGCAAGTAACCATGGAGGCTGTCATGTTTGTAATTGCTTTAATTCACTAATAGCACACTCTAAATGCTAGCCACGGGTTGTTGAAGGGCTGTTGCCTTGCAGATGTGTCTATATATTTAAAATAATTAATCGTAGCATGTATTAGCATAGGTGTCTACATTGCAGGGATAAGACTCAAGTGCGTGTGCCAAAGTCACCCAGCACTGCCTGGGCACAGAGTCCCGCATTGAAACATTGGTAAATGGCTTTGACTAGGCCTATCCTAGAAGGACCAGATCGCCTTTATAGGTTCAGGCTGCTCTTTAAATGGGAACACTTCTCAGCTCGCGTTTGAGGCACCAGAAACTAAAGTAACAACGTCGCCCACCCATAGACACAGTGACGGTAGCGGCTACCTATCGGCGCTACGACGCAACTTCAAGGCAAAAAAGGTCTCAGTTCCTGTTTGTATATCAACCAACGCTTCGTGGGAAGAAGAAGAAACTTTATTAAAACGAATGGTGCCGCAGTTTTTGTCGTGGAGGTCTCAGGTGGCGGCTTGAGGTCCTTGGGCTCGGGCGGCATCTTCGGCTTGCCGGGCGGGCCAGAGCTGGTATTCCAACTCCGAACTCTTGAGAGCCCGGCGGCTCTCCTGGGATATGCAGAATAATTGATTGACGTGCGAAAGTAGGCACTCCAGCAGCCGCACGAGTAGAACACCTACCGCTACCTCGCTTGACCTACGTGCCCTGCTCACGACAGGTGAGGGCATGCTTCTGGCCCGCGTTCTTCGCTCGCGGAAGCGAGATAGAACTACGTTGCCGGCTCACCCTCGCACGCTTTCACTCGCACATACAGCGTACGGCGCGCGGCGACGGTCTTATCGCGCTTGGACTTTATACATAACATCACGGCTACGGCGACGCCGACAGCAGAAATGTGCCTGGAGTTTCCATATAATTGCTATCGCAATAAACATCCAGCTATTTAGGCTGGATGTTTATTGATCGCCCTTTGACTTTATACAGAACCTCACGTGTTGAGGAGAGAGGGCATCGCTCGACGGTGGTTGTGGTGAAAACGTGTATTGCCACATAAATGCAAAGCGGAGCAAAATCCCCAGTGCACGGCACGAGGCAGCCCTCGGGGGGTCACTCTTGTAGAGCAATGGAGAGCCCTTAGAGGGCTATCCGCTTAAGGGCGTCGGCAACTATCGACGTTGGTCTGTAGTAGTGGAGCTAGCCAAAAGAGTCTCCCAGTATGACTCCGCCGTGGTTGGGGATGGAGGGTGCGAGAAGGTAGACCACGTGAGGAGGACGTGTAGAAAGTCTCCCGATTTCTCCGATGTTACTGGATGTCACCCGATGTCACCGGATTTGCGCCGCTGTTACTTTATCTATTCAATGGCGCCTCGCGAGCGTTCTCACCTAAAGAGTATATATCTTACACCGTGGCTGCTGAGGCCCTGTACCAGAAAGCAGGAGTGCGCCACACTGCTCCCAACGAGATGTCTTACATTGCAGTAGCAATTATACGGACACTCCAGGCACATTTCTGCCGCCGCCGTCGCCGTGATGTTCCGTATACGTGAAAGCGTGTGAGGGTGAGCCGGGGAACGCGGTTTAATCTCCCGTGCGTGAGCGAGGAACGCGGCCCGGATGAGTGCCCCCTCCTGTGGCGGGCGAGGCAAGGGGGTCAGGCGCGGGAGGAGGGGCGTTCTTTTCCGGGTGCTGCTTGTATACCTCGATGTCCTCCTTGCCCGCCGCCCCGTACAGAGTGGAGACAACCGCGGCGTCTACTATGGTGTGGGTCACGCGAATCGCGGATGCCGTAGTAGACGTCTTTGGCGGACGCCGTAGGCATGCGTCATCGGAGCGTGTTTCTTGAAAGCGGTCTGCGACGTGGCTAAAATGCGCAACCGCGCGGGCCTAACCGTCAAAGCGAACTGCGATGCTTGCAGAGGGCGCGTAGTCCCGGTAGCTTCGTGTGTGCTGTGCTTTCCACGTTTCGTTCGCGTTGAAGTGACAGATGCACGGAGGTCAATTGGCTCGCGGCTGCTGCCGCGATTCCTAACTCCAGCGTTTTCACAGACAGTTTCCGGAGCCATCGAGCGTTTCTGAGCTCTATGATGTTAATCAGCGAGCTCAGAAATTAAGCTTGTATTAATGTTTACCCGTGAGCGCGTGACACCCTGCTGGTTAATTTAGTTAAAACACGTTGGCGAGTTAGTTCGTTTGAATCCACGATAGAATGTGTAAGCGCGACTGAACAAGGACGTAGAAAGAAGCAAACACCCAAAGACAGTGCTGTCTCAGTGTCTCTGTTTCATTCTACGTCTTCGTTGAATCGCGCATACATATTCTACCATTGTTAATTTAGTTAGTAAAGCGAATGTTTACAAGTTCATAGGATCGATAAAGCTACTATCCTTACTTGGTACAGCTATCTATTAATTTGCTATCGCACTCGGTGGTTGGCTTTTCGGGCGGTACTGCGAATTTCTTTCTTGAGCAACAATAAAGTTTATTCTCTCTCTCTGCACTACTGCCGATTTGTTTGCCTGGAGTCGCGTCTAATTCGTATCTTAGCTGCCAGAGAAGCACATATGTTTTCTAATACACTCGTGAACAGAGTTTTGCCTTTTCATGCCTTTGGTAGGACAGAGACTTTCATTCTCTGTACTTTTGGCGAACCCCATCCTAGTGCCAAAATAGAGAACGCAAAAATTACTTTAGGTGAAGCTATCATTGGCAACCATTCGCAATGGCCCGTTACGAAATTCTCCGCGCAGTCCTTTGACTGTAAGCATTATAATGTTCGCATTATTATATATGTATTGCCTGTTGTTTCGCCGTGTGCTTTCCAATGCAGTTGGGTGCGTCCGGAACGACAGCCTTGTTATTAGGACCCAGCGCACACTTTGAAGTGGATGGGCTTGCTGAAGTATTAAGAATTGTGACGGTACTTGTAGGCATTGAAGTATAGCGTTACTTGTCTCGTTTACGCAACACGGGATTGATGACAAGCTATTAGCAATGTTATAATTAGTGACCGTCAACGTACTTCCGCTATTATTTCTTGCTCATTATACTCTGAGGCAACTTGCAGAAAAGCTAGTAGAATGCCTTGAAGGGTCTTGTCCAATACTGAAACGTAGTTTTCGATACTTTTGCGAGGACCACGCTTAATTGTTGCCAAATCGGAAGAAGCTAGGAGTGAACGGTCATAAAATTAGATTTGGTGGTGGAGACTCAGTAATTCGAAGTAACGACCATGATACATTTTTCGACGCTTCGAATTGCCAATGTTGACCATTCTGTCGAAATTTGCATCTACATTATCACCATAATGATCGTTATCATCATCCTATTTCTTGTCGATTCAAGGGCGAAGGTTTCTCAAGAAGACGACCGGTAACCCTCCTATTGCGTGAGCCGATTCCGTGAACTGCCTGCAAATTTATTGATTTTATCGCAACCCATAATTTGGTGTTGTTATCAACTGCACTTTAATTGCTGGACACTGATTCTGTTACATTAAAATACCACAGGTTTTGTGCTCTATGTGTTGCATGGGTTGCGCAGCTTCCTCTGAACTCAACTAGCATACCAGCCACATCCGTTTGGTGTCTAATACCTATACTGCCTTCCTGACCCTTAACGTTAGATGTGTCATTGCATCGCATTAATCGTGTTCTTAAATTGTGCCCAAGTGCCCAAGGAATGCTATTAGCATTCCTTGGGCACTTTAGACACGTTTGGCTGTGTCCGCAGGTGTCTGGCGTTTTACGGTTAGAAGTTAGGCTCCATACCTCGAACAAGACCCACACACAAAAAAAGTATCGCACACATGATCTTCTGCAAGTAGCCTACATAGAACGATTTTTTTAACTTTGCAGAAATAGTTTTCTTGGCGATTGTGGGTTAGGGAGAAATTAATAACATAATGAATACTTAGGAATCTTTAAGCTTAAGTACAATATTCGAAAAGAAGGAATGTGTTGTTTCTGATTGGTATTGAGTTACCTATACATATAAAAAAGTTTCGCAGCCTTCGAAGAATTATGCGAACGAAATATATGGCTGCTATGCTATTTGTCATTGCTGTCCCTAGAGACTGTATACCCTGTGAAGTCAGCGGAAGCCATCAATGAATACAGTGATACAGCATCCACCAAATGTTTGAGTATAACAACAAAGAGCTCCTATAAAATACTGGTTAAAAAAATTTTTGATTGCTCTTGAAAGACCACAGGCGCTGAATATCGATGCTGAGTCCTGCACTACGGTGTGCCCTTTATGGCACCACATCTTACCCATCACTAAAACGGTAAATCACATACCATGTTTCCAGTGGGGAATAAGCACAACTGCGCAATGTTTGTCGGTGTACACGATTGTATAATTGTTGGTAGAGCTGCCTGGAAAATAATGCATGTTGGCAATTTTTTCTCACTTGTAAAAAAATCAATTTGAGCAAATGCATTACAGTTTCAAACGAAAACACACCAATCACAAAACTGGCTTTCAATGAATCCTCATGCACAAGCTGCAAGGTTATTAGCTGAAATACTTCTGTGTCTAGTTATATGATTATTCTCAGTTTGTATCCACGTCGATTTCATTCATTACATCCATTCACTTTCATTCAATAATACTGCTATCCCATTTTGCGCGTTACAGGGTGGTAAATATTTGTAACAGTGCAGGAAATACACTCTCCATCTCAGCCTTAGGCACGTACATACAAAAGAAATAAAGATATGCACAACATGCGCCTTACAACAAAATAAGGATGCGGCAGTTGGAGTACACACAGCAACAACGATATTTCTGAGTAGTTTAACTTGTGTACAAAAGAATTGTCGCGGTTAATTTGGTAGGTCAAGGTAAATATGTTTAAATAAGATATAACTATGTTAAATTTAAATTAAGTGCAAACGCTGCAGACATACAGGAATACCGCAACTGAGTGAAAAATTCCACCAATATCTGCGAATGAAGCCTACAATTGTCACAGCGTATCATTAGTTGGGGCGATATCGTATCACAAGAATCCACCACAACCAGCCTAAGGAGTTCCTTACGCATAGATACTTGATGCCATAACAACAGAATAGTCGGTTGATTCTTGCTTCGCACAAGTACGTAAATCAAGAAAGCTTGAAGTGACCTATCAATTCTATTCATTTTGACACGCGTACTTTACCTTCTCTCGGGTGACCGCTTTTCACCGTGTAACAAATGCTGTCGCTTAGCGTGAGACGCACCCGCATGTATTAGACGTTTCTCCAATGTTATCCATATTTGTTCCCGTTTTCCGTTGTCACCGTAGCTTGTGTAATCTCATTGCATGTGTGTAGCTAATTCTGTAGCACGTTCTGGATGACACGCGGGCATCAGCGATTGCTATGAAACTCATGTATAAAAGCCGACGCACTTGACCGGCAGTTCAGATTTCGACGACGGCCGGCTGTGTTCGACGCTTTTGCTGTGCATTGAGTATAATATGCTTTTGTGCGCACACATTCGCCAACGAGAAAGTTAGTTTCCTCATTCTCAGTTTTACCGCTGTATCATTCAGTCACTACTACGTGGCCATAGAACATGGTGCCCGGAATTAAGACCTCACCGAAATATACAATACGAACCTTTCCGGGAAGTCGACAGACACTTATTTTGAAAGAACGCAAGGAGGACAACACTTTGCTGCCATCAGAGATGTGTTCTCTTCTTGCCGTCCTGTCAAAATAAATTTCTTCTGATTTCACGGAAAGTACGAGCCAGGTGGCCCAGCTGAGACCCATCGCATAATACCAACGGCTTCCCAGCGTGGGGTTGCTTTTTTTTGCCACAATAAGTCACCTTGGCGTAGACGTTACGGGTTGTAGTAATATAACTAATGCTAACTGTGAAGAAAACAAGAATTCATGATAATTAGTCGGCCTCAAATATATGTGCGCGAGTAGGTTTACCTAGGTCAATTACTCAGAGGAGACCCTGCACCATGAGAAGCAAATTTACAAAAGAATAAAAACGGGTTGGAATGCATACGGCAAGCATTACCAAATCGTGACTGTATATTTAGCTCTGTGAGTGAAAATAAATGTGTACAATGATTGCATTCTACCGGTCCTAACACATGGGGTAGAAACTTGGAGGGTAACAAAGCTCAAGATTAAGTTCAGGACAGCACAAATAGTGATGAGACGAAAAATGTTAGACGGGAGGTTAAGAGACAAGAAGACATCAGAAGGAATAATCAGAGAGCAAACCGGGATTGCCTACATTCTAGCTGCCATTAAGAAAAAAAATGGAGCTGGGCAGGATATCTATTGCGTATGTTAGGTAACAGGTGTACCATTAAAATGACAGAAAGACTGCCGAAGGAAAGGAAGCGCACGTAGTTGTGGATGACAGAAAATTAGGTGGGGGTGATGAAATTAGGAAACATGGAGGCGCAATTATCAATCAGTTAGCATAAGAGGGAGCTGATTGGAGATCACTGGGAGAGGTATTAATTCTGCAGTGGACATCAAATAGGCCGCTGGCGCTGATGATGATCAACATATTCTGTCAATTTGTTTTCTCTTTCCCTCAGGCTGTATCCATACACTGAGTGCTATGTATATGGGCATGTCCTTGTCATATGCGAAGATTGTTTATGCTGTGGAATTTCATAAGATCGCTTGAACGGACTAGATTACGTTGACACATGTTTATTGACACTCCTTCACCTGGCGCTGTGGTCGCATAGGCGTTGCGCTTTTAAGCCCGAGGTTGTGGAACCGATTTCCGGCCATCGTCGCCACATATATAAGGGGACGAAGTTCCAAAACGCCCGTGCACCACGCATTGGATGCACGGTAAAGAACCTCAGGGTGGCAATTTAATTTGGAGTCCCCCACAAAGGCGTGCCTCATAATCATATCTTGGCTCTGGTGCGTAAAACTTAAAACAGTATATAGTTAATTGCTAAGATATGCAAAGAAATGCATTGTCAATGTTGCAATAATCGTGCAAGCACCGATGCGCTTTGGGCTAGTGACATACTTCACAAGAACCGCTTATAGACACGCCTACAAAAAGAAATTGTAGATTAATTGCGTAGTTTAAACCACATTGACATTCTCTTTATTTCCGTCATGTGTTATTAGCTAGCACCTAATGTAAGCTTCCACGAAAGTCTTCATAGTCCCGAAAATTATTTTGTTTGACATGCTATTTCAATATAACTATCAGTGGTGTGGCTTATACATTGCTCACAAGCATTAGCACAAGAACGCCTTGACTTAATACATGTACCTAATACAAGGTAAAGTGAAGGAACAAAATGCTTACCACCCCCTGGATAGCACTGTGTTGCTGTTAGTGTTTGGCCTTTGGTTTTGTATAGCGACTTCATTTCGAGTCTGAAAGCCAAAAAAAGAAAGATAAATAGATAAGCGTACGCTTGATCCAGGCGGTAAAAACGGACACAATTGTCTGCTTAAACAAATAATACAATAGTGTACAGTATGTCTAAACCGTATGAACATGAAAAATTCACGTTTCTCCGCGCAATAACACGACCGGTTATTCCTTACGCACTTATTTTACTGCTTCCAAAATGTTGCAAAACAAACTATATGCACTAAATACCCCGAAATGTATTATCAGTTTAACAACGCACAACATAATTTAATAAGGTGGAAAATCATAATGATTACACTCTCTTATTAGCATCGCAATAAATCTGGTTCATGGTTTCAATCTGGAATAAATTATGGTTTCGGAGCCGTTTAAGTAGCAAAGTTAGGGCTGTCATCCTTTAATGCATCCCGACTTTGTCGAAATACTGCAAATTAGAGTTAAATCGGGAACTTCGTCGTCGGTTTTCGACGCTCAATTCACGCACCAGGGAAACCGACTGCACCGGTAGCACAAGGTAGGCGGCCCCGCTATCACATCAAACACAAAGATTTCAAAGATTTCAAAGATGATATCAAAAAAATGTTAGCCACGCCGAGTGAACAATCGCAATCCTCAAACAATAGCTTCTGCTTCCTCGGACGGTTCGATCAAGCCCATCACTTTGTCCCGGCTACCTCTACTGGAGTTCCATGCACGGTGCCAAACAGCGCAGCTATCACCGGCAGTGGCAATGGTGGTCTTAGCTTTGCTGCAGTGCTGTCAGTGGTACAAATAATTCAGGGGTCCAGTTTCAGAGCTGAGTTATCCGTATTTAACATGGGTATTTTTACCTTTGGTAAGGGTTCAGTACAGCTATGAATATACGAAAATTGTTGGAACATTAATGTTTGGATGTAAACGCAGCTGGAAGTCTCGATATCAGCTTAGTTGAACGATAACGCGTAGCAACAAGTGCAGGTTAACTACGCTTAAAATTTAACAGCACTGATCTCAAGCGAGAGCAGCTGCACAGATTCGGTTATACGATGTACTGACGGTAACCTCTATGCAATAATTGAGGGTGTAATCTCTGGGGAAGGCGATGATGCATTTATTGGAATCCAAAGCCAGAACTTTTTAGCTGCAGCGCATTTGTAGGCGACTACTAAGTAAAACCATAAGCTCTATAACTATGGGAGATTGCACATAACAGCCTTTAACAGCAAATTTGTCTGAAGTAAATATTGTGGAATAGTTTCATTTTAATGTATCTAAATTCTAAGGCATACAATGAGGATATCTGCCTAAATGCTTCCTGCGAGCAAGACGAAGATGATGTTGCTTATATTGACCTGGTAATGCAAAAGAGAGGAAATATTATAATGAATATTATTTCACTTAACCTACGGTTTGCTCATAGCTGCTATGACTGGAATATTTATTTTGGTAAACGTATATCGATAAATGAAATCAACTTACGCAGCTCCCACGGTCAGGTTATACCACCTTGTCCTGTATTCCGCTTCATGTGTATTATTATCCAGCGTTATCCGTGTCGCCATTTTACACGAAATGGTAGTGGTGTTGAAGTTCCGATACCGAGCATACATATTTGTGCCATTTCCTGCAATGAACTGCAATGGTTCCCAAGCTACACTAACCCACACAATTATTCATTTCATGTGATGGTCAGAAGCTGCATAAAAAAACTTCACCAAAACAGAGAAGTATGGGGTATCATTACGGGTATCAGTTGTAACATTCCTTAAAATTTTCAGTGTTTGAGAGTTAAGCATCCCTGTATGACACTGTATGGTTTGCTCATTGCTATTTGCATTTGCACAATGCGAGCGTAAAAGCTTGTGCCCCGGTTCAAAAAACGATTTTCTTAATTTTACCACGTCCCGCTTTTACAATTGTTCCACTTTATGCGCATTGCCGGCATTTAATTATTCTGTTCCGTGAAAGACCACCTTCACCTTCTCAAATTATTAATGCGTTGTGACCGTTTGCTACATGACACGAAAGAAAAAACGACTCGGTACACTATATGGTGGTTGATATGCGCACTATCTTTTTTTCTTGTGGCCAACCACTACTTGACCAAGAGTGCGAACCTTAATGTAATTACTGTAACGCCACATCCACACTAGCGGAAAAAATGTACGCGTCGCGCCGCGGAAAATATTTATTGTGTCGCGTGAGTAATCGGCCCGGGGGCGCGTTTTTGCAATTGCTATTTGGCACAGCGAGGCGTGGCGCTTTGGACGGCGCTTGACGTTTCTGCGCAGGCGCGAGTAAGAGCGGGGGCGAGAGAGAAAATCTGGGGTCTTTGCTTCATGAATATGTGTCTCTACCTAGTCACTACGGTGGAGAAGTTTCTTTGCGCGTGTAGCTTGCGTTTGTCCCTAGGCGTGCTGGCATGGCGGAGGGGAGTCAAGTTTTTATACGCTCCGCCGTTGACTGTACGCGCGGTGAGGCAGTGGGCACGGACGCCCCATTTGGTGATCACTGTCTCTGAAGGGGCAAGTTTCTGACTCGTGTTGTATAAGTCGCGGGTCATTTTGTTAGTCATGACAATATATTGCATTCTTTACAAGCACTGCTCCAGGAGGACACATGTAACCGGCAAACTGAGGCCTCAGGAGAGCACCTGAGGTTATATTAAAGCAGGCGGCGCAGGATCTCCGGGGAACCCAAGCGATAGCGGGGGATCAAATCTGGAAGCAGGACTGGTCTGTGGGTAGGGGCGGTGGAGACCGAAGGGTGCCAGGGTCTGTTCGCATAAAGAAATTGGTTATCCGCGATACGGACAGCCAATCTTATACTCCCCAGGCACGAGCAGGCCTCTACGAGCCCCAACGCATGGAGCAGTCCTGCTTGCAGCTTTGATCCCACCACTACATTTTACTGGCACATGGGCGCAAACGTCCGTCCTCTCCGCAAGTGCCACGCCCCGCTGTACCTACTAGCAAATGGAAATACGCGTCCAGGGCAGATCTTTTAGCAGTTTTCCGCGGCGGCAGGGTAGTCGCAAACGTGTGAGATCAGAGAGGGCAGCCCTCTTCAGTAAAATACGAGCCGCAAACTAGTATCATGCAGACAAGCCCGACCGCTCGAATGGTACTGCTGTCTGCTGGTTTCCTACCATCCCATGCTTGCATCAGCTCTTTTTGGCGCTTGTTGTGGTTGGCATGGTTTGCGAATGCTTTATTGTGATAGCAACGATATGGATACTCCAACGCTGTTCTGCCGTCATTGTTGGCGTCGCCGTGAGGTTCCGCAATAAGTCCAAGGGCGATAAAACTTTCGCTGTATGCTGTATGCGCGAGTGAAAGCTCAGTGGCTGGAGTGTCGGACTGTTGAGCACGAGGTCGCGTGATCGAATCCTGGCCACGGCGGCCGCATTTCGATGAGGGCGAAATGCGAGAACAACGGTGTACCAAGATTTAGCTGCAAGTTAAAGATCCCCAGGTTGTCGAAATTTCTGGAGCCCTACACTACGGCGTGCCTCATAATCAGAAAGTGGTTTTGGCACGTAAAACACCATAATTTAATTTTTAAGCCTCCAAGGAGGGTAGGAAGGGGTGGGACACGTTCTACTCCGGGCTTTATCTTGAAAACCATCTGCGACAGGGTCAAGGTCAGTCGTCGGTAGGGATTTTTGCGTCGGGAGGAGGTGGAGGAGGGGGGGTGGTCCGGTTTTACTCTGCGCGGCGCGGGCGGCTGCGCGCGCCCGGGCCGCTGTATCTGGAAACCGATATGTGACGGTCACAGACCGCCACGCGCCGTGTTTTCGCGGCCCAGTTCGCGTTGATGCGAGTAGCAGCAAGGCCAGTTCGCTCGCTGCTGCTGACGGGCTTCCTGATTGTGACCTTCTGACAGCGAGTTTCTGTCGTCAACGAGTGAGATGTGTCTATGTTTGCTTGTACGCTCGTGACACCATGCTTGTTAATTTAGTTAGTATGTCTATGTCTACAAGTTCATACAGCCGAAAAAACTACCGTCCTGACTTCATATAGCTGTACAGTAATTTTCAATCGCAATCCATACTTCGCCTTTGGGGTGAAACTGCCTCTTTTGTTTATACAATGATGAGTCTAAGCTTAGAAGCCCCGATGAAAAAGTTTTTGGAGACAGTGTGTCATATCCGAAATTGTTCAACAAGACGGGCCTTGACTACAAGGACGCGGAGGCGACATCCAGTAACGCATTATCCTTGTCTTTTGAACGCGGCGACGCTACAACCGAAGAGAACACGCCAATATGAATATGATCAGTGGCAACGACATCGTTATCTTTATAAGGCATTACTCGTGCTAAGAACCAAGAACGTACGCACAGCGCCGATCTCACAGCAGACAAAAAAAAAGAACACGCTACATCTGCCACATATAGGAACAGTAAAAGAGAGGAGGCAGATTTTCATGCTGTCATGTGACTACCGCAGCGGCTCACCGCCAGTCAGTGTGGCCACTCTGCCGCCGCTGCTTTTAACATCGCGCGCGTTTCTCTGCGACTATAGATGGGGCTTGAGAATGAACACATGGTGCGACCTATAACCTCTGTCCATTGGCTCAGGCCAGATTTGTTTTATTTAGTTCTTGTAAACACATTCAGAAATCTAACAATGCCTTCTGACGCTCTGATGAGGTTTGCATGTCCGCTTGTGTAAGGTAACTCTCACGGGGCAGGTGCTAAAATTATTCCGCATCTTCCTAAAGCGAAAGTGCAAAGAGCAAGCTTTAACACCATACTATGAATTTCTCGCCTTTCGCGCTGTGTTATATTGCAAGTATATCAAACTAACTCGCCCAAAAATGCGGAGGCGCACAAGCGCCATCCGAAGTAGTCTCCGGTTGGTTAGTGTATCTCAGAAGCCGCTGACAGGGAGATCGGACGTTGTTGGCGAGCGGGAAGAAGGGTCTCTGGTAGACATATCAACTCCTAGACATAGTAGTTTCATAGACACAGCTATTCCTCCGTTGGTTGTTTTGAGCTTGGTAGCGGTCCGGGAGGCGCCGCTGTCGCGTCTACTTTCGTTGGGTGGGCACCGTGTTCACATGTGGCTGTGCACACCTGTGCTTGGTTTTGCCCGCTGGATCAGCTGCATGTGTCTGGAGTGTCGGTTCAAGAGCCTTGTGTTCCTTGGACAATATCCGAGCCATGTTGAAAGGAGCCAAAGGCCGGCTGCTTTTGGCGTTGTGAGATGGAGGCGTAGCTTATGGTCCCGTTAACGTCGACCTGCGAGCACTTCACGCCGATGCGTTTTAACGCGAAAGCGTTAAGGGCCGGTGTCGAAAAAAAAAGAAAATCTCGTGACGGCGTCCGGCGTCAAGCGTCAATCGTCGTTCCCGCAAAAGTCATTCCGAACCATGCGAATCCAATCACGCAGACCTTCCGTCTAGCACAATGAAGTTACGGAACTCATTGCATTTGTGAAAGTAAAATACATCAGAAAAATGGTAAAGTACAACTTACACACAGCCCCGACAGGATAGCGTAGGCTTGTAATTTGAATATATGAGAAAACAATTCTGTTACGTGGAAACGCAAACTCAAACCCATTTTTAATTGCTTCTACCATCCATAGGCCAGCCAGGGCATTCGAGATGTGCGTGCGCCGGCGCGCGCAAGTCTCGGAGGCCGCGGACCGGTGCGCCGGGTTCCTTGCAACACCTCCAGAGGGCGCTGTCCTACGAGCCTACGAGTGTGTGGTGATGTTTGTGGTGGACGGACGTGTTTTTCTAGGGCTCCATGGTGGTGACGAAAACGAGTTTTCTTGTGCATGATTTGAGCTTGCTACTGTTTCTGTTTGCTCATATTTGAGACTTCAAATAATAATTGGGTGTCTTTCCTTTTTGCCTTTTTTTCCGTGTGCGCGGTTGTGTATCGTGTATGTTTGATTTTGCAAGATATTTGGAGCGTCGTATCCCGCCACGTGCTTGTATCCAGCGTCGTATCCCGCCCCTTGTCAAGTCCGAATCATACGGAAAAGCATAACAAAGAGATACAGGGCGAAGCGTCGCCAGTAGGAGAGAGTGAAAGGGTGCTTATCACCGGCGGCTCGAACCAGGCCACGCTCTCAAAAGCAATTCTGGAGTGGCTGAAACGCGACAAAAGTGTGGCGGTAGGGACATTTCCAGGGTGGACACTGGGTTCTGTCATGGAGCGAGCAAGAGCAAAGCTCGCGGGAAAGGCCCACGGATGCAACCTTGTCATATTAGCAGGTGGGCTAAATCACGTCCTAAACAGAACAGGGACAGGACTAGCCCAGAGCTTGGCGAATGGGGTAAGCGAATTGCGCTAGCTGTCTCCTCAGGTGCAGAGCGTGGTGTGCATGGTGCCGGAGGTGCCTGTACGTGACAGTAACGTACAAAGAGAAGTAGTGGCTAATGAGGTATATAGCCATCGGCCATACCATGCTGAATACGCCGGTTCTCGTAATGAGGTATATAGACAATCAGCCGAGGAAGGTTGGATGTTGTTAATGTAAACAGGGAAGTGAGAAGGTGTGGTGGTTTTGAGCGAGAAGGAATCTACTTGAATTACAGGCTTGGACAAAACGTGGGCTAGCGACTTGCTGATCACGCGGCTACTTTTTCAGGGGGCCCACGGGCGCTCAGGAGGCTAATGTTGGTAGTAATGAAGAAGACCCCTAGGGGAACATGAGAACAGCATCGCCATCAATAAGATAAAGAGGAGGAATACAAGAAAGAGGGCTCACCATGCCATAAGCTACATAAACATGCAGGGCAGTAGAAGAAAAGTGGGAAGAGATTGAGGAGCATTTAAAGAGAGAATATGCGGTTACAGAAGCGCGCCTAAGACACTCGGAAGAGCCGCCAGTGATTAAGAATCGGGTTCGGGAAGGGCGCAACAGAACTAAATTGGAAAGAAAGGGAAGGAGAGTCGAAATGCTCATCTATCAGGGGGTGAAATGGAAATGAAAAAAGTTCAATATGTGAAGAACGTACTTTGTTATCAGCTACAATGTGTGGAGAGCTAACTTGGCTGGGCGTAACGTATTTGTGGAGCAGAAATAATTGCACAGAGAAGATTCAAGAGTTAGTGCAATACCAAAGTGCTGATATTTAAGGGTTCGGGAATGATGCCGAAATTAGCCTATTAGGTGACATGCATATCCAGTCCACACACAGGATCTAGATGGCTATACGGACCACAACGGGAAGTCATTGCTAGAACTTTGTGAGCAACATAGCCTCGTTATCCTGAATACAGGGCCTAAGTGTGACGGGCAGACCCCGTGGGAAGTGGGAAACCGGCAATCCACCATTGATTACTGTCAGATGACAGCATAAATTTTTGATAAGATGAGATAAATGGTCATACACGAGGAAGGGTTTAGCAGCATAGGGAGTGACCATAAACGCATAATCTTGAATATGGGCTATGCAGTTGGGAAAGAGTGCAAGGAGCGCAAAATGGCCAGACGAAATTTGAACACTGAACAAATAACAAATATAACCACAAGAGTCGAGGAAGAGAAATGGCCAAGCAAACAGTGAGAAAATAGTGAGCTTCTAAGCCTAATAACGGCAGAAATACAGAAAGAGAAGGAACATGTTCGTCGGAAAGCCAAAAAAAAGGAAGCTGGTGGAACAGGGAGATACAAGAAACGGTCGCCGAAGTACAGAAAGCATCCCGAGAGCACAGGCAGCCAAAAAAGCGACGTTGCCGCAGGATGAATTACCCTAAACATGGGAAATATACCAGGAGAAAAAACTTATGGTTCAAGGACTGGTGCAAGCCAACATAAAAGGCGAAAGTGAATGTTAATTGTCTGAAATTCATGAGAAAAAATAAGGCCGCACCTTAGAATATTTTGGAACTGCATAAAATTATTAGGCAGGAAGTCTGCAACAATCCACCAACATAACCTAGACGAAGATGGAAACAAACTGGCAGGGGAGGCGATATTAAACTACATACGAGTCTTGCCGAGGCTACGTCTTACCTATTGCTCAGTCTTTCGAAGGCAATGACGAGGTTGTAGTTGAGGAAAAAAAGGGGCATGAAAGTGAACCAGATGGAAAAGGAGCTGGTGCTCACAAATTTCAACTGGAAGAAAGCCCAAGAGAAAATATCAAAACACAGAGCCGCAGGGTTGGACGAGGTTCCTGTTAGGCTGATTAATGAACTCGGACCAGAAAGTGAGGAATCTCTGTTGAAAGCAGTAGAAAACAGTCTAAAAGATAAACGAATACTAGACAGTTGGCGACAAATTAGACTGAACTTAATTTATAAAGGTAAGGGGGAGGAAGAATTCACTCGTATAGACTGTTCACCATTACATCGGTAATATACAGGTTATCAATGCAGGCTATTAAGTTAAAGTTGCAAGACTGAGCGCAGAATAGTGACATTTTAGAAGAACTTCAGTATGCCTTCAGAATAGGTAGGCGTTTGGATGTTTGGAAATATCAAGACAAGAAATGAGACCATTATATGTGGCCTTTTTAGACATTACAGGAGCGCATGACAACGTAGACCGCAACATGTTGTGGGGTATTCTGGAAAGCGAAGGCTTAAGCAAAGATTGTCTAGAGCTTCTGGGAAATTTACCTAGAAAATACCCTTTGCGTTGAAGGGGAAGGGATGAGGAGCGACGAGAGAGTTCATATCAACAAGGGACTGATGCAGCGGTGCCCTTTTCCCCACTGCTGTTTATGATGCACATGGTGAGGATGAAAAGGGCGCTAGAAGGAAGTAATTTCAGGTTTAATCTCTCATACAAACAGGGATACAGTAGTAGAGCGGCAGCTTCCAGGTTTGTTTTATGTGGGCGACATTGTGTTGCTTGCTAACAAGCAAAGTGGTACGCAATGTCTGGATAATATCTGTGGACAGGAAGGGGATTAGTTAGGTCTGAAAATGAGCGTTAATAAATCAGGTGTTATGATATTCAATGAACCCAGCCAACAGACAGTGACAACACAAGGCCAGGAAATTCATCGCGTAAAAGAATGTAAATAGCTTCGTGCATGGATAAACGAAGGCAGTAGATATAGGGGAAGAGAAATGCGGTCATAATGAAACACTAAGCGCTATGGGTATACACAAGAGGTACGAGGTGTTCCGGGGTATGTGGAAGGGTGCAATGGTTCCGTGACTTACATTTGAAATGCGGTTGTTGGCTTGAATTCAGGACTACAAAGAGGATTCGATGGTAACCAGAGGTCAGTGGAAAGTCTTGCATTGGGCGCTCACGGAAAGACTACAAATGAAGCAGTGGAGGGTGATATCGATTGGGTAAGTTTTAAAATGAGGGAAGCTCACAGTAAAATTTGTTATGAATAACGACTGACGAATACTGCAGAAAGCAAACGGAATGGGAGAGTGTTCAGATATTTGTACAGGCGTAACATTGATTCAAAGTGGAGGAAAAGAACTAGAAAGTTTAACAGCAAGTGTGTGGTCTGTATGGTAAGCAACACAGCAACAAAGAGCGTCAAGTGGAAAATCAGAGAGGCTGAGATAATCCCATAGGTGGTGGCAGTGGAAAAGATTCCTGCCATAACCAACTACTTAAGAGGAAAAGACGAAATCAGGACAAAAATAATTTGTTAACTCAAAGGGAAGCTCACAACCTTTCGAAACGAGATCAGGATGCTTTAGAATGCGCACTTACAAAGCGAGATATAAGAAGGAAGAAGAAGCATATGCTTGGCGGCGCTAAAGCTAGGGAAGCGATGGAGCATGCTCTATTAGAATGTGATGATATCTGCCCCGCAGTCGATTTAGGAATCACTGGCCTCCTTGAAGCCTTTAGGTTCAGCGAGAGCAAGGGGAAAGTAAACGTTCCGGCAATAGAAAGTAGTGACAGGCGATTAGAAGATTGCTGAAATGAAAGTATAAAAATGACAAAGAACGGAGGCATACAAAAACAAAGTTCACTATAGAGGTTCAGAAACCTTGGGTATAAGAATTCGCCGCTATTCTTTTTTCCTTTTTCTTTTTGTCCTTTATAACACAGGTAGGACATTAAACAATAGAATAGCAAGAGCTTGGTGGCAGAACCCACCTCCCCGTTCCAAAGTGGACGCTCATAGCATCATCTATCGATCACGGCCCGCGAAAAAGGCCGGGTTTCTGGAAAAAAGATCGCCTTCGTGCAAAGCATTCGCCGCCAGCGCTTCCTGGTAAACATTACAGTTTACTAAGCTGCAGTTGCCGGGAAGCATAAGAAGCAGTCAGGGTTTTTGAATGACATTGCGTTACACTCTTAAAGCCGAAGCATAAGCATCCTCTAAATTTTTGTGACCATGGTCACGTTTATTTCATCATCATCATCATCATCATCATCATCATCATCATCATCATCATCATCAGTTATGCCCACTGCAGGGCAAAGACCTCTCCCATACTTTTCCAATAACCCCGGTCATGTACTAATAGTGGCCATGTCGCCCCTGCAAACTTCTTAACCTCCTCCATCCACCTAACTTTCTGCCGCCCTCTGCTACGCTTCCCTTCCCTTGGAATCCAGTCAGTAACCCTTAATGACCATCGGTTATCTTCCCTCCTCATTACATGTCCTGCCCATGCACATTTATTTTTCTTGATTTCAATTCAGATGTCATTAACTCACCTTTGTTCCCTCACCCAATCTGCTCTTTTCTTATCCCTTAACGTTACACCCATCATTCTTCTTTCCATAGATCGTTGCGTCGTCCTCAATTTAAGTAGAACCCTTTTCGTAAGCCTCCAGGTTTCTGCCCCGTAGGTGATTACTGGTTAAACACAGCTATTATACACTTTTCTCTTGAGGGATAATGGCAACCTGCTGTTCATGATCTGAGAATGCCTGTTAAACGCACCCCAGCCCATTCTTATTCTTCTGATTATTTCCGTCTCATGATCCGGATCCGCCATCACTACATGCCCTAAGTAGATGTATCCCCTTACCACTTCCAGTGCCTCGCTACCTATTGTAAATTGTTGTTCTCTTCCGAGACTGTTAAACATTACTTTAGTTTTCTGCAGATTAATTTTAGACCCACTCTCCTTTGCCTCTCCAGGTCAGTGAGCATGCATTGAAATTGGTCCCCTGAGTCAGCGAATATATCATCAGCGAATCGCAAGTTACTAAGGTATTCTCCATAAACCTTTATCCCCAATACTTCTCAATCCAGGTCTCTGAATACCTCCTGTAAACACGCTGTGAATAGCATTGGAGAGATCATATCGCCTTCACTGACGCCTTTCTTTATTGGGATTTTGTTGCTTTCCTAATGGAGGACTACGGTGGCTGTGGAGCCGCTGTAGATATCTTTCAGTATTTTTACATACGGCTCGTCTACACCCTGATTCCGTAATTCGTCCATGACGGCTGAGGTTTCGACAGAATCAAACGCTTTCTCGTAATCAATGAAAGGTGTATATAAGGGTTGGTTATATTCCGCAAATTCCTCTATCATCTGATTGATAGTGTGAATATGGTCTATTGTTTAGTAGCCGTTACGGATCCTGCCGGGTCCCTTCCTTGACAGAAGTCTAAGGTGTTCTTGATTCTATTTGCGATTACCTTAGTAAATAGTTTGTAGGGAACTGACAGTAAGCTCATCGGTCAATAACTTTTAGGTCTTTGGCGTCCCCTTTCTTATGAAATAGGAATATGTTAGCGTTCTTCCAAGATTCCGGTACGCTCGAGGTCAAGAGGCATTGCGTATACAGGGTGGCCAGTTTCTCTAGAACCATCTGCCCACCATACTTCAACAAATCTGCTGTTACCTGATCCTCCCCAGCGGCCTTCCCCCTTTGCATAGCTCCCAAGGCATTCTTTACTTCTTCCGTCATTACCTGCGGGATTTGGAATTCCTCTAGTCTGTTCTGTCTTCAATTATCGTCGTGGGTGCCACTGGTACTGTATAAATCTCTATAGAACTCATCGGCCACTTGAACTATCTCCTCCATATTAGTAATGATATTGCCGGCTTTGTCTCTTAACGCATACATCTGTTTCTTGCCAATTCCTTGTTTCTTCTTCACTGCTTTTAGGCTTCCTCCGTTCGTGAGAGCATGTTCAACACTATCCATATTATACTTCCTTATGTCAGCTGTCTTACGCTTGTTGATTAACTTCGAAAGTTCTGCTAGTACTATTCTAACTGTAGGGTTAGATGCTTTCATACGTTGGCGTTTCTTGATCAGATCTTTCGTCTCCTGCGATAGCTTATTGGTATCCTGTCTAACGGAGTTACCACCGACTTCTATGGCACACTCCCTATTTAATGATGCCCACAATATTGTCGTTCACTGCTTCAACACTCAGGTCCTCTTCCTGAGTTAAAGCCAGATACCTGGTCTGTAGCTTGATCTGGAATTCCTCGTTTTCCTTCTTAGCGCTAACTTATTGATCGGCTTCTTATGTACCAGTTTCTTACGTTCCCGCCTCAGGTCTAGGCTAATTCGAGTTCTTACCATCCTATGTTCACTGCAGCGCACCTTGCTCAGCACGTCCACTTATTGTATGATGCCAGGGCTAGCGCAGAGTATGAAGTCTATTTCATTTCTAGTCTCGCCGTTGGGGCTCCTCCACGTCCACTTTCGGTTATCCCGCTTGCGGATGAAGGTAATCATTATCCGCATATTATTCTGTTCCGCAAACTCTACTATTAACTCTCCCCTGCTATTTCTAGTGCCTACGTTGTTTATATATAAACGAGTAAAGAGAGGCTCTTTATTCCTTCCTTAATACGTATCGCCTCCACGTTCGCAGGCGATGTCCACCAGGCGAGTCAGTCCGAAGAACCTTGGCTGTTAGGGTTCACTCGCGCGACGTCAGTCAGCTGTGTGTTGCTCGAACGGCGACCAGTACTTGTGAGACGAACTACCATATATGGGTCGCTTTGCTGAGGCTGTTGCAAAAGGGCCCTCAATGTGATAGAGCTAGCGCTGGTGAAAAATTCTGGAGGTTGACCAGCAGCCGAGAGGGCGCAAGAGTAGATGACGCAACGTCACAAACAATAACACTTTTGATTACATGATCAGATAAAAAGCGGTCCGCTCCAAAGGGTTTTTGAATAAAAGCTAAAATCAAAGCTTAAAACTGAAGATCCTTCGTGAGGGGCGCTTTTCATTATATACGAAACACACGTGCCCGTGAAAGAGACTGAAAAGACCTTGTTAAGGCGTTATATGCTCAGTAGAGTTCTTCGGGCTCCTCGCCACCAACCTGTAACCGTCGGCGGCGGTCAGCGCGAGTAAGAGCGATGGGGAGAAGTACCGCCTTGTATATAAACGCGCAAACTGACACTCACACAGATGCTGGCCGCCCAGGGCAGGCCTGCGCACGTTCGCTTAATAGAAGCAATGGTCTTTTGGGTATCTTACACCGCTTCATTTGTCAAATTTGTGTAGGCCGTGGTCGCTCAGGATAATGACAGAGAGGAACCATTCTAAGGCGTGCGTAGAAGGATAAAGAAAAGACAGGAGTGGGGTCTAAAGTCACAAAGGACCATATTTCTCGTTAGAAACGCGATGACGTCCGTCGTAGCGGGTCTTTGTACGCTGTCGCGAGTGAGCCCCCTGAAAAGAACTGCAGCAGCTGCAGTGCATACATTGGTACTCAAGCACGAGAGCCCAGATGGAAAATACAATTGTAGACGGAGAATGCGTAAAGCCAATGTCGTGACAAAGCGGGTGAATGAGGACAGTACGGTTGTGGCAGCCTGCGTACATGCAAAGTTCGCAGGTGAACAGGAACGCACTGCCAGAAAGTTCGATCCGTTTGGGGCCTCTTCAAAACACGAAACGCTAATGTTAGACATGGGGACAGTGCCAGGCAAACTCTAAAAATATATAGTAATAAAAATTGAGAACCATTCCACTCGGTGAAGATAGAATGGCAGCGAAAGATGACGACAGTCAAATCTCTCAAACGAAAAGCAAAGTACTTAACCTCCACCCCGGGTAGGCCCGAAGGTAATGCAATATTAGACTGATCCGCTGCTGAGGTGACGGAGGCGTTAAGCCCCCCTCATACGCAGGCCGATACGGAAGGTAGTGCAATGCCGGGCCGAAACGCGGCACAGGCTAAGCAGGCGTTATACGCTCCCCTTACGGTGGCCGATCCCGAAGATAGTGCAACTCAGGTAGCATTCCACGCCGGACTCTCCACATGTGAACCGTTCCCGAAGGTTCGCAATGCCAGGCCGACCCGCCGAGGAGGTGGAGCAGGCATTAAGCACTCCACATATGTGGGCCGATTCCAAAGGTAGTGCAATGTTAGGCGGACCCGCGGCGGAGGCGAATCGGGCCTTAAGCACTCCCCTTTCGTGGATCCATCCCGAAGGTAGTGCAATGCCGGGCCGACGTACGGCGGAGGTGAAGCAGGCACTAAGCATTCCCCATCCATTGGCCGGTCCCGAATATAGTACAATACGGGACCCACCCGCGGCCTAGGTGGAGCAGGCGTCAAGCGCTCCCCATACGTGGGCCGATCGCGAAGGTGGTCCAATGCCCGGCTGACCCGCTGCCGATGTGACCCGCTGCCGATGCGCTAAGCCTTCCGCATACGTGGGCCGATACCGAAGGTAGTGCAATGGCGGTCCGACGCGCGGCGGAGGTGAAGCAGGCATGAAGCACTCCGCTTACGTTGGCCTCTCCCGAAGATAGCGTAATACAGGGCACACCCGCGGCCTAGTTGAAGCACGAGTTACGCGCTCCCCATACGTGGGCAATCCTGAAGGAAGTGCTGTGCTGGGCCGACTGGCGGCGTAGGTGAAGCAGGAATTAAGCACCCCACATACGTGGGCCGATCCCGTAGGTAGTGGAATGCTGGGCCGACCCTCGGCGGAGCTGAAGCAGGCGTTAAGCACTCCTCATACATGGGCTGATCGCGAAGATGGTACAATGCCGGGCCAACCCACGGTGGAGGTGAAGAAGGCAACAAGCACCCCCATACGTGGTATGATCTCGAAGTTAGAGCAATACTGGCCTGACCCACGGCGGAGGTGAAGCAGGCGTTAAGCACTCCATATACATGGGTCCATACCGAAGGTAGTGCGATGCCGGGCCCACCCGCGGTGGAGGTGAAGCACGCATTAAACATCCCACACGTGGGCCCGTCCCGAAAATCCTGAAGGGCGCGTTACAGGTTTTCGAGCCCACAGGGCTATGTGGCATCAAGCTTTGACACTTTCTGCGCTATCACCAGGATCGGCCCACATGACGATTTTTTCTGTTGACAGACGCCGAAAAAAATATTGAAGCTTTACCATATATCGCTTTCGCTGTAAAATTATAGTTAGTACAAGTACTAGTGCTAGTAGTACTAGTAATAATAATAATCATTATAATAATAATTATTATTGTAATAATGATAAGAATAATTCACGGTATGGTACGGCACGTTCTTATTTCTGAAAAATAAGCACCGTGCAATTTTGTCCATGCCAACAACTAACGCAAGGCCTAAAGACGCAAACGCACATTGAAGCACCGCAGCGTTGAAATGCAAGTGGCGCTCCAGCAAATCAACACTTTAGTTACGATGTTATTACCCTGCAACTCTGGGAAGCCGTGTAGCATCCCGGAATACCGGTTGGCCGACGTGCGCTGGTGCGTCGGGCAAAGTACGCGTGAGCCGCTGTTTTCACTAAGGCTTGAATGAATGAATGAATGTGTGTGGTTTAGTGGCGCAAGGGCCAGATATGGCCAAAGAGCGCCAAGACAGTGTTAGTGATTTAGCAGTGGAGTGATGAGTTCTGTGAAGAAAGATGTGACTTGGCTGTAAAGGGGCCTAAAAATAGTCGCTGTAAGGTACGTAAAATCTACGTGCTATAACATTATGACGATGACTAATGACGAATACTATGAACATTAAAATCCATCGTAGGAAAATGATGCAAAATAAAAAATATATAGGATGGTAAAATTACTTGGAGCACTGCTGCCTCGTCAGAGCCCTTGAAACACAAGGGCCTAGAGGCATGTGCTATACAAAAGAGCTATCGCAGCGGCATCCTCTGAAGAGAGGACCCGCTACGAACATGTGGGGTTAAAAACATGCAAGACAACATCTCTCAGAAAGCTTAGGACTGCGTTGGCGTCAAATAAAGGTTCTGGGCCGAGTAACTTTACGGGATGTAGGGAGATGTGCTGCCGGTGTGCTAGGGAAAAATGTTTCCTTCTTTCAGATTCGGCTGCCCGACACTCCAGGAGAACGTGAAGGACGGTCAGCCTCTCCCCGCATCTACCACAGGTTGGAGGCTCACTTCCGGTGAGTAGAAAGTTATGCGTGCCAAACGTGTGTCCTATTCTGAGGCGACAGAATAGGACATCTGTTCGCCGTGATTTTGTTACGGAGGGCCAAGAACCTAACTGTGGCTTTATTACGTGTAATTTATTATTTACTTCTGCGTCCCACGTACGTTGCCAGTGGTTTCGCAGTTTTCTTTTCAAGAAAGGCTTCAGGTCTGTGACAGGGACCGAAGCAGTAGGACTAACTGCATGCAATGAAATGGATGTGGCCATCTGGTCCGCTAGTACGTTTCCCTCAATGCCCCTATGTCCAGGCACCCAGCACACAATCACATGTTGGTTAGATATATATGCTTTACACAGTACGGAGTAGAGTTCATTAATTACCGGATTTTTCTGGCTACAGAAAGACATCAAGGCCTTCACAACACTAAGGGAGTCCGTATATATAACTGATTTCTGGAGTTTTGATTTATTTATATGCTTTGCTACCGTCAGCAGTGCGTAAGCCTCAGCCGTAAAGATACTAGTTTCCGGATGCAGTACGTGGGATTCCGAGAAGGATGGACCGACGGCTGCATAGGACACCCCGTCGTGTGTCTTCGATGCGTCTGTGCAGAACTCCGTGCAGGAGTGTTTGTGCTGGAGTTCCCGGAAATGCATTTGGATTGAATCTCTGGAGCGTGTTTTGTAACTTGCATGAAGGATATATCGCATTGTATCAGCTGCCACTCCCAAGGAGGTAGCAGCTTAGCTGGATGCATTGGGCGAAGCTCGAGGATTGGGACACGCATTTCGTCACTAAGCTCCCTCACACGCAGCGAGAAAGGCTGTCTTACGGACGGACGATTATGAAAGAGTGTAGCATATGTCGTATCGTTAATGGTAATAAAACACGGATGCCGAGGATTAGAGTGGACTTTCAAAAAATATGTTTGGCTGATGTAGGTTCTCTGCAGATGAAGTGACCACTCATTTGATTCTGCATATAAGCTTTCAATAGGACTTGTTCTGAAAGCTCCAGTGGCCAGTCGGATTCCTAGATGGTGGACCGCATCTAGCATCTTTAGCGCGCTCGGGGCTGCAGAATGATAGATCACGGCACCGTAGTCCAACCGTGATCGGATGAGGCTCTTGTAAAGATTCATTAAACATTTCCTGTCGCTGCCCCATGTTGTGTGGGATAACACTTTGAGTAAGTTCATTGTTTTTAAGCATTTGACCTTGAGGTAGTTCATGTGTGGAATAAAAGTTAATTTCGAATCAAGTATGATGCCGAAGAACTTGTGTTCTTTGTTCACAGGAATTCGCTGACCATACATTTCGATACTGGGTTCTGCAATGAGCCCGCTCTTTCTTGTGAAAAGCACACAAGAACTTTTGTTGGGGTTAACTTGAAATCCGTTTTCTTCTGCCCATTTGGACACTTTGTTCAAGCCCTGTTGAACTTGCCTCTCACATACAGTAAGGTTGCAGGATTTGAAGCCTATCTGTATGTCGTCTACGTAAACAGAATAAAAAATAGCTGGCGGTAATGAAGCACGAAGGGTGTTCATTTTCACGATGAAGAGAGTGCAGCTAAGTACACCTCCTTGACGTACGCCAGCTTCCTGTATAAAAGGTCGCGACAATACTTTGCCGACTTTCACGCGGAATGTGCGGTTGGACAAATAGCTTTCTATTAGGACGAGCATATTGCCACAGATGCCAATTCCCGACAAGTCTCTCAAGATTCCATAGCGCCACGTAGTGTCGTACGCCTTCTCCATATCAAGGAATACGGATAGGAAATATTGTTTATGTAGAAAGGCGTCGCGAATGTTTCCCTCAATGCGCACAAGGTGATCGGTTGTGGACCGCCCTTCTCTGAAGCCACACTGAAAGGGATCGAGGATATCGTTGAGTTCGAGGAAATCCACAAGTCTGCGGTTAACCATTTTTTCAAAAAGCTTACAAAGACAATTTGTAAGAGCTATCGGAGGGTAACTTGCCGCCAAGGAAGGGTCTTTACCCTACTTAAGAACAGGGACCACAATCGCATCTTTCCATGTGGATGGGAGGTATCCCGTAGCCCAAATAGCGTTGAAAAGCGTGAGTAGTGTAAGTTTGGTGTCAGTGTGTAAGTTTCTGATCATTTCGTACATGACTCTATCAGGTCCCGGTGCAGAGCTTTTGCATGTGGTCAAGGCAGCTCTCAACTCAGCAATACTGAACGGCCAGTTATAAGGTTCATTCTGTCTGGATTTTCGTGTTATTGGCTTACATTCTTCTATTTCTATTTCAAAAAGGATTGCGAATAATGGTTTGAACTCGACACGCTTTCAAAGCGTTCTCCAAGTGAGTCTGCCTGATCTTTAAGTGTTTCACCTTGTGTGTTCACCAAAGGAAGTTAATATGTTTGTCGCCCTTTTATCCTATTAACCCTGTTCCAGACCTTGGCCTCATCTGTATAGGAGTTGATACCAGATAAAAACTTCTGCCAACTCTCTCTTCTGGCCTGTCGGCGGGTTCGCCTGCCTTGGGATTTTACTTTTTTAAAATTGATAAGATTCTCCGCAGTGGGGGAGGCGCGTAGCAACCCCCACGCTTTGTTTTGTTTCTTACGAGCGATCCTACAATCGTCGTTCCACCACGGGACACGCCGTTTGCATGCCAATCCATTTACTTGTGATATACATTTAGTTGCGGCATCTATTATGAAGGCTGTAAAATATTCCACGGCAGCATCAATTCGTAACGAGGACATGTCATCCCATGATATACTAGTTGAGTTTCGGAATTTCTCCCAGTCTGCTGTCTCCATCTTCCACCTAGGAGCCTGTGGTGGATATTCGTCTTCTTTAAGTGTTCCTAATAGTATGGGGAAATGGTCGCTTCCGTAAGGATTATTCGTAACTTCCCATTCGAGTTCAGGCAGTATGGACGGGGAAACTAAGCTCAGATCAATTGAAGAAAAGGTTGTTCGCAAGACAGTAATATCTGGGTTTCTTCTTATTCAGAAGGCACACACCAGAAGAAAAAAGGAACTGTTCAATAAGACGACCTCGCGCATCTATACGAGAGCCTCCGCACAGGGAGCTGTGCGCATTGAAATCGCCAAGAACAACATAAGGTTCTGGCAATTGATCTATAAAGGATTGGAATTCATGTTTCGTTAATTTGTAATGTGGGGGTATGTAAAGAGAGCTAATGGTGAGGAGTTTGTTTAGGAGAACAGCTCGAACCGCCACTGCTTCAAGGGGCGTTTGTAGCTGTAAACGCTGACAGGAGATACTTTTATAAATAAAACTGGCAACACCGCCTGATGATACGACAGCATCATCGCGATCTTTGCGGAACTTGACATACGGTCGGAGAATGTGTGTTTTGGTTTTAGGTGTGTTTCCTGTAAGCACAACACTTTTGGATTGTGTTTATGGTTGAGTTCTTGCACATCATCGAGATTCTTGAGAAGACCTCTGACATTCCATTGGATGATTTGTGTATCCATATTTAAAGAAAAATTTGTGCTGTGTTTATGGAAACGGAGGTGATGCCTTAGGTTACAGAGCTCTTTCCAAGCCCTGTAACGGGAGTTCTGCCCTTTCTGGAGCGTTCGAGGGAGCCTCGCCGTTCCTTAGGCGTTTGTTGCGCCTTGAGGACATGTGTAGTGTCCATTGCCTCTTGTGAGGCGCCGGACACATGCTCTTGCGAGCGAGAAGTTACCAGGGAAGGTCCCGCCTTGGAGGGCAAGACCCCTGCGCCCACCAGCCCGGAGGTCGATGGGGCACCCTGCGGGATTTGGCTGCGCCGGCTGTTGCCAGCGCTGGGAGGGGCCGGAGATGTTGGGGCAGCCTCGGCTGCGCCCACCTTCGGGGTCGATGGTCCCCTCTGCTGTGTTGACGGAGCAGCGCTAGCTGCAACCACCGCGGGAGCAGATGGCGTAACGGCCGACTCACACTGCCTGTGGGTCGGACAGCCGCCGGAGGCCGTTGTGACGCTGCCCCCTTACGCGCCACATCGGCAAAGCTGCTCTTAGTCAGGTATGACACCCGCCTACGTGCCTCTTTGAAAGATATGTTTTCTTTGACTGATTGTCGCAATCTCTTTTTCTCTTTTCCAGGACGGGCAGGACCGCGAGTATGCGGCATGCTCGCCCTCACAGTTCCCACAATGTGGAGTGTTCTGGCACGTTTCGGAAGAATGTTCTTTGTCACTGCACTTGGCACATGTCAGCCGGCCTCGACAGTTCTGTGAACTGTGGCCGAACCTTTGGCACTTAAAACATCTAAGAGGATTGGGCACGTATGGCCTAACACGGAGTTTGATATAACCGGCCTCGATGGACTCGGGGAGGACACTAGAACCGAAAGTGAGTATCAGGTGTTTCGTCTTGATCTCTTTACCATCTCGCCTCGTCTTAATTCGCTTAACATTTATGACATTGTGTTCGCTGAAGCCCTCCAAGAGTTCAGCTTCAGTGAGCTCTAGCACGTCATCGTCCGAGACAAAACCGCGGCTAGTGTTCATGGTACGGTGCGCGGTTACTGTTACTTGGGTCTCCCCAAATGACACAAGTTTCGGCAGTTTCTCGTACTGCTTCTGATCGTGGAGCTCCAAGAGAAGATCACCACTTGTCATTCTCGACGCCTTATATCCTGTTCCAAAAACTTCAGTTAAAGACTTCGAAACAAGGAACGGTGAAATGTTGCGCACTAGTTTGTCTGGGTTTTCCGAGTGAATCACATGGTATCTAGGAAAGTTCTGGACTTGTCGTCCGAAAAACTGAAAGAGGTCTTCGGTGCGCCCTCGTTTGTGAGGGCGATCAGGGAGTTTAGGAAAAGCGTTTTCCATAAGTACAGTAGGGTTTTCGGCCGCGATGCCGACCACCCACCATGGAGCCCAACAGGGGGACGTGACAGGAGTTCCTGCAAGAGGAACCCTGCCAACGCCAGCCGTACATCGCTGCTATAACCAAATACAGCATAACCAAGGCTGGCTAGCTACACAAGGTTAACCCTTGCCGCCGGGACACTAGTGAGGAGAAGTGATGAGAAGACAGGAAAGATGAAAAAGGCGAGAGCGAAAGACGAAGACTAGAGAGGAGGACAGGAAAAGGCGACTGCCGATTTCCCCCGGGTGGGTCAGTCCGGGGGTGCCGTCTACGTGAAGCAGAGGCCAAAGAGGTGTGTTGCCTCCGCCGGGGGGCCTTAAAGGTCCGAACACCCGGCATCGACTCAACCCCCAGGATCCCCCTTTCCCCGGACACGGCTAAGCCGCGCACGGCTACACGCGGGAGGGTCCAACCCTCGTGTGCTCGGGTACGTGGTGTCGCAACACACCAAACGCCTGCTGACGCAGACGCCCCTGCGGGGAGCAAGTAAAGAAAGCATGCTATTTTTTCCGTGTAGCCTTCATGAAATCGCCTTACTGCCACCCTCAAAATAGCTTTATTCGATATAGGATAACCGGACGCTCGCGCTAAGCTGTCAAACGGGCGCTTCAGGCACAGGCTATCGTACATCACGGGTCACAAATCAACTGCATCGCGCTGTTCTCGAGATCGTCCACATTCACGCGCGGTTTGTTGTGCCTGGTGATCCCTCGCAACAAAGTAAGCTTCCCCGCAGATGTGCAACTGTCTCGGGTGCCATTCACGCTTCGTACTTTACTCAAGGCGTTAGCTCAGCGTCACCTGAGAATTACGTGTAAGCAGTCATGCTCCATATCTTCGGCTTTTCAAACGTCCAGAACTGACAGGCGAGACGAACGCCCGCCTAGACTACGACTGGACTGGACCTTGCGCCGACGGTGACGCGTAAACAAAGACACCTCACTTAACCACAACGCCACCCTCCGACAACCGCGTCTCCCTATCGTGACAGATTGACAATCAGGAAGAGGCCACTTATTGATGAAAGGGCCATTGTTCAGAACTACCGGGGAACCGCGTCGACGGCTTGTTCAGTGTTTGCCGCGTGGATGCCTCGTAACTGTTCGGCGTTTGTGAGGGACGAGTGAATTCCCTCGACGAGTGAAAGAAGGAAATAAACAGCACAAAAAGCGGATCTGGACTGCTGTGAGAAAGAGGGAGGCTCGGACATGCCACTACTTTAGCATGTAGTGTGCTCCGAGAGTTGGAGCCGTTTGATGTAATACTCCATCGTGTACATTTGGACACAAACATTTTTCTTGTATATTGAACGTCTCTCGGGACATTTCTTTCTCGCGGCACCCATGACGGCACCATCCATGGAGTCTTCCTCGTCGCACGGACACCCCGACTTCACAATAAAAGTATTTCTGTCTCAGCCACGATGAGATACGCCGTGTGAGGGAGGTCTCGCAGGCTACTGACAATGGGCACAACAGCGCCTCAAGCAAAGGCGTCTCGATGTGTGCTCTGTGTACTACGTAGACAAACGCATGTGGTGCAAACAAAGTAGCATGACTGTCGTTTGCCGTCAAAATAACCGCCAAATACCGCCAATGAACACAAACAGAACGGAACTCTTCGCTTACATTGCTTCCCACAGTGCGTGGGATTTGCATAATCTTTTTCAGTCACTTGTAATCGCAGGGCGGTACTAGTTATTGCAGTGATTTGCGTTTCCACAGAAACAAAACCATCGTTCGCTTACTATCAGTGGGATCATCCACATAGGGTTTTGATCGCGTTATTTTGAAAGGAAAGTTTTTGTCTTCACTGATATGTGTCGATGTTATCGGAAGCATCTCAACATGACGTATAGTACTCCACGCACTTTGAGGGGATATGTATCTATGTGTGTTTGTACCTAACCATTTTCCCACCTACCTGGGTCCCTGAGTACGTGAGTCCCCATACGTGAGCATCGTATCGTGCATCGTGGCGTATCGTAGTGCATCGGGCGAAAAGCGCTGAAGAAGGATCGACATTTGGGCGACTTGGTACTGGTTGAACATCTTGAAGGGGCACCGCAATAAGACAAAGAAAGAAGGCAGGAACACACAGGTCAGCGCTGTCCTGTGTGTTCCTGCCTTCTGTTTTCGTCTTATTGCGCTGCCACTTCAAGAAAAGCGTTGAAGTTGTCTGCTTTCAGTTTTTGAACGCTGCCTTCCTCAAAGCTTCTTTGTGCAGATTGAACAAGGCCGGGTCCCCTTGTTTGGCCGTTGTCAACATGTCGGCTGTTAGCGCAGGCCTTGCTAGCGCTTAGAACATCATCACTCAGCCAACTTGAAGGGGGTCTTCAATGGTTTCGCTGAGGGGTAGGAGGCTCAGCGCGTCGGCGTTTTGCTGCCTGCTTCCGCAGCGTTACGCGAGATCATAGGCATACGCCGGCTTCTTAATGTACAATCGGGTCATACGGAGCGACAGTGCCTGCAGTACCTTCTTGTTGGCCCCAGGATGCCCAAAAGCAGCCTCTGATCAGCGAGAATTATTGCAAGTGCTGCCCGAGACATACTCATGAAATGCGTGGCACCATAGACTATGGCCATACTGTCGCGATCGAGTTCAGCATAATTGCATTCTACAGATGACAGCCTTCAGGAAGCGAAGGCTATCGCTGATTCTCTTACTTGAATGTCACTTTATGACAGAACTGCACCTACACCGTAGGGCGACGCCTCACATGCCAAGAATAATGACAATGCCTGGTCGCTGAGCCTTCTTGCTAGTCACGCAGCAGCTTCTTGCAGGTTTCATACGCTTTCTTGTGGAGCAGCAACCAAGTCAATTACAGCGACAGTAGTTTTTCAGCAGGTTGTAAAGGTCATTGGCCACCATTGCTTGGTGCACCAGGAAACGGTCATAGAATATTAGAAGCCCCAAGAAAGAATCCCAGCTCCTACCTGTTGGTTGGAGAGTGTGCCTCGAGTATGGCCCGCAATTTGTCGCACGCGGGGTGAATGTCTTCCGCATCGATCAGGTGACCTAAAAATTTCACTTCAGGCACCACGAAGCAGCACTTATCCATGCTCAAGCGAAGGTTCGCGCTAGCGAGTTTTTCTAAAGCAACCTCTAGGCGAGCTGGATGTTCCTCACTCGTTGCTGCACTGATCGTCCGATTAGATGCATACGGCGGGGATTCCTTAAAGCTGGGATTTCATGTATTTTTAGGAAATTGCTGGGGCTGCTGCTACACCAATGGGAGTCAATTAACCCTGTAGAGTCATCAAGTCGTGTTAAGAGTGAGAACTTCTGAAGTTTTCCTGCTCGCCTTCAGCTGCTGGCCCACTTGGGTTAGGTATAGGGTGCTGAAAACCTTTCCAACACGTAGTGTATGGAAGACTTCCTACGGTGTTGGCAGCGGGTATGAGGACAATTTTGTCGCCAAGTTTACGGTGAACCGGTAGGCTCTGCAAGGATATAGGCTCCCGTTTTTCTTCCTCACTGCGAACAGTGGTGTGGCCCAGCCTGAGTGTTGCGCATCCTATACGGTAACCTTTTTTTTCAGTTTGTCGAGCTCCCTCTCTTAGGCAGGTTGCAGGGCAAACGGTATAGGTCTGGCTTTCAGAAACTTCGGACTAACATCTGGGTGCAGGGTGACTTTCACCTGTGGCTCACTGTGTCCAGGAATTTCCCCAGAAAAGACCGCTTTATTCTTTTCTGCAGCCGCTCACTCAGGTTTTGTCGCTCGATCGGGTTTTCCTCTGCTGCCTGGTTGGTGCCGAAGTACGCGATCTTGACAGCGGCGAAGCCGTTTTTGCCTTTAGAGGCTGGGACCTGGGCCCTATTCAATCAGTAGAAGCTGGTGCGTTCTGTGGCCATTTGTTGCAGTACGTATCCTCGATGATAAGCATGCACGCTGCTCCCAAATCAACTTCAAATGGTTTGGGCCGGTGGTGGGCAGTAAGATTGACCATGATATTCAGTCGCGTGCCGATTTTGACGACGTTATGTAAGTTGTAATGCGCTGTTGATCCTGGTTGCTTGTGCTGCGTTTCAAGTTGCGTTATCCTTTTTTAGCGTTCGCGTTTTTGTGCTGCTATGGCGGCCCCATCGCTTGCTTGTTCTTCATGATGCAGGCCTTCTCAATGTGGCCGCACTTGTTGCGGAAATTGCACGTAGCTACTGACTCTGGGCTGTATTGCCCATCGCAAAGCTAACACTGTTGTGGCTTAAAAACTGTCTGCACGTTCCTGGTCGCGACGAACTGGGTGAGTGGCCAGCTGGACCGGCTCGATGATTTTGTTCAGATGTATTGCTGCTGTTGGCCAGCGCTTTCGGCGGGAACAGCGATGTCGCATGCCTTTGTGAACGTCAGGTCACTCTCAGCAAGCTGTCTCTATTCCAGGAGATCATCCCGTAGTCCGCACACGACTCGGGCACGCAACATAATGTCCATGTGACACTATCAACATAATTTTATACTTTGGCAGATGATGGCGTTGACGCCATCTGCTGTCCGGTAGCTGGTGGTGTAATATCCATTGTGCGTAGCGTCCCGAAGTCACAGTCAGCGACCAGGGTCTTCAACGACACGACGTAGGTGTTTACCCTCTCTCCCTCTAACTGGTCGCGTCGTTGGTGGCGAGCTCGGCTGAAGACCTCGGATGGCCTCGGGTCATAGTTTTTCTGAAGTGTTGCAACAGTGTCGTTGCAGGCCACTTCAGCTGGCCTGCTTGGCTGCAACAAGGCGTAGACGGTGTCGTACGTCTGCTCAACACACAGCGTCAGCAGGTGTGTCCTCTTCTTGTTGGGGTCGGTGATGCTGTTAACTACGAAGTACATCTGACGGCGTCGAAACCCCGATGTTTATGATGTGCAATTAAATTCCGGTAGTCTGCCCGATACGTGTGTTGCCACCGCGTAGCACAGGTGCAGGTAAACATCAGCTTCAAATTTACTGACTGACGTGACTGTTATATTCATGGTAGCCGTAATAAATGGAGTTCATGGCATGGAACGTAATTTATATCAAAGGGGCACGCACGGAGCGCGGTCCGAAGTCATGAGCTATTCTTTGTCTCTCGGAAGCCACCGACAGGGAGAGAGCCAGGAGCCGGGGAGAGAAGACGTCATTCTCGGCTGGTGCGAGTGAAAAGACGAAGGGTCTCGTACACATTGTAGTCTCGTAGACATATGAATTGTTTATTGGGAAGATGACCACGTAGGTACACGTTAAGAGAGCCTTAAGTTTCGTCAGAGTGAAGGAATTGCAAAATTCTGCTAAACCTTTTATTTGTGCATTATATTTTGGCAATCCGCGACTCCGAAATCATGGGCAATTCTTATGAAACTTCAGCGGTTGAGGTGCATTTTGCACAATGTCTTATGATAGCCGCAAGAAGCGAGCTGAACCATATATATTGGCCTTGCTAAGGAGACACTGACTGGCTACTGAAACGATTATATGCAATATTATACTTTGCCGCAAGAAAAATACTATTGGTATCGTCTGCAACTGGCCTGGCGAATCGGACGATTCAGAAATGAATATATTTTGCGTTTTTTTGAGCCAGAATAGATAAAATATTCAGAACGCTCAATCTCACGATGAGAGATATTGACACGTGTACGTATTTATCATATTCTGGGCAACTGCATTTCACCCGCTATCAACTTAATGTGATCCCTCAATGCGAGACGCACCTGCTTGATTTAGAAGTTACTCGAATATGACCATTGATTCTATCTGCTGTGTATGTTCTCCAGAACCTACTATAATCAGGCTGCATGCGCGACAAGGATCGCACAGTATGTTTTGAAACGTACGCAGGCACTAGCGATTAGCGTGGAAGTTTCGACGAGTCATATACGAAAACCGACGCGCTTCACCCGCAGAAAAATTTTCGAAGATCGCCGACTGCACTTGCCGCTATCATTCTGCTTGACTGTCAATTATTTTTCCAGGTACAAGTTCGCCCAATAATAAACTAGTTTCGTGATTCATAGTTTTGCTACTGCGTTCTTCATCGTCACGACAACGCGGACAATCACCGGTGTACTTGTTTACATTTTTCTCCGATGACCGATTTTCATCGGCTAACAAATACTAAACGTAATCCCACGGAGAAGTACTCACCGGCATGCACTGGAGGTTTCTCTAGCATTGTCGACAGTTTTATCCGTTTTTCGCTGTCACCGAACGTTGTGTAATGTGAACGTATGCACCAAGCGAATTTTTTACTACTTCCTAGTAGGCACGCGGGCATTAGCGATTAAGCTGGAATGTTTGACGAGCCATGTAATGAAGTCAACACGCCTGACCCGCTGATCATATTTCCACGATGGGCGACTGTTCTCGCCGCTATCGTGGAACTTCGAGTGCCACTTGTTTTGCTTGGCGCAGCCTCGCCGAATTGAGAGTTAAAGGCAACCTGCAACGAAATTTCACTTGGACGCAATTCACTATAAATGCCTCTAACCTATAATCTCACAGCAATCTTGGCAAAGCCGCAGGTTTGGTAATTGCCAAATTTTCTTATTAGCTGCTATTAAACAGCGTCTATGCAGACGACACGTGCACCCGACGGCAAAGCGGTAGCGATGCGGCTATGACGAATATTAAAAGTCGTAACCAACTGTTCATCTCTCAGTTGCGCCAGGTTGCGGCTAGGCATCCGAATACGTACTCCAACACAAGCAACGGCTGTACTGTACACATACTGAGTAGAGGAACACCGAACACATCTTTATTATCCTAGCCCCTCAGACGCGAAAGCGTGCACCGCGGCGCAGCAGGAAAGTGCGACACGGACGAGCCAACGCGCTCAAAGCATGTACGCTGGAGTTGACGAAGTTGCACAATCTACATTTGAACAGCACAGTCCCTCACGGACCAAGATTTGCTTGGCAGACGGTTTCTCGGGGTGACTGTACGTGCTATATGCAGCGATGGCGTACGAAAACCTAAGGTAACGTTTAAAGGTAAATTGTTATCCGATATTCTCGAGCGATCATTTCCGCTGGTGCACCCTCTTCAAGATATTTCGTGCGTCTCTACATCGGACGCGTCGAAGCAGACAAACGAAATCATTTTTGTCACAGCGCCGGAAAGAAGCAGGAACCGCATGCTGCAATCGTAACCAAAGGAGATCGCGACGCCGCGGCTATGGTGTAGATGCGGCGGTAAATTATGTAGGAACGCAATGCCGCCAGAGCGAAATGGCAGAAGCTTTATCGCTGCCACATTCCGGCCTGTCTGGCCGTGAGTTTACACCAAGAAGGTTACATACTAAAACTTCTGGAGTGGAGGTGGCTCGCCGAAAGGGAAGCTGGTCGGGGCTATCTTGCTCGTGGCCAAGAGCCCGCGCCGCCGTGGTTAGTCGTCGTAGCAGAGCGCGATCGGTGCTTTTGCGTTGCTGTTCTAATGGTATTGAACGATAGTGGCATGCTTTCCTAGAGTATTGCTGCAGCTCAGTAGAACATGCATGATGAGATCGTGTGTTGCTTTCGGCTGTAGAAATTGGCTTAAAAAGACGCGGGGAATAAGATCTCACCTTGAGGTACACTTCTCTCTTTGCTTACGGCCGCCTGTATGGTTTGCATGTCCTTCTCTCAATAGCCTTTGAAAAAGTTCATGTACATGATATACTAGATTACGCGTTTCTCGATATTCAATTTACGCCTTAAGTCCTCTTTGGTGCGTCGCTGCGCGTGGTTGGGCTGGGATATCACCGATAGTCTTCAGCGCGCTCGAGTTGTGCTCTGATACGCGTGCGGTCCCATTTTAAATACCGCAGTGCTTCTGCTTGCAATATGACTGTGGCAAAGGGTGCTTATGTACCGAGCATTAGGTGCTAGTAAGGAAGTGTAGATACGCTTTAAATTTCGAGTTTATTCACGTTATTCCTGAGACAACAGTGACGAGACAATGAAAAGGCCTCCGAATACAGCAGGCACAATGCCTTGACGTGAGAGCAGTGCAGATAACGTGCGCATTATCGGTCATGGAAGTCCTAATTTTGCTATTCAGACAGCGTGATTCGGAGTGTGAACCTCAGCTGCCAGAGTGCGAGCTTTTAGATAATTACATGTACTAGGTCTCAAGGAAGATTGCAGAGTACTACCTCAGGATTAGGGTACACCATATGACAAGGAAACTAATCAAACAAATTGTAAAGAAAGATTCCGAACACTATTTTCCCATATTATAATGCTCAAAGAATTAATGCTCACGATGGACCAGAAGTGGAAACTGTAGTTTAGAAAATCTGTGTATTTAGGTAACACCAATTGACATCTTCAACACTTTTCAGCTAGTCTGTGTGTCTCGTATAGCATCTCTCTATTATATATCTTATCTGCCAGACCATATAGAGCTCGATTTGTGTAATATCTGTTCTCAAGGCAAAAAGTGAGTGGCATCAGTTTTTTCAGTGCATGAAAATAGGATGTTACCTCGCCAATTCCCAGTGAGTATCGAGGGTGCAACGCCTGGCTTCAGCATATGACTATCTAACCTTCCAGGATCTATAATGTTTAGGTCCCTTCTCTTCTAGACAACCTCGACAATGTTGTGCAGTAGAATAATTAACATGTGTGGTATTTCTTGTTAATTTTCTTTTTCGACGAAACGAACGAGCCGAGTAAAAAGGCTTTTCGCATTGCTGGGCCCTTGTTACACGTGCATAGTTGGCACGGTACACAAAGTTCTACATGAAACAAAGCAAACACATAAAACGTAAAAATACAGCAAAACAACAAAAGCAGTGGTATGATAGTTACAATAAAACACAATGTATTGAAAACGTTATCTAATAAATATGGTATACAATTTTGTTCAACACCGCAAACAAAAAATGTTGTATTTGCTATATGTACCGAAAAAGAAACGAATTAGGAATCTTTCATGCACACAAAAATAAGTGTATTATCATATATCAAAGCAAATAAATTGTCTTATTGGAAGTAAAATAACTAGGTAAGGTAAACAAAATATTTGCAATTTTTAATCGGAGAAACGAAAGAGCACTCGAGTGCCACGCGTATTCGACGGCCGCCAATATGCTGGGCCCGCCCTCTATGGCTCCCTGTAATATGGCCGCCGGTGGCTTCACTCGCTCCCGTGAGCGGCCACAGCGGCTACCACTGCAGAAGGCTTAGTATCTAAAGACCTTCGTTTACGCACATTTAGCATCGAGCCCCTCTAGTTTGGACGGGTCAAGCCTCAGCTATTCATCATCCTTTACTACAAATGGCAGTAGTTCGTTAGGTCTAAAGCCCTTCAATTATTACAAGATGCGCTATCTCAGCCACCCTCGCCGAGTTCCGCGCTCGTGAAAGGGCGCGCTCTTCGCGCCCTTTCACCCTTCGATAGTGGCGCCCCCCTGTCCGATGCAGCGCAGCAGACGACACCAGCTCTTCATGCGAGCGGGATGACAAGTTTTAACGCTGGAGCTGTTTAAGCTTTAATTCGAGCCGTGCCCGTCGACCGCTCAAAGTTCAGCTCAGCTATGCAAAGGGAAGTGGAGAGGAAGAAAGGCTAGGCGAGAAATTGAGAGGCAGCAACTAAGGGAGCACGCCGCAGCGCAGCTGTTTGGGTGGGAAGGCGCGTCGTGGGGAATTGGCTGCGCCTAACGATTACCTATGCTCTGATGTGCACGTGCACTTCTCGTTGAGATGCGGTATGATGGTGGTGGTGAAAAACTTTTAGTGGTCGTACAAAAAGTACAAGCAGGTATACTCGGGACGACCGTGAAGGAGCTGCCCCTAACAAAGTGTAGGTGGAGTCCCTATTGCGGCACCCCAGTGGCTATAGCCGCCGCTTGAGCGCGATGAACTAGGTCTCTTGGGCCCGTACGTGTGAGGAGGCAAGCAGGGCAGCCTCCCAGTCCGGGGTCCGAGGACTTCTCCGTACAGTGCGGGCAAGTTCCGGTAAACGCGGGACCAACATGTTTGACAGCCACCGGGCACAACGTAGTGTTGGTAAAGAGGAGAAGCAGGAGGCACTCCTCCTTTTGAGGACTCTACACGGGCAGGGGTAGATTTCGTGGACATGTTGATAATAGGCTGTAATTTCTGTAAACGAGTAGATCGGGTTGGGGTCGCAGGGGTCGGAGAGGAAAGGAGCCCGTTGAGAAACCACGCGGGGGGCAGCATCCGCTGCCTCATTTCGCTCCACTCACATGTGAGCAGGAGCCTATACGACGTATGGGGTTGGGGGTCCCCGGTTCGGCAGTTAGATTGAAGGACACGATAGGCCAGGAATAGAATCTGACCCTGTTCGTACTTCCGGCAGGCCCCTCGCCAGTAGGTTTTGATAGTTTGAGAGCGAGAATTCGATGCAGCCAACGCGATGGCGCCGTGCTCCTCATATGTTGTGTCCCTGGCGCGCAGCCAAGGCCCTTAACTGTTTTGCCTTCAAGGACCACCGCGGCGTAAACCAATCCCCATGGTGTGGTCCGTAGGCGTCCACGTAGAAAACGCCGATTTAGGTGCCGTAATGGCATACCCGAGCCTGCGCAAGAGTCAGACGTCTACCATCATGGTATGTGCATGTTTCATGTTCTGGGAAAAAGGGCGCACGTGCAGGTCATAGTGCCATTCTTGTGGCGTACGCACGCTCTGTTCCACCTGCCTGAGAGGTTAAAGGTGTAGCCGGGAAAGGAGGCGGCGATCCCAGAATCTCTCAGCAAGAGATGTTATTTCTTTTGTAAGATGAGCTTTCTTGAGCTCCAGATACGTATTCACCATCCCCAGTTCCCAAACGCACTGGTTAGACGTGCGGACCGGATGATCAGGGGCCCACTTAACTATCTTTCGGAGGATGACCTCAAGGGTGTCCTCCTCATGCTTGTGGAGATAGAGGTATTTAGTCGAGTACAAGGTGCGACTACTAACAAATGCATTGACCAACCGCAAGGCATCTTCGCATCTGAAACCCCTGCGCTTATGGAAAGCCGGCGGACCATGTGGCGCACCTGGTCCCCCATATTCTGCAGGTTCCCTATGTTGTGTAGGAGAGGCAGTGTTGGTTGATGAAAAGTCCGAGGACTCGAATCGCAGATTGCTCAGGGATTGGACAATGTTCTAGAGTGAGCACTTTTAGATGTGCATTTCGGCGAGGGGCGGAGGTTCACGAGTTCAGACTTTTCGGGGGAGCATTTATTTTAAGTAATTTTATTTCATGAGTGACGTTGTGGAATGCTCCCTTAAGGTCCAAAGCCAGGACCACCTTGTCATAATGAGGGCAGGGAATGGGATCTATGACTTCCCGATTACGTTGGAGGAGGACATCTTGTGCGGATTTGTATCAGCGAAACGCGAACATGGTCGGCAAATGCTTTTTGGTCTTCCATGAAAGTAAACAACTGGTCCCGCACCATTGTCTCCATTAATTTGCCCACGGAAGAGATGAGATGGGGTGGAGGTTGTCCGTATTCCCGCCTTTGCCAGGTTTAGGAATATAGCTGACAAGTGCTGTGATCCAATAGATATGGAGGGTCACTTCTCCCAGCCAGATAGAATTGAAGTGTGCCAATAGTAAATTGCAAGTCCAGTCGGGCAGGTTTGCCAGCAGCTTGAATGATTTTGTCCCGTCGGGCTGCAGTGCCACGTTTCATTTTGGCCACGGCTACCTTCAGATCGTGAAGCTGGAAAGGTTCATCCAGCTAGGCATTTTCAAAGACAGAATATGGGTACGCCGGCCCTCGGGCATCCTGGGTAGTGCACAGGTATTGGTCCCTCAGCTTATACACTAGCTGAGTTGTGTTACCCGCAATCCCATGCATGGCGCGCTACAAATGTTTCTGCGTTTCACTGCGGGTTTGTGTGGGGTCCATGAGGGCGCTAGAGACGCCATGTGTTTCAGCTGGATATTTGTTGCGCAGCCGTATCGCAGCGGCTAACCCAGTGAGAATCAGCGAGCTGAGCCGCATACTCTACCGCCTTCTGGGTAAGCTCTGCTATGCGAGACTCTGCTATGCTTCCTATTCTGTTTCTTATGACGCCAGCGGTAGACGAGGCTGTGCTGGGCTTCCCAAAGGTGGAGGAGGAGGTTAACCACATCCGAGATGGCCTATGAGAGCTGAATCTGTGTTTCCCTTAAACACAAGCTAGCAACCAAGTGCTGGGAACAGGCCTCGTAGCCTTGCATGTGTATGGGAACAGTGTCCTGCCAATTTTGCCTGAGTTTCGTCCAATCTGGGATGCGGGCTTGTGTGATGGGTCCTGCCATGGGGCGCGTGCGAATGCTTGTGTTGATGAGGCAGTGGTTGCGGCTGAGTGTTTCCCCAGTATTGACCCAGTCGGCGAACTGAATTTTGTGGGTAAATGTCAAGTCTGGACATGCGTCCTTGGTCACGGAGTTGCCAATCTGATTTGGGTGGACAGGGTCAGTATAAAGAGTGAGGCCTAGCGTGGACGTAAGCTCGGATAACTTGCGGCCACGCTTCTTGTTACTGCGATAGCCCCAGACCAGACTGGGGGCGTTGAAGTCGCGCACTATGAGGAGGGAGTCCCGGCCCGCAACTCTCAGTGCACGACTGAAGAGGCCCGTGAATGAGACATCTTGGAGTTTGGGGGAACAGTACACGTTGAGGATATGAATGTGTGAGGAACTCCGCATTGGAGGCGGAGGGGTAGGTAGGAGGAGAGGGTGAGTTGGACAGTTGAGCCCCAGGGATCGCAGTTTAACGCGGAGAGGCTCAGTGTGCTTGTGGATTTCCACAGCAATAAGAATAGCAGAGGCAGGGGGAAATGAACAAGGGGAGGCTGCCCCTCCCTGACCACTCACCTGTTTGCCCTGTTTCACTGTGTTCGCCCAGACTCCGGCTTCGGCATCGTGGCGCTGCTGTTGCTGCTGGCCACGGTTCCCCTTGCCGCTGTGTGGTGCCGGTTGCTAAGCCGCCTGGCCCTTGGCGTCACCTCAACGTGGTGGCGACTGATGCTTTGTGACGTCGACTTCTCGTGGTCCGCCACGCCAGAATGTCTTATGATGACCTGTTTTGTTCCCCGACTCAGGGAGGCCGCTCTGTTGAGGGGCGGCCATCTCGGATTGTATGTACTAGACTGTACTTTTGTACGACTTCATGGCGTGGCTTCATCCACAGAACGCGCACTTTGGATTGCACACGTGAGGGGTCCCCACCCCCTCCACTAGTTCAGCCTGCAGTCCACACAGGCCGCACTTTGCACTGCCTGGGTAGCAACACAAATCGGCCCGGTGTCTAACGGTGCCGCACGGTCTGCAGGCCGGGATGGCGCGGTAATTGTGTTGAACGAACGTGATATCGGAGTTGTAATTAATTTAGCGAGGTTTGACTCGGCCGGCAAAGGTCAATCGAGCCTTGTTCGCCGAATTCGCGGATATCCAAGAGCTCGCCTGCACTCCACTGCAGAGCCTGGCGTAGGGTGTCGGTCGCTCGTGTTGGGCGACCGTGACAACGTCGTAGCAGACGCCCTCGGTATGTTGCTTCAGGTGGCCGTGCATGGACATCTGGCTTTGTCGGTTTGTAGCTTAAAGTCGCCAAGCAACTCCGAGGAGTGTGACGAAGGCGGCGCCTAGCCCGCAACGTTGAAAGAAGTCTCCAAGCACCACTAGCTCACGAGTCTTGATGATGACGAAGTCGTCGGGGCGTGGTAGAGGTAGACGCTTAGGCTTCCACGTCGTTGTAGGCTTGATGCGTTTCGCGCCTGGTCCTAGTACCCAGAGCGTGGCGGATCCTGTCTGGGTTGAAGTCGTCTTGCCGGGGGGCGGGGCCGATGGAGCTGCCATCGTAGCTTTGCGCTAAAGCGAAATATTTCTTCATTGCGGATGAAGTCCGCAGCCGCAGATTGCTGTCCCTCGGTGGCCGGGATCGTCGCCCACTCTATGGCGTCGGGATCGAAGCCGCGTTGAGCAGAGAGATCTGCCATCTTGTAAGCTAAGCGGTCCGCTCTCACTGGCGCCCCGGCGTGGCCGTGAGGCTTCGCGTCGGCGCCGCGAGGCCCTAACGGAAAATCGCTATAAGTTTGCCAAATATGGGTACACTTTGTTGAGGTTGATGTCCTCGTGTGCGGGACAGCTTTAGGAGTCCTATGAAAGAAAAATTGATGGGGTTCCGCGAAATTGACCGTGGCTCTCGTCTATAATTGACTGAGGCGATGCACCGCGCCACGCAAGCGGCCAACCCCAATCGCGTTCCTTGAGAGACGGGGCGTGCGCTAGGGGGATCAGTGGGCGATGCACCGATAAGATATGCATACTCATGAAAGCGCTCTCTCCCGAAGAAGTGAAGTGATGGCGAAGGAGGAGGAGGAGGTGGAGTAAGGGGGAGGAAGCTCCAATGAGAGGCCGGGCATGGCGCAAGGAGGAGAGGCGATGGACAGGTTTCAGTGCGGCCCGCCGTTTCGAAAGATGGAATCCGCGCTTCTCGAGCGCCTGTGGGAACTTGCACGACAATGCGTCCAAGGAATCGGCAGTGGCGCCGACGGCCACCTCCTCCGCCATCGCTGCTTCGGCAACATGGCGGCGGCTGCTGCTGCCTCAGCGACACAGCTAGTTGCAGACGCCGCAACCTACCGCTGCAACCAGCTTAAACGTTCACGTCCGCCATCCCGTATGTCCTCTAAATGTAGTTCACAGTGGGTGCTACTCGATTTGTCGTCCCAGACTGCCTCAAAACTGTCTGAGTAGCTGCATACACCAATGCTCATTAGCTATTTCTAGCGCTTTCTTGGCCGTCACTGCCACTTCACAATATTGCACTACCGGGCCGACCCGCAGCGGAGGCGAAACAGGCTTTAAGCACTCCCCATACCTAGGCCGATACCAAAGATAGTGCATTACCGGGCCGACCCACGGCACAGGTGAAGCAGGCTTTAAGCACTCCGCATAAGTGGGCCGATCCCTAAGATAGTGCAATACTCGGCCGAACCGTGGCGGAGGTGCAGTTCGCCATTAAGGGGCCTACATACGGAGTTGCGCTGGTCCTCCTCCGTCACAGCGTGGAAGGCCACTGAATATTTTTTACTTGGCTTTTGCTTTAGCTCTTATTTGCTGTTGCCTTGAAATTACATCTGAGAGCAGTATTTCAAAGATGGCTAGAATAAAAGCCGTACAGACGCAATTTTAGGAGAAAAAAGAAACCTGTGAGAGATGTATGCGGTGGAGTCGCAACAGGGATGGCGTGGGAGCACACGTTCGCGTCTCGGTACGGGTTTTCGCTGAGTGAGATTTGTCAATCGTCGCAAGTATCTGTGAACCACGGCTGCCTCAAAGTGTTCAGCAGAAATAGAAGCAACAAGTATGTTTTGAATACCAGCGACACTAGCTGCTAAGTTATACAGCTAGATCGTTAACGCGAAGGAAATCGGTGACTGCAGCCACATCAGCCATTCACCCATGTGGCTAGAGCCTTGAGCCTTATAATAAAGATTAAAATTTATTACGTTTACACTGCCTGTGCGCTCTGGCTGACAACTTTAGCGCGCGCTGGGTACCGCTACCGGCCTCAGCTGCTTTTTGAAGGAGCGGACGACATCCGCGGTAACATCACGCGGTCTGAAAGCTAGAGAATAAATACCTCGCAAAAACTGTGTTATTTGGGAACCTCTTACTTACCTCACATAGAGGCACGGATAGCAGTCCACTGATGTTTTCGCGACCGACCCAATGTATCCATACCTGTCTTCACTTAACATCATGCTTCCCAGACGACAGCGCCAAAAGCGTTCTTCATTCATCAGAGGGATTACGGCAACCATAGGCGAAGCCATTCATGATGAAGAGTAGAAACAGTGCGAAGGAAGCGCGCGGTTCTTAAAGACGCGCTCACGACGGAAGGTGCCGTCACCATATAAACCACATACTACGTACACTAAGGCGCGTATTCAATCACTGCATTGCAAATGAAAGCGCGCGCTTTCTTCTGGAATGAAAATAACTACAAAATGGCAAAGCACGCGCTCTTACGTGACAGCGGTTTGGGGGCGCCGTCTAGATGTGTCATCGGCTCATAGCCTTGTTCGTGCTGTGTATTATCGGCGCTGTGTTTGAGCTGAAGCGATACAGAGCACGAAGCTCACTTCACTCGCTGCTGCTACCGCGCTTGCTCACGCCAGCATTTCGACAGCGTGTGCTCATATCTGTGGTGCGCACTGACACCATGCTTGTTAATTTAGTTCGCAAGCGAATGTTTACAAGTTGATACGGCCGACAAACGTGCTATCCTTATTTTTTATGGTTGTCTGCTAACTTGGTATCAAAATTCATGCAATGCCTTTATGGCGAAACTGCGACTTTCTTTCCCTCTTGGCCGGCGCCACCACTGCCGTGCAAGAAGGCGACCTTTCTGGATTTTTATTCAGATAACAATTGCATGGACACACCAGGCGCATTTATAGCGTCGCCGTCGTCTTGAGGTTCTGTGTAAAATCCAATGTCAATAAAATCGTCGGCGCGCGCTGTAAGCTCCATGTCACAGTGAAAGCGTGCGAGGGTGAGCCGGCGAACCCGGCTCAATCTAGCCCGCGCTAAGGAAGAAAGCGGGGAGCAAACGCGCAGTCTTCTGTCGCGTGAAAGACAGTAAGGGATGGGAGAGAGGGAGTGTGGGCAGCATTGTGCTCCGGCTGCAACTCTGCGTTTAGCAACTGGCCGCAAGGGCAACTGGCGATCGCGGCTCAATCGCGCGCCCCATAGATGAGGAAAGCGGAGAGGCAGCGCGGCAGGGAGGGGGGAGGCTTCGACTCCGCCAACAAGTGCGTACTTGAAAGGGATCTGCAGAAGGCTCATACTTTTGCGCGCGCGGTTTTCTAGCCTCCTTTGCTTTGATGTGACAGACCGCAGGAAGGTCACTTCGCTCGCTGCTTCTGCCGCGCTCACTCAGACCAGCTTTTAGACAGCGACTATATGCGCTTACCGAGTGCGATTTCCGATATTTCACTGCTTTCGCCTAAGCACCGGCTTCCGCATCCTGGCGCTGCTGTTGCTGCTTGCCGCAGTTGCCCTTGTCCTCGGGTGGTGGGGGTTGCCGCTTGTTATTTAGTCAGTGCTTGTTAATTCCGCCAGTAAGCGAATGTTTCCAAGTTTATATGGTCGTTAAATCTGCTAGCCTTACTTCGGATAGCTGTCCACTCATTTTCTATCGCAATGGATGCATGGCTTTTCCGTCAAAACAGTAACTTTTTTCTTTGATCCGCTCGGCCGGCGCTGCCGCTGCCGGGAATGCGAGGACATGCTTTAACGCCAGCAGCGCGACGCGCTCGCTTGGTTACGAGGAGGGACAACGCCAATGCTTGCCACAGGAACGAGTGCCTAAAAGCTGCGCTCACAGGGACTCGTTGCGATGAGAAACGAGGTTGGCGTTGCATCGCGTGGTGCTCGTGGTGTGTGGTGCGTTGCATCGGATCCGTCAGTTATTGACGAGAACCACGGTAAGTTCTGTGGAACCTCATCAATTTTGCTTCCATCGGACTTCTAAAGCAACCCGGCACCCGAGGACGCCAATCTCATCCAGTTGGGCTCATCTTAGTCAAATTTAGAGCGATGTTTCGTTCCGGCCTCGCGCCGCCAACGCTAATGCCAAAGCCTAATGGCTGCGCCGGCGCGCTGGCGAGTGACGATTGCTCAGCTTGCAAGGTGGCGGATCTCTCTGCTCAACGCGGTTAAAATCCCGACGCGATGGCGTGAGTGGCAATCACGGCTCCCGAGGGACAGCGATATGCGGCTGCGGACTCCATTCGAAAAAAAAAAAAAAATAACTCGCGCTTCGTTGAGCGCAGCTCCCAGCGAGAGGGTACGATGCCGACCCCATCGGACCCGCCCGCCGGCAAGTCAACTTCAACCCAGACAGCGTCCTCCTTGCGTGTGGCACAAGGATACAGCACGAAGCGCACCAAACCTACAACGACGTGGAAGCCTAAGGCTCTGCCTCGACAACACCCACAGGACTTCGTCGCCATCACAAGCCTCTTGAGCCAGTTGCGCTCTGAGACTTATTTCAAGGTGGCGCTCTCAACGCCGCCTTCATCACTCTCCTCGGAGTACAAAAGGGGGCGACGCTCATGCTTCTCTCACCGAAGCACAACCTTATCGTCGCTAGCATCCGGGAAACTTCGAGCTACAAATGACAAAGGCAAGATGGTGGACCACGGGCAACCGGAAGCAACATGGCGAGGACGTCTGCTACCGCGTGGTCACGGTCGCCAACCATGAGACGACCGACACCTTACGCCAGGCTCGGCAGTGGCGGGCTGGTGTACTCTTGGATACCGGCAAATTCGGCAAGTCGAACAAGGCTCGACTGACCTTTGCCGGCAAGCCAAGCCTCGCTACAATAATTACACTCGAAAATCGCCTTCGTTCAACCCTATTACCGGAACATCCAGGCCCTCGGAGTGGGTCGCACCTTTGGACACCGGGCTGACTCGTGTCCCGATAGAGCAAGTACAAAGTGCGGGCTGTGTGGACAGCAGGCTGAGCTAGTCGAGAGGATGGGCGGGCCCTCACGAGTGCGACCCAAAGTTCGCGGCCTGTGGAAGAAGCCACGCCACGAACTCGCGCGAATGCTCAGCCAAGTACAGATTACCCAAGATGGCCGCCGCTGAGCACAGCGGCTTTCCCGAAGTCGGGGAAGAAGGCACGTATTCACGTGGCGTTCTCGCCCGGCGGATCACGCCAAGTCGACATTACAACACAGCAGGCGGCACCACGTGGAGGTGACGTCAAGGGCCAAGCAGCGCAGCAACCGCCACCACACGAAGACAAGGGGAACGGCGGCCAGCAGCAACAGCAGCGCCACGGTGCGGAAGCGGGGGCCAAGGCGAAAGCAGTGAAATAGGGCAAACAGGTGAGAGGTTCGGGTGGGGCAAGCTCCCCTGTCCAATTCACTTCTCCCTCTCCTATTCTTCTGGTCATATCTATAGGACGCGTTCAAGTTGAAGTAAGTGCGAAGGAAAGTCCTCTGAAAAGATAACGATGTCGTCCAGATGAGGCCGCTCAAGATGTTGTCCATCATTCTTTCAAATGTCGCAGGCGCGTTACTCAGGCCAAGTGGCATCAAGGTAAATTCATTTAAGCTGTCAGGAGTGGTAAAGACAGTTTTTAGACTGGTCTGCCTGAGCCAGTGGCACTTGCTCGTACGCGGATCGTAAGTCTGAAGACCAGAAGCGTCCTTCCTGGTGATCCTATCGAGTCGCCTGTAGTCCACGCAAAAGCGAATTGTGCCATATTTCATTTTGACCAGCACTACAGGAGAAGCCAAGGGACTGTGCCAAGGTTGTCTGACGCCGCGTTGGAGCATGTCTCCAACTTGCTCAGCGAAGATGCTACGCTCTGTGGCGGAGAGAAGATACTCCATGTGGCGTAAAGGGGCATGGTTGTCGGTGTCGATGTGATTGACAACAGTGGAAGTACGGCCTAAGCGAGATTGTTGTAGGTGGAATGACGTGCGAAAGCGCTCAAGGAGATCGACGATCTGGGCGTGCTGACCTGGAGTGAGGTTGGGATCGCCGGGAGAATGTTGGGTCGCATGGCGGCGTGGGAGGAGAAACATGAAGGGCCAGAGCGTCAACCGGAGGAGAAGCCGGGTCGTCAGGCACTCCGTGAAGCAAGCTTGGTTAGATTTCGTCAGCGTAACCGAGACACGCATCGTGGAGCAGGCTAGCGGGGCAAGGAAACAGGTTGGATACATAAAGTGCGCTGGAACCCTGTCGAATGGCTAGAAGGGTAAAAGCAAGCAAGAAGGGATGACGGCGAGCAACAAGCTTAGACGGCGTGAAATGAACTGTGGAGTCGGAAAACCCAACGCAGGAAACGGGTACAAGTGCGACAGAGTATGGAGGAATCTCGGCTTGGGCGATGACGAATGCACGACTGGAAGCGCCATCAGTATCTTGAAAAACGTTGTTGCCGAATGGAGAGAGCGCCAGTTCAGTACGGAAACAATCTATAACACATGATAAGAGGACAGAAAGACCCATCCTAAAATGATGGCATGGGAGCAGCGAGACAGAATAACGAACTCAACATGGTATAAAGTGCCGCTTATAAAAACACGCACGGTACACTTCCCTAAGGGTTCAATCGGCGCAGCACTTGTACGTAATGATATGGCAGAATATGGCGTCACGACTTTTCTAAGGTTAGAACGAAGCTCGTCCTAAATCACTGATAATGCTGCTCCCGTGTCTACAAGCACATGAACGGCAATGTCTTCTGCATAAACTTCATGTACAGTCGCGGACAGAATATTACGGACCATGAAATCTAAGAAAAACTGAATATCTCCGCAACCTGACGACGCAATATGGCATTTGCATTTTGGACCCCGACTAGAATATGCTAACAACGTTGTCGTGGGCAGTTTTACTGGTTACTGCTACAGGCTGCTCGGGAATTGAACGTCCTCGGAGATCCCGTGGTCCATTTTATTCTGTCCGCGACTGTACGTTCGCAGGATATAAATAAGGTCTTGAGGGGTTCGTTGAGATCGCAGTTCTTGCCTCTGGAACTGCGGTCCTTAATTTTTATTTTCGTATAGCTTCAGGAAGACGGATAAGTGGCGACAGAGAACGCCGACGTGCAGACGGAGACAAGCGGTATTGATGGTTCGGGAAGCAGGAGGCGAGGCTTCGAACGGCTGAGCGGCAGTAGCGGAACGGGACGGAGAGTTGAAACCATTGCTTTGTGCCCTCAGAGAATCAGGAGACTACCGCCCACGCTGGTGGCAGAGCCGTGCTACATGCCCAGGTAGGCCGCGCGAATAACAGATAGGCAGTGTAAGTATGCGCACTGTCATGTTAACACGTGCCCTTACGGTACGAAGTGCGCATGCTCATATTTGTATCTGTCCCTATATATGCAGCCCCTTGTCTGATAATAAACACACTTTGTTCCCTGCCTCCCGACCGTTCACATGATGTCAGATGTGGGGCGGCGACGCGTATCGCAAGCCGCGTTCACCGCTGTTCTTCCCCGCCCCCTCGTCCAGCTGCACCCCTAGTACACTCCAGAGAAAGAAGTATGGCATCGGCGCTTCTACCACCGCCAAAGCCACTGGAAAGTACCGGTGACGCTTACCAGAACTGGATCATCAGGAAAAGTGAGTTCATCTTCTACGGCGACCGGACTAAGGAAGCAGCCTAAATAAGTTCAGGCAGCAACACTTCTTTTGACAGTTGGTGAAGGAGCAAGGTGGGTGTTCTGTACCTTCAAGTTCGCAAATGAGGACGAAAAGCAAGATTTCGATAAGCTCATTGAAAAATTCGAGGCCCACTACAAACCAGCGAAGAATTTAACGTTCAACGAGTTTCGTTTTGGCTCCCGAGATCAACGTGAGGGCGAATCTTTTAACGAGTGGCTGATCGATATCCGAACTCTTGCTCGCTTGTGTGAATTCGGAGAACTAGAGGACAGATCACTGCGCAGTCGAATAATTCTAGGTGTTAGAGACAAGGACCTGCAGCAGAAACTTCTGTCTGAAAATCCGTCGTATGCCAAAACAGTGGAAATATGCCGAGCAAGGGAACAAGCGAAGGAGCGCATTAACGAGATCAGGGAGACAGAAGTAAGCGCAACCGATGAGGCCACCGTACATGCTGTGAAATCAAAAGCAAGCCTCGGAATTTGCTCAAACTGCTCTTACACACACGGAAAAGCAAAATGCCCTGCGCAAGGCAAGCGCTGTAACAAGTGTGGCGGCCGAAACCACTTCGCGCGGGCGTGTCGTCAACCAGAAGAGAGACCGAGGGGCCAAGCATGTAAGATAAAACAGGTGGAAATGGCAGAGGGCGAGGGCTATTTTCTTCAAACCTCGAATTCAATGCAATTAATGGCCACGACCGCTGGTCAGCGACTGTCGACATCGCAGGTTTCGCCATACGCTGCAAAACTGATACCGGAGCCAACTGCTGCGCCATGCCCGAAGTGACACTCAAAAACATAACTATGAAGCCAGCACAAGACTGCTGCTCTACGCTACGGTCGTTTTTCGGGCACATAGAAAAGGCGACATAGAAGATCGAGCTTCAGGTCGCCAGTACAACGCAGTCTACCACGGCGCTATTCTTTATCGTGAAACAAGCGGTTCCTGTTGCGTTGAGTGGCAAAGTGGCTGAAGGCTTAGGACTGATTGGCCGCATAAACACCGGAGACGCCTTGGAAACTAACGAAATAGTGGAAAGATTTCGAGATGTTTTCCAGGGGCTGGGAAAAATCAAAGACGTAGCCTACCACATGGAACTGAAACCTGAAGCTCCAGGCGTCGTCAAGCCAGCGCGGCGAATCGCCATCGCCCTTCAGGATCGCGTCCGAGCTGAGCTGGAGCGGATGGAGCACGACGGCGTCGTTGCTAAGGTAACAGAACCGACTTCCTGGTCTAGTCACAAGGTTGTGGTAGTAAAGAAAGAAAAAGTACGCATATGATTGGACCCATCCGACTTGAGTAAGGCCCATCTAAGAGAGCACTACCACATGCCGACGTTAGAAGATATCCTACCGCGGCTGCATGGAGCGAAATTCTTTTCTACTCTGGATGCATCGTCAGGATTCTGGCAAATTAAGTTGGACGAGCTGAGCTCCCGCTTACGCACTATGAGCACGCCCTGCGGGCGATACAGATTCCTGCGCATGCCGTTCGGCATCGCTTCCGCATCGGAAATTTTTCAGCGGGTGATGCACTAGGTACTAGAGGGCTTGAGGGGCGTTCATGTCGTTATGGACGACATATTGCTTGGGGACAGTCACCAGAGCAACACGACAGAAATTTAGTAGCTTTGCTGTCCTGGTGTAGACAACACAACCTGAAGCTCAATAAGAACAAGTGCAATTTCCTCCAGCCCAGAGTCCACTACATGGGCCACATTCTGACTCCAGAGGGGCTGTGCCTGGACCCGAGCAGAGTCGAAGACATCGTGCAGGTCCCGCCACCACAAAACCGTAAGCAACTGCAAGTTTTCCTCGGCATGATCAACTTCGTGGCTCGGTTTGTCCCTAAAATATCCACGTTGTCAGCGCCGCTTCGCGAGTTTTTAGAAAAGGACGTCGGGTGGGTGTGGACAGACCAGCAAGAAAACAGCTTTCGTCAGCTTCGAGTGACCCTCGCAAAGGTGCCAGTCCTTGCCTATTTTAACCAAGAAAAACCATTGACCTTGTCAGTAGACGCCAGTCAGCATGGCGTAGGAGCCGTTCTTCTACAGGATGGGCAGCCAGTTGCCTACTCATCCCGTTCGCTAACGGAAGCACAGCAGCGCTACGCGCAGATCGAGAAGGAAACATTAGCAATTGTTCATGGTTGCACAAAATTTCAAGATTATATCTTCGGGCAGTCAGAGGTTACCGTCGAGTCGGATCACAGGCCTCTGGAATCTATATTCAAAAAGCCACTTTGTGAATGTCCTCTACAATTGCAGCGCATGAGGCTTGTTTTGCAAAGATTCCCAATCAAGGTCACGTTCAAACCAGGCAAGGAGTTATTTCTAGCTGAAGCGCTTTCTCGCTTCCCGAGTGCTACGGAACTAACCGACGAGACAGCACAATTTCAAGTCAGCGTTATTTCTTCGCTTCCTGTGTCAGGCCAGCAGCTCGAGAGTATTCGGCACGAAACTAACAAAGACGCCAGTATGGCTGAACTGCGCCGTTACTCGAGCACAGAATGGCCGGAAACGAAGAACCATGTGCCGCATGCCCTGCGTCCATACTGGTGTTACCGCAACAAACTGCACGTTGAGGAAGGCCTGCTCCTCAGAACTAACAAAATAGTTATTCCTCCGGCGAAGCGACCGGAAATTCTGCGCATGCTACACACCACACATGGAGGCGAAGAAAAAATGAAGATGAGAGCCAGAGAAGTAATGTTCTGGCCCGGCATGAAAGCGGACATCTCGGCTCTAGCTAAGTCATGCGCAGCGTGCGAAAAGTACAAGCGCAGGAACGCTAGACTGCCTATGCTGAGCCACGAGATACCAGGCCTGCCATGGCAAGTAGTAGGGCTTGATATTTTCCACCACGATGACCAGTCCTACCTAATCCTCGTGGAGTTCTACTCGTTCTTTTTTGAGATTCAAAAGCTACGTCATACAACAGCGACAGCGGTAAACAATGCGTGCATGCTCGTCTTCGCGACTCATGGAATCCCGGCAAAGCTGTGCAGTGATAACGGCCCACCTTTCAACAGCGCGTGCTTCCGCTCTTTTGCTGCGCAGCTCGGAATTGCCCGCGTAACTACAAGCCCGTACTATCCTCGTGGTAACGGCATGGCAGAGCGTGCGAAAAAACTGCTAACGAAGTGTCCTTTCGCAACTATGGAATTTTACAGCGCCCTGCTGGAGTGGCGAAACATACCAAGGGACGAGCAACTGAAGTCGCCCGTTCAAAGGTTGATGGGCCGCCAAACAAGGACGCAGTTGCCGGTTCTTCCCCAGCACCTCGAACCGCAGACTGTGCCACCACAAGCCGTTCGCAATCACCTCCAGGAAATAAGAGAAAAGCAGCGGATCTTATACAATCGGACGGCCAAGCGTCTACCCCATCTTCGCAGTGGGTCTCCAGTATCAGTGTACGATACCATACGCAGAACGTGGTCGCCAGCTGTGGTTGTAGGCCCTGCAGGCACACCTCGGTCGTACAACCTACTTACAGACTGCGGACAAGAGCGGCGGCGCACCAGGGAGCATCTCAGTTCCAAAGAAATGCAACCTACGTCGGACCCTGAAGCTACACCTTCTGCGGAGTCGGTATCCCAGCCTTACCAGATGGTGGAGATACAACCTGAAGACACCCTTCGTAGAAGTAACCGTCTGCGTAGACCGCGACAACGTTACCCCCTGCCAGAGAGATCGCAGCATTAGGTCCCTGACATGCGAATTGGTAAAGTATTTGTTCTCGTTTTTGTTTTCTCTTCGAAAAGAAGGAATATCTAAGTATGCGCACTGTCATGTTAACACGTGCACTTACGGTACGAAGTGCGCATGGTCATATTTGTATCTGTCCCTATATATGCAGCCCCTTGTTTGATAATAAACACACTTTGTTCCCTGCCTCCCGCCCGTTGACAGGCAGGTTGTCATGGGTGCGACATGGAATGAGAACAGCGGGCGGAGACTGATGGAAATATTGGCGAGGTGGGCGCACTGGCTGCTGTGGCGGCCCGTAGCTACTTGTAGGCGCATATGTTGCAGCTGTTTGCGGAGGCAAGGGAAAGGCGCTGGTAAGTTGGGATTGAATAGCTGCAGACGGAGGCCTTGGATTTCCGACAACGGCAGCGCACGTAAGTGGAACAGGCGTAGGAGGTGGTTGATGAGCAAGTAGTGCGGCGTTATCGACTTGTTCTTGTATTACCTGACGGAGATCGGGAGACAAGGACGACTCTGACGCTGGACTGAGTGGCAGAGGAGAGTTGTCGTGCCACTTCTTTTCGGACAAATTGCTTGATGTGGTCGAAGATTGCTGAACTGCAAGGAGTTGCACTGACACCATCACTCAGAGCTGAAAGCGCGACGTCCGGGGCAAGAGCTCGGCGCGTAGAAAGCCGAGGTTTGCGTAGCTCCTCGTAGCTCTGGCAAAGCGTTATGAGGTCGTTGAGTGTGTGGGGATTCTTTGCAAAGAACATTTGGAAATCGTCATCTTCTATGCCTTTCAAGATATTCTTGACGTTGTCATATTCGGTCATATCGTGGTTCATGCGCCGGCAAATGTCACCTACATCTTCAATGTAGCTAGAAAACGTTTCGCCCTTTTGGTGGGCACGACAGCGAAGCTGTTGTTAAGCCCGAAGTTTGCGCACAGCAGGGCGACCGAAGACTTCTTGAGGTGTCGTTCGAAATGCTGTACATGTGGAAAAGTCAGCCTCATAGTTTCGGGACTATGGTAGAATCGCATGTATCCAAGCTTGTCAGCTTCAGTCCATTGGTGGTGGGCACTTATTCGGCTGTACAATGACAGCCAGTTCTCTACGTCATGATCGTCAAGTGCCAGTGAATATGGGGGGATCCTGTTGGCATGGCGCACCAGGACAGACGACCGGAGGCGGTGCCTCGGGTGGATACATGGGAGTAGTCTCCTCAGGCAAGGTAGATGTGACAGGGATCGTCCAGCTTCGCAGTTCTAGGTTTGCAAAAGGTCCAGCACCTTCCACAAAATATCGCGAAGCACTTTCGGCAGTAATCGTTCGCGACTAGAACGATAGAGCAGCGAGAGGTAGTACAGTCGATCGAGCACCAAAACAAGGCTTTTCATTCTCGTCGTTCTCTCTGTCAGCCACAGCCCTAATGCTCCTTAATTTACTGCACATTTAATTTATTATTGCCCTGTGTATCTGTCAAATCTTTAGTAATTTTACTGTGCGCCACCGCTGGAACATACCAGCAGAAAGTCTGGAATAGGCTTCCTTCATGGCTAACACAACTGTCAACATTGCAGCATATATTGAACTTGTGCCTGCCACCGCTTCAGTGAATCAGCCTGCAGTATGCCTCCTACTAACTTCCTTGGTACCCTCCATCCTTGCAGAGGGCTCTTAAAATTGTTCTACTGGCCGAGGTGCATGTGCAAAATATTAGCTCAACTGCAGTGGTCTCGTCACTACACGAAAGTGTCAATGTTTTCTCTGGTGACCTTTCCCAGAATTTGTTATGGGTTGCAGGGTGTACTTGCTATATAAATGGATGATCATACAGCAGCTGTTTGTTTCTATATACGACCACATAACTAGTATCAGGTAATTTCCTTAATGCTTATTGTAATTGTAACGTCTTTAGCATAACTCGTGTTAGTGTGTAACTACTAATTATGGCCTACAAAGAGGCTCTGGTAAAGTGGCCAGCATATCTGAACTGTTCAGCAAATTTCGCATTGATGTGCCTGCGACCACGAAAAAGATCCCACAGCCAGCCTCATGGTAACTTCCCTAATGGACCCACTGCGAATTCAAATTTTCTTGCTACCCAAAGTGCATTTGTAAACACTTAATTCATGCACACTTTTACTAACCACGTTTCATAATAAATAGCTCCTAATGGGTGAGCTTGTATGATGAAATTATTGAATTTTACTTGTTTGCATTGAGGCGGCTTGACTTTTCAAAACTGCTGAACGCATTTGAGAGTTGAACTTGTGATCTTCGTGCAACTGCTTTATGAAATAAATGCGGTATTTTTAATGAGATTGTCGAATGATTCAGCAGCCTGCAGAACATAGTTGTGTAGCTTCGTTCCTGTTAGCCTAAATGTGTAGAGCTTAGATGTCTATATGGTTCGATTTAACGCAGTTTTATCAAGTTGTATGTAACGTATTAGCTTAGCGTAACAGGAATTATGTGCACAATGGTTAGCTGCACTGCGGCCTTCTTCGTCATGCTTTCAGTTGCGGTGGGCTGTATTCCTGGCCTGTCTCCTGGTGCTTAAACCTTTACATGACAGTGATGTTGTGTCGCCTTATTGGGCTGCTGGCATGAATATTCAAGAGCGATGCAGTTCCTTTTCATCATTGGCCCACAGGCGAACTCAACACCAAGCCAAGCTTTGTTAATGGTATGTAAAATGCAGCAAGCCTGCTGCACTGCTAGGGCACATTATGTGGAACGCCCCCATTGTGTTAATTTATAATCAGTATGAACGTCCTCTGTATATCCTAAATCAACAACCAAATGTCCCACAAACATCCTTTGGACGATAGGTAACAAAATGTCCCAGAAGCGTTCTACATCCAGACATATATGTCCTTTGGACGTACTCGGGATTAGGCAATAGGAGTAGTCCATATTTAGACATCCCTTGAACGTACGAATATCCTATTATAAGGTCCGTGAGACGTTTCTATGAACGCCAACTCGCCTCCATGAGACCGCTTCGGATCTCTGCTGGATATCTGTAGGACGCTGGTGGTCCACTTGGGTAACTGTTAGAACTTCAGGAAGCTGAGCTAGTTGGTAAGGATACTTAACCATTCAATTTTGACATTTCCGCACACTTGTGTACCGGAATTTCTGTTTCTTCAGTTGCTCTTATAACACAAAAATGTCTCCATGTGTTGTCATTCGTCACGTGGAACGCTATTGGCCCCGCACTTTGCCATTCTCTTTCCTATCAAAACTTAAACCGCTAACATTCTCAAAAAAGTTTTGTTGCCTTGCAATTCAGAGGTCCATGAAGTGCGTTATTATTGGATTAGGTTGACTGGAGTTCGTATTAAATTCAATTGTGCATGCATTAAGTTGAATGGCGCTTGGAATAAATTGAACGGCGGCAAAAACCTGTAGTCTCCCTTCGCCGCTTTAAAAACTGCCTCTCAGTGTCAGAGTGTATTGGATGCAGTACTCGCAAAGCATCCATCTTCATCGAGATATTCGCAGATGGCTGGCGTTGTAAAATTGACTATTATGAAACTTGTATTGGGTCTCATGAATGAAGACATCGTTCAATTTACGTAAGATTTCTTTCTGGCTATGAAGATTATTAAAAATGCAACTCTAGCTTACCTCCCACGCACTGTCCGCGACTGTTTCGGCATGAATTTGGGAAAGAAGCAGGATGAGAAAATAAAAATATGACATCGTCAATGACTACTGCTAAGACGGATCGCGGAGGAGTACGCAGTCCTGTATTTAAGCGCCGTGCTTCTTTTTTTGAGCGGCGGCTCAACAAGCGTTCATCAAAATTCAGAGAAGGGGTTGACTGCCACATATCTTCCCCTCCGCGTTTGTTGTCGTCAGTGAAGCTTCGCCAGAAATATCAAGTTGTGAATAGGCACTTCGATATTTTAAAAAAATTAAAGGTAGTGTTCTGCGCATGACGTGTTTGTAGTGACCTTTGTGGAGAAGTATGCAAGATGGAATAAAGATATGTTCAATGAAAGTTTGCAGCTGAACACGTCAAAGTTCACTGCTCAGTGCCACGACTGCGCAGCAGAGCACGAATTCGGGGGAGTACAGACCTGGTTGGAGCAATCGCTCCTTTCTGAAAGCAGTTACAAATGTGGGTGGTGGACCACACCGGTCACGCTACCTGCTGCGCGTCGACACCCCTGGGCACGTACGTTAAAGGAAAAAAAGGTTGTCGACGACGAGTTTTGCAGCTCGCAGTAGCGAGTGTGCTTGGCTATCAATAAAACTGAACGCTATGGTCATGGCGATGCAGAAGTAATGGCGTAATTTGAATAGCACTACGAGCATTTGAGATATAGCGAAAAGAAGAAAACACCCGTCGCTTGCCGCCATAAGTGAATACTTGATGCCGGACAAAAAATGATACTTTTTCACACCATGGCTTAACATCAGACTGGCTCAATTGGATAAAATTTGCCACAACACCAATAAATACTTTTCTTTGGCTATCCGACAGCTTCCATTTTCTCTGTTTATATTGCGCGCCCATTTATGTGGTTTAACGTGCCGAAATCGCGATTTGGTTATGGGGCGCGCTCTAGTGGGGCACTCCGGAATAATTTTGATTACCAGGGGATCTTTAACGTGCCTTCAATGCACGGGACCACGGGTGTTTTTGCATTTTGCCGCCATCAACATGCGGCCACTGCGGGCGGGATTTGATCCCGCCACCATATGCTTATCAGCAAAAAAAAAAAAAAAACACAGCAGTAAGCCACCGCGGTGGCGTGTTGGAAGCAGGAACCCAACGCGATCACAGCGGCAGCTTTTATGCTAAATCGTCAAGTACAGAGATTTGCGGGCCCGTGCAACGACATCAGGAAATAGTGATTCAAATACAGTGTTTCATTTTCAACGCATGATTCTGCGGCATAGTGTAGATGAGAAAACATGGTGTAGGAGCTTGGCATAAAGGCGCAGTTTTTCCGGTCGAGTCAGAACACGGAGCTAGCGCACTTACCTAAGGAAAATAGGTTGATTTTTAGGTTTAAACTTTCCTACTTAACAGTGCCAGTATTTTGATCCCTTGCAGGTTAGGCGCCGCATTTTCTTGAATAATGCGAATGTGAATAGCATAAACTGTACTACAATTCAGCAGACACGAAGGGCCCACGTGGATACAAAAAATCGGAAATCGTCGTTTAGTGTCGCAGTAACACAGCAAGAATTCAGCTGGAGGATGGGCGTCGCTGTTTTTTTATCTCGACGTGAAGTATCTAAATGATGGGCCTACCATAACATGGGACAAATATATTTAAGATGCACGAACGGGTGACGCGGCTATGATTCACTTTATAGGTTGATGGAATCGTAGTGACACTAGTTAGCCCTATGTTAAGTATTGATAATCCGTGCGACGTGTGTGGAATGTATTCTTCAACGATAACGGAAAGACAACAAGGTCATTGGCAAATTATTTCAGCGGAATAACTGCAAGCTGGAGGACAAATTATAAAAGGTCAAAGCGTTTTTTGCAAGCGTCAAAGAAGAACGCGACTACATGCAGAATTGTCGTGCGACTGGCCGCTCGAAGCACTTTGCGTGTATTGTCGGGCATTCTTCACGCTAGGAAAAACACTGTTATGTAAGACGTATTGACCAATAGAAAGCTGTATCGGGAGTTTTCCGCGTGGCTCTACAATTTTCTCATTGACACTTTTCATCTTTGATATTTGACCCCATGATTAATTCATTAAGGCTAACTATGTAACTAGGCGCAATGCTAAAAATGATAATCTGAGTATCCCCGAGCGATGGCAAACAAAATTATCTTGGTATGTGTGCATAACAGTTGGCACGCCAGGTATAAAGAAAGTGCACTTAGTGTAGCAAGTTGCCCTGCATGCGCTTTATTTGAAATCGTGTTCGACGAATAATGAGATGGGTAAATAGTGCGGCGACGGCACCTGTGCGGGTGGAATGCGCTTCAGTGGCTTTGACGTCACGCGAGCCGGAGATGCCTGCGCGGCTGCAGCAACACTTGCGGCAGATGCGTGGCAGGTGCGGTGACCGCGGCGGCACTTGTGTCGACGTAGTGCTGTCTGGTATGAAAAAAAAAAAAAAAACGTGTGATTTCATATGCATGCACGCCAAGCATGCTGGGGTGCTATAACATGAAACCATTCCAAACTATTCTATTCCAATTCTGCAATCAGCCCACCGCGATAGGTCAAAATCTTTTTTGGACCACCCCCACTTCACATGTCTGTCACGCGACGTCACGAAAACCGCGAAAGCTCCCCATCTGATATGACGTGTACATGCTGATTATGCATAATTTTATCGAACAAAACAAAAATAATTATTTCTGATTCGATGCATTTTCGCCATTAACCCGCTGCTATTGGTCAAAAGGTTTCAGGCTGCACCTACTTCACTTGCCTCTCACCCGACGTCACAAAACCGCAAAATATTACCGCGTCAAAGAAACGCGTGCGCGTTAAAAATGCATTAATATGCCGAACAAAATTGAATATTCTTCTGAATAGATGCAGGCTGGCCCGTTCGGAAAGGAATAAAAGATGGCTGCCGCCGATCACTCCGGCACTGGCTACTTGCCCCTGACTGAGAGCATGGGTTTACTTGCGTCTAATAAAACTTGTTGCGTGGGCGTGTAACGTTTTCGAGAACTTTCGATACGTTTACGACCTTGTTCTGCCAACTCTTCTTTGCTGAGGATCCGTCTTAGCTGCAATCTTAATCTTCCGTTGCATGCCGCCGCGATTGTCGACGAGCCACCGCAAGCTAAGTAAGAAAAAGTGGACCAATCGCAGACGCCCGCACAACCCTCTTCCTCCGGTTATCGATTTTCAGTGCAGTGGCTCGGCCCCATCGAATCCATCTCCACTTGAGCATGCTTCGCGCCTCTTGTGAGTCAGTTAAGTGAGAGACAAGCCGCTCAGTGCAGGCAATGTTATTTGTTTTTCAAGCAAACAAAAGTGACCTCCTATGATCGAGGGGAGCATTTGATTGGTTTGTTCAGACAACCCTGCGGGTGACCGCCCGATGCTTGCGTCGGCGGTTACGCAAATTTGACGTCAGGAGATTGGAATAAAAACATATTGAAATAGTTTTGCGTAATGCGGCCCCAGCCCACGTATGCAGCCTAAACAGCTTCGCTGGTAATTGGTCCTCAAATAAAAGTTGCGGCATCACGAATTTTCGTAACGAACAGTTGTTTAATGTTTTAAAGCGCAAGAACAATCGGAACAGCAATGTATATTATCGGCCGCTTTGAGAACTAAAAGCCCGAAACGGGTGTCAGGCCGAGAATTCGTTCCAAGTGGGTGTGCCTTTCGACCTCGCCGGCTGTAATTCGTTGAATGCAATATCTACGGTGATGTGAATGTGAGCAACTTCATTAGTACCATTCTATTAATTTCTTGGATATTTATTTCAATTTCTCACAAACCGGATGTCCTGATTTACAAATAATAAAGCTTGAGGACCAGCGTTCTATTCCCAACTCGTGATTTTCTAAAACATTTGGTAGTCTCTAAAAACATCCCGTATTTTATTGAAATAAGAGTCACCTTATGGGCACTGCGCATGAAAGCTTTAACGCGCGTTAGTTTTTTGGTGGCTCATTAATTATTAAAGTATTTAAAAGCGGGCTCGAGTCCGCCTTTAATCTGTTTTACGAATTATGTGGGATTTGGCCCGCTGTCCTGAAAGAACTATGAGTGCTGCAAGTTGATTTTTTATAATCTACAAAAAAATTAGTGTTGACTGCTAGGTTACTTCGAACTCAGACATATGAAAAATTTGCAGCAGCTCTTGAAAAAGGAGATAAAAGAAAACCCGTCGAAGAGAGGCAAATCTGCGGCCTTTCTCTCATGTCTTTCTTTTAGGGTAATTCATTTTTTCCAGAAGCGCTGTACATGTCTTAGAAATCTGATGAAATGAATGTGCGCGTGTACTCGCAGACAACGTCCTGTGGCAGTGAAGGGACAGCTACGGGGGTGGAGCTAGAGGGGCGGTCGCTCAGAGCGCGTTAATCGCGCGCATCAAGGGACCTCAATAAACGTATTCATGCGTCCATCCATCCACTACTGTCTGCCCACGTTAATACAATCAGGATCTCATCAATGTAGCGACGCACGATATTGATTAAGTAACTAGATTTACAGTTTGTAGTGGTCATTCTGAGATTTCCAGTGCTTTAGTTCTATGCACCATGCACTGCCTTCAGGAGTGGTGCTGTTATATTGATACAGGTCTGACGCGTGGGTAGAAGAAAAGCAGGAAGTTACTTATGCACTATCTACAAAGGTGTCGAAACAGCCAGGTTGACCGCCAGCTCGCGCTGCGCTTCTTCGCCATCTCACCTTCTTCACGCCCAAGGCGAATAATGGAATTTAGAAGAAAAGGGTTAATGTGAGTGAGTAGCGCAGAGCCTCAACTTGGGCCAGGATAGGTACCGGTTTATCAACACATTAAACTGCTTAACGCATTGATTATCGGTTCCCACCGCTACTCGTTACGACGCTACAAAAGTGCTTGGTACCTCATTTGTACGACAATACTGCACACGTGTGCGCGAATGCTGGGGTAGCAGCAACCCGTGTTAACGTAAAAGAAATTATTGGACGCAGATAATTTCTTACGTCGGCCGAGGGGATATCCATAAATTGAAGTGTATTACTTTGGGCCAATTTATTATAATAATGGCCATGGCTATTTATTCTGGCAGTAATACGGATATCTTTAGAGTCGAAGTCAACAACGAACTATATTTCGCCACTCACAAGGCCAGCTGCGTTCGGTACCATACAGTGCCCGCCGGGTTGACCGCGTTGTAGTCGACTTGCATGGACAGCCTGCGTACAGTTTTGCTGGCCATGACGGCATCATTACCAATGCAGGTCATTTCTTGCAATATGGCGTCACAGCAGCGTTTAGAGTGGCACTCGGTTCTTTGCAGCCTACGTTGTATACAATTTAGTTATCCCTACAGCGACTAGTGTGCCTGCTGGATGACAGATGCTGTGTCTATTATCCGACGTCGTTGAAAACTTTCCACCCGCGTTTCCTGCTGTTCGCTGCACAAGTATTGGCTGCCACGCTCGCGCTAACGGCGTAACGTAAGGGTTAGGTTACGGTCTTGTTCACATGCTAGCGTTGATTTGAACATCCTTATCTCCTCGGCAACGTCAGCCTACAACAACGCCAGACTGTTTACTACGCGTATTTATGCATTTCTTTTTCTGTTTTATAGGCTCGCGAATTATCGTCCACTCTCCGCGTTATTCTCCCGTACCACCTGCACGCCTCCAAATTGAGCATAATATTCGAGTCGTAAAGCACGGTTGATCGTCTTTTCACCTGGCTCACCTTTTCCCGCCCAGATGCCAAGGCCTCCAAAATGATAGGCGCGCCCATGACTAGCCTGAGCAGACGTTGCCTTTTAGCTGATATGTCTTACTAGGATTGTCATTTGACGCTACTGACTTCGCATGCAGGTTTACCGCCAAGTATGAAGCCGGGACGATGATGGCTGATTGAACGAACATGTCCTGTTGCACACGGTGTCCAATATGCGGATTTTCTGCCCTGCCTATGAACACTACTTGGCACGGAAGACTAATTCTAATTTGGTATTGCGAGCTTTCTATTACAGTCGACAATTTCAGTTGATACATATTAATTATGAAGAAATTTTTTTTTTCGGCGACCGTCTTTCTGGTTCGTATACTTTTGCCCCTCGGGTGTTCGTTCCCAGGCTCTTGACGCGTCTTAAGACAAACGTCACCCTGGCCGTGAAACGGTGCACGCTAGTCGCCTCTTTTCGCAGCACCACACTTTTGAAGTGATCGCTTTGTGTAGCCAGCATAATTCCTCTTTGCCTGACGGCCCATTTCAATCAAATACCGTAGTTACAAAACTGCGTGCGAATGGATGACACATAGCTGGCGCGATGATTTTCATACCACGCTGGCTTCTCAACGACGTATCTATAGTAAAAAGTCCACTTACAATAGAAATATTTATTGCATAGTTGTATTCCGTTTTTGTCTGGCAAACTGGTTCAGAATGACATCGCAGTCTTCAAAACAGCTGAATGCAGGGCTAGTTGGTATCGCGACATTAGAACCATCTTGAAATAGCGAGCAATGGGACGGAACAACAGAAAGGAAGATGAACACAGGCGCAAACTAACATGTGATTTCATTGATAGCTGACCCACAGGTATATATATCCACAAGCTGCGCACACGCACCATTACAAGAAAAAAATGGAATCCGTCAAACAGTAAGTGATGAAACCAGACGCGAAAGGAATATCATTTCGTCATTGTAAAGTGCAATCGAAGTTTCGCTTACACAACCCTCACTTGCTCATCTGATCCTCTAACGTTTCACGAGCGCTTTTTGAATTGTGATTGCCCAGAATTGTCACGCTGCGGAAACGTGGTTCACAAGTGGGATAGCTTCTGCAATGTTCAGCAACATGTGTGTTCTGCTGATTAGCTAGATTTCTTTCGTGCTCCCTGCGTTTGTCATTGATGCATCGCCCCGTCTGGTTGATGTAGACTTTTCCGCAGGATAGGAGGATATATTACCCGACGTTGTTGGCACATTCGGCAAGACGCTTCTCATGGTTCTTTTCAAAGCACACATTTTTGCCTGCACATCTCATGCGACGGCTCAGCTGATCAAGCTTCTTGGGAGCTGAAAAAAAGTATCAGTCCAGCCGAGTAGCCACTTTTTTCAGGCAGTGTGTCACGTAGTGCATGTAGGGAGCCACTTCCAGTCTCTGAGTGCTCACCAGGATCCCCGCGACATTCATCTATGCACGGCACTTCATTTTCTTGGGGAGTGTTTCCGCTACTGACCCGGCAACCGACCCAGGGAAGCTAGCTGAAGAAAGCCTTCCCAGTCGTGGATCAAAACTAGCTTGCACATTGTGAATACACCCCTTCCGGAACGCCGATTCCAAACAATGATGCGGTGCCTCTGTTATTTAGCTTAGATTGAACCGATTTGTATTGGAGGATCTCATTTTGTGCACTGGGGGAATACGCCCAGCACATGTGGCTTTCGCTGAACAGTAGGCATAAATCTAAAAGCTGCAGCCTTTCTTTTTCTCGACGCTCGTATGTAAAGGTCAGCCCCTTGCCGACAGTTTGAATGCGCATGCGCAAAGGAGTCTTCTCGATGATATTAAAACCCTTGGCAAAGGGCTGACCTTTACGTATGAGCGCCTAGAAGAAACCTTCATGCACGTGAACGGCAATTGCTGTATTTCTATTCTCATCTTGGTATAAGTCGTCAAAAGTCGTGTTCCATGAATTCACCCTATCTTCTTGTGGTGATCAGGAGTGTTCGGTACTTTCGCTAGTGCGCAGTGATGCGGAAGAAAGACAGAGAGTCATTTATGTGGGTTTATAAAACTCAAAGCAACCTTTAAAATATGAATATATACAGAGAGTTGATGACAGCGTAACTGCAGTCAGTGTGTCCACGGGCTAAAACAGTCCCGGGTTGCGAGGCTCACAGTTTGGTCGTCACGGCACCGTGCGGCCACCCGTGCTGGAGCTGGCCGCGACGACCACACGCTCAGGCCCCATTCAGCACGATTCTCGTGCTCGGCACGCTCGGAAGCCGCCGCGACAGCAGCCAGGGGACGCCTTGTTCATCACGTCCTCGATGTCCGGCTCGGACGCCGCTCGCGATCGATGTGTTACAGTCGCACGTGCAGCACGACCTCGCTGCCCAGCTCGTGCGCCGCTTGCACTCCACGTGCGGCGGTCACACGTGAGGACCTCGTCTAGCACAGCAACATCTGTGCCAGACTGAAACGCTGCTCGGCACGCTCAGGTGCGGCAGCTCAGGGACCGGCGGCCCTCGGGTCAGCCAGCGTCGCGAGCACTGGCAGCAGAGGCCCTGGGACGTCCACGCTCGGCTCCGCGGTCCTCCGCACCTTGCCACGGACGTCTCGCCTGGCAGGAACCCTCGCCTCGTTCGGCCCAGGAGCTCGGAGCTGCTGCCCGCCTGGATCGAACACTGCGAGCGCGCCCTCGTGCTGCCGTGCTCGTGCACCCGTTGTCTTCCTCGTCGTTCACGGAGCTTGGTGGCCGCTTCGATCTTCTAGGGGCGACGCGCGGCACTTACATTTGACACTTCTCTTGCCCGAATCTCGCTAGCAGCTTTATAGTTTGCAGCAGCTGAAGATTGAAAAAAAAAATTCTAATAACATTCTCCTTAATGCGAAGCATTCTGTCGTGTATTGGATTTAATGTTCACGTGGAACAAAGTTTCGCTTTTGCTAAATGTGTTATGAATGGGTAGTATATACCACTAAAGCCACCCTGGCAAAGCATCAGTGTTGCTAACTCCGCAGTTTGGTTAGGAGACATTTGGTTTGGTTTGGTTTGGAGCCTGTAGATATAGCACAACCCACTACGGGGGATTGGCCATGAATCGGGCGGCAGTGGGTTCAAAAAGAATAAATGCCTAAAACGGATTTTTTTTTTTACTCAAAATGTGATATTAAATTAATTCTAATCGTTAATAATAATTTTCATGCTATAGTTTCTTAAGATTAGAAGTTAATATATTTTTTTTGGTTTCTTGTTTTGGAAAATAAAACAGTAGAATTAGCATGGAAGTCTCCTTGTTTCCATTATAAAATTATATATGGCATCACATACGTTCCTATTACAGTGTCGAACAGCATCTAAGCAGGTGACGCGTACACCTTATCGTCGTCTGTGACCCCGCACGCAGGCTCCGATATTTCTCAGCGCGCCGAGGGCAGCGCCTTATTTCGGAAGTCTTGCCGACGAGTCATGCGCTCAAGGTCATGCGTCACTTTTGGCAAGCAATAATGGCGCCGTTTTTTTTCAGTTCCGGTGTAAAAACGGCAATTTTCGCTTGCTTTTTGTCACGCTTCCGCTCGCATTTCCAACGCAAAATGTTTCAAAGAGGCTCCTCTTATCTACTGTACAACCGTCGAAAATTTTATTACAATTACTTCTTTAAGCAAATACTGGCAATCTGAATACAAGACTTTAGGCAAGAGTGAGCGATAAATTGGAATTAACATAACACAGAAAAAACAGAACAGAATGAAACTTAGGGCTAATCTTACTGCCCTAAAGAAAGAAAAGAAGAAGAAAAGTAATAATCTTATAGAATGAAAGCCCAAATGCTACACAGATCAAAAGCAGATTATATAATACTACAGCAATATCAACTGACACCACCATATGAGTAGCAACTACCACTTAGGTGCATAATAAAAATGGCCAAACCAATACACAAACTACAAAAGCTTCTGATTACACAGTTTTAGCTAGGGTAAAAGGGGCCCTGAACCACTCTTTATCGAAGTGGAGAAAGACATCTGAAGATGTCTTTGCATCATCAGATTTCTGACATCTGAAGATGATACTTTGCCGGGAAAAGTACTTCAATGCATTCAGCAGAAGCGGAGTTATTGGCAATCAAACAAGGCTTCAGCGGTGCTCCACTTCCTTCTTTAATGCCTTGCACTGCCGAGGCTATGGCGGAGACGGGACCGCGGCGCGCAGTTCAATTTTCCGATTTGGTGCCTATGCCGCGCTAAACGTAAGCCAAACGCGGCTGTCCTCAGAGAGCCGCGGTGAGCTTAGCCCATAGAGTTTCTCACTACATTACCTAGAGGGAAATCTGGCGCTGCTGCGCTGTGGTATGCATGGGAATGCCGGTATATTGTGGATTCAGATTGGCATCGTTCTCGTAGAGACAGGACACCTTGAAGACGCGCTTGGCAAGTACCTTTCCGTCTGTCACAATGATTCATTTTCTACTAGAACAGCACGTGAAAAGCTGTTTTAGCTTTATTATTATACAAAAACATGTTTTGTTCAACTATGAGAACTTGTTATTGTGTGTACGACTACATGTTACGTAAAAAGTATCAGCGGGCCGCTTAAGTTCCAGGACAGACGACGAGGTTCGCGCTCGCTTTGAAACAGTTGGTCGTCTGTTCTTGCTTTTCTTCGCTTGGTCATACATCGTGGGTGAGTTAAGATGTAATATAGGTGAATGGAAACATTTTATGAAGATTTTACTTTGAGAACGCATTATTTGCGTAGCCATATCCACGTTTTAGACGAAGCCTCTTACAACACCAGCCAACACGAGCCTCGCAGACACATATAGCGTCATTCCCATGACGGCACGGTGCCCCCTTAAGAAACTCCCATACACGGTGGCGCCAGATTACCCTCTAGGTGTTATAGTGAGAAACTCTATGGCTTAGCCACTGGACTCGTGGCGGCACCTCGCGGCGTCCGCGGTGTAGCCGAGCGCAGCGACCAACAGTAGCCGCGTATTGGAGTGTGCTTTATGACGAAATAAAGTACACAGAAGAGAGCGAGGATGATGGGGTTTTTAAAACGAGAGCGTTTGCGAAAAAGGTGACTTCGCGCTCCGCTTGCGAGCTCCACGGACCGCGTATGACAGCAGAACTTGGCTGAGATGTTCACAACAACATGTGCTACACGCGGACTATGTTATTTCACCAAGCCCGAGGGGTGGTTCAGGGCCCCTTTAAGACCGTCACGATAAATTGGCAGCAAACTAAGACAGTAAAGCGGTAAATATATAAGCATTTGGTTTACAATGATACAGTAGACAATAAAAAAATGCTTAAATTCCACAATGTTAGCTAGAGTTACTCGAAAGCTTTGGTTATCGTAAGTGGATACGACTTCACCAGGAAGATGGTTCCATTCCGTGGATGACCGCAGAAAAATGAGTTAAACCAGTTTTAGTCTGACATGATTCAAGACCAACTTTATAATGGTCGTAAATTCGAGGCGACACGTATTGTGGCTGAAGAATGAAAACGTTGCGGAATGTTGAATGATGGTATAATTAATGAAAAAGGACTAAACGTGCAATTTTAGAACGAGAGGGAAGTGGGGTAAGTGCAAGGTTGGTTTTCATGGCAGACGTACTTGCAGTTCTGTTGTAGTTACGTAAGATGAAAGAAAATAATTATTTTGCAGGAGTTCTAATGAATTAATTTGTCAATGGCAGAATCCCAAACAGCGTATGTATATTCATGTTTGGGACGTATAAGGGTAGTACAAAGAATAAATTTTAGGGATGAAGGGACAGCTGAAAACTTACGGCGTAGTTATCCAAGCATGCAGTTAGCACTGTGGTTCACGTAATCGGTAAGAACATTCCAACATAAATTAGCAGAGATATGCACACTGTTACGTTTCGCCTACGACGCGCGGTATAGCCGGCGCGGATGCAACGGACGCCGGGGCTTCGTTCAAAGCGGCGGACATTTTGTCCCGTTCAGCGCTGCCGCAACGCCTCCCCGCCAAGCGCGTCCAGGCATGTTTCAATGCCACGTGTCTTTGTGTGCGCGTGTGTGTGTGTGTGCATGTTGGTGCCCACGCTTGTCAAAGCGCGGCAGCCGGGGAGAGGAGCTCCCCCAACTGTGAATCGAGGAGGTCTGGCCGGCGCCGGCCCGGCGGATGCGTCACCTACTCGTCTCAACGTGCCCGAGCGGCGCCGTCACGTGCGCCTCTATCGAGGCGTTCCTTCTTGCCCTCAACTCCGAGAGTATAAAAGCAGCTGCCCCCGGACGCCAAGAGAGAGGCGCTCCGATTTCTTCCGTTGAATAGCGTGCTCTCCCGTCTCTCCACTTCGGTCGATCTGACCGGCCGCTCTTTTGCGATGCTAGAATAAACCAGTTCTTCTGTTAGAAGTCGACTCATCCTTTGCCAGCACCTTCGGATGCTTCCAATTGTGCCCCAGGCCGACAGGCCAACGCTACCCTTGGGGCTTGCGACCCAGATGCAACAACACCTAGGTAGTTTATATATAAGAATAAATTCCAAGGGAACGTTATTTAGGTTATATGTATGTGTGCTGTTAGTTATTCGGGATACACGCATCACTTTACATTTTCCAACATGTAGTTCCATTAGCCAATGTTTGCACCAGTTAATTACACTAATTGCATCATACTGAAGGTGGATAGCATTTTCTCTATTAGTTTTTTCATCAAGGACAACATCATCATCATCATCATCAGCCTAGTTACGCCCACTGCAGGGCAAAGGCCTCTCCCATACTTCTCCAACTGCCCCGGTCATGTACTAATTGTGACCATGTTGTCCCTGCAAACGTCTTAATGTCATCTGCCCACCTAACTTTCTGCCGCCCCCTGCTACGCTTCCCTTCTCTTGGAATCCAGTCCGTAGCTCTTAGTGACCATCGGTTATCTTCCCACCTCATTACATGTCCGGCCCATGCCCATTTCTTTTTCTTGATTTCAACTAAGATGTCGTTTACCCGCGTTTGTTGCCTCACCCAAACTGCTCTTTTCTTATCCCTTAACGTTACACCCATCATTCTTCTTTCCATAGCTCGTTGCGTCGTTCTCAATTTCAGCAGAACCCTTTTCGTAAGCCTCCAGGTTTCTGCCCCATATGTGAGTACTGGTAACACACAGCTGTTGTACACTTTCCTTTTGAGGGATAGTGGCAACCTACTGTTCATGATTTGAGAATGCCTGCCAAACGCACCCCAACCCGTTCTTATTCTTCTGGTTATTTCAGTCTCATGATCCGGATCCGTGGTCACTACCTGCCCTAAGTAGATGTATTCCCTTACCACTTCCAGTGTTTCGCTACCTATCGTAAACTGCTGTTCTCTTCCGAGACTGTTAAACAGTACTTTAGTTTTCTGCAGATTAATTTTCAGACCCACTCTTCTGCTTTGCCTCTCCAGGTCAGTGAGCATGCATTGCAATTGGTCTCCTGAGTTACTAAGCAAGGCAATATCATCAGCGAATCGCAAGTTGCTAAGGTATTCTCCATCAACTTTTATCCCCAATTCTTCCCACTCCAGGCCTCTGAATACCTCCTGTAAGCATGCTGTGAATAGCATTGGAGATATCGTATCTCCCTGTCTGACGCCTTTCTTTATAGGGATTTTGTTGCTTTCTTTGTGGAGGACTACGGTGGCTGTGGAGCCGCTATAGATATCTTCCAGTATTTTTACATATGGCTCATCTACACCCTGATTCCGTACTGCCTCCATGACTGCTGAGGTTTCGACTGAATCAAACGCTTTCTCGTAATCAATGAAAGCTATATATAAGGGTTGGTTATATTCTGCACATTTCTCTATCACTTGATTGATAGTGTGAATATGGTCTATTGTTGAGTAGCCTTTACGGAATCCTGCCTGGTCCTTTGGTTGACAGAAGTCTAAGGTGTTCCTGATTCTATTTGCGATTACCTTAGTAAATACTTTGTAGGCAACGACAGTAAGCTGATCGGTCTATAATTTTTCAAGTCTTTGGCGTCCCCTTTCTTATGGATTAGGATTATGTTAGCGTTCTTCCAAGATTCCGGTACGCTCGAGGTTATGAGGCATTGCGTATACAGGGTGGCCAGTTTCTCTAGAACAATCTGACCACCATCCTTCAACAAATCTGCTGTTACCTGATCCTCCCCAGCTGCCTTCCCCCTTTGCATAGCTCCTAAGGCTTTCTTTACTTCTTCTGGCGTTACCTGTGGGATTTCGAATTCCTCTAGGCTATTCTCTCTTCCACTATCGTCGTGGGTGCCACAGGTACTGTATAAATCTCTATAGAACTCCTCAGCCACTTGAACTATCTCGTCCATATTAGTAACGATATTGCCGGCTTTGTCTCTTAACGCACACATCTGATTCTTGCCTATTCCTAGTTTCTTCTTCACTGTTTTTAGGCTTCCTCCTTTCCTGAGAGCCTGTTCAATTCTATCCATATTATAGTTCCTGATGTCCGCTGTCTTACGCTTGTTGATTAACTTAGAAAGTTCTGCCAGTTCTATTCTAGCTGTAGGATTAGAGGCTTTCATACATTGGCGTTTCTTGATCAGATCTTTCGTCTCCTGCGATAGCTTACTGGTTTCCTGTCTAACGGCGTTACCACCGACTTCTATTGCGCACTCCTTGATGATGCCCATGAGATTGTCGTTGATTGCTTCAACACTAAGGTCCTCTTCCTGAGTTAAAGCCGAATACCTGTTCTGTAGTTTGATCCGGAATTCCTCTAGTTTCCCTCTTACCGCTAACTCATTGATTGGCTTCTTGTGTACCAGTTTCTTTCGTTCCCTCCTCAAGTCTAGGCTAATTCGAGTTCTTACCATCCTGTGGTCACTGCAGCGTACCTTGCCGAGCACGTCTACATCTTGAATGATGCCAGGGTTCGCGCAGAGTATGAAGTCGATTTCATTTCTAGTCTCACCATTCGGGCTCCTCCACGTCCACTTTCGGCTAACCCGCTTGCGGAAAAAGGTATTCATTATACGCATATTATTCTGTTCTGCAAACTCTACTAATAATTCTCCTCTGCTATTCCTAGAGCCTATGCCATATTCCCCCACTGACTTGTCTCCAGCCTGCTTCTTGCCTACCCTGGCATTGAAGTCGCCCATCAGTATAGTGTATTTTGTTTTGACTTTACCCATCGCCGATTCTACGTCTTCATAAAAGCTTTCGACTTCCTGGTCATCATGACTAGATGTAGGAGCGTAGACCTGTACAACCTTCATTTTGTACCTCTTATTAAGTTTCACAACAAGACATGCCACCCTCTCGTTAATGCTATAGAATTCCTGTATGTTACCAGCTATTTCCTTATTAATCAGGAAATAGCTGGTAACATACAGGAATTCTATAGCATTAACGAGAGGGTGGCATGTTGTGTTGTGAAACAAGGACAACATAATCAGCAGCAAATAGGTGAATGTTAGATGATAGGGAGGAACAGAGGTCGTTGATATAAATAAGAAACAAAAGTGACCCGACAACTGAACCTTGAGGCACACCGGAAGGTACTTCGAAGTGGGGAGTTATGGCCGTTTGCAGTTACGAATTGAGAGTGATTAGACCGGAAGCATTGAATCCACGTTAGGATGTTAGTGTCAAGGTTCAGCTGACTTAGTTTATAAAGTAGAAGTTTATGACAGACCTTATCAAGTGATTTAGCGAAGTCTAAAATGCAATCTGCAAATGATGCGCGATCGAGAATACCATGCAATTTGTTCGTAAAGACTGCAAGCTGAGTTTCACATGAAAATGTTCTTCTAAATCCATGCTGAGCTCGTGTGAAAAATTCATTGGATTCCAGGAAGTTAATAAGATGTCTGAAAATAAATGTTCGAGTAATGTACAAGTGCTTGAGAGTGAGATCGGGCGATAGTTAGCTTTAAAATTGGTGTTACCTGATTTATCCAGTGGAACCACCTTCCTGATTTTCCATAGGCTCGGTTGAGTGGATGTATATAGTGACTGGTGAAAAAGTGTTGTTAGTATAACTGAACAAACGGCGTTGGTATTTTAAAGAAATTTTGAGTTAATATAGCCGTAACGAGGCGGTGAGTGTTGGCTCAGGTAATCAATTGGTTTCTCAACGTCAGCTGTGTCTACGCTCACTGGAGGTATAACTACATATTCGTAATAGCCAGAAGGAGGTAGGCTGTCACTATAGGGGAAGATAAAAATTTTGCGCAAATGTGTCATTAAGGGTGGCAGCGCACTATTCCTTAGGTAGAACGATGCTCAGTCAGTCTTCCAGAATCAGGTTATCACCATGAAAGGGGTTGATTACACCCGAAAACGTTTTAAAGTTAGTCTTTAGCATTGATTGAAGCACGTTCGACAGAAAGTTATATTTAGCATTCTTTAGTGCTGTTACGTACGTCTCGAATGGGGACTTATAAGCAAACCAGCAAAACCAGCGTCTGGCAGTCGGCGAGTGTTTCGCGGAGCGGTATTGGCGTTTTTTGCGGTTACATAGGCGCGTAAGATGGGTATTGTAGCAAAGAGCATCAGAATTGTAAGCAATGGTGTGGGATGAATGTACTTTTCAGTTAGTACCTCAATTTCAGCGTCGAACATGTCCCAATTGTGCTGAAGCGAACGCTTTTCGAAATTCCGTAGGATAGTGTCGAGAAATGCAGTTTATATATAATGGCGGTAAAGTGAGCGTTTTTTTTTAAGTATTGATGAATGCATAATGCGTGTTTCTTGCAGCCGATGCACGTGGCCGCTCTGATGACGACGACTAATGCTCTGTGGCTCTCGAGCTGTCGGGTGAACTGGCCACCGCTGCAGCTAGCCCTTGTAAATATACTTTGTAAATAGTCTCCAGTCTAAATCCTTCGATCACGTAACAATATGTATAGTTTCTTAAATATGTGCCAAGCAGAGCGCAGCAAATATTGTCGAGAGCAATAATATAGGTAACCGCGAGCATATTTATGAAGAAATATACAAGTTAAATCAGAATTAAAACCGCAACTCTGAGTGCATAGAGGTTAGAACAAAGTAAACTGTTGAAATAAACTAAAGTAGAACCGTCAGTAAGACGGTGGAGGCAACGCACGAGCGAACGAGTTCAGATCGGCGCTTTCAAAACCTCGGGTGGTAAATTATTGCAGTCGTTAGTCGTACGAGAAAATGAGGAATATCTGTATATATTCGTATGGCAGAGGTGTTGAGTAACTTTTTTAGGTTGAGACGAACGCGTTTCGCTGGGCTAGATTGGTTTGAAGTACTTAGCTTTTTCCATTGCCATCTTGTTATTATATGTAAGATAGGATAGCATCAGTTTTTCGCGATACCTTCTCAGTTCCAAAGTTTCCAATTTTGGGCTTTAGAAAAAAACTGTTGGCGACGTGTCACGTTGGTAGCCAATAAATATAAATCTTAGGGCTTTACTCTGTACCGATTCAAGTTTATCTATGTTAACTTGCGCGTGCTCTTCTCAGATAGCCGACATGTACTCTAGTACTGGTTTTACATACGTTTTGTAGCTAAGTAGTTTAATTTCATAAGTTGCCCTAACTAGTATCCGTCTTAAGTATGCTAGTTTTCTGAAAGCCTTTTTCTTTCAATGTATGATGTATGTTGAGTCCATATTCAATAAGATGTAATGACAAGGACAGAAAGACAGACAGAGACAGACAGACAGACAGCGAACTTTATTTAATCCTGAGGAGCTACTGTCAGGACCTCCTAACGGGAGGCCATTGTAGCCGCTGGCCGCGCCCACGTAAAGGACAGAACGCCGTGACGCTCCGCTCTTTCCTGGGCCCTCTGGATAGCCTGGGCTTGCTTTCGGAGTACCGTGCTTCTGGACACGTTACGTATTTACTGAAACAAGCGACAATCAATGATAGCCCAGGCTGTACTGGAATTTTAAAGGGGCCCGAACCACAAGCGAAGGACCAGTTTCTTGGCAATACCTTGCCATCAATGCTTAAATCCGACACCAAGAAACTGGCGCGTCATTAACCCCAAGGCGGATGACATGATAACCTTAATCGACAGCTCTGGAAATGTTATTCCAACCAATGAATGTGCGTCCGCACTTAATGATGTTTTCATGCACAACTTTTCATCAACTACACAGATTACTCTTCCATCCACGCACGACTACGATTACGCAGCAATGTTTCCCATAATCATTGAACCAGCACTGCATCGTACCAATTATCTCATCTTTAAAACGGATTTCGGCTCCAGGACATGATTTAGTAAACGCGAATTTTTTTTAAAAGCACTGGCTGTCACACTTCAATTTTTCTAGCAATGATATTCCAACCGTCGCTAGATAAGGGTTCTTTGTCTGCTGAATGGAAGATAGGGAAAGTGATCCCACTCCATAAGTCGGGTGACAAGCATTCTCCATCTAACTACAGCTCTATCTCGCTCACTTCCATTCCATGTAAGATGTTAGAACATATACTTGCCTCTAATCTTGCTAGCTTTCTTGAAACATTCATTCTTTTCACCATCGCAACATCGTTTCCACAAGACATATTCATGTGAAACACAACCAGTTTTATTTACGCATAAGCTAAACGTCATTCTTGACCGCTCTTCAACGGCCGACTGTATATATTTAGACTTTTCGAAAGCGTTTGACAAAGTGTGCCATAACCTTCTAATGTTTAAGCTGCATCGAATTAACATTGATTCCATACTGCTTGCATGGCTTTAGTGCTTTCTTTCTTACCGCTCACAGTTTGTCGTTACTAATGGCTCCAACTCACAAGCAAGCAGAGTACAGTCCGACGTACCTCTCGGGTCGGTACTTGTTCCCCTCCTTTTTTTAATAGACATAAATCATCTACCCTCTTGTGTTTCCTCTAACATTCATTTATTCGCCGATATTTGTGTAATCTTCAGGGAAATAATATGCGACACTGATATATCTTCTCTTCAATCCGACGCTATTGCTACTTCTACTTGGTGCCAATCATGGTCAATGGAATTAAATATAAAAAAAATGTTAATTTATGCGCGTGGCCAGATGTTCTAACGAGCTTCCTTCATACTGCGCTAATAATCTCCCCTTAGACCATGTTTCATCCTACAAATATCTTGGTATCCATATTACTAGAAACCTCTCGTGGTCCATGCAGGCTTCTTACGTAATTAAGAACGCTAACGACATGCTGGGATACCTAAAACGCAATTTCACTAAGGCATCGTGTTCCCTAAAATTAAGGCTATACAAGTCACTAGTCCGCTCAAAGCTTGAGTACGCCGGAGCAGTTTGGGATCCCTTTCAGAAAAACCTAATTCACTCATTAGAAATGGTACAAAATAACTCTGCTCGTTTTTTTTTTCCCCCGCAGGGGCGTCTGCGTCAGCAGGCGTTTGGTGTGTTGCGACACCACGGACCCGAGCACACGAGGGTTGGACACTCCCGCGTGTAGCCGTGCGCGGCTTAGTCGCGTCTGGGGAAAAGGGGATCCTGGGGGTTGAGCCGATGCTGGGTGTTTCGGACCTGTAAGGCCCCCCGGCGGAGGCAACACACCTCTTCGGCCTCGGCTTCACATAGACGGTACCTCCAGACTGAACCATTTGGAGGAAATCGGCAGTCGCCTTTTCCTGTCTCTCTCTTCCTACAGCCTTCGTCTTTCCCTTACTTTCCACCTTTCCTGTCTCCTTCTCTCTTCCATTTACTTCCTTCTTCTTGGCGGCAAGGGTTAACCCTGTGTTGCTATCCAACCTTGGGTACACCATATTTGATTATAGTGGCGGCGTACGACTGGCGTCGTGCAGGCTTGCATGCAAGCTCTGCCGCGTCCCCTCGTTGGGCTCCGTGGTGGGCGGTCGGCGCTGTTGCCGTATTTTTATACATTTTCATGGAAACTTCTTTCCCCAGACTTCCTGATCGCCATCAGAAACGAAGGCGCACCGAAGATGTATTTCAGTTTTTCGCACACCAAATCCAGAATTTTCCCTGGTTCCATGTTATTCACTTTGAAAAGCCAAACAAAGCAGTGCGAAATATTTCACCATTCCTCATGTCAAAGTCCTTGACTGATGTTTTTGGTCCAGGTTACAAGGTGTCCAGGATGGAAAGCGGTGACCTCCTCTTGGAGCTCCGCGATCTGAAACAATATGAGAAACTACAGAAACTAGTTTCATTCGGGGAGACCCATATAACAGTAACGCCGCACCGTACAATGAACACCACCCGTGGTGTTGTGTCGGATGATGATTTGCTTGACCTGACTGAAGCGGAACTCCTGGAGGGCTTCAGTGAGCAAAATGTTATCAATGTTAGAAGAATAAAGATGAGGCGAGATGGTAAAGAGATCCAAATAAAGCACGTAATAATTACCTTTGGTTCAAGTGTCCTGCCCGAGTCAATCGAGGCCGGGTACATCAAGCTCCGTGTCAGGCCGTACGTGCCCAATCCACTCCGATGTTTCAAATGCCAGCGCTTCGGCCACAGTTCGCAGAGCTGCCGAGGCCGCCAAACATGTGTAAAATGTAGTGCCCACGAACACACATCTGAAGCTTGTGAGAATGCTCTCCACTGTGTAAACTGTGATGGGGAGCACGCCGCGTACTCGCGGTCGTGCCCATCCTGGAAAAAAGAGAAGGAAATTGTAACAGTTAAAGTAAAGTAAAATATGAGTTTCAAGGCGGCACGCAGGCGGGTATTGTACCTGCCCAAGAAAACCTTTGCCGATGTGGCGCGTCAGGGGGCAGCGCCACAACGGCCTCCAGCGGCTGTCCGACCCACAAGCAGTGAGTCGGCAGCTACGCCATCTGCCCCCGCGGCGGTTGCAGCTAGCGCTGCTCCGCCCACCCAGCAGACGGGGCCATCGACCCCGAAGGTGGGCGCAGCCGCGGCTGCCCCAACCTCCGAGGCCCCTTCCAGCGCTGGCAACGGCCAGCGCAGCCAAATCCCTCAGGAAGCCTCATCGACCTCCGGGCTGGTGGGCGCAGGGGTCTTGCCTTCCAGGGCAGGACTCTCTCGGAAAACCTCTCGCTCGCAAGAGCGCTTGTCCGGCGCCTCACAGGAGGCAATGGACACTACACCTGTCCTCAAGGCGCACCAAACGCCTAAGGAGCGCCGACACTCGCTCGAGCGCTTCAGAAAGAGCAAAACCCCTATTACAGGGCCTCGAAAGGGCTCTGTAATCTAAGGCATCCCTTCCGTTTCCGTAAACACAGCACCAATTTACTTTAAATATGGATACACAAATCATTCAATGGAATGTCAGAGGTCTTCTTAGGAATCTTGATGATGTGCAAGAACTCATCCATAAACACAATCCAATAGTGCTGTGTTTACAGGAAACACATTCAAAATCAAAATACACAAACTTTCTTCGACAGTAAGTTACTTTTCGCAAAGATCGCCATGATGCTGTCGCATCATCGGGCGGTGTGGCAATTGTAATTCAAAAAAGCATAACGTGTCAACGTTTACAGCTACGAACGGCCCTTGAGGCAGTGGCGGTTCGAGTTGCTCTGCTAAACAAACTTATCACTATTTGCTCGCTATATATACGCCCACATTACAAACTAAGCAAACATGAATTTCAGTCATTCATAGATCAATTGCCAGAACCTTACCTTGTGCTGGGTGATTTCAATGCACACAGCAGCCTGTGGGGAGACTCTCGTATCGATGCGCGAGGTCGCCTCGTTGAACAGTTCCTTTTTTCTTCTGGTGCGTGCCTTCTGAATAAGAAGAAACCCACATACTACTGTCTTGCAAACTGTACCTTTCCTTCAATTGATCTGAGCATAGTTTCGCCGTCCATAGTGCCTGAACTCGAATGGGAAGTTACGAACAATCCCTACGGAAGCGACCACTTTCCCATAATATTAAGAACACTTAAAGAAAACGAATATCCACCACAGGCTCCTAGGTGGAAGATTGACACAGCAGACTGGGGGAAATTCCGAAACTCAACTAGTATATCATGGGATGACATGTCCTCGTTAGAAATCGATGCTGCTGTGGAATATTTTACAGCCTTTATAAAAGATGCCGCAACTAAATGTATATCACAAGTAAATGCCTTGGCATGCAAACGGCGTGTCCCGTGGTGGAACGACCACTGTAGGATCGCTCGTAAGAAACAGCTCAAAGCGTGGGAGTTGCTACGCGCCTCTCCCACTGCGGATAATCTGTTTAACATTAAGAAAGTGAAATCGCAAGGTAGGCGAACACGCCGACAGGCTAGAAGAGAGAGTTGGCAGAAGTTTTTATCCAGTATCAACTCGTATACAGATGAGGCCAAAGTCTGGAACAGGGTTAATAGGATAAAAGTGCGACAAACATATTCACTTCCTTTGGTAAACACACAAGGTGAAACACTGAAGGATCAGGCAGACTCACTTGGGGAACACTTTGAGAGCGTGTCGAGTTCAAAGCATTATTCGCAATCCTTTTTGAAATACAAACAAATAGAAGAATGTAAGCCAGTAATACGAAAATCCAGACAGAATGAACCTTATAACCGGCCTTTCAGTATTGCTGAGCTGAGAGCTGCCTTGAACACATGCAAAAGCACTGCACCTGGTCCTGATAGAGTCATGTATGACATGATCAGAAACTTACATACTGACACAGAACTCACATTACTCACACTTTTCAACGCTATTTGGGCTACGGGATACCTCCCATCCACATGGAAAGAAGGGATTGTGGTCCCTGTTCTTAAGCAGGATAAATACCCTTCCTTGGCGGCAAGTTACCGTCCGATAGCTCTTACAAATTGTCTTTGTAAGCTTTTTGAAAAAAATGGTTAACCGCAGACTTGTACATTTCCTTGAACTCAACAATATGCTCGACCCCTTTCAGTGTGGCTTCAGAGAAGGGCGGTCCACAACCGATCACCTTGTGCGCATTGAGGGAAAGATTCGCGACGCCTTTCTACATAAACAATACTTTCTATCCGTATTCCTCGATATGGAGAAGGCGTACGACACTACGTGGCGCTATGGAATCTTGAGAGACTTGTCAGGAATTGGCATCCGTGGCAATATGCTCGTCCTAATAGAAAGCTCTTTGTCCAACCGTACATTCCGCGTGGAAGTCGGCAATGTATTGTCGCGACCTTTTATACAGGAAACTGGTGTACCTCAAGGAGGTTTACTTAGCTGCACACTCTTCATCGTGAAAATGAACACCCTCCTTGCTTCATTACCGCCAGCCATGTTTTACTCTGTTTACGTAGACGACATACAGATGGGTTTCAAATCCTGCAACCTTACAGTATGTGAGAGGCAAGTACAACAGGGCGTGAACAAAGTGTCGGAATGGGCAGAAGAAAACGGATTTAAAGTGAACCCCAACAAAAATTCTTGTGTGCTTTTGACAAGAAAGAGAGGGCTTATTGCAGAACCCAGTATCGAAATGTATGGTCAGCGAATTCCTGTGAACAAAGAACACAACTTCTTAGGCATCATACTTGATTCTAAATTAACTTTTATTCCACACATAAAGTACCTCAAGATCAAATGCTTAAAAACAATGAACTTACTGAAAGTTTTATCCCACACAACATGGGGCAGCGACAGTAAATGTTTAATGAATCTCTACAAGAGCCTCATTCGATCACGGTTGGACTATGTTGCCGTGTTCTATCATTCTGCAGCCCCGAACGCGCTAAATATGCTAGATCCAGTCCACCATCTAGGAATCCAACTGGCCACTGGAGCTTTCAGAACAAGTCCCATTGAAAGTTTATATGCAGAATCAAATGAGTGGTCACTTCATCTGCAGAGAACACACATCAGCCAAACATATTTTTTGAAAGTCCACTCTAATCCTCGGCATCCGTGTTTTAATACCATTAACGATACGACATATGCTACACTCTTTCATAATCGTCCCTCCGTAAGACAGCCTTTCTCGCTGCGTGTGAGGGAGCTTAGTCATGAAATGCATGTCCCACTCCTCGAGCTCCGCCTAATGCATCCAGCCAAGCTGCTACCTCCTTGGGAGTGGCAGCTCATACAATGCGATATATCTTTTGTGCAAGTAACAAAGCATGCTCCGGATATCGAAATCCAAATGCATTTCCGGGAACTCCAGTACAAATACTGCTGCACGGAGTTCTACCCAGATGCATCGAAGTCACACGATGGGGTGTCCTATGCAGCCGTCGGTCCATCCTTCTCGGAATCCGATGTACTACATCCGGAAACCAGTATCTTTACGGCTGAGGCCTACGCACTGTTGTCGGTTGTAAAGCATATAAAGAAATCAAAACTCCAGAAATCAGTTATATATACGGACTCGCTTAGTGTTGTGAAGGCCTTGATGTCATTCTGTAACCACAAAAATCCGGTAATTAATGAACTCTACTCTGTCCTGTGCAAAGCATATATATCTAACCAACGTGTGATTATATGCTGGGTGCCTGGACATAGGGGCATCGAGGGTAACGTTCTAGCGGACCAGATGGCCACATCAATTTCATTGCATGCAGTTAATCCTACTGGTTCGGTCCCTGTCACAGACCTGAAGCGTTTCTTAAGAAGGAAACTGCGAAATCACTGGCAACGTATGTGGGACGCAGAAGTAAATAACAAACTGCACGTGATAAAGCCACAGTTAGGTTCTTGGCCCTCCGTAACAAAATATCGGCGAACAGATGTCCTATTCTGCAGCCTCAGAATAGGACACACATTTGGCAAGCATAACTTCCTACTCACTGAAAATGATCCTCCAACCTGCGGTAGATGCGGGGAGAGGCTGACCGTCCTCCACGTCCTCCTGGAGTGTCGGGCAGCCGAATCTGAGAGAAAGAAACATTTTTCTCTAGCATACCAGCAGCACATCCCCCTACATCCCGTAATGCTACTCGGCCCAGAACCTTTATTTGAGACCAACGCAGTCCTAAATTTTCTGAAAGATGTTGTCTTGCATGTTGTTAGCCCCACATGTTCGTAGCGGGTCCTCTCTTCAGAGGATGCCGCTGTGATAGCTCTTTCGTATAGCACGTGCCTCTAGGCCCTTGTGTTTCAAGGGCTCTGGCGAGGCAGCAGTGCTCCAAGCAATTTTACCATCTTATCTATTTTCTATTTTGCATCATTCTTCTACGATGGATTTTAATGTTCATACTATTCGTCATTAGTCATCGCCATAATTTTATAGCACGTAGATTTTACGCACTTTACAGCGACTATTTTAGGCCACTTTACAGCCAAGTCACATCTTCCATAATACATCGTCAACATTACCACTTGTCATGGCGCTCTTTGGCCAAACCTGGCCCTTGCGCCACAAAACACCACACATCATCATCAGCGTTTTTTTCTAATTATAACCGAACTTCCAGCACTTCTGTAATGAAATTAAACCTTGATTTGCCATATTTAGCCTCTCGCCGTAAAGGCCTTAGACTTTCACTTTTTCATAAAATATTTCATCTTCCTTCCCTTCGCGATCAACTTATCTCCCATCCTCAATTCATTTCATCAAGGTTAGATCACAATAACAAAGTGGGAATTTCAAAATGCCAAATCAATGTCATGTCTCATTCATTCCTTCGGCGTACATGTGCTGAGCGGAATCGCCTACCCGCCTCAACCACTACTATTGTTGACCATCAGCACTTCATGGCAGTATTAAATAACATTGCATAAACAGGAGCATTTCATTCGTGTTTTGTACTACTAATTGTATCACTGTTTTTGCATTACCGTAACACTGTATTACTGCACTGCACGCACCGTATTTCATTTTATTAACCAGCACTCCAAGAACACTCAGGTAACATTGTATAACCGAGAGCCATCTATTTCAGTACTATTAACCATTTTGCTGCACTGTGCTTTTTTTTCCATGTATTTGACGTAACCATTCCCCTCTTTAATGCCCCTAGCGCTGAGGGTACACGAAATAAATAAATAAATAAATAAATAAATAAATAAATAAATAGAAAAATAAAGAAATATTAGATAGCGAGGAGAACTCCCAAGTCTTATGTAATGGTAAGGAAAGACCGGGATGATAGAGGTGGAAGAGTTGCATTAATGATTCACGATAATATTGACTTTATTCTACTTCCTGTCCCCGTTGATATTGCGGCAGTTTGGATGAAGACCATTTTTAAGAATCGTTCCGTCCACATAGGCGGTATATATTGGCCACCAAATTCACCAGACCAGGTTCTTTCTTGTCTCCGGCACTTTATGGAGTGCAATATGCAACAAGCAGCTAATATTATTCTTTTGGGTGATTTCAACCTTGCTGGAATGAACTGGAATGCTTAGTTTCCTGGAGTTACAGAAATATCGAATTGCAATGAACTTCTGGATCTTGTTTTTTGTTTTGGTTTAAACCAAGTGGTGACCGACTATACTAGAATCAGTGCTCCTTCTTTGTCCATTCTTGACCTTGTTTTCGTGTCTAATCGATTTCGAGACCAGTGATGGTATCTCTTATTATAAATTTGTAGTGCTGTCTTTGAGCCTTTCTGCCAACACTGTAAACCTTCCCAGCAAACATGTCCTGTTAAAATTTGCTAGAGCTGATGATGTTGGGGTTTTAGAATTGCTAGAGGACTCTTATGAGAGATTCTTTGAACTTTATATGCATAATCAGAGTCCTGATTGTCTGTGCGAGTACTTTGCTAATTTGGCCATGTCTTCTATAAAGCTGTATATAAGCGTACACAGAAAACTAGCAATAGATGCCCTTAGATACCTAGAGAAATAATACACTTAAAGAGACAATTAAAATGAAAACGTAAGAATTATAAAAAGAATCCTAGCATTCAGACTCGTTCCACCATTCGATGTCTTGGAAAGAATCTTAAGATACTTGTGAAAGAATCTAAACAAAGTTTCTTTGGCATCACAATCCCCAAATTTCTAAAAGAAGCACCGGGTAAATTTTTGAGATATACTAATCCATTACAGAGTCCTCGCTCAAGGACCCAATCTAATGAGCATCCTTCTTCTGAGAGTTTCAAGGATTATTTCCCTTCTGTTTTCACAGAAGATAACGGTATTATGCCAAGTGTAGAAACTCCATCTGAGAGGCCGCCTATTCCTGACGTTGAAATTTCTGAACAAGGTGTGCTGAATCTTTTCCTTCCTTTGAACATAAAGAAAAGCCCAGGACCCGATGGCATCCCTAACGAGTTTCTTTATCAATACGCCGAATAGATTTCTAAATATCTCGCATTTATTTTTCAGTCTTCACTTCATAACGGTAGTTTACCAAAGGTGTGGAAGCAAGCTAAAGTGATTTCTATCCTCAAAAGCGGCGGTGCAGACAATTTAGCAAATTATCGCTCTTTATCAATTACTATTACCTGTTCAATGCTTGAACATATTATCTCGAAACATCTGTTAAATTATATTATTGAATATAACTTGTAATCTATCCACCAACATGGCTTTCGTCAAGGCCTATCCGCAACATCTCAGCTCATCGAATTAGCGCATGATCATTCAGATACTATTAACTCTCGGGGACAGACGAATATGATCTTCATGGACTTTGCGAAGGCATTTGATAAAGTGTCTCACCGTGAACTACTAGGAAAAATTGATGTTAAGTTCAAAAATACTTCTATTACACAATGCTTCTCATCCTATTTTCTTTCTCGCGAGTAATACGGTCGAAATTGGTGGTACAAGGTCGCAGATTTCATGTGCTAAGTCGGGAGTTCCCCAAGGTAGTGTTTTGGGTCCACTTTTATTGTTTATAAATGACCTCCCGAATGAAATAGACGTTTCCATAAGGCTCTTTGCAGATGACCGCATTATATACAATAAAATTAATACAGTAGGAGACCAGGATAAATTACACGCAAATTTACAGAAGATAAAGAAATGGTGTGATGAATGACAAATGGTGCTAAACCCGTTAAAAACTGTTGTTATGAGAGTCTCTAGAAAGTTAAATTACTTAAACTACTCTTATTTTAACTTATAAGAGTTGAGCAACATAAGTATCTTGGCATAATTTTCACAAGTGATCTTCGCTGGAACCACCATATAGATTATGTGTGTGCCAAGGCAAACAAGTCGTTCTGGTGTCTGAAACGTAATTTACCATTCGCAACTAAAGAAACAAAACGTCTAGCTTATAAAACAATAATTAGGCTTATAATTGAATATGCTAAGGTTGTGTGGGACCTTTAAACTGCTCTAAATATATCAAAAATTGAAAGAATACAGCATCTGGCAGTCAGATTCATATTCAGTAAATATCGGCGGACGGACTCCCCTTCTCAACTTTCTGTACAGGCAGACCTAGACCTACCGACATTACAGACTAGGGGCGCTATAATGTAAAACTATTCCAAACTTTTTTATTCCAGTTCTGCAGTCAGCCCTCCGCAATTGATCAAAAACTTTTTTGGACCACCCTCGCTTCACCTGTCTGTCACGCGACGTCACGGAAACCGTGATAGCTCCCCATCTGATATGACGTGTGCACACTGACTATGCATAATTTTACCGAAGAAAAGAAAAATAGTTATTTCTCATTCGACGCCTTTCGCCATTAACCCGCTGCTATTGGTCAAAAGGTTTCAGGCTGCACCCATTTCACCTGCCTCTCACGCGACGTCACAAAACCGCAAAAGCTCACCGCGTCAAAGTGACGTGTACGCGATAAAGGTGCAATAATATGCCAAACTAAACTGAATTTTTTTCTGAATAGCGGCAGGCTGCCCCGTTCCGAAAGGAATAAGAGATGGCTGCCGCCGATCGCTCAGGCACCGGCTACTCGCACCTGCCGTAGAGCATGGGTTTATTTTCGTGTAATAAAACGTTTGGCGTGGCCGTGTAACGTTTTGGAGAGCATTCGGCGCGTTTACGACCTCGTTCTGCCAACTCTTCTTTGCTGAGGATCCGTTTTAGCGTCATGCTTAAGCTTCCGTTGCATGCTGCCGCGATTTTCCACGAGCCACCGCAAGCTAAGTAAGAGAAAGCGGACCAATCACATACGCCGGCACTACCCTCTTCGTCCGGTTATCTATTTTCAGTGCACTGGCTTGGCCCCATCGATTTCCTCTCCACTGGAGCGTGCTCGTCACCTCTTGTGAGCCAATTAGGTAAGACAAGCCGCTCAATGTAGGGAATATTACTCGTTTTCCGAGCAAACAAAAGTGACCTCCTATGAATGAGAAGACCGTTTGATTGGTTTGTTCGGACAACCCTGCGGGTGACCGCCCGATGCTTGCGTAGGCGGTTACGCAAATTTGACGTCAGGAGATTGGAATAAAAACACATTGGAATAGTTTTACGTCATACGGACGTAGAACTAAATATTAAAGACTTAAATACCTTTACCTAATAATTAATCATCATGTTCATATTAGGTACACAGACTTTCTTGAAATTCTTTGCGGTGAAACCACTAGACATTTTTATTCAATGATTTTTCGTCCCCCTGTTATTAAACACGAGTGGGTACCTTAACCAGTTGCGTTAAATCACGAAACAGCATAACGTCAAGAAATGGTACAGCATCACTTGAGAGTACATAATGGAAATCATTGCTCCAGGCAGTGTGGAGAACAATAAAGCCACCTACAAGCAATAAATTATAGGAGTGATTTCCATAAGAGGATAAACGTCTTTCGTAGAATGTCTTGTCGGAACTCTTCTTTCAAGATCATGGTTCTTTTATGATGATTTAAACAATGAAACATTCAGTTCCTATAATGTCAACCAGTTTTGATACTTGTAACGAGTGTTTTAGCATAAGTGTAACTCCACCACCGCATGAATCTCTGTCATTTCTGTGGACGCTGTGACCCGGGGGTACAATTTCAAAGTCATTAATGTCGCTGTTTAAGCATGTTTCGGTAAGCACTACGATTTCTGGATTATGCGCGATGTCTATACTCTCCAACTCAGTCGTTTTACTAACAGTGTTGCGAACGTTTATATTTAGGCAACTGAAATTTTCTGTGCTCTTGTTTGGTCATTCATCTCTCCGCCTCGTCCTACTGGGGTTACTCGAAACTGGTACTCTTGCCATTTCTTCGTCATCCACACACTCTAATAACAAAGAGTTCCGGGCACTCTCTTTGAGGGAGCGGCTGCTTGTCCCATATTTCACTCTCTTTTCGAGAATAGATCGACCGTCTTTGAGAGAGAGTAGGTCAACTCCTCCTGACAGAGTTTTGTTACTCCACCGCAATGGATTGCTAGTACTCTTCCGCAGAGTGATAATACTCTTCCCACAGGGAGTGCTAGTACTCTTCCGCAGAGTGCTAATACTCTCCCCGCAGGGGTAATAGCACTCCGCCAGACCGAGTACTTCTACTCCCCCAAACAGAGTGCTTGTACTCCTTCAGAACAGACTCCTAGTACTCTTCCCAAAAATTAGCCAAGTCCTGGCCACGCATGCAGGCAGGAAATAAGATCAAATTAGGACCGCTGATATACTGTTCCCTAGGCGGCTCCTCAGAGACACTGGCCCAATTCTAAGCGGCCTTCAGAATAGGCGTGAGCAAAGTTATGCAGGATTTTAAGTCATTTTTTCCTGGCATTTGCTGCCTACCATGAGGCGTGACTGCTCTGAAGCGGCCTATGCATATGCGTCCCGAACGCCACTGCGGAGAAAAAAAAGCGAATTAACACTTAATCCGCAATTATCTTCGCAAATTTCACAATCAGGAGTCACATAATCTAATTATCACACAATTGTCAAGGGAATCACATACTTATGGAGAAGCATAATGCTGTATACAACATGTGGATTCGAACCCGCGTACACTCGCGTTTACACAATTCAAAGCACACATCCGAACCATTACACCACATCGCCAACACGCCCAGTCGTGTTCTTTTAGAGGTTATATATATACCAAATGTATTTGATGAATCGGCGGCTGCGGTGGGTGGGGTTTCTCTGCAGCGTGCTGTGCTGTTGTGTACTGGAATACGTTTGCGTTTGCATCGTTTCCATTCCTTGCTAAGACTAACGAAGGAAGACAACGTAGACGACAACGTGAGAACGATTCATGGCTTGTCGTCACCGCAGGAAAATAAAAATGTGCCGTTCAGCTCACGATCGAGTGCTTCTCCAGTCCATGTTCTCCGGAAATACGCGGATACAAAGTATTGCGCCAACCATCCACGTATGTGAATTTAATTCGCCCGTATAGTGGTGAGCATTTCTGTTTATTTTTTTCCCGCCAGTTCCATTCGTATATGGTCAACTGCGACGCCAGTACTAGGCATTTCGACATGCCTAACGCTGCCGTGTAGGCATTCTTTTCAAGTGCATTAATTTAGAGTTTGGTTCAGTCCGCTGTTGTCCTGCATTAGCAGCGGATCGTTAGCGTTTTGAAGCGCATGCATTCCAGCATTTGGAGACTGCTTATGCCGATAGCCGCGTCAAATGCATTGGCACGCATGTTTAAATGACTAATGTGTCCACTTGTTACGCGCGCACTGCTCGTATCCTGTGGCAATGCTCGTTTTAAAAGCTTCGAAGACCAGCTACACTCACGCGTGTGTTCAATATATATATATGCACAGGATGGACTCACCGGCTAGTTGGTTGAGCATTTTAGAAGAAGAAACAGTGCAACACAAGGACGACGCAAAAACATGGACCACACCAAGAAGCGCTGGTGTGGTTGATGCTTTTTTTCGTCCTCGTGTTTGCGCTGTTTCTTGTTACACGATACACGCACACCACAGGTACGCGAAAGTTTAGGAGCATAAGTGGTTAACTCTGTTTTCCCCGTTTGCTCTCAGTGTCAATGGCACAGTGCGTTGCCCGGAATTGTGCACGCTTATCCCCATATGCAGAAATGCATCATAACTTGGAGCCCATACTTGACTTGATCTAAACGACGCAAGTCATGAACGCACCAAAAGAAAGGCAGTGAGCGTCTTGGGGGACGTTCGCACCAGGCGCCGTTTATATCAAGTTAAGCATGAGCTTTGTATTAAGATGCATTTCTGAATACGGGGGTTAGTCATCTGCTTCTCACAGAAAATGTCGAAGAAACGCCCACCAAAACCAGGCACATTCGTAAACTTAACTAGGCAATACGAAGCTCCATAGAAAAAAAGAAGAGCGGTATTAAAAGCTTTCAGTATTTTTCTTTACTCCAAAATGGTTGCGCTCTCGTGGCTTCAATGTACAGAGATAGTGCAGCGTTAGCTAAAACGCATCGATTTCCGAACTCTATGCCAAAATAAGCTTGTAAAATTATTTGGCTGCTAGAATCCAGGGTTTGTAGCGATCCTTGAAAATCCTTTATTTCTAAAATGCCATTTTGAAGGCATTGAAAACCCTTGAATTTTTAGAAGTACTGGAAAGTCCTTAAACTGGTACACTTGGATAGACTTAGCAGACATTGCCAAGCGTTTTTTTTTTTTCCCTTCTGTGACACTCTCTCGCATGTCACAGAAAATTGTCTCAGGAGGTAATAGAAGGAAAGCGACATCCTTAAAGTTGAAATTACAAAGGAGCTGCAGATACCAGTTTTATGCACATGGAACCGGCGACAAATGTAGTTGGAGGAGCAGAAGCAGGAAGCTCAACAGTTGAGGCATTCGAAGAGAAGCCTTGAAGAGTAAATCGAGAGCTACAGACACAATAAAAAGAAATTAGAAATTACTGTTGCTTATCTGATGGTGAAAAGCTGAGGCAACAGATGACGTCACATACAATGTCAAACCAAACAGTATTCAAAAACTGCAAATGTTGCTGGTCCAAGTAGTTAATTGTGCTATTGAAGAAAAACTTTGAGCGCTTTCTTGAAATGCTTCCTTGTGTGCGTTTAGTGGTGGGCGGTGAAAGGCAAATTAGCAGTCTTTCAAATGTTTGAAATCAGTGAAATGCGATTTGTTTTTTCTTTTGTTTGCATTAAAGTTAACGATGTTTTTGAACAAGTTATTGCCTGTCCAAACTACTAAAAAAATCGCGCGAGGTCCTTGAAGTTACTGTGTCGGGGCCTCGAAAGTTCTTGAAAGCCATTGAATTTTTTCTTCAATATTGCTACGAACCCAGTAGAACAACTGTCATGGAGTAAAAACCTTGGCTGAACAGGGGCTTATACGAAGAGCACAGGAAGATTAGAAATGCAGTAGTAGGCATGGAGGGCCCTGAAAAAAATGTGCGACATCTGCTCGTCTGCCTTATGTTTCTACATTGACTGTCACATTTTTAATAGAAGTGCACTTTCTGTTCTACTCCAATAAACGCAACATTACCAACTCCAGTGTGGGGCAGTCCTTGAGCCAGGGCAGAACTATTTCTGTACATCCCAGTCAGCTCTGTCATTTTTCCAGCATTGTAGTACAAGATTTGTTAAACTGGTTTAGCAGAATATGAGCAGTATACTCTTAAATTAGCTGTTTCTTTCTATGCACAAGTTCAGGTCCTCAGTTTGGTTGCATGACAAATTGCCATACCTCAATAGATACAAGAAACCATTTTATTACAGTTTAATAAAATCCAAACAGTAATAATCACAACAATACAATGACATACATTTCTTTTGGTACGTATACAGCCCATGTCTTGGCACTGTATAAATTCAACTATACGTCGCAAGTACTGTGTCCTGACCACTATTATTCACATGTGTAAAACCATCACAGCAATTCTTCAACAAATAGCACAGTGATTAGTGACATACACTTTGTAACTGCTTTACATGAGCATAATGTGTACAAATGGTCCCTGTGTTCCTACACATGACTAGTGCCGTTCGAGTACTATTACTCACAGGTGTAAAACCAACAAAGCAGTTCTTTGAAAAATATCACAGCGCTTAGTGACGTACATGCTGTAACTCCCTTGTAGAAACTTAATACAAACACGTGAGGACACAGAAAGCTAGCAGTGGGCCTACATGGGAATTCCACCGCCTCAATACTAATTCACAAGTGTAAAACCAACCAAGCAGTTCTTTAAAGAATATCACAATGCTTAGTGACGTACATTTTCTAACTAGCTTATATAAGCTTTATACAATCATGAGAACATACACAAAGCTAGCGGTGCACCTATATAGAAGTGCGGCCATCTGAACACGATTATTTGCAAGTGTAAGCTCAACAGAACAGTTCGTTATAGTGACGCACATTTTTTAACTGCCTTATACAAGCTTAGTGCAAGCACAAGAATGCGGAAAAATATAAATTAACAACTTGCTCTATGCATACACAAACAGATCAATACAAATGGTAAACACCGCTTTGAAGAAACATGTGACTGTGGCAAAGCGCAGTGCTGTGCCGGTTGAAACTGCCACCCACAAAAGTATTGAGCAATGCTTAAACCACAGGCAATAAAGTGCTGAAAGACTGCGTCTGTAACGTAACTATTTTAATTCAAATTTCTTGAATATAGGGCTCTCTTGCAGATAAGGCATCTGACCCAACTGACCTGATTTTACACCAGCTACATGCATACAATGCACTCAGATATAACTGGTAATAATAATTATAAAAGGCATTTAAAAAGTTGATAGTATGATGAAGATGCATGACTAGAAAAGTTCTGTCCCCCTCGTCTTGTTAAAAATGTGTAAGTACGACACATGTTCTTTTTTTCCTCAATTCTTGCATTAATGGACACCCGGGAACCTCGAACCAACAAAAAATAAAGATACTGCTATGTTAATAGTGTTATGAATAATTTTTTGTGAAAGCCTTTTTACAGACAAGTTGCAGTTTCGTTTCTGGAGGTTGAGCTGTATCTTGCAAAATAACTTGAAAAGTGGTCACATGGGAGCATGACACTATGTCATAATGTTAGTTTCAGTTGACTCTCTTGCCCTACAAGTCGCTGCTCACTGTGGCCAGGGATGCAACAGCAGTGTCTGTGTGAGTTTCATCACACTTCTGTCCTATGCCATCCTTACCAGAGTTGACGGCACATAGATACCCAAATTTCGATAGTGTTGCTTTCTCAGGTGGTTGCTTTTGATTTGCTCTATATCAGTTGGCACTTCAGCTGCATCAAACTTCTTTTTTACCTGTTCAACAACAACATCAACAACAATCTTATGACACCTGTGTTGTTCTTCTAGTTGCCTACAAAGACCAGTCAATCTAGCAACAACACTGACAGTCTCTACTATGTTCGAATGGGGGAGATGTGTGTACCACCATGTGTTCCACATTGTTGTCGCTATGGGGGCTGGCTGGGGAGGCAACAACTGTAATATTTTTGCATTTGCATATCTTAAAGTCATGCTTGTACTGTGTTATAACACCTAACTTAGTCTTGCACTTGCTGCACAATAATACTGGCTCACAGACGTGGTGAAAAGCTTTTGTATGTTGAGCAAATTAGTTGTATGCACTACAAAAAAAGTCACAGTGATAGCACACATGTTGCTCTACCAGGCCTGGTGTGGTTCCTTCTGACACTGCAGCTGATGCTGACGCGCTGCTGCTTGCCTCGTACACTGTTGCAGCTGCAGTAGACAGGCAGTCTCTGTATCTATTGCTGCCGTGTCATCTGTCATGGTAACTTCATGTGGTATCGGGCTCACTTCTGCAACAGAGATGTCGTTTGCCCCTTGAGGGCTCTCGTCATCAGGGCCAATAATTTCGTACGCATTGTCTCCTGCATCGAAGAAGCAATAAGAACGGCCTGAATTAATAAACGTAGCTCTAAAAAGTACGGACATCAAGACTTAACCACAAGCTTTGCACATCAGTGACCGGGCTTAATGAATAATACTTGCAGGAGGAGTTACACAATTGTGTGTGTATATTACACTAAAGCCTCATTAGAAGATATACTCAAGAGGCATGGGAAACATGTTTCTCGAAACCAAAAATTTTAAAAAACTGAGGAACCAGGCTAGATCACTTTATTATGCATCATCACTAAAATATGTTTCGATATATCTCAAGGAATAATTGTTCAGGGTGGCTTAAAGGGCCCCTAAACAACATCTTTACATTTTTTGAACATTTCAAGTAAACACGCATATCGAAATCAGATTGCCGTCACAATCGACGAAGCCAAACAAACCCGTGCGCCTCTCTGGACCTATCCTGCACCCCCCAGTTTCTCCTGACGTCACCAGGCTGTCTCTGATGATGTCATCAGTTTCCGGTGCTGTCGATTGGTCGAACGAAAGTGTACGACTGCAGGCAACGCCTGCAAGCAAATACACACACTCCTTCTTCCTCGTCGCATTGCTCGCGATGCCATTGTGGGCAGCCAATGGGTGCAAAGAACAGAAACGCCAACAGAAGGGTCTCCCTATGAGGCTCTTCAACACGAGTCACCATATAGTTCCATTGTATTGGCGAGGTCATTAGCGCCACCCCTCGCAGGACGACGGGCCAGTGCGGCAATAACAGAGCTCATTGGTGATGGCCTGCCCCGTAACATTTGGAGGTGTACTAGGCGACGAAAAGGCGATACTGTCCAGATGGCGTGTACCAGATGAAAGAGTAAAATGAGTGGGGACTACTTTTCGATAATAAAACACACGTAGCTCCACTATTACTGAACCGTGTCGAAAAATTCTCGTGGCTACCTGTTCATTGCCTTATCGTGTACAACTGCAACACCGCAACTAAATTTCAACCTCGGTGGTTTAGCGGCCCTTTAAAGAACATTCACAGCTTTTTAGTGACTGTAGATGGTGTTAGCTTCCTTCCCAACTTCTGGAATTTAAAGACTTCACTTTGCAAGCCTTGTTGCTCACAGTACCTTTGAGGTGCAACTTCTGGAATTTAAACACTTCACTTTGCAAGCCTTCTTGCACGCAGTACCTTTGAGGTGCTCTTAGATGCTCGTCAGCTTTAACTGCCGACACGTTCTGCCCTGCACTGTCCTCATTGCCCTCCTTTTCTAGTTCATGCTAAAAGAGACATGCGCAATTGACTTGCGTGAGGATTGCGTGATCTTTACGCCCTTCGGAGCACACAAGGTGCACGAAGTGAATGTGTCTAGGTTGTGTCCCTTCAAAGTAGTGGATACTTAAAAAGTCATCCTTAGTAACAATGGTGTCTCTTGTATACAGTATTGTTAACGTGGCAAACATAGGAATACAAACCAAACCATTTTCATTTGTCTCTTACAACCAAGTGTATCTTGTAACGAGATTCTACTGTACTGAATATTTTTCATCTATGGATCATCTGCATGTACATATAGTCACAGAGACATGTTGTGTGGAATGGCGAATCAGGAAACAGCTCGTACTCTTACTTTTTGTCCCTAACATAAGCAGCTGATAACAATATGATAAAAAAGCAAGCAATGAGGCTAGCATGGAACATAATCCTTCAGCTCTAAACAGTTTTTTGGGCCCACATCATTCCCTCATATGACATAAGGAAACAACTTGATTGCAGTAATGGCTGCATGTGATCTGAGTTGATTGAAACGAACTATACGTGAGGTTGTCCTGTATGTAATTTTATCAGAGTGCTTTTTAGATGTTCTGCTGGCGATCCTGGCTGCACGATGCTTCTCATGCTTTTTGGCATGATTCCTTTCTTTTCCACTCCACTCTTTCTTTTCTGGTTTTCTCCCCTTTCCCTTCTCCCTTGTGCAAAATAGCACACCTGAAGTATCAAATCTGTTGAACTAACGTGTGTATCAAACCTGTTAACATGTGTGCTTCTCTGTGGTCTGTGTTGTATTTTTGCGCTGTACAAGTCAATTCAAGATGAAAGATGGAACGTCCCTGCCTTTAGTTTAATTGTATGTGTGTGTGTGTGTGTGTGTGTGTGTGTGTGTGTGTGTGTGTGCGTGCGTGCGTGCGTGCGTGTGTGTGTGTGTGTGTGTGTGTGTGTGTGTGTGTGTGTGTGTGTGTGTGTGTGTGTGTGTGTGTGTGTGTGTGTGTGTGTGTGTGTGTGTGTGTGTGTGTGTGTGTGTGTGTGTCATGTTTTTAAATATATGTACATTCAGGAGTGCCTGCATGCTCTTCTCCTCTGCTCCAGTGACAAAACTAGAGCCTGTTTATGTACCATAGTAAAACATTCAAAGGTTTTCGCTGTGCCTATTACATCCCTTATCATATGGATCTGTCACAATACAGAGTAGCAGTGGTCCATAATACTAGCCCATCCCAACATAACTATAAATTAGCACATACCGACATGCTGCAAAACGGCTGTTGAGAAGCCGCTGGTGCTGGCAATTTCCGCAGCACTGCAGTGGTACAGCCGAGTTCCACCTGTATAGTGACAAATGCATATGCATGTTAGCAACTCAGTAGTTGCTGATGGTTTCATAAGGTTTACACTACACAATAAAGTAATCTAGACAACTTTGTTGGAACAAATGCACATAATTAGGACACCATTTAAACACTAATACGATTAACTGCCCCCAATCTCTCACTCACTAAGGGGTAATACTGCTAAAACATCGGTGGAGAGCTCAAATTAACACAGCCCATAAAGGACAAGCTTTCTTTGAGGAAAACAGCTAAAACAGCGGTTAGTTTTCTTGATAATTTTGTGTGGTAGCTTTGATTTAAATGTCATGCAGTACTATAAAATATGAAGTGCCGCATTTCTAGCAGCAGAAGACGTCGTCAGCCTCATGGTACAACTGATTTTCGCACTGTTTGTGTCAGTGAGCCGACACATACAAAGAAAACCGAATTCACACATACATATACAGTGCCAAGTGCACTTCTTCTGAAAACGCAGCCAGCAGTTCCAATGCTGCTGAAAGGAAAGGTTATACAGAGTGCGAGACTGCATGGAACTACCACTTATGACTGTAAGTGTATGATCTGCTGATTGGAGAGGTAGTCACATGCTATTTCTAGTCTCTTTTAGAAGCATTACTAAAGGATAAATTAAAATCTATTCATAAGTCACGAATTTCACGCATCCACAGTTTGGCTCAATAACTTGTGAGAAAGACATGTTTACCTGGAAGAGCAACCTTTTTTGCTGCTGCATAACTTTCCTTCGAATTATTAAAATACCTTAACAGCGTCATCATACACTGCGTTTCTCGCAACTACTTGCCGGCAGTGGCGAGTTAGTGTTTATATCCGACTCATTGGGCGACAATACTGCCAAACACAAATGCTTCACGAACACGAGAACAAGTCCCTCGCAGAGAATAGCAACCATATATGCCTCTGTGAGACATGATCGCACCTTTGTGGTCAAAATGTACACTAGAACGACATCACCATCTCCATTAAAAAAAAAAGCCTCAGTACAAGGCAGCAGCCAACTGTATAATGTGAAATTGCAACTGATGTCCACTTACTGGTGGCCTGTGTTTGAGTCACTTCTGGCAGTTCACTGGGTGCTGAGAAATGCACGTCCTGGGTTGTCCCTACAAAACACACAGGGTTATGTCAAATGTTGTACATATATGCCGGCATTTCATAAGTCACAAAACAAACGAGTAAACTAATAAACAACTGTAATGTAAACAGAGTACACATCATAAGATAGGCTGTCAACTGGTAATGCATTATGCGAAAAACCTAATGCATAGGAAAGACTACATGTATACACACGAAGCTGACACACAATTTATTTCGCTCTAGGTTTTTCCGTGCAATATAATATATTCAAATTATTATGTCTCGTGGATAGAGCGAAATTAGTGTAAATTACGCACTAACTTATGTACCCTGGAAAACTTTTCTTCAAGATGCACCTGTGCGCGCTTCGAATGAGTAACGTTGTAAAATTTACGTACATGGCGTATAACATAGTTGCTGAACACGGATTTTCTTTGCCCTGTGTCGTGTACAGTGAGGTACATATATCTGCCCCCCCCCCCCCACCTTTTTTTGTACTAGCCTTACTGCGTGCCACAGCACCTATACACACGTCAGTAAACCTCACGACACAGAAATAAAAAAAAGCGCCAATCACCCATGCCTGCATGTTGTACTGGGCCTAACCTAACCAAGCATGGGCTGTTGTTTTTATAGTAAACACAGGCACCGTGCTCATTGCAAGTATGTATCATGTCACTAAGCAAATATACAATTTCATTGTACCACTATTTTTTGATCACATGGATGTACCTGTTGAGAGGTAAGACAAAAAGCAGTCGCTTCTCAGAACTAATCAGCTTTTTTTAAACACATTTCTAACTTTTCAATGACACTTGCTGCTATGTGTTTGTCTCCAGAGAGCATACTTGATTTGACTTTCCAATCAGAGACATTACATAAATATACGATGTTAAGATGACTGCCTAGAGCACGTGAGAATTTTCATCTTGGTGTAACATACTGTATCTTGATTTTGTAGACATTTGGCCAAATGGTACATCCAATATACTCACATACTAGTTTTTGTGTCCAAATTGCATGCCAATGTATTTTGATTTCTTGGCATTCGCTCCTCTTCACTACGTGAAGTCGCGCTGCTCTGGCTCTTTCACATCCTCGTGTCCTTGCAGCTGCCTTCTTGCGTTATATAAAGCGGGTGCCTGAAAAATATCGTGTCCAAAAGTCAACACAATGCCATGGTGCAAAACAACATCAAGACAGTCAAGGCCATGGCAATAAAAGAAAGCCTTAGCTCTTAGTCTTCCTAGTGAAATGCATGCAAAACATCCAAATGACTGCAACAGTCAACTGCTAAACTAACTTCAATTTTTATATTTAAACAAAAAACAAATAACCAACAGTTCATCCTTGTTTGTCACCAATGTTAGAATACTCCTGCTAATAAATAGAATATTGGTCATTTTCAGACGTCATAGGTATGTCATAAGTCTGGTGTACCGCAAACACCACTTGTGACACATCCTAAGCACGAGCCCAGTGTGCCCCCCGCACCATCCCTGGTTGTGCCACTGCTGAACCCATATTTGAGGATCATAGCTGCAAACGTGATGCTCAGTAGGCATGAAAGTGTTGTCCTTCAGTTCAATGGATATATGGATGTGCCTATAAAAAAGGGCAACAAGGCTTGTTATGGCAAGCTTATCCACATTTCAATACTAACAAGTTCACTGCAGCCTGAAGCTAAGCTTACTAAAAGGCATGAACTTATTTTCATTTATGAGGTGCGCAATGGAGTTCATTGTTGACAGACTCGACTACTGCTGCAGTTTGAAATATAGCATTTTAGATTCTTGAAGGCATGTAAAAGTTGCAGTTAAACCGCAGTTATTAGTTTATTAGACCAACGTATTGTTCTGTGTACGACAGACGACTGGTAACACGGAAATAAAGCAACCTTTTATTTTGATATTTTATTTCTCTACTAAAAGTATTCAAGCGATAAACAAATTTTGATCTGCCATGCAGTAGCAAAATGCACACCTGACGCTTGTAACCCCCAGAGGAAGGCTGATTTAGCTGTTCATATGACATAACTCTGACACGCCAACTCATATTAGCAAATGCACAGGCATGTCCAAAAGAATAAGCGTATGCAAAGCGCCCCTGCAATTGTAATTCCACACAGCAGCCGTTATATTCGATGCCGATGCATAATTAGCTGCTCGACAATTCACCGAGTTCGTAGACATAAGCATCCTTTCAGTCTCGCACCGTGCTCGAAAACCGCAACTGGAGACAAAACCAGACCTATAATTACACCATTTCAATACATGAGCAAAAACACTTCAGTCTTAGGGATAAACACTGTGAGAGCGATTTAGTGCGCGACGGCGACGAGCGACGGCTTCAAGCGACAAAACGGGCCGTCGCTTGAAGAGATGGCTCGGTTCTGGAAATCTAGAAATCGTCGCTCATCGCCCGGAAGTGCTATGAGCGACTAGCCAATAGCGCGAAGCCGGAACTGGATGTACATCGCTCAAATACTACCGATTGTCGCGCGGATCGAGCAAATGATTAAATTTTTATACGTGCAAGGATAAGAACCCACTCCAATACCTCCGGAAATATTTTATGCTACTTTTTATAGCAAAATACATCAACGTAAATTACTAAAGCACGCGTCACGCGTGATTGCAGCCCTCATACCGGCAACACCGGGGAGGCGTCGCTCAAAATCGTCGCTCGCACGGAGTACGGCTTGTAGGCGACGAGCGAACGCGACAGCCATCTCCATCGCGTCACTTGTAGCTGCCGCGCGCAAGATCGCTTATATGGGGTTTATACTTTTTTCAGCATAAAACATGAATTCCTCATGCGTTTTCCGTAAGTTCAAGATAACGCCCCCAATTGACCTCTTGCAGCATGCAGCTGAATGCCTGCGGCAGTTTCTAACAAGCACTGGTGCTGCACGTAACTTCAGTGGTCGCAGATTCGCCCTCGGCGAGACACCGTCAAGCGCGCGGCTTATCTATAACAAAAGTATGCTGCCAGCAAAATGACGCCTTCTCTTATGTAATTCCTTATTTCAACAGCGTTCCGTACACAGCAGACTGCCAAACTGAATAAATTCAAACACACAAAACGCACGCTAATCACGCTCCGCATAGGCTCGGAATCACGGGCTGGTGAACAAACCATTTTAAGCGCCCTCTCGCCTGGCGTCTTATTGTACTACATACCACAGTTCTGGCAGCATTTCCGATTTTCAAAGCTCTTACGCATAACGGCAAAGTGATAAAATCACATGCAGTTATCGCGACGACTGGCTTTTTCGATTGACATTGAGAGACGCAGCGCGTATGCCTAGTGCGTTGTCAATCGCATCGGCTAAGCGCAGCGACGACTTCCTTGCGATAGCATGTCATATACGGAGAATGTGCACCTAAGTTAGAATTCACTTACCGTGGAGGATTTCTTGTTATATCCAAGGCATGACGAACGACTGTCGTGTTTTCGCGGCGACGCGATATGGCTGACACACGATCTCCATGGCTTTGTTGCTGCTCGCTGGATGGATCACCTTTCTCCGGTGCTGTGTTGTTCCACGACTTGAGCGCGCGCGCGCGGTGGAGCAGCTCCGAGTGAAAAAGTAGAGCGCTCGCTACGCGTTCCTTTGAACTGCGGCGGCCGGTTCTCTTAGAAGCAAAACTATGTGTTTGTTCTTTGCTCAGCGTGCATGAGTGATACATTGCCATGTTCGGGGCCAGCCACCTACAGTTGAAGCAGAAGATTGCGCTAAGTGTTGTTCTCTATTGCCGCAAGAGTAGAACGGGCATTCTACTCTCTCTCTGAAGGGGAGAGTGAAAAGCACAATTCACTCTCCTTGGTGACAGAGTGAACAATGCATTTCACTCTCCCCGACATTTTGCGAGAGTAAAACAACTCTTTGAAGAGTAAATCAGCAGCTTCACTCCTGCGATACCCTTCTTAGTTTTTAGAGTGCAGTGACGTGCTGTAAGAACACCCCTTGTAACTGGCTTTTATTTTCTGCGCGTACCCCGTCTTGTATATATACAGACGATGCGGCGACGAAATATTGTTCGAAGTCAGCGCTGTGTATGTCGTCTCTCGCAGTCTTTGTCCTTCACGCTGTACGTCATATTTTACCATTCAAACAATTCGTTATCAACCCTAATTTTATCGTACACGAGCCTGACTTTCTTTCCCGATTCGCATAGCTTCGCTGTACTATCCCAGAGCTGCTTTTTTAGTTGCCTGGTGGCAGCAAAAAAGTCTTCAGACAAAGGCATGCGCTTTCCTTTTAGTTTGAAGCAGTTTTTAGGTACGCTTTTTTTTTTCGTGATGATCGAACAATTTCAGCATCACAGGGCGAAATTTGTTGCCCCCCCCCCCCCCCCCGGGTGGCGACACGCCATTCTTTGCGTCCTTTCTACTGAGCGCGCATTAACGCCCAACGTCGTTTGAAAAATATCAGTGACGACCTTGTCATTACCAGCATTGATTGTTTTGTTCTCGCGTTCTTGCATACCGAAAACAAAAAAAGTCGTTGCGTCTGCATCGACTTCCTAAATCCAAAAGCCTTCTTTCTAGGCTCCGCAATCTTTTTTAGATGCTGTCTACAGTTTTCGAGTTGGATTCAATAGCCTCTAGTGTTTCTCGTATGCATTTCTGGTCGTTAAGTAACTGCTTGAAAAGTTCTTGGGTACTCGGTCTGGGATTGTGCTCAATGTCCCCGCACAATGTCAGCATAGACAAAATAAAACTCTGCACAATATTCAAGAGCGCATGCAGGCAGTTTGTGTGCGCCAGCTGAATAAAAGAACGATCACTTGTTTTAACTGTGGTTAATCGTTACCAACCTCTATAAAGAATAGTGACGAATTTGACACGATGCTACTCCGATGCTTGCTCGCATTCCCCACTGAGTTGGTGTAGCAGTCTTTTTATATTGCTACGGCACAATATGCGCGATCACGAAAGGCCAGCAGTGTGAAGACGACGACGACGATTAGAAGCTAGCGCGGGCTGTTGCCTCTTGGCCAAGCGCAGCGTATTTTCCTTGTAAATATATTTGTACATAGCTTTTCGTCTGCGTCTTCCTACGTAACATATCTGGTGGAGGTGGACGTTCCCTGTACCTCGTCACGGAGCTTCGCAGTGGACGGTACGTCGAGCCTTCCTTCATGGCTCCCGGCGACGACAACCCGACTCCGCCGGCTCCGACACCTGCTGCCACTTCGACGACCTACATCACTCTCCCCGCTCCCCGTGATCCTGGCGTATTCTCGGGCCAAGATGGGGAAGACGTCGATGACTGGATCAGCCTGTATGAACACGTCAGCCGCAATAACCGGTGGGACCCTACTATTATGCTCGCCAACGTAGTCTTTTACCTCGGTGGCACACCTCGAGTTTGGTATCGCACGCACGAAGATGAGCTCACCAGTTGGGATTCACTTAAGACACAGCTTCGAGACTTGTTCGGCAACCCCTACGGTCAACAACTTGCCGCGCAGAAGGCGCTTTCCGGCCGTGTGCAGACGTCAACAGAGCCCTATGTCACGTACATTCAGGACGTCTTGGCTCTGTGCCGCAAAGTTGACACCCACATGACTGAGTCAGACAAGGTTTCCCACATCCTCAAAGGCATTGCCGATGACGCCTTCAACTTGCTCGTTTGCAACAACGTAGCCACGGTGGATGCTGTTATAAGAGAGTGCCGCCGCCTGGAACTCGCCAAAAGCCGACGTATTGACCAGCAGTTTGCCCGTCTGCCCAACACCCCAGCGACATCTTCCTGTGCCGACGCTCCTCGTCCCAACAACACTGCCGATGTTACCAGGATCGTCCGGCGTGAGATCGAGGCCGCCTATCCGGCTGCCTTCGACTCCAGTCCCACCAACACATCTGCAGTCACGGTCTCACTGATCCAGGCAGTTGTCCGCCAGGAGTTTGAAAACATGGGTCTTCACACCATCTGCTCGGCCCATCGCCCTAATACCCGCCCGGCTTCTTCGATTTCGCCCCGTCCCGCATCTTCTTACCCACCACGTTTCCGCAACCCATCTGAATGGCGCACTGCTGACGACAAGCCTATTTGTTTCCACTGCCATCGAATCGGGCACATTTCTCGGCACTGTCGTAGTCGCTGGAGTTCCCCGAGCCGGCCTACTTATACTGCCTACTCTCGCCCCTCAGGTGGCCCTTCTCGTCCCTATGCCGCACGCTCCGATAATGCCGCCACTGATTCTCCTGCAACGAACCGCCCCTATTCTCGTTCGCCTTCGCCCCAACGACGACAATCTCGCTCTCCCCAGCCCCGTCGCTCCTATTCGCCGACTCCCTTCGGACGCCGCTCCCAGCCGGAAAACTAGACGATGCAGCGCCTCGAGGTGACGCTGCATTGCTCCCTACGCCGCCAAATCCTCTACTGACTTTGCCCACTCATCTGAACCTTCTTGACGTGCAAGTCGACGGTGTTTCTGTGTCTGCTCTCATAGACACTGGCGCGTATTTGTCCGTAATGAGCGCTGACCTTCGTAACCGGCTCAAGAAAATTATCACGCCCGCCACGACGCCTGTTGTCCGTGTCGCCGATGGCGGAACAGCCCCCGTAATTGGTATGTGTACCGCCCGCGTCTCCTTCGCCGATCGCTCAACAATCGTGCTATTCACAGTCATCGCCCACTGTCCCCACGACATCATCCTCGGCTTAGACTTCCTTTCCGCACATTCTGCTTTCATCGATTGTTCCGCCAGTACTCTCCGCCTTGACCTGCCTGTTCTGGATCCTGCTGAACCACACCCCAGTCGCCTCAGTTCCGCCGACTTCGTTCGCTTGCCACCTTCGGCACTGACCTACGTTGACCTAGTGTCATCCCCACCAGTCCCCGACGGTCACTACATCGCGGCTCCTATGCAAGACGTCCTCCTTACACATGGGATCACAGTACCCCATACAGTTTTATCTATTACGGCGAATTGCGTCTGCCTGCCAGTGGTCAACTTTGGCTTGACGACACAAGTGCTGCCACGTGGGATGTCTTTGGCCCAGCTTTGTTCATTCGAGGATCACTCAGTAGCATCCATTGCAGTAGACGACACTTCATCCGATACTCCTCTACCATCGCAGTCGGCAAATTGTACCATCGCTGACTTACGGAAAATGATTGCCCCCGACTTGCCCTCCGAGCACGCTCGTGAACTCTACCGCGTTCTGTTTTCCTACCACGATATTTTTGACTTTAACGATCGTCCTTTAGCCCAAACTACAGCTGTCAAACATCGCATTAATACCGGCGATGCCCCTCCTATTCATCGCCGCCCGTATCGAGTGTCACCAGCTGAGCGTCAAGTTATTCACGCAGAAGTTCGCAAAATGCTTGCCAAGAACATTATTGAACCATCATATAGTCCATGGGCGTCACCTGTAGTACTGGTCAAAAAGAAGGATGGCTCATGGCGCTTTTGCGTGGATTATCGGCACCTTAACAGGGTTACCAAAAAGGACGTGTATCCCCTACCTCGGATTGATGACGCCCTTGACTGCCTCCACGGTGCTCGCTATTTCTCTTCTATTGACCTTCGCTCCGGCTACTGGCAGATTGCCGTGGACGATCTCGACCGCGAGAAGACTGCTTTTGTCACACCCGACGGTCTTTATCAATTCAAAGTGATGCCGTTTGGTCTATGTAACGCCCCTGCCACTTTTGAACGCATGATGGACTCCCTTCTTCACGGTTTCAAATGGTCCACGTGCCTGTGCTACTTGGACGACGTTATCGTATTCTCCCCAACGTTCGCTACGCACCTCGAGCGCCTCTCAGCAGTCCTGGACGTTTTTCGGCGAGCCGGTCTGCAACTCAACGCATCGAAGTGCCAATTCGGCCGTCGCCAGATTACCGTCCTTGGACATCTCGTTGACGCGAACGGAGTGCAACCGGACCCAGGCAAGATCCATGCTGTTACGCACTTCCCTGTTCCGAAGTGTGTCAAGGATGTGCGCAGCTTCATCGGCCTTTGTTCGTACTTCCGCCGTTTCGTGAGAAATTTCGCCGCCATAGCACGACCACTAACCGACCTTTTGAAAAAAGACGCTCCTTTCCAGTGGGGCGATAACGAGGCCTCTGCATTCTCTCATCTAATCGACATTCTCACAACGCCTCCCGTTTTGGCCCATTTCGATCCTTCTGCGCCTACCGAAGTCCGTACTGATGCCAGCGGTCACGGAATTGGAGCAGTACTGGCACAACGCCAGCGTGGCCACGACCGTGTTATCGCTTACGCCAGCAGGCTCCTCTCACCCGCGGAGCGCAACTATTCCATCACTGAGCGTGAGTGTCTGGCCCTAGTTTGGGCGGTTGCGAAATTCCGCCCATACTTATATGGCCGATCCTTTTCCGTTGTCACAGACCATCACGCGCTTTGCTGGTTATGCTCACTGAAAGATCCTACAGGAAGACTTGGTCGCTGGGCCTTACGCCTCCAAGAATATTCGTATACTGTCACCTATAAATCTGGCCGACTGCACAAGGACGCTGACTGCCTGTCTCGCTACCCGGTCGACGAGCCTGACGACGCCAACAGTAGTAGCGCCAACGGCATTTTCTCTGTCTCTGCCTTCGGTAACATCGCCGATGAGCAGTACCGAGACCTATCGCTGCGAGCACTTATCGAGCGTCTGCGCTCTACACCTACCGACGCATCCGTTCGCCGATATGTCCTCCAGGGTGGCATTCTGTATCGAAGGAACTTCCTCCCTGACGGCTCTGACCTTCTTCTTGTCGTGCCAAAACAGCTACGACAGACTGTGCTCTTTGAGATGCATGACGCACCCACTTCAGGACATCTTGGGGTAACCCGCACGTACGACCGCGTCCGCCGCCGCTTCTATTGGCCTGGTCTCGCTCGCTCCGTTCGACGCTATGTTGCTGCCTGTGATCCCTGCCAGCGTCGGAAGACACCTCAGGTGCTACCTGCCGGTCATCTCCAGCCGATCACCGTCCCTGTGGAACCGTTCTTTCGTGTTGGATTAGACCTGCTCGGTCCCTTTCCCACGTCATCTTCTGGGAACAAATGGGTAGCCGTCGCGACTGATTACGCCACCCGATACGCTATCACTCGGGCTCTCCCTACCAGCTGCGCCACTGACGTCGCGGACTTTCTCTTGCGTGACATTATCTTGCTTCATGGCGCCCCGCGACAGCTGCTTACTGACCGTGGTCGAAACTTCCTCTCGAAAGTTATCGCTGACATTGTGCGTTCCTGCTCCATTCAACACAAACTGACTACTTCATACCATCCTCAAACCAATGGCCTGACAGAGCGGTTAAACCGTACTCTTACCGATATGCTGGCCAAGTACGTTTCCAAGGACCACCACGACTGGGACATTGCCCTTCCTTACGTAACATTTGCGTACAATTCTTCCCGGCACGACACCGCCGGATTTTCTCCCTTTTATCTACTGTACGGTCGCGAACCTACCTTGCCCCTAGACACGGCACTTCCTCCTGCTGCGGTCTCAACAAGCGAGTATGCGCGCGACGCCATCGCCCTCGCTGACCATGCACGCCAGCTTGCCCGTGCTCGACTGACGGCCTCACAGACCACTCAGCAGTGTCAGTACAACGCCCGCCATCGTGACGTACAGTTTTCACCTGGTGCGCTCGTGCTCCTGTGGTCGCCCTCTCGTCACGTCGGACTTTCAGAGTAGCTCCTTTCGCGATACACAGGGCCCTACCGCGTGCTGCGCCAGGTGACGCCTGTGACTTACGAAATTGCTCCTGTGGCCTCAACCTCGTGCTCTCCTGTGGCATCTAGTGATGTCGTACACGTCAGTAGGCTCAAGGCCTACTACACTGCTTCCGAGTCCGATCTTTAGTCGCTCCGGGACAGCGCTTTTGCAGGCGGGAGTAGTGCTACGGCACAATATGCGCGATCACGAAAGGCCAGCAGTGTGAAGACGACGACGACGATTAGAAGCTAGCGCGGGCTGTTGCCTCTTGGCCAAGCGCAGCGTATTTTCCTTGTAAATATATTTGTACATAGCTTTTCGTCTGCGTCTTCCTACGTAACAATATCCACGGTCGATGTAGTACAGGCGTCATCATGCGGTGTCGCAAGATTCAGCACGGTGCAGTTGCTAGTCGGGATTCCATTTCTGACGCGGAAGCGCAGAATGAATTATATTCGTCTGAGCCGATGCGTTAGCCGTCGCAGACAGCACAGGTAGGTACACCTGTACACAAAAATAGTAACGCGTTTGACATGGCGACGTTCCAATGCCAGCTGAGGTGCCCACTGATTTACAGTTCATTTTTCTCATTACGTATGAAATAGCCGGTTTCTTACGTTAAACCCCAACAGACGAAAATTAGTTGTTACTAAAAAATGCAAAAACGAAGAAAATATTACCGTCAGTTGCCATCTTCTCCTACTTTCCACGGGTACGGAATATTCTTGAAAATTGCAGACATGCTTTGTCAAATTCTAGTGAGCGGAAAAAAAAGCGATGAAGTATCAGAAACGTCATACAGAGTGATGTGCAGAGAACTAATAACACTGAACAAGGCAACGGAGTGACCCCCAGTCTAATGGAGTTCAATTAATTTCGACAAGCGTAACATGCGCCACCAGTGCAACAACACGGTGACATTTAACCTACTATACTCTTTATTGAAATGCAACAAGACAGCCATCAAACCCATATCAGGAACCTTCAGCGCAATACAGAGGCAGACAACAGGAGGCTGTCGTGTGCGCGGAAACGATGGCCGTCTGTAAAGTGGCGTTCACATCGGACAAGCGGGAGAGCGTGAGCTAATTTTCCACGGAGAGTGCCACGCGTCGTTCAAACCCACCGGCTGGCCTGGACTCGTCCGCCGCCCAGTGATGCGGCGTACCTCGCACATTCAGCAACACCGCTAGGGTTCGCGAAAGATCCCATTACTATTAGCTGTTCGCGTGCTTCCACCCGTTATGCGCCTGTGGAGGATGATTAGCTGGGACGAAGATGAAATTCCTGGCATTTTGCCGACTACACGTCTAGTGACATTTAAACAAGTACAGCGTAAACTCAAAGACAGCCCGCAAACGCCACTGGTGGTCTAGCATCCATCGTCATCTTCCTCAGGCGCCTTTTACGTACGGCGGGCTCCGGCGCGTGTCTCCTGCCTCGTGCTGCGAAATTAGAAGAAAATGGAAGAAGAATAAAAAAAAACGGCGCTTCAACTACAATCCAAACCATAGAAGATACTCATACAATCATAGAATCATACAATCACACAAGATACAAGAATCATGCAGTCCGGTAATAATGCACTTTATTTATCCAAAAATAAGTACGGCAGATAGATGCAAAGTGTGTGGCACCAGAGTCACGCTAGAACACATGCTATGGGAAGGCCAACCCGCCGTGGTTGCTCAGTGGCTATGGTGTTGGGCTGCTGAGCACGGGGTCGTGTGATCGAATCCCGGCCCCGGCGGCCGCATTTCGATGAGGGCGAAATGCGAAAACACCCGTGTGCTTAGATTTAGGTGCACATTAAAGAACCCCAGGTGGTCGAAATTTCCGGAGTCCCCCACTACGGCGTGCCTCATAACCAGAAAGTGGTTTTGGCCCGTAAAACCCCATAATTTTTATTGGGAAGGCCAGGGACTAGTACGCGATAATGAGAGCGAGACCTCCACTGACAGCCTCCACTGCCGTCTGGTAGCTACCTCCCTCCTCGATGGTAGTTCGCGCTGCTCAGCCCGAACCGGGAAGAGAAACTGTGGGCAGTCCGGCGGGCCAAGCAAGCCGCCGCGAGACAAGATTTCTTGGCCGTAACCTCTGCAGGTGCCACCGCTCACTAATTCGCCGGACGCGAATTGTTCTGTTTCGAAGTAAAGTTTTCGCACTCACTCTCACTTCTCTTCCTGCCATCGGTAGGAACGGTTGAAGGTTTTTTGCTCGCTGACTAACGCAGTGTTTATGTGGGCCTAACCTGGTTTCCTATAACGTGGTAACGTGATTCGACGGCGAACACGAACTCATGGATGAGGCCGTGAACGAGAGGGCGACGAGCAGCGAAGGGGGCCTTGCCACGCTGCAGATTGACCTGTCGTTATTTTGGCCACAAAATCCTGTCGACTGCTTTACTCAGGTGGAGGCCATCTTCGACCTTATGTAGATTGCCTCGCAGCGCGCGAGGTTCCGGCACGCTGTCTCGGCTCTATCTACAGATACGTTTGAGGGATTCATAGATGTTGTGAACGCATTCCACGGCACCACTTCCTATGACCACTCCAAAACGAAGTGGCTACAACGCGAGTCCGTATCTGTGCGCAGGTACCTCCAGCAGCTTCTTAACGAAGAGGAGCTCGGCAACCGTCGACCATCAGAACTTCTACGTTGCATCCGGTGGCTTCTCAGTGACTGTAGTCTGAAAGCAAACAGCCCGCTATGGCCGGAACTGTTCATCGCCTGCCAAGAGATGTGGTGGTCGCCTTGGTTACAACCTCAGAAGACATGTCCCTCGATAATCTTGCAGAGCTGGGTGACACGCGTCATTGACTATTCTACAAGAGGTACTGTGGCAACAACGACCGTTGCGCTGTCCCCCTTCGGAGATTGGCAGTCTGGCTTTGAGCGAATGGTTGACGAAATCGGTGAGACCATTGACGCACTATGGTCATCGCCGCACCGCCCTTAGCGCGATCGCAATTGCCGCTACAGATCCCCTTTTTAGTCCAGCTCCCGTTCTGGTCTTCCTCGCGGCGCATGCTGCTAGTATGACAATAAATTCGGTGCCAGCGCAGTTCAGTGCCGTTCCCCTTGCAGCTGGCAGGGTAGCGTGCCGCAGTGTCATTGGTGGCGGCTGGCAACTCTTGCTGTGCGACAAGCCACCTTTTCTACGTCAGTGACAGGATTGCCAGGCAAGTGGAATTCGTCAAGCAGCGACGAATTCTATAGACTCGGACAATATCGCCTTAACACAATCACGGAACGTAGATTTTCACTGCTCGGTTCACCCCGCCGATTTGCCATCTGCTCTCTCAACGAACGTTCTCTGGCTGTACATAGGCTTGACATAATGCACGACTGCATCATAATGCGGGTGTTTGTCCGAGACCTGGGGTTGTCCTCGTGACATCATCAGCTACAGGTGTGTCGTGTCATCAAACGAACGGCGAACCTGGCCTTGGGTGTGGCACTATACGAACCAGGAAATTCGTTTGTGATCCAAACTGCTAAGAGCACCGGACAGACTTTGCCGACGTGTGCAGACATTGTAACTGCTAGGGTGTTCTGGTTGCTTCAGTGTATGTTTCGCCAGGTGCTCAACCATGAAAGATTGCAGCCTTCCTGGCACATGCCTTGGTTATTCAACACCATGTCCCTGTAATCTGTACAGGTTATTTCAACGGAAACACGAAGGAACCCCACAGCGCCTGGTTAGTACACTGTGTGCAAGAAGACATGTAATTTCTGCGAAATACACAATGCAGCTCTTCGTGCACCCTTTGGTGTTTGGACTTTCGATTCATAAACATCCAGGTACCCTTATTGCCCAGCAGATTGTGCTTCTTGACGTAGTCTTCCGAACATTAAGCAGACCTGAGTGTGTTTCAATAAATGTATGCAAATAAAAACACGACTTACAATATACTGACTACTTGCACTTACCATGTTCAACGAGCGTACGGTGGTCTCCCATGCAGACGCTCCTCCAGCTTACGCTGTGACTGCTGCGTGTGCCGCGTAGGCCCGCGGTGTTATGCGTGCTGCGTCCGGCGTCCGGAATAAGAAAAATTTCCGTAAAATATTCTTCGAGCCACGGGTACTCAACCACTCTTTCATCACCATGGTGGCTCGCATCTTGTATTTTATTTCTTACAATATTATTCCTCGGAATTTTGAGAATGTAGCCCACAAACAAATGTCGTGTAATACAAACACCGACACCACATACTTTTTAATATTACAACTTACAACAACAGTGTTTTCCGATTAGTATCATCGAGTGCTGAGCGAGGTGCGCCCTTTTTCCGAGGTTGATTGGTCGACGCTCTCCGTATCGGCCACGGATGCAGCCGCACATACCTTTCTCAGCACTTGTCTTCACATTTCATTAGCCCAACTTATTAGTCAACCAACACGATCCACTGAAACTTGTGCCAATATGCTATACTTATTTTTAACCAACTATCCTGATATATTTTCCGACATAACTTATGAAGCAGGTGTCGCTGACCATGATGTTATAACTGGATGCATTAATTCTTGTGTGAGCAAAAGAATAATTACCAAAAAGAAAATAAAGTGTTACGGTAAAGCCAATTTCGACGCAATTAACAAATGAATTAACAACATTTGCAGATCAATTTCTGCATGATTTTCATTCACGTTCCATTGAACAGAACTGGGTCCTCTTTAACGCCACCCTCAGTTCACTCATTGACACCTACATTCCTATGTTATCCATTTCCTGCAAAAGCAGTTCTCCTTGGTTTACCAATAAGCTTTGGCGGCTTAATAACAAAAAGAAGAGACTGTACAGGCAGGCAAAGCTGACTGGTCTAGCGAGTGCCCATGGTAAACACAAAGCGTGTGAAAAGGCTTATAAGGCATTGCTAAAATCAACTCGCCATAAGTGTTTTTCTCGTGATTTACCATCCAAGCTAAAAAATAATACTCGTTGCCTTTGGCGTGTGGTGAACCCTGGAATTAGCACTGACATCATTTTTACTGACTATTATGGTGTTCCTATGTCCAATTGAGATTGCGCTCAACTTCTTAATGATATGTTTGTAACAATTTCCACTCACGAAAACATTAACTCATTGCCAACTTTAAAGACATTAGTGGGAATCAGAATGAATGGGGTAGTCATCAGTGAGGCTGGTGTTTTATCTCTACTAAACAATCTTAAAACGTCATCTAGTGCCGACCATCCAGGTTTCAATAATAAAATTTTAAAAAATACATCGCATAGTATTTGTTCGATGATAACCACTCTATTTTCCCAGTCATATCAACTGGTGGTATTCCTAATGACTGGCGCATTGCTAAAATGATACCCATCTTCAAATCAGGGATCATGCTTAACCCCTTAATTATCGTCCCATCTCCTTAACCAGCACTATTTGTAAATTACTAGAACATATCATACACAGTCAAGTCATCAACTTCCTTGAAGACCATAACATTATTTTGAAGCATCAGCACGGTTTTCGCAAGGGCTACTCATGCGACACCCTACTTGCCGGATTTATTAACGACATACACGCACTAATAGACGCCGGGTTCCAAGTTGACGCAATATTTTTATATTTTTCTAAGGCATTTGACCGTGTTCCACACCATAGGTTGTTAAACTTTCACAGCTTAACATTCACCCTACTATAATTGCATGAATCACCGCTTTTCTCTCATCTCAAATACAGTTTGCATCAGTTAACAATTCCAACTCATGTTATGCTGATGTTACGTCTACAGTTCCGCAAGGCAGCGTACTTGGACCTTTACTCTTTCTAATTTATATTAATGATTTACCCAGTTGCGTGTAATACAAGTTCAAACTATTTGCAAACGATTGTGTAGTTTATCGATGTGTAACAAGTAACACTGATAGCCACTTACTACACACTGACCTGGGGTGCTATGCAGGATGCGCCGAGTTTCTCGTTCACCCGAGTTTGCTCGACGGCAGTCAGTGACCGGAGATAGCGTGAAACGCGCAAAGGCTGCAGGCGAAAAAATATGTAGACAAAAAGCCGCGTATGAGAACGTGAGCGCACCCTGCGCGGCACGCTGCTTCCACGTTTCAAGCGCCGACGGCTGCACAACGAAACGCGCCAGCGCCGCGTATTGTTATCAACGGATTATCGCAACTTAGCAATACCGTGACTGTCCCGCTGTCTGTCTGCAGACTTGCCGTGAGCCGCTTGCCACGCCTTTCCCGGGCGCGTCAAGGGCGTGCCTCCTCTTTCGGCAACTATCTTTATATCCTCGATCGAATGCGAACAGGGTACATGCGGCGCATTCTTGCACCTACGCTTTCGCTCAAACGAATACGTTAAAATACAACAAATAAAATAACGATCATTATTATTTCTTTAAGTGTCTGTTTTTCATTTTGAATGCTAGAAATTTCTGATGACAAACGGAGATCGAGCAAATTATTAAATTTTGCACTTCTTGCCGCGTGTGGCAACAGTGAGGCGAAAGCTTAGAAGCGAATACATTGAAGCGGGTCGCACGCACGAGGCAGTTCATACGGTGAGAAGTCGCCTAGGGGCGCTACAGTGCTATTCTCAATAATGTCAGTGCTTACCACTCTTTCTCTATTAGGTGAATAGAAACGCAGCGCCGTGGTACGGCTGTTCATCGCAGGCGCCTTAAGGCCCCCGCTTTACCAACTAAAAACGATACACTAGTCATAAATACGCATGCAACGGTAGTCGCTGCAAAATGGCGATCCGTAGTGCCCGTAGTGACGCAGTTTAGTGAAAATGTACCAGTTTATCTTTGTGCGCGAAGCCTCGGCTATGCATTGCGAAGAAGTGCGTGCTTCCCATCGACGCAATTCATCGCTTGTCATCGCTTGCCCAGTGAAAGTGCCTCTGAGCGCATGTACGCAGTATTTGAGTGTTTTGTGCGCACCAAGGTGCTTGCGGATTACTTATGCTGGAGCCAGCAGCGATCGCAGAAGGATATCGTAACGACAGCGCAGCAATTGCATTTTGGCAGGTGAGGACTTTTGTGTGCGGTTATGAAATGAGACTTGGAACTGAGGAAGGTGTTGGAACTGTTGAGTGCGCAGTGCTTGTGATGAAGAAATGCCATTGCACTGGGTCTAGAAGAGCGAGCGATTCTCGGACGCTGATCGTGTTTACGACGTTGTGGCTCCAATACATCACCGATGACAGAGCAGCCATCTCAAACGACTGCTGCGATACGCACTCCTCAGCATCGTCGTCACCCTCGGCGCATCGACGCCTTGCAAGCAATTACAGTGACGTGCCGATAATTATTTGCTTTGCACTACGTCGCCACAATGCAGGCAATGAAACCGTGCTGTGGGGCCATCTCAGCCCGAGAAGCCAGCGACAGTCAACGCTTTGTTTTTGATAGTAGTGCGCAGTACATCACCGATGACAGTGTGTTGTGCGTGTTTTATGTCGGTGGTGAATATTGTTGATGCCTCTCAGCTCGGCACCGCGTCGCTGTTGCCGAAAGATAAGTTGGGCGTGGCCCAACCGTGGTGGGTGCGCGCACAAGAGTTACATGCCTCGCGCGGGGCGTGACCTCTGGCTTTGATTGACAGGCGAACTCGTGCTAAACTCGTACATCGCGAAACCCCCTCCGAGTGCAACTCGGGAACATGGCGGCGGCAGCAGCAGCCTGTGTTATTGCAGCCAGCGGCAGCAAGCGTCAGTATGACCGTCTGTACCCGTTCGCGTACATGACCGCCGTGGAGTTTCAGCGTCATTTTGGCCTGTCGAAGACATCAGTGCGCTGCCTGTGTGACGAGCTACGAAGACTCTCGTCTGTGGAGACAGCGTGGCGGGCTTCATTCGCTCACCGTTGAAGAGCAAGTCGTCTGCGCCCTCCGTTTCTATGGGACTGGGAGTTTTCAGGGAAGCGTCGACGCCGAGCGTTACATTGGACGTCATCAAACTATTGTGAGCCTCTGTGTCAGAGATGTCTGATGCGCTTATTGATGCGGCAGTGCGGAAGCGGTGGCTGGCTTTCCCGAAGACTGCGGCTGAGCGGGCATTTATAAAAGAACGCTTCTTACTTCGCGGAAACATTATGAACGTAGTCGGGTGTGTCGACGGAACGTACGTAGGAATTAAGGTGCCTTCCATGTCAGCGTTACTGTGATTAGCATTGAAGCAATGTCTAGACGCACCATATTGCCAAATTTGTCACTTCTGTGTAGCCGACTTAAATTTTGTGTTACCGACGTCACACATGCGGCAGCCTATGATACTGACTTTTTCGCTAGTTGCTGACTTTTTACCGGTTGTTCTACTTGTCTATCAGGGTGCCTTCCAAATGGCTCACTTTTTTGGGGAAAGAGGTTAATAAAGTAAATATAGATAAATGGATATCACAAATTGTGTGAAGTACCCTGTAAATGCTAATCTCATAAAGAACTTGGGTTTTTTTATGAAATTACTTAGTACAAGTTAGTTTGCATAATGCTGAATTTTGGTCATGCGTCATCTATCGGCCGCACTATGAAACAGCAAGGCATTGCACAATTCGTTGCAGTGCGAGATGCGGATGTCGCGCGCAGCCGGTTGTGCCTATGCATTTATGGCAAAATGAAAATGCATTGAGAATCTTAGTGTGCTGGCTTGCATGAAGAAAATACTTCAGAGTGTTTTCAGTGTTCACTGTTCGTGCATGTGCCAGTGGTTCAGTGTATTTTCTTTTGGGGGGGCAGCGTTACTCTGTATGGACACATCGTATATTTTCGACTCATAATGGGGCTCTAATTCTTCAGCAGTAGAACAATGCAGATCCAATGCTTTGCAGAACTCTGTGTGCGTGACGATGTCGTGAATCACCAAGGCAAAATTACATATCGGGAGAAATGTGGTGCAGATGCCAATGAAAAGTTGGTCTTTAACCCGCCATAATAAAAATAAAGATTGCAGAGCGAATAGACCTTTTGTACAGCTTTAGAGCAATGATTACACAAACTGTGACATGCTCAAACGTGTAAAAGCTTGCCGCAATGCCAAAGTAGGATGAGCGATAGGCAGCATATTTTGGCATTGAACATGTATTGTAAATGCTATTTTTATTGTAAGCCTCAAGCCTCGCTGTCACACCTTTCCCTCCGGCACTCCCTTTACTGAAACGCTGCACTGTCTTTCTATTGGTGTCATGATGATGATGGTAACGGCAGCAGTAAGGCTGGTTAATGCTTGCCCCTTTGATTCCTGCGAGTTTAGTGGTATAGAATATAGCACGTGCATACACCTGTGTAGCAAAATTTTATGCTTGCGGTGATTTTTTGGAGAGCTAATTCGTGTTGGGACATTTCAAAGATGTGCGCCATTGTGGCTTAATAACTAGATCATTGGTGAGGTTGAAGACTCGTTGTGTCGGTATAGAAGCTTGAAGCTGAATTGCACCACAATTCGACGGGACACAAAGAAGAGAAATATACACAGCAGAACGCTCTACTGTGTGTGTTACTCTTCTTTGTGTGCCGTCGAATTGTTGCGCGATCCAACTTCAAATAGAGCATTGGGCCTCTTTGGTGCAGGACCGAGCAAGAGAAATACACACAGCAGAACGCACTGCTGTGTGTGTTACTCTTCTTTGTGTGCAGTCGAATTGTTGCGCGATCCAACTTCAAATAGAGCATTGGGCGTCTTTGGTGCAGGACCGAGGAAGTCTGAGCTATTCGACACCATGCCAGTGCCTGGCCACACTATTATGGAAGTCTGAAGGTTTGCAAACAAAGCTTTGCTTTCAAATCCACCTGCTCATGTAATACAAGCACTGATTGAAAGAACCATCATACAAAAATAATGGTGAAATGAATGGCCTTTGAAAATTTGTATGTTGACACTAATGACATAATAGGTGCCACAGCGACCTAGACAATTGTACTGGACAAAGCACTTTGTTTCCTACGTTTAGCACAAGCTTCCATTACATGCTGTGCAGATAACCAAGCTCAGTTTGTTTTAATGTGGTACACAGCATTCACTGTAATCTGCTTTTTATTCTAAAGTGCCAAACACCACCTCTTTTTCAAGGATGTCATGGGAATATTTGGCGAGAACTGTTTACAGCCCCTCATAATGGACGTGTGGCCAGCCAGCTTTGCTTGGGTGCCTTATAGATTTCTGTTCCTGATCATTGTGTGCTATCAAGTTGCTAAAGTCTATGCAACCACTGCAAGGCATTACGTGATTCTAGTCAGATACAACTTTAGGAGGCCGCAGAATCTGCACTTCAACGGCAGGTGAACACAAGCCTGCACCAACGGGCACACACTCTACACTGACATCTTGCCGCTGGACGCACTAATACCCGCTCATTGGAGAGGGACTATTTCTTTATACGTGGAGGCAATCGGCTGCTGTGCTTTGGTCATCTGGGAGGGGCCTCTCCTGTCTTGTGAAGTTGTATCCGACTAGAGGATGCCGCTTTTCATACAACACAAAAGGACAAAGTGTACAATTATTTGGCCTATGAAATGGATACATCACAAGTGAGCTATGCATGGGCTTAAGCTGTGTGAAAATTAGTACATGCAAATATATGGCATTGTTAAAGAATATGCGGTATCGAACATGCATGTAATGGCACGTTTAAATCGGGGAGTGTTGCATTCATGTGCACAGTCTATAGGTGACAGCATTGTTAACGTCATGCCTTTTCCTGTCTTTTCATTGTGAAATACACACACCGTTCACCTTGTGGCTAATCAACACCCACTGTATTCTTGCACATAGAAAGAACAAACAGCACAATGACGTATATGCTGCATTAGTGTCTTTTTCATTTACACGGTCCAGGTTGTCTTACGTGTTTGCCCATTTTGAAGAGACATCAAGTGCATGTTACAAGTGTCCCAATAGGCACAGCACAATGTTTACTGCAATAATTTTATTCATGCTCTTGAATAATAAACAAAATAATAAACTGAAAGCTCCTTTATAAGGTGTGTTCTGGGGGCTCGACTGGAAAGCAGTGAGTGCACTGATCCTACTGTTGCAGAGCAGCCCTCTGGACCTTGCCACACTCTCAAGAGCATGTGCCTGGCGCTCGCCTACTGCCACCAGGCGGTTGAGTGCCTCCAGCAGCAGAAAGTTTTGCTGCAAAAAAAATGGATTGTTGGAATGAATCAACCGCATATAAACCATTATTTACAAATAAAAATGCTCATTGCACTATTGGTACTAACTGCCCTTAACTGTGGAAGCCTTTAGTGTATGCATAGTAAAACAATTTGTCGGGACAACATTGCTTTATTTTTCATAACGGCTTGTTTTTTTCAGAGCCAATTGTAATGTTTATTAGTGTGCCAACAGCTGAGGTGTCCTCGAACCTTCACGAGTCTCTACTGTCAGCACCACAAACCTATATTTGTTCACTGCAAAATCATTGGCGCTTCCTACAATCCCGTCTTATGCGAGCTGATTGCATCCTATGCCTACAAACATCATATTTTTGTCCCATTATGCAATTTTCTACCATCCTCGGCTGCAGTTCTCTCTCCTTGACATTCAACGCTTATGTAATCACCTGTTATAAATTGACAACAAGTGATTGAAGACGTGCATGGCCTGCCCACCGACTCCATTTTTTTTTCTTAATCTCAACTAGTATATAAGTTGCCACGGTTTACTACGCCACTGTCTTCCTGCCTTAATGCTATCTCCAACAATTTTTTTTACTTTGCTTTCTGCGCAGTCCTCGACTTCTCGAGTTTCTTTGTTGACCTCCAGGTTTATGTCCCATATTGCATAACCGGTAGAATGCAACGATTCTAAACATTTTTCAAGGATATCGGTAACGTGGCGATCACGATTCGGTAATGCCTCCCATGTGCTGTTCAACCCATGAAATTTTTGTATAAGTTTCCTGCTTTATATCAGTACCTGCTATTGATATTTCACCTGGATAAAGATACTCTTCCATAGATTCTGCGGGCTGAATGTCACTGATGAATTTCTCTTATATCACTAAGTTAGTGAAGGTTACCTTTATCTTTTCCATATTTTCGCGGGCCTACGTACATGTAGAAGCACGAACACTCATTGGCTCTCAATGCCTTTTTTAAACTGCAGGACGTTCAGTTCGTTACTACGAAAGTGACTTAATCCGTGCACTATTATTATGCTAAATATGAAACAGTAGAAATATACTTATCTGCAGTTTGTCGATGCCTCCGTCACTGTGTTGGTTGCGAGATCCATCGTCGGCACCACCTCCTTGTCGAATCGTAGCTCTATCGGCTGTCTTCCTTTTGCACACACTATGCAATATTCATGACGCTCGCAGTCACGCAGATTGGAGGAACTCAGCGCACTCACAGAAGCAGCACCGGATAAGTTGTTTGTTCAGCATTGTGCCGTGAACAGTAGGTACGCGTTGCGATCTGTAAAATCGCCTAAGCTATTGGCAGTCTTTCGGGGTGCACGGAAAGATTGCTCACAAAGGAACAGAACTATCCAAGAAATAGTGGTCATCGTCGCGCCTGATCACTACGTCGCGCACTGCAAGCTCGTTGTACGAGTTTGCTTACAATGGGCCTCTTCGATGTTTAGCCGCCATGTTCGCCCGATGAATGTATGTGATGACGCCACCACAGCGTTCCCTCGTGGTATAATGCGGAGCGTACTAAATTACAAATTAGTCGAATACACATTCAGTGTACATCTTGTAAACTGTAAAATACTTTTAAACCATCTTAAACTAACTAATAATATTGTATTAAATGCATTTGTTTTATAACTCGCTTGTGCGTGTAATGCACTCGGTGGAACGACAAACAAGTGAAAGAAGGCGCGACCATGCACCGACGGTATGATCACGTGAGCCCCAGTTTGTCGACCGCCCAGAAGGCAACGCCCAAGGAATGATAGCCACCCAGAGTGAATCTAGGTAAACCAATGAAACTGGAGGCTTGTCGAAAGATAAACTGTGTCTCGGTACCATTTTTGCTTTCATCTTGGGGTGTCGCCAGAGCTCGTGAAGATACCAAGTTTCGCCAAACTCGGCGCATCCTGCATAGCACCCATTGACGCAATAAGCGCATGGTGTTCTAATTGTTTAATGCCATTAAATATTTCCAAAACTAAACTCATGTTTTTCACCAATAGGCTACGAATTCCAACCACCTACTCCCTTGATAACAACGCTGTGGAACTCGCAACAACTTACATGTACCTTGGCATCAACCTTCAGTCAAACTTATCATGGAATAATCTGTACTCTCGGACTTACAAAACATAACTTAAAAGAAGCCCCAATGCATGTTAAAAAACTAGCATACACAACATTGATCCGTCCTAAACTAGAATACGCGTCTGCCATCTGGGATCCCGAACAAACTTATATCATCAGTAACATCTAAGCATTGCAGAACCGTGCTGCGCGATTTATATTTCAGATTATTCACCTTACACCATCATCACCTCGTTAAAGAATAAAGCCCAATTGGACAACTTAGCACTTTGCCGTAAGATTTCTCGCCTAGTTCTTTTCCCTAAGCTTCATAACCATCCATCACTTCATAATGATTTCTTTCGGTCACCATCAGTTTTTTTTCCACGCCGTGACCATCCATACAAAGTCAAACGCATTAACTGCCAGTCATCCCATTATGCATATTCGTTCTTACCACGCGCAATAGCTCAATGGAACGCCTTACCATCAGTCATTGCCACGGAACCAGACTGGACTAAGTTTCAACATTTAATCCGCTCACGACTTGTCGACTAATCTTATTATTATTATTATTTGGGACTTTAACAGTGTTTTCGATGTTTGTTTGTGTTTTTCATTGCAGTTGCCTTATGTTCTCCTACTATGTGCTAATGTTTTCTCTGTAATAATTGTGACTTAATTATCTTGTATATTACCTATGTTTCACTGTATTATTACTTTTGTTACATTATCTTATTTTTCATATGTACAAACTATGACTAGTGCCTGTAATCGCCCCCCCCCCCCCCCCATGTAATACCCTCGAAAATGAGGGCCTTTGGGGGTATGTTTTAATAAATAAGTGAATAAACTTGGGACAATGGGTATTAGAAACTAGGTTTGTGCCGCTCTACAGTGAGCCTCTGTGACGCATACTTTGGTCACCTAGTATGTTGTATCGTCGCTGGATACACGCTGCTTTTCAGTGAACCTCTTTGACGCCAACTTACGCGACTGTGTGCCACATGGTCTGTGGCGCCCTTGGAGGGTCATAAAATGCATTAATTATTTCAGCAGTGCTGGGTGAAATCGAACCTCCGTCGTAAATAATGCAACAATTTTGCCTGAATTTGTATTCACGCAAGCGCCACCCGAATACTTTGCGACACTGGATAATGCAGCGGTCCCAGGGGGAAGTACGAGAGGCAAGTCTCCCTGAAGAAACGCAACATGCATGAGGTATATGTACGCTGTATCGCTATAGTACTTCATTGCTAATCAAATTAAGGTCGACATTCATCAACATTTATTGTGGCTCACTAGTCCACGCGCTAACTGCCGTGGACTGGACTTCGATGCTTAGCACTACTTCGAAAATGGCGCAGTCGCATCTTTTTCATCGTGGAAATTAACGTGTAGATATGGAGGTGTTTTTTCCCACATCTTATGATCTGCGATATACATAATTTATGTATTAGTATACGTCGTGAGTGGTGTTGGCACAGGTCGTTGTATATTGGGCGCACACGCGGTATATTGGGAGCGAATAATCTGAACGAAATGCCATTCTGATCCTATTCCATTTCTACCATTAGCTCTGAAAGAGTTATTAGTCAAAAGCCTACGGTCGATGCTTGTTTCGCGTAAGTGTCACGCGAAGTCATGACACCACCAAGGCACCCTATTTCAGTATGACGTCTTCACGCTGGTTATGCATAATCGCGCAGTAATTAGACATATTCAAACTCCAATTTTATATTTTTGTCGACAATAACCTTCCGCAAAACGCCCGCTGTGCGGGAAACCTATGGAGGCACTCTGTAAGAATCCATCTTGTGGACATGTCAATTTCGTCTGCTGCTGAAGTTCTGATTGGATGGGGTGTGCTACACTTCTGCAGCAGCGAAGTGCCACAGCCAATCACCACTTCAGCCGGAGACAAAGCAGACATGTCCACGAGGTGGACAATTACAGAATACCTCCCCTGGCGGAGAGCGGCAAAATTGCTTGGCTTGCATAAGTCGCATTTTCGCCACTGCGCCGCACTTCTCATTTGTCTGACTGGGCACGGCCCTGCCATGCTAATGTGCGCCTTTAGAAGAGTTCGCTAAGTGACTCTTCAACATCGTCCTAAAGAAATCAATGCAGAAACGAAGTTATTCATAGTTCTGTACAGCTGTTGTCGTTTGCGTTCTTGTTATTCAGGCGTTACTTCTTTGTTTCTTTGGGTGTCTACCCAACAAAAAACGCACCTGCATTCGCTGAGAAAACCTAGTCTCATCTCGTCAATACAGTCGAGTCTCCAACGCTGCAGGTGTTGCTTTTTCTTTTAGTTAAATGAAGACTTGCAGGTATACGTTGGTTTGTAATGAAGAAAATTATGTTGATTTTACGTGAAATATAGATTTCATTCGCCTATTTTAGAACATAATTTTGTTTGGAAAATACCTTACTTGAATATTTTTCTGAACCCCATTTAATTTGGAAAACTAGGGACTCTTGCACAAAGATTGGGCTCAATCCCAGGCATAGGAGGTTGTGGAAAAATAACTTACACTCCGCATTAAAGTAAGTAGGTGCACGCAAAGACAAAAATTATTTTCTTTTAGTTTTATTGTTGGAAGAAAGCTTCCTTTATTCTCAGCAATAATCGTCAGCAAATATTCATAGTTGCATTCCTAGCATTACCATGAGAAAATGGCTGCAAATGCAATAGAACCTAAATACTTGCATATAACACATACTTGTCCATGTGCAGGCAGAGCTTTGCGTAGATTTAATCACATTAAGTAGAATAATTTCTATGTACAAGTAGAAAAAAACAGTAAAATTAGAAGAACTAAACGAAATTGAAAGATTCTAACGATTCTTGTTACTATTGTAGGTGATCTATATGCACGAAATTTGGCTAGAAGGCAGAGAAATGTTGACGGAACAAGGTTAAACACTTAAAGTTATCTTGCCGAATATTACCTGGTACTCCGTAAGCCTTGTATGTTTCCTCCTCCAAACGTGATTTCCTTGCTACACTGCAATGACGATATCTTGGTTAAACTGTCTATGTTACGGCGATTTGTTTTATACTTCTCTCGGCTCTCTGGTATCTCAGAGCGATGAACTCTCGATTTGAAAGGACAACGAGAGTTGTAGAACCACGACACAGCCTTTGTGGCTTTTGTAGAACCAATGAATGGCTGTAGAAGTGGTCATCTCCACAACAATGTGTAAAGCAAATTTTATTTTGGGGCTTGCCTCAAATGAAACGAAACAAAGCGATTTGCTTTTCAACCTCCAACATGTAGTAAGCAAAGCCTACGCCTAAGCACATGTAATAAAATGGAGAACGAGATTGCACAAACTATGTAAGGGCTATTGCTCGCGCGCGCTACATTCGCAAAGCTGGATATCTGGGTGGACTTGTTATTGTGAGCCTCATCACTACAGCATTAATGGAGAAAATATGTTACAGGTTCCATACCATGATTAAAATTACGTTGATAAGTCTTTTAGTTGGAGAAAGGAGTTTTTTATACGCATCAATATACCGCGATAAATCATAATTTTGCTAATAAAGTTTAATAAATATAAAAACCTGGCAACGTTTAACGCTAGAACGTTATGCAGTGAGGCGAGTCTAGCAGTGCTATTGGAGGAATTATAGGGCAGTAAATGGGATATAATAGGGATCAGCGAAGTTAGGAGGACAAAAGAAGCATATGCAGTGCTGAAAAGCGGACACGTCCTGTGCTACCGGGGTTTAGCAGAGAGCCGAGAACTAGGAGTCGGATTCCTGATAAATAAGGATATAGCTGGTAACATACGGGAATTTTATAGCATTAACGAGAGGGTGGCAGGTCTTGTTGTGAAACTAAATAAGAGGTACAAATTAAAGGTCGTACAGGTCTAGCTCCCTACATCCACTCATGATGGCCAGCAAGTCTAAAGCTTCTATGAAGATGTGGAATCGGCGATGGGTAAAGGCAAAAGAAAATACACTGTACTGATGGGCGACTTGAATGCCAAGGTAGGCAAGAAGCAGCCTGGAGACAAGTCAGTGGGGGAATATGGCATAGGCTCTAGGAATAGCAGGGGAGAGTTATTAGTAGAGTTTGCAGATCAGAATAATATGAGGATAATGAATACCTTCTTCCGCAAGCGGGATAGCCGCAGGTGGACATGGAGGAGCCCGAATAGTGAGACTAGAAATGAAATAGACTTAATAATCTGCGCTAACCCTGGCATCATACAAGACGTGGACGTGCTCGGCAAGGTGCGCTGCAGTGACCATAGGATGGTAAGAACTCGATTTAACCTAGACTTGAGGAGGGAACGGAAGAAACTGGTACATAAGAAGCCGCTTAATTAGTTTTTATTTTATTTACTTTTATTTACATATACTGCCATCTGGCATCGCAAGATATTGCAGGAGTGAATGCATACATATGTCAATGAATTGAAGAATACATTTGAGTGGCAAAAAGAAAACAAACCATAGAAAAAACAATCTCAGGAATAGCTAGTTGAATAATGAACATGATTAGGTAATAGGTTGGCAAATACATCACTTGGCAACTCGCGCAAGGACCCCTCAAGGCCATTCCAAATCACAATTGTATGCGGAAAAAAGGAAAACCGAAAACAATCAATCGTTGCATTCAAAGGAACAATGTTAAGATGATGACTTCTTCTGGTGGGCCGAGAAGAAGGGTTAGTGAAAACAATAGGTGCATTGACATAAGTTTTCCCATGAGCAATTTTATGTAGCAGAACAACACGGTCACAAGTACGTCTATGGGCCAGTGGCTTTAGTAGTAGCTTACTCGCATGTGATGTCGATGAGAAATGGCGGTCATAACGATTATATATAAACCTTATGGCCTTTTCTGAATAGACTCAAGCATGTCTATGTCTTTGGAATGATGTGGCGACCACACTACCGACGCGTATTCATGTAGAGGCCTTAGTAGTGATCTGTATGCCGTTAATTTACATTCTTTAGTTGCATCTCGTAAGTTTCTTTTAAGAAAACCCAGTTTTCTCAACGCCTTGCTGGTTATACAGTTAATGTGAGCATGCCATCTTAGATCAGGGGAGAAAGTAACACCAAGGTATTTGAACGTGTGAACGCTTGCAAGCTTGTGCGCTTCATTAAAATATGTAAATTGTAATGGTTGTTTTTATCCGAAAAGTCATTGATACGGTTTTCTTAAAATCAAGTGACATTTGCCATGTTCTGCTCCATTCGCAAAAACGGGTGACGACTTCACTCAGCTCCAACTGATCATGATTACTACTTATAGTAGAGTAAAGGAGGCAGTCATCAGCATATAGTCTTATTTTGACAGAAGTGCCCGCGGTTACTTCAACGACATCATTTACAGACTACAAACAGCAAAGGACCCAAGACAGACCCCTGTGGTACACCGGATGTAACATTGACGCGAGAAACGTGAACATGGTTAAATGCAACAAACTGGGTTCTTCTACTTAGGTAGTCCTGTATCCAACCTAGTAATTTATAATCATGAATTATTGCCTTGAGTTTAATGAGAAGCTTTTTATTGCAGACTGTGTCAAAAGCTTTACTCTAATCAATAAAAATGGCATCAAGTTGTCCTCTAAGGTTAAGTGTGGATGCAATATCATGGGAGAATTCTAGAAGTTGTGTTACCGTGGAGAATCCGGAACGGAAGCCATGTTGAACATGCGAAAGAACATTATGTTCAGATAAGTACTCAATGATATATTTATGAATAATGTGTTCCAATAGTTTACAAGATGTTGATATTAAAGAAATAGGCCTGTAGTTAGATATTTCCTGATTATTATCGCCTTTGTGAATGGCAACAACCTTAGCACATTTCAAGAGTATTGGAAGAGTGGATGATTCTACAGATTTTAAAAAAATTAGGGATAAGTACCGAGAGCTCCATTCAGACTATCTCCTTAAAAACATATCTGGTATATTACCTGGCCCAGTACTTTTCATAGTAGCGATCTTGAGTATAAGATTATGTACACCAGCTGAAGTGATTACCATACTAGGAAAAGGTGATGACGAAAGAGTAGTGCAAAACGTGGTGGTGCGTCCATCATCACAGGTGAACACTGATTTAAAGTAATTAATAAAGGCGTCAGTAATGCTAAGATTATCTGAGCATGGCGGATTAGCAATTATGAATGAAGGAGAGCTCTGACTTGGTGGACTGATGGTTCGCCAGAACTTTGATGGTTTGTTTTTAATGAAGTATGACAAGGTGCTATTAAAATAGAAACTTTTCGCGTTTGACCTAGCAGATTTTAAGTTGTTTTTCAGTGTGGTCAATACTGAAGCTTTCATTGCATTGTTTGCATAGGGTTGTTTGCGCAGACGCCTGATGCGACGAATTAGGTTCACGTGTGTACCAAGGGTGCTTGGGATTGCGCTTTATACACTTGGTTGGAATGTAATCAGTTATACACTGATTGACAATTGAGCAAAAACGGTTCACTAACACGTTAACAGAGTAATGGTTCACGCAACTCGAAAACTCATCAAAAGAGCATGCGAGTAACTCAGTTATGGAGTTGTCATCAGCACGTTCAAAGTTCAATACTGTCTGATGTGAAGGACGCTTAGGCATAGTTGCTAAATTCAAATAAACAATGACCCCCTTATGGTCCGACAGGCCTTCAACGATAGTACAATCGTAACCATTTTGTCTAAGTTGCTCATTTATGAAAACAAGATCTAAAATTGCGCTTTCTCGGGTTGCGGAATTCACAATTTGCGTCAGATCGAAAGAAATAGACATGTTAATCAAGTAATCACAAATGGCGTTATGACGGCCACTAGCAGATAGCGTTCGCCAATCTATGCCAGGGGTGTTGAAATCACCAGCAAGTGACATTTTACAACAGGTAAGTATATGTTTGGTTATATAATCGGTAATAATCGGAAAAGACATGTCAGGGGGTCGATAAACAGCTCCTACAGCCAAAGTGAATCCACACAGCCTTATTTTGCACCATACTGATTCGCAGTTAGGAACGTCACGCAATGCTGTAAACTCAATATCTTGGTTTACAAAGAGTGCCACACCGCCACCGCGCCGGTCACTTCTATCTTTCCTGAGGACGCTGTAACCTGGAGGTAAAAATTCAGAATCTAAGATGTGTTCACCAAGCCACGTTTAAGTCACGCAAATCACAGAAGGATGATAAAATGCAACGAGGTGATGAAAGTCTTGAATTTCGTTAAGAAGACTGCGTGCATTAACGTTTACCAGCGAGAAATTATCATCAGAATGCAGTCAAGTTTCATGCACTGCAGAGGTTTGCTTTTTGTTTTTAATCATTGAATCACCTGATTCCTTTAGCACATAGCGTACATTGTCTAACAGCAAAGAATCGTATTGCAGACGACCCGTAGATGCATTTTTCTTTTGATTTACAGAAAGTCTCCAAAGAGCTTTGCGTATCTTTCGAACCCGTTCAGAGAAGTCCTCATTTATATATATATCTGTACCTTTAAGCTTTCGGGCATTCTTTAATATTGCAATCTTTGACCTGTAGTCCAAAAATGTAAAGATAGCAGGACGTGGTTTCTCACCTCTAAGCACCCCAAGCCTGTGCCGACGTTCAATGTCTGCCCACTGAACACCAAGTTTATCAGATATCAAGTTTGTGAACGCATCAAGTAGTTGCCCGGAGGGCTCAGAATGGGGTTGAGGCAATCCATAGACAACAAAGTTATTTCTGCGGGACCTGTTGTGAAGATCGTCAGACCGACTTTCCAGCTTCAATACCGCGTTTGTAAGATGAGCGACAGTTTTTTCAAGTTCCTGAACTCGCGGAATCATTTCCGTGACTGGCAGTACTGACGTCTCAAGCCTATTTAGCCTTTCTTCAACGGAAGCAAACTTTGCTGTCCAAGAAGATATTTCGGAACGAATTTTTTCCTGCCCTGCGAGCGAATGCAATAACGTTTCTTGTAGCTTATCGGGACCAGGATTGGTCTCGACGTCACCAGGTAACATCAACAACATTCTACGGACAGAAAAAACGTAAAACGCTCTCATCAGTGGGCCAGGCAGCAGCTCTACACATCGATCATCGCTTCTAAAACAAGGAGAATTGTACTTCGGGCATACTTGAAAGACAGTGCAGACAAGTTTGAACCATGTGCTCATCGTGCCGCTGCAAGACCCACTGAAGAGCATAGCGTCCGTCCTCGGCTTTATAGCGCAGTTTAAACGACCAGGCTACGCTGTGGTGGTACTCCATGCGTAGAAGGGCTCGCCAAAGGTCAAGCCACGCAGGTCCGGTGCCTCAATCCAAATATGATGCGATGGTTGTATCCCATCCTCCGATATGGCGGTCCCGAGTAACGTTTCTAAAGATGGGCCAAAGGGATCATGCGCAGAGGTAGCACATTCCTGAAGACATCTGGATTTGGTCCAAGCGGCAATCTGAAAGACAGTGCAGATAAGTTTGAACCATGTGCTCATCGTGCCGCTGCAAGACCCGCTGTAAGAAGGAAAATAGAGGAATTCCGGATCAAGCTACAGAACAGGTATTCGGCTTTAACTCAGAAACAGGACCTTACTGCTGAAGATATTATTACGATATCATCGAGCGGTGCTCAAGAAACGAGCCACCGCGAGAACGACGAAGTTGGTCGGCGCGAGCGAGTGTCGGCCTGGCTGCCTGGCTCCAGTGTAAATAGCCTGTAAATAGCCTCTTCTGTCTGTGTCTTTTCACACGCAACATTCTGGTTGAGGTCAGCGCTCCCCGTCCTCACCACGGAACTCAGAAGTGGCCGGCACACCGAGCTTGTCACCATGCCTCCCGGTGACGCGCCCACCTCTGCAACGGCTTCGGCATGTCCCACTGCTCCAATCCTGACGGTCGCCCCACATCGCGACCCAGTTGTGTTCTCTGGCCTGGAGGGCCAGGATGTTGACGTCTGGGTCAAACTCTTTGAACACGCCAGTGCTAATAACAGGTGGGACCCAACGATTATGCTCGCAAATGTCATCTTTTATCTCGGCAGCACCCCACGCGTGTGGCACCAAACGCATGACGACGAGATAACCAGTTGGGACAATTTGAAAGAGAAGCTACGGGAACTGTTCGGCGACCCCATTGGGCGCAAGGCTGCCGCGAGAAAGGCGCTTGCGTCTCGTGCTCAGTCATCTACGGAGCCGTACGTTTCCTACATCCTCGACGTCTTAAGTCTATGCCGCAAAGCTGACGATGGTATGTCCGAAGCCGATAAAGTGTCACATATTCTAAAAGGCATCGCCGACGACGCTTTCAATTTGCTTGTTTTCGGCAACGCCTCGACTATCGACGCCATCATAAAAGAATGCCGTCGCCTTTAGCAAGCTAAGAGCCGCCGTATTACACACCACATCACGCGGCTACCCAACACTGCTGCTACGTCGACATGTGAGGGTCGACCACGTCGGACCACCACCTGTGACGACGTCACCAATATTGTTCGCCGCGAACTCGAGGCCACCTGTTCGCCAGCTTTCTCCACGACGCCTCCCGATCCGCCAGCAACCACCATTGCGATGATCCAGGCCATCGTCCGACAGGAATTTCAGAACATGGGTCTGAACTCTGTGTGTTCGACGTCTCAACCCAGCGTTCCCCAGTTCCCTAGCGGCCCTCCTCGTCCTCGGCAGTCCTTTTCCGCCACATCTCGCCGCAACCCGTCCGATTGGCGTACCCCTGATGACCGGCCAATCTGATTCCACTGCTGTCGCATCAGCCACGTCGCTCGTCACTGCCGCAACCGATGGCCACCACCTCCTCGGACATACACCGCCGCTTATTCCCGCACCTTTGGACCTTCCGTTCCCTATACCACCCGCCATGAATCCACTGCTGCTGATGCTCCAGCTCCGAACCCTCGGTACAGCCGCTCGCCCTCACCTCGAAGTCATCCGTCTCGTTCGCCCCAACCCCGTCGCTTCTCTTCTCCGCCTATCGCCTCCCGTATCCAGCCGGAAAACTAGGCACTGCAGCTTCTGGAGGTGAAGCTGCGTTGTCGACCCTGCCCTCAAATCTGCTCACGTTACCTACGAACCAAAACCTTCTTGACGTTGACGGCTATCCTGTCACTGCACTGTCATCTATCTGTTATGAGTGCTGCTTTCCGAAGACGTCTCAAAAAGCTCCTCACCCCAGCGTCGGCACGCGTCGTCCTCGTTGCGGATGGCGGTACTGTGCCTATCGTCGGCATGTGTACGGCACGTGTCAGCATCGCCGGGTGCCACACTCCTGTCCTCTTCACCGTGATAGCTCATTACCCCCGCGACCTAATTCTCGGCCTCGACTTTCTCTCGGCGCATTTTGCCCTTATTGACTGCTCTGCCAGTACCCATGGGCTTGAGTTGCCGATGCTCGCAGAACCTTCTGACGCACCCCACTGCCGCTTACGTCCCACCGGCTTTCTTCGCCTGCAGCCAAAGTCAATAGCCTACATTGAACTGTTGTCTTTCCCACCAGTTCCTGATGGCGAGTACCTCGTCACTCCTCTGCCCGACATTCCAATAAGGTATGACGTTACAGTGCCTCACAGTATACTTAATATTACTGGGAACCGCACTCGCATGCCCGTCTGTAACTTTGGATCGGCAAAGCAAATTCTACCGCAAGGTATTTGCCTTGCCACGGTTGATTGTCTCGGCGACCAATACGTGGCAGCGTTATCGACCGATGATTCTCGCGAGCTTAGCAGGCCCCTCGCGCCAACCTCGGGTGCCGATCCCAATATAAAGAAAATGGTTGCGATGGACCTGTCCTCGGCGTAGGCTGACGAGCTTTGCCAAGTATTATCGTCCTACCGAGATATTTTCGACATCGACGATCGCCCTTTAGGCCAGACGCTCGTGGTCAAGCATCGGATTCTTACTGGCGATGCTTCTCCTATTCACCGACGACCGTATCGAGTTTCTGCGTCGGAACGCCGAGTAATTCATAACGAAGTCAACAAAACGCTCCATAAAAACATCATTGAGCCTTCTTCGAGTCGCTGGGCGTCACCTGTGGTGTTGGTTAAGAAGGACGGCACGTCGCGCTTCTGTGTAGAATACCGTCATCTGAACAACATTACTAAGAAGGACGTCTACCCGCTCCCACGTATAGACGACGCCCTTGATTGCCTGCACGGTTCCAGCTATTTCTCGTCTATTGATCTGCGTTCGGTATGCTGGCAGATTGCTGTTGACGATATGGGCCGAGAACAAACCGCGTTCATCACACCTGACGGCCTATACCAATTTAAAGTAATGCCGTTTGGATTATGCAACGCCCCTGCCACCTTCGAGCGTATGATGGACTCTTTTGCTCCAAGGTTTGAACTGGTCCACATGCCTCTGCTACCTCGACGACGTCATCGTCTTCTTTCCAACGTTCGACACTCACCTTGAACGTCTCACAACTATACTTGATATATTTCGAAAGGCGTAGCTGCAGCTTAACTCGTCCAAATGTCGTTTTGGCCACCGGCAAATTACTCTTCTGCGCCATCTCGTTGACGCTTCCGAAGTACAGCCTGATCCCGACAAAACTCGCGCTGTCAGAGAGTTTCTGGTTCCGAAAACAGCCGCAGACGTACGAAGTTTTGTATGGCTATGCTCGTACTTTCGTCGTTTTATTCAAGATTTTGCGGCAATTGCTAGACACCTCACTAATCTTTTGAAGAAAGGCGTACAATTCTTGTGGGGTACTGCAGAAGCCGCCGCCTTCTCTCGTCTCATTACTCTTCTCTCCTCACCACCCATTCTCGCCCACTTCGACCCTGATGCTCCTACAGAATTGCGTACAGATGCCAGCGGTCATGGCGTAGGTGCCGTCTTAGCCCAGTGTCAGCGTGGCCAGGATCGCGTTATTGCTTATGCGAGCCGCCTCCTCACATCATCGGAGCGCAACTATTCCATTACGGAACGAGAATGCCTTGCTGTGGGCGGTTGCGAAGTTCCGTCCTTACCTTTACGGTCGCCCTTTTTCCGTAGTCACTGACCATGATGCTCTCTGCTGGTTCTCTTCGCTAAAAGGTCCTACAGGGCGGCTTGGTCGATGGGCTTTGAGGCTACAAGAATTTTCATATTCCGTGGTGTACAAGACGGGCCGCCTGCACCAAGACGCTGACAGCTTGTCGCGTTACCGTGTTGACGACTCTGACTCCTCTAATAGTGCCAGTGCTTCTTGCGTATTCTCTGTATCACAGCTGCTTCATTTCGCCGACGAGCAACGCCGTGACGCCTACATCAGAGCACTCATCGACCGTTTTGAGCACTCTCCGGCCGATGCTACTCTACACCTCTTCGTCCTCCGCGACGGTACTCTGTACCGTCGTAACCTTCATCCGGACGGCTCTGAGTTCCTACTTGTTATACCTAAACACCTCCGCTCCACCGTTATACAAGAGCTCCACGACGCACCAACGGCAGGACATCTCGGTGTATCTCGAACCTATGACCGTGTACGTCGCCGTTTCTCGCCGTATCTCGAACCTATGACCGTGTACGGACCGTGTACGTCGCCGGGTCTTGCCCGTTCCGTACGACGTTACGTCGCCGCTTGTGAAGTTTGCCAACGACGCAAGAAGCCTTCCCAGCTCCCCGCTGGTTACCTGCAGCCGCTCGACATTCCTGCCGAGCCCTTCCATCGTGTTGGCTTAGACCTTCTCGGCCTATTTCCGGAATCTACATCAGGGAACAAGTAGGTTGCAGCCGCGGTGGGCTACGCGACCCGCTACGCCGTAACCCGCGCTCATCCGACCAGTTGCGCAACCGATGTTGCGGACTTCCTCCTACATGATATTATTTTGATGCATGGTGCTCCGCGTCAATTGCTAACAGACCGTGGCCGTACGTTTTTGGCCAAAGTCATCGACGACATCATGCGTGCCTGCTCAATACGGCATAAATTTACCACCTCCTACCATCCCCAAACGAACGGCCTCACTGAGCGCTTGAACTGCACCCTTACAGACATGCTATCCAAATACATTTCCGACGACCACCGTGTCTGGGACCTGGCTCTACCTTACATTGCCTTTGCATACAACTCTTCCCGTGTCGAAACTGCTGGCTTTTCTCCGTTTTACCTCTTGTATGGCCGCGAACCAACGCTACCACTGGACACTGTGCTTCCGTCCGCCACAGCTTCAACTAGCGATTATGCCCGTGATGCAATCGCCCATGCTGACCACGCTCGCCAACTTGGGCGCGCTCGTCTACAAGTGTTATCTCAGATGACAGAGCGGCTGCCCCAGAAAGGCGTTAGTCCCGATTTGCAGTCGCGGACCAGGACGAATTTTTCTTCAACTGCGAGGCTTTTCTTTCGAGGAATCTGTATAGGTTTGCATTGTAGCACTTTGCTAGGTTTGGGCAGATGTCTCACTTTCCCTTTATTAATTAGTTCTCTCCACCTCCGCGCTTTCCGCAGAACTATTACGTTAAGCCAAATACGCAGTGAAATGAAGGGATTGTCGAAAAAAAAAATGGCTCTGAAACAGTCGCTGTCAGGTTCTAAAGTTACCGTCAGCAAACGAATGGCGAATGCAAGGCATAGTTGATAATAATTTGTAGGGTTTTTTTCTGGAGCAAGGGCAAGCTTCACCAATGAGCGCCATGACTAATCTAAATATTTTGTAGCGTTAACCTATTTGCACGCAGCGTACGTTTAAACGTACAGTACCATTTTCATCTGTAAATAATTCAGCACAAAATACACAGTGTTCTTTGCTACGCCATCTTGCTAAGAATGGTCCTGCGAAGACGGCCACATTGTAGGGCAACCCAGATTGGTGAACAAGACCTAGACACCACCCCTTGAAGTAACAGAAAATTCTAACAAAATTGACACCTAGCAATCAAACAGGATTGTAATGCAAGAACCAACTGTCATTGGAGAACTAACCAATCTCTTGAATGTTTCAGTTACCACTGAACCAAATGCTCATTGCTTTAGTTTTGAATGCCTGTATTCATCGCAAATTATCGCTTCTACATCTGCGTCAATATACTTGCCTTGCGCGCGCCTCTGAAAGCAATAGCAAAGCATTTTCGTGTTACGTCATGAAATCATGTTACACAATTGATCAGTGAAATCAATTTTATACGAATCAATATTTCCCAAGGAATGCTAATTTTGCTACCACAAGGTTATGAGGGCTTGTGCAAAATTTCGTTTGACTCGTCGCTGCAAGCGTATTTCTTTTTCGACGCTCCAAGATATAGCATATACATTTCGTGACCTTCATCAACTTTCGCTCCCATAAAAGGTCCAAGGTACTTTATAAAATACGCTTTCGTAGCGTTTTAAAGAATGAAAGGCTACTCACAAAACTTCTACAAGGTATTTACAGTATGAAGAGATCGCCTGAGAAAGAAAAATCAACAAAATGTAACTGGTAGATTTTTCTTGCGCCTTGATGGGTTAAAAATATAGTGTTGTGCAAGATTATTTTGCAAATAGTCGATGAAGAGATATGTGCATAACCTCTACTAAAAATGCTGCCAATGATGATGGTAGCCATGCAGGTGTTATCAGTTCATTATGATTGTAAGAAAGAGTTTAGTAAAACAACGTTGTATAGTGTCGTTCTAAAGACTGGTAGATAAAGTTCAGTTGAAGATATAACGGTGACAAGTTGGTCATGGTTAGAAAAGTAATGTTGTCTTGCAACCTTAGTAAATAACTCCTGCTTCAGCAGGGGCCGAGAGATCGCCGACATTCCAAGTGACCCATCCGCATGGTCATATATATAGGATATCCTTTCCGGTAAACCACACCTGTGAAGCTAATATATCTCTCGAAATTGAATAGGTGTGCCTATGGCAAAGAAAAAATTGCTTATTACCAAGGAACAGGATAGGTGCATCGGTATGCAGCATTTATATATTCCCTCAAAATGATTCGTTCTGCCACATTGCATTTGTTTACAATATATGAGCACATGAAGTACCGTGTACGTCTCAGTGCACGCCTCACAGAAAGGGGCATCACCACCCCTGACGATGTAAGTGTGTGTTGCATAAGTGTGCCCTATTCTCAGTCTGCATAGTAATACATCTTTGCATCTTGTTTTTCTATCAGCAAATGAATTACTTATTTGCGCACCATTCGCATGAAGCTTGTTAGATATTTCTCCGTCCCATTACTGCTGCTAGTGTATTCTCAATTTCAGGCGTAATGTAGGTTTTAGGTCAGTATACGAGGTAATTGTGATTGTTTGCTGATTTTCAGTGATAGCAGAAGCAGCGCTTTTGTCAGCTGGTTAATTGCCCTCAATGCCTCTATGGCCGGGCACCCAGCACATGGTACCGTGCTGACCGGAAGCATAAGCAGCACATTGCGACGAGTATAGATGTGTAAAAACATTACTTCCGTGCATCTGAAGAGATTTCAAGGAGTTCACAAAACCTAAATAGTCGACATTGATTATTGCCTTGCTGAGGCTTATCTTTCTTTTCCGCTTGACTGTTAACATAATTACGTGCGCTTCCGATTTAAAAATGCTCGTGTCCCAGTTTAACACTCCTCAAATTGAGCAGGATGTGCCTAAGGCTGCGTAGGATGCACCGGCTACCGACTTTGATGCATCTGTGTTGTAGTCCGCCCAAGAGCACTTTACCTGTAGTTCAAGGAAGTAGCTGTGTACAAGTGGTTTTGGGCTTCGCTGAGTTACATCCATGAACAATATACCGCAGTCAACGCATCGCAACTGCCATGGTTGTGGTGCACTATTCGGCAGATTTAGGGTGGTGCTCTACGGGGGGATGTCCATATCTTTAAACAGTTGCCTTTTCGCAGAAAATTGCATTTTCGACTGTCGGTTTATGTGCAATTAAGGTTTGGTTGGCAAGTCACTTACTGCTCGGCCAGAAGGGTGCTTCGAATCAGCTTGTGACTTTAGGAATTAGATAAAACTAATGCATAATCTCAGCAGGTCTAGTGGCCATTCAATCGCGTAGGCGTAAATGCTCTCCACTGGACTAGTTGTAAATGCGTGTTTCCAGGAGGATGTCCGAGTGGTTTTAGCGAGACGAGGGTTCTGAGCGCGTTGTGTGTACCCGACGGGCATATGGGCGCGCTGTAATACATTCGAGCTCTCAAGAGGCTTCTGTGTAAATTCACATTCACTTTCTCTTTCTTCTCCAAGTGGTGCGGGATAAAATGTGTAATATCATCATTGCATCGAGGCACATTCCCTTAGGATAAGTCAAATGTGGGACGAATTTAGTTTCGTAAAGTGCAATGCCCAAAAATTTGTGTTCTGCACCAAGATCTAGAGCGGCCCATTTACATAGATATTTGGATAAACAACTATGGCTCTTTTCCTGGAGAACACTGTGGATGTACTCTCTTGTGAATTAAATTTAATTTCATTGTAATCTGCCCATGCACACAGTTGCCTCAGTGCAAGCTTAGCCTTCGTCTCGCTGATATCTTAGCTACAACATTTGTAGGAAATCTGTATATCATCTACATATAATAAATGGAATATTACCGGTGGTATCGATGCGCCGAGCGAATACATTTTTACGGTGAAGGGGGTGCACCTTAGGAAACCTCCTTGAGGCACGGCTGTCTCTTCAATGAATTCCTTAGATATTTCATTACCGAGAGAAAGAGAGAGAGCAATGACAGGAAAGGCAGGAAGGTCAAGCAGAAGAGCACCCGTTTTGCTATTCTAAAATAGGAGTGGGAAAAGGGGAATAGAAAGAGGAAAAGAGGGTGACAGTGAGCACAGGGTGCGTGTGGGAGGATGCACAGGGACACTTTAAAGTCGGTGCGCTTAAAGTAGTGTACTGGTGCATGAATCGCTTTTCGTGCCCGTGACGGGTGTGGCCACGGTCCAAGTATCTTTGACTCGGAGAACGGTCTTGAGTCCCATCTGTTTAAAGTTGTCCTCAGAGAGGGGCGTTGTAGGTGGTCGATGGTTTCCTTGCACCTACAGGAGTCGCACATCGGGCTCTGGGCCATTCCGATACGATAGGAGTAGGCGTTTGTCAACGCCAGTCCCAGCCAGAAGTGACACATCAAGGTTGTTTCGCCACGGGAAAGGCTAGATAGCAGTTCTGGCCGTAGCGTGGGGTCTACTTTATGTAGTCGGTTTTTGAAAGAACTTGAGCTCGAGAAATCTTGCGACTCCTTGCACGCAGTCATTACCTTACCTGACACAAACATTACATTACATGACCTCATCAAACGGTGCGGTGTGATAGGCAGTTTTCAGTGAAATGTAGCATTTTGCCCCTGACGCCCATAACAGATCTAGCAAAACGCTGTAGTACCATGTTGTCTCGTGTGATTTTTCCATATCCGAGAACACCAAAAGAAAAAAATAAACTCGTTGTGTACGAATGCATCTCTTATGTTGGCTAAGGATGATCCGTCCTTGAAGCCGCACTGGCTTGGATCACAGAGCTGACTGCTCTCCAGTGAGTGTAAACACGTCGATTTTCAATTTTACAGCGAAGTTGTTAGCCCCTAGTTGGCCGGGATTTTTCAGTCGGCGCTCACCCAAAAATAGGTACCGCCACCACGGCAGCTGGAAAAGGGCTTTGTGTTTGAGTTTCCGAGTAAGAGAATTATGTTTTCTTGTATACTCGATTGCAATCCGATGCTATGATGCCTGCAGGTTGTGTATAAGTCGTACTTTAGGAATTTCCTGGCGCATATTATCTTGAGAAATTCATTTAGTTCAATAATACGCAATAACGCACAGAGTGAGGAAGTACGCTTTGCTTCCGCACACGTGCGTGCGCTCGTGCGGAACGTGTGCACACAATGTATCTCTCTTGATGCGTGGGCGTTCTCTTTCCTCTCTCGTGGGTGCTCTGCACTCTCTCTCGAGAAGACCATGCACTCGTGGTCTTTCCCTGCCCCTTCACATTCTGTTTATCTGTACAAGCCTGTGCATGTCCTAACAAGTATGCTTGCCCACTTTTCTAGTACAACCTTTTGCCTGCTAAGCATACCCCACTGGCCCAGCAATGTTTTCAGTATCAGCGGCGTCACCACCGTGAAGGAATGCTTGCCAGAGCACTTCTGTAGACAAAAAATAAACAATTAGCAGTATGGCGCAGCATAGCACTTTTGGGTTGCAGCTGCCTTCATTGTGCAATAACCTCGCGAAAAAAAAAATACATTTTTAGAGCGCAGCTCCTAATGCATCGGCGGCGTAACCGAGCGAATGAGCACAAAAGCGAAAGATGAAAGAGCGAACGTGGAGCCGCAGATGAAATACGCGAACTGCGAATGGCGGACACCAATGAGAGCGGCTCCTTCAGTGACGTGGGCGCGGGAAACTGGTTTCATGCGGACCCGTCTGCCCTCTCGATGCATAGTATCGTCTGCTCACGTAAGCTCGCGCTCGCGCCTGTTTGGTTGGCCTGGTTTGGTCTCGTTCACGCTTATTTCGATTATCATGGTTTGCGATTGTTTTGTAATTTAATCGTATGCGTGGCGCGAATTCTGTAGTAGTAACTGGAAGTAAAACGGCACCAGCGATTACAGTGGAACCTTCGACGAGTCATGTATAAAAGCTGACGCCCTGGACCCGCACATCAGACTTTCGACGATTGCCGACTCTGCTACATGACTCTCTCAATTTCTTTGCCACAATATGTCGTGAAACGAAAGCACTATAAAGCTGCGCCAAAATTTTGTATTAGGGAGTAAAGTTGTCGTCAGTGAAATTTTTTATCCCTTTGGTGAAGGCATTTATTTTAGTGTTTTCACCAGATTTGTTGCAAGTAAGCGCATTGTTTAGCGTACTAATTTTCAGGCATTTTCATCGGTTGCTCATAGCTTGGCAGTGTGCCAGCACCGCCTGCTTTTTTTCAAGTATACACGCTGGTGCACTGCATGAAAATGAGCTGCGAAGCACTCGTATGCTTGAAATCTCGCAGTACGGTAGGTCTCTGCTTTAACAATCAAGGAGCCCAAATCATGACTGTCATAAATACTGACATAGGAAGTAGCCTCTAAACTTTACCTTTTCTTACTAGAGTTAAATATTGGTATTTCTCTATCATCCACATGTGTCCAACTATATGTATGTTGGTGCGATGTACTTTGTGCAGAGAACATTATAGAAAACTGCGCCTACGAGGCATTGAAAAAAGAAACACGGCCGGAACATTTTGAGGGGAGGAGTATGATAATATGAGCTTAATTTCAGAAGGGCACTGGCTGCTGTCAGCCCGCTGACAAAAACTCATTGCAATCACGGTCAGCAAGCTGCAATGCGAATGCGAAGGCGGCCCTAATCACATCCACGGGCCGCGGGCGCTCTTCAGCGTACTTAATATAGGTTTGATTTCGTTCGACAAGTGGTTGAATGCAGACGTTGCCGGCGGTGACAAGGAAATGTTGTTGCGTGGTTGCTTCTGCATCCCTACCGCAGATTCGTCCACGAAGGCTCCCAGACCGGCCGTCCCAACGCGAGCAGGAAGTTGATGGCAGGTTCTGAAACTCAGGAGCAAGGCTCAGCCACTCAAGGCCACTGCACAGGTTGAGAGCGCTAGGTCACTGTGCTACACAGAAATCCATAGGGCCTGGACAGGGGTACTGTTGCTGCCGTTTCCAAGCGTGGGCAAAGAAAAGGATCCACATTGGTCAACAAAACCAATAAACCAGACCCGATTAACAGGTAATCTTTGAACTTTAGAAGAGGACCCTTAGAATACTGGTTCAGTATGGAGCCAACTGAGCGCAGCGCAAAGCAACTTCCGCAAAGCCACTTCGAGGCCCATTTGAGCAGTGACAGAACGCGCTCCTAAACAATTCATTTTGTCCTGACACTTTGAAAAAATAAGCCTAGCAGTACAAAATGTAAAAATGAATCAGGCAGCAAGAGAAACAAAGTGGATGATTAGGATACGTAAATGGCCTTTTCCCGGCCCTAATCTTAAGATAAAAACCGAGACGAGTCTACCTGGTGCGCCCGTTGTCGGAAGCTTCCAGTTTTTCATCATATTTTTTTCCTCAAGCAACGATGCCATCTTGCAGTACCCTCTTTGTTCTTCTTCTTCCTGTGCAGGTCGTATGGTCTAGGTGTTCACAAAAGCATGACGGCATTGTGTTCTGTCTCAGTTACAATTAATTTTGTGGTTACATCTGCACAATATGAAACCTAGCATTTTTCGTAATTTTGATTTAGTACTTGTTATCTTCATCCACTCATTTACTTATGCTTCTTTTCACAAGAATAAATGTCGGCTGAATGCTTAAGAGATCTAACCCAGTGCTCCAACAGCGGGGTGTACTATGCAAGCGAGATTTAATGAATCATGTAAACCGACATGAAGCCACGCAAACAAAAGATGGTTTCTTCCTTATAACCACACTAGGTACGACAACAGGGAAACTATCTTGTTCGTGAAATTATTTATTGCGTTCTGATTTCTGTGTTCTTGTCCTGAAAGTAATCCATTATGGCATCGCAGTACTTTTTGTCGTAGACTTTAGTCTTTCTCTTTCCGCAATGTTCTTCATATTGTTGGTCACATAACGTGTTCCATGTATTTACACTGTCGTCCCTTACCCACATCTCGCAAGCATCTGGACAGTTCACTGCAGCTAAAAAGAGGATGAAGAAAAACATTTTTAAGATGTGGCACATCATTCTGTAAATAGGAGCTAACACCTCAGCAACGAGTTGGCCGTCATGAACCTTATTACAGTAACCATAGAATGTACTACCAATGAGCAAAAAGAAACATGGCAAAGCCAATTTCTATATGCGGAACTGAGGAACATAACCTTCAAAGTAATTTTTATCGATTTGCAAGTCATTCCTAGCACGCTGTAATTGCAGTATATTGAGAATCGCACGAAGCGCTATATTGACTATCTACACTGATGCGATCACTGATTGCTTTTACCACACACAGTAGTAGAATTGTTCGAGAAATGTTGAACAGCAGGGACGCGCGACGGCTGGCGGAATCCGTTGATACTTGCCATAGAGTATGCTCACTATACAGCGGCTACAAGACAGCAATAAATTTGCGGCTAAATAGGTAAGTATTCTAGTGCTAGCGTTACTCATTGTTATGCTAATAGATGAAGCATTGAGAGCTTTCTTTGATGTTCTATCTTGCTCGAAGGTGCCACCGTACCGCGGCATAGAGACTTCGCCAAAGTGTTCATTTTTTTTTATCTCCGTCGTGCTAGCACACGATGGCCAACGTGCACCTAAACAGCTACTGATGAATAAAAACACAAGTGGCGGTGGCTCTATTTAAAAGATACGCCACGACTTGCTTTCAATTGTGATTTTCTGATAGGCGAATTTTTTTTCCTGATGTTTTCTTGAATATTGAACCGTCGACCGCTTTCCTCCGATTGTACGGTAGACGCTGCGTTTTCTTGAGAACGACGGCAGTTAGGTCACAGTACTCCCAAGCTGTGGCCACATCGTAGGGGACGTTACTGGGAAAAGAATAATGTTTTTTAGACCTCTCACTATCGTGTCCTGTCGTGGAGTTTGCAGTAGTGCCTAATTATTTGTCGGTTTGGCCCAATAGTCCCAGGAGAAAAAGGGAGACGTTAAAATTTCGAAGCAGCGTAAGAACAGCTGGCCAGCGGAAGGCAGAAAGCTGTCTTAGGAAGAATCCTGAATTATTCTATTATGTGAGATAGGCCAAATTTTTCCACTACCCTTTACTTTCTGGTGTCCAGGTGAGGTGCTGTTTGATGAATACACCCGAAAAACCACTGCGTCCGCTGACACTGACTCGCAGCACTAAGAGTTGGCAACTATCGAGGAGAGAGAGAGAGATAGAAGGGAGGAAGGAAAGGTAGGGAGGTTAGTCGGACTGAGTCCAGTTTGCTATCCCACACGTGGGGAGGGGGAGTGAAAAAGAGAGAGAAAGAGGAAACATGACTCTATATCGCACTTTCCCATGCAGTAAGTCAGGTGCAGGGTGTCTACAGTCGGGCGCTCAAGTCTGTTCCCTTCAGGTAGTGAAGAAGCGCTCGAATTACTTTCTGGGTTAATGAATTGAGAGGCCAGGCTCCCAAGATCTTTGCTTCTTTGAATAGCCTATCGTCTAGTCGATTCACGGCACACTCAAGAATCTGACGTTGGTCATCAAAGCGAGAACAGTGTCACACAAGATGACTGATGGTCACTTCAAACTTGCAGTTAGCGCACATCGGTGAGTCCGCCATTCTAATACAATAGTTGTAGGAGTTAGTGAATGTTACTCCTACGCACAGCCGACAGAGGAGTGTTGCGTCACGTCGTGAAAGGTTCGCTAGTAATTTCAGTTTCAGTGGTGGGTCGAGGATGTTTAAACGACGGTTCGAGTTCTGTGGTGTATGCCAGTAACTGAACGTGATGGTACGAGCGAGACTGCGAAGCTCTTTTGCAGCTTCTACTCTCGATAAAGGTATAAGGAGTGTCGGTGCTCCAACAGGACCACATCGGGCAGCATCATCGGCGAGGGGAATACCAAGGATGACACAATGTCCCGGCAGCCGCAGAAAGGTTATATCATATCCTCGTACATAGGCGCAATGGCAAATTTCATTGATTTAGGACACCAACCTTCGACGGCTGCTTTCGAGTGAAAAGATACTGTCCATTTGCTGCGCAGTTTTTTTTTCTTCAATGTATTCGACAGGAGCGCCAAGAGCGGCCAGTTTCGAACCTATAATTGTCGTTAAGTATGCAGTCTTAAACTTCATGACGACCGATTGAAATGGAATAACGATGGCGCCCTTCGAACCGAACCGTCCGTGTAATCATGGATTCGGTTACCCTACGAACAATGCAAAAGTTCCAATGTGATCTGCTTAAGAGCCGCGGCGGTTAGGCTAGCCTTCTTCGCAATTACTAGAACACCAAGGTACCCCGGAGGCTTTTTCAAGCGCCATAGATGTTATGGCGTTCTTGTTGCGAGCAAGTGTCACAATGACAAAGAGGCCGCAATTCATTTGGAAAACGCTGCCTTGTGTGTTCTCAGGCAAGCGATCGAGATGGTGGTCAGGTACTCTGATTATATGGCGAACATGTGCCCGGACTGCATTGACAGCTATGTAAGTCCTTATTGGATGGTCTCTCGCGGTGGCAATTGTTACTACGGTTGACGCACATCGAGGTAGCCCCAGACGTGTTCGAAGGACCTCGCCTTGAATGATCTGTAGGACAAGGATGTTAGTTTTGCTAGCATTGAACAGTACTAGAGCGCTATATCGCATGTATCCTAGGACGATCGTCTTGTATAATTGAAACATCGATGCCACGGATGTGCCCCGCGTTTTACCGGCCAGAATCCGCAGTATATGGTTGGTAGAGGCAAGCCTCCTGTTCAAGTATGAGATGTGGGGCCTCAATGATAGGTCTCTGTCGATAGTAACGCCTAGGAATCTATTGACCGCCAAACAATTCCTTAGGCGAACATCGAAATTTATTTCTCCGGAAAGGACGTAGTAATGCAAGATACGAGCATGTGCTCTTTAAGTCGCTAACAAGTTACTAGAGAAATTGTAAGACATGTCATATACGATGTCATGCACGCACAGCCTTGCATGATGTCTTCGTTGTAAGCATTCCTTTATGTGTAAGATTATCAGGTCGGACTGCTTATCTAGCGGCACTACAGCCAAATGCGCGTGTAGTACGTGTCTGAATATAAATTCGGATTAAATTCTTTGAACTCAGTGCTCAGTACTCAGTGCTTATTCTCTTCCTTTGTTCCCCTTTCCCCCACCCCCAGTGTAGGGTAGCAAACCGGATGCTGTTCTGGTTGACCTCGCTGCCTTTACTGTCCTTGTTTTCTCTCTCTCTCTCTTTCTGTCAGGTCCGAATTTCTAGCATGGCCAGCTTACGCTTGCGAAGACAAGTTATCACTTAATAATAAAGCAGTAATGAAGGTACAACAGCAGCGAGGCCCCGAAAAATCTAAGGTGGCTTTGACTACGAGAAACATGGAGACTGCGGCCGGAACAGAAGTTGCAATGACACAGACGAGGCCATGCCCAATCACTGTCCATTGACAAAGGCTTCTACTGCATTTCAGTCATTTTCTATGGATGCGCCTTGCCAACAGAAAACAATTTCGGGCCTAAAGCATCTCAGTAGGGCTGCCGATGTTAATTCTATTAGTACTGAAGCAGTTTATTGACATGTCGTATTGCCGCCGTCGTGCCGCGTCATGTGTGAGGTGTGCATTTCAGCCAGGCTCCTCTCTCGCGCTTGCGTCTATACACGCTGCTTCTCTCGCGGCACTACAGCCAAATGCGCGTGTAGCAGGTGGCTGAATATAGATTCAGATTAAATTCTTTGAATATAGATGACGCGGGTTCGATTCCGCACAGCGCCGGATCAGTTTTAAAGTATCGTTTTTGTGTAATTGAAGAGCACTACATATTCATCGGTGACACGAGTTCGCGTCGAAAAGGTTCGTTGAAGAGCAGCACGTATCCAGTGGCATATACCTAGTGACTCAAGTTTGCGTGAAAGCGGTTCAGTGAAGAGCGACACATGCTGACCGTCACAATGTGAGTGACCCTAGTTGGTTGAAGGCTGGTTTCAAAGCGGATTTCGTAAGGAAGGCTGCTGGAAGGTTTAGCCATTAGACTATGGACATTATTTCAGTGTCACGAAGCTTACAAGTTAAGAGGAAGCATTAGCTCGGGCCCAACTGCGACGCGGCCTATTCAAATATATGTAAAACGCAAAAACGTTTTTCTGAGATAGCCCCTGGACCGATTTTGAGGAAATCTGTTGCATTTGAGAGACAAGGTTAAATTCTTATGACAGTTGGAAGCGCAATTTCGATTTCGGGCATGAAGTTAGAAAAAACGTCGAATATTCGACCGTTTGAAAAAAAAAATAAAAGGACGAAGTTTACAAATTCATAGCTCTGCATCAAGAACAGATATTACGATTCTGTAAACGGCATCCATTAGATCATTCAAAGCGGACAAATTAGATATGTCATTTTACATCTTACGTGAATTTGTTACGTTGGTAACAAGGGTTCTGCAAAAGCTGTATTCCAATATTATTTTTTTTTTAGATTCATGTGTAACATATCAATGTTGTCCGCTTTAGATGTACGATTACATTCAATTCACAAAATTGTATTATCTATTTTCGTTATTGAGTTACAATGTTAAAAACTTGATAGTTTCATCTCTTGAAAATTTTCAATTTTTACCGATTTTTAATAAAAAATTGACGACCTAACTCAGCAATTCGAAAGCAATGCGTGCTATATATTAAGTTTTACTTTTAAATGCGAGAAACCTCGTCAATTTTCTTGCAGTGGTTGCTGAGAAAAACGAATTCTCCTTTTACATGTATTAAATAGGAGCACTCGAGCTAAAGCTAACTCTTGAAAGGTTCTGAGACAGAGACTCGAGGGAGGGGTCACAATTCCACCTAGTTAACTATTGACACGTGTACTTGTAACTAGCAGGTGACGCCCCCTCAGGCATAATCTTCGTTGGCCGGCCATGCTCGGTGGCCTGCCATGCTCGGTAGGCAACATTGGGCATCGCACCCAATAAACACCGACGAGCACAGCTGCTCGGCGGTCAGTCATCATTCGTCACCACCACGTTCGGAGCATCTGTCTAACGGAGGCTGCCTCGAGCCCTCCATCGTTCACGAACCCGGGCGGATCGTGACACTGGCGGACGAGTACACACGGATCGTCCCACGCAGCCGCGAGCGGCGAATCACAGCCTCCTGTTGCTGCTGCTGTCATGCCGCTGTACGGAAGGCTCGAGCCATTCGAGGGAGATGGGTCTGCCTGGCCAATTTAGGAGGAGTAAGTCCACGTGTTCTTCCAGGCAAACGGGACACCCGAGGCCAAACAACGGGACATTTTCCTGGCCAGCTGTGAAATCCGCGTCTTCAGTTTCCTGATCGGCCTCTCAAGCCAGCCACGCCGCATGTTAAGACGATGGATGAGCTGCTCGCCATACTGCGCTCACATTTCAACCCAGCACCGTCCACACTAATGGAGCGTTTCCGCTTCAACAATCGGAGCCGCCGGGAAGGAGATACCCTCGGGTAGTTCGTTGCTGCGCTACGAGGGTTAGCGAGTGCCTGCGCCTTCGGGTACCAACTGGACTCGCTGCTCCGGGACCGTTTCGTCTGCGGCATCAACAACACCGCCATGCAGACGAGACTCCTGGAGCTTCCCGACCTCCGCTGGACGGCACCGTGAAGGCAGCGCTGGCAATGGAAGTTGTCGCCAAGGACGCCGGCGATATTGCCCGTGCGACTGGCTCACCGTCGGCGGTAACCGCGGTCAACAAGTTGGCGACAGAGGGCAGTACCTGCGGTGGCTGTGGTGGTGCCCACACTCCCTCAAAGTGCCAGTTCTCTCAAGCACAATGCTTCACGTGCGGGAAAACCGGCCAGCTGGCACGGGTATACCTAAGGGGGAGGACGAACAGCAAACAGCAGCAGCAGCCTGGTTCAAGACCAGGTACCACGCAAGGCGGCGGTGAGGGTAGTCGTTGCAAGGGTACGCCGCAGTGGCGTGCGGCAGTAGGTTCAAGTTCTTCCACGGCTAGGCTCCACGTCGTGGTCGAGAACTCGCCGATTGCGAAATGTGGCCCACAGGCCTTGTACCATCCTCTGCGCCGCCGTACATGCTGACCGTCGAAATATGCGGGTACCCATTTCCATGGAGCTGGATACAGGGGCCAGCGTGTTAGTAACGGCCGCGAAACTCTTCAAGCGTACTTTTCCCAGTGTGTCCGTCGAGGGTTCGGGCGTGATGTTGCACAGCTACTCCGGGCAGCTCTCCTAGATCCAGGGTCAGGCACAGGTCAGCATTCGCTTTGGCGACAGGGAGGCAACCCTTCCCCTTTACTTAACGAAGTGATCGTCGCCTACGCTGCTGGGCCAAAACTGGATTCATGCACTGGGCGTTCGACTGCCAGAGCACCAGGAAGCCTGCCTGCATGTGGTGAAAGATGTCCCCAGAGTCCTGACCGAGTTCAAGTCCCTGTTCTAGCCAGGGGTGGGCACAATTGCCGGCACGACGGCTGGTATCTATGTACCTGAGCGAGCCCGGCCACGTTATTTCAAGCCTCGCCCGCTACCGTTCGCCCTGATGGACCGGTCACCCAGGAGCATAAACGGTTACACCGAGAGGGCTTCCTGGTGCCCGTCTAGACTCCTCAATGGGCCGCCCTCATCGTGCCAGTCATCAAGCGAGACAGCAGTGTCAGGATCTGTGGGGACCTCAAGGTTACCGTCAACCCCGTCGCTGCAGTCGAGAAGTACCCGCTGTCGCTTATAGAAGATCTCTGTTCAGCATTGTCCGGTGGACAGAAGTTTACCAAACTCGACCTCAAAGATCCTTACCAGCAGGTGGTGCTCCAGGATGCCTCCATGAAGTATGTCACAATATCGAAAACTTTGGGGCTCTTCCAGTACACGTGCTTACCGTTTGGTGTGGCTTCATCCCCAGCCATATTTCAGAGGAAAATGGACAACCTCTTCAGGGGCATCAGGCACGTGGGGGTGTATTTGGATGACATCCTAGTTACTAGCAGCGACGACAGGAACCACCTGCGAAACCTGCACAAGGTCCTGGCATGGCTGCAGGGCGCCGGCCTTACGCAAGCTTGAAAAGTGCGTTTTCCTTGTCCCTAGTGTTGAGTACAGGTAACATGTCATTTGCCAGGCTGGCCTAGCCCCAGCTCTCCGCAAAGTTGATGCTGGGCTCAAGGCGCGTAAGCCCCTGAACAAGGAGCTCCAGAGCTACCTCAGCCTCATCAACTTCTACAGGAGTTTCCTGCCAAACCTGCCGGAGCATCTACAGCCGCTCCATGTCCTGGTTCGAGATGGTCAGCAATGGGTCTGGAAGAAGGAGCAGGACCGGGCCTTCCAGCGCAGCTAGGAGTTAATCACCAAGGCTTCAGTGCTAGTACACTTTGATCCTGCCAATCGTGTTGTCCTTGCCGTAGATGCATCGCCGTACGGCATGGGAGCCGTCCTGGCGCACCGGGACAATGATGGCCAGGAACGCTCTTTGTCGTTTGCTTCTTGTCGGCTTCATGCTTCGGAGCAACGCTACAGCCAGCTGGACCAGCAAGGCCTGGCCCTCATGTTCGGTGTAGAGCGCTTCCACCAGTATCTGTGGGGCCGGAAGTTCGAGGTCGTCACAGACCACAAGCGGCTCACAAGGCAGCTCACGTGCAGGCATCACCTCGGCTGGTAAGCTGGGCCTTGAGGCTGGCAGCTTACAGTTACCAGCTGGTTTACCGTCCGGGAAAGAACCTGGGACCTGCTGATGCCCTGAGCCGCCTGCCCCTGCCAGAGTTGCCTGATGCTGTTCCAGAATCTGCTGAAGTGTTCATGATGGAGCACGCGTACCCGGAGGTGCTCTCCAGATCTTCGGTATGGCAAGCGACCAGCCGGGTCTCAGTCCTGTCTCAGGTGGTCAAGGCGGTGTCCCGTGGAGAAGAATCGGTTCAGCAGGCCTATAGCAACAAGGCCGCTGAGCTCAGGTAGCAGCAGGGCTGCCTACTGTGGGGTTCGAGGGTTGTGAGTTCACAAAGTCTCCGGTCCAGGGTTCTGCAGTTGCTGCACGCGGGTCATCCTGGCGTCGAAAAGACCAAGATGGTGGCCCGGTCCCATGTTTGGTGACCTGGCCTGGACCAGGACATCGCTCACATAGTGCAGAGCTCCTAAGTCTGCGAGGAGAATCAGCGGGCCGCACGTCATGTGGAAATCATCCTCTGGCCGTTTCCACACAGACCCTTGTCCCTCCTGCATAGGGATTATGGGGGGCCCTTCAATGGCCATTACTTCCTGGTGGTGGTGGATGGTTTTTCGAAGTGGGTGGACGTTCTACCCGTCACCACTCCATCAGCAGGCGCTACCATTGCAGCGCTACGAAAAGGTCTTCGCCACCCAGGGGTTGCCGGACATCATCGTGTCCGACAATGGCCCTGCTTTCGCCAGCCCAAGTACCTGGCCTGGCTGACGATGAACGGAAACCGCCGGATGATGGTTCCGCCGTACCACTCTGCTTCAAATGGTGCAGCTGAGCGGGTGGCGCAAACCATCAAGGACATGCTCAAGAAGAGCCAGACAGGGATTCCCGGACGCAGATTCCCTGGATACTGTTTCAATACCTGACCACGCCCCAGGATGTCACTGGCCGTGCCCCTGTGAGCTCCTGCTGGGTGGGATGGTCAAGACACCCTTAGACGTCTTGCATCCCGACCTCGCATCCAGAGTGCTCCTTTAGCAGCTGAAACAGAAGCTGGCTGCTGAACAAGGGTGCTGTCCCGGGCCTTTGCCGGAGTCGTGAGCTCCACTTTCCGCCAGGAGCTTCCGTCGGAAAGTGGAGCTCACGACTCCAGCAAAGGCCCGGTACGGCACCCTTGTTCAGCAGCCAGCTGGTTCGCCGGACAGGTGGCGTCTCCTGCCAGCGCATCATCGCTGCTCGTTCGCATGCCAGACGGGGCTACATGGCACAGATACGCCGACCATGTTAGGCCTCGCCTCGGGACGTGGGCAGCACCCTCGACTGCCACTTCCGAGTTCCAGCCCGCAGGAAGACTAGCGGCACCACCAGTCGCTTCCAGCGGAGCAGCGCCCACCTCGGAGGCGGCAAGCTATGCCAGTAGTGCGGTGCCCGTTGGGCCACTGTCGAGCCCGCCGCAACTCACAAGGCCGACCACTGCGGACCCTCCGGATGGAGCGAGGCTGGCTCAGGCAGCAGCCGGCGTGACAACGCCGGCCCGTCAAAACCGGTGCCCAGGCGGAGTACCCGATGGCGGAGGCCACCGGACCATTACTCACCTGGGTAGCAGCCGCCGTCGACCCGGCTAGCGCGGAGGCAGATCCTCGTACATTGAACTTGGACGTTTTTTTGTTGTTGATAAACAAACTGGGGGCAAGTGGGCGTAACAAGCATGTGAGGCCCCCTCAGGCATAATCTTCGTTGCCCCGCCAGGCTCGCTAGCCTGCCATGATCGGTAGGCAACATTGGGCACCGCACCCAATAAACACCGACGAGCACAGCTGCTCAGCGGTCAGTCATCGTTCGTCACCACCACGTTCGGAGCATCTGTTTAACGGAGGCTGCCTCGAGCCCTCCCTTGTTCGCGAAGCCGGGCGGATCGTGACAGTACTTGTTTATCTTTTTCGGTGACCGCTTTTCACCACCTAAGAAGTGTTACTGCTAAGCGCGGGACGCGCCCTCATTTACCGGAAGTTTCTCGAATGTTATCAATTGTTCTATCCACTGTCTGTTGTCAAAGAACGCTGTGTTATTTCAATGCATGTATGCGCGACGCCAATGGTGTAGAACTTTCTGCAAGACACGCGGGCACCAGCGACAATTGTGGACTGTTCGATTGCTTGTGCGTGAAAGCCGACGCGCTTGACCGGAAGATCAGATTTCGGCGATCGCCGACTGTGTTCGCCGCTATCGTTGTGCTTTAAGTGTAGCCTGTTTTTGTGCGTACAGGTTCGCCCAATAAGAGTTAGGTTTGTCTTTCACAGTATCGCTAGTGTGTTATTTAGCGTCGCTACCATACCACATTTGTGGAGGTGCTTGGCGTTTATGTACCGGGCTCCCAAACGCCGAAGACAATACCTGCGTCTCCAAGAACCAGCCAAGTAGCTGCAGACTCCAAGGACTGCCCGCGGAGCACGAACTTTTGCCTGAGAACACCAGGAAGATCGTCGCCAAGTCAACACCAGTCGCAGCACCAGCGGCCCCAATCGTGCTGAACCAGCCCAGGGAGCCTCCGACGTGGCGCGGTTCAACATTAGAGGATAGACAAAGCTGGCTTGAGATGTATACAAGGGTCGCTACATTTAACAGCTGGAACAGCGACGACAAACTACGACATGACTTTTTCGACTAGTTGTGCTTCTCGACGTGATCAGGCTCATCGCACCGTTCTTACTTTTCTTAGTTAATTAAGGTTTATGTTTGTAGCGTCGATACTATTTCTTCTATTTACCATTCTGTAGTTGCGTGACCTTCAGTGACCGGACCTACTGTGTCGGATGGGCACTGTGTGTTCTACTTTATTCTTTTAGATTTGTCCGGTTGCTCTTCCTTTCCTCTTCCCTCCTTCCTACTTTACATTTCCGTGTTGCTGTCACCTACATTCCGAAGAGTAGGCCGGCGTTGTGCCCTTTCCGGTGGCAGTTGTTTGCCTGCTCCTCGCTTTCCCTTTCCTGTTAAATGTATATGTGTGCAAAACAAATAATAATAATAATGATAATAATAGCGAATCTACTTTGTTGATTTCACACTCCATTATGGCCATGCTGAGCTTGATGTGGCGGAGGAATTCTGTGCGAGAGTGACTGACGAGCCTGCAACGGCGATGTACAGTTTTGGTGAAAAGTTCCCAGGCCGCAGCAAGACCGTGCCCGCAGCTGCCACGCTCCGCTATTGCGGCGCTGCCATCTACAGCGCTCGCAGACGCTCGTTGGTTGCGGGATAAAAGAGACCGAGAAGGAACATCACTCTCGCTTTACTGCTGTGTTACGCTCAGCGATCAAAAAGTGGCCCGTCAGCTAGTGTGGCATTCAGCTGCGCTTTTACCTTTCGTGCTCCCGCCACGCGAATGCGCTGCAGAGAAGAAAGAACTGCCGCAAAGGCGATGCCGTGATGCTCCGTCGCCTGCTGTTTCGTACCGCAAAGCTCACACACACGACCGAGGTGTTCTCGCGAGGTAAAGTCTAGGGTTTAAAACGCGATGCGATTGTAATCGAAACCACCTTCAGAGTTAGTATCGGCCTGCCTGTTCGGGTGGCGTGTAGGGTAGTCGTCCCACGGGCTTTTTTTTTTTTTAGTTATCTTCAAAGTGCGCGTAATTGTTTACTAAATCATCGCCCCAGTGGCTCATTGGCTAAGGTGTTGTGATGCAAACTCAGAGACGCCGGTTCAAACCCTGTTGCGGCGGCTGTTTTTCTGATGGAGGCGAAAAACGAAACCGCCCGTGTGTCCAGATTTCAGCGCATGAAAAAGAAGAGTTGACTGTTGGGCTAGCTAGTCGCCCATATTTCAAGTAGTAATTTAGCGCGAATAAAAACACGGTAACAAGAAACGCGGAGAAGGACAAGAGCTTGTCCTTGTCCGTCTTTCTTGTTTCTGTGTTTTTATTAGTGCTAAGTTAGTACTTCAAGCATGTTAAGGACTCTGAGGATTCTCGGATATTTGAATACGTAGCCCTTGACTACGTATGGGCTGGAGAGGCCTGCTCTTTAGGCAGCGCGGCCGCAGAGGCTGTCGCGCGGCGGGCCTCTTGCTCCCTAAATCATTCCTCAATTTGGCGAGCGAATTCGTATAGACGGGTAGTCAGGTTGGAGAATTGTTGAGTGAAGGTCTGGATGGACGTCTGTACGGCGGCCTAAATTTGGGCCTCCACGAGTGTTTGGAATTGGGGAGGTAGGGCCGGGGTTGCCGCCGCCCGAAGTTGGCCTAGTCGGGGAGGTAGTGGGAGTTGCGGGCTTCTTTTTGGCCGGTGGTTCGCAAGTAGGAGATGGTGGCGGGAGAGTGCGGGCTGTCGCCGAGGTAGAGGTTTGGGCCTGCTGGAGGATATGCAGGTGGGATTGAAGGCGGCGGTTCGTGGTGTAGAGGGAGGCAAATTGCGTGCCGAGATGCAACAGTTCTTCATAGAGGGGATTGGTGGAGCCCTGGGAAACTACGCCTCCCAGCTGACCTCACTAGTGTGGCGGCCAGGTTCATGTGCAGGGGGCTGGGGGGACTAAGGGCGGTGGTGTCCTGAGTCCGGTGCAGGAGCGGAATTGGGCATTGGACTTGGTACGGTGGGAGGGCTGTTTCAGTGCGGTAGCCTGCAGCACCGGGAGGGAGTCCAGGGTGAGCTGCGGAGCCTGGGGTTTGCGGGTCGTGGAGCGGCTGCGGTATTGGGTTAGAGCCCCGTTCCTGGGAGCCTGGTTGGCGGTTGCGTAGGCGGCTCGTTTGGCATCCCAGTACCTTTTCCTTGACGAGGTATGAGCTGCGGTAGTGGTCCTTGCAGGCTCAATCCACCGCCAGCTGGCCTTTGCCGCAGATTTTGCAGAACGGGGTGCAGGCGCGGTTCTCTGAGGGGTCGACTTGGCCACAGCCAAGGCAGCCGGGTTGCTTGGGAGCCGGGCACACGTCCGCGTTGTAGCTGATTGCACTGCAGTTACGGCAGTGCTGAATCTTCTTTTTGAAGAGGTAGCAGCTATAGAGTAGGGAGAAGTAGTAGATGTCCTTGGGCACCCCGTCGTTTTCGAAAAGTATGATAATGTACTCTGTCGCCCCCATGCGCCTAACGTCGAGGATGGGAAGGTTCCGCTCGTCATTGCGACGATCCTGGATATCTTCGCATGAGTGGGCGAGATGGATCCCCTGCACCACACTGCGGCGGCAGTTTTACGGGGCCGCTTGATAGATCTAGATGCCGTAAGCGGTGCCCTTGATGATCACGGACTTGATGGCGAGGTAGTGGAGTCAGCGTTGCGGTTCGCGAGTGTTCCTGGACGAGGTGTAAGAGGGTGTTGATAGTTACGGTGTCTGGCTTCGCCTCTTGGTGTCCCGATGCGGGCTGCTTGCAGAATGGCGTCGCGAAGCACAACGCCGTTCATGGTCTGAAGTTTGAGGCCACCACGGGGACGAAGAATGATTCTGTGATCGTCGATGGCTAGCTTGGGGTGATGTAAGACAAAGTTGGGGTGGCCGGGGCCGGTACGCCGCCTGGGCTTGTCGCGTTGATAGCTGCTTACATTTCTCGGCAGCCGCGGAATTCGGAGTAGTGCTGGGGCGGGATTTGCGAATCGAGCTTCGCTATTTGTGCGGTGAAGCCAGTCGTTGGTAGAGGTAAGTTCCGAAGGTGATATGTCTTCTCCCTTTTAAACAATGTGTTCCATGTCATCGTAATAACCGAGCTGAAGCACCGGATCGTTCTTGTGCACAGCTGCGTCTCTTGCTCCATTCGGTGTTCGAGGCTGCTGGTCAGCGACGCTTATCCTCTTAGTGCAGCGTGTTCAGGAAAAGAGGTGCACTTGCCTCTTGATATGGTGGTCCACACGGGGAAAAGTTGGCATCGGCATATTCCGGACGAGAAGCAGAGGCTGACGACCCTAAATTCAGTAGGCTGCGATGAGTTGATCCGGTAGGAGGGGACAAAGTTCGCGGAGTGCATGTCACCGCTGGACGGAGGCGGCGACGCGGCGCCGAGTGGAGTAACTCTTTTCTGGTTGCTTCACTTATTCGCGCGTTCCTTGTCTTCGCAAACTCTTGCCTGCGATCTAACTGAATATGCGTCTTCCGCAGATAGCTACCGCTGCCGTCACCTGGCCGTTGGATGCGCATTATGAAACATCGTTCCAGCGCACAATTGAACACGGACGAGGAGAGAAAGACAACACGAACGCCGGACTTCAACTGAATTTTATTCATGGAAAACAGGGCTTTATGTACAAAGGGGGAGGGGAGTGGGGGACTGCTAGTGCGCAGGACCACTCATAAATATTTCGTTGGTCTAGGCAAAGGTCATCAGAGGTGTCAAACCAAAATAAAAAAGAAAAACTTTTCCCTCTCTTTTTTACATCACTCAGTACAATCTTGCTCATCTCCCGCCCTACCTAGCTGATTCGGCACACCCGTTTGGCCTGAGATAATCAATTTCTTTTGTCCTGAGTACAACAGAAGGAGCACTGACACAGTAATCGTTTCCATAGGAGATACAAAACGCTTCAAATATTTCCCGGTGTTTCTGATTGCTATATTTGCGCAACACACGTGTTCGTTCAAAAAACGCCTTCCATGCTGGCTTGTGCGAGCAACGGCGAATGTGGTCGGCTAAATGACCAGCGCCACTTAGTGATGTAGCATACCTGCGATGCTCTAGCAAGCGTTCATTCAGACAGCGCCCGGTTTGGCCAATATAGCATTTCCCACAGGCGAGGGGAATACTATACACAACGCCGACATCACATTCAACGAGGGCTGTGGTGTGCTTTATTTTGCAGGCTGGCTTCTTCTGGGATTCGTTTACTAGGCGACACATTCGTCCCAGCTTTTCCGGTGCTGAAAACACAACACGCACCCCGCACCTGTCGCCAACCTTCTTGAGGCGGTGAGAAGCCAGCCTGCAAAATAAAGCACACCAAAGCCCTCGTTGAATGTGACGTCGGCGTTGTGTATAGTATTCCCCTCGCCTGTGGGAAATGCTATATTGGCCAAACCGGGCGCTGTCTGAATGAACGCTTGCTAGAGCATCGCAGGAATGCTACATCACTAAGTGGCGCTGGTCATTTAGCCGACCACATTCGCCGTTGCTCGCACAAGCCAGCATGGAAGGCGTTTTTTGAACGAACACGTGTGTTGCGCAAATATAGCAATCAGAAACACCGGGAAATATTTGAAGCGTTTTGTATCTCCTATGGAAACGATTACTGTGTCAGTGCTCCTTCTGTTGTACTCGGGACAAAAGAAATTGATTATCTCAGGCCAAACGGGTGTGCCGAATCAGCTAGGTAGGGCGGGAGATGAGCAAGATTGTACTGAGTGATGTAAAAAAGAGAGGGAAAAGTTTTTCTTTTTTATTTTGGTTTGACACCTCTGATGACCTTTGCCTAGACCAACGAAATATTTTTGAGTGGTCCTGCGCACTAGCAGTCCCCCACTCCCCTCCCCCTTTGTACATAAAGCCCTGTTTTCCATGAATAAAATTCAGTTGAAGTCCGGCGTTCGTGTTGTCTTTCTCTCCTCGTCCGTGTTCAATTGTGCGCTGGAACGATGTTTCATAATGCTAATCATAACCAACTAGCCCAGCTGTCCATACTTAGCGTTGGATGCGGGCCGTTGCTACTTTATCTGGTCGGTATATATTACACCGTGGCTGTCGTGGCCCGAAAACAGAATACAAAAGTGCGCCACATTGTTCCTAACGAGATCTTTATTTTTGAGTAACGATCAAGTTTATTCTCTCTCTGTCTGCGCGGTATTGCCGATGTGTTTGTCTGGAGTCGCGTCTAAGTCGTTTGTAACAGATGTTTTCTAGGCCACCCGTACGCAGCCTTTGGGCTCTCCATTCCTTTGACAACACGGAGATTTTCACTCTCTCTACTTTTGCTGAATACAATCCTTGTGCCAAAATAGAGAACGCATAAATTACTTTAGGTGACGCTATCATCGGCAACGATTCGCATTGCCAAGTTATGCGATTCTTCCCGCAGTCCTTTGACTGTAAGCGTTGTAATGTTCGCGTTATTTTATCGGCATTGCATGTTCTTTCGCCGTGTGCGCTCCAATGCAGATGGGTGCGTGTGGCACCGCATCTTGGTTTTTGGGACCCAGCGCACAGTTTTCCTTGAAAGCGGCTATTGCAGTATGAAGAATTATGACGATGCCTTTAGCCATTGATGTATAGCGTTGCTTGACTCGTTTACTCGAACAATGAATATTTGACAAGTTTACGTTCCACGTATCTTCGAACGCCACAGCCTTTGGCAATATTATAATAAAAGACATTCAACGTAGTTGCGCTGTGATATGCTGCTCATTGTGATCTGAAACAACTTGTCGACAAGCTCGTAAAATGCCTTGCAGATTGTGGTACAATGCTGAAACGCAGCTATCTTTAATTTGGCGAGGACCACTGGTTATCTGTTGCCAAAGGTGAAGAAGCTGGGAGTGAATTGTTAAAGAATTAGATTTGGGGGTGGAGGCTCAGCCGTTCGGCGAAACGATCATGATATATTTTTCGACGCTTGGAATCGCCAGTGATGACTATGCAGTATAAATTTGCATCTACATGATCAGCATCATCATCATTATCATCACCGTATTTCTTGTTAATTGAAGGACGAATGTTCTTTAAGACGTTCAATGACCCTCATCTGGTGTGAGCGGATTCCCTGAACTACTTGCATATTAAATGTATCGCAACCGCTAATTTCGAGTCGTTCTTGACTGCATTTTAGTTGCCTGGCACTGGTTCTGTTACATTGAACTAGCACAGGCTTTTTGCTCTATGCGTTGAATGGCTTGCTCAGCTTCCTCTCAACTCAACTGGCATACCAGCGACATCAGTTTGGTCTCTAATCCCTACCCTGCCTTTCTGTCCCTGAGCGTTACAAGTGTCATAGCGTTGCATTGTTCCCGTTCTCTCATTTCTTCTTTAGTTAATGCAATTAGCAGTGCTTGGGAACTTCACGCACTCTTAGATGTTTCCGCAGGTGCCTTCCTTTTTACGGCTAGAAGTTACGCTCCATAGCTCGGATAAGACGCACACACAAAAAGAAAGAATGGTCACAATGATGATGCTCGGCAAGTAGTCTAATTAGAATGATTTATTTAGCTTTTGAGAAATTGGGTTTTCTTGTGGCGTTTCTAAGTTAAGGAAACATTTTTATGATAATGAAAATTTTGGAATCTTAAATTTAAGTACAATATTAGAAAAGAAGTAATGTGTTTTTTTTTTTACTCATATTGAGTTACCTATATATCTAAAAATTTTTCTCAGCTTTCGAAGGATTGTGCAAACTAAGAACACAGCTGGCATACTTATAGGCATTTGTGTAAGCTGTCGCTTGAGATGATATACCCTGTGAAGCTAGGGGAAGCAAGCCATGATTAAACAGTGATACGGCATCCACAGAAGCTTTGACTACAGCAACAGTGATCTCCTATAAAACACTCGTTTACAAAACTTTGAGTGCTCATAAATGACCACAGGTGCCGAATATCGATGCTGAGTCCTGCATTACGGCGTTTCCTTTATGGCATCACGTCCTATCGGTCACTAAAACGGTAAATCACATACCGTGTTTCCAGTGCGGTATAATAACAACTGCGCAAAGGCTGTCGGTGTACGTGATGGTATAATTGTTCGTAGAGTTGCCTGAAAAATAAGGCATGTTGGCAATTTTCTCATGACTTTATTTTAGAATTAATTTGAGCAAATTCATTACAATTTCAGACAAAAACACACAAATCAAAAACATGCTTTCACTGAATCTTGGTGCAAAAGTTCCAAGGTTTTTAGCTGTAATTATTTTGTGCCTAGTTCTATGTTCACTCTTACGATTTGTTCAGGTTCATTTTATTCTTTCATCATCATCATCATCATCATCATCAGCCTGATTACGCCCACTGCAGGGCAAAGGCCTCTCCCATACTTCTCCAACTACCCCGGTCATGTACTAATTGTGGCCATGTTGACCCTCCAAACTTCCTAATCTCATCTGCCCACCTAACTTTCTGTCGCCCCCTGCTACGCTTCCCTTCCCTCGGAATCCAGTCCGTAACCCTTAATGACCATCGGTTATCTTCCCTCCTCATTACATGTCCTGCCCATGCCCATTTCTTTTTCTTGATTTCAACTAAGATGTCATTCTTTCATGTTCATTTACTAATACTGTTAGACCATTTCTGGGCCGTTATACGTCGGAAAATATTTGTTACAGTGCAGAAAATACACTCTCAATCGCAGCCTTAGGCACGTAGATACAGATGACAATAAAATATGCACAATATGCGGTTTGCAACAAAATGCAAATGCAGCAGTAGGAGCGCACACAGCAACATCCATATTTCTGAGTACTTGAACTTCGGTAAACAAGAACTGTCGTGACTAATTTGGCAGGTCAAGGTAAAGATGTTTAAATTTTTCAAGTGAACTAAGTTTGAATTAAGTGCAAACGCTGCAGGCATGCAAAAATACAGCGACTGAGTGAAAAAAAAAATCCACCAATATCTGCGAATGAACTCTAAAATTGCCACAGCGTATCGTTTGTTCGGGCAATAGCGTATCACAAAAATCCTCCGCAACCAACCGAAGGAGTTCCTTACGCTATGCTACTTGATGCGGTAACAACAAAATAAATCTATTAATTCTTGCTTCGCACAAGTACGTAAATCACCCAAGCATGAAGTGACCTATCAATTCTATTCATTTTGACTCGTGCACTTCTTTATCTTTTTTAGGATGAGCGCTTTTCACCGTCTAACAAATATTATCGATTAGCGCGGGAGGCGCCCGCATCTATTAGACGTTTTTCGCACGTTATCCATGTTTCTTCCCGTTTTCCGTTGTCACTGTAGCTTGTCTAATCTTATTACATCTGTGACGCGAATTGTGTAGAATTTTGAGGAAGACGCGCGAGCACCAACGTTTACTCTGGAACCTTCGATGAGTCATGTATAAAAGCCGACGCGCTTCACCGGCAGATCACATTTCGACGAATGCCGACTGTGTTCGCCGCTTTTTGTTTCGTTTGAGTGTCACATGTTTTGTGCGCACATGTTGCCCAGTAAGAAAGTTAGTTTCGTTCGTCATTCACAGTTTTAACGCTGTATCATTCAATTACTACTACATGGCCATATCACGCGGTGCCCGGAATTAAGACTTTACCGAAATATGCAATACGAACCTTTCCGGGAAACCGACAGACACTTATTTTGAGACAACGCAAGGAGGAGAACACTTTGCTGACATCAGCGATGTGTCCTCCTTTTCCCCTCCTGTTGAAATAAATTTCTTCTGATTTCACGGGAAGTACGAGTCAGGTGGTCCAGCTGGGACCCATCGCATACTAAGAACGGCTTCCCACCGTGGGGTTGCTTTTTTTGCCACATTAAGGCACCTTGGCGTAGAAGTTATGAGTTGAAGCAACATAACTAATACTAAGTGTGAAGAAAACAATAATTCATGATAATTAAAAAAATATGGGCTTTTACGCGCCAAAACCACTTCCTGATTAAGAGGCAGGCCGTAGTGGAGGACTCCGGAAATTTCGACCACCTGGGGTTCTTTAACGTGCACCTAAATCTAAGCACACGGGTATTTTCGCATTTCGCCCCCATCGAAATGCGGCCACTATGGCCGGGATTCCATCCCGCGTCCTCGTGCTCAGCAGCCCAACCGTATAGCCACTGAGAAACCACGACGGGTAATTCATAATAATTAGTCGGCCGCAAAAATATGTAGGCGAATATGTTTATCTAGGTCAATTACACAGAGGAGACCCTGCCCATGAAAGGCAAATTTACAAAAGAATAAAAAGGGTTTGGACTGCATACGGCAAAGCATTACCAAATCCTGACTGTAGGTTTAGCTCTGTCACTGAAACGAAATGTGTACAATGATTGCATTTTACCGGTGCTAACACATGGGGTAGAAACTTGGAGGGTAACAAAGCTCAAGGACAAGTTCAGGACCGCACGAAGAGCGATGGAACGAAAAATGCTAAACGGAACGTTAAGAGACAGGGAGACATGAGAAGAAATGATCAGAGAGGAAACCGGGAAGGCCGATGTTCTAGCTGCCATTAAGAGAAAGAAATGCAGCTGGGCAGGATATCTGTTGCGTAGGTCAGCTAACAGGTGCACCATTAAAGTTACAGAATGCCTGCGAAAGGAACGGAAGTGCAGTTGTGCACGACAGAAAATTAGGTGGGGTGATGAAACTAGGGAACATTCAGGCGCAATTATCAAGCAGTTAGCACGAGAGAGAGAGCTGATTGGAGATCGCTGGGAGCGGCGTTCGTGCTGCAGTGGGCACAACATAGGCTGCTGGTGCTGACTATTAACAGATGCGGTCAATTTGTTTTTCTTTCCCTCAGGCATTCTCCATACACCGAGTGCTATGTAAATGGGCATGTCCTTGTTATATTCGAAGATTGTTTATGCTGTGGAATTCCATAAGACCGCTTGCATGGACTAGTTTAGGTGGAGACTTGTTTATTGACACTCCTTCACCTCGCGCTGTAGTGGCATAGGCGCTGCGCGTTTAAGCCAGGGGTGCGGAATCGGTTTCTCGCCGTGGTCGCCACATTTTATATGGAGACCAAGTGCCAGAATGCCCGTGCACCGTGCATTCGATGCACGGTGAAGAACCTCAGGGTGTCAATTTAACTTGGAGTCCCCGACAACGGCGTGCCTTATAATCATATGTTGGTTCTGGTGTGCACGACCCCAGAATATAGTTAATTTGCAAAAATATGCAGAGAAATGCATTGTCAATCTTGCAATAATCGTGCAAGCACCGATGCACTTTGGACTACTGACATTCTTCACAAGAACCGCTTATACACACGCCTACAAAAACAAATTGTAGATTTACTGCGCAGTTTAAACGACACCGACATTATCTTTAATGTCATCATGTGTTATTACCTCGCACATAATTTGAACTTCCACGAAAGTCTTCATAGTCCTGAAAATTGTTTTGCTTGGCATGCTATTTGAACATAACAATCTGTGTGTGTCTGATAGATTGCTCACAGGGATAGAACAAGCATTAGTACAAGAACGCCTTGACCTAATACATGCAACTAATGCAAGGTAATGTGAAGGAACAAAATGCTTACCGCCTCCTGGATAGCACTGTGTTGCTGTTAGTATTTCATTGTGGGTTTTGTATAGTGACTTAATTTGGCGTCTGAAAGCAAAAAAGAAAGTATGCTTGATCCAGGCGCTAAAAATAGACAATATTGTCTGCTTAAACAGATATAACGATAGTTTAGATTATGTCTAAACCCGATGAATATCGAAAATTCACGTCTCCCCGCAGAATAACACGAGCGCTAATTCCTTGCGCGCTTTTTTAAAAGAACCTATGTGCACTAAATAGCTCGAAATATTTTATCTGTTTGAAGACACACAAAGTAATGTAATAGGGTGGAAAATCAGATCGAATACGCCGTCTTGAAAATATCGGAATAAATCTGGTTTATGATTGAAATTTGGAATAAATTATGGTTTCCGAGCAGTTTAAATAGCAAAGTTAGATGCTGTCACCTTTCAATGCATCCCGATTTTGTCGAAACACTGCCAATTAGTCTAATTAGAGAACTTGGTCGTCGGTTTGCGACGCTCAATTCACGCACAATCGAAGCCATGCGCACCGGTAGCACAAGATAGGCGGCCCCGCTATCCCATCAAACGCAAAAACCACGTGACGAAACATGCCGCGAACTTTGATCAATGCCACAGCCAGTCACGGCAGACATTGAAACAGTGCGTCTTGCCACGAATACATCTGCCTTGACGAACGGCAGTGGCATATGCCGCGACGTGGCGCCATCCAAATTTCACGACATACTTTGTCACTGGGCTTTGACACTGTGGTATGCTAGCAGTTTGCGCTTCACACACACACACACACACACACACACACACACACACACACACACACACACACACACACACACACATTTTATATATACATATATATATATATATATATATATATATATATATATATATAAATACTCAATATAGACTATTGGGGATATAGACTCAATATAGCGACACAAGGTACTGCCACCGTCGACACGAGTTATGCATGAAGCGTGTGCTGTAGCGGGATTCACTTTTGCGCTCCCCCAACTACACTCGGCGCGATCTATTGCCACAAACTCTGCTCGTGGCGTCTGAAATACATGGCGCGCGTGCAAATGCGGAGGAACGCATCACGCGGCAGCCGAGCTCCACTCTGGCACTTCTTTCTCTACATGCTGCGCCATCTAGAGCACTGCTGAGCAGTCCGAGCTTCGCCTCCTAGGTGAGAGACGCGGCGCTCCAGTGCCTACGAACGCTGAAAATTGCTCCCCTCACTTGCTGCACACTCAGTGGGATATACTCAATGACCCAAGTCGGTGAGAGGTTCCTTGGACAGCGGCCCCTGACCCTGTGCATTCATGGCGCAGCTCGCTAATGCGTTGGCCAAAAGGCGTTCGCTGAAACGGCACATACCCTGTGCATTTGTCGCACGTCTTTGAATGCGTCGGCTTGCTGTCCTTCACGAACCCTTGAGAAATCGATTCCATTCAGCTCCGCATGGGAAAATTTCAGGGGAGTTTTGAGTCATTGTAGAGCGCCAAATTTCCAGTGGCTCATACCTAGTTGCCCACGTTGGTATCAAATACCTTCACTGAAGAACGACACACTCCTCATAGCACATACCCAGTGAGCCAAGTTGGCATCAAATAGATCCACTGGTGATCTGCACAGATCTAGTGACGGATCCCCAGCGCTCCAAGTCGACGTCAAGGAGTTTCTCCTAATAGCGGCGCTTACACAGGCCCGCACAGTGACCCATGGCAGCGTGAAATATGCTCGTTGAAGAGCGGCACTTATGTGGGCGATGGCATACGCTCAGTGACCCATATTGTCCCGATAGCTGGTTTCGAACGCTGTTGCCGCGGCACAGCAGCCCGATGCGCTAACCATTCGACCACGGACTACCCACTGAATCAGATAGGGGAAGAAAAGTTAGGTGCGAACATACAAACATATATACAGGCAAGGGTACTGGGTAATCTTTCTCCGATGAACCCGCTTCACCCTCTAACAAATGGTAAACTTTATCGCTTTGAGCAGGACGCGCCTGCATGTGCCGTAAGTTTATGGAATGGCGTAGATGGTTCTATCCATTGTCTATTGTTATCGAACCTTGTGTAATCTCATTGTAGGCGTGCCGCAAATTGTGTAGTACTATCTGGAAGACACGCGAGCACCAATGATTCCCCTGTAACCTTCGACAACCTATGTTTGAAAGCCGGCGCGCTTTCCTCACTTATCAGGTTTCCGACGATGGCCGACTTTGTTCGCCACTATCGTAGTGCTTTGAATGTCACTTGCTTATAGGGGTACACGTTCACCCAATAAAAGAGTTAGTTTCATCATACGCAGTGTTGTTACTGTGTTGTTGACCGTTACATCAGCGTGACAGTCTATAGACAGAGAGAAACGAGAAAGTGTGTGAAGTACCCTAAGAATGCTAGCGCATGGAAAGCAAACCTGCGTGCTTATGCGCGAGGAAACAGACGATCAGGGATAATGATTGATCTGTACTTGAAAATGATGAAGTATGGTTATAGTGCTCAAACTAACTTCCTTCCGCCGTATATACGCGGCCGACCTGGCTGCAGCTTAGAAAACATCTGAACAGGGAGTAAAATTCGTCATCCTAGAAATGCCACTCATTTGTGTGCTCCGGCGAGGGCCCTCAATGACGGAGTGTACAGGGACGACGAGATAATTCGATGCAGAAGTTTGTTGCACAATGGCGTACTGACCAATGTAGCGCTTAGTGGAAGTCCTGGCAGAAGCTAGGATTTTGGGATTTGAGTCCGAAGCAGGAGTTGGTCTCCACAGAGAAAACTGACATCGCGGTGTTTGCTATTGCACTGACGTTTCCTCTCAGCTTGGGTAGCTTCCGGGCTTTCCGTGGCCGGCGCTTTCACGGCAATTTGCAACTCGGGTAGCAGACATTTCTAGGGGGGAAGCGGCAAGTGAACGAGGTGGTAAAAAGGATACTCTGTCGAATACGAAGTATTGAGACGCTCCATACACAAGAAAAAATGAACTGTAGCCGGCAGTCCGTTTAATGGCAGTATTAGGTGCCAACGTCAAAAAAAGAATTCTATACCACAGAGTGTGGTCAGGACGGACGTACACTGAAGTCATACCAAACAGCATTCGGTGGAAGACCGTTGGTTTGCGGATGATACGTAGATACAAATTTGTACACAATGTCAGCGGCTCGATGAGTTTCCTCTGGAATTTGAGAAGTGAACGCCTTGCCAGGCTTACACAAAAACACGTGGAGCGAGTGGCTAAAGCGAGAATGAAGAGAGAATGTGTAGGTGAAGAAAAACCAGACAGACGCTGGTGCTTGCCGTCCACAAATTATATCTTTTTTTGACGAGCCCGCTCTGTCAGGCGGAAGCCTTCCGCCGATTCCACTACTTGCGTGCCGTCAGCGAGCTCAGCGTGTCGGCGTTGTCTTTTGTGACCGGATCATTGTGGCACGTAGTAGTGTGTAACAAGGCTCCCGTTATAGCGAGGAAGCCGTGAGCTGGGCGAATGGCGAAGAGCGGATGGCGTTGATTCGAAAACACGCTAGAACAGTAGTAGTGGCCTGGTCGGGAGGGAAAGTGACGGCAGAATTAGCTAAAACGTCAAAGTACAAGTAGGCAGGCTTCAGACGGTCGACGGAGAGCGTATCTTCCCGGCCGTTGATGAGCAATGGAAAGTGTTTAGGTGCACGCTTGAGTACTTTGAACGGACTATCGAACAAGGGCGGTATCCGAGGACGGACGGCGTGGAGGCGTACAAAGACGTGTGTGCAGTCGTGAAGGCCAGGTTTGACCCATACACGCCGGGACAAACATCGTTGTCGGGGGCAGGTGACAGTACGGCAGTACGCATAGGCCAGCGCAGACGTTAGGCGTAGTCGGAAACGTTAGCAGGTACGGTGGGTGAGTAGTCGAAGAATTCGTCAGGGACTCGTAGAGTGGTACCAAACGTAAACTCAGCGGCGCTGTTGCAAGAGTCACCGCGAAGAGCGGCGCCGATGCCAAGCATAACGAAAATAAAGAGCTCGATCCGTGATGAGGGAAAAGTCGAAGCCATGGGTGCAGCCTCCAGTTGGTGGCGAAAAGGTTCGATGACCTCATTGCATATCGCATGGTACGGACATGGAAGGAGCGTCCCTCGTGAAAATATCGAAAACGCTTCACAACCAAATAGATACCGAGCAGCTCTCGGACGAACGTGATGTAGCGGTGCTGAGGGGGCACCAGCTTCTTGGAAAAGAAGGCGATGAGCTGCCAAGCGCAAGCAACGAATTGCTGCACTACATGGGCGCAGCAAGGGATGAGGTGGTGGTGTTAGCTAGCTAAGCCAAGGATTTTGCGCAGTTGCCTGGTGGTGGATGGCTGAGGAAACTCATGTATGGCTGTGACGCGGGTGGCGAGCGGACAAATTCCGTGTGCGTTGACGCGATAGCCGTGGCAATCCAGCTACGTAACGCCGAACTCGCTCATCAGACCGTTAACCACAAGACCAAACTTACTGTGTCTCGCGAGCACTTCACGTGGATGGAGCTTTTGAGCTTCGGCGGTGCTACTGTAGACGAGGATGTTGTCAAGATAGGCAAAACAGCACGTCAAGCCACATAATACCTAGTCAACGAACCACTGAAAGGCCTGGGCCACATTTTGAATATCAAAAGACTTGCGCAGATATTCGGACAGGCCGAAGGGTGTTATAATGGCGGTCTCAGGAATACCTCATGGTTCCACAGGAAACTGGTGGTAGGATTTCGCAGGTCCATGTTGCTAAAAATGGTGCAGTCGTGCCATGCCGACGTAATGTCCTGAATATTAGGCACTGGGTACCAGTCCGGTGCAGCGGCCTGGTTGAGGACACGGTAATCGCCGCAGGGGCGCCAGTCACTGCCCTTCTTGGGCACCATATGGAGTGGCGGCACCCAAGGACTGGAGGAGGGACAAACGAAGCCAAGGTCAACCATGCGTTTAAACTCCTGTTTTACCACAGCTAGGCGATTCGGCATGAGGGGACGAGCCCGAGCAAACACAGAAGAGCCAGTCTGACGATACGATGTGCCACGCTGTGATCGACCCAAGACTGAAAGGAGAAGGGTCGGAAGACGTCAGGAAACTCGGCAAGGACGGTTGACCAAGGGTCGGGAACGGGCATTTGCCTTTGGAGAAGCCGAATCGGCGGAGCACGACAGGAAACTCATTGTACGGTTAAGCTCGTCTCGGAGCCCAAGATGCCGTGGTGCCACACGTCGACGACAAGCTTTTGGTGACAAAGAAATTCGGCTCCAATGGTGGGGTGGCGGACGGCCGCGATGGGAAAGATCCAGCGAAAGGTACGTCTGAGGCCGATGTCAAGAATCACCGACCTTTGTCGATAGGTCCGGATGGTTGGTGCGTTGACCGCGTGAGAGGAGGCAAGTTGTGAAGATGGCGGCGCTCAGCGAACGTAGGAGGAAGGACGCAAATCTCGGCGCCAGTGTGCATTTTGGTGACGTAGTCGGTGGCGTGGAAGAGGCGACTGGATCTGGGGCGGGGAACAGGGGTCACCGCCAGTGTCCGGCCCAACCGTTTCCCGCCTAAGAGCAGGGCTGGCGGCACTGGTTTGCGCGAAAGCTATAGCGCTGGTGGTACCATCAAAGCGTAACAGGATGAGCAGAACGGCGTTCAGTGACCGGGGCTGGGGCGACGATTTGGCGATGGAGAACGCTGCAGAGCGTGTTCGGATGGCAGCGACCACAGCTCTCAGTCGTGATACTTGCCGTGTGTGTTCGTGGTTAGCTTCTTGGAGCAGCTGCGATGTGGGACGGAGGGTGAAGATGGCGGTTAACTGCGGGTACGGAGGGAAAACCGAAATCCATCATCTCGTCGGTCAAATGGGCCAGAGATTCCAACGTCGATAGTGAAGGCGCGGTCAGGATCATGCACACCTACGGTGGAAGGCGCTGCAGGAAAAGTTCCCGGAGCAGTGCACTGTCATTGGAAGGCAGGTCTCCAGCCAAGGCTTATGCGCCGCAATATGTCGGTATCTTTGGGGTCCCTGAGCTCCTCCACTGTAAGAAGTTCTGTGTAATCGATGCTGCTCCGTTTCAATAGTGCGCTGAATGAGCGTCGGCTAAAGGCGCTCATAGCAGTGCTCGACGGTCGGGGAGCGTAGAACACCGCGAATGACCACGGCACTAGTATGTGGAAGAGCTCCAACGACGTGGTCGAACATAGTGAACTGTGAGCTGAGGCGGTGGCGACGGAATAAGCAATTGATGGTGATGAACCAAAGTTCCCAGTCCGAAGAACAGAACTCCGGGAGATCGAGAGCGGAGACCTCGGTATCGCGGTGTAGTGGCGCTGACGGCTATACTTTATCGGGAGCATCTGAGCCCAAGGCTGAGTGGATTGAAGGCGTACTGCTGAGACTGCGGGGCTCGAGCTCCTTGCGGCGGCATGTCCAACGGAGCGGCTTAGGCACCCGGAGCTGGGAGCAATGACACGAGGTCCGGAGCCACGACTTTGTCGGTGTAGGAAAACTATAGAGACGTTGGTGCCTGGTGTCCACAAATTATATCTTTTTGCCGAACCTGCGCAGCCATGCTGAAGCCTGATTCCGCTGATTACACTGCTCGCTATCCGTCAGCGTGCTGGGCGTGTCATGGTTATTTGTGACCAGAACATTACGGCACCTAGTAGTGCGCTACAAATCCAACGGTGACTGGTGGGCGCCAAAGTAAAGGATCATATGAAACAATGAGAAAAAACAACACTTGCGTGCGAGTGAGGGAGAGGCTGTAGCAAACCGGCAGCATGGGATGTAGAGCGTTTACGGTGCTGACATGACGCACAAGAGGCAACGTATGTGGCAGCTGTTGTAGATGGATGGATGGAAACAACTTTATTTTAAATCTGGCAGAGTGTCACGACCCGGGCTCAGGTCTCCCATGAGGGGACTTTGAAGCCTAGCCTCGTCGCCGCCTCTCGGGCCTCCTGGACTGCCCACTCTTGCGTCTTGACGTTGGAGCTGCGCAGAGCGGTAGCCCACTTCGACCCAAGAACCTCCGGAGCTACTGCCATTGTAGCTAAGATGTGCTCTCACACCCACAACATGTGTGAGAGCGCCGCTCTAGTTTCTTTACATAACTTGCGAAGAGCACCCGGGTATTGCGCGGGGAAAATGTACCGCAAGGGCTCCGCACTGGGGAACGTTTGTTTCTGTAGTTGCGCCAAACGACTGCCTGGCGACGTTTCAGTTCGGGGTGAGGTGGGGGCAATAACCGTTTGCCTAGCTGGTAGTGCTTGGTGATGTCATTGTATCTGACCAAGCGTTCTCGCCTGTTTTTAACCAGGAGTTCCGAACTCGAAGAGGCGGCCTCCGATTCTGCGCGGCGGGTCAGTTCTCGCGCAGAGCGGTGTGCTACCTCCTTCAACTTAGGGGGCCTTCATGGGTGGGGGCGGCGATGTGGACTGGGAACTACATGATTGCGGTGCTATCGAACTGCTGTCGACCAGCTTTCCTGCGGATCTTGAGAGCTTCGGAGGAAATGCGCCCCCGCGCGTAGTTGCGAACTGCGGATTGTGAGTCGCTAAGAACTACCTCGCATAAGGGATCGGCAAGCGAAAGTGCAATCGCTACCTCTTCCGCTGTTTCTGGGTATTCCATTGCGACACTACACGCATGCGTAAGCCGGGAGTTAACGTCCACGACTACCGCCGTGAACCGGTGTTCTCGTGTGTATTCTGCCGCATCTACGAAGCGCGTAGTCTTCTCCCCGCCCATGGAGCGCAGCAGTGCCTTGGCACGGTCCCTGAGTCGGCCCCGATTATATTTGGGGTGCATGTTTCGATGGATAGGGGCGACGATCAGCGTGTCGCTGAGGTCGGGTGGAATGAACTGTTTCCGTCCGTGTTGGACGTTGTAACTGAACACGAGTTTCTGCAGGATGTACCGGCCCGTGACAGTCAGGGACATGCGTTCGACTTGCGAGGCTCTTTGCGCATCCACGATTTCCTCAAGAGTGTTGTATACCCCCAGCTGCAGCAGAAGAGCAGTGCTGGTGGACTCCGGTAGCCTAAGGGCGATCTTGTAAGTCTTGCGTATAAGGATGTTGATTTTCTCCCTTTCCCTGATGTTCCAGTTGTGGAACGCAGCCACAAAAGTAATGTGACTGATTGGGAAAGAGTGTAGGAGACGTATGACGCTGTCCTCCTTCATGCCCCTCTGCTTGTCTGTAATGCGTTTGATCAGGCGGGTAGCCGCTGTGACCTTGCCTTCGATTTTGCGGATAGCATCTATGTTTGACCTGTTGGCTGCTATATGCATACTGAGGATGCGTATCCTCGAGACTCCGGGAATACAGGTGCCGTCTTGCGTATAGAGGATTATTTCGTCACATTGTCGTGATTCGCCTGTACGCTTGGGCCGGCGGCACGGGCTATAGACGAGGAGCTCCGATTTGAGTGGAGATAGTGGGAGACCTGTATCTTGGAGGTAGGTTTCAACTGCGGAGACCGCTGCTTGTAAGATGGATTCTATCTGACCGTCACTGCCCTTGTCGGCCCACAGGGTGATGTCATCTGAACAGGGCATGATGGAGGCCGTTAATCTCGTCGAGCTGGGCCGGGAGACCCAGCATAACGAGGTTGAAAAGGAGCGGGGATATGACCGACCCTTAAGGATTGCTGGTGCGTCCTAGTGCATGTTCATCGGATGTCATGCTGTCGACCGCAAGGGTGACTGTGCGGCACGACAGGAAGTTTCTGATGTAGTTGTAGCTTCGCTCGCCCATGTTGAGCTTGTTTATTCCGCTCAGGATTGCAGCATGTTCTACATTATCAAATGCCAGATCTAGGCCGAGGATGGCCCTGCTGCCGCTAGTTGGGTCGTTGATAATCTGGTGATAGAGTTGGAGCATTACGTCTTGAGTGGGGAGGTGTGACAGGAAGCTCACCATAGTGGGTGGGTAGGCTCCAGGGTCCTTGAGGTGGCGGTTAATGTCGGAGAGGAAAGCGTGCTCCATCACCTTGCCAACGCAGGATGTGAGGTAAATGGGCCGCAAGTGAGCGAGGCTGGACGGCTTGCCTGGCTTCGGTATCGGTACTGCCTTAGAGCGTTTCCACGCCTCTGGGATGCGACGTGCTCGCCAGCACTTGTTGACGTATGCCTTAAGAGCGGTTAATGAGGCATCATCGAGGTTTCGAAGTGTCTTGTTCGTAACCTTGTCGGGACCAAGTGCTGATTTGCCATAAAGCTCGTGGAGAGCTGCACGTATCTCTGACTCGTGAAATTCTTCATCGACTGTCACATTTGTCTCTGCAGTGTAATCTCCGTGTTGGACATCGGGTCGTTGAGGGAAGTACTTATCTAGCAGGCGTGTCACGAGCTGTTGATCGCTCGTGGTAACCCGTTCCTTGTGCAAAATGCGTTCCAGGTTTGCTCGCTGAGCAGACACGCATAGCCACTCTGTACCATCCCGGGTGCTTCTAAAAAACCTGCGCGTGCTAACAGGCTGCATAACACTCCCTCTGCCATTAGGGCCGATTTACGCTTGAGCCGCCCATCGCCTCAAGCCGCACCGCACGCGTGCGGTCGCGCGAAAGATTGCACGTATCAAACACTTGTGCACAAATTTCGGTTTACAATGTGTAAGGTATACACTGTGCACACAGTGTAAATGGTAATTTGTGCACAAGTGCTGGATACATGCAATTTTTCGCGCGACCGCGAGCGTGCGGTGCGGTTTGCGGCGATGGGCGGCTCGAGCGCAAATCGGCCCTTACCTTGGCCACGGCGGCCGCATTTCGATGGGGGTTAAATGCGAAAACACCCGTGTACTTAGATTTAGGTACACGGTAAAGAACCCAAGGTGGTACAAATCTCCGGAGTCCCCCACTACGTCGTGCCTCATAATAAGAAAGTGGTTTTGAAATGTAAAACCCCATAATTGAAATACCAATACCTTCTCAATGCCAACTGTAATAAACGGCTTTATGGCTTAAATTTGGCGCTTCTTCAAGTCATTTTGCCCTCTGGCGGGAGGGTGCAAAACGATTTCTGCCTGAAGCTGGACTTCACCGCCCCTGTTGACCTGTTTTAAGTGCTTTAACGCACCACCAATGTTCTGACTAAGTGCCAAAATACATATGTTGTTAGAAGGGACAACCTCTTGTTGTAGTCCGTTGAAACTTTTTGACCCTCAGCCGATATTCTGAAATATAATTTTGAAAAAAATGTTTCCCATTGAGTTACACTTGTGCGTTGCTGTGAAGTTCCGAAGGAGAATGTCCAGAATTCCTGGACATGCACGCAGCTACGTGTGGTAATGACCATCGAGGCGGACCTTGAGTATCGCGTCAAGGCATCCGTAAGTTGTCAAGAATAACGTTGCCAGCCGTGCAAAGCGCCCGTGCAGCCTTGGTCTTGACCAACAGCACCATGGCAGTGCGTACATATGAATTTTGCTGGCCCCTTTTTGCACGATATGTTTCTTGTAGCCGTGGACGCGCACTTCAATTGGCCGGTCGTGTTATGTGCTTGACTACGGCGGACGCTACAGTTGACAGATTGAAAGCTGTGTGCGCGGTTTGGTTTCACAGAAACCATTGTCACTGTTAACGGCCGGCAGCTCACTTCCTAAGAGTTCAAGCTTTTTGTGAAGTAATTAGGCTATCATCATGTGCTTACAGCAACGTATCATCCCAGCCCAAACAGGCTTTCAGATACTTTTATTTACACTTAAACACGCTCTTCGTAAATCGAGCGGAGCGGACACATTAGATCTGACGCTGCAGAAGCTGTGACGACCCCACTTATGGGGGCGCAAAGGTTCGTGTTCTCAATGTTTTAATGGTTCTCTTAGGCGGAGCCTCCGAGAACCCAATTGAGGACAAAGCCGTTGGTTTGAACACACACACAAAGACTTTAATCAAAAATAAAAAAGGCAAAAAGCAAATAGAACGACACGGAAAGCATGCATAAAATAAACATTCAAGAAAACATAGCAGTAAGGAACACACTTAGGGCTCTAGCGAGGGCGCGAGTCCGGGCTTGCCCCGAGGGCGGGGACGCGTCGCAGTCTCGACGCGGCAACGCGGCGACGAGCTGGCAGAAGGAGAGGCGCCGGTCTCACCAAAGGTCGTGGCGTAGGTTGACCGACCGGGCGCCGGGAGCGCGCCAGCTCTGGCGAGGCGAGGTAACGCTGGCGGCTGGGTGGACGGCGGCGGCGTTCTGGCCGGGCAGAGAGCTCGGGCCCGTAGCCCGACTGCTCCCCTCTCGCCCACGGCGCGGAAGCTCGAACGCCGGCCTCGGGCAGCAGGCGGCACGGCAGACGGGGGTGGCGTCCTGGCCGGGCAGCTGGCGCAGAACTCGGGCCCGAAGCCCGACTGTTCTCGTCCTGCCCACTGGCGCAAAAGCTCACCGGCCTTGAGGAGCTGACGGCACGCTCAGGTAGACGGGCGACGCACAGGAACAGGTTGGCAGGAGGCCCCGGGCGGGTGAAGTCCTGGTGGGCTCGGGTCCGGAACCCGACGGCCCGTCTTCAACGCCCGCTCCGGTGGTTGACCTCCTCCTGCCGTTGCTTCCTGGGACTCTCCTGGCGTCTCCCCGGCGTCTCCCTGCGTGTCCTCTTGCGTGTCGCCCCCGTTCTGCCAGCGCACCACGCTTTTTCTTGTGGTATGGCCGATTTGGCATTTACTGATTGGCTGCCTGACGCCCCGTGGTCTTTTCTAATTGGTTGCTTTTTTCTTTTTGTTTTTCCTGCGCCGCGCGTTCACGTGCCGGGCGCTCTTCGGCGTCATCGTTTTCCTCCTTCCAGCTCGGCGCGCGTGCACTCGGCGTCGTCTGCTCTCGACCGTCCCGAGCCCCGCACCACGTCGCGCACCACACATCACATAAGCCCCTTTTTTAACAAGTTTTTCTGAGGAAAAACTGCCGCTCAGTGCGCGACACAGTTCACAACACAACAGTCATGGTCTGTCCTCCAGATTGCACTGTGAGGTTTCATGCCTAGTTGACAGAGTGGCACAGTTCACTGAGCACACAGATAAGAGACATTACAGACATTACACAATTCAAAGAATGCACAACAAGTGAAAAATAAATGGTAGCGTCAAAGGCTATCATAATACCCTATTGAAGAAAAAACCCATAAAGTCCAAGGTCACCATGCCCGGGGTCAAAAATCCGTGAAAAGCCATAAGCGAAGCATCGGCTCCTCCAGGTGACTCTTTCCCACATGAGGCGGACCAGACATCTATCTTCTCTGTCAGAGAACCCTGGCAAGTCCGCGATACCATTGCTCCAAGCAATAATGCCTCTGCATGCTGCCGACCAAGTCACTGTCGGCGCTCTAAGGTAATCAACAATGTAATGTGTGGTTGCAGCATCAGTGCCAGCGGTCGAACCACACACGAGTGCGTGAGAAGGCAAAGGATGTACTGAATCCTTAAAGACATAAGTTGGTGGGGTATACATGCCTGAGCCCTCCCCAGTGCACATAGGGTCATAAGCAGTTGCCTTTGTTGAGTTGAAAGAACGCAGTGAGGACATCTCAATACTTCTTGGGGAAACCAAACGCGGTTCCACGGGAGCCCTGATATTTTCAGGTTCTTCCTGATCATGATGCGAACCCTCTAACGTGCTATCTTTAGCCTGTAGGGGTTGCTCTGCTCTAACTTTATCAACTAGGCCCATGCACGGCGGCTCTGGACCCTGCATGAACCAGTCATCGCCTGCGCTGTTTTCACGCGGCACTAGTTGAGGTATGGGAGCAATATGCTCCTTATCTTGTGACGATACCTCAGTATCTTTGCCTACCATGGCATCATTACCAGGTGTCTCTCCTTGAGACCCTTTTTGGTCGCCGAGGCCTGAGGCCATGTCGGAGGGAACCCTTGGGGCGCCGCTGCACTGCTGTGCTGCATCCTCAATAATGGAGCTCGTCCCTTCGGAGCAAGCATTCGCGAGTGCCTCGATGCGAACGCGCACCTTGCGAAGCTCTTCCTCCAGGCGTTCCCTCTCAGCTGCCTGCTCTGCCATTCGCCTGTCGCGCTCCCTCTGAGCTTTCTCGCATATTAACAGCCACCTGTCCTGCACCCACCTGTGCAAGTCTTCCCCCTGCAAACCCAATCGCTGGGCTACGGTGGCTAAGTCAGACAGACTAATTTCTGGCTGTTTCTTGCCTACATATGCGCCTTCCGCCTCTGTGACTTTAAGCCATAATTGTAAATTTCTCTCCTCCAGTGCAAGTTCCTCCCTCCTAGCCTTGCGTTCGGCTGCGCGCTCTTCTCGCGCACGCGCTTCCTGGTCGTCCAACCATGCCCTCAACTCCGCACCTTCCAGCCCCATGCGTTCGGCTAGCGCTAACAAGTCTCGTGTGTTAGCCATAGCTCCTAACCGCTAGAAAAAAAATCCAAACAAACGGCTTTGTCCTGTCGCGCGGACGCCAATTTGTGACGACCCCACTTATGGGGGCGCAAAGGTTCGTGTTCTCAATGTTTTAATGGTTCTCTTAGGCGGAGCCTCCGAGAACCCAATTGAGGACAAAGCCGTTGGTTTGAACACACACACAAAGACTTTAATCAAAAATAAAAAAGGCAAAAAGCAAATAGAACGACACGGAAAGCATGCATAAAATAAACATTCAAGAAAACATAGCAGTAAGGAACACACTTAGGGCTCTAGCGAGGGCGCGAGTCCGGGCTTGCCCCGAGGGCGGGGACGCATCGCAGTCTCGACGCGGCAACGCGGCGACGAGCTGGCAGAAGGAGAGGCGCCGGTCTCACCAAAGGTCGTGGCGTAGGTTGACCGACCGGGCGCCGGGAGCGCGCCAGCTCTGGCGAGGCGAGGTAACGCTGGCGGCTGGGTGGACGGCGGCGGCGTTCTGGCCGGGCAGAGAGCTCGGGCCCGTAGCCCGACTGCTCCCCTCTCGCCCACGGCGCGGAAGCTCGAACGCCGGCCTCGGGCAGCAGGCGGCACGGCAGACGGGGGTGGCGTCCTGGCCGGGCAGCTGGCGCAGAACTCGGGCCCGAAGCCCGACTGTTCTCGTCCTGCCCACTGGCGCAAAAGCTCACCGGCCTTGAGGAGCTGACGGCACGCTCAGGTAGACGGGCGACGCACAGGAACAGGTTGGCAGGAGGCCCCGGGCGGGTGAAGTCCTGGTGGGCTCGGGTCCGGAACCCGACGGCCCGTCTTCAACGCCCGCTCCGGTGGTTGACCTCCTCCTGCCGTTGCTTCCTGGGACTCTCCTGGCGTCTCCCCGGCGTCTCCCTGCGTGTCCTCTTGCGTGTCGCCCCCGTTCTGCCAGCGCACCACGCTTTTTCTTGTGGTATGGCCGATTTGGCATTTACTGATTGGCTGCCCGACGCCCCGTGGTCTTTTCTAATTGGTTGCTTTTTTCTTTTTGTTTTTCCTGCGCCGCGCGTTCACGTGCCGGGCGCTCTTCGGCGTCATCGTTTTCCTCCTTCCAGCTCGGCGCGCGTGCACTCGGCGTCGTCTGCTCTCGACCGTCCCGAGCCCCGCACCACGTCGCGCACCACACATCACAGAAGCTTTTGCTCACCTATCGCAATGCGCTCCATGCGAGAACAAATAAGTAACTAGCAAACTTGTTCACAACACGTGGCTGCGAAATCGACTCGTTGTCAAGCTATCGGTGGGAGGAAGGGTTGCGTATAATCAGCTCAAGCAAGCCGTGGCTAGCCCACGTCATGATCGTGATGTAACAGTCGGTGACCGAGTGATGGCTCGCAATTATCGAGGAAGACCAAATTGGGTTCCTGGTGTTTGCGGGCAGTCCGGCACTTTGTCTTTTACCGTGCTTGCTACCACACCCAGAGTCAATTTCACCTGGCGCCGTCTGAAGGATCACATGCTCGCGCGGACCACGGATCGAGACCGCGAGGCATCTGTACAGGAAGGATACGAGATCCTCGCGTTTCAACCAGATGTCGAGAGAGCGACCTCCTCCCCTCCTACCGCCTGTGGTCGTGCCGCTTCGCAAGAAATCCGGGCGACGGGTACAAGATGCTATCGGACTTGAGACCGTCGACCACCGGACAGATATCAAGCAGGAGTATTGTTGTTAAATTAGCCATTATAAAAGCGGAGAGACGGAGTGACTGGTCTACCACCGCAGTTTGTCGTAAGGTCGATAATGCGCAGGCGCGGAAAACGATTAAAAGGCATGCGCCGCAACCTGCCCGCCTGCTTATCTCGACGAGCCACGAACCAACGAACTCGTAGCCATAAACTTCGCTAGCCGACTGGAAATTTGTCCGCTCCTTCGCATGAACCACGCAACACAACGGAGCAAACAGTTGGCTTAAGTACTCGAGAAAAAAAGAGGGAATGAGAACATGGTAGGCAAGATGGAAACAAGAGTATCTAAAGGAACTCAAATGTTCTAGTACAAAAAGGCTAGTAGCGCAAATATACGTGGAGATGTGCTTCTGCTTGGAGAAGCACGTAAATGAATGCAGTCGAAGTGCTGTGACCAAAAATTTTACAGGTAAGAATGGCTTCGTAACAGCATGCTTACTTCGTTCAACTGAATGAAAATTAGTCTGGAGACCGATACAGCTATTGCATTCGCTCGAAGGCTGCTTCGGTTCACTCGCCAACTGGAAGATATTGCAAACAGGCTGCATACAGAGTTGGGAGACGACCAAAGAAGGGGAAGTTGGCAGGGCACGCTCTATATTTTTTTTTTGCTTTTTGTTCTAAATAAACCGAATACGCATCTGTTCTGCAGACTATCTGGTCCTTCTGGAACAATGGGTATATGCCACTCGATCTGTGCTGGTCTTTATCGAACCTCTTAGATGCCATATTGGGTAACTAGGTATGTGTCACTGGGAATATGCTCCTGTACAATGACAAAAATATTGTTATGAGCAACGTGTCTAGCGGACGTAGAAGACGTTGCATAGCAGACGAGAAACAACACGAGCAGTGCCCTGGCCCATCAACTTTGTTGTTGTTTTGCTACTGACTGCTTCTGTGTAAATATATTACACAAACCCTTTTTGACATTTGCCCGCAACATATTTGGTGGAAGTGCGGCGCACAGCCTCTCCTCTTTCTCGTCTGCTATGAATCGCCTTCGTCTACGGGACAGGTGTCTAATAACAATACGCCTGAATTTTATCCAAGGCTGGGTGGAATCTCAATCTCGTAACAAGGGTACCTCAAGGACAGAAAACCGACGCTTTAAAAGGCTGGAAAACAAATGGCCGCGGTATATGCCACTTTCAGTGAACGTGTTTCACGCAACGCTTTAGCGAGCTGCAACATGAATGCATTGGGTATGAGCCACTCTTGAACAAACTCAGTACATGCCACGGGGTGCGCAGCCACAGAGGGAACGATTCCCAGCGTTCGCAGGCACCGTCGCGCCACGCTTTTCGTCTCGAAGGCGACCCGCTGTAATCGCGGCAACGCCAGTATACTTGGTCTCAGTAGTTCCCTGCAGCACTGGGGTAGTTGCAGGGCTCCTATGCCAGTAGGGAAGCTGAGTTCCCCTCAAGATATGTTCATCGGCACGCGTGATCTGCTCATCGTTGGCTTGCCATCCTGATCCACGATTGATGGAGTGACGCAACCAATTTGTTGTGCTGTAAGCATAGGCTGCGCTTCCATCAATGCCACAGCGGGGCTGCGCGACATGCGCCATACAGTCTGCTCGGCCTTTATTTGGTGTTTTATCTACGCTGTCATCACATATCACACTAAAGCAGAGTAGTCAAATAATGATGCCGTTATGAGGCCTTCGTAGCGTTCCACACCGTCAACGCATCACCAGCGCTAATGCTCTCATACCATCATCTAAATGGAAATCAAAGCACTTTTACCGCTCCATGATGCCTGTGTTGCAGTCCTTGTAGCGCTAGCAACGTAAAAGCAAACAGCTCCCCGCAATAATAACGAGAAGACGTACCTAATCCATTGTCTGAGATTAAGCGATGATGGATTTTACTATGTATTCGTTACTTTCAGGGCGGATGCATTCAGTAACAAGCGCGAATTGGGATTGAAGCGGGCGGTCTGGGCTGCATGGGGAGCTGTCGTCTTGCCGTGTAATCGCGGTAAGGGCGGCTGTAATGTTACAGGAGGTAACCACCCCAGTAATTGGCACTCTAAGACGCGCATGCCGAAAGGGCCTAATTTACGTATCGCTGAATGCATCATCTCCTAGGAAGAATAAAACCCTCTACACCATCCAGTAATCAGAAAGTTAAGCCCGCTAATACAGGGTGTTTCAGCGAACACTTTCAAAACTTTTAAAGGTTGCATGTGGCATATAGTACAATTCTAGTTCATGAGCTCGTCTATTCAGAAAAGTCGGACATTACTTGCAATAAAATTATATGCATAATTGAATAATTAACAAAGATCAGTAATTAAGTTTTTTCACAAATAAGCTCATGGCAAATTTGCAATTTACAAATTCTAGCCGGGCAGTTCACAAGGCGGATCCACATGGAACGATTTGTTGGGATGACACCAGTTTCGATTTATTATTTCAAGACCTTTGTGTAATAATACATTAGTGTTGCAGTTACATTATTAACAAAACGTCGTTTCCTGCATTGAAGCACATTAGTCACTGAGCAAAAAATTCGCAAAGGAGCATTGAGAGACCTGGTTCGCCAACAAGGAATAGGAGGCCTAAGTTGTACTACTCGACCAAGCACAACGGGCTGCTGAGGCCAGTGCAGTTTTGGCTAGGGGCCTCAGCCATCTGCTTCTCGAACCCTTTCCGTTTAGAATGCACGTTTTCCGTTTCTTTCAGTTCAATTCGGTCCCGCGCCCACCGCCTTAACGAAGCAACGCGAAATGCACTACGCCACTACGGCGGCTTAAATACAAGTCGCGCTATTTCTAAAGGTGTAGATACATAAACCTCAGCTCCGTGTTTAATATATATTATTCAGTGCCTGCAGGAAGGTAACGGCTGCGAGAACAGGCAATCGACTCAATGAGCCGCGTTTTCCTTACTTTTGCGTGCAGTGTTACAAGATGAACCAAGGTCTCGGGTAGCAGCGTGTAACTTCAGTCGAGGCGAATTCAGCTAGCCGCCGTGATGCCGGTAACCAAGTACACTAAACCGAGGTGAGCAGACTTATATTACTTCATTGCGCGTAGGCAAATGCTATGCCAGTGTGCATTGTTACTCTCACAATATACGCTAATTGCTACATTAGGTTTCGTTTCGAACATAACTTTATTTATATGCAAATTGTCTTGGAAAGACAGGCAGCGGTGAAATCAAAGTGTCAGCTCGGTTTATTGCCCAAACATGTAGCAGGTAAATGAATAAAGCATCACAAAATGGTGTCATACATATGACGACTCAAAAAAATTGTTTTGCGGCACTTTAGTGCGTAACGTTCCATGCTTATATCCATTGAACAATATTACGCACGGCCCTCTATATGCAAAGATTCCCTATTTATTTGATTAGTCTGTAGGCCTTCGAATCGAGTTGCGACTTTAGCGCTGTCCTGTGTGTTCCTGCCTTCTGTCTTCGTCGTCTTGCGCTGCTCCTTCAAGATGTTGGACCAGTACCAACTCGGCCAAATGTCGATCCTTCTATAGTATTATTACCATTTCTACACTTCATAGTCATGGCACTTCACCATATGACGTGACAGACTGGTGTGGCGCTTTGCAGAAGTGTGTTACTTCAGAAATATGCTCGGCGCATTAAAGCCTGCACGGCTGTTGCGCCATTAAAATCCCGAATCATCAGCGATATATAGCGCTTTCGTAAGTCTTTGGCATGAAACGAAAAATCCATCGTCCGGCATCATCATCCGATGGTGTCAAAACCCACGTGACGAAGTTATGACGTCGCGTTGCATGCGCTGCACCTGCTGTGACCCGCACTGCAAAATACTGCGATGAGCAGCCACGGCTTCGAAAATTGCCCCCTCGGAAAATTGGATTAGTGTGGATTAAATTCGACTAAGTTGAATTAAAGTGCCTAATTTTTGATTAAGGTGGATTACGTTTCGTACAAATTAGAGCAAAGTGCATTGAAGTCGTGCTTTAATTTAAGATACTAACCTAATAATAAAGATAAGAATTTAGGGTTTTCCCTTTTTTAGGCGTAATATTGCGTGAATAATGCCCACACATCACTTCGACGGGCTGTACTTTCGCAATTTTGTGTCGTCGCGCTACAGACAAGAGGGCAAGGCTCCTGAATTTTGACCGATAGCAGGCTATTGGTGATAAGTTTTTAAACTCGGAAATAATTTTTTTCTCTTCTGCGGCATCATTATACACAATCAGTGTGTACAAGTCATCTTGAGATGTGAAGTTGTCCTGGTTACGTAGTCACATGTAATTACAGGTACAGTTTCATGCTTTTGCAGTATTTGCACAAAAGGGCCCTCCTTGTATTTGTTTTATTCTAAAGGTATGCCACGACGGTAATCCAAGCGAAAAAAATAATGCATTTGAAATGTTGTGTAGCACAAAAAAAAAAAACATTTGTATAATCACGGAAGGCTCATGACGGAGATGAACACAATCAGAATGAAAAGGCTTTGCATTATGGTGCCCCTAGTGCCACTGTTTTACGTAGTATGATTTCAAAGAAATGTTAGCCACGCCGAGTGAACAATCGCCATCTACAAACAACAGCTTCTGCTTCCTAGGACGCTTCCATCATGCCTGTCACTTTGTCCCGGCACCCTCTACTGGTGTTCCATGCACGGTGACAAACACTTCTCTATAACTATGGGGGTTTACTCACAGCAGTCGGTAACCGCAAATTCCACTGAAGTAAATATTGTGGAATAGTTTCATTTTAATGTGTCTAAATTCTGACGCATACAATCAGGATATTTGCCTAAATGTTTACTGCGCACAAGACGAACACGATGTTGCTTATATTGATCTGGTAATACAAAAACAGGGTAAATAGTATAATGAATTTTATTTCACTTAACCTACAATTTGCTCATAGGTGCTGCAACACGAATATTTACTTTGGTACACGTATGTCGATAAATGAAATCAACTTACGGAGCTGCCGCTGTCAGATTGTACCACCTTGTCCTGTACTCCGCTTCATGTGTACTACTGTTCATTGATATCCGTGTCGCCATTATACAGGAAGAGTTACTGCTGTTGTAGTTCCGATACTGAACATACATATTCGTGCCATTTCCTGCAATGAACTGCAGTGGTTTGCAAGCTACATTAACCCACACCATAAATAATTTCAATTGACAGTCTTAAGCTGCCTAAAAAACTTTACGAAAACAGAGAAGTATGGGGTACCATTACGGACATCAGGAGTAAGATTTGTTAAAATATTCAAAGTATTTGAGAGTTAAACATCCCAATACGAAAATATATGGTTTGCATATCGCTGTTTGTAGTGATATCAACAAGGCATGCATTTGTACCATGCGAGCGTAGAAGCATGTGCCTGGGTCCAATAAACGATTTTGTTTAATTTTACCACAAACCCCTTTAATATCATTGCACTTGATGCGCATTACCGGCATTTTATGCTTCTGTCCCGTGACAGACCACCATGAACTTATAAAAGTATTAATGCGTCGTGAGCGCTTCCTACATTACATGCAAAAAGTGACTCGGGTCATTTATCGCGCGTGATATGCGTACTATTTTTTTTTCCAACCACTACTTGACTATGAGTGCAAACCTTATTGTAATTACTGTAACGCCCCATCCACTCTAGCGGAAAGAAAGCGCGCGGCGGGCCGCGGAAGCTGCTTCGCGATTCAGATTTCTTGTGTCGCGGGAGCCATCCGCCCTGGGCGGATCTTTAGCAGCTTTCCACCACGCCAGGCGAGCCGCGAACGCCCGTGACCAATAAGAGCTGCCCCCTTCTTTAAAGTGCGCGCCCGAAGCTGGTGTCATGCGGAGAGGCCCCATCGCTCCATTGGTACACGTATCGGGCGTCAGTCGTGCCGCTGGTCTCGTACTATGCTATGCTCGCATCAGCTCTAGCTCGCGTTTGTTGTGTTTACATGGTTTACAGTTTGGTTTATTCCGATAGCAATTATAGGAATACCCCAAGAGCTCATCTGTCGTCATTGTTGGCGTCGCCGTGAGGTTCCGTATAAAGACCAAGGGCGTAAAAATCTTCGCCACGCTCCGTGTGCGGTATGTGGAAGTGAAAGTGCGCGAGAATCAGCCGGCTCTCGCGGCTCAATCTCGCGCGCGGATGGAAGCAATGCAAGGAGGAAGCGCGAGGTCGTCTGTCGCGTGCAAGGCTCCGGTGAGGGTAGGAAGGGGGTAGGGGCACGTTCTACTCCGGGCTGTATCTTGAAAACCATCTGCGACGGGCTCAAGGTCCACCGTGGGTAGGGTGTTTGGGTAGGGAGGAGGGGTGGGGGGGGGGGGGGGGGGCGGGGTCCGGTTTTACTCAGCGCGGCGCGGGCGGCAGCGCGCGCCCGGGCCTCTGTACCTGGAAAGCCATGTTCGACGGTCACAGACCGCCACGCGCCGTGTTTTCGCGGCTTAGTTCGCGTTGATGCGAGACACAGCAAGGCCAGTGCGCTCGCTGCTGCTGACGGGCTTCCTCACTGCGACGTTCTGAGAGCGGGTTTCTGCCGTGATCGAGTGAGATGTGTCTATGTTTGCATGTACGCGCGTGACACCACGCTTCTTAATTTAGTTAGAGTGCCTATGTCTACAAGTTCATACGGCCGATAGAACTACCCTCCTTACTTCCTATCGCTGTCCAGTAATTTTCCATTGCAATCCGCGCTTATGCTTCGGACCGAAACTGCTTTTTTTTTACAGTGATGAGCCTAAGCCGAGAAGTCCCGATGGAAAGGTTTTCGGAGACAGTGCGTCCTATCCAAATCTGCACGACAAGACGGGCCTTGAATGCAAGGACATCGAGTACCTCATTCTCCTTGTCTTTTGAACGTGGCATCGCCGCAACAGAAGAGAGCACACCAATATGATTATGATAAGTGGCAACGACGTCGTTATCTTCATAAGACATAACTTGTGTTAAGAACGAAGAAAGGAAACAAAGAGTCAATCTGTCAGCAGACGCAAAAAAAAAAAAAAAAAAAAACACGCGACTTCTCGCACCTGCAGGAAGGGCAAAAGAGAGGAGGCAGATTTTCGTGGTGCCATGTGACTCCCGCAGCGGCTCACTGCCAGTTAGTGCGGCCGCTCTCCCGCCGCTGCTTTTAACGCCGCGCGCGTTTCTCCGCGAGTGTAGATGGGGCTTAGGCATCAGCACTTGCTGCGACCTATAAACTCTCCCGATCGGCACAGGCCAGTTTTCTTTGATTTAGTTTTGGTAAGCACATGGAGAAATTGAAGAATACCTTCTGACAATCTAACGAGGTTTGCATGTCTGCGTGTGTGAAGTAACTCCCTTGTGGCAGGTGCTAATATTATTCCGCATCTTTCCAAAGCGAAAGAGCAAATAGCAAGCGTCAACACTATACTTAAAGCTTCTCGCCTTTCGCGCTGTCATTAAGTGACACCAAAGGCAAATATTATGTCAAGCTAAAATGATAGATTAGAGCTTGGGAATCTCTAAGGCATAATCAATATCGCGAACAGGGCCTTAGTAATCGACAAAGTGAGGCAAATGAGGACATGATTATAAACTCCCCTGGAACAATCAAGCACTTGCCCGATGACGAAAGCACTCCTCAGTAAAATTCTGTCACTAGTACTCAGCCACTCGTTGCAAAAACATGATTGTATTAGATTAGAAGACGAAATAAAATGCGACTTGTCGAGTTATATTTCACTTTTAGAAAAAAGAACTAATTGAAATTAACCTTGACAACGACGCGCGTGGTCGAAAAATTTCGTTTTCGCTCGACTCTGCGCCGCCCACGCCTTCGCGTTTCAGTACTTTGCTCGCGTAGTGCCGCGCTGGTTTTGCTGGGGCGCGAAACTCGCACAAACTGCCAGTAGGAGAGAATTCAACTTCCATATTATGCCGACGGATGCCCGAACGGTCTACGCCACCTGACCAAAACGCAGCTGCAGCGGCTAATCCACTCCTCTGTCTAGGCTCGGTGCCGCCGTCTGTTGGGCGCCGTTTTACTCACCGATGGCAACAAAGGGCGGTGATGGCGTATGCAACGCCACCACTCCTCCGGTTGGGTGGCGGGAGATTCGAATTTGGAAAATGGCATTCTGCCCCTTCAGATGCATTTCTGTGCTAAACTAAGTCCTTTCTTGGCCCGAAATAAGCGCTAGGAGGTTTCTGGAATGGTATTTAAACAGTCCACGCCGATTTCGTATTTGCCTTTAGTGTCCCTTTAAATTATGTCATACCAACTGGCCCAAGACTTCGCGCGCGCGCAGCGCCATCCTCAGTAGTCTCCGGTTGTTTTATGTCTCTCAGAAGACGCTGACGTGTAGAGAGGGCGTTGTTGGTGAGCGGAAAGAAGGCTGTCTGGTGTACATAGCAACTCATTGACATAGCAGTCTCGTAGACATATCAATTCCTCCTCTCTTTGTCTCGCGCTTGGTAGCGGTCCGGAAGGCACCGCTGTCGCGTCGACTTTCGTTGGGCGGGCGCCGTGTTCACATGTGGCTGTGTTCACCTTTGGTTGGTTTTGTCTGCCGGATCCGCTGTCTGCGACTGGAGTATCGGTTCAAGAGCGTCGCGTTCCTTTCATAATAGCCGAGCTATGTTGAGAGCAGCCTAAGGGCGGCTGTTTTGGCGGTGTCAGACGGCGCCGTAGCTGATGGTCGTGTTGACATCGACCAGCCAAGATGTCACGCCGATTAGTTTTAGCGCGAAAGTGTCAAGGGCCCGTGTCGCAGAAAATCTGGCGTCGGCGTCAAGCAAAATTCATTCCGAACCATGTAAACCCAGCCACGCCTACCCAACCACGCAGACCTTCCGTCTAGCGCAAAGAAGTTACTGGAATAATTGGATTTTGGAAAATAATAAAGGTCAGAAAAAGCGTAAAGTATGACTTACACACGACCTAGACACAGGATGGCATCGAATTGCAATTTCAATATACGAGAAAAGATATTTCTGTTACGCGGCAATTCAAACACAAACCCCCTTTTTCAGCGTTTCTACAATGCTTAGACCAGCCACGACGTCGGAGATTTGTTTTCGCCGGCGCGCGTAAGTCACGGAGCCCACCGACCGGCACCCCTGGTTCCTTCCAACGCCTCCAGATGGCGCTCGTCTCAGAGTGACAGACGTCTACCCAGCGGGCGATTTATGCACCACTTGCCTCCTTGAAGCTATGGGTTCAGCGGGAGCAGTGGAAAAGTAAACATGCCTGCAATAGGCATTAGTAAGAGGCGATTGGAGGATTGGTGGACCAAAAGTAGGGAAACGACAAAAAACGGAGACGTACAAAAGCACAGTTAGCAATTGAGGATCAGAAAATGTGGGTGTGGGAGTTTATAGTGTTATTTTTATGTTTTATTGTTTAACTTAGGTAGGACGTTAGGCAGTATAATAGGAAGAGCTTGGTGGCGCAACCCACCGCCCCGTTCCACAGGGGACGCTCATAACATCCATCCATCCAGCAGATTCGCGTGAGATTTTGTCGCGAATAGACGTGCTTTTCGCCTCTACATGGCGGCGACAAGATCATGTTTTTCTGCATGCTTTGTGCTTGCTTCTGTTTTTGATTTGCTGATTTTTTGGCATTTAAATCGTAATTGGGTGGTTTTCTCTTTTTTGTCTCTCTCTCATTTTGTGTGCGCGGGTGTGTGTCGTGTACATTTCGTTTTCCAGGACGGTTACGGCGTCCTTTCGCGCCATGTGCTTCAGCGTGTGCAGCTGCGTAGGACGTGGAGTGTTTGTAGCCTTCAAATGGTAGCTTGGAGGTGGCAAGCCTAATGGCTATTAGTGGTATTACTGTGTGTGTTTTGGTTGGAAAGTGAGAGCGTGGTGGCTTGGTTGGGCGCCTGTGAGAGCGTGTCATACCTTGGGTCTCCGCGGCGTTCATCGCTTTTGAAACATTGGTGAAAGTTGCTTTGCGACATTTTGAGGATTTGGATCCTGTGCGTATCGGTTTTTGCTAAAAGGCACGTGATCTGCATTATAATAGTATAATGGTATTATAGTATTTACATAAAAAAAGCCGTGCAGTACATTGCAAGAAAGCCGGGAAAGCGGGCAGGGTGCCGGGAATCCCTCAAGGCAGATGAGAGACGGATGGGAAAGGAGATGGAATCGAGTCAACCGGCACAAATTGTGATGTCGATAATAGGCTGCAGAAACTGGAGGCTTTCCAGGAAGAGCTTCTCAAACAGGTGGAAGAGCTCAAAAATGAGCTAAATAAGGAGCGTGATGCACTGAAGGTAGTTGAAGAAAAACTTGAAGCAGCCCAGGAAAAGCTGATTAGTAGATTAGTAGGAAGGGATTGGAAGATTGGTGGAAGAAAAGTAGGGAAACGCCAGAAAACGGAGACGTAGAAAAGCAAAGTTCGCAATAGCTGGTCAGAAAATTTGATTGTCGGATTTCATATTGGTTTCTTCATTTCTTTTTTAACCCAGGTAGGACATTAAGCAGTATAATAGCAAGAGCTTGGTAGCCGAACCTACCGCCCCGTTCCAAAGGGGACGCTCATAACATCCATCCATCCAGGTGACGTTTGTGGTGTACGGACGTGTGTTTCCAGGGCTCCGTGGCGGCGATAAAAAAAGTTTTTTCACATGCTTTCAGCTTGCCACTGTTCTTCATTTGCTTGTTTTTTAGCATTCCTGTATATTTGGTATTGCAGGATGGTTGGAGCGTCATTTAGCGCCACGTCCTTCATCACGTGCAACCGTGCGGGACGTTAAACCTTTATAACCTTTAAGTAGTAGTTTGGAAGTGGCAGGACTAAGAGCTATTAGTGGATTTACTATGTGTACGTTGCTATCAAGAATATTGCTTTAGTAGGAGAGTGAGAGCGTGACCGCGTGGTTGTACACGTGTGAACACGTGTCATACCTTAAGTCTGTGCGGCGTTTATTGCTTCTAAATCATTGGTGATAATTACTTTGCGGCGTTTGAAGGATTTACATACTCTGCGTGTCGGCTTTTGCTACAAGTGATGTGCTCTCAAAGCTTCGGTGCTTGCATTAGAATAAGATAATTTCAACTAATGACAAGAAAGACGTCAAAGCGTACACTGTGCGGGGTTTCCTCAAGGTAGGCGAGGTGAAGCATGAGAATGGAGAAGAAATCTGGTCAATCGGCAGACATTGTGATGTCGATGCTTGACTAAAGGAAATGGCGGATTGCCTGCATAAGGTTGTGAAAAAGGTCGAAGAGCTCAAAAATGAGCTAACTATGGCGGTGGAAAAAAAGACTTCAAGCAGCCAAGGAAAAGCTTAATAGGGCCACCATCGTGAACAAGAATGGTCGTGACAATGGAACGCAGTCTCCTGACGTGACAGTGTCAGCGAAGTACGTAGAATTCGTGCAACATGGGGAGGAGGTAGCTCGTAAGAGCTGCACCTACCTACCTTTAGGCCGCCACAGTGGTAAAACAAGAACGCAGGGGTCAATGCCCCTTGTCAAGTCCGAACCGCCCGGAAAGGATAATACAAGGAACAAGGGAGAGTCGTCGGCAGTAGGAGGGAGAAAGGGTGATTATCGCCGGCGACTCAAACATAGCCAGGAGCTCCGCAGCAATTGTCGAGTGGGCGAAAGGCGCTAAAAGAGTGGCGGTAGGGACATTTTCGGGGCGCACACTGGGTTCTGACATGGAGCGAGCAAAAGCAAAGCACGAGGAGCATGCCCACGAACGCAACCTTGTCGTAGTTGTAGGTGGGCTAAATGACGTCCTAAACAAAAAATCGTTAGTGGCTTAGCTCGGCTATGCCAGGATACACGTAGCGAAAGCTAAGGCATAGCATGGTTAGCCTTGGTTAATCTTGATTGCAAGCCCAGGTTAGTCTGGTTATCTACCTAAGTTGCGGCGTTTATACAGTAGTTCGGCGCACTGTTCGTCTGATTCCTGGGCGATTCGTATCCTCTACATCTCGTTCCGATGTCGATTCCAGGCCTTCTCCTGCTTATCAGAATTGTCGCCGTCCATACCGCCGCCTCAACTGTGGTTGCGGCGCCCGGGACTCTCCTTTTCAATTCTCCGAGATGTTATCAGGCATGCGACGCAGCTGGCGATGCGAGCGGAGGCGACCGCAACGACGAGGAACGCGGTGTGACATCATAGCAAATGGCGGCGGCAAAAAGGCGTGGCGCTGCGCAATGGCGGAACACCTGTGGCTCGGTGCTACTAGTGGCGCATGCACAGTAGTGACTAGGGAGAGAGAGAGAGAGAGAGAGAGTTATCCGCCGCAGGGCGCGCATTGTGGCGTCATGTGCCTCCTCGGAGCAGCGCTACGGCGAAATCGCAAGTTCGCGGCCACTAAAGCTTTCGTTTGAAAAAAAGGCGCAGGATTAGACCAACGCTGGGCAAAGGTGGTAGATGACTTACACGACCTGTCCCCTAAGGTGTAGATCGTGGTCTGCACGGTGCCGGAGGTGCCTGTACGTCACAGTAACACACAGAGAAATTCTTAACGAGACGCAATCCACTTCAATTACAGGTTTGGGCCAGATGTGCGCTGGCGACTTGCTGGTCGCGCGATTGTTTTTTAGGGGGCTCACTGGCGCTCAGGAGGCGGGCGTTGGTAGTAATGAACAAGATCCTCTAGTGGAACATCAGAACAGCATCACCGTCAATAACAGAAATAGGAGGAAAACAAGAGAGAGGGCTCAACATGCAGAGGTCAACAGACAAGAACGCCGGACTGCGCGCATTGCTAGTGATCCCCAATGACTTGGCATAATTATTTAATATAGTTATCCGACATCCTCTCTTTATGGCAGTTTTACACTAATGACGTCATTCACGGATGAAAACTACAATTGTTATTGTGATGATAGCGACTCATGATCACTAGTGACTCAATTCTCGCGTCTATTGATGATCCTAATTGAGTCATCGTGTAAATGACTTTTTATTTGATATCAACGACATTACGCTGCGTGAAAGTGGAAGAATCTTAAACCGAGCTCATCACTAGCGATCACTAAGGATTTGGAATCCTCCTTTACAACGATAACAAACATTGCTCATTTTATGACAGTTTAATACGAATGACGACATGCGGGAATGAAAGCTGCCATTTTTGACAAAGTAGGTGGCTCATAATTACTAGTGGCTTTAGCACACCAGTTCTTAACATGCATGGTTAAATCTCTCGTTTTATAAAATTTTATTTCATATCCATGACGTTATGGTTATGAACATAATCATAACGGTTAATATTGACCTGAGCATAGTAAGTAACTTGTGCTCACCGGTGACTAGGCTCCGTCAGTTACGCGTCCCATGCAGTTAACTTGCACTTTTACGAGAATTTGTATGGTTTGATTGAATACGTATTTGATTGAAGGCTACTGAGAGTGGCAGTGGAAAAAACTGATTCATAATAACTAGTGACCAATGCTTACCCCTGCCAAGTGATCACCTTTTAGTCATTTACTGGTGTTTCACTTGACGCACATGATGACATCGTATCTGCGCCACTATTCATGGGACTACGAATATCCTCTGGACATCCCGATTAGAACCGAATGTCCAAGTACCGGTCAGGACGTCCGGTGGGTAACACAAGGACATTAATTTTGGGATGTCCTATTTAAAGCACCCTTTGGACATCTACACGATTGAACTTCTGGGATCTAAACAAATCCCTAAACTTTAATCCTATGGATGTCCGAAGAAAGTTTTGAACGGGATGTCCCAAACCGGACATATCTGAGATCAACACGCACAATCAAACACGTAGCACGTGATCATACTGCGGAATGTTAAGAGGAAGCTTTAGCTCAGGCGCAACTCCGATGCGGCCTATTAAAATACATGTATAACGTAAAAACGTTTTTCTGAGATAACCCTTGAATCGATTGCAATGAAATTTGTTGCATTTGAGCGAGAAATTGAAATTCTAGTGACAGTTGGAAGCGGAATTATGATTTATGGTTTGAATATTGTTAAAAAGATTTTCAAATATCCGACAGTTTGAAAAAAAGATAGAAGCACGAAGTTTACAAATTCATACCTCTGCATCAGGAGCAGATATCGCGATTCTGTAAACGGCATCCATTAGACCATTCAAAGCTGACAAATTCCATGTGTAATTTTACATATTACGTGAATTTCTTGCGTTGTTTACAAGGATTCTGCAAAATCTGTATTTCCATATTACTAAATTTTTTGGTATTGATATGTAACATATCAATTTTGTCCGCCTTAGATGTACTATTATATGCAATTCACATAATTGTATTACCATTTTTCCTTCATAAGCTAGAGTTGTAAACATGATAGTATCGTTTTAGAAACATGATAGTATCGTTTTATAAACATTTTCATTTTCGCAAATTTTTAGTGAAATACTGGTGACCAAAATAAAAAATTCGAAACATAGAGTCGCTAGATGTTAAGTTTTCTTTTAAATGCAACAAACTTGGTCAAATTCAGTGGAGTGGTTGCCGAGAAAAACGAATTCTCCTTTAACGCGTATTTAGATAGCAGCACTCCAACTAAAGCTTCCTCTCAAGTCTCTTTCACGACTGGCTTCAGCGCACGCTCTTCGGAAAAGACGTGTGAGCCAGCAACATGAGGCTGCTACTCTGAGGATCAAACTTCCGACAGAGACGATGAATGGAGAAACTGCAATGAAGGACTGAAACTGCAGAAGCGTATCTGAAGGAAACGTCACAAAGCCGTAGGCGGAGCGACGGAAAAGCTGCGCATTACCACGCATTACCACCTACCGCAAAGCGTAACTGAATCAGTCGTGTCCAACGCTCACCGAACATCTCGAGAAACCTAATTACTGCAACCTTTGCAACGGCTGCAACCGTGGCTCTAGAACGGAGCGGTGACTACCTTTACCCATTCGAATCGCCATTGCCAGTTGCATGCGCGCTTTGCGCTGATTTGTGCGTAGTTGCTCACATGACTTAACGCCGCCATTTTATTGGATCTATTCGCCCTTCTCTGTAGCCTCGGTACGCCTGGAGGTTGGTGCGCCCGGCGCTCAGTCGCGCGTTTTCTCAGAATATGGTGCTCGGGAGTTCCAGCGTGAATTTCTATGGATTCCAGGCGGACATTTTCGTCGTGCGCTTTGGAGCTCCATCTCCGCGGCGCCTGTCCGTCTTAGGCCTACCAAGAAGTAAGTACAGCTCATGAAGTCAGTGTTTTCTGTTAGCCGCCCTGAAATCTTTTTCGACTATAGTGCCGTATCTGCGATTAATCGAATGGCGGATATTGTACATCTCTATGGTTTGCGGCGACGATAACATCAGTCGGTGATTGACCACCCGTTGTGCTCCTTTTGATTGCATCGTACTGCTATTCTACAAACTTCCGAGCTTACTCTGGCCGATATTTCTTTCTGCAGAGCGCGGAGGTCCGCTAAAAAGAAATTTCTGAATTCGAAACTTCAGAACCGTTAGCTCCCACGTAGCCTACAGGATCAGTCCGCGAGGATTGTGGTTTTGTCTTTCCTGAACAGTGACGAGTAATAAGAAAATTAATATTAATAATAATAACTGTTCTCGACACGCACTATCCGGAATAGCGCTTCTTGAGCTTCGTTCGCTTTTTGTTTGGGCAACCACGATTGCGAGAGAAATCGTACAACTGTGTAAGGTTGGAATAGCTTAAATTTGTACGCATTTGTGTTGCGGTCAGGGCACTTGGGGCGCGTTATAACCGGCAGCGCTGCTGAATTTTAACACGCATATCTTTAGGGCTGCTATATTCTTGCTGAACAGTGCTATACAAGTTTCGTCGAAGAACCAAACGTTTGGCAGAATTGTTAGACTTCTGCTTAGTTACACGTGATCGGATGCTAGTATGGTGGTGACATCAAGTGAAGTTTACTCCTCAGCTGTATGGGACGAACGAAAAAATGCGCCGACTTAATTGATGTTCGCACGTGGTCGTATTTTTTAGTCCCTAACAGTGAAAACTTTTCTCAGTTGTCTGTTTCAGGCGCTCTTAGTGATAACCGTGTCGCTTAATCTTTGGTGCATGTGCTATTGGCTTATTGTCGCGTATTGTCCGCGATTGCCAAAGTAATCGTAAAACTGCGTACGTTCGGAATAACAGAACTTTTGTTGGCGTTCGTATCGCGACCTGAGAATTTGCTGCCCGTGATGGTCGGTCGCGCTGCTGAAATTAACCATGCGTGCATTTAAGGCCTGTATTGTTTTTCGCTAACAGTGTCGGGCAGCGTGTCATAACGACGAAAACTTTAGGCGACTTGTTAGACTTCTGCTTGCTTACACGTGAACGCATGCATACTAGTGTGGTGTTAAGGTAAACTTCACGTCTCATCTGTGTAACGACGAAACGTATACGCTCGTTAGTCCATTCACGCATGGTCCCATTTTTTTTTATTATGAAAGTTTTTCAGAGTTGGCTCAGTCGCGTGCTCGTAGGGATTAATCGTGTCGCTTAAGGTTCGTCTGCCATTGGCGTTCTGTTTGCGTAACGGTAGCGATAGCAATCGTTAAACTGCGTAACGATGGATTAACTGAATTTGGTTTATTGATTTATTTCAATACTCTGAATGTCACTTGGGGCGTTACGAAGAGGAGGGGGACTGTATACAGTAAGTGTAAATCGTGATTTTGAGGCATAATGGAACAGCTTGTTGTCGTGTTTGGAATGAAGGCATAAGCGCGCACGTTTGTACGTTTACTCAGGACGTGGAATACATATGTAGGCATCTGCGTCACGATCAGAGCACTTGTTTCACGCAAATGTTTAATTGGCTGGCCGGACTGCTGCACTTTACCACGCTTGTTGTTACGGCTAGTATATTCGTGCCAAACAGTGCCATGCACATTTCTTGAAAAAAAAAAATTAATCTTTTCGGCGACTTGTTGGGCTGGTGGTCGGGTGCATGCTATTATGAAGGTAATAAGATCAAGCTTCGGCCTCAGCGTCATGTGACGATCGAAATATTTACGCTCCTTAGACTATACCTCGTTCGCACGTGGTCGTATTGTATAGTATTATTAATGGGGGACGCTTGTTGATCTTGGTTGACTGCTAAACTTCTGTCACGCGCCCGCCCTCACTAATTAACCGTGTCTCTTGAGTTTCGTCTGCCGTTTGAGTTTTCTTTGCGTAAGCGTGAGTGCGACAGTCATTGTAGAACTTCGTACGGTTGAAATACCTAAGCATTAGTGGGCATTTGTATCGCGATCGCATAACTTTTTGGACGCCATAGTTGGCTGGCGGCGCTACTGAATTTTCCAATGCGTTTCTGTCAAACAATGCTGAAGACGTTCTTTTCTGGGAATAACGAAACTGTTGCGCTACTTGTGGACTGCTGCTTATTTGCACGTTGTCGGTTGCATGTTAGTATGACAGAGAGGTCAAGATTTTACGTCTCATTTGTCTGTTACGATCGAAACCTTTACGCTACTCATTAGACTATTGCTCGTTCACACGCTCTCATATATTTGTTAATGGGGAACGTTTGTCTCTGGTGACTGTTAGTTAAAGTTCTGTCACGCGACTTCGCTAGTTAAGCGTGTCGCTTCAGCTTCGTTTGCTGTTTAAGTTTCACTTGCGCGACCGCACGATTGCGCGAGCAATCATAAAACAACCTAAGCTTGGCATAACTAAACTATTGTAGGTATCTTTGTCACGATCCGAGCGCTTCTGAACGTGATGGTAGGGCGGCCAAGCTACTGAATTCTCACGTTACTTCTGGGCCGCTATATTGCTCGCGCCAAAAAATGTCGTACACTTGCGTTTCTGGAGATAACGAAACTTTTGGGCGAGTGTAAAAATGCTGCATATTTACACGTTCTCAGGTGCATGCTAGTATGATAGTGAGCTCAAGCTTACGTCTCAACAGCCTGTAACGATGGAAACGTTCACGCTCATTAGACTATTGCTCTTTCGCAGTTGTCGTATCTTTAGTAATAGAGTCGCGGCCACGGCGCCCACATTTCAATGGGGGCGAAATGCGAAAATGCCCGTGCACTCAGATGGAGGTGCACGTTAAGAACCCTAGGTGGTCCAAATTATTCCGCAGTCCCCCACTGTGGTGTGTCTCATAATCAGGTCGTGCTTTTGCCACGCAAAACTCAATAAATAAATTTTCTTATTAATTGAGAAAGTTTGTCTCTGTCGACTGTCAATTAAATATTTGTCGGGTGTTTTACCGTGTCGCTTAAGCTTCGCCTACAGTTTGAGTTTTCTTCCTCTATCCATGATTGCAAGAGGAAGGGCGAAACCGAGGAAGGGCCGAATAACGGAACGATTGTAGGCGTACTTATTTTTTTGGCTGCACCTCTCACACAGGGCGGCTGACCAACCGTGTGCTTCTGTTTTCTTTCCTCTCGCATATTCTGTCATTTCGGCCAGCGTATGCGCTGACATGTGTGCGCAAGGCGCTGGAACAGATTCGGAGTGTGTTGCCTCCCCATATTGTCGTTGTATACTTACTGAAGCTGCGTGTCGACATTCGTCTGATTATTTTTATTGCGATAGAAATTGTAGGCACAGCCCTGACAAAATTCTGCTGGCGCTAAAGTGCGCCGCAGTGGGTTGTGGCTTCGTGAACGGCTGTTCCCGCGCAGCTGTAGTGTCGAAGGTCGCGTAAACTTGGCTCTGGTAGCGCATTGTAGCTGGAAGCAGCAAGAAGAGATCGTTTGTCGCTGCTGCTTCGCTTCGTCATGTACAGCGTTCCTACAGCGGGTTCAACGTCAGTGAGAGGTGTTCATGTTTGGCTTTGAGCATGACACCAAGGTTGTTAATGTAACCAGGAAGCGATGGTTTACTGTAGTGTACACTGGCGATGACACGTACAGCTGCTTAATTATAGCTTTCTGGTAATTTGCTACCGCAATCCCAGCTTCGCTTTTGGGGTGAAATTGTGACATTTTTTACTGTTATCAGCTAGTTTAACAAAGATATGCTGACGTAGAGACTAAGAGAATTCCTTTTATGTTTGCACAGAGTTAAAATTATTACAACTTTTCGGATGCCTAGCTCAGCAAGTTTGCATAAAGCCACAAGGAAGCAAAGTTGCTGTCAGAAGCAGCAGATTGCTGTTAAATGGCAAGGTTGTTAACATGCACATGGTGGATACTAATTTTCGTACATATTGCTAGCATGTTTTTCTTGCATACTTTACAGCCATGTTTTGTTCCTGCCATCAGTCTGGTGTCACGCTGGGTCGACATCATTCTTCGTTGATGATAATCACAAAAACCAGGCCACAGGAATGTGCCAACTTTCTTAGGACCTCTGATCTTAACATTGTATTTTCGTGTCTGCAACCACTACAACCTATCCTGCAGGATGACTGGTAAATTGTGTAGCGTGCGCGTCGTCTCATCTGTTCTGCATTTGCAACCATGGATGAAATGCTGCACCCAGCGAGTGCTAACTACCTTATGGGCCGACGTACCTGTAAACTCTGGGTTAAATTTTGTCTCTATTACTGTGGAAGCAAGTCCACAGAAAGGCTACACTAAATTTTTTAGTACATGTGAACTGCAATGCAATTGTCTGCGACTGCTCAGCCAGCCTGCAGCGAAGCATATTAAAATGTATAGTCGCCAAAATGCCTGTGATCTTTTCAGGAGTATTTGTATCTGCTGCCATGGAAAAACAGCCACACTCTGCTTCTGGTAACTTGCATCGAGGCTGTGTGATAGCCGTCAATGTTTAGGATGAACTTGTGTTTGTGTGTGACCGCTGAAGCAAGCTCACAAAAATCCTGTTAACTTTTGGTACGGGCGAACTCATACAATGCATTTTTGGGTATATGACTGCTGGAAAGCATGCTGCAAGCATATAGTCGCCAAGGTAGCTGTGACGGCTTCAGAAATATTTGGCTGCGACCCCGGAAAGGTCGCATTCAGCTTCTATTTACTTGGTTAGAGGTCTTCGAGCCTGTTAACACTTAGGGTGAATTTGTATCTGTGACTATTCAAGTACAGCAAGTACTTGTCACGTCTAGTACCCGTGAAATCAGTTTGGTCTCGTGCAGAAGCAAGTTTCTTGTAACTGCTTTTGTACCAGTGAACTCCCGTAATGATCATGTCTTCAACTGCCTAACTGATCCTTTAGTAACATTATTAATGTCCAGTGTATGCAACAAATGTTTAGTAATTTTACTGTGTGCCACCACAGGAGCATACCAGCCAAACGTCTGGAATAGGCTTCCTTCGTGGCTAAGACACCTGTGAATTTTCCAGCATATATTGCATTTATATATCTGTGACCGCTGCAGTGAGCCAGCCTGCAGTAAGCCTCCCACTGACTCCGCCCCCCCCCCCTCCATGCAGAGGACTTTTAACATGATTTTACTGGCCGAGGTGCGTCTGCAAAATATTAGCTCAACTGAAGTGGTCTCGTGACTACACGAAAATGTGAATGTTTGCTCTGGTGACCTTTACCAGAATTTGTTATGGATACAGGGCGCACTTGCTTTATAAATGGATGATCATGCTGCAGCTGTTTGTGTCTGTATATGAGCACCTAACTAGCGTCAGGTAATTTCGTTAATGCTTAATGTAGTTGTGACGTCTTTAGTATAACTCGTGTTAGTGCGTGTAACTACTTATTATGGCCTGACAGAGGTGCTGGTAGCTTAAAGTGGCTAACGTATCTGAAATGCTCAGCAAATATTCCATTGATGTGCCTGCGACCACGAAAGGAGCCCACACCAAGCCTAATGGTAAATTCCCTAGTGGACCCACTGTGAAATCAAAATTTCTTGCTACCCAAAGTGCATATGTAAACAGTTTCATGCACGCACACTTTTAGTAACCATGTTGCATAATAAATAACTCCTAATGGCTGAGCTTCTGTGATCAAATTATTGAATTTCACCTGTTTGCATTGACGCGCTTTACATTTCAACACTGCTGAACGCATTTGCGAGTTGAACGTGTGATCTTCCTGAAACTGTTTTACGAAATAAATGCTGTATTTTTAATGAAATTGACAAATGATTCAGCAGCCTGCACAACTTGGAGCTTCGTTCCTCCTAGCCCAACATGTAGAGCTTGGATGTCTATATGTTTTGAGTTAATGCAGTTTTATCAAGTTCTATGTACTGTATTAGTTTACAGCAGCAGGGAATTATGCGTACAATGCTTATCTGCACTTCAGCCTTTTTTGGCATGCTTTTAGTTGCGATGGGCTGTATTTCTGTCCTGTCTCCTCGTACTTAAGCTTTTATATGACAAAAATGTTTGGTCGCATTATTTGACTGCTGGGATTGATATCGAAGCAAAATGAGGCCAAGCTTTGTTAGTGGTATGTAAAATGCGGCAATGTTGTAGCACTGCTAGGACACATTATGAGGGACACCCCCTTTATGTTAATTTATATGCAGTAAGCAAGTCCGTGTATATCCTAAATCCACAACGAAATGTCCCACAAACGTCCTTTTGGAGATAGGTGACAAAATGTCCCAGAAGCCTTCAACATCTTGACAAATGTGTCCTTAGGACGTACTCGGGATTATGCCATAAGAATAGTCCATACTTACACATCCCTTGGGCGTCCGAACATCCTATTATGACGTTCGTGGGACGTTTCTATGAACGCCAATTCGCCTGCCTGGGATGATCCCATGGACATCCAAGAATGATCCACAGGCTCCATATGACTTAGGGACGTACGAATGTCCTGCTTCAGATCTCTGCTGTATATCTGCAGGACGTTGGTGGTCCAATTGGGTAACTCTCTTAACCATTCAATTCTGACATTTACGCAAACTTGTGCGCCGGAATTTCTGTTTTCTCAGTTGCGCTTAAAACACAAAAAAGTGCCCATATGTTGTCATTGGTCATGTGGAACGCTATTTGTCGCGCGCTGTGCTTTTTTGTTTGGAATCAAAACGTAAACCCCTAACATTCACCCAAAATTTTAGTGACCTTGCAATTCAAAGGTTCCTGAAGTGCGTTATGATTGGATTAGTTTGACTGGCGTTCGCATTAAATTCAATTGTGCTTTCATTATGCTGAGTGGCGCTTGGATGAAAGTGATTGGCAGTTGGATTAATTTGAGTGGCGCTTGGATTAAATTGAACGGCGAGCAAACCTGTAGTCTTCTTCGCCGCTTTTAAACCTACCTCTCAGTGTCGCGAAGTGCATTGGATGCAGTACTTGCAAAGCATCTATCTTCCTCAAGATATTAGCAGACGGCCAGCGTTGAAAAATTGACAATTATGAAACTTGCATTGGGTCTCACGAATGCAGACATTGCTCAATGTACGCAATATTCATTTCTGGCTATGAAGATTATGAAAAATACAACTCTGGCTTACCTCCCACGCACTGTCGGTGACAGCTTCGGCATGTTTCTGAGAAAGAAGGAGGATGAGAAAATAAGCATACGTCATCGTCAGTGACTACTGCTGAGACGGATCGCGCAGAAGCAGTGCGCAAGCCTGTATTTAAGCGGTGGGTTGAGTTTCTCATATCTTTCGCTCCACATTTGTTGTCGTCAATGAAGCAACCCCTGAAATATGAAGTAGAGTATAGGCACTCCGGTATTTCAAAAAAAAAAAAAAAAAGAAAATTAAGATAGCGTTCTGTGCATGAAGTGTTTGTAGTGCCCTTCGGGGAGAAGTATGCACGATAGAATAAAAATATGTGCAATGAAAGTTCGCAGCTGAACACGTCAGAGTTTACTGCTCAGTGCCACGTATGCGCAGCAGGCCACGACATCGGTGGAGGACAGACCTGGTTGGAGCCATCGCTCCTGTCTGAAAGCAGTGACATATATGTGGGTGGTGGGCCACAGCGGTCACGCCACCTGCTGCGCGTGGACATTGCTGGGTGCGTACAGTTTGTTTCGCACTTACGGTAACACTAGCAGCTCGCGCAGGCGCAGACTCTCGAGGGGCAGAGTCGTGACTTGCGTCGTCTTCAACGGCGGCGCGCGCTGGCCGCATTGTCGGAAAGCGCACTACTGTCAGGGGAACTACACCGATTTCATCGTTACTGCAGGAACTGAGCTGATATTCTTTACTAAACGTTCCGCGATGCCTAACTCTGGGCCTACATTGACGACGATGGAGTTCTACAAACTTCTTTTGACAGCATGCTTAGTTTGTTCTTTCGAACCGCCGGGGTACTGAGAACGTGCACGTTTATTCCTTCATTGTATCTGAGGCGGCGGCACTCGCCCTCTGACTTGCGTGTCGGGGGGTGGGTAGATCACCTTATCCGTTGGACAATAAAGTTTATTCTATCTATCTTCATTGTGTGTGCTACCGTAATACACAGCGACAAGACGCACCAAGATGTGCGCGCAACGTAGTCAGTCTTGATTTGACTCGAAAGGAAAATAAAGCACTCAACAATGATAAATACGGGGTTCAAACATGATGAAACAAACGGATTGAAGAAAGGAATGATTTAAAGGTTAAGGTAATTAGCTGGAAGTGATTCTTCTCGACAAAAATTCACTACACCTGAGAGACCCTGCCCGCCGGTGGGGAATTGGACACGTCACGCTCCGAACTTCACTTAGCATCTCGTCATGTCCCCAGCGGCAGCAATGACAGCGCTCATCCTGGAAGGCAGTGAAGTGTACAGTGTCTTGATCAGCGATGTGTTCATTCTCAGCATGTCTCAGTCACTGACGATGGTGGACCGAAGCCTATCCTCGGGCGACTAATAAATAGGATGGTGCGAAAGCGATACTTTGAACGGACCCCAGGCATTTTAAATGATGTTGGCGCCCGAGGATTGGGGCGGCCATTCTCGAGGAGAGTGATGTCGCGCTCTTCGAGCAGCTCTTGCACAACACGAGCAGTGTGGATCGGCGGCCTATCGTGTTGGAATCTATAGTCGCCTTCGGGTAACGGGCCCTCAAGAACGTATGGAATCACTACGTCGTCTATGATTGCCCTGCACCTTTCAGCGATGAATTTACCTTCGATGCGGATCAGTGCATGTCGCACAACGCTTCCTAAAGAATACCGGCTCATTTCACGCAGCAACGATGAAATCCGCGCACTGCCCCTGACAGTAGCACGTTTCCCGACAATGCTGCCAGCGCGCGCCGCCGTAGCACACGACGCCGTTCAAGACCGCCCACCTCGTCAACTTGCGCCTGCGCGAGCTGCGTCCGCCGCCTGACTCAAGCGCTCGCCGCATCGCGATGCAATGCGCTCCGAGATTTCCCCTAAGTGTGATACCCCCCCAGACTGTACATTGCAGGGAAAAAAACAAGGCTGTGGGCGACGAAGTTCGCAGCTCGCAGTAGGGACTCTGCTTGGCTATCAATAAAACCGAACGCTATGGTCATGCCAATGCGCGAGTGACGAGGTAATTTGAATAGCACTGCAAGTATTTGAGATATAGCGAAAATAAGAAAACACCCGTCGCTTTCCGCCATAAATGAGTACTTGATGCGGGAAAAAAAATGCCACTTTCGCACACCATGGCTTAAAATCCGACTGGCTCAACTCGATAACATATGCCATAATACCAATAAATACTTCTCTGGCTAACCGACAACATCCGTTTTCTACATTTACACTGTTAACCAATTTATGCGGTTTAACGTGCCAATATCGCGATTTCTTTTTGAGGCACGCTCTAGTGGGGCACTGCGGATTATTTTGGTCCACCAGGGGATATTTAACGTGCCCCCAATGCACGGGACACGGGTGATGTTTTTGCATTTGGCTACCATCAAAACGCTACCAGTACTAAAATTGAACGACACCATACTGCCGGTGAAACAAGACCATCAGTTTTTAGGAGTAACCTTTGACACCAAACTTAACTTCCTAACTCACATAAAAGTGCTAAAGGTTAAAGCAAATAAAGCTATAAATATCCTTAAAATTTCGTCTCATAAGCACTGGGGTTCCGACCGAACGTGCCTTTTACGTGTTTACCGGTCTCTTGTGCGTAGCCTTTTAGACTACGGCTCCGTGGTTTACGGCTCAGCCAGACAGTCCTACATCCAACGACTTGATCCGGTACACAACCTTGGACTGCGACTGGCAAGTGGTGCCTACCGAACTTCACCCATTCCAAGTTTATATGTTGAATGTAACGAACCCTCATTACAGCAGCGCAGAGCATTACTCACATTCTCTTACGTACTCAGAATTCAGTCATCACCGTAACACATATGCTACAACATCGTCACACAGTGCAACTCACGCTTACACTACACAAATAAACCAAACATGATTAGACCACTTGTACTGCGGTATGAGCAATACTGTCGGGATTATGAAATTCCCCACGTAGTCCTCCAGGTTGCCAAGAAACCAGAACGGTTGGCCCCGTGGTACGATTTTACGCAGTTGTGCGACTGGACATTAACACATTCAAGGAAAAGAGACACCCCACACGAACACATTATACAAGAATTCCGTGCTCTTCAGGACCAATATCAAAATCACATACAATTCTACACTGATGGGTCCAAAACTAAAGAACACGTGGGTGTAGGGGCCGTAACAGAAAACTGGGAACGAAGCATTCGTCTCACAAAACATGCCTCTGTTTTCACTGCTGAAGTTTACGCTGTATGGGTTGTAGTTAAAAAGATAATCACTGGCAAGCGCAAAAACACAGTCATATACACCGATTCTTTAAGTACACTGAAGGCTCTAAACCTAAAATCTGAGTGTGAGCCCCTGTTAGGGGACATACTAAACATGGTCGCGCTTAACAAATATGGGAAGTCAATCCTTTTCTGCTGGGTACCAAGTCATGTCGGGATACCGGGTAACGAAGCAGCCGATAGATGTGCATCGATAGCAGCGAAGAAAGAGATGACAAACACAACACTTCCATACAAAAATAGCATCCGCGCGATTAGAAAAGCCTTAACGGCGAAATGGCAACGCGAATGGGACCGTTGTGCTGACATCAAACTACACTTCACAAAACCCGTAGTTGGCGAGTGGAAGTCATGCTATCATCAGGAGCGGTTCATCGAAGTAGTTTAATGCCGACTACGCATTGGGCACACACACCTCCCACACAATTACTTACTTACGAAAGAAGACACACCAACATGCGAGATATGTCAACAGCCACTAACAGTTATACACATACTACTCACATGTACGCAGATTGAAACACACAGACGAAAAGTTTTGCACAATTTATATCAACTACACATACCTTTACATCCTGCTCTAATTTTAGGTGATAATCCGCTAGTCCCATCATGTGACGTTCGTTAATTTCTAGACGACACTGGATTTTTACATAAAATATAGATTATTAAAAAAGCCTTTTCCTTCATTACCTGGATTTTAAAACACCTCGTGTCTGGCGCAGCATAGCCTTAGCCGCTTTTGCGCCATTAAACCCCATTTAACTAACTAACCAGCAACCACAGCGGCCTGCATTTGAACCCGCCACCTTATGCTTATCAGCGCAACACCATAGCCCCTAAACCACCGCGGGGGCGTGTTGGAAGCCGGAACCCAACGCGATCATAGCGGCAATTTTTTGCTAATTCGGCAAGTACAGGGAATTGCGGCGCGGTGCAGCGACTTAAGACGATAGTGTCGCACAGGCACCTGTTGATTCTAATGGAGTGTTTCGTTTGGGACGCATGGGTCTGCGGCATAGTGCAGATGAGAAAACATGACGTATGGGCTTGGCACTAAGGCGCAGGCTTTCCGGTGCAGTCAGAACACGGGGCTAGCGCACGTGCCTAAGGAAAATGCGTTGAAAGTTTAGTTTAAACATTCCCACCAATGCCAGTATTTCCTCACCTGCAGGTTAGGCACCGCGTTTTATTGAATGATACCAAGGTGAATAGCATGAGAAACTCTAATACGTTGCAGCAGACAAGAAGGGCCCACATGGATAGAAAAAAATATCGAATCGTCGTTAAGTGTCTCTGTAACACAGCAAGAATTCAGCTGTAGGATAGGCGTCGCTATTTCTCTTTTGATGTAGATGTGAAGTATCTAAATGATTGGCCTACCAGAACATGTGACAAATACATTCAAAAGCCGTGAACAGGTGAAGGGCTATGATTCACGTTATAGATTGATGGAATCGCAGTCGCACAAGTTAGCCCTGTGTTAAGCATAGATAATTAGTGCCACGTGTGGGGACGGTATCCTTCAACGATAACGCAAAGACAGCTAGGTCACGGGCAAATTACTTCTGCGGAGAATCTTCAAGCTGAAAAATGAATTACAACAAGAAAAAAGTGCTTTTCGCGAGCGTGGAAGAACACGAATACACGCAAAATTGCCGCGCGACTGGCTGCTCGATGCACTTTGCGTGTATTATCGGACTTCTTTCACACTCGGAAAAACGCTGTTATGTAGCACTTATTGAGCGATAGAAAGCGGTATCGGCAGTTTTTCGCCTTGCTCTACAATATTCTGATTGAAATTTTTCATCTAACTATAATAGGTGAGAAAATAAATAAATCATTAAGGCTAATTATGTAACTAGACGCCCCGCAACAAGAAATAATAATCGGAGTATCCCCAAGGGACGGCAAACAACATTACATTGCTTCTATGAGTTTACGTGGCAATTGCATATTTTTTAAATATGGGCGCATGATAGTTGGCATGCCATTTATAAAGAAAGTGCAGTTAGTGTTGAAAGTTGGCCTTCATGCGATCTATTTCTTTTATTTATTTATTTATTGATATATTTATTTATTTATTTATTTATTTATACATACATGCATACTGCAGCCTCATCATCATCATTTATTGACCCTTATGGACCCTTTTCAGGGTATTACATAAGGGGGGGGGGGGGGCAAAAGCATCAAGAAACACTATGGTTATTATTATAGAATGGTTAACTCATTAGTACAACGGTAAACAAAACTTAGCATACATGCTAGTAGACGACGGGCAAAAAAAAATTAAGAAAGCAAAAATAAAGTAAGGTACGAACCGGAAGTAGAAATGGCAACACAACCGGCAATATAACAGAAAAGTGAAAAAAAAAGAACTTAGACGTTAGAGTAACAGCATAGTACTTGTAGGCTAAGGGTTTAGAAAACATGACAAGAGGTGTCTAAATTTATCTGGATTACTTTCATTTACTATGCTGTTGGGTAGCGCGTTCCACAATTCAATAGCACTGGGTAATAAAGAGTTGCTGAAAGCATTAGAGGAACCATGGAGACGTTGTAGACTCAGGTTGTTAAAGAGACGCTTAGAAAAGCGGTTGGGCGGAAGTAAGAGAGTGTTCCTGAGGTGGTGGGAAATTGTAATAGAGTTTGTGGAAAAGGGAAAGTTGTGAAATCTTCCTACGAAGTGCTAGCCTAGGGATGCTGAGGGATAATTTAATGCCGCTTATACTTGTATGCCAGTCATAGTTTGAAGCGATAAAACGTGCTGCGCGATTCTGCATTGCTTCGAGCGAGTTAGTAAGATAGGACTGGTGAGGGTTCCAAATTGCTGAGGCATACTCAAGTTTAGTCCGTATGAATGTTTCTTAGGCGAGCTTGCGTACGGGAACAGGAGACAGAAAAATCGATCTTTTGAGTAGGCCAAGTGATTTAGAACAGTCGTTTATTAGTTGAGTTATGTGTGCAGACCACGTATGCTCATTAGTGATAGTAACGCCTAGATAACGGTAAGAGTCGACTTTAGTCAAGGGTGTCGAATTAAAAAAGTACTGGCGGTTAATGATGTCTCGCTTGCGAGTTACACACATGTACTTGCACTTGGAAACGTTGAGGGACCTGCAATAGCCTCAATGAGCTTATTGCAGGAGTGGGATGAACAACAGACATACAACATTTATAAACAAACTTGGGTGAATTGTTTCAGTGGTAGTGAACGGATGTTGCCGTTAATAAAATGCAGACTTCAACTGTTGATGGCAAAAAACCCGTGTTTGAAGGAATCAGTGCGGGCAAAAAAGGTTGAGATATTTAGAGCATGGTGACTCCTCGTACATCAGAGTTTAGAAAAAGTCGAGTAACTACTTGAGAAGAAAAGCGAGGAGAATTGGTTAACATTTGAAGGAATTTTAGGCATTCAAGTTTGCGGCGTTCTGCAATGGGGATTAGACCAATTAGGGGAAGAGAGTTAGCTGGCGAAAATTCCTTGTCATATCTCTTAGAAAAAAAAAAAAAAAAACGCCCTGCCTTTTTTGTACTGATTGTAATTTTAGTTTTTTTTTTTTTCTAGTTTTTTGACGTCCCAGTGTTCGTATGGGTTCCACACAACGCAGCCATATTCGAGGATAATCGAGTTTGACGAATAATGAGATGGAGAAATAGTGTGGCGATGGCGCCTGTGCGGGTGGCCTGCGCTTCCGTGGCTGTGACGTCACGCCCGTCGCAGATGCCTGCACGGCTGCAGCAACGCTTGCGGCAGATGCGTGGAAGGTGCGATGACGGCGGCGCCGCATGTGTCGGCGTAGCGCTGTCCGGTATGAAAAAAAGACAAAAACGAAAAACAAATGTGTGATTTCATAATGTATGCACGTCATGTATGCAGCCCACGTATGCAGCCTCAACAGCTTCGCTGGTAATCCGTCCCCAAATAAATGTTGCGGCATCTGGAATTTTTGTTAACGGAGTCCTGTTTAATGTTTTGAAGCGCACTCAAGACGGTGTATTTTTCGAACTCGCTGGCTGCATTTCGTAAAATGCAATATGTACCGCGATGTGAATAGTTTGCCACTTCGTTAGTACAGTTTTAATAATTTCTTGACTATGCATTTCAATTTCTCCCAAACTGAATGTTCTGATGTACGAATAATACAGCTTGAGGGCTAGCGTTCCATTTGTAACTCCTGATTTCGTAAAACATTCCGTAGTCTCTAAAAACATTCCGTATTTCATTGAAATAAGAGCCACCTTATGGACAGTGCGCACCAAAGGATTAAAGCGTGTTACTTTACTGGTGGCTCATTAATTAGTACAGTATTTAAAAGCTGGCTCGAATGTGCGTTTATAGTGTTTTACAAATTGTGGAGGATTTAGCCCGCTGTCTTGAAAGAACTATGAGTGCTGCAAGTTGATGTTTTTACAATCTAATTAAGTTTAGTACTGACAACTAGGTTACTTCAAACTTAGACATATGAAAAATTTGGCGCAGATAATGAAAATGGAAATAAAAAAAACGCTTCGAAGAGCGGCATAACTGCAGCCTTTCTCTCCTGTCTCTCTTTTATTGTTCTTAATTTTTCCCGGTGGGGGGGAGGGGCACCGTATAAGACTCAGAAATCTGATGATATGTATGTGCGTGCATACTCACGAACAACATTCTGTGGCAATGAAGGCAAAGCTGTGGGGGCGGAGCTTCTGCGCATATGTTACCATGCCAAGTAGTCCGCCAGCGTTTGACAGCGCTATTGGTTGCTCGGAACGGACGTCGCATCGAGGCAGCTTCCCCGTGCGACGGCTTCGAGTTTGCCCAGACGGGGAAGGGAAAAACTGCACAATACGTCAATGGTTGCATTCAGTGGTGTGTTTTATCTTGTTTAACTGTTGGTAATAAAGTGTTTATGTTCTCTCTTCCCCAGCTTAAAACTAACGTGGATGAAAACACGGGGAACTTTTCAGAAGCGTTCTCACTTGTGCGCGCTTTGCCTCCGTAGCCTTCCCTTTACTGCCACAGAAAGTTTTCCGGGAATATAAGAGTAAAATACCAGAATGGTAGTGTTAGTGTTAAGTGTTGGTATGCACACTGCGTCATTTGCAAAGATTTGGCAGGTAAATTAAACCAGCCTCACTACACATTAGCACGCAAAGATCATGAACAGAAGATAAGAGAATACAAGTGTAATACATCGGCCTTTAGCAGCTCGTTTTTCCCAAGGACCATCAGTCAGTGGAACCGACTTCCTTGCTCAATTGTAGGAATTTCTTGTCCTAACAAGTTCTTTTCTGCATTAAAAGCAATAGAATCTTGTGATCCCTAAGGCTTGGTAAATATCCCGTGTACGTCTAGCAATCATCATGACCTATAAACAATCCCAGCTGCAAATGACATTTTCTTTTAGTGCCCTTTTTTTTTTCACCTTGTCGCACTGTATCTTAATCACTACATTGTTTCTTTTTTTTTTGCAACTTATTATTCGATTTGTTTTTGTTTTTGTTTTCGCTTTTTCATTATGAGTCTCTGTAATCATTGTGCTTTATGTACTCTTTTTTTTTTCCTTCAAATGTGACATGTGACATCTGCAACGTGCCTGTTTCCGATATGGCTGTGTGCAACTTAGCTGTGTGCTTTTCTTTTTTTTCCTCTTTTGTCGGCCTATAATAATGTGTTGTTGACTTACACAAATTTATGCAAACCTGCAATTTTGATGCTTGTTTTTCATCTGTACCCCCCCCCCCCCCCCCTCTGTAATGCCTGAATGGGCGCTGTGGGTACTAAATAAATAAAAATAAAATAAAATGCAGAATGCCGTATCCGGCTGTTCAGCTGTACGCTTCTGAATGTCTTGATAGAGCTATACGTGACACTCAGGTCCGTATTTGCGGCAAGTGGTGGCTTCTGGGCTAATATAATATAAAGTTTATTATGTCAAGCTTAATTTAGAGCTTTCAAAGAGTTACACAATGTTCGTTTCTTTCTGTTATCAGCGTGCTATGAAGGCTATAGGTTGAGAGAATGCTATAGGGTTACCCTCCTGCGATAATTACCTCCAGCATTGATTTAGTATTTGAAGAAAATGAGATATAAGAATAAACGAGCGAACTCCCCTTTCCACCGCTCGGAAGAGGGGCTGGTGCCCGTTTCGCCTTACACGCGCACAAAGCTTCTAGTGCATTTCTGTGTACGCCACTGCATGACCGTTATGCCCATGATTTGTCGGTATCGTCAAAGAATGCAATTTTTACTTGCACTTGCATAAAATGACGCCCGTGCCCGGAATCTTAAGCGAACAGCGTTTTAAATTTTGTGGTGTGCAAGCAGGTCAATTGAATTTGTATACCAACTTCTCTAAAGAGGCCGCTTTAGTGCATATCTGGCTGTGAACCTGGATGGTCGCAAAAGTCTGTTTTTTATTTCTGTTCTCCTTTTGGGTTCTCTTCTTGCTTACACATACTTACCCCTATTGTATCCATGTTTTCTTGCAATAACAAAGTCAGATAAAAAAATTCTCTAGAAAATCAACTCATCATAACTGACTGCCCACGTTAATCCAATCAGGATTTAATCAATGTAGCGGCGCGCGATGTTGATTAAGGGACCTATATTAACAGTTTGTAGTGGTCATTCTGAGATTTTCAGTGCTTCATTTCTATGCCCCATGCACTTTCTGGAAAGTGTTTTGTACGTCAATTCTACAACACTGGTGTACACATGCGAGCCAATGTTGGGGTAGGAGCAACCCGTGTTAACGTAAGGGAAGTTATCGGACACAGATAATTTCTTACGTCGGCCTAGGGGTTATTCATATATGCATTGAAGTGTGTTACTTTGGGTCAGTTTATTATTTGAATGGCCTTAACTGTTTAATCCCACATTGACAAGGATATCGTTGTAGTCGATGTCAACAACAAAATATATTTCGCCACTCACAAGGCCAGCTGCATTCGTTACATACCCTACTTGCCGGGTTCACCGCGTTGTAATCGACTTGTATGGACAGCCTGCGTACAGTGTTGCTGGTAACGGCGGCATCATTTACCAATGTAGATCATTTCTTGCAATACGCCGCAAGAGCTGTGTTTAGAGTGGCACTCGCAAGTCTGCCGCCTACATTGTATACGGTTTACTCATCCGACTAGTGCCACGGATAAACGACAGATGTCGTGCCTATTACCGTACGTCCTTGAAAATTTTTCCGCGCGCGTTTCCTGCTGTTCGCTGCACAAGTATTGCATGCCACCCTCACACCAACGGGGTAACGTAAAGGTTCAGCGTCAGTCTTGGTGACATGCTCGCGTTGATTCGAACATCTTTGCCTCCTTGGCCTACAACAACGCACACTGTTTACTACGAGTATTACTGCATTTCTTTTTCTGTTTTATATGCTCGCGAATTATCCTCCAGTCTCCGCGTTATTCTCCCGCAACGCCTGCACGTCTCCGAACTGAGCCTAGTTTTGGAGTCGTCAAGCACGGCTGAGCGTCTGTTCATCTGGCTCGCCATTTCCCGTCGGACAGCCAAGGCCTCCAAAATGATAGGCGCGCCCATGATTAGCCTGCGCATACATTACCTTTTGGCTGGTATGCCTGACTAGGATTGCCATTTCGCTCAACTGGCTTCGCACGTAGGTTTACCGCCAAGTATAAAGTCTGGATGGGGATGGCTGATTGGACGTAGATGTCCTGTGCCGTACACCCGTAGGCGAAAGTACAGGGTTTACAACGCAACTTGGCGCAGAAAACTGCTGCTAAAATTTGGCAGTGCGACCTTTCCTATTCAGTCATCAATTTCAGTTTATACATGTTAATCACGGAGAAATTAAGACATCTTTCGGCGACCCTCTGGTCGTTATATTTTGGCTCACAGGTTTTCGTTGCTGGGCTCTTGACGCCGTCTTTAAGACAAACGCAGCCGTGGCTGTGAAGTGGTGCACGTTGGTCGCCTCATTCCGTAGCACAAACCTTTTGAAGTGATCGCTTTTTGTAGCCAGGATGACTCCACTTTGCCCGACGGCCCATTAAAATCAAACACTGCAGTCAGAAAACTGCGCGTCGATCGACGGCGCCAATATTTTTATACCACGCTGGCTTCTCAACGACATATCTATAGTAATAAGTCCGCGTAACAACAAGAATACTTATTGCATAGTTGTATTCCCTTTGTTGTCGTCTGTGCGAACGGGTTCAGTATGGCATCGCTGTATCCAAAAGAGCTGAATGTAGGGCTAGTTAATATTTCTGCATTAGAACCCTCTTGAAATAGCGAGCAATGGGACGGCACAACAGAAACGAAGGCGAACACAGGCGAAAACGAACAATTGATTTTATTTATACCTGACCCACAGTTACATATATTCACCAGCTGCGCAGGCGCACAATTACTAGAAAAATGGAATGCGTCAAACACTAACTGATTAAAGCAGGGGCGAATGGAATTTCATTCCTACATTGTAAAGTGCAATCGTAGTTTCGCTTACGCAATCCTGACTTGATTTTTTGATAAAAGATTCCTCTAACTTTTCACGAGCTGTTTTCGAGTTGCTCCTGCCCAGGGTTCTCACGGTACGGAAACGTGGTTCACAAGTGGTACAGCTACTGCAATGTTCAGCAATATGTGTGTTCTCCTTATTAGCTAAATTTTTTGCATGCTCTCTGCGTCGCTCATTGATCATTGCCGATGTAGATTTTTCGCAGGATAGGAAGGTATTGTACACGGCGTTGTTGGCACTCTCGGCAAGACGCTTTTCTTTGTTCTTTCTACCGCCCACATTTTCGCTTGCACAAGTAGGCGACTGCACAACTGAGCAAGCTTCTTGGGAGCTAAAAAAAGTTAGCGGCACGTCCAACCCAGTCGCTACTTTTTTCAGGCAATGTGTCGCCTTGTGTATGTACGGAACCACTTCCGCTTTCTGAGTGCCCACCGGGGTCCCCGCGGCATTTATGCATGCACGGTGCTTCATTTTTTAAGAGTGCTTCCGCTACTGATCCGACGAGCGACCCAGGGAAGTCAGCTGAAGAAAGCCTTCCCAATCGTAGATCAAAACTAGCTCTGTGAACACACTACATTCAGAGCGCGGGTTCGAAACATAGTGTTGCAATGCCTAGATTGAGCTTAGATTGAGCCTATTTGTATGGGAGGATCTCATATTGTGCACTGGGGGAGTATGCCCAGCACATGTGGCTGTCGCTGACCTTCAGGCGTAAATCTAAAAGCTGCAGCCTTCCTTCTGCTCGACGCTCATATCTAAAGGTCAGCCGCTTGCCGAGAGTTTGGATGAGCGTGCGCAAAGAAGTCTTCTCGATGATGTTAAACCGCTTGGCAAATGGCTGACCTTTACATATGAGCGTCCAGAAATTTTCCCTCACGTAAACGGCGATTTTTCCATTCCTGTTATCGTCTTGGTATAAGTAGTCAAAAGTCGTGTTCGATGAATTCAAATTGACTTCTCTTGTCCTCATCTCACCAGCAGCATTACCGTTTGCAGCATCTGAAGATAGAAAAAAATGACAACTTTCTCCTCAACGAGAAGCATTCTGACATAAATAGGATTTAATGTTTAGGTGGAACAAGATTTCGCTTTTGCTAAATTTGTTATGAACGAGTAGTATATACTATAGACCACTAAAGCTAGCCTGGCAAAGTCGCAGGGCTGCTGGTTTTGTAAGAAGACTTTACACTGCACCTAAGTTAACGAGGCGTGCACATTCTTGTCGTCTATGACCCCGCACGTAGGCTCCGATATTTCTCAGCGCGCCGAGGCCACTGCCCTATTTCGGAGGTCTTGCCGAGGAGCCATGCGCTCAAGGTCATGGGTCACTTTGGCTAGCACTAATGGCGGCGTTTTTATTTTCAGTTTCGGTGTAAAAACGGTAATTTTCGCTACCTTTTTCCCACGTTTCCGCTCGTGATACCAACGCCAAATTTTTGAAAGAGGCTTCCCTTATGTACAATACAGCTGTCGAAAATTTTATTGCAATTACTTATTTAAGGAAGTACTGCCAATCTGAATGCCAGACTTTAGGCAGGAGTGAGGGATACACTGGACGTAACACAGGAAATCCAGAACAGAGAATCAAATGTAGAGCTTATCTTACTGCAGTAAAAGAAAAAAGAAAAAAAATGAAGAAAAGTAATAATCGTATAGAATGAAAGCTCGAAGGATACACAAACCAAAACAAAGTTATATAATACTACAGCAATATCAACACCACCTAACCACCATATGAGTAGTAACTACCACTTATGTAACATACTAAAATGGGCCGCACCGATATACAAACGGTACGAAAACATAATATCCAATAACAAGTGAAACAACTTCGTACAGCCTCGCAGACAAAAGAAACGCAGAGATTAGCGTTTATTTATTTATTATTCCCCTCAGGGCCAAAGGCATTAAAGATGGGAGTGGGTTACAGTAAAGGAGGAAAGAGACAAATATGATTGGTTAGAACATATAAATACAAAAGCTTCTGATTATGCAGTTTTAGCTAGGGTTAATAACGTCATGATAAAACGGCAGCAAACTAAGATAGTAAACCGGTAAATAAAAAAGCACTTAGGTTACAACCATACAGTAAACAACAACAACAAAAAATGCTTCAATTCCACAATGTTAGCTAGAGCTGCTCGAAATCTTCAGTTATCGTAAGTGAATCCGATTTCCCCAGGAAGAGCTTCCATAGCGTGGATGACCGCAGAAAAAATGACTGCAAAAAGTTTTACTGTGACGTGCTTCAAGACCAACTTTATAACGGTGGTCGATTCGAGGCGATGCGTACTGTAGCTGAAAAATGAAATTGCGGAGTGTTGAATGATGGTATAATTTAGGAAAATGGACTAAACATGCGATTTTACGACGAAAAGAAAGTGGTGTAAGTGAAGCGTTTGTTTTCATGTCAGACAAACCTGCAGTTCTATTGTAATTACGTAGGATGAAACGAACTGAATTATTTTGCACGAGTTCTAATGAATTAATTAGTTTGTCAATGGCAGGATCCCAAACAGCGCAGACATATTCAAGTTTTGGGCGTATAAGGGTAGTATAAAGAAGCAGAAAGGTTACGGCGAAGATGGCCAAGCATGTGGTTAGCATTGCGAATTACGCAGTCGGTATGAACATTAATACACAAATTATCAGAGATGTGCGTACCTAGCTACTTATAAGAGTGAACTCATTCTAAGGGAATATTATTTAGGTAATATGTATGCATGCTGCTATTCCGTATACCCTCATCATTTTACATTTGCCGACATTTAGTTCCATTAGCCAATGTTTGCACCAGTTAGCTACACTAATTAGATCAGACTGAAAGTGGTCAGCATCCTCTGGATTAGTTTCTTCATGAAAGACAACTCAGTCATCAGCAAATAAGTGAATGATAGATGATAGTGGGGAAGAAAGGTCATTAATATAAATGAGAAAAGTGTCCCGTGTACTGAACATTGAGGTACAACGGAAGCTACGCTTCGAAGTCGGGAGTTATGGCCGTGTGTAGTTACAAATTGAGAGCGATTAGACAGGAAGCGTTCAATCCCGGAAGATTCACGGAAGAAGCGTCAGCAATTCTCCGACGTTAACTAATATTATAGTAACTATTGTTGTAATCGCAATACCTCGGTGTCGGGTCTTTAAGGAAATAAAGAAAGAAAGAAAGAACAGAAAGAATCCACTTCAGGATGTTAGTGTCCAGGTTCAGCTGACTTAGTTTATACCGTAGACTTCCGTCAACCAAAGGACCAGGCAGAATTCTGTAAAGGCTACTCAACAATAGACCATATTCACACTATCAATCAGGTGATAGAAAAATGTGCGGCATATAACCAACCTTTACATATAGCTTTCATTGATTACGAGAAAGCGTTTGATTCAGTCGAGACCTCAGCAGTCATGGAGGCATTGCGGAATCAGGGTGTAGGCGAGCCGTATGTAAAAATACTGAAAGATACCTATAGCGGCTCCACACCCACCCTAGTCCGCCATAAAGAAAGCAACATAATCGCAATAAAGAAAGGCGTCAGGCAGGGAGATACGATCTCTCCAATGCTATTCACAGCGTGTTTACAGGAGGTATTCAGAGACCTGGATTGGGAAGATTTGGGGATAAGAGTTAATGGAGAATACCTTAGTAACTTGCGATTCGCTGATGATATTGCCTTGCTTAGTAACCCAGGGGACCAACTGCAATGCATGCTCACTGACCTGGAGAGGCAAAGCCAAAGGGTGGGTCTAAAAATTAATCTGCAGAAAACTAAAGTAATGTTTAACAGTCTCGGAAGAGAACAGCAGTTTACAATAGGTAGTGAGGCACTGGAAGTGGTAAGGGAATACATCTACTTAGGACAGGTAGTGACGGCGGATCCGGATCATGAGACTGTAATAATCAGAAGAATAAGAATGGGCTGGGGTGCGTTTGGCAGGCATTCTCAGATCATGAACAGCAGGTTGCCATTATCCCTCAAGAGAAAAGTTTATAATAGCTGTGTCTTACCAGTACTCACGTACGGTGCAGAACGCAACGAGCTATGGAAAGAAGAATGAGAGGTGTAACGTTAAGGGATAAGAAAAGAGCAGATTGGGTGAGGGAACAAACGCGAGTTAATGATATCTTAGTTGAAATCAAGAAAACGAAATGGGCATGGGCAGGACACGTATAGAGGAGGGAAGATAATCGATGGTCATTAAGAGTTACGGAATGGATTCCAATGGAAGGGAAGCGTAGCAGAGGGCGGCAGAAAGTTAGGTGGGCGGACGAGATTAAGAAGTTTGCAGGGACAACATGGCTACAATTAGTACATGACCGGGGTAGTTGGAGAAGTATGGGAGAGGCCATTGCCCTGCAGTGGGCATAACCAGGCTGATGATGATGATGATGAATATAACGCAATATGAAAATGACGAACGATCGAGAATACGATGCAATTTGTGCGTAATGATTGTAAGCTAAGTTTTACATGAAAATGCTTTTCTAAATTCGTGCTGAGCTTGTGAGATAAATGCATTGTATTGCAGGAAGTTCACAAGAAGTTTGAAAATAAATGTTCGAGCAATTTCAAGTGCTTGAGAGTGAGATCCGGCAATAAGTAGGGTTTAAATGTGTGTTACCTGATTTATGCAACCGAACTACCTTCTTGATTTTTCATAGGCTAAGTTGAGTAGATGTATCCAGTGATTCCTGAAAAACTTTTGTTAGTATAACTGAAATAACGTTGTTGATATTTTAAAGAAATTCTGAGTTAATAGACTCGTAAGCAGGCTATGTGTTTTGGTTCACAGAATCGATTGGTTCCGCAACGCCAGCCGTATCCACGATCACTGGAGGAATAATAACATCATTAATATATGGGGTTTTACGTGCCAAAATCACTTTCTGATTATGAGGCATGCCGTAGTGGGGGACTCCGGAAATTTCGACCACCTGTGGTTCTTTAACGTCCACCTAAATCTAAGTACACGGCCGGGATTCGATCTCGCGACCTCGTGCTCAGCAGCCTAACACCATAGCCACTGAGCAACCACGGCGGGTTAATAACATAATCGTACTGGCGAGAAGCAGATAGGCGGTCATTGTACGAGACAGAAGAATTTTGCACAAATGCGTCATTAAAAGCGGCAGCGCACTGTTCCTTAGGTATAAGGATGCCCAGTGGGTCTCCCTGAGTTACGTGCTCATCTTGCAAGGGGTTACACCCAACAACTTTTTTAACGTTAGTCTTTAACATTGATGGAAGTACATTAGATAGAAAGTTAGATTTAGCATTCTTTAGTGGTGTTACGTACGTGTCTAATGCGGACTTATAAGCAGACCAGGGTGTGCCAATCGGTGAGTGTTTTGCGGAGCGATGTAGGTGTTTCTTGCGGTTAAACAGGCGCCTAAGATGGGTATTGTACCAAAGAGCAGCGGAATTGGAAGCAATGTTGTGGAATGGAATGTACTTTTCAGTTAGCTCCTGAACTTTAGTGGTGAACATGTCCCAATTGTGCTGAAGCGAAGGGTTTTCAAAACTCGGTAGGAAAGTTTCGATAAATGCAGTTAATTTGTTATTTATGGCGGTAAAGTTAGCGTTTTTTGTAAATATGTATATTTTCTTAAATATCTATTTATTCCACCTTCAGTGCATAAAATAATATCGAGAGCAATATTATATGTAAACGCGAGCATATTTATTACGAAAGCGACAACAAGTTAAATAGTAATTAAAGCAGTCACTCTGAGTGCATGGGGATCAGAACAAAGTAAACTGCAGAAATAAACCAAAGTAGAATTGTCAGTAAGAAGGTGGAGGCAACGCGCGAGCGAACGAGTTCAGAGGGATGCTTTCGAGAACCTCGGGTGGTAAATTATTCCAATCGTTAGTTGCACTAGGCAAGAAGGAATACCTGTATATATTGGTATTTCAGAGAGCTAGGGTGGTTGCTTGGGCTAGTTAGTAATTCATGATCAAAAACAACGCAGAGCGCGAAGGACAAGGACTGCGATATACGACATACACAGCGCTGACTTCCAACAATATTTTATTGCGTTACCACATCGTGTGTATATATACAAGAAAGGGCATGCGCAGAAAATGTAAGACAGTCACTTGGGGTGTTCTAACAGCAAGTCACTGAACTAGGAGCATGGTCACCTGAAAAAAAAAAAAATAAAGCACTGCGATTTCTATCTGTAAGAAATCTATGCGTTAGAAACAGATATATTATCTGCTAGGAACTATATGTTAGAAACAGATATGTTAGACTATCTGTTAAAAACAGATAGATAGATTTCAATCTGTTAGAAACAGATAGAAATCGTAATGCTTTATTTTTTTTTTTCAGGTTACCATACTCTTAGTTCAGTGACTTGCTGTTAGAACACCCCATGTGACTGTCTTACATTTTCTGCGCATGCCCTTTCTTGTATATATACACACGATGTGGCAGCGCAATAAAATATTGTTGGAAGTCAGCGCTGTGTATGTCGTATATCGCAGTCCTTGTCCTTCGCGCTGTACGTTATTTTTTATCATTATTTCAGAGAGGTTGAGTAGCTTCTTTAGCGTGAGAAGAACGCGTTTCCCGGCGCCAGATTGGTTTGATGTACTTATTGTTCCTTCATTGGCAACTTATTATATATAAGATAGAATAGCTTCAGTCTTTCGCGATACCGTCTCAGTTCTAAAGTTTCCAATTTTGCGTTTTCCAAAAGAGCTGTTGGCGATGTGTCGCGCTGGCAGGCATAAAATATAAATCTTAGGGCTTTTCTTTGTTCTAATGCAAGTTTATTAATGTTAAATTGTGTGTGCATGTCCCAGACAGTCGACGCGTACTCTATTTCTGGTACTAGATATGTTTTATAGGCAAGCAGTTTAATTTCGTGGGTTGCCATAGCTAGTGCCCGTCTTAAGTATCCTAGTTTTCTGAAAGCCTTTCTTTTTCAGTGAATGGAGTATGTTTATTCCATCTTAAATAAGATGTAATGGCAAGGCTAAGGTACGCATACACTCAAACAAAAGACAAGAAATGATAGCTCAGGCCTGTATTGTAATCTTAAAGGGTCTTTCTTGTGGGATATAGTCATCACCACTGTTATTTCCAGATTTATGTTCATTTGCCATGTTCAGCACCGATTTTGAATTTTAGCTGAGGAGTTATCAGAAGAACGTGGCACCGTAGGCGTTAACTTCCTCATAAAGCACACAATAGTCAGCGAAAAGCCATCTCTTGACGGAAATATCGTGGACCACGTCATTAATAAAAGCGAAAAAGAAGAAATGCCCTAGGATAGATCGCTGTGGTATGCCGGATCGAACCGGCGCAGACGGCGAATTTCTGCCATTAACCGTGACGCACGCATGCCTGTAGTTTAGGCATGCTTCGATCCAAGCTAAGAAGGAGTCGTTTTTCAGAATTGGTTTTGGCTTCATAGGAAGCTTACGGTGTAGAACGCGGAGAAATTCTTTTTCTAAATCTAAGGATAGAATATCAATTTGGCTCGGTTTGTCTACGCCTGTGGCAAGATCGTGAACCATTTCGAGCAACTCCGTGGCTGTGGACAAACCGCATCGGGAACTATGCTGACAACTATCTATTAAATAATTCATTTCTATTAGCCCAGAAATGTCCGTGAATATTATGTGCTCCAGTACTTCACCAACATGCTCATAACAGTGATATAGATCTGTACGCCGACGCCATGGACTGGTTTGCCTTTTTTTGGTATCGGAGTTATTTCGGCGAGATGCCATTCATGGGGAACATCTGCTCGAGCAAGGGATTTGTGAAATATGACTTTCAGATACTTACAACACCACTGTGCGCATCTTACTAAAAAGGCGGTTGGTATGTTGTCGATTGCTCTGGATTTCTTATCATCTAGCTTAAGCAAAAGAGAGAAGATGCCCTCGTCTTCTATGTGTATATTGTCAATTGGCGGTAACTCATGGAATAAAAGATAGGGGCTCTACCGTTATCACTAGTAAAAATCGAGCAGAAGTATTCATTTAGAACGCATGCAATTTCTGAGCTGTCGGTCACAGCAGTACTATTTATAACGAGGTTAGGTACTCATCTTTTTTGTGAGAGATACCTCTAAAATTATGCCGGGGTCGAACAAATAAACTTTTTTAGTTGCATAGTTTGGTAGTGAGCTTCGGCGCCGGGAATACAATATAAAAAAAATGCCTCTGGATCCGGGCAAATACATCCAGTGCAGTAGACGCGCAGATGACGCGACATTTCGAGGTTTCGTCCGGGGTCCGGCCCTCATCACAATACAATGCATGGCGTAGGTACAGTTTATATAAGTGCGCATAGCAACCAGATGAAGATATGTTTACATAATAAAAGACGATAATGCGCGAACAGAACGCGTGTGAATCGCTTTCACGAACAGTTGATACATGTCTGAAGAGATGGCGTTTGCCGACACATCATTTCAAGATACGCACAAAATACGAAATTCGATAGAATTATCAGGTGACAGTGAGTGAGTGAGTGAAGAAACTTTTATTGCAGGTCCGGCGAGGACGCGAACTCGCCGCGCACCTGGCTAGTCCCAGGTCGGGACCGGCAGGTCTAGCCCACCGGCCCGGTCGCGGGCACGCCGGACAGCCAGGGTTTGCTTTTCTAGAGCGGGGCTACGCAGAAGCGAGTTTCACTCCTCCTTGATGAACGTGGGGTATGTCGACCTGCACTCCCACAGCATGTGCGCTAGAGTGGAGGTCTGCCCGCAGGAGGGGCAGGTGTCGTCACGATACACGTCCGGGTAAGCCTCGTGGAGAACGGACAGACACGGATACGTACTGGTCTGCAGAAGCCTAAACGAAACGGCTTGCGCCCTCTTCAGCTTGGGGTGAGGGGGTGGAAAGACCCTTCTAGACATGTAGAAGAATTTAATAATCTCGTTGTGAGTAGCGGGAGCGTCCCTGTGGCGGTAGGGAAGAGGGGAGTCGGTGCTTCTTGCAGAGGAAGCGCGGTCGGTGAGGTCACGCGCAGCCTCGTGAGCAGACTCATTGAGGTTCGGGGGAGCACTTTCGACCGACCCTACGTGAGCTGGAAACCAGTGGATTGAATGATGCGTGAGAGCATATCGACTCGAGCTGATAAGAAGACGAGCAGCTTGCTTGGCGATGCAACCCTTCTGAAAAGCCCTAACTACCGTTTTGGAATCGCTATATATCTCGGACCCACGACCGTCTAGCAGGGCGAGGGCGATGGCGGCTTGCTCGGCGACTCCGGGATCTGAAGTGCGAATGGAGGAGCAATTGGAAATCTTGCCGCTAGAGTCGACCACAACGATGGCAAAGGTCTTCCCATCGCTGTACTCCGCGGCGTCGACGCAGCTTGCTCTAATGTCTCGTTGCTTGATATGTTTGAGGATGGCTGCTGCTCTGGCCGTGCGCCTGCCCTCGTTATGGACGGGATGGACATTTCGGGGCACAGGGGCAACATCGAACTTCTCTCGAATGCACCTAGGGATCGGGGTAGTGACCATCGGGAAACTCGCAGGTTGGTAACCCAGCTCTTCGAGGATGTGTTTACCTGCCGCTGTGGTGCTCAGGCGAGTGAGTTGCGCGCGTTCTTGGGCTTCGGCAATCTCCTCGGCAGTGTTGTGCACCCCCACCTTGAGGAGATCCTCGTAATGAGTCCTGATGGGTAGCCCAAGAGCCCTCTTGACCACTTTGCGGATGAGAGCATTGAGCTTGTCTCGCTCCGCTCTGAGCCAGTTGTGCATAGAAATTGTGTACGTAAAGTGACATAGTACGAAGGCATTGATAAGCCTGAGGAGATTGTTTTCCTTCATTCCTCGGTGCCGGTTTGCTATTCTGCGAACGAGGCGGAAAGCGTTGTCCGTCTTTGCGATGATCTTGCGGAGAGCCGTTCCGTTCCCGCCATTGAATTCGACAAACATGCCCAGGACCCGAATAAAGTCGACCCTGGCTATCACCCCCCGTCACAAGTGCGAAGACTGATGCTGCTTTCGGAGACTGGCTTCCAATCTTTGGGTCTGTCTCCCTTCTCTTTTCTGTAAAGCAGAAGCTCCGACTTGGCGGGGGAGCATCGAAGTCCGGTGGGGCGGAGATACTCCTCGATCACGTCGATCGCCTCCTGCATGGATTCTTCAACTCTGCCCTCGCAGCCTTCGGAGCACCATAAAATGATGTGGTCGGCATATATGGTGTGCTTGACGCCCTCCACTCGTGCCAACCTCTCGGAAAGGCCAATCATACAGATGTTGAATAGGGTGGGTGAGATGACGGCGCCCTGAGGAGTGCCCCGCCCTCCGAGGGGCACATCGTTGGAGCGGAAGTCCCCAATGCGAAGCTTGGCCTTCCTGTCCGTTAGGAAAGAGCTGACGTAGCTATGGAATCTGGAACCGAGACCCAGGTCTGAAATGGTCTTTACAATGAAGCTGTGGAGCACGTTGTCGAAAGCTTTCTCGAGGTCCAGACCGAGCAAAGCCTTGACGTCTCTGGAACGGACATCCACAATCTGATGCTTTATTAGTTTCATTGCATCCTGCATCGAGAGTTCGGCGCGGAAGCCGATCATGTTGTACGTGTAAACCTCGTTGTCTTCGAGGTACCCGATGACTCTGTGGAGGACGACGCGCTCCATAACCTTGCCGACGCAGGAGGTTAGTGAAATCGGCCTGAGGTTCTCGATGTTCGAGGCCTTGCCGGGCTTGGGAATGAGCACCGTGCAGGCCATCTTCCATTCTGCCGGAACAACGCCGCTATGCCAGGACTCGTTGACTTTGTCGGTCAGAAAGACGATCGACGTGTCCTCGAGGTTTCTCAACATTCTGTTGGTGACTCCTTCTGGACCCGGCGCAGACTTGCGGTTGAGCGCGAAGATGGCCTGTCTGACCTCGGCAACGGAGAAGTCTTCGTCGAGCTTGGGACGTGGAGGGCCTCGGTAGTCCGAGAGTTGGGCCACTGGATCTTCGTCGCGACGGGCGGGCAAGTACTTCTGTACAAGTTTTGAGACGAGCTCATCGACCGTGTGAGACCTGCTGGCTTCGTGAAGGGCCCGGGCCAACGTATGCCTCTGATTTCACTTTGAGCCGCTTTCGTCGAGAAGGTGCTTCAGCATACCCCAGGATTTGCCATTGCGCATCTGTCCATTGATGGATTTGCAGAGCTCGTCCCACTGGTGCTGGAATAGCGCCTTGCAGTGGTCATCGATGACCTTGTTGAGCTGCGAGATCTTTTTTCGGAATCTGCGATTGAGCCTTTGACCCATCCATCGGCGGAGCAGGGCGTTTTTGGCCTCGATCAGGTGGGCAAGTCTGCTGTCCATCCGCTCGACGTCGAGATCGGTTTCCAATTTCTTGGATGCCGCGGAAGTGTCGTTCCGGACGCCTTCGCACCATTCTTCGAGGGTGGCGGGTGCCCTGGATCTGCCGGGTTCTTCGCGAATCTTGCGAAAGCGGTCCCAATCGATCAACGTGAATTCCTTGATCCTACTCCGAGATACCTTGAAGTTGGTCTCGAGACTGTAGTGGTCGCTGCCGAACTCCATTGCGGTGTTCTCCCAGCCCACGTCCTCAACGTTCCTGACGAACGCGAAGTTGGGTGTCGAGTCCCGGGTGACAGAGCTGCCGATGCGCGTAGGAAAATACTTGTCAGTGACCAGAGTGAAGTCCATCTAGTTGGCGTCTTGCCACAGGTTGCGCCCCTTGGTAGTGTCGTAGACGTAACCCCAGATGCCGTACGGTGCGTTGAAATCACCGACGACGACCAAGGGTCGAGGGCCCGCCAAGTCGGTCGCTTTCTTGAGGATGGTCTTGAACTGCTGGCGCGAGTCCCTGGGGTTGCTGTAGATATTGAGGACGAACACGCTGTTTCTGCGCTGATTCTGCTGTGGTACGTCGAGCAGGATCTCAACCATCACATATTCAATTCTACCACTCGCCAGCTTGAGGTCGTGGGTGAGATGAGTCAGCCTTTTATCAATCAAGGTGCAAATCCCTCGCCCCCCGGGCAGGCCCGACACGGCCCTGTAGGCCTGGAGAGAGGCGGCAGAGACTAATGTTTCCTGGAGACAGCAAAAAACGTCATCGAGTACCCAAGTTTTACTTGAGTTTGCTCGACGGCATTCAGTGAACGGAGATAGCGTGGAACGCGCAAAAGCTACACGCTGTATCCACGTTTCATGCGGACAAGGCTGCACAACGAAACGCGCCAGCGTCATATATTCTTATCAACGGATTATCGCAACTTAGCAATACCGTGACTGTCCCGCTATCTGTTTGCACACTTGCCGTGAGCTGCTTGTCAAGCCTTTCCTGGGCGCATCAAGGGCGTGTCTCCTTTTTCGGGCACTATCTTTCTATCCTCCATCGAATGCGAACAGGGTACATGCGGCGCATTCTTGCACCTAAACTTTCGTTTAATTGAATACGTTAAAATACAACAAATAAAATAAGAAACATTTTTATTTGTTTAAGTATTTGTCTTTTGTTTTGAATGCTAGAAATTTCTGATGAGAAACGGAGATCGAGTAAATTATTAAATTTTGCACTTCTTGCCGCGAGTGGCGACAGTGAGGCGAAAGCTTATAAGCGGATAAATTAAAGAGGGTCGCACGCACGAGGTAGTTCATACGGTGAGCAGTCACCTAGGGGCGCTGCAGTGCTATTCTCAATAAAGTCAGTCATGACCATTATTTCTCTATTAGAGGAATGGAAACGCAACGCCGTGGAATGGCTGTTCATCGCAGGCGCTTCACTAGGCTATTAAGGCCCCCGCTTTACCAACTACAAACGACACACTTGTCAGATACGGGAGCAACGGCTGTCGCTGCAATATGGCGGCACGTTATTTTAGGGTCCGTAGTGACGCAGTACAGTGAAAATGTACCAGTTGAAATGTACCAGTGAAAATGTACAAAAGTTGTCCGAACCGTTTCAGGGGCCCTTTAAGTTGGCCACCCCTAAATTTAAGTTAGCCAACTCCCAAATTTCATGTTGGACGACACTGAAATTTGATGTTCACCCATATCAAAATTTTATTCGTTCCGCCCCTACTAAAGCTTCCCCGTGTATTTTCTAAAGCCTCTACGTATTCTGTTTTCCTTAACATGACAGGTTCAGCTGTCTGATGTTCAGCTTCTCAGGTTCTATTTGCTAACAGCCTTCTCAGGTATTTGGAAACAGCTTCTCAGTTTCTATAGCACTAAAGTGAGTGCTACTGGCGATTACCTTTTTATGGCAATGCATGCGCTGGCTATCATTATATGAACTATGAGGAATTAAGCAATTGCTCTGTTATTTAGAAGCAGTCTAGACGTTCAACTCACGTTTGAATGGTTAGAGATTCTCAAACACTTCAGTTCCATCTCATCGAGTACCTGGGAGAGCAAGTACGCATCTGCCCGGTAGATTTTGACTGCTCTAGCAGGGACGAGTGGGTGAAAACAGACGTGTCGTTGCCCCAGCTGCCCTTTCGCGCAGTAGAGCGCAATAGTATGAACATGACTAAGGGCCGATTTACGCTCGAGCCGCCCATCGCCGCAAGCCGCACCGCACGCGTGCGGTCACGCGAAAGATTGCACGTGTCAAACACTTGTGCACAAATTTCGGTTCACAATGTGTAAGGTATACACTGTGCACACAGTGTAAATGGTAATTTGTGCACGTGCTGGATACGTGCAATTTTTCGCGCGACCGCAAGCGTGCGGTGCGGCTTGCGGCGATGGGCCTCTCGAGCGTAAATCGGCCCTAAGGGCCTGCGTGTGGCACTGGACGTAAACATTGTCACGTTGTGATACGATGAAGAAGCACACGTTAGTGAAAAATTGAGCAATTAAAACTAACTGCTTATTGCGCGAACCTGTGTCCAGAAAAACAAGTCACACGCAATACAGAACAAAAGCGGCGAGCACAGTCGGCAATCGTCGAAAATCTGATGAGTGGATCAAGCGCGCCGGCTTTTACGCATGACTCGTCGAAGGTTCGAGAGTAATCGCTAGTACTCGCACGGCTTCAAGAAAGTGCGACACTATTAAATAGCGCATACAATCAGCTTACGGAAGATTTGGTGACAAGACACAAGGTTAGAACCCTCGATAACGTTGGAAAAACTTCCGGCACATGCAAACGCGTCGTACGCTGAATGATAACGTTTTACATTTGTTAGCCAGTGAAAAGCGGTCAGGCGAGAAAGATAAATAAGCGAACGTGTCAATATGAACGTTAGGGCTGCGATGTGGATATACGTAAATATATGGCGTGAGTATAAAGGAGTGCGGCTGAGCGTCAGTATGAGGCTAGGCTAGCTCGGGACAAACTGCAATGCCTCCTATTGAATCATATCTAAAATGCAGAAATTATCATGAAACAAGCCCGGACCAATATAAATCAACCTTTTTTTACACATGAGGATGAAATTTTATTTCTGCTGACTATATGAAGCGAATTTAACATCTAGTGTCCAAGGTGTCTAAAAAAATTGTTAGAATTTGGTATGTTTAGAAACACTACAAGCGCGAGGTTTACAAATCAGTAACAATGCATCAAAAATGTTTTTGCAGCACTGTAAAAATTCGTCTTTTAGATATTCCAAATCAGACAAGCTTTATATGTGAATGGAAAGCTTACGTAGCATTGTTTTTATGTTTAGCATAAATTAGTGATCTATTTGAAAGTAGTGTATCTACGACAATGCAGTCAATGTCATTGATTTGTCCTCATGACGGTGTAGTCATGACGTTGACGTATTAGGGTCGTAGTAATTACAGATCCGGCATTACGTCATCACGACACCGTTGTCTTCGAATCGTTTTGAGGTTCTACCGTCGGCGTGCGTGCGATGTGCCGACGTGGATGTGTACTCTATGGCGAGCTAAATGTTTCCTTGTGAAAATGTATCCAACTCGGTCGCGTGCTCCGTACTTGCCATTGCCAGTTAGATAAGCGAAAACAGTTCTTTGGGAACACCAAATAAACCTTCGACAGTACCTACAGTGCGTGGAATCTGAAATATTTTTCTCTGCAAGAAAATCAGTTCTGCTTACTCAACCAAACATCTTAGATAAATTGCCAATCAGCTCATGGCTTACAGTTCCTCCCAACGTTGCAAGATTTCACAAAACTGGTGCGGACAAAAAGTGTTCTGAAGGTGTGCAGAAGGTTAAAAATTCCTCGCTACTGTTACACTTTAACTTGCACAGACTCAGATGGCCGCATCAAATTGGCGTCAGAGAAGGTAACAGTTAACAGTAATACCTTCTGCCAGTCTACGCCGAGACGCACATCTGCAGAGACTGGCAGCCACCTATCCGACGAAGCGGGCCCAATGCTATTGTATCCGTCGTGGCGGCCAGCGATGCCAATCCCAAGGGTCTGTCTTTTCGGTGAATCCTTTAATGGGATCCGTATTCCTTCCACTGTCACAACAACATTCTTCTGGGAGGAGGAGGAGGAGTAGATCTTAATGGAGAGAAAGGAGGAGAGGTTGGCCTGGAGAGCGTCTCTAGCCTGCTACTCCTCACTGGGGAATGGGGAAGTGGGAAATACAGGGAAAGGTGGATGATTATGATATGGTACAATGAGATACTATATACACGTTGTCCAATATGCGGATGCGCACTGGAGACGCAATACACTAGGAGTAATCTTGTCCATACAAAAGTAATCTTGCCACAAAAAGTTTTTGCGCAAACACATTTCGCACTGACTACACGTCTCACAGCTTCTAGAGGCGATCATCTAAACCAGTCTCACTTAAAAAGTTCAAAAGTGCTTTTATGGCACGTTGGGCACAGTCAACACTCCTCCACGCGCCCAAAAGCTTTTCTTCTGAAAAAGGGCGGGAGTCCAAGCTGTCAACTGTAGATTTGAGTTTTCTTCGTTCGGCCACATATTGAGGGCACACGCAAAGTACGTGAGCTATTGCCTCGAAAGTGTGACAGACGCTACATTCATGGTCCCGTGTTTGTCCAATCTTGTGAAGGTATCGGTTGGTGTATGCCACACCCAGCCGTAATCGATGAATGAGCGTTTCCTGGCTTCCCCGCAACCGAAGTGGATGCCGGAATTGTAATCCAGCGTCAAGTCTATGGAGGCGCTCTTGTCGATGTTCGGGGTTGTCCCAATGTTGCGCCGTAGAAGTTTTAAGGGAGGTATGGAGCAAGGCGTTAATGTCATAGCGGGAAAAATAAATTTTTAAAATAGTTCCGTCAGTGTGCGCCTGTTTTGCTTCTGCGTCAGCCTGTTCGTTTCCAGCTATTCCACAATGGCCAGGAATCCACTGCAGCACCATGGTATCTCCGGAATGAGACGCCTCAGCAAGCAGATACATGATGTCATAAACCAGGGGACTATATGCGGTTCTGTCACTCATAAAATTGCTGATGAGTTGCAGTGCTGGTTTTGAGTGGCAGAACACTATCCACTTCTCGAGACTTTGTTGCAGTATGCAGCGAACTGCTTCTGGAACTCCGGTCAACTCAGCTGCTGTAGACGACGTCCTGCGTCCTATCTTGAACCGTTGTGCGATCCCCATTCCTGGCACAGTGTAGGCCGCCGCGGAAGAGGTCTGTGTCACAGAACCATCTGTAAAAATATGTTCGTAATATCCATACATGTAAGCAATGTATGATAGCGCGAAATGCTTGAGGCCAGCAAGCGGCATCCTCAACTTCTTCGTTATTCTAGGGATTAAGAGCCTCACCGTTGGCTTTGCCATCGTCCAGAGTGGAACTTCGGGTATGTCATACGGTTCGAAGTCCGACGGCAATAAGTCTTGCTGCGACAACACGGCTCCTTAGTAGGCGGACACAGGCCGTACGCTTGTGACGTTCGTGAGTGGATGGTTCCTGTGTCTAGTCAGTACCCTTAGATGCACTCGCAATGGCTCATGTTGCAGACAAACTCGAGCTGCGCACGCACGTGCCTCTGCAATAGTGCCCCAAGTAGACGCACATCGTGGTAGTCCTAGGCGAATTCTCAGTGCGCGAACCTGAGCACTTTCAAGTGTGCGTGCAGCAGTTGTACTAACCCGAGAAAGTACAGGCGCACTGTAGCGGAAGTAGCCAACAAAAAGTGCCTGGTAGAGCTGCAGAAGAGATGACTTGGATGGCCCCCATGATTTTCCAGACATATGTCGAACGATGTGAGTAAAGCTGTCTAGCTTTTTTCTTAATCCTGAGAGGTGCTTCGACCAAGATAAGTCACGGTCGATGATGACTCCGAGAAACTTGTAGTGGGTTACTGAAGGTATAATCTTCCCATCAATCATAACGGGGTAGCAGGCCATTGACTTTCGTGTAAATGCCATGGTTGCACTTTTTTCCGGTGAGAGCTGCAGTCCGCGACTGTTTAGGTATGTCGACGTTATTGACACCGCGCGCTGCAGCTTTGTTTGCACTTGTAAGCGCGTTAAGCTCGTGGTCCATGTACAGATGTCGTCTAGATACACAGAGACCGAGACTGCGCCTGCGTGTTCTTTGACCAGTCCGATGAGAACGATATTAAATAAGGTTGGGCTCAATACACCTCCTTGAGGCACTCCACGATAGACGGGGTGGTTCTTTGTTTCCACGTCTGGAGTTGTCATGAATATCGTTCTCTCTTGAAGATAGCTGGCTATCCATTGATGCATACGTCCCCCGACGCCACATTCTTCTAGGGCATTTAAAATTGCATCATGGAGAACGTTGTCAAAAGCGCCCTTGATATCTAGAAAGACAGCAGCCGTTAATCGACGGCGACGTTTCTGATGTTCAACAGTTGTTACTAGGTCAATGACGCTGTCGATTGACGACCTCCCCTTTCGGAAACCTGTCATTGCGTCTGGATATATATTTTCTTCTGGGAAACAAACAAGCATGTCTGGATGCCCTCAAAAGTACAGGTAAATGGAGCTTCATTTGTTAGCAGTCTGGCGTAATGGCGGGTAATCATGGAAGTCGTAAAATTTGTTCGACTGCAGCACTCAACTTCCCCGGCGGACACATCATAGCAACCCAGCTACACGACCACTCATTCCAAACGTGCCAAGGGCGGGAGGTGTCTTTCTCTTCCCTTTTCCTCCTTTCACAAGCCGCAGCCATGATTAGCGCGCCAGATAGCTGGGTAGCATTGGCGAATATTTTTTCGCCTTCTTTCCGAAAGCACATCCAGGAAGCGGTGGAATGATCGTTCTTTTGAGTTCCGACCGTTTCAGCCTTGGGCGATGTGCGGGACCATGCCCACTGGGTTACAACTCGTAGTTCGAGACCCTTCTGCGTCATCATGCGGGGAAACCTTCTCTCTGGCCTTAGCGACACACTGCAGACAACAAGGAGAGCATCGCTGCCACAGCGGATTTCCACGTGAACATTTAGTATTAATCACCATGTCAACGTAGCGCCGGATGGCAGAAGAGGGCTGCAGATGGCGAGCTGCATGAAGCCCGGCTGCCGTACGTTGCTTAAATACGTCTCAGGATCAGCTTTATGGCGTGCGACCTATAAAAATCCATTGTGTTTTGTTTGAAGATTTCGCAAATGACAACAAAAGTGAGCGCTTTGTCTATTAAAAAAACTTAAGTAGACACCTCCAGCATTTATAGTTCTGCGTTCTGCTGACATCTTCCGTGGTTTACCCAGGATATTATTTGATCAAAAAATGCATATCTCACTATTACACCTGTTTGAGTTGCCGGAAGACATCCTACAACGCCAACCTGGGTTTGAAAGCAGATTTTTAAGTACTACCCGCATCATCACATATTAAACTCTAGAGGTGCGTATGATATCATGCAAGGATAGGTCGTAGTTCAGTTTTCAACTGCCGTGAGATTAGTCACATTTCTTTTTATGGCATGGTTCCTCATCGCTTAACAGCTCCACTCAGTTTTTGTATGTTTATCGTTTTCCCCTGTGATGGATTGCTATGAAAGCTCCTGCAGGTGGTTCAGCGAGTCAAAACAGATATCAAGTGGGAAGGTCGACTCTTTTGCATATGCTCGGCCGCACCATTTCTGAACATGCCATGTGGCGCTTTGGGTACGCAAAAAAGATGAAGTCGTTAATAAAGTTGTAAACAAGCCTGTAACTGTTAAGTAGCTGCTTTTCAAATATATGACAATATTTACAGTACATGTATTATACGTAGCCATAACTGTGCCTATCTATCTAGAGTGCATTTCAGTGCAGGTGCTTACGACAATTTTGGCCCTTTTAGATGGATTGTTGGGTACAGTTTATAAAATTATGGTGTCGTCAGGCGGATGAAAAAAGTAAAGTTTTGCGGCTGTGGCGTAGAACTTGGGAGACCCGCGACGTAAAATGAAATTTTGAAGATTTAAGTTCCAAAATCAAGATCTTGTTGGGACGCGCACGGTAATGGAAAACTGCAGATTTATTTTCAGCAGCTCGGGTTATTTGAAGTGTACGGAATGCATGGTTACGCGCGTTTTCGCATTCTCCCCCCGTTGGAATGCGACTGCCGCGGTTGTGATTGGACCCGTCACCTCGAGCTCAGCAGCGCAACACCAAAGCCACTGGGCTACCGCAGTGCGTTGCGTTCCGTGACCAGAAACAAACATTAGCGTACGCAGCACTGCTTTTGAACCCCCTAGAAATATAAAAAGAAAACATGTAGCAGTTTCACCCCAATGCTGCATGAACCACTGCACGAACAATTGCACGAACCAAGGTTCGTAGTTTCATCGGCTGAATAAACTGTAGTAAACATTCGCTTACTCCTTAAATAAGCAAGCACTGGGTCACGCGCGCACGTGAAAACATGGACAGATCTCACTCAATGACCGCGAATACTCGCTTTCACAGCGTTGGCGTGATGAAAGGCGCTAACAGAGCGGACCGCACGCTTCTGCTGCCTTTTCTATCAAAGCGTCTCCGAAACTTGAAATGGCGCTATCTGAGCGCCCCCCAGCTTTGCATCCATCGGAAATTATCCGCCTTGCGCGTTTTGTCACGTGACCTCCTATAGCTACTTGACTTGGGGCGCCCATCCAGCCCGGCGCAGCCTCGAACACTTCCTTTAGCGCGCACAGCCGCCAACGGCGCGGGATAGGATGTTATCGCACTTGACTTTATACGTGCGCTGACGGTAACACCGACAGATATATTTCGACAGTTGTGTCCATATCACTGCTATCGCAAAATTCGCAATAAACAGAAAATTTTACTAAGGACCAACAACGCTGCTTCTTCACGCCGTGATATAGCGGTCAATGATATTTCTAGAAAATTTGTTCCTAAATCTCCGCCAAATGACTACGCTCGCATTTGGTGACAGCGGAAAACAGTCGCAAGAACTTGTGGAGGAAATACCGGAGTTCTGGCAGCTTCAGGTGCGCTCGATTGTTCAGCAACATCGGCGGCTTTATAGTTCTACCTTACATCAGAACAAACTGCACTCGACAGAGATCAAGGGCAGCCGCACCGTTATAACTAAGCAAATTAAGCACAATTACGCCACGTCTTCACACTTCGGGCACGCTCCGACAGCCCAACGATCGATATTTCAATCGTAACCACACTTGGACGAGCAAAGGTTGCTTCTGCGAAGTGAACGTAGCGAGTATTTCAAGACGCTTGTTAATTTCATGGCTGTTTCATGCGTGAATATTACTTACGTGACGCAAAATCATTAGTGAGCAAAACAGTTTTTGTTTCAACCCGAGGAAAGAAAACCGAAACTAGGGCAACTCTTTTGCGAATTGGTTTTGAGCAGCTGTGCGGGTACGAAATGATCCAAAGCCGAAGCCGTGAATAGCATGACGCCATTCTGCAGCTGCGTCGCATCACGCGCGCGAGTACGTTGTCGTTGAACGGTTCTCAAAGCGCTGCCTTAGGGGCGACTGCAACCAGGCATTGCGGCAAGTTACGGTGGGAACTTCTGTCCGTGCTATGTGATTGCGACGAGGAGGACCGCCGCCAGCAGCAGGTTGTCGCCGGTCTCGTCTTTGCCGACATCGAGCAAGTGCAGCTTGCCGGACCATGACAAGTACCCGAAGTGTTGTGGTTTGCACTGCGTCTTTCATTGAGATATGAGAGATCACAACGCACAGAGACGGCCAGATGCATACGAAAGACTACCAGCTGGAAGTTACCTGTGCCATATTTCTCTTAACGTCTCAGGTAAGCATATCACCTTTTGGTTGGAGTTTACAAATGGCGCGTACTAGGCCGTTCCGGTATGGCTACATCTTGCGCCACGTTTCGCTTGGCAGTTCACAGACGTTTCTTAGGCATGCGTGCTCGTATGTATGCAAAATACTTCTGGCAGACGGAAGCCTCAGGAGAGCACCTGAAATTATTGCAAAGCTGTACTGCCAGGAGAAACACCGTTCTTAACGACTCTGGTGACCAGTGGCCTGTCGCATCGAAAACTCCGTAGAATATCAAGTACTGCGTAACTTGAAGTGTACAGCCGCGGCCACGTCTGTGCAGAGCGCGCGAGCAGACGGCCTTGCTCTGCGGCGCGACACCGTGCGGCAGTTGAGGGATCTGACGCACTGTGCCCAGGAGCATGCGCGACCTAATAGACATGCAGAACTGCATTATACGAGTGGCAACATTGAAACGGGCAGTTGTTTAACCGAATATGTACGCTTCCTCAGGGCGCTCTCGGTATCCCCATGCCAAAAGATTACGCGTTTCAGCTGATAACACGCGCCCGACTCTCACAACAAACTATGCGCGTTTTCTGGCCGTTCCGATTACGCGGTGATACGAAAAAATGACAACGCCAACAACAGCGTCATTGTGCGCCCCATAATAGCAATTGCGCGTCGCTCATCGGCTGTGAGTCGGGGAGCCATTGCGAATAAATTCTGCGAAAAGGTTTGACTTTTATGTCTAATATAGGCAGCACGCATGCGATGTTGTCATTTCATTGGGCGATACATTATCTGGGATTGGTGAAGACGTAGTTTTTCATATCAACAGATATGCCCTGCCAGACTCTGCCCTGACAGAGTCGCACACGCTATCACTCACGTGCGCAATTCCCTTGTCATTGCGCGTAGTAAGATGGCGTCCTCGGGTAATGCGCACAACCGGCAAAACACGTGCGCTTACCAACATAATTTCTGGTTTAAAGCAGCGTGCGCCGACCACGAGACGGTCATTAGAGGAAACGCCAGTTCACGGGATTGGCCAGTCGTTTCAGCGGGTGCGAGAGAGAAAATCTGGGGGCGTTTGCGCCTGAAATTTCTCCCTTTGCCTAGGTACCACGGAGGAGCAGTTTCTTTGGTCGTTCTGTCCCTAGGCGTGCCCTGGCGTGCCGGCATTTTGCCGTGTGTCGGCTGGCGATCTGTGCGTCGCGTACAAGTTTTCCTCGTGCGTCTCCTTGGGTGTTGCTGGCGCAGTGCACTGGCGCGAACGATTGTTGTCGTTTGGTCAGTGGTCTCCCGTGAAGGCGAGTATGATATGGCGTTGCCCTGTCACTACCAGTGTCACACGTATACTTCTCATCGCGATCGGCACCGATCCGGATCGAAATACTCGACTGTGATTGGGTCTCTCGCTCATTTTGTCCAAAGAAGGCAATCACGACCGCGAAATTCGATCAGGATCGGGCGTGATCGCGATGAGCAGTGAGCCGGAACACAAGATACACACACAGCGCACACTGTCAACAATTTCATTGCGAAAGCATTGCGACCTTTGAAGATTATAGCATGGCACTAGTCACTTGATAGATATAGCATATATTACATATATAGCAAAATATATAGCATCTTCACAGTTTGCCCTGTGTGTGCGTTTTCGTTCCTTGCTTGTGCCCCTGTCACACTAGTATCTTACCGTCCTCGCGAATTTTTCCATGCGTCGAACGCTTCGAGAGGGCTCAGTTGCGCGTTACTAAATTGCCATAATTTAAATATTAAAATACTATTAACTTGTAGCGTGGGGTCTCTTTTTCACGCTTCTGTGTCTTCGTCCGCTTCCGCTGCTGCCTTAGTATGTCAAACGGCAAACTTCTGACTGCTGTTGCAGAAGTCTTGGCGTCACAAGTTGGCGGCTGGACGTAATAATATTTATTTTAAGTCCAGCACGCTTAGGCCTCCGCCACTCCAATCCTACGGGCCATCCTGCTTCCAGCTTTGATCTCCCCACTACCCCTTGGGTGTCCTGGGGATCCTGCGCCGCCTGCTTTATTATAACCTCAGGTCCTCTCCTGAGCCCTCCGGTTGCATGTGCCCTCCTGGAGCAGTGCTTGTAAAAAATCCAATCTATCGTCGCGACTTAAAAAGCGACCCGCGACAACAGTCACAAAAAGCGACAACACCAGTCAGAACCTTGCCTGTCGAACCAAGTCATTCTCACCTAATTATTTAAATGATTAAGCGACTTCTGTAGGTGTCGGGCAATGTCATATTAAGCGACTGGCGAATTTGTTCCCTTTACTGGACGGATCCTGCATCTCGGCATGCATTTTGTAGCTGTGTATTCGTATAGATGTAGGAGCTCGGTGGGAGATCTATTAGTGCAGGCAGCATGCGCTAACACCATGTGGCAGATACTGCTTGATGATTTCTAGTATATCATACCCGCGCGCAGCTATCGTGTGCGCCACAGCCCTTATAAGTTATTTGGCTCAGCCATAAGTTCCAGCTTTGCTCCGACACCACGTGAGTGCTGGTTTCCCATGTCTGTCTGTCCACACAGTTCTTTAAGCTGACAATGACCGCTGTCATCATTGATTTTCATTTTTCGTTGCCAGGATCGTGATCCCCATCTTCACATTGCATTAGTACAAATAATAAGAAAACTTTGACCACTATTGTCACCACTTTGATTAAAGTTCAGGTCCCTGCAATAATGTGCATTTCACTCTATATCTATACATTTCTTTTCTTGGGAGTTCTTCGGAAGTATATTTTTTTCACTAGAAGGTTGGTAACAATGAGCACCTCACCGTCATGGGCTACCAGTTTGGTGCAATGTCCCACTCATTATAAAAATCTTATAGATGGATCGTCATTTGAAGAAAACCAATTCTTTAACAAATGGTCCATTCTGCATTATGGTTCTACCTACCTGTCTTCTACAAGCTATGCATTCACATATGAAAGAACTGTATATAATGATAGTGATGAAGCGGTGTATCTGAAATAACCTTTGACATCATCACAGGAACTTGGAAACAGGTACCACATAGTGATAACTCTGATAATCATTAATCATGTCTTATACATGGCTGCACATGTTTTCGTTCGCTTCTGGCCTTCCTTGGGTCACATGATATTTTCTGTACCTCACAATGAGACCTTAAAGCATAGGCATCTAAGGCTTTCACCTTAAAATGGAAAGACGCAAAATTGATTGCTTCAATGTTGCTTCCCATTAAAATGAACTACGTGTACTTTGTTTAATTTATTCACTTGAGAAATGCACATATAATACCATCCATGTTAACATATCAGCATAGACTGTGACTATGTGGGGGGCTCCGGGGCCCGAGCCCCCTCCGGAGATTTTCAGGGGGGGGGGGGCTGAGCCCCCCACCCTGAAAAAAAAATTGTAATCTTGGTCCCCCACTTGATTAATGGCTAGCGTCATTACTATTGTAGTGTTGATAGCTCAGATATGTTTAAATAATTTTTGCTCTTCAAAATGAGAAAACACATGACATTGCTGAACTGTGGCTGTTCGTCAACTCTTGATATTAAACAATAGAGAATCTTCTTACCGCCCTCAAATAGTTTGTGCGCGGTTTACAAGCTGGAACATACATTCAACTAACTTTCTCCTCAAAACTTAATAACCGCTTCTCAGAATTACAATATTGAAAATTGTTCATGGCAGAACAGCCCCTATTGCATCATTTTGTGGAGTCTTGATAATAGCAATCCCTTGCTATTGAAAGTTGTAACATTCTTTTCATTAACAGACCACCTGACCAGCACGGTGACGTCGACGGAGACATCGTGGCACCCGGATAAAAGCAGCAGCCTTTTCGACGTTCCCTTCAGTGGACTTGGAAGCACTGAACGAGCACGGATGCTGATCAAATTTTTTCTGATCGCACAGGTTAGTGACCAGCATTTAGTCTCTTCAGTTAGATACAACGGCGTAACGTTAACGGTGCTCCCAAGTCCACAATGCTGTGTTGCTATGTTGCAGGGTTGTTTTAATGTTGTCCGCTTAATGTTACTAACATCCGGAGACGAACAAAATCCAGGCCCTTACTCTGATTCAGATGAATGTTCGCAGCAGGAACTAATGAAACACATTCTAAGAGAACAAAAGGAAACGAACAAAACACTGAAACAACTGTCTTCAAATATCAAGCATGTGGAGACAATAGTTGCAGATTTGCAAGAAAGAATGACAGTTATTGAGAATGAAAGGGGATTATGGAAAGAATGCGAAGACAGGATAGTACACTGCGAGGAATCTTGTAAATCTACCATGATGCAAGTAGAATTTCTGGCATCGAAGGTCGATGATTTAGAAAATAGAAGTAGGCGGAATAACCTAGTAATTTATGGATTAAGAGAGAGCTCTGATGAAGATGTTAAAACACTTGAAGAAGAAGTGCACGGTATACTTAAGAAGATCCTAGGAATAGAAATTAACTCAATAGAACGAGTTCACAGAATTGGTACAAAGCAAAGCCAAAGGACACGCCCCGTTATTATCAGGCTATTCAACTTCGCTGAGAAAAACAAAATATTATCAAGCTGCTTCAAGGTGAAAAACAGCCGGATTTCAATATCCGAGGATTTCTCAAAGAAAGTATGCGACACACGTGCTAAATTATGGTGTTCTGCAGTAAGTGACAAGGCGAAAGGGGCAAAGGTATCTCTGTTATTTGATAAACTAAAAATAAATGGCAACACCTTTATATGGAATGAGTGTGAGGTCAGAAGAATTGAACTATCTAAACCGAAAACTTCTGCACACGCTGGCCCAGCAGCTTGCGATGGCACGTGACAACAACGTGCGAAATGTATCAGAGTGTTATCACTGAATGCGCGCAGCGTAGTCAATAAGTCCAGCCTACTTGAAAGCATAGTTGCAGCCCATCAACCGCACGTTATAGTCATCACGGAAACCTGGCTTCAGGAAAGCGTCCAGGATTCCGAAGTGTTTCCACCTTCTTATCGGCTCATACGGAAAGACAGAGAATCGCGGGGGGGAGGTGTAGCTGTCGCAATTAAATCTGACATAAAATTCACAGTTTTAAACAGCCTACCTGACCATGAAAGCGTATGGTGTAACCTTACATTTAATGGAAAAAGCATATTTCTGGGTGGCGTATACCGACCTCCGAATGCGCCCCCTGAATACCTAGACGTTATGCATGATTACATTGCACAACACACTTATTCACGTTCCAATATTATTATCACGGGTGATTTCAATTTACCAGGAATCAATTGGTCTAATCTTTCGCACAACAGCTCCGACGCAAAAAGTGCTGAATCACTATTGTTCATGTCATTTACCTTCTCTCTAGACCAGCTAGTTTCCAAACCGACTAGAATAGCTGGTCAGTCATGTTCTGTGCTTGATCTGATGTTCGTAAGCAGTCTATTTCAAAATAACACATTAAACGTTGAAAATAGCATTTCAGACCATAACACTATTGTATTCTCCTGTCCGATTTTAGGAAACTGTGAACGCGTTAAGCCATCGATTGCTGTTATCAGGGATTACTCAAGAGCGGATGACAATGCTATCTCAGAATATTTAAACGCCTGCTTTCTGCAGGTTTCATTACTTCATGACGTAAATGAATTATGGTTACATTTTAAGCATATTGTACACTTTTGTGAAGAAAACTACATTCCCTCCAGAAAGAAAAGAGTGAACAGAGAACATCCTTGGGTATCGCACGAAATAATACATATAAAACGAAAAATTAAAAGGAAGCGCAGAAAGAAAACCACACGTGACCTTCAAGATCTCGTACGCTTATTACAAGATAAGATAAACATATGGCCAAGGAGCGTTTTTTCACTGTTACTCTGCCTTCTTACACGACGAATAAACCACAAAAATCCTGGTGCTACCTATCGAGGGAGTGGCACACCGTATCGCAGATTACTGTTTCAAACGAGACGATTGTTCAGCCTGACGTCATAGCAAGCAAATTTAATGAATTTTTTCTATCTGTATTTAACAGAACTACATTATCATTTCGAGAATCCAATGCCTGAAATAGATATCGACCAACAAGGAATTCTTTGACTCTTACAAAAACTGGATGTAAAGAAACCCTGTGGCCCTGATCTTATATCAGATGCATTTTTGCAAAAACATGCAGTTTGGACGTCAAAATACGTAATTTACAGGCGATCTTTGGAAACTTCAGTGATACCTGACGACTGGCGAAGGGCCAAAGTAATACCTGTGCACAAATCTGGCTCTAAACTCGACGTAAGTAACTGTAGATCTGTTTCATTAACATGTGCATCCAGTAAACTGTTCGAACATATTATTTATAAGGCCATAATATTGCACTTAGAGAATAATAACCTACTATACAGCCGGCAACATGGATTCCGTTCAGGTCTAAGTACTATTACTCAGTTAGCTGAGTTAATCCATGATGTAGCTACCACAATAAATAACAGAAGCCAAATAGATGCCATTTTCTTAGATTTTTCAAAGGCCTTTGGTGTTGTTCCTCATCCAGATCTTATTACTAAACTAATTGCCATTGGTGTACATGAGAAAACAGTGTCATGGATCAAGAACTATCTCGAAAACAGAAAGCAATGCGTAGCTGTGAATGATATTACGTCTGATTGCGTCAACGTTTTTTCTGGTGTTCCACAAGGCTCGGTTCTTGCGCCCCTCCTATTTCTGATCTACATCAATGATATTCGTTCATGCGTTCAGCCGCCTATTCGTTGATGACTGCGTAGTGTACGCAACAGTGAATACCAGAGAGGATCAGGTAAAACTAGATGATTCGTTAGCTGCTGTACAAAATTGGTGCAACATTTGGGGGATGAAACTGAATGCATCAAAAACTACCAGTATCTCCTTCACTCACAAGAAAAATGTGCTTCAGTTTACATACACAATAAACAATATATCACTAAGAAAATACGAGGAGGTCACATATCTCGAGGTCACTCTTACAACGAAATTAAATTGGGAAACTCATATAAATAACATATATGACAAGGCCCTAGGTAAACTACATTTCTTGGGAAGAAAACTTAGAAACACACCTCCTAGTGTTAAATTAAATGCATGCAAAACCCTCATTAGACCCTCTTTAGAGTATGCTGACATTATTTGGGCCCCGCACCAGAAGTATTTAACCGAGAAACTAGAACGCATACAGAACTTAGCATTGAGATTTATATATTCACAATATTCACGTCAAACGAGCATTACGAACCTGCGCGTCAAGGCTAACATTCAATCACTGGCTCAACATAGAATGATTTCCAGATTAAAATTTCTATACTTACTTTATCGCGGCTCCTATCGAATACCACAAGCAACATAAATTCAAGCGTCATTCAGACTTTCTGCCCGAACCAACCATAATAAATCAATACGACACCATCCCAGCCATAATAACACTCACAAGTACTCTTTATTCCCACACGCCATTTCCCATTGGAACATACTACCCTCTAGAGCCGTAAATTGCCCATCTGCCAACGCAATTATTGACAGTATTGAGAATCTGGAATTCGAATGGTGATATTACCTGTATTTCATATGCAGCCTCTGTAGATGCATTCTTATGGTAAACGCTGTTTCTCCTGCTTCCCGGACGGCTCATTTAAACAGTGTATATATTTATTGAGTGTGTTCTTTTTTGTGTGTGCTAATGCTCTTTGTTTTGGATACACTAGTTTCACTTTATTCTTTTTTTGTACTGTATTCCATGTTGTAACCACTCATGCATGGGCCTGACGATGGCCTGCAGTATTGTAAAATAAATAAATAAGAATGCAAAAGCAATATATGTATACATATATATACATACACACACATACATATACATACATATATAAATATAACAAATTTCACAGAAGTTTACAATAAACACAAGTTAAGTTACCATCAGGAAACATTCTTTTTTTCAGAAATTATTTTACATACTTGCAAATATGTATGTGCATCTATGTTAAAAAACATAAAAAAAGAAAATCTGCATATAGGCTGCTGCTTTCGCGACAGACATCACGGCAACGTAGCCCAGGGCGTCATCACATCCTTGAATTTTAACAAACGCGAAGACGCCCTTTGCAGCATCCAGTTTACAACACGAAACCCTGCCACGTGGTTCGGGCACAATCACTGCAGCGGAAACCCGGATTCTAGGAATAGTACTTACAAGTGTGAATGTATAAACAAAATGAGAATATATGATAACTTCTGCGGAACTGTTGGAGAAGTTAACAATACACATCTATAAGAACAAATCCAATATTTTAGTTTTGTTTAGAGATAACACATCAACATGTTGTTGGTTAAAATAGTTAAGTAGGGACGGTAGTGTATGTTTAAGGCATTGGCAGCCATAATTAGTACGTGAGAAAGGGATCTGCCATAGTGCCTGGTGACGATATGAATATGCACTTCTATTTTGTTGTAGAGTTGCCGGGGCTAGGAATGAATAGAGTTTTCCCAGTATAGCATTTCTATAGCTTAGTAATGTTTTGAATTTATATATGTCACGGGCTCTGATTATTCTGTTTTGTTGGAAAAGCTCTTGCGTATGCTCGAAAAAAGAAACGTTCGCTATCGCCCGAATTGCTTTCTTTTGAAGTATTTCCAGCATTTGAATATTTTGCGCTGTAGTGTTACCCCATATAAGTGAACAGTAACTGAGGTGTGAATGGAGAAGAGCATGATGAATGAGACACTTAACTTGAAAATGTAATGCACTTAAATTGCAATTTAACACACCAACAACTTTTCGTACCTTTGAGCAAACATGACTAACGTGTTCATTCCAGGACATATGCTCTGCGAGTATTATGCCTAGGGTTTTTATGGATGACGTAAGGTTAATTTTATACAGACCCCACACAATATTATCTGGCAATGTAGTAGAACTTCCCAGAGCATGAAAAATAACGCACTTTGTTTTGGTTTCATTGAGGATGAGGCCGTTTGCCTTAGACCATGCTCGAAGTCCGTAACAAACGGAGCTTGCTATAGGCGTTATTTCTTTTAAATCTCTACCTGTAAAGAAAACAGAGCAATCATCTGCATACGTGACAAATTTACACATATCGCTCACTTGTACAATATCATTAATGTAATACAGGAAAAGTATCCGGCCAAGAATGCTACCTTGGGGCACACTCGCTGTCAAAGATTTTATCTGCGATCTGTTCTCATTAATTTCAGCAAACTGATGTCGGCTTTCTAAATAAGATCAGATAAGTTCAAGTGTTATTCCTCGGAAGCCATATTTTTCCAGCTTTATCAGCAGCAATTTCTGGTTGACCCTATCAAAGGCGTTGCTGAAGTCTAAGTATAACCCTAAAGTCAGAAATTTTTTGTCAGTGTTCTCTAGAATAAGCTCCTTCTGTATACTTAAAGCAGTTTCCATAGACCGCTTTTTCTTAAACCCGTGTTGACAGTCGGTTAGCAGGCTATGTTTTTGCGAAAATTTATTAATACAAAAGTTAACAATTTTTTTTAGTCCCTTTGATAGCACAGGAAGTATAGATACTGGCTAATAATTGCCCATATTATTTTTGTCACCTCCTTTGTGAACTATTACTCTCGCTACCTGCATATTATGCGGGAAAACTCCGGTTGACAAGAAAATATTAAAAATGTGCATTACTGCAGGTGCAAGTAAGTCTATGATGCACTTAATTGGCCTAATTTCTAAATCATCTACGTCTTGACTATGGCTATTTTTCAAGGATGAAAATGTTGTAATCACCTCAGGGATGCTAGTAATATTTAGGAATAAAGATTCTCTTAAGGAAGCGGCATCCATTGTATCTTGAATGTCGTGATCTATGCATCCTACTTTAACAAAAAAATTTTTAAAACGGTCTGCAAGTTCTGTACCACCTACAAAAGTGCAATCAATGTTCAACGTATCTGTTTGTGTATCGACTGACTTCCGATTTAGTGCTTCGTTTATTTTTTTCCATACTTTGTCACTTCTGCTATTACCTCCATGGAGTTGTTAGTTGAGTTTTCTTCTCTATTAGTTGCAGGTGTGCCTAATACAGTGTTTTCACTTTAACCTCCTTATTTGCCTTTCTTCACTCTCATTTCCACTTGAGAATTTTGAACTTTGAGTGCCTATAACCTATATTAGGAAGTAGCCGCTAGCAACACTTGGGAAGCAGTGTTTTTTTATTTTAAGCATGAATGACATTGTCATTCACTGAACTTTGTGTGTAGTGCACAAAGCATCACATGGCAATAATTTCTTTGTTGAAAGAACTATAAAAGACACCGGTAAAAAATTACTCCATAATTAATTTGGGATAAGTAAGCTGAAAACCCTGTATTGTTTTTAGAATGCTTTTCTTCCCAATTGGATGTTTTACTGGAAAACATTTTGCAGCAGAAATTATGTTCCTGTGTCATCCTTCCAAAAGGCATAGTAAAACTTGAGCCCACTTAGTGTCTGCAAAACTGAATGAATTGGTTTTATGTGTAAGATTAAATTGCCCAAATTATACAGAATTTTTTAATGTTAATTATTAAGCTCAAGGATGTAATTAATGCTTTGAAACATTTGTTCTATGCTTCCATATATGTAAATGTAAGCTTTCACACAGTGAACACACTAAATTAGAAATATGCCTGCTATCCATGCTTTTTGCGCGTTAAAGGAACTTGCATGCTTTTGCATGTTTAGGAAATTGCCTTTTATTCTGTTTATACAGCATAATTTTCTCACCTATACTAGTAGCTACAGTGTACTGAGGTTGAGTGCCAAGGCAAGGAACCCGGAAGTTTTACGGGAATAACTACCCAAAATTACTGTGGATGGATCTGGCAGTGGGAGCGGTTCAGGAAGTGCACTGAAACTTCGAAATTAATGTTCAGTGTGACCTGCAGCATCCTGGAGTGAGGGTCTGCACTGGAAGGAAACTATGAAATATGTTAGCAACTAGTCAAACATTGTTTTAACCCCAATGAGTGCTTCTAATGGTGCATAATGGGAAAGGACAACCAGTGACATCGATGCGAGCCTTCAGACTCTAAAGTTTGCTCTATGCATTCCTCTGTGTCATTTCATCAATGGCAACAGAGCAGGCGCGTATGCAGTAATTTTTTTTTTTTTTTTGGGGGGGGGGGAAGCTATAGGTCTCCTTCCTATGCAAATTAGGGGAAGGGTACCTTTATTATACAAATATGAATAATGCCGACCATTCACCACAAAGACACATAAACCCGAAAAGAGAAATGAAATAAGGTGCGTCTCACAGGTAGGCCTGTGAGATGCACCTCTCCTTTACATGGCAAACAAGGAACCCCATCAAATGGACTCACACTGGAAAGAACCGCAGGAAGAACACTGCCAAGAACAAGTAAACAAGTGAAAATGTAAATTAAAGATTTCTATAGTAGAATACATAGCAACCATGGCACATGAACCGCGCGGGGTTGTGTTACTTAGCCAGCCAATCACAAAAGCAAACAAAATCATCGTCATGTGGCCTTTTCAACAATGCGTCGTACTTGATAGATCCGGAGAGTCTGCTGTTCTTGAAGAGCCTTTTATCGGCAGAAGCAATAAGGTGTGCAACAGACATGGACAAAGTGTATGGAGTCTGAGCATTTCACTCTTCAAAAGTCTGCGGTACAGTTCATTTCACTGCTGAACCAGTTTTACTCATGAAACTTCACTGCCAACTGCACTGAAACTTGAAAACAAATAGTTGCAGCAAAGCAAGCATTTTATAATTTTCAGTTGAATAAAGAATTTGACTTTCGCCATTATTTTATTTATTTATTTTATTTACAATACTGCTACTCTCATTTGAGAGCGTGGCAGTTGGGCGATACAGTAGACATGTATATGAATACGCATTTAGGCAGAACAGTTAATTGAAAAAAGGAAGAAAAAAGAAAACAATTGCCCGAGGATGGTAATATAAGAAAGAAGCTGAGTTTAGAAACAAAAATGCAAGTTTTCACATGACAGTTAATTAACATGATTCTGGCAGTTAAGAACACGTAATTAACTAGTTTATACATAAAATAGAAGCGAACTGAAAGATAACACTTAACGCGTGAAGAAATTTTAAAGTTGTGTGAAGGGATACGCTTTAAAGCATACACTTTGAGAGCGAGAAGACACGAATGGAAAAAGAAAGAACAATCTAGGCAAGCAATCAGCAGGAAATGGCAGTTATAACAATTATCTTAGGACTAGCAGTAGTACAGTAATGAAAATTTATTTTGGGAACACAGTGTACCATATGTCCACATAACGACAATCAAACAAAAATGGAAAAAGAAAAGTGGGAAGTCGAAAGCAACACAATGCGAAATTTCTGACGATGACACGTGCGATGATAAATTGTTTTATTTACGCACTGCAGCTTCCACTTGTGAAGTAAATTCGGACAACGATTCGATGGCGGTTATAGCATGATCAAGTTGGTTCCATTCAGCAATTGTAAGGGGGAAGAATGAATACTTTAACGTGTCATTGTTGCATGTGTATTCTGTTAAAGTGTGCGCATGTTTGTTACGTGTTTTTCGAGCCTCAGAAAATGAAATGTACCTGGACACATCTATCTTATAGTTATTTTTTAGAAGCTGAAACAAGAACTTCAGGCGAGCGTGTTTTGCCCTGGTAGATAGCATTTGCAATCCAGACTGTGTTAGAAGATTAGTCGGTGAGTCAGTGCGTATATATTTGTTTTGAATGAACCTTATAGCCTTTCTTTGTACTGCCTCTAATTTTGTTATGTTAGTTGTTGTATGAGGAAACCAGACTGTATTTGCATATTCGAGAACCGGCCTAACGAACATTGTGTAGGCTGGTAGCTTCGTTGATGTTGTAGAGAGCTCAAGGCTTCTTTTGAGGAAGAATAGTTTGCGTAATGCACCTGCCGTGATATTCGAAATGTGTTTATCCCACCTGAGGTCTGAGGTTAATGTAACTCCCAGGTATTTATGTTGTTCAACTTTAGTGAGTGGTATGCCGTTAATCTCATATGTAAAGTTAGATGGTCTTGTTTTCCTTGTTACGGTCATGACCACAGACTTTTTTACGTTAATTGACATTTGCCAATTAGAGCACCAAATAGCTAGAGTGTTGAGGGATGTATTAAGTGCGATGTTATCGTTATAATTAGTGATTTCACTATAGATAACGCAGTCGTCGGCGAACAGTTTTATATTACAACCAATGTTAGCTGTGATGTCATTAATATAGATTATTAAGAAGAGTAATGGCCCAAGAACTGAGCCTTGGGGAACTCCGGAAGTAACGGTGACAGTGTTAGGTGGCATTTTTTCGTAGGTTACAAATTGTGAACGATTGGCTAGAAATTCTTTTATCCAGGCTGAAAGGAGCCCTTTCCCAACAACACTTTCAACTTTAGCGATTAATTTGTTATGGCATACACAATCAAATGCCTTAGATAGATCAAGTAAAATCATGTCAGTCTGGCCGCGGTGATTGATAGTATATGCAAGATCGTGGACTAGTTCTGTTAGTTGGGTTATTGTTGATAAACCACTGCGAAAACCATGTTGGTAGGGAGACAAGAAGCCAGTGCTCTCTAGAAAAACCATTATGTGCTTTAAGATTATGTGCTCTAGAAGCTTACAGGATGTACTAGTTAATGAAATGGGTCTAAAATTTGAAATTTCTGCTGTGTCGCCTGATTTATGGATAGGTATTATCTTTGCAATTTTCCAGTCGTTCGGTAGCTGTGAAGTCGTGAGTGATTTACGAAAAATTATGCCGAGGTATCTACTGCACCATTCCGCATACCTTTTCAGAAAGTCGTTAGGTATGTTGTCAGGACCGCTGCCTTTTTTAGGGTCAAGATTAAGCAGAAGATTAAGTATGCCAGCGTCCGTAATGTGTAATTCGCCAATGCTTACGCCCTGTCTCGTTAGAATGGGGGGAATAATGTTATTGTCTGTAGTAAATACTGATTGAAAAAAAATGTTATATACGTTGGCTTTCGCAGTTTCTTCCTCTGGGCTTAAGTGGGACGCTTCTCCATCATTGGTGCGAAAGTGCCTCCAGAACCTTCCGGGATTATTAGTAAGAAAGCTCGGTAACTTTACATTAAAATAATATTCTTTTGCTCGTTTGGCTGCAAGCTTGAATTCCGCGATGGCATTAGGAAGTTTCGTCACCCTGGATTCGTCTCCTCCTTTAATTTTTATTGTTCTACGCAGTCTTTTCAGACGGCGCTTTGCCTGAATTACTTCTTGGGTTATCCAGGGATTATTTTTTGGCGGCCGCTTGGTTTTAGTGGGCAAGTAGTTTGTGACGCAGTAGAGGACGATAGATTTGTACTTATACTCGCCTATTATACTTTAATAGGCGAGGGAAAATGTATAAAATTATGTGCTAATAATATTATTTTTGTGGTTACCGCCTTATTTGCCTAACAGGAAAAGTTTGAAGTATGAATTATTTGCAGCCTCGCAGAGGAACAGTGGCTGGCGGCTATGAGGCCGTGGGCGGGGCTTCGCTGCATACTTAAGTTGCATCCGACTATAGTTAGTTTCGTTTTTTAATTACCTCTAGAAGAATTATAGAGAAATATATATTTGCGGAACAATCACATTTCTTTTGGATCCCTCGTTTACTGCTCTACCAATTGCCAAAACTGACTCTTATTGTTATTTGGGAGGTTGTGTAACGATGCGTGGCCACCAGTCCCGTGCAACCGCATAGAGCGCAGGACGCTGCGGCTCTAGACATGCTGCGCCCACCGTGAAGGTTAGAAAAAAGCCCACATAAGCACAACAGAGAAGTGGCAACATTAGGCGGTTTGACCGATAACTGTACAAGCGTCATTCAAGACACATGGAATTGCTCCCCACTTCTGGCGGCGTTTACAGTAACGAACGGCACACGCGTTATCAGCATGATAGCATTGCCTGTTACTTTCCTGTCGGGAATGATAACGCGCATGCCGTTCGTTACAGGAAAGTACCGGGCTCGCCGCGTTAAAGAAAGGAAATGCGGACAAGCAGATGACGATTATCGTTGTGTGGCAAAAGGGTGTAATTATGCTTAAGAGTGTATGCTAGCCACCATACCCTTAGTATAAACATATCTTCTCTGTAAAAAAAAAAAAAAGTTTAACACAGTGATTTTCGTCTGGTGACAAAAAAAAAAAAAGTCGCTTCCAAAGATTGTGCGCATCTATAGCCAAGCCGATCCATGCCTAAAGCTTCCCAAAATGGCCGACTGCATCGTCGAAATCGTTAATACACTCTAATCGTTCGCTTGATTTTTCGCTGCATTGGAAATGCAAGCAGTTAATTTCGCCGAATGAAATGTCTCGACGCTTTTCAGCGCCCGTCTCGTGCTTCTGAAAAGAGCTTGCGGTATTGGCGTGAACAGACAGGCAAGTGGACGTATTTATTCTACAGTTATTGAACAGTTACTTATCGATACATCTTGAAGTTAGCCTACAAGTTGTCGTTAAAAGTTCCGTCTTTCAGTAGACCTTGTGCAGCGTACTCTCAGCTCAATACGAAATTCTTGACTGCGTTCTCGAGTTTTGTTTAACGGTAATGAGAAGGAGTTAGATAATGCACAGAGGCAAGGTTTTGTCTGGTCTTGCAGGAGTCCAAGGTGCTTTTTCCGCCGCGTACACTGTTGCAATCGTTACACGTCTGAGGAACCAGACTGGCGGCGCATAGGTAAAGCCGGCTGCCAGTGCAAGCCGTAGTCCCCTACATTGTCGCTATAAAGAGGAAATTTGTACGTGTACTAAGTGTACGCAACGTTTCTTTGTTTAGTATAATTTGGCGGTGCCTCCAGCAGACAAAATGTGGATCCCATACTGCTCCGTCGGTTTGGGCTCGGCAATGCCTCCGCGTGGCGGGCGCGTTTAAGAGAAAGCTTTAGCTCGGGTGTTCCAATCTAAATACATGTAAACGCACTATTCGTTTTTCTCGGCAACCACTGCACCAAATTTGACGAGGTTTGTTACATTTAAAACAAAAGCTTAGAATCTAGAATTTCTGCTGGGTACACAAAAGATGTAAGCGACACAATTGAAGCAAAGCGGGGCATGGTGCTTTCAGTGCCGAATTTTTTATAGAACATGTAGTTTTCCATTATAAAGGGGACTGTAATGCGACGTCTTTAAGTAGGGGGTTGTCTTATATTCAGAGTCGACTTATGTTTCAATATGAACGGGAATGAAGTGTTACGCAATTCTATTAACGAAATTTACCTCTGCTGTTTAAGTTTCCATATTGTGCGTAGAAGCAACAGTGCGTGCACTTACAGCTGCTCAGTTTATCTTCAATGCTGCTCTCATTTTGTAGCGTTCATCACTTGTGCATGTGCAACACATTGGCGGAGGCAATACGAACTGCATTTCTCACTAGCTGGACAAGTCAGAATGGCAATGCACCTTGGAGAACAAGACTCGAATTGTGAAAGTCTGGTGGTAAGTCTGAATTAATATATTTTCATTTATATTTGGTGTTAACTTTCCAGCGCACTTTCCATCCTATTGAAGAAACATTTAGCCCCGTTTGGCCTGTTTTTTGAGGGCCTTACATCAGGCCCCCTAGCAAGTTTTAGCTTACACTGCAATTTAAAGCTTCTTGAGACCCGAATACAGCCATGGGACATAATTACTTTTCAAGCTGGTTATTATTGCCTCCAGGCATGTTACGAACATGAAAGATGTTTTTTTAATAACATAGTTTTAAATAACTGGCATCTTCTTTAAATGTCACAGTCATATGTAGACAGGCTAAGAGCTGCATCTCCAACAAGTGAACATCTCATGTTCGCTATGGTAAAAACTGTATTTCATTGCCTGAACAGAGGTGAAGATGGAGTTATGTGTAGTAGACTGTTACTTGGCTGCTGCATCCTGGATTTTCATGCATTAATGAGGAATTCAAAACAGACTTCAAGGTTGCTTCCTGCTGTTTGTGACAATGCAGAGGTCTAGATCAATTTAGTGTGAAATTTCTTGAAAGTAGATGAGAAGAATATGAGTGAACCACTTTCGACAGTTCCACATGCATTGGACTTCATATCCATGATGAATGTTTGGAGTAATGACTTCAGACTTCTGGCATTGCTTTACCGAAATAATCTTTTAAACTGTGTTGGAATCGCACCGCTGGCACGAGTTGTTGGGGTCTCGGTGCTGACGCCCGTTATTGCCAATGGGTCGCAAGCCCCAAGGGTAGCGTTGGCCTGGCGGCCTGGGGCACTGGAAGCATCCGAAGGTCCCGGCAAAGCAAGAGAAGACTGGTAACAGAACAACTTGTTTATTCTAACATAGCAAAAGAGCGGCCGGTCAGGTCGACCGGAGTGGAGAGACGGGAGAGCACGTAACTCAACAGTACAAATCGGAGCCTCTCCCCTGGCGTCCGGGGCAGCTGCTCTTATACTCTCGGCGTCGCGGTCCAAAAGGGAAGGTCACGGGATGAAGGTCACGGGACGGCGGAGCATGAGCCCACGACGGCGCGCACGGTCGAGCCGAGAGACCTGCTGAACCGAGTGTAGTGACGCATCGCCAACCCTCACTTCGGCGGCGCGAACGGTTGAGCCGAGAGACCTCCAGGCTCCTCATTCGGGGAACTCCGCTCCCCGGCTGCCGCGCTTTGACAAGCGAGGGCACACACACACACACGCACACACGAAGACACGTGGCACTGAAACACGCCTGGACACGCTTGGCGGGGAAGCGTTGCGGCGGCGTCGCACGGGCCAAAATGTCCGCCGCTTTGAACGAAGCCCCTGCGTCCGTTGCATCCGCGCCGGCATTACCGCGCGTTGTAGGCGAAACGTAACAACTGGTTCATTATTAGAGGAGACAGAAGAAATTGAATGCCCTCTTACCAGACCACCATGAGGTGAGCATGACTGCCAACAGAGACACACTCTCCCTCTGCCTTGAGTAGCATCCGCAAGCGACATTCCTTCCTCGCCTTGTCACATACTTGAGCCGAAGAACTACATCGGGTTCACGTGACTAGCACCGCCCGCTTTTTTTTTTCTTATCCATTTTTGTTGCGTGGCACATTTTCCACCGTGGCATTGTGCATTCTGAATTGGGCGATTTACCGAAGTAATGCGTCATGGCGAGCGACACGACTGTGTTTTGCGTCGCACTGTTTGTTTGTGTTGCCTTGACTCTGGCTGGGTGTGGCGCTTTCTCGAGAGGGAGGAAAGTGGCGTTTCATTTGAAATTTCAGCTGTCTGTATGACATGCACACATTTGTCATGAATATCTGTGTCATGTGCTGTAAGGCTGTAAACTTAAGAACAGCATTAAATACATTCTCTTAGTGGTGAATGCAACGCATATTTATCTTTTGCACACAAAGAAAATGTGAACAGTGTACAGTGCTCCCACTTCTGCGTCAGTCTGATAAAAAGGCCAACAAAGAGTGATACTGCACTAAATCAAGTATCTTGAAATTTGGAGACATACTAGGGATGCTTCTGCAGCAGACATGATTCACCAGAGAGGTTAACAATGTACAGCTGCTTGCGGTGACCAAATGCACAGCACCATCAGTTTTGTGCCATGCTATAATTCTATCAAAACCGCCTAAAATTCTTGCAGCTTTTTAAGAAAGGATTAGTGGCACATAACAGTGTGCCTTTTTTTTCCTGTTTTTTGAATGTATATTTTGCTCCCACATAGCTGATGTGACTCAAAGGTTTATAGTCCTGAAAGCTTGTTTGCTTTGTTATGAATGTTACCAAAAACTTACGTGTGCAAGTTTACCTCTGTCCACACTGAACGCAGACACAGTGAGTTTATTTAGTATGGAAAGCTAAAATAATGTAGTGGCTGCACTATTGTTATGAATCTGTCGTAGTGATAGATGTTGCTGATTTTATGTAGTGCTTGTTTTCATCACTCAGGATATCACCCAAAATGCTAAGAGGCAAAGAAAAAAAATTATATAATGTTCACAAGATATGGTTATGTGACGAGTGAGGGAACGAGCTCGCCTGCGGATGTTGCAACCACAAGAGGTTCAAGTAGATTTTATCGCATTAAAGTGTAACAAGTGACTAGAAAAAAAAAAGCCTGGGCATGTCATCAAAAGATACCACTGGGAACAAAAGTCTATGGATCTACACGCACCATGAAATACCCAATTTTTTTTCTTACTTGCCATGTTGGCATACACTGGTCCACAGTAAAGTTGCAGAATGGGGCGGGCCCTCCATTTCATTCCTGCTTGACAAAGTTGAGATCTCTTAATTCCACTCTTTTTAACTCCCCAGAATGCCAAGAGTTGTACCATTCCTCCAACTTCAAATGAAATTCTTACTATACTGGCTCTTTCAGTATCTACCTATAGGTCACTATCTCTGCCGTGGTACTTGCCAACAAAATGGTATTCTACTTATTGTGAAATTCTGAAGTACTGGACACTGTTCCAATGACGAGCTTTAATTGCACCTAAACACTAAGCTTTAGTTGCCAAGAATGATTCTATTTAGCAAGAGCATGCTTGGACTATGACACAAGGATGGAGGCCAAAAAGTTACTGCCCTTCCACTGCTGCGAAGTGGGGTGCAAGCGAAACTTGGGATCTGCGGCTCTTTGTAACGCCTCACGGCGAGGGCGGCACATCAACGTCGACCCCTTTCTCAAGTTCCCGGTGGCATCAATCAAACACTGCCTGTTCTTTGGCCAAAGGCACAACACGTGGCCTGCTCCCACTGCCATTCCTTCAACACAGCCTGCTCTTCGGCAGAACAGACCAAACGCAGCCTCCCCACCTGACTGCTGGGCCTGAACTGGTGTGGGAAACTGCGGGTGTCATGCGAGCGAACACACCCTTTCCCTCCTCTGGAGGAAGGGGACGCCCGTGATTGGCTCATGCCTTGCGCTGCTTCTACTTACCCACCTTAAAGGCAGCGTTTGATGAACTGACAGTGGCTGAATCGGTTAGCATGGTGGTCTCGCAACCCAGAGGTCGGTGGTTCGAATCCGCAGCCTGATAAGCAATTTCTATTTTTGCGCAGCTTGGGTTTTTTCACGCGGTAACACCGACACCAGTGAGGCAATACAAGCTTCTGTTAAAAAGGTCACAAATGGTTGCATCTTATGCCAGTTCCTGTTCATGTGGACATTCAGTGTTATTTTTCACTGTCAGAAGTATCCTTGAAGAAAAAAAGGGGAGGGGGCCAACAAAGTATCAACACTAAAGAAGCAACGTCGACGTACATGGTAGTTGAAATAAATCGATGATTAAATGTTGATTATGCTGTCATGTACGACGCACAAATTGTGAGATGGATCTGGCGAGCTTCAAGCTCACCTGTCAGCACTCTCATTGGCCTGTTGAGCATGTGTAGCGTTGGTAAAATTAGCATTTCCTCTCTTCAGCGTTGACTGCTGCATTGTGGCGTGGTGGAGCACTGCCATTACGAATCCCCTCACAAACTATGACCTACCAAGCTGCACTAAGACCAGTGCACCAGTTTCACGTCTGTGCGCACTCAAGGATGACAGCACGCATTGCATGCGAACTCAGATGTGCATACATACAAATTCTTGATTATGTCTCTCATTGTACTGTTACACTAGGGTACGTTTTAATACTGCTAAAATTACTGCTTAATTTGCACATCACATAGCATTAATTATAAAAAATTCAGCATGTGCATATTATAGCCGGCTATAAAGAAAAAAAGTTAGAGCTCCTTCCAACATGCTATGTTTCGCAAGCTGTTCCAACAATGAAATAGATGATTGCACAATGGTGGCCGCTTTTCATAAGTTAGCTTCGCTGGAATACATCTGTGTTAGTGGTAAAGCATACGAATTTGGTTTCGTGTCTTGGTGAACTGTGCAAGCTATTTCCGGCCCAAATTTCTTTTTAAAGTGTTGCACGCATTCATCATCATCCTATTTTAAAGTTCAATGCAGAATGAAGGTGCCTCCCTGCAATCTCCAATTATCATTGTCTTGCACTAGCTGATGCGAACTTGTGCTTTCATATTTCATCATCTCACCTAGTTTTCTGTCATCCTTGACAGAACTTCCCTTCCCTTGGCACCCATTCTGCAACTCTAATGGTCCACTGGTTATCTACCCTATGCATTACATGGCCTGCCCAGCTTCATTTTTTCCTCTTAATGTCTACTAGAATATCGACTATCCGCACTGCTCTCTTCCTGTCTCATTGTCATTTATCATTGCATTGCTCTTTGTACGGCCCTTAACATGTTCTTGAGATTCTTCGTTAACCTCCAGGCTTATGTGCCATACTGCATGCTTAGAAGAACAACGTGTCTACCAAGTTGACATTTTCAAATTCCCTGATTTTTTCAGGTTTCACAGAACTTTGTTTTATGTCAAGATGGGCTGACACCATGTCACCTGATGCTGTCACTCTCTGGTAAGCATGTTAAAAAAATAAAAACAATCCAGTTTGAACAGTAAGGAGTAGTGTTTATTTTATTCAAAATAGAAAACTGAAAAGAGGGGTTTCTAAAATGCACAGCTACTAAAATATCTTCGAAAGAAACTCTGTGCCCTTTTACTCTGTGAAGGATGACCAGCAAAGCTGCGTACGTGGGCCCCTTAATGGTGAACTGCACCTCTACCGCGGGTCAGCCTGGTATTGCACTACCTATGGGATTGGCCCATGTGTGGCGAGTGCTTAAAGCCTGCTTCATCTCCGCCGCAGGTTTGACTGGCATTTCACGACCTTCGGGATCAGCCCACATATGGGGAGTGCTTAATGCTTGCTTCACTTCTGCCTCGGGTTGGCCTGGTATTGCACTTTCTTTGGGATCGGCCCACCGTATGAAAAATTGTTGGTCTATGCGCGGATGCGATCTGCCAGATCCTCACCATAGACAGCTTCACTGTAAAAAAAGTGGTCTAGCTCACGGCAAATAGAGTCAAACATTTTAAAATGCGAATAAAAAGAGATGCATACAAAAGCAAATAGAGCTATTTGTATCAACTGATAGCAAGCTCATTGGTATCATGCCCGAACTTTGTCACATATGAGATTCTCCAAGCAACTGGAAAGTCAACCTCAACTGTCCTGACATACTCTCAGCCTGCGCATAATGCCTCACTGTTGCATTTCACTGCTTTAAGGGGTTTATTTTGGTTTGGATGTGGGTAACCTGCATCTTAGCGTCAGCCAACACTTTGCTTTTTGAGCGCAAGCTCCTTCAAAGAGGCGGCGGCACAGTTCCTTTCCTGATCATTCCTCAATGCAATGGTCCTTCCTATGCGTGTTCGCCCCATGGATGAAGCATCCTTTTGGTCAGTTGTACAGTCCGATTTTTCAGACTCCCTAAGGGCCGCTACAATGTCCGAAAAAAAAAAATGAATGCATGTCTTTTACTGCCCTTAAGGGCCCAAATCGCCACAGGCACGTCCGAAAAAGCTCTGAAGGTCTGCCAGTACACTTATTAGGCATATAGGTGCTGGCACTCTGACAGGAGACTGCAAGTGCACGCGAGTCTAACAATATGTGTGCTGCGTCCCATACACTTCACCGCGTAGCATCACTGTGCTGAGGCAAAGCTGCCTTTCGAGGACTAGCAATATGCAACGCGCCGTGCTTTACGAGGATTGCAGAGGCAGAGTGGGTACCTTTGCTGACAGCGGTGAATTCTTTCAATGAAAAAGACAGCACCGAATGTCAAGAACCGTAATAGCCTAGCGTTCCCGCCATGGTGATTACAGTGGCCAGTGGATCTGCGTATGAGAGTGTCAGTTCAAGGTGGTGAGATAACACGGCGGTGTTGGCTTTGATTAATGCCATATCAAATCTGCAGTTGCAGCACATTCGGAGTGCGGATCAATAGTGAATATCTCGGCAACAGTGGGGACAAATTACTAGTGATTGAGGACCTTAACCAAAAAAATGTTAAAGTGGGTTTGAAGATTAATATGCAGAAGACAAAGTTGAAGAATTCACATCGCCAGTCAGCCTCTAGAGTCTGTACAGGAGTAAGTCAGTTGCTCGTAAGGGACCCTGATCATGAAAAGGCAATTTACCTAAGAATAAAAATGGGGTGGAATGCATATGGCAGGCATTACCAAATCATGGCTGGGAGCTTACCACTGTCATTGAAAGAAAAAAAAAATTAAATTATGGGGTTTTACTTGCCAAAACCACTTTCTGATTATGAGGCACGCCGTAGTGGAGGACTCTGGAAATTTCGACCACCTAGGGTTCTTTAACGTGCACCTAAATGTAAGTACACGGGTGTTTTCACATTTCGCCCCCATCGAAATGCGGCCGCCGTGGCCGGGATTCGATCCCCATCCTCGTGCTCAGCAGCCCAACACCATAGTCACTGAGCAACCACGGCAGGTGTCACTGAAAAGAAAAGTGTACAACTATTGCATTCTACTAGTGCTAACTTATGAGGCACACATTAGAATCGGGTAAATACCGTAATTAAACTTTGTGATATATGGTTCTTGCTTCAAAAGTTTCCTATGGCAAGCATAAATGGGAGTTGTCGACACGCGATCACACGTGTTGAATGCATACATTGTTTCCTAAGCATCGCCGAGCTAGACGTGCTGCCACTAAAGGGGTCGCTATTGGGTTCAATATAGGGGTCAACAGCGAGTCACTGTTCCAAGTTCAAGTTATCCTGTGAAGGCCAATTTTACAATCAAAATAAGAGATTCGGGACTGTAGAAATGTATGACTGCCGGCCAAGACCTTTGGCCAGGATTGAATTACCCGGAGTCGAATTAACAGAAGTCGACTGTACCGTATGGCAGTGTACTTTGCAGCAAGAATGTATCTCCTACTACACATAGCAGAATATTGGCATGCTGCAGTGCTCAGTGGCTGCAGAACAATAGACTCCCATAAATTTGATCCCGTCTGAAAGTCCCAGCCGACACACGTGCATTTCTATAGGTCCAAACTTCGGTTATTTTGATACTAAAATAGGCTTTCACCCAATAATTCCAACTTGAGCAGTCAGCATGCATGCTGACCCCTACAGTGAACCCAATAAGCGACCCCTTTGGTGACATACCTTAGAGGACAGTAGATGTGTGAAACAGACTTTATCTCCTGCAGGAAATGCCTATTTTCTGCCTGCCCAGGAGGAGCTCCAAGCAATAATCACAGATCAAAACGTCTGATTGTGGTATTCACCCATTTCTAATGTGCCATCTTTAACAAAACTTTCTTGTCGATTTTCATATGCTTTACCGCATAACACGGATGTATTGCGGCGAAGCTGACTTTGGAAAATTGGTTGCAATGTGCAACACATTGGACCCTTGTCCGTTTTTTTTAAAACAAAAATTGTGTGCGCATTTGATTTCTGTTTCATTTTAGGGGCTTTTGTCCTTTCTATGCTAGTTTACACTTTGGACACACAGACAGCTGGCGTGTGTTTCACTCTGGGGCATGTTAGAATCTGTACGTAAACCATGGCAAATAAATCAGTCATGTGTGTTGGCATTTCTTCTGCATCTTCTTAAATTTGACCCACCAGATAATTCAATCTGTTTCGTCAGTCCCGTCAGAGTCGAATTAACGGAATGAAGTCAACTGCATTTTGCTTGCTGCTCAGAAGTAGGAGCTTGAATAAATAACATAGCATTACAACACGTAGGACATAAAGGAGACAAATGAAGTGCCAACTTGCCTAAGTTAGCACTATATAAGCTTGAACCCAGATGTGCCAGCTGCATTAAGGTTGTGACAAAATGTGAAATCGCATGTGTTGGAGACTCAGTAGGTTGGCTTTCCTTCTTGAAAAAGTGTTGCAGAGTGCCTGTTGAGGATTCACTGATTGATGCTGTCAAACTGTTAACAAGGCTGCCAAAAAATTATTCTTAATACAACCCTTTCATGGACACAACAAGGTAACAAATTGTTTTGTGTGTGAAGCATTAAGAGTATATTCGTGATCAAATATTGTTCTTAAAAAGTGACCTCAACGAGACAGCACACAAGACTGCACCAGATCTAACTCACCGTGTGAGCCCGGACTCCCTCTCAGCAGGATGGGCAAGCGAGCGCGATCCCCTCGTCACAACGATCTCACCCAGCATTACAAGTTAGTCAGGAGAACCATGCCGCTACCGCACTAAGCACCCAATAAAGCTCAAGAAGTCACGTACAGGTGGCTTCAGACAGGCACCTACGCATGCCCGGCCTTCCTGCACAAAATCTTTCCGGACGTGCACCCTCACAATGCGTGTCACTACTGTAAGGATATAGCTAGCCTTGATCACATGCTCTGGGCTTGCCCCCTAGTGCCAGGACCACCAAGGAAGAGTGGGACCGAGCTCCACACAGCTCGGACCTTGAAGCACAGCTCTGGGCTGTCCATCGGGCCCGCGACGCGGCGGAGGGGCATGGCCTCTCTGTTCCGACGTGGGAGTGGCCCACTGCGCACTAATCGCACGTACCGACGGATGTCAAGAAATTTATTCATCCATCCATCATCAAAGCAGTTGTCAGAAAACATTCTGCAGGGAACAGCTAAAACACTATGCATTTCTCATTATAGTGATATTATGTGTGCGTGAGTTTAATAAATAGATAATTTGCAGGTGTGTGTATGGCAAATTCAGATGCTAACTTCACCAAAGTCATAAAAGCACACAGCACTCTACTTAAAAGGAATCTGAGCATTTGGCCACTGTTGTGTCACTAATGTGCACTGTCGTAGCAGTCTTCATTACCAATAATAATATATGGGTTTTACCTGCCAAAACCACTTTCTGATTATGAGGCACGCCGTAGTGCAGGACTCCGGAAATTTCGACCATCTGGGGTTCTTTAACGTGCACCTAAATCTAAGTACACGGGTGTTTTCGCATTTCGCCCCCATCGAAATGCGGCCGCCGTGGCCGGGATTCGATCCCGCGACCTCGTGCTCAGCAGCCCAACACCATAGCCACTGAGCAACTGTGGCGGGTCTTCATTACCAAGCAGAAATACACCCAACAAACTATTTTTCGGACATGCATGAGAATTCGGGTATCCTTGCAACACTGCCACGTACCTCACAGAGGCAATTAATTATAAGCACAGCTGAAATTTCGGATGCTGAAATGCTTTGCCTTCAAAGTGCGGAAGGCACAACCATTGTAGAAAGTGTTGTATAATGCCAGTTTTCAAGCGTCAACTTTGCTGCAATATAGCTTGCTACGGGAAGAGGCTTATGCAATGTATCGTGGTGGAGCATACCAGCAGTGAAAAGGGGCCATTGTAAGATGGCATGATTTACATTTTTTTATTTACACACATACATACTCTCTTGTTACAGCGCAAGCACCAAGAAGCCTGATAAGTGTTGTGGTTGGTCTACAAAATTATGAAAAATTAAATTATGGGGTCTTACGTGCCAAAACCACTTTCTGATAATGAGGCATGCCGTAGTGTGGGACTCCGGAAATTTCTACCAACTGGGGTTCTTTAATGTGCACCTACAGTAAATTTAAGTGCACGGGTGTTTTCGCCTTTTGCCCCCATTGAAATGCGGCAGCTCTGGCCGAGATTCGATCCTGCGACCTCGTGCTTAGCAGCCCAACACCACAGCCACTAAGCAACTAGGGCGGGTACAAATTAAGTTCCTTGCCTACCCAAACAAAAATGTTTGCAACATGATGTGCGTGGTATACCGTCCTTGGGAAGGCAAGCTTAATTGGTTACTGTTGGCTTTGTGTCTTGCTTCACTCTTGAGCAGCGCTTACTGACTGCACAGTAATAATAAGCTCCACCAAATGGCTAGATTACTTCTGTACTACTCCAAGTGTTCCAAGAAGACTTTTGGAACACGAAGTAGAAAAAAAATTTCTGCTCCTAAACTGCTCCAGAATGTCAACTTTGTGCTTGAAACCCTAAACTGTCTTGACCACCACTGAGGGGTTGATCTTCAACATCACTTATATACTTAAGATAAAATCTTGAGTAACACTTACTGGTTGTCTAAACATTTTGAAATGGTTTCACAGGTTCTAATTTAACACTTATATGCACTTTTTAAAACAACAGTGAATAACGATTTCAGTATTCTACAGTTGATTTGGAGGATTATGCGCCATCACTGGTCTGCAATTATGGAAGTTTAGAGACAAAAAAATGGGGGCAATAATGCTTACGTTTTACACATTGTCATTGTACAGAACACAACCTATGCAACTTGCTATAAAACTGATTTATATAGTATTTGAAATTACCATAAGAGTATGTAAACAGCTGGGGTTTCATAGTTCTAGGTTCTTGTTATGTTTTAGACTAGCACCTCCCTTTAAATGGCAGTAAAAGGCATGCATTAATTTTTTTTGGACTGCCTGATTTTCTAAATGTTTTGTTTTTGCAGTCCTCAGGGAACCACCCATCGCCACCAAGAAAAAGCACTTTTGACTGTAGCAGTAATCAGTGATTCGCCTAATTGGCAAACAGTTCAGGATGCCAAACAGCCTCGAGACAGCTGTACCTCTGACAGAAGGCACTAATACACAGTGCAATGCACTGTTTCTGCACTCTAGACTGTGGGATTCTCATCCCGTACCTTGGGTCAAAGGAACGACAATCGCAAGGGCATTTATTGCACCTTTCATAGATCAATGCCTGCTAGCCGAGTTGCTATTCCACAAAACATGCCGATGGGCGTGCGACAAATCGCGGAAGTCCGACTCACCGCGACCGGATAGCGAGCGAATATGTTCGCCCCTTGCTGGATCCCAATGCCTGGTCGTTCACGCGTACGGTCACGCGAACGGTGGCTCTTTCGCACAAGGCTTCACGAGACGATCTCGCAGAAGCATGGATCGGCGCACGGGCGGCACGTCCGTGCTGCTTGCCGTCCCGAACCAAAGAGGAAACGTGTTCTCCCTTGCGCCCTCAAGTAACCCTGCCATGAGGCGGCGTTAGCAGCGCAACACTCGCGCCATTTCTCGCGTGGCCTGGGGCCCGCGGCGAAGCCGCAATGCAGGAGACGGAAGCTATGCGGGAAAAACAACATATCAGGGGACGTGTGACAGTCTCGCATCCCCACAAGACAAATGTGATAAGAGCTGTATTATGTGACCTATTATAACTCCGTGGTGACAATACAGACAGGATATGCAGGGCATGTAGCGATGAGGACAGTAGCAATGGAATGATATCACCAGTGTACAGAGCGCTGAATTCATTCTTGCTCTGTTACTGATAATTGAGAACTCCATCAAATGAAAAATTAAGAGAAATACCATGTGTGAAGGAATACTACTCATCATATCTATTGCAATTATTCTCGGACAGCATTCCCTCTTTCTTGCTTTTATTATTAATGCATTTATATAGTACTGCTCACCTGCTGTTCCATGTGTTCCATCGACACATATACGATCAGTTCCAAGCCTCTTGAAAAGCTCCTGTTGTGGTGTGGTCATGATGACTAGCATAAAATCTCTGTCATCCAAAAGGTCCTCATTTTTTTCTCTAAAAAAATGTCACTTTTTGTTTGTCCTTGGTGTTTAAAGAAGAGCAATGGGTTTTCCTTTTCACTATGCATCCTCTCAACCCAGAGTTGCACGCTCACATAGTCATTATCGTGCAGCCGCTCGGTCTTCGAGACTCTGGCATCCCTCATTATTTTGCGGAGATCCTGCTTGCTTAACAGGTTAATGCGGTGGAATGTCGCATCCACGTTGGACCGCACATTATCCAGTACTGCATCCATGGACACGCCTTCTCGCAGCTTGTCTTGAGAGAGTAGAGAAAAAGTGTATATTAGTTGAAGCATAAGTAAAAATTACCGAGCACGCAAGGAAGTGAAATGGGCACTGATTAACATTTTTAATATCATTATTTAGAATTCCTTTAATTGAATAATGAGTTACATTGACTTACAAAAACCTTTTGCAATGGTGTGTGTTAAATAGTTCAAGCTGTCGCAATTTTTGTTCTTTTTAGGTCAGCTCTTTGCAAGGACATGGTGCTATGCAGCCTTCAGCTGCTGAAGAGGCAAGATTACATTTCTGAATTACACTACACGATTACATTACATTTGAAGAGGCAAGATTACATATTTAAGTGTTTCAATGTTTGATAAACATGTCATTGATAAACCGTCATAGGGATTATCTGCACCAGTGTTATCAGGTACGTAAGTGAAGAAATTTATTGCGTGTACCAAGTTTACAGCTAGGCTGCCAATTTCATCCTTCACTGTTGGTAACCTTGTTCGCACAAGACATTACTGAACCATTGTAAAAGCATTGCACTGGACTGGACATGTGCAGATTGTGGTTCAGATCCTACCCAGGGCAAAAATGTCTTCCACTTTTAGTTCCTTTACTAAATATTGCCATTGTTATCAATTTCTATCCTACAGTTAGAACTTAATTTTCCAATTACATTCCATAGCATAAGTTATTGCCACTTCCATAGTGGCATGCCACCATAGAAGGGCAAAACAGTCTGCAATCGAAAACATGTGCAGCATTTCCAGATTAACTTAAATATAAACATCACTGTTACTGACTGAATTGATGCACATAATTTGATTAATGTCAATATAAAAATTGCCAATTAAAGCTTTCAGCAATTATTTTTAATGGTTGATTTATCAGTCATTCATCCATATTTACAGAGCAGACACACCTGTGAACGTATGCTTTGAAGGCTATGCAGTCATGTGGGTTTTTGAGTTAAAGGTATTATTTCAGTCAAGTAGAGTACTGACTGGACACTTGAAGCTGTTTTACGAGTTCATGTCTAATACCCCTGTCACACGGCAAATCTAATGTCATTTACAACGAATGACATTCGCTGATAATGCCATTTCTTTGGTGTCGCACGGTAAAACGTAAGGACATTTTCGAAAATGACATTTACAAACAAATCAGTTCGCCAAACTCATTCGCATTCATTTGGAACTGAATGTGTATCCTCGACACCACGAGTTTACCAGTGTTTCGCAAACAGTATGTGCTTCTTTTTTTGTTTTAACAAAAAATCACTATTATTCTATCCATTTTATTACCTAATTATTGCTTTAACGACATTGAAGTCCATCACATAGGTAAATACAGAAAACTACTCTCAGTCCAGTGACCAGACAGCCATCTTTAGCTTTCGCTGCAGCAGTCGTGTTGGTTCTCACCGGAGCATCGGCCGCGGCCACTTCAATTGACTTGGCATAAAAGCATACGAGTTTTTTCCTGTGGCATGCGCCAAGAATGAGGATATTAGAAGCTCGCATGCACATCAGAAAGGCGATGATATGCAACTGCCCTTCTCGTACCACATTAGCAGATGTAGCGGACGCGCCTATCGTTCTCTTCGCCCTGTTGCTTGCCTTAGCTCGACTCGACTTCGTTGGCAATGTCGACAAGTTAGTAATCGAGCACTACGGTTTGAAAGCAATGATCACATATTCTAGTAGAATTTAGCATACTGGAAAATAATTATTGGACAAAAGTGGGTTTGAGGCGTGTCTTTTTTTTTTTTTTTTTACTATCGTCATTGTCATCATTTTCAAATGACATTAGTTTTCGCCGTGTGACAGGGGTATAAGCCTAATTATCGTGATCGTTTCAATCATGTTTCATTCACATAGCTGATTCATGAGCATTCAAAATATTTAGGTACCATATTTTCCAAACCATAGGTGCCACCATTTTCTTTTCATTTTCGTCCAAGCGTATTGTAGAACAGTGTAACTTATTTATGCAAGACCAACATGAGACATTCTTTTTCTCCAGCAATGTACTTGCAGTTTATTTTGTCTGCTAGAATGTGCGGCTCATAAAATTTTTTTTTACTGAAGTTTAGTGCCCTGGAATGGGTAAGTACGACATTTTAGGATAAGTGTATAAACATGCACAATCGCATTTCACGATGCTGACCCAAGTTAAGATAGATGCATGTTATACAATGAGTTATATACACATATTTTTTCTTTGATAGTTGTGAAAAGAGGGGGGAAAGGGGGTGACTCGTACAACAGTTCAAATTATAGTCCAGAAAATATGGCACATGGTTTGTGAGCCCTACATATAGTAGAGTAAAATACAACTTGAGCTGATGAAAGTTTCACATGGAAAGCACATCAGCTGTGGATGACCTACAGTAGTGGCGAGAGGTCGCAGTTTCATCGATGTCTGTAATACTTGCACTTCAGTTTAGTCAAAATGGCAGACATAATTATGTACAATGCACCTTAAGTAATCCCAAGTGGAAATTATTCCAGCTTACTGCTATTTTGAGACATTGAATCCCACTAGGATCATAAGTCATACCAATACAGTTAACTGAAAGCCTGAAAAATAAAACAGAAAAAGAAAAAGCCACAGTCTGCTGCGTGGCCTACAGTGCACCAGGAGGCACTACACCTTCCTGCTTGGTACATGAAGTGATGCAAACAAGTATAAAATAACTAAAGTCGTTGCCTGCAATAAGAATAGCCATATAGGTCAAATACAGGCCACTGGCTGTGCCAAGGTAGTTGTTACCGCTGTGAAATTGGAGAACGGTTCCCTTTTTTCTCTCTCTCTCTGAACCCTTCAGGCATTGATACAATGTAGCAAAATGATAAACATGTTTAAGATGTCATTAACTATAATGCCCTGCAGTCAGTAAAGGTGGCCTCGAATTATGTGGAAATTATGAATTTCAAATGAATTTCATGTGCTCCAAGTTCATTGCATGGTCTGGCATGAGTATTGCCTTGTATTTGGGATGTTGAAAACTCAACAACCACTCTTTATGTATTATAAAGCAGGGCAAAAGTGGTTTCTTACCAGCAATAGCAGCTCTTTCCGACTTGGACAGAAAAACACGACCCAGTTCAAAGTCGTGGCCTCTGTGCTTGAATTGGAAAACCACATACACACCTGTGTTGTCTTCAGTCACAGCCATTGCCGCAAAACATCTTTTTCCACACTTGACACTTGAAGGCCGCTTCAGCTTTTGTTTACTTGTAGCTGTGGAAAAAGATAACCGGGTAGTTTATTCTAACTTAAGCACTGGACTTCCAACACATGCTTAGTGGTGGTTCTACTACACCATTTACACCATTTAGCTACAATTCAACTTGCCTGAAACCTGGCTACGCGAAGTGCGCAAAGGTGTCGTATTTTCACGCTTTCAGGGCAACGCAGCGTTTTCAGCAGAGGTACGAGAAGACTTAAATATAAGAAACAAATAGTGAACGTGCAAGTAAGTCAGTTTGAGATGGATCATCTACTAGACTTTTCAAATATTGAGTAATATTTGCAGTAATGCAATGGATTGCCCGAAGTCAAAGCATTGCATGCAGCATTTCAAGGGCACTTGGTTTGTCTCGAAACAAGAACAAATAAAACAAATTAGGGCTTTTACATGCCAATACCACGATCTGATTATCAGGCATGCCTCTCTCAGTATAAGTTTCGTCCTGGCTGTCAACACCAATCGAAGCAATTACTATATGCAATGCTAACAGGGTACGGTGACAAAAGCAGCATTCATAGCAAGCACAATGGCATGCGCTAAGACCCACTGGAAGGCACACAGTTTGCATTGCATACATGTGTTCTTGCACGTGGTTCAGAACTGTATGGCAATTTGTGATCTTTTAAGTACAGGAACTAACTTCTGTGCACACTTGTGATAGTTGCTGACTTGTGAAAAGAGGGGGAGGTTACTTGTGCCAGGTTCAAATTATTGTCCGGAAAATATTGTATATAGTTTGTGAGCCCTGCATATAGTAGAATAATATACAAGTTAAAGTGATGAAAGCTTCACATGGAAAGCAGATCTGCTGTGATCTTGTGGACTCGTACAGCAGTGCTTCATCAGTTATCAAAAACTCGTACTAATGATCTCTGAAACAATTGCCAATCGTACCAATATATTAACACCAAGCTTCCTGTAACTGCTTGCAGCCCATATCACAATCACCAAAAGCTAATTTCATGGCACACTACCCTGACCATTGGCCCTAATCAGCACTGCTTCATCAGGTCGGTTGGGTATCAGTAACTAGAGCTACAGTTAGCTGATGAATCGACTCATATCTATTTGCAGAGGCCAGCAAACCACCTTGTAACAAAATTGAGTGCATGGAATGGTAGCAATGTTGTTTGTGTCCACCACTGCCATCTTTGCATCCATTTGTGCTATGGCACCTCCTTCTGGACGCCGTTCATAGCCTCGCGGCAGTCTCTTGTCGAGCTTCTTGCATTGTTATCGGGTGTAATACACTTGTGCATATGCCATAGTGCATATGAAAGCACATGTGTCATTTGCAATGCACATAAGACATTCACCTTCACTTCTTTTCTTATGTGTGACAGAGCAAGTTGTTCTAGTGCAGTTGTAATTTCTTGCCTCTCCGACGCCTAGGCACACAGCTGCTTTCATTAGCCCACAAAATTTTTATTTATTTACAAAGGCTTTCTACCTACTCAAATGAAAGTACTTGCAACATACTGGCATGGTAGTAATTGGCTGGTTCTGAGTGTTAAAATTTTCTTAAATGTGTAAGCATTTCTATGCTTACCGAACGTCCATCACGCAAGATAAAAATGTGGGCCGATCCCAGAGATAGTGCAATACTGGGCCGACCTACGGCGGAGGTGAACAGCCTTCAAGCACCCAACAAAGTGAAAAGTGCATACAATATAGATAGAGCATGCAGCAGCGAGTGGCTTTACCTTTGTTCTGCCTGTCGCTACCACGAGATCGAAGCAGCGCTCGCAAATCTCTCAGCACACACCGCACCGTGCACCTTTCGCAGATCACTTTGAAGATATGGGTCCGCTCTTCAAGGCAAAGCGACAAGAACACGGAGTTCAAGATATGGTCCACGCGGTGCATAATGGTTTGACGTGGATGAATAAGGCACTAAAGAGCAGTATCAGCTTATAATGATCAGAACGTCATCAGCACACCTGGCGCCGCCGTCTGCAGCAGTCCGTGTTGCTGCGATGCTGCTGTTTATACCGGTCATATTAACTTCCATAACACTTTTTTGTTCAAGTACCCTAAAGAGCCCAGGAGGCATAGGGGTGGGGGATGTTACGATTGGCCAGCGGGGATAGTGACCTTCTGGCTTCACTGCAATGAATCGCTTCGTGAAGCCAACAACACGCCCCCTTCGAATAGCCCTTCGGAGCCAGTAAGGCTTGACACGTTTGGCGGACAGGATTGTTAGCTGGTTCGCTGTCACCTTCAGGGACCAATTGGAGCAAGAAAACTCCTGGAAATGTTTGTTCTATGGCATTCCCCCATGTACTCTGGTAATAGTCACGGTCATGACAGATTCAGCAGCAAACTGCAGAGTCAGCTCAGGAACCAAGACATGCGAGCTTGAGTCAAGCGTGACAACACCTGTCTATGAGGCCTCACTGGTTTTGGTGTGTTCAGTAAAACAAAAGTGCAAGAGAGTGTGTGAACCTTCGCCCTCAAAGGCGGGTACTTCGACGACTTTGGACGCTTTGATTGGATGAAGGTTGGATGGCAGCTTTCCCTGGCCTAGGGATCTAGTAAGGACAGAGAGTGTTTAAGCAGACATTTTCGGCTGTTCAGTGTGCATTTCAGTCATGCTAGACTGATCAGATGTAATGTTCTCCATCCTTCATGTAGATATTGTAAATAAATCCCCTACTCCTCATTGCTCCCTTCAATAGCATCCTTAGCATGAATGAGTCGGACAATGGTATGGGCCAGGTACCCTTTTCATGGCAGACACCATCTCTTACAGGGATTACAATGAAAGGAGCAAAACATACCAAAAGTACACAACTAAACAAGAAATATGAATTGGAACAACATGAATTAGTGCAAAAAAACTACTTATTACAGGGTATATACAATGTGTGAAAAAACATAGTAATGACAAGGTTCCTAAAATACTTGGCTTATCACAATGAGCTGTTTTACATTACAAAACAATGGAAAAAAATTT